>NC_138291.1:68647500-69910000 GCF_965601325.2 Salmo salar
TAATAAACTAGGGTACCAGTGAGCATTTCTTTTTTTCTATTTGGAGCTATTACAAAGTCATTAATAATAATTTGCCCTTTTTTTATTGTGAGTACATTAAGATACAGTATAAAGGGGGAACATAGATACATTCAATGTAATTCATGAGTTGAATCAAAACCTACAGTATGTTTAAACCCATTCTCATGCTTGGAGTCTTCACAGATTTGAGATAAAGCACTACCTTGCTTTCCTTGCATTTATGATACAGTTTGTTGTTATATCATATACTAAGCATTTAACAAATACAGTTGAAGTCGGAAGTTTACATACACTTAGGTTGGTGTCATTATAACTCGTTTTTCAACCACTCCACAAATTTCTTGTTAACAAACTATAGTTTTGGCAAGTCGGTTAGGACATCTTCTTTGTGCATGACACAAGTCATTTTTCCAACAATTGTTTACAGACCGATTATTTCACTTATAATTTACTGTATCACAATTCCAGTGGGTAAGAAGTTTACGTACACTAAGTTGACTGTGCCTTTAAACAGCTTGGAAATTTCCATAAAGTGATATCATGGCTTTAGAAGCTTCTGATAGGCTAATTGACATCGTTTGAGTCAATTGGAGGTGTACCTGTGGATGTATTTCAAGGCCTACCTTCAAACTCAGTGCATATTTGCTTGACATCATAGGAAAATCAAAAGAAATCAGCCAAGACCTCAGAAAAATAATTGTAGACCTCCACAAGTCTGGTTCATCCTTGGGAGCAATTTCCAAACGCCTGAAGGTACCACGTTCATCTGTACAAACAATAGCACGCAAGTATAAACACCATGGGACCACGCAGCCGTCATACGGCTCAGGAAGGAGACATGTTCTGTCTCCTAGAGATGAACGTACTTTGGAGCGAAAAGTGCAAATCAATCCCAGAACAACAGCAAAGGACCCTGTGAAGATGCTGGAGGAAACAGGTACAAAAGTATCTATATCAACAGTAAAACGAGTCCTATATCAACATAACCTGAAAGGCCACTCAGCAAGGAAGAAACCACTGCTCCAAAACCGCCATAAAAAAGCCAGACTACGGTTTCCAACTGCACATGGGGACAAAGATCGTACTTGTTGGAGAAATGTCCTCTGGTCTGATAAAACAAAAATAGAATGTTTTGGCTATAATGACCATCGTTATGTTTGGAGGAAAAAGGGGGAGGCTTGCAACCTCCAGCATCATGTTGTGGGGGTGCTTTGCTGCCGGAGGGACTGGTGCACTTCACAAAATAGATGGTATCATGAGGAAGGACAATTATGTGGATATATTGAAGCAACATCTCAAGACATCAGTCAGGA
Source organism: Salmo salar (assembly GCF_965601325.2). Lineage (NCBI taxonomy): Eukaryota > Metazoa > Chordata > Actinopteri > Salmoniformes > Salmonidae > Salmo > Salmo salar. The sequence goes on from NC_138291.1 coordinate 68,648,835, forward strand.
AGTTAAAGCTTGGTCGCAAATGGGTCTTCCAAATGGACAATGACCCCAAGCATACTTCCAAAGTTGTGGCAAAATGACTTAAAACCTCTTTGGGAAAGGTGTACCGCCCGTCCTCGACAACATCTGGTGAATTTGCAGAGCGCGAAATTCAAAGTACAAAATTTGTAATATTAAACATTCATGAAAATACAAGTGTTATAAATCGGTTAAAAGCTTAATTTCTTGTTAATCCAGCCGCTTTGTCAGATTTCAAAAAGGCTTTACGGCGAAAGCATACCATGCATTATCTGACGACAGGGCTCCATGTTAAAAAGCATTGAAAACATTTTCCAACCAAGCAGAGGCGTCACAAAAGTCAGAAATAGCGATAAAATAAACCACTTACCTTTGAAGATCTTCCTCTGTTTGCAATCCAAAGGGTCCCAGCTACATCACACATGGTTGTTTTGTTCGATAAAGTCTTTCTTTATATCCCAAAAAAGTCAGTTTAGTTGGCGCGCTTCATTCAATAATCCACCGATTTCCCTCATTCAAAATGCATACAAAATGAATCCCAAACGTTACCAATAAACTTCATCCAAACAAGTCAAACAACATTTCTAATCAATCCTCAGGTACCTTAATATGTAATTAAACGATAACATTTAAGACAGAGAATAGTATGTTCATTACCGGAGATAAATAACGAAGTGTGCGCCCTCACCGGAGCCTGAAACTCTTTCTAAAGACTGTCGACATCTACTGGAAGCCCTAGGAACTGCAATGTGGGAGGTATTCCTTTTATATTCCCATAGACAGCCATTATAATGAGTGGTGAGCCCCCCAAAAAAAACATTTCCCGGATGGATTCTGCTCGGGTTTTCGCCTGATTTGTCAGTTCTGTTAAACTCACAGACATTATTTTCACAGTTTTGGAAACTTTAGAATGTTTTCTATCCAATACTACCAATTACATGCATATCCTAGCATCTGGGCCTGAGTAACAGGCAGTTTACATTGTGCACCTCATTCATCCAAACTTCCGAATACTGCCCCCTATCCTTTTCAAGACATCAGTCAGGAAGTTAGAGCTTGGTCGCAAATGGGTCTTCCAAATGGACTACGACCCCAAACATACTTCCAAAGTTGTGGCAAAATGGCTTAAGGGCAACAAAGTCAATGTATTGGAGTGGCCATCACAAAACCCTGACTTCAATTCCATAGAAAATTTGTGGGCAGAACTGAAAAAGCATGTGCAAACAAGGAGGCCTACAAACCTGACTCAGTTACACCAGCTCTGTCAGGAGGAATGGTCCAAAATTCACCCAACTTATTGTGGGAAGCTTATGGAAGGCTACCCGAAACGTTTGACCCAAGTTAAACAATTTAAAGGCAATTTAAAGGGATTTTTTACTAGGATTAAATGTCAAGAATTGTGAAAAACTGAGTTTAAATATATTTGCCTAAGGTGTATGTAAACTTCCGACTTCAACTGTAAATTACACATTGACTTTGGTCCTGTGAAATTCCTGGATATTGCTGTCGGACTCTTGTCTTGTATGAAGATCTCGGAAGTGTACTGTAAACTCGTAACATTTCATATCTCCCTATGTTACGGTGTGAAAACAGTTTTCATGGGCACACATAACCAAAATAATGTATGTAATTGCAAAATCCAATGCTTTCAACAGAAAGAGTAATTTTAATATGATTAATAAAACAAAAATCGATTCTGTCATTAACAGGGTTCTTCAGTAATTACGCATAATAGTTGTTTGATGCGCGTTTGATAGCTGTTTAGTTACAGTATGTGGAGATATTATCACACAACATAAACTGATTCAGGAAAGGATTTTATGAATGACAGTCGAGTGATAAAGACCTTGTGTGAAACTGCAAATGATTTAACAGCCAAAGTGCAGGAATTAATCTCCAGGACTGATCTCCAGGACTGACAGAACATTTTGGTGTCTATGTTGTTACCGCGGTTAATATAATTAGCCTACTTCGTGGACAACATTAAATCAAGATTCCTAAATTAAGATTACAGTCCGTGTACGTTTTGATCGTTTGTTTTCCAAGTTGTTGCATATAAAACCAAAAACAACGTAATATTTCAATGTTCAAATGTGGGTGTGGTTAAATGTGGAATGCCTGGTCAAGTGCACAGCCAACACTTCCTGTCCTTTCAAAGTTGGTCGTCACCCTTCTAACTCCATTCTATTAATCTATTATCTATTCATTAATTGATTAATTTCTGCCCATAAAGTGCCATAGTGGCAAGATAAGGTAAGATTTCTGCAAACTATTTAGTGTGTATTGACTTAATCAACTGCTATTACTCTAAATACTTAGCTGACTAATATTTCCTAGCTACCTAGAAAACCATTGGTGATCTTATTAAATTATGCTATACAGCCAAAACAACAGTATCTATTCTTGCTGTGGCTGTCCAATGAAATTAAACATCCAACCAGTGCCTCGAGTGTCATGCTGTAGGTCTAGAAACAACCCCTAGACACTTGTGGAGATCTGAGAAAATTGGACAGGCGTAAGCAATACTGCCAAAATTCCATCAAGCCTATCAGAGGTTAAGGTGGAGCACTCACCATGTCACCACCCATCAATCCCTTTCAGATTTCCAGAAGTGTCTAGATTCTGGGCAGTAGGGGCTAGGGGTTGTTTCTGGACAGGCCATGGGTGTTATGGTAGCTCAGTCAGTCAGTCAGTCTGGCACTGTCAAAGAAATGTTAATAGCTGTCAAATACTTGCTTCCTCTGCCCTTGGAGAATCTCAATTGCATTTCCTTGATTTGTTGCATCCTCTCTCTTTGTCTCCTTCTCAAAACCCATTGGATGAGAAGGTCAGAGGTCCCTCCCCTCTCATGTTCTTATCCAATGGGTTTTGAGGAAGTGAGGAGCAAGGATGTGAGGAATGAAGTAAATGCAATTGAGATTCTCCCCTTGTTTCCTCCATTCCTTAAATCCCTCTCAAAGCACATTGGGGGAGGTGAGGGAAGGTTCCCCTCCTCATGCACCAATGCACTTTCAAGGCAAGGAGTGGAGTAAACAAGGACAGAGGAAGCAAGAATGTGAAGTCTAGTTTTCACACACACTGCTTGAAGAATGTACTGATTATAATGATTTCATTATTGTTTATTATTATTGACAATGATTTTTTTGATAGAACCCATTGTATCATATTATTGTAGTAAATTACTATATCAACTATAAAAAAACATAGAAATACTATTTATCTTTTTCATTCTTTTGGAATGTTTAGCATGGCTATAAATGACAGAAGTTGACTAAAGCACATGCAGACCTGGCTACTAGGCATGACAAAGAAACATGCAGTGTTCATGTTTGATGTGATATTTTGAATGACATGTAGATGTTTTGTTGCTAGGAATTATGGTCTCGTGTGTATCTAGACTCTTATTCCTGTAACTACAAGTGAAGCTGCAAGAAAATCATATTTAAGGGTGATATTGCAAACGCAGTCTTTTTTGTGTCTCGAGGTTAGATTTTTAAGATAAAATGTTAATTTAGATACATTTTTATTTTTTAAATAGAAAATAAACCAAAGAAAGCTAAAGACTTACAGAAATCTCTAGAACATGCTAACGTCTCTGTTGATGAGTCTACAATGCGCAAAACACTAAACAAGAATGGTTTTCATGGGAGGACACCACCGAAGAAGCCACTGCTGTCCAAAAACAACATTGCTGCACGTCTGAAGTTTTGCAAAAGTGCACGTGGATTTTCCCCAGCGCTACTGGCAAAATATTCTGTGGACAGATGAAACTACAGTTGTCTTGTTTGGAAGGAACACACAACACTATGTGTGGAGAAAAAAAGGCTCAGCACACCAACATCAAAACCTCATCCCAACTTTAAAGTGTGGTGGAGGTAGCATCATGGTTTGGGGCTGCTTTGCTCCCTCAGGGCCTGGACAGCTTGCTGTCATCGACCGATTAATGAATTCCCAAGTTTCTCAAGACATTTTGCAGTAGAATGTTAGGTTTTCTGTCCGCCAATTGAAGCTCAACAGAAGTTGGGTGATGCAACAGGACAACGACCCAAAACACAGAAGTAAATCAACAACAGAATGGCTTCAACTGAAGAAAATACACCTTCTGGAGTGGCCCAGTCAGAGTCCTGACCTCAACCTGATTGAGATAATGTGGCATGACCTCAAGAGAGTACTTCACACAAGACATCCCAAGAATATTGCTGAACTGAAACAGTTTTGTAAAGAGGAATGGTCCAAAATTCCTCCTGACCGTTGTGCAGGTCTGATCCGCAACTACAGAAAACGTTTGGTTGAGGGTATTGCTGCCAAAGGAGGGTCAACCAGTTATTAAATCCAAGGATTCACATGCTTTTTCCACCCTGCACTGTGAATGTTTAGAAAGACATGAAAACGTGTAATTGTTTGTGTGTTATTAGTTTAAGCAGACTGTGTTTGTCTATTGTTGTGACCTAGATGAAGATCAGATCAAATTGTATGACCAATTTATGCAGAAGTCCAGGTAATTCCAAAGGGTTCACATACTTTATTTTTCCACTGTATGTGATTGTTATGTCACACAGACCATGATAATTCAACAAACAGAGGCAAAATTCCACCTCAACCAGAACAGCACCACAGCCATCTCCAAGCGCATTACAGCCCATTCCTGACATACAGTACATGAGGGATTTATTGGAAAGTGGTGTGTTGTGAAATATGATGAAGACCCTTACCCTGGTATTATACAAGATGTTGATGCAGGAGCTGCGCTCTAGTCAAGACGATGAGTTGTGTGGGAGCCAACCGATTCTTTTGGCCAATGAGAGAGAACATTGTATGGTACCAACCAAAGAATGTGCTTGGGCTTGTCCCTGAGGCTCATCCAGTGACAAAACGGCATATGATGCTTGATGGCGCAATCTGGGAGGAAATGTACTCTCTCGTTAAGCAATAGAGAGCATTAAGGGCAAAACCTAATCTTGAGTGAGCACACACCTGTCTCATGAGTCTAAATCAATAGACTGCAGCCAGTGAACAATAATTTGTTTAATGTCAACCAGTGTTTCCAACCTTGTACATGTATTTCTGCCTAATGCATTGAATCCCAAAATTGTTCTAAAAGATGCTTAAATTCTTGAGGCATGTAACTTTTGTTTTTTGTGGTTTTTGTGTGTTCTAAATCTTCAATAAAATTAAACATGTATAACTGTGACATTAAAATGTTTAATGGTATTTTTCATCAGTTGTTTTATATGAAATGTCATTTCCACCACACTCTGTCATTGCCACAATGCTAAGTCATTACCATCATGGTACTTTTTGAGGAAAAGGTGTATTCAATTACAATTGATGATTTTTCCCATATGTGAACCTTATTTTTTTATTTAACCTTTATTTAACGAGGCCAGTCAGTTAAGAACAAATTCTTATTTACAATGACGCGCTACCCCGGCAAAACCTTGATGACGCTGGGCCAATTGTGCGCCGCCCTATGGGACTCCCAAACACAGCCGGATGTGATACAGCCTGGATTTGAACCAGGGACTGTAGTGACACCTCTTGCACTAAGATGCAGTGCCTTAGACCACTGCACCACTCGTGAGCATGGCTTATATGCTTGTTCTTTATAAAATTCCTAAAATAATGTAAAATATTAAGATTTTGATGTGGTTTATCATCAAGGCATATATGGACATTTAGACATGACAATAATGAATACATATAATTAAGAACACTTCCAAATAGTAAAAAAAACATGATGAAAAGTTATATAAAATACCTTAAGCACAATTTCTGTAATTTACTTTTGAACTAAAATAGAACATTTTAAGACATGGTGGTTTGTTTTATTCACTGCTTTAGTACACTCTGCCACCCCGTATGTCTTAGCTGTGTCTGAATCCTGGCTTAGGAAGGCCACCAAAAACCCTGAAATTTCCATCCATAAATATAACATTTTCTGACAAGATAGAACTGCCAAAGGGGGTGGAGTTGCATTCTACTGCAGAGATAGCCTGCAGAGTTCTGTCTTACTATCCAGGTCTGTGCCCAAACAATTTGAGCTTCTACTTTTAAAAATCCACCTTTCCAGAAACAAGTCTCTCACCGTTGCCACTTGCTATAGACCACCTTCTTCCCCCAGCTGTGCCCTGGGCACCATATGTGAATTGATTGCCCCCCATCTATCTTCAGAGCTCGCGCTGTTAGGTGACCTAAACTGGGACATGCTTAACACCCCAGCCATCCTACAATCTAAGCTTGATGCCCTCAATCTCACACAAATTATCAATGAACCTACCAGGTACAACCCCAAATCTGTAAACACAGACACGCTCATAGATATCATCCTAACCAACCTGCCCTCCAAATACACCTCTGCTGTCTTCAACCAGGATCTCAGCAATCACTGCCTCATTGCTTGCGTCCGTAATGGGTCTGCAGTCAAACGACCACCCCTCATCACTGTCAAACGCTCCCTAAAACACTTCAGCGAGCAGGCCTTCCTAATCGACTTGGCCCAGGTATCCTGGAAGGATATTGACCTCATTCCATCAGTAGAAGATGCCTGGTTATTCTTTAAAAGTGCTTTCCTCACAATCTTAAATTATAATAAGCATTCAAAAAAAATTGAACCAGGAACAGATATAGCCCGTGATTCACTCCAGACCTGACTGCCCATGACCAGCACAAAAACATCCTGTGGCGTACGGCATTAGCATCAAATAGCCCCCGTAAAATGCAATTTTTCAGGGAAGTTTGGAACCAATATACACAGGCAGTTAGGAAAGCAAAGGCTAGCTTTTTCAAACAGAAATTTGCATCCTGCAGCACAAACTCCAAAAAGTTATGGGACGCTGTAAAGTCCATGGAGAATAAGAGCACCTCCTCTCAGCTGACCACTGCACTGAGGCTAGGAAATACTGTCACCACCGATAAATCCACAATAATTGAGAATTTCAATAAGCATTTTTCTATGGCTGGCCATGCTTTCCACCTGGCTACCCCTACCCTGGTCAACACCCCTGCACCCCCCACAGCAACTTTTCCAAGCCTACCCCATTTCTCCTTCACCCAAATCCAGATAGCTGATGTTCTGAAAGAGCTGCAAAATCTGGACCCCTACAAATCAGCAGGTCTAGACAATCTGGGCCCTCTCTTTCTAAAATTATCAGCCAAAATTGTTGCAACCACTATTACTAGCCTGTTCAACCTCTCTTTCGTATTGTCTGAGATCCCCAAAGATTGGAAAGCTGCCGCAGTCATCCCCCTCTTCAAAGGGGGAGACACTCTAGACCCAAACTGCTACAGACCTATATCTATCCTACCCTGCCTTTCTAAGGCCTTTGAAAGCCATGTTAACAAACAGATCACCGACCATTTCGAATCCCACCGTACTTTCTCTGCTATGCAATCTGGTTTTCGAGCTGGTCATGGGTGCACTTCAGCCACACTCAAGGTCCTAAACGATATCATAACCGCCATCGATAAGAGACAACACTGTGCAGCTGTATTCATCAACCTGGCCAAGGCTTTCGACTCTGTCAATCACCACATTCCTATCGGCAGGCTCAACAGCCTTGGTTTCTCAAATGACTGCCTCGGCTGGTTCACCAACTACTTTTCAGTAGTTGTTCAGTGTGTCAAATCAGAGGGCCTGTTGTCCGGACCTCTGGAAGTCTCTATGAGGGTGCTACAGGGTTCAATTCTCGGGACAACTCTCATCTCTGTATACATCAATGATGTCCCTCTTGCTGCTGGTGATTCTCTGATCCACCTCTACGCAGATGACACCATTCTGTATACTTCTGGCCCTTCTTTGGACACTGTGTTAACTAACCTCCAGACGAGCTTCAATGCCGTACAACTCTCCTTCCGTGGCCTCCAACTGCTCTTAAATGCAAGTAAAAGTAAGTGCATGCTCTTCAATCGATCACTGCCCACACCTGCCCGCCCGTCCAGTATCACTACTCTGGACAGTTCTGACTTAGAATATGTGGACAACTACAAATACCTAGGTGTTTGGTTAAACTCTAAACTCTCCTTCTAGACTCACATTAAGCATCTCCAATCCACAATTAAATCTAGAATCAGCTTCCTATTTCGCAACAAAGCATCCTTCACTCATGCTTCCAAACATCCCCTCGTAAAACTGACTATCCTGCCGATCCTTGACTTCGGCGATGTCATTTACAAAATAGCCTCCAACACTCTACTCAGTAAATTGGATGCAGTCTATCACAGTGCCATCCGTTTTGTCACCAAAGCCCCATATATTACCCACCACTGTGACCTGTATGCTCTCGTTGGCTGGCCCTCGCTTCATATTCATCGCCAAACCCACTGGCTCCAGGTCATCTATAAGTCTTTGCTAGGTAAAGCCCCGCCTTATCTCAGTTCACTGGTCACCATAGCAGCACCCACCCGTAGCACGCGCTCCAGCAGGTATATTTTCACTGGTCAGCCCCAAAGCCAATTCCTCCTTTGGCCGTCTTTCCTTGCAGTTCTCTGCTGCCAATGACTGGATGAATTGCAAAAATCACTGAAGCTGGTGACCCATATCTCCCTCATTAACTTTAAGCACCAGCTGTCAGAGTAGCTCACAGATCACTGCACTTGTACATAGCCCATCTGTAAATTACCCATTCAAATTCCCCATCCCCATACTGTTATTTATTATTTATTTATTTTTTGCTCCTTTGCACCCCAGTATCTCTACTTGCACATTCATCTTTTGCACATCTATCACTCCAGTGTTTAATTGCAATTTTTCCTTTTTTTCCACTATGGCCTATTTATTGCCTACCTCCCTTGTCTCACCTCATTTGCACACACTGTATATAGACTTTTTCTCTATTGTGTTATTGACTCTATGTTTGTTTATTCCATGTGTATCTCTGTGCTGTTGTTTGTGTCGCACTGCTTTGCTTTATCTTGGCCAGGTTGCAGTTGTAAATGAGAACTTGTTCTCAAATCGCCTACCTGGTTAAATAAAGGTAAAATAAAATTTAAAAAATGACATTTCCCATTGGGTATTTGGGGTAACCGATAAAAATCTTTATATTCTGAAATAGTATGGTCTCAGCCACTATTAGATGTTATTTCCAAACAGAGTGAAGAAAATATTCAGATAGATAAAAATCAGTTTCAATTGGTTTCATTTTCAAAAACATTTGCAAAATCAAACTTGAATGTATATCAAACCATTTTGAAATGTTGACCCTGATGTCACACATTGACCCCTTTATTTATAAGAGACCCAAATGTGTTATTGTAGTGTGGTAATATTTGATACATGTTAACTATATATTCCTCACATGCGACCCATAATAAGACTGATTAATTAGCCTATAAAATGAATTATCTGACTCCATAAAGATGATTTAGCAATATGCAAGAGACTATAGTTGAGTTTCAAGAATTGACTATCAAGAAAGGAATAAGAATGTTCTATTTCAAAGGCAGATCTTTAATAACTTTGTAAAATGAATGAAACCACATACAAGGTTTAAACTTAAGTTACAAGACAATACTAGCATTAGAAGGCTTTATTCTAGGCATGATCAGAGAGGGAGAGAGAGAGAAATCATAGCCTGAAAGACCATGCTCCAAGGTTCCCTGGGGTGGAGAGAGAAAGAGAGAGAGTGTATGTCACCAGGACAGTTCAGGAACAAAGAGAAAGAGACAATGAATCTGAGACCCCATTATAACGTCTGAGTTGTTTCTATTCAACATCTGAGTTGTTGACCAATAGCATACTGTAAAAGTGAACTTCCAATCAGATATCAGACGTATAAGTGAGATAATGCAGCATTCCTGAGACAACACACTGGAAAGTCTTGTGTATAGAGTAAACAGTCCCTTCGGGGACTGGGCCGCCCTACATTTATGGAATTATTAGGATACCCATTAGCCCACGCCAATGGCGACAGTTAGTCTTACCCAGGTCCGACACATAAAGAAAAAAACATTACGGACAAAAGACTTTACAATTTACATACTTTACAGTCAAAAACATTAACATGTAGTGTGTGTGTGTGCATCTATCAGTTACATATACATGTCGGTACATACACACAACAAGTAGGTCACATGGGGGAGAGGTGTTGCTTTATTTGTTTTTTGAAATCAGGTTTGCTTTTCGTTTGCGCTAAATAGGATGGAAGGGAGTTCCATGCACTCATGGCTCTGTATAATACTTTACATTTCCTTGCATTTGTTCTGGACCTGGGGACTGTGAAAAGACCCCTGGTGGCATGTCTGGTGTGATAAGTGTGTGTGTCAGTGCTGTGTGTAAGTTGACTATGCAAACAATTTGGAATTTCCAACACATTCATGTTTCTTATAAAAACAAGAAGTGATAATCAGTCTTATCTCAACTCTTAGCCAAGAGAGACTGGCATGCATGGTAATATTAGCCCTCTCACTACAATGAAGAGCAAGACGTACTGCTCTGTTCTGGGCCAGCTGCTGCTTAACTAGGTCTTTCTTTGCAGCACTTGACCATATGACTAGACAATAGTCAAGATAAGATAAAACTAGAGCCTGCAGGACTTGCTTTGTGGAATGTGGTGTCAAAAAAGCGGAGCATCTCTTTACTACGTACAGACCTCTCCCCATCTTTACAACCATTGAATCTATATGTTTTGACCATGACATTGCGTGCAGACACAAAAACAAACACACACACACACACACACACACACACAAAGGACCATATGAATATTGACGTGGTATACTACATTGATATAAACATTGACAAGGTCCAAAAACAGGCTGATCGTCATCATTATATGAATGACAAGTCCTTATCTCGTAACTTTGCTCCAACATCTGAATCATGATGCGTATATTGATCTTGTATTCATATTGTGAATGTTATTTATTAATGTACCTCATAGCATCTTCCTGTTTAGGCTGCACACAACTCTTAGAGGAAGTGGTAAAATATTAAAAATGTATGTTATTTATTTTGCAGCACACAAACACATTCCTTTCTGTTTCAGCCAATTATGAGAGTGTCACCGCCAAGTCATTAGCTTTAATAGCATCAGACTGTGCAATGTACTTTACGAGCTAATGCCATGTAAATTTCTTCTTCACTTCCTGAATGGTTGACACGGTGTGACATATTGTAGAGTTATCACGCCTTATACACTATATAAATGAATAAGACGGGCTGTACCAGAGTTCTTTGAAATGTCATCCCCTCTTTCTTTCTCTTCTCTCCTCGAGGTTGTCTGTGAAAGTAAAGTGCACATGGTGCTGCTGTGATCACCTTAAGGAGGGAACGACAAAGGAAAACTATTTTTCAATCAGCCTTGTTTGATGCTGGCAATGTATTTTATTATACAACTTGGAATACACAACATCTTAGACTTGGAAGAGAAAAAAGGAGAGGGTGCAATGTTGAACTCATTTGACTTAAAACCTGTCAAAATACAGTAATTGGCTATTTACACAAAAATTGCATAAGATTTGATTGACCTTCTAATTAGGAGAGTGGGAGATGAAATGATCCACTTAAAAATACTTATAGTTAACAGCAGTACACTATATATTTAAGCGATAAGGCCTGAGGGGGTGTGGTATATTTAAGCAATAAGGACCAAGATGGTGTGGTATATGGCCAAAATACCATGGCATCGCGGACTGCCTGAACACAGCCCTTAGCCGTGGTATATTGGCCATATAACACAACCCCCCGAGGTGCCTTATTGCTATTATAAACTGGTTACAAAAGGTAATTAGAGCAGTAAAAATAAATGTTTTGTCATACCCGTGGTATACGGTATGATATACCACAGCTGTCAGCCAATCAGTATTCAGGGATGGAACCACTAAATGTATAATGGCTGGGTGGTTTGAGCCCTGCATGCTGATTGGCTGACAACCATGGTATATCAGACCGTATACCATGGGTTGTTAACCAGTTTAGAATAGCAATAAGGCACCTCAGGGGTTTGTGGTATATGGTCAATATACCACAGCTACAGTGCCTTGCAAAAGTATTCACCCCCCGTGGCATTTTTCCTATTTTGTTGCCTTACAACTTGGAATTGAAATAGATTTTTTGGGGGTTTGTATCATTTGATTTACACAATATTCCTACCACTTCGAAGTTGCAACATTTTTGTGATTGTGAAACAAACAAGACATAAGACAAAAAACAGAAAACTTGAGCGTGCATAATTATTCTCCCATCCAAAGTCAATACTTTGTAGAGACACCTTTTGCAGCAATTACAGCTGCAAGTCTCTTGGGGTATGTCTCTATTTGCTTGGCAGATCTAGCCACTGGGATTTTTTGGGCAAAACTGCTCCAGCTCCTTCAAGTTGGATGGGTTCTGCGGGTGTACAGCAATCTTTAAGTCATACCATAGATTCTCAATTGGATTAAGGTCTGGGCTTTGACTAGGCCATTCCAAGACATTTAAATGTTTCCTCTTAAACCACTCGAGTGATGATTTTGCAGTATGCTTAGGGTCATTGTCCTGTCATTGTCATTGTCTCAAATCTCTGGAAGACTTTCGTAAGCCACTGTAAGTGCTGTGTCGTGCCTAAGAACAAATAAAATTAATGTAAACTTTATTCGTCACATGCGCTGAATACAACAAGTGTAGACCTTACCGTGAAATGCTTACTTACAAGCCCTTAACCAACACTGCAGTTCAAGACGAGTTAAGAAAATGTTTACCAAATAAAATAAAGTAAAAAATAATTAAAAGTAACACAATAAAATAACAATAACGAGGCTATATACAGGGGGTAGCGGTACTGAGTCAGTGTGCGGGGGTACAGGTTAGTTGAGGTAATATGTGCAGGGGGGGGGGGGGGGGTCGTCAATGTAAATAGTCCAGTGGCCATTTGATTCATTGTTCAGCAGTCTTATGGCTTTGGGGTAGAAGCTGTCAAGGAGCCTTTTGGTCCTAGACTTGGCGCTCCGGTATCGCTTGCTGTGCGCTAGCAGAAGAAACAGTCTATGACTTGGGTGGCTGGAGTCTGACAATTTTATGGGCTTTCCTCTGACACCGCCTATTATATATGGCTTGGATGGCAGGAAGCTTGGCCCCAGTGATGTACTGGGCCATACGCACTACCCTCTGTAGCACCTTACGGTCAGATGCCGAGCAGTTGCCATACCAGGCGGTGATGCAACCGGTCAGAATGCTCTCGATGGTGCAGCTGTAGAACTTCTTGAGGATCTGGGGACCCATGCCAAAGGTTATGTCGAGCCCTCTTCACAACTGTCATGGTGTGTTTGGACCATGATAGTTCGTAGGTGATGTGGACACCAAGGAACTTGAAGCTCTTGACCTGCTCCACTACAGCCCCTTCGATGTTAACAGGGGCATGTCCACGATCAGCTCCTTTGTCTTGATCACATTGAGGAAGAGGATGTTGTCCTGGCACCACACTGCCAGTTCTCTGACCTTCTCCCTATAGCCTGTCTCATCGGTGACTGTTGTGTCATCAGCAAACTTAATGATGGTGTTGAAGTTGTGTTTGGCCATGCAGTCGTGGGTGAACAAGGAGTACAGGAGGGGACTAAGAACACAGTGTTGAGGATCAGCGTGGCAGACATGTTGTTGCCTACCCTTACCACCTGGGTGCGGCCCGTCAGGAAGTCCAGGATCCTGTTGGAGAGGAAGGTGTTTAGCCCCAGCTTCCTTAGCTTAGTGATGAGCTTCGAGGGCACTATGGTGTTGAACACTGAGCTGTAGTCAATGAACAGCATTCTCACATAGGTGTTCATTTTGTCCAGGTGGAAAAGGGCAGTGTGGAGTGAGATTGAGATTGCGTCATCTGTGGATTTGTTGTGGCGGTATGCGAATTGGACTGGGTCTAGTGTGTCCAGGAGGATGCTGTTGATGTGAGCCATGACCAGCCTTTCAAAGCACTTCATGGCTACCGACGTGAGTGCTACGGGGTGGTAATCATTTAGGCAGATTACCTTCACTTCCTTGGGCACAGGGACTATGGTGGTTTGCTTGAAACAAAGGTATTATAGACTCGGTCAGGGAGAGGTTGAAAATGTAAGTGAAGACACTTGCCAAGTGGTACGCGCATGCTTTGAGGACACGTCCTGGTAATCCGTCTGGCCTCGCGGCTTTGTGAATGTATACCTGTTTTATTAAGGTCTTGCTCATATTGGCTACCGAGAGCGTTATTACACAGTCATTCAGAACAGCTAATGCTCTCGTGCATGCTCCAGTGTTGCTTGCCTCGAAGCGAGCATAAAAGGCATTTAGCTCGTCTGATAGGCTCGCATCACTAGGCAGCTCGTGTCTAGGTTTCCCTTTGTAATCCATAATAGTTTTCAAGCCCTGCCACATCCTATGAGAGTCAGTGCCAGTGTAGTAGGATTCAATCTTAATCCTGTATTGACACTTTGCTTGTTTGATGGTTCGTCTGAGGGCATAGCAGAATTTCTTATAAGCGTCCTGATTAGTGTCCCGCTCTTTGAAAGCGGCAGCTCTAGCCTTTAGCTCGATGTGGATGTTGCCTGTAATCCATGGCTTCTGGTTGGAATATGTACGTACAGTCACTGTGGGGACAACGTCGTCAATGCACTTATTGATGAAGCCGATGACTGAGGTGGTATACTCCTCAATGCCATTGGATGAATCTCGGAACATATTCCAGTCTGTGATGGCAAAACAGTCCTGTAGCGTAGCATCCTGTCACGTCCTGACCAGCAGATGGAGCTGGTGTAGTAGTTTGGGGGTCAGGACGTGGCAGTCTGGTGTGTGTCTTGTGACTCCTGATCAGGAACAGCTGGGAATCGTTGTTCCTGATTGGGAGTCACATATGTAGGAGTTGTTTGTCACTGGGGTTTGTGGGTAATTGTTTCTTGTTTAGTGTGTTTGCACCTGACAGGACTGTTGGCTGTCAGTTTCCTTGTTTTGTTTTGTTTGTTTGTTTGTTTGTTTGTTTGTTATAGTGTTCTTTCTAATTAAATTGAAAGATGAATACTAACTCCGCTGCATTTTGGTCCATTCCTGAAGACAGCCCTTACAGAATTACCCACCAACAAAGGACCAAGCAGCGGAAGAAGGCTGGCGAGGTAAGGGAGACCGGGAGGCACCCCCAAGAAATTTTTAGGGGGGGGCACAAGGGGAGTTTTGCGGGGCAAGAATGGAGCCCCAGGCCAGCTCCCCGCACTAGCATGGAGGTGCGTGTTCGCAATCTGGTACGCCCAGTACCAGCACCACGCACCAGGAGTCTAGTGTGTCAACCCAGCCTCGCCAGTCAACAGTCGTCATCAGAGCTGCCCGCCAGTCAACAGTCGTCATCAGAGCTGCCCGCCAGTCAACAGTCGTCATCAGAGCTGCCCGCCAGTCAACAGTCGTCAGAGCTGCCCGCCAGTCAACAGTCGTCAGAGCTGCCCGCCAGTCAACAGTCGCCAGAGAGGTCAGACTGCGCTGAACTGCCGGAGTGGCCAGACTGCGCTGAACTGCCGGAGTGGCCAGACTGCGCTGAACTGCCGGAGTGGCCAGACTGCCCTGAACCGCCGGAGTGGCCAGACTGCCCTGAACCGCCGGAGTGGCCAGACTGCCCTGAACCGCCGGAGTGGCCAGACTGCCCTGAACTGCCGGAGTGGCCAGACTGCCCTGAACTGCCGGAGTGGCCAGACTGCCCTGAACTGCCGGAGTGGCCAGACTGCCCTGAACTGCCGGAGTGGCCAGACTGCCCTGAACTGCCGGAGTGGCCAGACTGCCCTGAACTGCCGGAGTGGCCAGACTGCCCTGAACTGCCGGAGTGGCCAGACTGCCCTGAACTGCCGGAGTGGCCAGACTGCCCTGAACTGCCGGAGTGGCCAGACTGCCCTGAACTGCCGGAGTGGCCAGACTGCCCTGAACTGCCGGAGTGGCCAGACTGCCCTGAACTGTCCCGAGCTGCCAGACTGCCCTGAACTGTCCCGAGCTGCCAGACTGCCCCGAGCTGCCAGACTGCCCAGACTCCCCCGAGCTGCCAGACTGCCCAGACTGCCCCGAGCTGCCAGACTGCCCAGACTGCCCCGAGCTGCCAGACTGCCCAGACTGCCCCGAGCTGCCAGACTGCCCCGAGCTGCCAGACTGCCCAGACTGCCTGGAACGGCCAGAGCCTGAGCCGCCTCCAGGATAGGTGGGTTGGGGAGGGAGGGTGTAGCACAGTGCCGTCGTTGACGGCAGCCACCCTCCCTTCCCTCCCTTATTGGTTAGGGTTACTGTTTTAGGGTTTTGTTGGGGATTTTGTTTGTTGGTGGTTTTTTGTTGTTGTGGTTAGGTGCATTCTGGGGTCTGCACCTTGAGGGGGGGGTACTGTCACGTCCTGACCAGCAGATGGAGCTGGTGTAGTAGTTTGGGGGTCAGGACGTGGCAGTCTGGTGTGTGTCTTGTGACTCCTGATCAGGAACAGCTGGGAATCGTTGTTCCTGATTGGGAGTCACATATGTAGGAGTTGTTTGTCACTGGGGTTTGTGGGTAATTGTTTCTTGTTTAGTGTGTTTGCACCTGACAGGACTGTTGGCTGTCAGTTTCCTTGTTTTGTTTGTTTGTTTGTTATAGTGTTCTTTCTAATTAAATTGAAAGATGAATATTAACTCCGCTGCATTTTGGTCCATTCCTGAAGACAGCCCTTACACATCCGCGTCATCTGACCATTTCCATATTGAGCGAGTCACTGGTACTTCCTGCTTTAGTTTTTGCTTGCAAGCAGGAATCACAAGGATATAATTATGGTCAAATTTGCCAAATGGAGGGCGGGGGAGTGCTTTGTATACATCTCTGTGTGTGGAGTAAAGGTGGTCTATAATTGTTTTTCCTCTGGTTGCACATGTGACACTGGTAAAAAATGTGGTAAATCTGATTTAAGTTTGCCTGCATTCAAGTCCCCGGCCACTAGAAGCGCTGCTTCTGGATGAGCGTTTTCTTGTTTGCTTATGGCCTTATAGAGTTGGTTGAGTGCAGTCTTAGTGCCAGCAACGGTCTGTGGTGGTAAATAGACAGCTACGAATAATATATATGAGAACTCTCTTGTTAGATAGGGTGGTCTACAGCTTATCATAAGGTACTCAGGCGAGCAATACCTCGAGACATCTTTAATATTAGACATCACGCACCAGATGTTATTGACAAATAGACACACAACCCCACCCCTTGTCTTACCAGACGTAGCTTCTCTGTTCTGCCAGTGCATGGAAAGACCCCGTCAGCTCCGTGTCGTCGTTCAGCCATGACTCAGTGAAACATAAGGTATTACAGTTTTTAATGTCCCATTGGTAGGATAATCGTAATCGTAGGTCATCAATTTTATTTTCCAATAATTGCACGTTAGACAGTAGGACGGATGGCAGTGGGAGTTTACTCGCTCGCCTATGGATTCTCAGAAGGCAGCCCGAACTGCACCCCCTTTTCCTCCGCCTTTTCTTCACGCAAATGACGGGGATTTGGGCCTGTTCCCGGGAAAGCAGTATATCCGTCTCGTTGGACTTCTTCCAGGTCGCGGTGAGTAGTAAGTGTTCTGATGTCCAGAAGTTATTTTCGGTCATAAGAGACGGTAGCAGCAACCTTATGTACAAAATAAGTAAAAAAACAAGTTACACACAACACAAAAAATTTATTACGAAATATCACAGTTGGTTAGGAGCATGTAAAACGTCAGCCATCCTCTTCGGCGCCATCTTAATGTTTCTTGCCTAAGAACAGTCCTTAGCCGTGGTATATTTAAGCAATAAGGCACAAGGGGGTGTGGTATATGGCCAATATACCATGGCTAAGGACTGTTCATATTCCTTAGTCGTGGTATATTGGCCATTATAAACTTGGTGGTTTGAGCTCTGAATGCTGATTGGCTGAAAGCTGTTGTATATGAGACCTTATACCACGCGTATGACAAAACATTTATTTTTACTGCTTTAATTATGTTGGAAACCAGTTTATAATATCAACAAGGCACCTCGGGGGTTTGTGGTATATGGCCAATATACCACGTCTAAGGTCTGTGTCAGGCACTCCGTGTTGCGTCGTGCTAATGAAAGGTCCTTAGCCATGGTATATTGGCCATAAACCACACCCCCTCGTGCCTTATTGCTTAAATATACCACAGCTAAGGACTGTTCTTAGGCACAGCACAGCCCTTAGCTGTGGTATATTGACCATATACCACAAACCCCTGAGGTGCCTTATTACTATTATAAACTGGTAACCAACATAAATAGAACAGTAAACAAGTATTTTTCCGTCATAACCATGGTATTTTGTCTTATCAGCAATCAGCATCCAGGACCCAAACTACCCGGTTTACAATATGTAATATATAACAATAACTCTGAATAGCACCACCTCCTGCTAATGCTTCTGCCTCTGTAAGTGACAAGCTATAAAGTTCCACACTGTTTTGAATGCCCCATGCAGCATGACATTGTGAGTGCTATGTGTTGTGACAGGGATGTAGGCAACCGTTTTAGCCAGGTAATCTCCAGGCCTTGTGTTCTCCGCCTGTGTGTTCCCCTGGTCCCTCGGATGCCTTTGAGCCAGACATGCTGTCATCAGGAGAAGAGGGGTTATCTCTGTCAGTTCTCAGCCCCCTGGGCCTCAGCGCTAACTAGGACATGGAGGCAGCAGGGAGGTCTCATGTCTCATTCATCAGCCACCATGACCAGCTGTGATAATCTAAATCAAATCAAATTGTATTTGTCACATACACATGTTTAGCAGATGTTATTGCAGGTGTACCAAAATGCTTGTGTTTTTACCTCCAACAGTGCAGTAATATCTAACAATTCACAATAATACACACAATACACACAACCTAAAAGTAAAATCATGGAATTAAAGAATATATAAATATTAGGATGAGTAATGTCGGAGTGGCATAGACTAAAATACAGTAGAATAGAATACAGTATATACTTATGAGATGACTCAAGCAAAAATATGTAAACATTATTAGAGTGACTAGTGTTCCATTATTACAGTGGCCAGTGATATTAAGTCTATGTATATGGGGCAGCAGCCTCTAATGTGCAGGGTTATGTAACTGGGTGGAGGCCGCCTAGTGATGGCTATTTAACAGTCTGATGGCCTTGAGAAATAAGCTGTTTTTCAGTCTCTCAGTCCCAGCTTTGATGCACCTCTGTACTGACCTCGCCTTCTGGATGATAGCGGGGTGATGGCAGTGGCTCGGGTGGTTGTTGTCCTTGATGATCATTTTGGCCTTCCTGTGACATCGGGTGTTGTAGGTGTCCTGAAGGGCAGGTGGTTTGCCCCCGGTGATGTGATGGTCAGACCGCACCACCCTCTGGAGAGCCAAGCAGTTTTGGGCAGTGCAGTTGCCATAACATGCGGTGATACAGCCTGACAGGATGCTCTCAATTGTGCATCTGTAAAAGTTTGTGAGGGTTTTAGGTGCCAAGTCAAATTTCTTCAGCCTCCTGAGGTTGAAGCACTGTCTGTGTTGGTGCACCATTTCAGATCGTCAGTGATGTGTACGCCGAGGAACTTTAAGCTTTTCAACAGCTCCACTGCGGCCCCGTCGATGTGGATAGGGGCATGCTCCCTCTGCTGTTTCCTGATCAGCTCCTTTGTTTTGTCGACATTGAGTGAGTGTCACGCCTGCGCCCGCTCTCCCTCCCTGGCGCTCGAGGGCACCAGGCTGCCCAGCACTACGCACTCCTGTCATTATGCACACCTGCTTCCCTCGTCACGGGCATCAGCGATTCATTGGACTCACCTGGACTTAATCAACTGTGTTATTACCTCCCCTATATCTGTCTGTTCCCCAGCTCTGTTCCCCGCTTCTGCATTAATTGTCATTTGTCGTTTTGTCTTACCCAGATCTGTCGCTGTTCTTGTCCTGTTCCATGTCTGTGCAATATTAAATATTCACTCTCCATACCTGCTTCTCTACTCCAGCGTTGTTTCTTACAGTGAGAGGCACCACACTCCCAGGGCCCTCACCTCTTCTCTGTAGGCTGTCTCATCATTGTTGGTAATCAGGCCTATTACTGTTTTATCATCTGCAAACTTGATGATTAAGTTGGAGGCGTGCGTGGCCACACAGTCATGGGTGAACAGGGAGTACAGGAGGGGGCTGAGCACGCCCCCTTGTGGTGCCCCTGTATTGAGGATCAGTGAAGTGGAGGTGTTGTTTCCTACCTTCAACACCTGGGGGCGGCCCGTCAGGAAGTCCAGGACCCAGTTGCACAGGGCAGGGTTCAGACCCAGGGCCCAAGCTTAATGATGAAGTTGGAGGGTACTATGGTGTTGAATGCTGAGCTATTGTCAATGAACAGCATTTTTACATACTTATGTATTCCTCTTGTCCAGATGGGATAGGGCAGTGTGTAGTGTGATGGCGATTGCATCGTCTGTGGATCTATTGGGGCGATAAGCAAATTGAAGTGGGTCTAGGGTGTCAGGTAAGGTAGAGGTGATATGGTCCTTAAAGCCTCTCAAAGCACTTCATGATGACAGAATTGAGTGCTACGGGGCGATAGGCATTTAGTTCAGTTGCCTTTGCTTTCTTTGGTACAGGAACAATGGTGGACATCTTGAAGCAAGTGGGGACAGCAGACTGGGATAGGGAAAGATTGAATATGTCCGTAAACACCCCAGCCAGCTGGTCTGAGCGGCTAGGGATGCCGTCTGGTCCGGCAGCGAGGGTTAACACACTTAAATGTCTTACTCACGTCGGCCACGGAGAAGAAGAGCCCACAGTCCTTGGTAGCGGGCCAAGTCGGTGGCACTGTGTTATCATCAAATCGAGCAAAGATGGTGTATAGCTTGTCAGGAAGCAAGATGTCGGTGTACGAGACGTGGCTGGTTTTCCCTTTGTAGCCTGTGACTGTCTGTAGACCCTGCCACATACGTCTCGTGTCTGAGCCATTGAATTGTGACTCCACTACGTCTCTATACTGACGTTTTGCCCGTTTTGCCTGTAACTACACTGTTTGTACTGGTTCGCGGTTTCAATTTTGCTGTTCTACAGTCACTGTTGAAGAAGGTCAGAGCAGAATGGGTTCATATGAAGTTTAACTGGTGAGAAAGGCAATGATAGGAGAGCTAAAGTAGAGAATGGATGGAGAGGAGAGAGAGAAGAACTGAAAAGTGTTGAAGAATGGAAACAATGGTGCAGAGTAAAAGAGATGGATTGCTGCTTCAATCTTCAGCAATTGTTGATAACAATTTTGGACAGTCTTCCACTTTTTTCAATACAAGACAGGATCAGTTACCAATCGTTGATTGATGTGTGAGGGAGGGCGTAACAAGGTATCCTTCTCTCTAAATCATCAGCCAAACCACACAGAGGGGGGTGGTTGACACTGTTTGCTCTATGTGGATGGATGACGGAGTCAAACAGGATTAGTTTTTCTACAAAAAGAGAGGAGGTGACACCTGAGTCTGTGTGTGATGGATTAGAGGGAGGCGCGTTGCGTGACAGCCAGAGTCAAGAAGAACAGGGATGATGTGACTGATTTTCCGTGGTAACCACCCGCAAAATGTTTGAATAGAAACAGTTGTTGACACTATCTGTGAAACAGCAGCAGGCACGGTGGAGGAGAGAAATAAAACACATTACACTACCCAAAGACAGGATTAAAAATGTTTGATTAGGAATGTTTATTTGACATTAACATAGTGAGACAAAAATCTGTAGTAAATCATCTGTCAGAAATAGACAAGCACTTTATAGTTAACCATAGTAATGTTTGCTCTATCACATAGACCTACTTTAATTTCCCACTACTTTTGAGCTGCACAATATATATGGGGATCTATTATAATTAGAGCTATCAAATAATTAAAATAAGTAATTGTGATTATTAACATTATTTTTTTTGTAGCTAACCATGATAAATCGCAATTTTATAATTTGCTCAAATCTGTCCCTAAGAAAGATGTTTCCATTTAAAAAACAATGCATTGAGTTACAGGCATACTATGCTTTGATTGTTATGTTTATGTACTATAGGTCGACTGCCTCTTATCAATATTCTTGAAGTTTAACAGTTGTGTGCACAAGCACACACCCACAAACACACAAACACACACATACTGTTGAAGCTTCAAGCATTCTAAGTGAATGTTCCCCCAATTTCTGACTGCAGGGTTGACTACAGGAAAAAAGAACTGGCTCTATGGATACAAAGAACAAACAGATCACGGTGTGACAGTATCCCCCCCCACCCCCCCACTAGGGGCGCCACCTGGCGTCCTACCTTACCTGGTTGACCTGGGTGCCGGCGGTGGATGGCCATGAGGGCTGGGTCCAGGATGTCTCTAGCGGGGACCCAGCATCTCTCCTCCGGGCCATAGCCCTCCCAGTCAACCAGGTACTGGAAACCCCTGCCCTGTGATCGAACACTCGGGAGGCGTCTCACCGTGTACGCCGGATGGCCATCGATGACACTGGGAGGAGGGGTGGGCCTGGAAACAGAAGACAAAGGACTGTGAGACACGGGCTTAATCCTAGACACATGTAAAGTAGGGTGAATATGGAGGGTACGGGGTAACAAAAGACAAACAGCAGTGGAGCTAATGACTCTAGAGATGGGGAACGGGCCGATGAAATGGGGGGAAAGTTTACGGGACCACCTCCAGGGGGCAGGTCCCTGGTGGAGAGCCATACCCTCTGCCTGAGCCGATAGCATGGAGCAGGGGTCTGGTGGCGATCCACTTGTTGCCTATACCTGGAAGTGGTCTTCAACAGAATGGCCGGGCTCTCTTCCAGGTACGGCGACAGCGGCGGATGAACATCTGGGCAGAGGGATTGCTGACTCCTCCTCTTGCTCGGGGAAGAGCGGAGGCTGATATCCCAAGGAACACTTGAAGGGCGAGAGATCCGTGGCAGAGCAAGGAAGGGTGTTGCGGGTGTACTCAACCCATACCTGTTGTTGACTCCAGGTGGTAGAGTTGGTGGAGAGTAGGCAGCGAAAGGTCTTCTCTAAGTCCTGGTTGGCTCGCTCCGACTGGTCGTTGGACTGGGGGTGGAATCCGGAGGTCAGGCTGGCCGACGACCAAATGAGCGTGCAGAACGCCTTCCAGAACCGGGACCAGAACAGCGGTCCCCGGTTGGAGACCATGTCCACCAGGAGTCTGTGGATCCGGAAGACGTGCTGCACCATAAACTGGGCCGTCTCCTTGGCCGAGGGTAGTTTGGGGAGAGGAATGAAGTGGGTGGCTTTGGAAGACCGGTCGACCACTGTCAGGATGGCAGTGTTGCCCTCAGACGAGGGGAGACCCGTGATGAAATCCAGGGATATATGTGACCAGGGATGGTGAGGGACAGGCAGTGTATGAAGAAGACCAGCCGGAGCTTTCCGAGGAGTCTTGTTCTGTGCGAAGACCGTGCAGGCGGCAACTAATGCGGCAACATCCGGAACCATGGTAGGCCACCAAAAGCATTGTCGCAAGAAGGCCAGGGTTCGACGAAGCCCAGGTGACAGCCTGGAGGAATGGGCCCACTCCAGGACAGCAGAGCAGACAGCGGAGCAGACAGCGTCAGGCACAAACATCCGGGTTATCTGGGCCCCCCCCCCCCAGGGTTCGGCTGGGACCGCTGCGCCTCCCGGACCTGTTTCCCTATACCTCCGCTGAGTGCTCGTCGCCAGGCACGAGGAGGAATGATGGTCTCGGGCTCCGGGGTGGTAACCGTGGTGTTATAGCGGCGAGACAGGTCATCCGGCTTGATGTTCTTGGACCCCAGCCGTAGGAGAGGGAAAAGTTGAACCGTGTAAACAGCAGGGCCCATCTCGCTTGCCTGGATTTGAGGCGCTTGGCGGTGCGGGGATACTCCAGGATTTTGTGGTCAGTCCACACAATGAATGGATGTTCCGCCCCTTCTAGCCAGTGCCTCCATTCCTCCAATGCCATCTTCACCGCGAGAACCTCCCGATTCCCCACATCGTAGTCCGTCTGACTGCCAGATGGTGAAGCGTGATTCATCACTCCAGAGAACGTATTTCCACTGTTTATCGATTTTCACCAAATATGTTGTTGTCTTCTCACACTATTAAAATCCGACAATGGAACAAACAGCTTATGAAGCTGTCTTAGCAAACAGATCAGATATTGACATTTTTTATCGCTAATCAATATCCCAAAACAGCACAAATGTTTTTCTGCACATCCTCATTATTCTCTCTTTTGTGGAACCAATATGAGGGGTTATGGCAGGCCAAACAATATTGCAGTATATGGTGCGGGAATAATGACAACTGAACCTGGAGAGCTTTGTGTTCACAAAAAGGGAACCGGACAGCGAAATTGCAGAAAACTGAACTCCGACCACCTCTCCAGATGGTCTCACTTCAGTTCGCTTCAGGGGTTCTTTTGAGGGGTCTAAGTTCCATTGGAGTATTCCCACTGCACAAACAAATTGAATTCCCATAAATTGTCTGAAGAGACCAAGTAAGAAAACACCGTCCAGAATGCCACCTCTATAGTCATCTGCCCAGCAGACAAAGGAGGCACTGTTACTGCACAAGACTACACTGTCTATAAGACTGAAGTACTCAGGCAATGGAATGATCAGATGTTCTATAAAAGACTCACTACAAACCACACAAAACAGCTTTTGGCTGTAATCGACTGTCACTGAGGGCGTAGATTATTGGTGCGTAGACACGCCAGTAATCTGTACTGTTTAATTATCTCATATGATCTGTGCACACCTAAGACATTTTTTTGCCCAGTAGATGGTAATAGTAAAGTAGTCATTGTTTATTATAATTATATTACAATGATTATTACTATTACTACAACTACTGCATGAGGCTATAAAACTGCCACAGCAAGTTGATTTCTGCAACCAGTCTGCCAAATCCAACCATTACGTACGGTTCTCCCTCTCAATCATTGCTTCTCTAGGATCCTTTAAAATAAAAATATTTTGCTTTGCATTATCATCAAATTAAAAGGTTGTTGACATCGGTGCTATTGAAAACCCACCCGAGCCACCTGCGCAACGGCATCTCCGCCCCAGGAGCCTCCATTGGTTGGCACGAGGAATCGCATCAGGGTCTTATGGAGGGGGTCCAAACATTGGCTGAACACCATGACCAGGCGTTGGACATGCTGCTGGAGCAATTCCACGGGTTGTCTGGGAGGCAGCCTGCCACGGTGGTAACCCCACCACCCCTCTGTAACTCGGAGGTTAGCAGCGTCACCCCACCGGCCACTTCACCTTCCCAGGAGCCCCGTTTACCTCCCCCGGAACGCTTTAATGGAGAGCCGAGCACCTGTCGGGCGTTTTTAGCTTTTTTCTGTAGTCCACAATCATCTCCTTTGTCTTGATCACGTTGAGGGAGAGGTTGTTGTCCAGGCACCACACAGCCAGGTCTCTGACCTCCCCTCTAGAGGGTGTCTCGTTGTTGTCGGTGATCAGGACTACCACTGTTGTGTCATTGGCAAATTGAATGATGGTGGTGAAGTCGTGCATGGCCATGCAGTCATGAGTGAACAGGGATAATAGGAGGGGGCTGAGCACGCACCCCTGAGGGGCCCCTGTGTTGAGGATCAGTGTGGCGGATGTGTTGTTACCTAACCTTACCACCTGGGGGCGGCCCGTCAGAAAGTCCAGGATCCAGTTGCAGAGGGAGGTGTTTCGTCCTAGGGTCCTTGGCTTATTGATGAGCTTTGAGGGCACTATGGTGTTGAACGCTGAGCTGTAGTCAATGAATAGCATTCTCACATAGGTGTTCCTTTTGTCCAGGTGGGAAAGGGCAGTGTGGTGTGCAATAGAGATTGCATCATCTGTGGATCTGTTGGGGCGGTGTGCAAATTGGAGTGGGTTTAGGGTTTCCGGGATGATGGTGTTGATGTGAGACATGACCAGCCTTTCAAAGCACTTCATGGCTACAGATGTGAGTGCTACAGGTCGGTAGTCATTTAGGCAGGTTACCTTAGTGTTCTTGGGCACAGGCACTATGGTGGTCTGCTTTAAACATGTTGGCATTACAGACTCAGACAGGGAGAGGTTGAAAATGTCAGTGAAGACACTTGCTAGTTGGTCAGCGCATGCTTGCAGTACACGTCTTGGTAATCCGTCTGGCCCTGCGGCCTTGTGAATGTTGACCTGTCTAAAGGTATTACTCATATCGGCTGCGTAGAGCGTGATCATACAGTCTTCCGGTACAGCTGGTGCTCTCATGCATGTTTCAGTGTTATTTGCCTCGAACCGAGCATAGAAGTAGTTTAGCTCGTCTGGTAGGCTCGTGTCAATGGGCAGCTCTCGGCTGTGCTTCCCTTTGTAGTCTGTAATGGTTTGCAAGCCCTGCCACATCCGACGAGCGTCAGAGCCGGTGTAGTACAACTCGATCTTAGTCCTGTATTGATGCTTTGCCTGTTTGATGGTTTGTCGGAGGGCATAGCGGGATTTCTTATAAACATCCGGGTCAGAGTCCCACTCCTTGAAAGCGGCAGCTCTAGCCTGTAGCTCAGTGCGGATGATGCCTGTAATCCATGGCTTCTGGTTGTGGTATGTACGTACGGTCACTGTGGGGACGACTTCATCGATGCACTTATTAATCTTGACGTTCTCCGTCCCGTATGCGGGATCAACATCCAGCGAAAAATTATATCGTTTAATAGATACACCTCGCCTGAATCGAACCACGTTGTCCGATTTCAAAAAGGCTTTACAGCAAAACCAAAACATTAGATTATGTTAGAGGAGTATATCGTAAAAGTAGCCACATAGCCATTTTCTGACCAACCACATGCATCACAAATAACCAAAAAACAGCTAAATGCAGAACTAACCTTTGACAATCTCCATCAGATGACACTCCTAGGACATCATGTTACACAATACATGCATTCTTTTGTTCGATAAAGTTCATATTTATATATAAAAACAGAATTTTACATCGGCGCATGACGTTGAGAAACTATTTTCCCTCAAATGCATCCGGTGAAGCAGCGCTACAATTTACTAAATTACTATTCGAAAACATTTTAAAAATGTAATATTGTCATTCTAAGAATTATAGATTAACATCTCTTGAAAGCACCCGCATTGCCAGATTTAAAAATAACTTTACTGGGTAATCACACTTTGCAATAAAAGGGGATGCTATACTCAGAAAAATAGGCTAGCGTTACAGGTCAGCGCCATCTTGGAACAATTGAATATCAAATCTACTCTTGTATAGTATTTTAAATATTCCCTTACCTTTGATTATCTTCATCAGAAGGCACTTCCAGGAATCCCAGGTCCACAACAAATGTATTTTCGTTCGAAAAAGTTAATCATTTATGTCCCAATAGCTTCTTGTTGTTAGCGCGTTCTGAAGGCTACTCCAAATGTACCGTCGTGCGCGGGACTTCTCTTTCACCAAAATGCAAAGAAAAAATATTTAAGTTTGTTCAAACATGTCAAACGTTGTATAACATAAATCTTTAGGGCCTATTCAACCAGAGCTTCAATAATATTCAAGGGGGACGGTTGCATTGTCTTTCTAAACGTTTCGAAAGGGGAGGGTAGCCAGGGGCGCCCGCATCACAATGGTAATGGCCCACCCCCTGTGACCAAGATCAACAGCCTCACTTTCAGTCAGTTCGTACTGTAGAAGACTCAAACCACTTTGTAAAGACTGGGGACATCCAGTGGAAGCCTTAGGAAGTGCTCAATGAATCCTAACTCACGGTGTGATTTATAGGCAAAGTGCTGAAGTTGAGTCCGCAAATCAGATTTCCACATCCTGTAAAGATCTGTCTCGGGGTTTTGACTGCCATATGAGTTCTGTTATACTCACAGACACCATTCAAACAGTTTTAGAAACTTTAGGGTGTTTTCTATCCACATCTATTAATTATATGCATATCCTAGCCTCTGAGTTTGAGTAGGAGGCCGTTTAAAATGGGCACGTATTCTTTTCAAAAATCGCTGTAGCGCCCCCTATCCTAGGCGACCGTCAAGAGGTTAATGAAGCCAATGACAGATGTGGTGTACTCCTCAATGCCATTGGAGGAATTCCGGAACATATTCCAGTCCGTGCTAGCAAAACAGTCCTGTAGCTTAGCATCTGCTTCATTTGACCACTTTTTTATTGATCTAGTTACTGGTGCTTTCTGCTTTCATTTTTGCTTGTAAGCAGGAATCAGGAGGATGGAATTATGGTCAGATTTGCCAAATGCAGGGCGAGGGAGATCTTTGTATGCATCTCAGTGTGTGGAGTATTTTGTATGTGTGTGGAGTTCTTTTCCCTCTGGTTGCACATTGAACTTGTTGATAGACATTTTGTAAAACGGATTTAAGTTTCCCTGCATTAAAGTCCCCGGCTGCCAGGAGCGCCGCCTCTGGGTGAGCGTTTTCTTGTTTGCTTATGGCGGAATACAGCTCATTCAATTCTATCTTAGTGTCAGCCTCTGACTGTGATGGTATGTAGAAGAATAGCTATGAAGAATAAAGTTGAGAACTCTCTCGGTAGGTAGTGTGATCTACAGCTTATCATGATATGCTCAACCTCAGCCGAGCAATAGATCAAGACTTCCTTAGATATAGTGCACCAGCTGTTATTTACAAAAATACATTGTCCGCCGCCCCTCGTTTTACTAGACGCCGCTGTTCTATCTTGCCGGTGCATCGTATAACTAGGCAGCGGTATGTTGATATTGTCGTCGTTCAGCCACGACTCCGTGAAGCATAAGATGTTACTGTTTTTAATGTCCCGTTGGTAGTTTAAACTTCCCTGTGAGCTGTGGTCAATGAATAGCATTCTCACATAGGCGTTTCTTTTGTCCAGGTGGGAAAGGGCAGTGTGGTGTACAATAGAGATTGCATCATCTGTGGATCTGTTGGGGCGGTATGCAAAATGGAGTGTACTTGTCCTCTTGCTCAGTTGTGCACCGGAGCCTCCCACTCCTCTTCTATTCTGGTTATTGCCAGTTTGCACTGTTCTGTGAAGGGAGTAGTACACAGCGTTGTATGAGATCTTCAGTTTCTTGGCAATTCCTCACATGGAATAGAACAAGAATAGACTGACGAGTTTCAGAAGAAAGTCCTATGTTTCATTTTGAACCTGTAATCGAACCCACAAATGCTGATGGTCCAGATATTCAACTAGTCTAAAGAAGTACAGTTTTATTGCTTCTTTAAACCCCTTATGGACAGACGTTCCGCTAGCGGAACGCCTCACCAATACCCAATGGTAGCGCCTGGCGCGAAATACAAAAAACCTTAAAAATGCTATAATTTCAATTTCTCAAACATATGACTATTTTACACCATATACCTGGCGACCGTGTCAGCTTACATTGCGCCCAGCCCCCCAAAAGAGTCTCTAGTGCACGATTGGACAAGAACATTCCTGCTGGCGAAACCCTCCCCTAACCTGGGCCAATTGTGCACCGCCCCATGGGTCTCCCGGTTGTGACAAAGCCTGGACTCGAACCAGGATCTCTAGATACACAGCTAGCACTGCGATGCAGTGCATTAGACCACTGCACCACTCGAGAGGCCTAGTTACCCATTCTAAAACTGACTGGAGCTCTATGTTAACCTCTATGGGACCGGCGGGACGAATTCGTCCCACCTACGTAACATCCACTGCCAGCCTGTGGCGCGATTTTCAAAATCTTCAAAATCCTATTACTTCAATTTCTCAAACATATGACTATTTTACAGCCATTTAAAGATAAGACTCTCGTTAATCTAACCACACTGTCCGATTTCAAAAAGGCTTTACAACGAAAGCAAAACATTAGATTATGTCAGCAGAGTACCAAGCCAGAAATAATCAGACACCCATTTTTCAAGCCAGCATATAATGTCACCAAAACCCAGAAGACAGCTAAATGCAGCACTCACCTTTGATGATCTTCATCAGATGACAACCCTAGGACATTATGTTATACAATACATGCATGTTTTGTTCAATCAAGTTCATATTTATATCAAAAACCAGCTTTTTACATTAGCATGTGACGTTCAGAACTAGCATACCCCCCGCAAACTTACGGGGAATTCGCTAACATTTTACTAAATTACTCACGATAAACGTTCACAAAAAGCATAACAATTATTTTAAGAATTATAGATACAGACCTCCTCTATGCACTCGATATGTCCGATTTTAAAATAGCTTTTTGGTGAAAGCACATTTTGCAATATTCTAAGTATATAGCCCAGGCATCACGGGCTCGCTATTTAGACATCCGGCAAGTTTAGCACTCACCATAATCATATTTACTATTATAAAAATGTCATTACCTTTTGTTGTCTTCGTCAGAATGCACACCCAGGACGTCTACTTCAATAACAAATGTTGGTTTGGTCCAAAATAATCCATCGTTATATCCGAATAGCGGCGTTTTGTTCGTGCGTTCCAGACACTATCCGAAATAGTAAAGAAGTGTCGCGCGCTTGGCGCAATTCCTGACAATAAAATTCAAAGTATTCAATTGCCGTACGTCGAAGCATGTCAACCGCTGTTTAAAATCAATTTTTACGTCATTTTTCTCGTAGAAAAGCGGTAAAATTCCGACAGGGAATCTCCTTTTCGGCAAACAGAGGAAAAAATCCCAAAGGCGGGGGCGGTCGGGGTCACGCGCATAAGCTAGTGTCTCTTGATGGGCCACTTGAGAAAGGCGATAATGTGTTTCAGCCTGGGGCTGGAATGACGACATTCTCTTTTTTCCCGGGCTATGAGAGCCTATGGACGACGTGGGAAGTGTCACGTTAGAGCAGAGATCCTTAGTAAATGATAGAGATGGCAAAGAAGTTCCAGAAATGGTCAGACAGGCCACTTCCTGTAAAGGAATCTCTCAGGTTTTGACCTGCCATTTGAGTTCTGTTATACTCACAGACACCATTCAAACAGTTTTAGAAAATTTAGGGTGTTTTCTATCCATATGTAATAAGTATATGCATATTCTAGTTACTGAGTAGGAGTGGTAACCAGATTAAATCGGGTATGTTTTTTATCCAGCCGTGTCAATGCTGCCCCCTAGCCCTAACAGGTTAAGGGTGTCAGTTATTTATTTTATTGTCGTAGCCGACGTGAGTTGTCAGCGTACATAGATACACAGGCTTTATTCAAGGTCAGTGGAAGGTCATTAGTAAAAATAGAAAACAATAATGGCCCAAGTCGGGCTGTTCTGTGGATGGTATACTTATCAACCGAATTTGCATTAGAGAGGCTTTCATTAAAGAACACCCTCTGTGTTCTACTACACTGCTCAAAAAAATAAAGGGAACACTTAACCTCTATGGGCTAGGTGGGACGCTAGCGTGCCACCCGTGGTGCACTCCATCAACAGCAGGTGCATTTCAAGAGCGGCAAATTTGAATCCAAATAAATGTCAAAATTCAAATTTTTCAAAAATACAACTATTTTACACCATTTGAAAGATAAACATCTCCTTAATCTAACCACGTTTTACGATTTCAAAAAGGTTTTATGGCGAAAGCATAAATTTAGAGTATGTTAGGACAGTACATTTACAAGAG
The DNA here is from genome assembly GCF_965601325.2 of Salmo salar. Taxonomy (NCBI): domain Eukaryota; kingdom Metazoa; phylum Chordata; class Actinopteri; order Salmoniformes; family Salmonidae; genus Salmo; species Salmo salar. The sequence goes on from NC_138291.1 coordinate 68,680,262, forward strand.
TTGTGTGTAATGTTTTGTCAAGTCAAAGACAGGGTCACCAAAACCATAAAACCAGCTAAAATGATGCACTAACCTTTTACAATCTCCATCAGATGACACTCCTAGGACATTATGTTAGACAATGCATGCATTTTTAGTTCTATCAAGTTCATATTTATATCCAAAAACAGCGTTTTACTATGGCATTGATGTTGAGGAAATCGTTTCCCTCCAATAACCGGCAGTCAAGTCAGCGTCACAAATTAAATAATTAAAATTAGAAAACATTGGTAAAATATTATATTGTCATTTAAAGAATTATAGATTTACATCTCTTGAACGCAATCAACTTGCCAGATTTAAAAATAACCTTACTGGGAAATCACACTTTGCAATAATCTGAGCACTGCGCCCAGAAAAATACGCGTTGCGATACAGACTAGACGTCATGTTGGGGAGATCTAAAATCGAAAATACTATGTAAATAATCCATTACCTTTGATTCTCTTCATCAGATGTCACTTCCAGGTATCACAGGTCCATAACGAATGTAGTTTTGTTCAAAAAAGCTCATCATTTATGTCCAAAAATCTCCGTCTTGTTAGCACATGATCTAAGCCAGCCGGACTTCTCGTCATGAACGAGGGGAAAAAATATATTTACGTTCGTTCAAACATGTCAAACGTTGTATAGCATAAATCATTAGGGCCTTTTTTAACCAGAACATGAATAATATTCAAGGTGGACGAATGCATACTCTTTTATAACGTATTGGAACGAGGGTACCCAACATGAACTCGCGCGCCAGGTGTCTAATGGGACATCATCGTTCCATGGCTCTTGTTCGGTCAGATCTCCCTCCAGAAGACTCAAAACACTTTGTAAAGGCTGGTGACATCTAGTGGAAGCAATAGGAAGTGCCAAAATATTCCTCAGCCCCTGTGTTTTTCAATGGGATAGGTTTAAAGTCAATACAACACATCAGGTATCCACTTCCTGTCAGAAAATGTCTCAGGGTTTTGCCTGCCAAATGAGTTCTGTTATACTCACAGACACCATTCAAACAGTTTTAGAAACTTTAGAGTGTTTTCTATCCATATATAATAAGTATATGCATATTCTAGTTACTGGGTAGGATTAGTAACCAGATTAAATCGGGTACATTTTTTTTATCCAGACGTGCAAATGCTGCCCCCTAGCCCTAACAGGTTAAACACAATGTAACTCCAAGTCAATCACACTTCTGTGAAATCAAACTGTTCACTTAGGAAGCAACACTGATTGACAATACATTTCACATGCTGTTGTGCAAATGGAATAGACAACAGGTGGAAATTATAGGCAATTAGCAAGACACCACCAATAAAGGAGTGGTTCTGCAGGTGGGGACCACAGACCACTTCTCAGTTCCTATGCTTCCTGGCTGATGTTTTGGTCACTTTTGAATGCTGGTGGTGCTTTCACTCTAGTGGTAGCATGAGACGGAGTCTACAACCCACACAAGTGCCTCAGGTAGTGCAGCTCATCCAGGATGGCACATCAATGCGAGCTGTGGCAAGAAGGTTTGCTGTGTCTGTCAGTGTAGTGTCCAGAGCATGGAGGCGCTACCAGGAGACAGGCCAGTACATCAGGAGACGTGGAGGAGGCCGTAGGAGGGCAACAACCCAGCAGCAGGACCGCTACCTCCGCCTTTGTGCAAGGAGGAGCAGGAGAAGCACTGCCAGAGCCCTGCAAAATGACCTCCAGCAGGCCACAAATGTGCATGTGTCTGCTCAAACGGTCAGAAACAGACTCCATGAGGGTGGTATGAGGGCCCGACGTCCACAGGTGGGGGTTGTGCTTACAGCCCAACACCGTGCAGGACGTTTGGCATTTGCCAGAGAACACCAAGATTGGCAAATTCGCCACTGGCACCCTGTGCTCTTCACAGATGAAAGCAGGTTCACACTGAGCACATGTGACAGATGTGACAGAGTCTGGAGACGCCATGGAGAACATTCTGCTGCCTGCAACATCCTCCAGCATGACCGGTTTGGCGGTGGGTCAGTCATGGTGTGGGGTGGCATTTCTTTGGGGGGCCGCACAGCCCTCCATGTGCTCGCCAGAGGTAGCCTGACTGCCATTAGGTACCGAGATGAGACCCTCAGACCACTTGTGAGACCATATGCTGGTGCGGTTGGCCCTGGGTTCCTCCTAATGCAAGACAATGCTAGACCTCATGTGGCTGGAGTGTGTCAGCAGTTCCTGCAAGAGGAAGGCATTGATGCTATGGACTGGCCCGCCCGTTCCCCAGACCTGAATCCAATTGAGCACATCTGGGACATCATGTCTCGCTCCATCCACCAATGCCACGTTGCACCACAGACTGTCCAGGAGTTGGCGGATGCTTTAGTCCAGGTCTGGGAGGAGATCCCTCAGGAGACCATCCGCCACCTCATCAGGAGCATGCCCAGGCGTTGTAGGGAGGTCATACAGGCACGTGGAGGCCACACACACTACTGAGCCTCATTTTGACTTGTTTTAAGGACATTACATCAAAGTTGGATCAGCCTGTAGTGTGGTTTTCCACTTTAATTTTGAGTGTGACTCCAAATCCAGACCTCCATGGGTTGATAAATTGGATTTCCATTGTGTGATTTTGTTGTCAGCACATTCAACTATGTAAAGAAAAAAGTATTAAATAACATTATTTCTTTCATAAAGATCTAGGATGTGTTGTTTAAGTGTTCCCTTTATTTTTTTGAGCAGTATAAATAGGTAACTCTTAATCCATTATAAGGCACAGGATGCAGATCTATAACACCTCAGTTTTTTCAGCAATAGGTTATGATCAATAATAGCTGCACTGAAGTCTAACAAAACAGCTTCGACAATCTTCTTACTATGAATTTCTTTCAGCCAATCATCAGTCATTTGTGTCAGTGTCAAGTGTGTTGTTCATTTGTTTTCTGTAAAATAACTTTGTATTTGGTCAAACTGATTTTTTCCAAAACTTTGCCAAGTTGAGGTTGATTGGTCAGCTGTTTGAACCATTAAAGGTTGCTCTGCTATTCTTGGGTAGCGGAATGACCTTTGCATCCATCCAGGCCTGAGGGCACGCACCGTCTTCTAGGCTTAATAGAAGATGTGTCAAACAGTAGTTGCAATGTATTCCGCTACCAACATCAGCAATTTAGGAAACTATGCAGTATTTTTTAAAGTATTATTTCTTACACTGTTACCCCAGGAAATCTTAAGTCTTATTACATACAGCCGGGAGGAACTATTGGATATAAGAGCACTGTCAACTCACCAATATTACGACCAGGAATACGACTTTCCCGAAGCGGATCCTTCGTTTGGTCCACCACCCAGGACAATGGATTGGATCCCAGCAGGCGACCCAAAACAACGGTGCTGCAAAAGGGATAGACAGAGCAGTCTTCTGGTCAGGCTCCGTAGATGGGCACATCGCCCACCACTCCCGAGTATACTACTAGCCAATGTCCAGTCTCTTGACAACAAGGTAGACGAAGTCCGTGCAAGGGTTGCCTTCCAGAGAAACATCAGAGATTGTAACAGTCTCTGTTTCACGGAAACATGGCTCACTCGGGATACGTTATCAGAGTCGGTACAGCCACCTGGTTTCTTCATGCATCACGTCGACAGAAATAAACATCTCTCTGGTAAGAAGAAGGGCAGGGGTGTATGCCTTATGTTTAATGGGCCATGGTGTGATCATAACAACATACAGGAACTCAAGTCTTTTTGTTCACCTAACCTAGAATTCCTTACAATCAAATTCCGACCGCATTATCTACCAAGGTAATTCTCTTTGATTATAATCACAGCCGTGTACACCCCCCCCCCCCCCCCCCCCAAGCAGACACCTCGACAGCCCTGAAATAACTTCATTGGACTCTATGTGAACTGGAAACCACATATCCTAAGGCTGCATTTATTGTAGCTGGGTATTTTAACAAGGCTGGGTATTTGTAGCTGGGTATTTTTTCCAGCCCGCGACCCGAATATTATTGAACCCTCGCAAGGCTGCCAGCCCAGACGGCATCCCTAGCCGCATCCTCAGAGCATGCGCAGACCAGCTGGCTGGTGTGTTTACGGACATATTCAATCAATCCCTATCCCAGTCTGCTGTTCCCACATGCTTCAAGAGGACCACCATTGTTCCTGTTCCCAAGAAAGCTAAGGTAACTGAGCTAAACAGCTATCGCCCGTAGCACTCACTTCCGTCATCATGAAGTGCTTTGAGAGACTAGTCACCTCCATATCACCTCCATGTTTAACAGTGAGAATGGCAGAATGTTGAACTTACTAAATGACTGAGAGTTTGACTGTGTGATATTAGGTTGCTTCTTGTGTAAATATTTTCCGTCTGGATTTTAATGATTTGTATTGTATCTCCACCTGACACCCTAGACCCACTCCAATTTGATACCGCCCCAATAGGTCCACAGACGACGTAATCGCAATCACACTGCACACTGCCTAACCCATCTGGACAAGAGGAATACCTATGTAAGAATGCTGTTCATCGATTACAGCTCAGCATTTAACCCCATAGGACCCTTCAAACTCGTCATTAAGCTCGAGACACTGGGTCTCGACCCCGCCCTGTGCAACTGGGTCCTGGACTTTCTGACGGGCCTTCCCCAGGGGGTGAGGGTAGGAAACAACACCTCCACCCCGTTGATCCTCAACACTGGGGCCCCACAAGGGTGTTTTCTCAGCCCTCTCCTGTACTCCCTGTTTACCCATGACTGCGTGGCCATGCACGCCTCCAACTCAATCATCAAGTTTGCAGACGACAGTGGTAGGCTTGATTACCAACAATGACGAGACGGCCTACAGGGAGGAGGTGAGGGCCCTCGGAGTGTGGTGTCAGGAAAATAACCTCACACTCAACGTCAACAAAACAAAGGAGATGATCGTGGACTTCAGGAAACAGCAGATGGAGCACCCTCTATCCACATCGACGGGACCGTAGTGGAGAAGGTGGAAAGTTTTAAGTTCCTCTGCGTACACATCACGGACAAACTGAAATGGTCCACCCACACAGACAGAGTGGTGAAGAAGGCGCAACAGTGCCTCTTCAACCTCAGGAGGCTGAAGAAATTTGGCTTGTCACCAAAAATACTCACAAACTTTTACAGATGCACAATCGAGAGCATCCTGACGGGCTGTATCACTGCCTAGTATGGCAACTGCTCCGCCCACAACCGCAAGGCTCTCCAGAGGGTAGTGAGGTCTGCACAACGCATCACCGGGGGTAAACTACCTGCCCTCCAGGACACCTACACCACCCGATGTCACAGGAAGGCCAAAAAGATCATCAAGGACAACAACCACCTGAGCCACTGCCTGTTCACGCCGCTATCATCCAGAAGGCGAGGTCAGTACAGGTGCATCAAAGCGGGGACCGAGAGACTGAAAAACAGCTTCTATCTCAAGGCCATCAGACTGTTAAGCAGCCATCACTAACATTGAGTGGCTGCTGCCAACATACTGACTCAAATCTCTAGCCACTTTAATATTTAAAAATTGGATGTAATAAATGTATCACCAGTCACTTTAAACAATGCCACTTTATATAATGTTTACATACCCTACATTACTCATCTCATATGTATATACTGTACTCTATACCATCTACTGCATCTTGCCTATGCCGTTCGGCCATCGCTCATCCATATATTTCTATGTACATATTCTTATTCATTCCTTTACACTTGTGTGTATAAGTTAGTTGTTGTGAAATTGTTATATTACTTGTTAGATATTACTGCATGGTCGGAACTAGAAGCATAAGCATTTCACTACACTCGCATTAACATCTGCTAACCATGTGTAGGTGACCAATAAAATTTGATTTGATTTGATTTTGATTTACCATCTAAGTTGTCAGTACCAGGTGGCTTGTCCTTATTTATAGATAGCAACAAAAAATAACACCTCTTCCACACCCACTTTGCAGAACTCAAAACTACCGCGCTTAACTTTCATTATTTGGTCCGTTATGCATGAATATGAAGCAATTTGCTAATCTTGTCAACAAAAAAGTTATTAAAGTGATTGGCAATATCAAAGGGTTTTGTTATGAACAAGCCATTTGACTCAATGAAGGATGAAGCCGAGTTCACTTTTTTGCCGAGAATATAATTTAAAGTACTCCAGAGCTTTTTACTATCATTCTTTCTATAATTTAACTTTGTTCCATATTATAGTTTATTTTTCTTTAGTTTAGATTTCTCAATTTACTGTGTTTGCCAGTCTGCTGTGTTGTCACACTTATTTTCTATTCTTTTTGCCTCATCCCTCTCAGCCATCACTTTTTCAAATTCATAATCTATTGTGATTTGGCAGTTCTAACAGTCAGTTTCTGGATGGGCACGTGCTTATCAGTAATTGTAAGAAGCCGTTTCATAAATGCTTCAAGTGCAGAGTCAGGTTGTTCCTCATTACACACATCAGAAGAACAAATATTGTTCACATCTTCGACATAGGATTCATTGCAAAACCTGTTGTATGATCGCTTATAAACAATTTTAGGTCCAGTCTTTGGAACCTAGTTTTTTCTAGATATGGCTATTATATTCACTGCACCCGATGGGTGTGGATACTACTTTAGAGCAGATTCATGCAGCATTAGTAAAGATGTGATCAGTATATGTGGATGATTTAGTTCCTGTTCTGTTTGTAAATACCCTGGTAGGTTGCCTGATAGCCTGTGCCAGATTGCAGGCATTGGTTACAACTTGAATCTTCTTTTTGAGTGGACAGCTTGATGACAACCAGTCAATATTTATGTCATCCAGAACATATACCTGTTGATATCACATACACTACACATACATCGAGCATTTCACACATATAGTCCAAGTACTGACTTTTAGTACTCAGTGGTCTATAGCAACTTCCTACAAGAATGGGCTTTAGCCATATTACTTCAACATCATCTGACATGAGATCCTCTCTCAGCCTAACAGGAATATGACTCTGGGCATACATGGCAACTCCTCCTTCATTTGCATTTCTATATTTCCTATATATTCTATAACCATGTATAGCTACTACTGCATCATCAAATTAATTATCTAAGTGTGTTTCACCAATGGCCAGAATATGGATGTCTTCTGATGTTAGTAAGTTGTACATTTCATGAACCTTGTTTCTCAGGCTACATACTTTAACAATATGCGCTATGTTTAGTACTTTTCTGGGTTGCTTGTTTGTTTTTAGTACTATTCTGAGAGGCTGATCCAAGGTAGACATGTCAGTGACATTTACATTTGAGGCTATGGTACTGAGGGAGCTGCCAACAGTGGAATTAAATTCTATGGGCATACGATTATTGCTGACAATACCCTCGAAGTTAACAGTTAAACGAACATAAATAAGGTTACTTACATTGACTTTACTTATTTCTCAGGGGTATAATACAATTTCTATATCCTCTGTTGCTTATTATGACAGGGAGGACTGGAGCGCTACCAAACCCAGACCGTCAGTCTCTTAAAGGGATACTTCATGATTTTGGTAATGAGGCCCCTTATCAGATGAACTTGTGGATACCATTGTTATGTCTCTGTGTCCAGTATGAAGGAAGTTAAGTGGTAGTTTCGTGAACCAATGTTAACTAGCATTAGCACAATTAATGTAAGGCTATGGGTATCTGCTGCTAGCATGCTAGCAGATACCATAGACTTCCAGTCATTGCACTAACACTAGTTAGCAATTGCGCTGGTGCTAGTTAGCAACTTCCTTCAAACTGCACAAAGAGACACAAAAATGGTATCCATGAGTTCATCTGACTCTGAGTAAGTAGATAATGGGCCTCATTGCCAAAATCCAGAAGTATCCCTTTAAGCAGTTTGCTATGTTGTTGGAGATAATCCTGGACCCTTCTCTTTTAAAGATGATGAAATGTTGCCACTCCAGAATCTCCCATATGTGTTCAATTGGGTTGAGATCTGGTGACTGAGATGTGCGCGGGCGCACACAGACACGCACACACACAGGTGTGGTTCGTATGTTAATTAATAAGCAATTAACCAACCATCATGCTTAGGATCATGTATAAAAATGATCAGTTGTCCATTGTTTTGGCTACCATAGCTAGAAGAAGAGATCTCAATGACTTTGAAAGAGGGGTCTCAAAGGAGCATAGGGGGTTTAAAGTGTGTGTGTGTCTCAGTCACCAGATCTCAACCCAATTTAACTCCTATGGGGGATTCATTAGACAGCATTTCATCATCAACAAAACACCAAATTATGGAATTTGTCATGAACGAATAGTGTTGCATCCCTCCAATATAGTTCCAGAAACTTGTAGAATCTATGCCAAGGCGCGTTGAAGCTGTTCTGTGGTGGCCCAAAGCCCTATTAAGACACTTTATGTTGGTGTTTCCTTCATGTTGGCAGTTACCTGTATGTGTCTACTAGTCAGAGCTAGCAGATTAGTAATGGTAGAGGCAAGTGATAGTGTGTGATGTTGGGGGGAGGGAGGGCTAGATAAGAGTACAGTACCTCCCAGTCCTTCTCCAAGTCGCAGAGCTTCTCAGCATACATGTCTAAAGCTTAAAAAAGTGTTTTAACTCCCAATTAAATCTCTATGGTGATCACCAGGATTTCTTGATTTATATATCATGATAGATTAATAACGTTGACTGAGCGGCATATTGAGGATAATTTCGCTGTCAGACAGGCTTGATTTGATTAATGTATTTAGAGGATGTCTGCCATTGAAATACATATTTTTGGTTTCCATGCTTAAGTTGGTCACCTCAGGACAGTAATAGGAGCTTTGGTAGTGTTTTCCTCCCAAAGTGTATGTCCACACTGAATGCATAAACAGCTGATCTCCTTAACACATTCATTCAATCTGATATACAGCTCTGGAATGATGGCTTTGACCTGCACTGAAATTGTATTATACAGTAATACACGGTCCAGAATGTTAGTCACACACTGTGTTAGAGTGCCACCAGACTAATCAACAAACTCAAAGGGTACCCCACCAACGTTCTTCCCCTGCATACCAAAACGTGTTCTCTCCACATTAAAACATGAAGACCTAGCGCTTAATGCTCTGTGCTTTTCTTTCAAACCACTAGTCTGTGGTCATTTCTGTCTTGTTAGCAAAATGGCTCCATCAAGGTCACTGCAGGGTCAAGTGATGTCACAGCAGTCATCTGTGGTGGAACGTTCTAACAGGTCAAGACAGGAAGGACGATCCTGGACGTGAGGTCATACCTCCGTGAATCCTACAGCATTTTCCACCCGGTTAATGCACAACAGCACCTCATGAATATCCATTATTTACAGTTGACTGGCTGTTTGTATGACTCATAGTGTAGTGTTTCTGCTGTATAAAAATGTAGGTGCCTCTTTCTAAAAGCAGTAAAGCACACACCTACTGAATTATCCATGAGGTGTGGTGCTTGTTGCATAAAAGTTATGCATTTCTCAAAGGAATTGATGAGTTTGGACAGTGAGATAAATAGGGCGAAAGGGCCAAAGAGAGTGAGATAAATCGACACAAAGGGAAAATGAAATCGAGGGAGAAAGCGAGACAGACAGACAGCTAACGAGAAACATAGGCAGGGAGATGAAACATCTGAAAGAGAAAAACAAACTTGGACAGATCGAAAGAGAGAGACCGAGAGGTAGAGAAACACCGATAAGTTTGACCAGTCAGTTGTCTCATTACTGTGGTGTTTGATCCGAGTGCTGGTTTTCTGTCACATCAACATTGACCGCTGTCTTGCTCCTGAGTCAGACCAGCAGCTCTAGGTCTCATCGCTATTGATCTGACCGTTCACAGGTCATCCCCTGTCTGACCCTGAACGCATTCCTCTCATCCATCACCCTTGCCCGCATACATGAGTAGGGAGGTTCCTCCCCACAGCTTTATGGTGTACGTTCTGGGATTCTAAGAAATTGAAGTAGAGTTTTTACTTTGTCAATTTTCCAAAGGAACTGATCGATATCGGACATTAGTGATGATCCCCAATCCATTTTCAGCTGAAAATTAATTGAAAACCTGACCTTGAGAAGAGTGTTTATTGCATGTATTTCTTAATGTGTATATTGATTAATCATACTCATACTTAGTTGTCACACAACCTGTACCTAGTCCTATAATTCATATGTGAATCCACAGCTTAAGACAAGTTCATAGTGTGAATTTACAAGACAATTCTTAGATTTATTTTATGGTTTTGACCATGAACCCTCCCACCTCACCCTCTCTTCTTTGCCGCAGGAGGTGAGTGACACAGAAATCATGGAGCTGGTCCACAGTTCGTTGGGCCGGATGACCGTCATACGGCAGATCTTCCCTCTGTGGAGAGACACCAACATCCGCTGCATGAGGAACAACCACCGCATCTCCTCTCTGCTCTGTGATCCCCAGGAGGGCTACCTGCAGTCCCTGGAGGTCAGTGTGAAGGATAGGACTTTATTACTCTATTTGACCATCAGACCCGTCACCACCCTGTCATCACCGTAACACTGTATCCACACCATCACAGAATACTTTGTCATTCACCCAACATCACCCCATATATTGACAAGACATGACCATAACCATGACAAAAGCATGTCTGAAGGTCGGCGAGAGCGATTGGCCTGTCAGCGCTGTCACAACATTGAACATCATCATCATTCTAACACTGTCATTTCCTTCACACATCCCTCCAATGTTAAACACCTCAGTCTGTCACCATCACTATTCTGACACAGGATAACACAGGAACACAGATTTCTAATGTTAAAAATGACTTAGAAATATTCTCCATAGTCATCTAGTGTGCAATGACCATGACTTACTATTCAAACTCCATAGCTAGCATAGAACACTGTTTAGGACAGATGGTAAAATCATGTGGTATTACTTTAGACTTTATCTCTCAATTATTAATGTGAAAAAAGGTGAAGCACTGGCTAATGCCAAGTATTTGTAAGAGAGAAAAAAAGCACAGGCAAGTGCTTTTCTTTTCTGATATAGACGTGTTACCTGTGCTGGGTAAAGCACTGGCCACTTATCTATCCCTTATCTATCCCCTTTGAAGTCATGATCATGATACGTTAGTACACCAGACTTACTTTCTTAGGATTCATCAAGTGATGCATAAAGCCTTAAGTACACCAGCCAGACCATCATAAAGCTTCAGTGATAACAAATGCTTTAGGCGTTTGTAAGTGGGCATTTCCTTCTCTTCATGGTGATGTATCCTAAATAGGTATACAAATGTATAAAAATGCAATATCCTTCTTTGAATATCTGGGTATTATTCTACACACTGGTTATTTTTATATAGAGTAGAGTTCAGTACAACAGAGTACAGTACAATACAGTGTACTCAACTCTAGTGTGCTCTACTGTGTACTGTACCGAACTCTACTGTACAGTACTCTACTGAACTATACTTTTCTTTACTGTACTGTATTTTACTGTGCTGTACTGTACTGAACTATACTCTACTTTTCTTTACTGAGCTGAACTGAACTATACTGTCCTGTACAAACATTTGAACCCAACTGTGGTTTGTTACTACTATGATTTCCCATTGTACCCAATTTAATTGCAGAAATTCCATTACCGATCTTTAGGAAAATGTAGTTAACGATTTGGTAATGGAATTTCGAGTTTTAACCACTTAATAATTCATATACAAAATTGATATCAGTAAAAACACTATACCTAATTGATAGGTCTGCCTTTTAATGTCTGTGTACTTTCATTATCCTCCCTCCTCATGAGGGAGAGACATTTTAAAATAACTTAAAGATATGTGGGTTTTTGGTAACGGAATTTCAAGGCCCAAGGCAAAGTTTCTTAAACCTACAGAAGACAGAAAAATGTATCCAAAACTAAATATACAGTGCCTTCAGAATGTCTTCACACACCTTGACTTATTCCAATTAATTAAAAATTAAAAGCTGAAATGTTTTGAGTCAATAAGTATTCAACCCCTTTGTTATGGAAAGCCTAAATACATTCAGGAGTAAAAAAGGCTTAACAAGTCACATAATAAGTTGCATGGACTCATTCTGTGTGCAATAATTGTGTTTAACATGAGTTTTTGAATGACTACCTACCTCTCTGTTACCCCACACATACAATTATCTGTAAGATCCCTCAGTCGAACAGTGAATTTCAAACAGAGATTCAACCACAAAGACCAGGGAGGTTTTTCAATGCCTTGTGAAGGAGGGCACTTATCGGTAGATGGGTAAAAAGAAAAAGTATACATTAAATATCCCTTTGAGCAGGGTTTCCCAACTGGCGGCCGAGTGGTTTTATTTGCCCCCTCCAAGTTTTCTGATAAAAAAATTAAAAATAAAACAACATACATTTTTCTTGAGACATACAATACTTTAAAAACACCAGGAAATCAGCTCCAAGTGATTTCCACCATGATCGGGAGTCCCATAATTCACCTTTCAGCAGGACAATAACCTAAAACACAAGGCCAAATGTACGCTGGAGTTGCTTACCAAGACGAAATTGAATGTTCCTGAGTGACCTACTTAGAGTCTTGACTTAAATAGGCTTGAAAATGTACTGCAAAACTTGAAAATGGCTGTCTAGCAATGATCAACAACCAACTTGACAGAGCTTGAAGAATTGAAAAATAATAATGTGCAAATATTGTACAATCCAGGTGTGGAAAGTTCTTAGAGACTTACCTAAAAAGACTCACTGCTGTAATCAATGCCAAAGGTGATTCTAACTCAGGGTTGTGAATGAATACTTAGGATATTTATGTATTTATTTTTCAATACATTTGCAAACATTTCTAAAAACATTTTTTCACTTTGTCATTATGGTGTATTATGTGTAGATGGGTGAGTGTCACAGAAATCTTCGTCGTCAGACGATATAGCGAAATCATCGTCGGAGAACGTGGACCAATACGCAGAGGAGTTAGTGCTCATCATCTTAATTTATTAAATGAATGTGAACACTGAGGAAAAACCAAAAAAACGAAATAAGACTAGTAACAGTTTTACAGGCATAAATAAACGCAGTGCAAAATACAACTACCCACAACCTACCAAACAAAGACACACCTACTTATAGGACTCCCAATCAGAGGCAACTAGAAACACCTGCCTCCAATTGAGAGTCCAGCACCCAAAACTACACATAGAAAAACAAACCTAGAACCTATACCAAAACTAACACACCCCACTACACACACCACACACAAAACCCCATAATACAAAACAAATATACCTCTGCCACGTCCTGACCAAATATAATACAAATAATACCTAAATATTGGTCAGGACGTGACAGTGAGAAAAAAATAATATTTAATCCATTTTGAATTCAGGCTGTAACACAACTAAATGTGGAATAAGTCAAGGGGTATGAATACTTTCTGAAGGCACTGTAAGTGTTGATATTATTTGGCAGGAGTCTTTACTTTAACATTATTGCGTTTCTGGTAGATGTTTTCCATCTGTTTGACCAGAAATCAAAGCCTTTTCTTATTCCACGTTTTTAGGATGGAAAATGGTTGAAAATGTATATATGCCTTAATTTCCAAAAAATATAGATATGGCTTTCTTTTGACACCCAATTTGACATGCTCCTTTGAACATCACATGTTGTTGCTCATGGGTCCTTTTATATGGAAATTACCTAGTGTGTTTATGTTTGAGCTAACTTTTGAGCTAACTTAAAAAAAAAAAAATGCATTTTGTAAACTCGATTTACCACCGTCACATAAATTTCAACTCAACAAGTGTGTTTCCTCTATACCCAATATGGCCATGTGGATTGAATGTCCAATTGAATCCTCTATGAAATGAGGAAAACAATAATTGTACATGTATTGATCTCATGGTGAACCATGATAGAATACAGGAACGGAGGTCTGAGGAATGGTGTCCTTCAGAAAATATCTCCTTATGTCATTGCTGTACCCTGCCATTCATACATGCCTTTGTTGGTGTAGCAAAATACTTCCCTTATATCGAAAGCATGCTTTGGACGTAAGCAATCCATTGTGCCTATTTTTATTCCAAATGAAAATGCCAGGGAATGTGTTTGGGCTTCTCTTTCTCCAGTGGTCCTTCAATAAATCACAATTTCCCACAGACAAGTTGGAAAAGGTATACCGTGGGTGTAATTGTGAGTAATGCTCTGTGGCATTTCAACAGACATGTCTTTTTCTATCATTAGAAAACTTGAGTTTATCTTTCATATCTCTTGTCTGTAACTTAAAAGTGGTCATTGCAGTGTCAGACTTGGTGTTTTCTGCACCCCAGGTGTCAACCACTATGGGTCTGTTTCTCCCTTTCATTTTGTGGACATGCTTATTCCCTACTGAGCAATTTATTTCCCCTAAACCTCACAGGGGCAGAGGCAGAGGCAGAGAGGAACCGCTTTTGTGTTGGTCTTGTAAACTTTCAGAAGGTTCAACAATTGATTTTGAGCATCTCGTTTTAGCTCCAACAGTTTTGGGGAGTTTTTCCTTGCCAGATCTCAAATTAGTTAATTACCTGCATGACGCTGCTGATTCTGCTCAAAACCTTTTCTAGAAGATGTTTTATTGTGTTGTTTCTCCCCAGGTCTCCAACTTGTACCTGTATGACAGTGTGCTGATGCTGGCCAATGCCTTCTACAGTAAGCTGGAGGACAGGAAGTGGCATAGCATGGCTAGTCTGAACTGCATGAGGAAGTCCACCAAGCCCTGGAATGGAGGCTGGTCTATGCTGGACACCATCCAGAAGGTAGGACGCAGACTAACTCATACGGTGTCGAAATGGATTCCTTTCATTCTTTTCACATGTATCTCAACTCTTTGAATACAGATGTACAAAGAGAATGATTCAGTCTTTTGTGTTTAGTTTCAAGTTTCAAGTTTTATTTGTCATATGTGCAGGATTCACATGGTACACACCGTCAAACTAAATGCTTACATGCAGTCTCCTTGGCGTATCAATTTTCTTCAGCTGCCTTAGGAAGTAGAGATGCTGTTGGGCCCTCTTGACAAGAGTGGCGGGGTTGTTGGTCCATGTCAAGTGCTCGGTGATGTGGGTGCTGAGGAACTTAAAACTGCTGACTAATGCAGTTCCTTTGATGTGGATCAGTGGGACGTTCCTTCCTCTGCTTCATGAAGAAAACAATCAACTTCCAGGGCTCCCGAGTGGCGCAGTGGTCTAAGGCACTGCATCACAGTGCTAGAGGCATCACTACATCAGTGACCCTGGTTCGATCCCAGGCTGTATCACAACTGGCCATGATCGGGAGTCCCATAGAGCGGCGTGCAATTGGCCCAGCGTCGTCCTGGTTAGGGTTTGGCTGGTGTAGGCCGTCATTGTAAATTAGCATTTGTTCTTAACGGACTTGCCTATTTAAATAAAGGTTAAATAAAACAATTATTTAAAAAAATCCTTTGTTTTGCTGACATTGAGGGAAAGGTTGTTGTCCTGGCACCACAATGCCACTTCACTTACCTCCTTCCTATAGGCTGACTCGTCATTTTTGGTTATCAGGCCTACAACCGTGGTATCATCAGCCAACTTGACGATGAAGTTGGTGTCGTGCAAAGCCACGCAGTCGTGGGTGAACATATGGAATACAGCAGACGGCTGAGAACACACCCCTGGGGGGCCCCTGTGTTAACAGTCAGGGTTGAGGAGGTGTTGTTGCCAATCCTCACAGCCTGTGGTCTGCCCGTCTGGCCGATAGACATTTGGGCATGTCATCTTGTTTTTCCTGGGCACTGGGAGGATGGTGGTCTCCTTGAAGCAGGTGGGCACTACAGCCTGGGACAGAGAAATGTTGAAGATGTCAGAGAAAACACCCGCCAGCTAGTCAGCACACACTCTGAGGACCTTTGCCAGGGATGCCATCTGGACTGGTGTCTTTGTGAGTTTTCACTCTTTTGAAAGTTTTCCTCACGTCAGCCTTGTATAGCGAATGCACCTGGTCGTCCGGAGCAGCGAGTATCTTCCTGGATTCCTCGAAGCGAGCATAGAATGTGTAAAGCTCATCTGGGAAAGAGGCTTAGGTGGGCACCACACAGCTGGATTTGCCTTTGTTGTCCATTATTGTCTATAGTCCTTGCCACATGCGTTGCGAACATGAGTTGTCAAACATCAGTGCGAGTTTGAGTTTGTATTGTCTTTTTGCTTCAGCAATGGATTTGCGGAGCTCGTACCTGCTTACCTTGCACGCTTCGCACACCACTGAGTAATTGAGGTTTGTTCTGTTGACATTGAATGCTGCAGTACGTGATCTCAGCATGGTACGGATATCTCTGTTCATCAAAGGTTTTTGGTTGGGGTTTGTCCGTATTGTTATTGTGAGTACAACATCAACACATTTCCTAATGAAGCCTGTGACTGACGATGTATATTCTTCGATGTTGATGTATGAGTCTCCTTGGTGGATGAATCTTTGAACATATTTCAATCAGTATTCTCAAAACAATCCTGCAGCATTTAGTCTGCATCCTCTGTCCAATGACTCACTATTCTCTGTGTTGGTGTCTCCCTGTTGAGGAACAGAGAGGAACAGAGAGATGTGATCTGATGGTCTAGCAGGTTGTTTCTTCTTGTGGGTCAGGATACATTTTGGTGATAATTGCTTGGTTAAAATCACCCACGACAATAAAGACTGCTTCTGGGTGAGAGGTTTCTTGCTGGCTAATTATCTTGTACAGTGACTTACAGGAGCAATGCCTTGTGGCACATCGACCGATTTTTCACCAAGTCGGCTCAGGGATACTGGCCCAACGCTCTTAACCGCTATGCTACCTACCGCCCCAGATCGGGTGAAAAGGAGCTTGAGATGTTTTCAATCTCAGTACACCAGGTATTGTTGATGAGGAAACACACTCCTCCCCCCTACTCTTACCAGAAGCTGCCTTTAGATCCATACTGAAAATGGAAAAGCCATCTGGTTGAGTCGAGTATATCGTCCGTAAGCCATGTCTCTGTAAAAACAAAGCCACAGCATTCCCTGATGTCCCTCTACGATTGAAGCCTTCCTCTGAGTTCACAAAAAAAAATCCAGCGATTTCACATTTTAGCCTTCAGGATACTAGGAAGAGGAGGCCATATAGCACATC
This sequence comes from Salmo salar, assembly GCF_965601325.2. Classification (NCBI taxonomy): domain Eukaryota; kingdom Metazoa; phylum Chordata; class Actinopteri; order Salmoniformes; family Salmonidae; genus Salmo; species Salmo salar. Next base: position 68,697,331 of record NC_138291.1, read on the forward strand.
TTTTCAGCCTAGCTTGGAGTCCCCCTTTCCTTCCTCGGCTTCATTCACCAGCATTGGTTTATCCAAATTAACAAATTGGAACAAAATGTACTTGATTGCATCAATTTATAGGCTGTGATTAAACCCTTCATGAAAGTAATCATTTAGAAATGAAAATATTGAAAGGAAAAAGGACCTATTGTATTAGTAATTGTTTTCGTATGAAGTGATGATGACACTGCCTTGTTGACTAGTCATGATTACCGCTCACCATTCCCTGAGAAACCAGATGATTTTGAAATGTTTTAGGTACTTTGCACATCATCTAATGGACATCACTTTGCACCAGGCACCTGCACAGATAGGGCTCTACCTGTGCAGAGCACATGCCCCTTTGCATTTCCACTCTCCCAAGTGCCCTTTTGGGTGGTGGTATAATTTCCCACAAAATGTTTTTTTTTTGTATGCATTTTGTATCATGGTTGTTCGGAACCCACTGCCAGCTAGTCGTTATCAAGTCGCCACCCCCCTCCCCCGTCTATTGGTTGCGTCTGATGATCTTCCATGTACTGAGCTTGTGCGCGCCTGGTTGTGACTTTTTCCCAGTCTGCCCTATATGGTGGTATCCAAACAGGCTTGAGAGATGCTGTCACCGGTCGAGTGTGTGTAGCTAGCTACCTAGTTTAAATATCAACAGTACTGCCACAGCAGCATAACATTTGATTAACACTTGATAACACTTGATTTAGCCTACATCATCATCAATATTCGGTCTGGTTGGCTGATATGTACAGCAGAGAGAGGCAGAAATACTAAGAGAGTAAAGGTCTTCACAGGTCCATTCCGAAATGGACCTGGGGCCGTCCCACCCAAACCCGTTATGCATAAATAAATAAAAAATTATAACTTGGAGATGCGTTCCCGAACGGACCCGAGGACAACTAGACCCATTCCGTATAGACCTGGTCCGGACCCAGACAAGATGTGATCCGAGTCAGGGAAGCAGCTACTTTATTTTAGCTACTTTACTAGCCCGAGCTGATAAAGCAAGGAAGAAGGAGAGAGGTGCCGTTGGGCCATACTGTGAACGAGTGACACAAGGAGCATGGAGGAGGGAGGGAGGGAGAGACGAGAGATTGCAACTAACCAAGCTGACTCATGCTATAGTGGACTAATAGCTGCCATAGCTAGGTTTCCGGACAAGTAAGTTAAAATTACACATACCCGAAGCAATCAGATCTGACCCCAGACCGTGACATTATTTTGAATTTTGGATCTGGACCCGCTTGGGTCCTGGATCGGGTCTCGGGTATTCGGGTACAGATGGGTCTGTGAAGACCTCTAATAGAGATATAAATCACAATCAGTAAAATATCTTGAGCTAATTTACTAGCAGATTTACTAGCAAAACCCTTTTTTCATTTTGAGCACCTGCCCCCTTGAAGGTCTGTGCATGGCCCTGCTTTGCACCCCTTTTTCTACAGTAGATGTTCTTATCAGCACATGTTCCTGTCATTGACTTAAAATCAATGGTCTGTATAGAAATTGAGCTGGTAAGCTTGGTGGTCCAGCTAGTTGGACCATACAGTGCATTCAGAAACCATACAGTGCATTCAGAAACCATTCAGTGCATTTTGCTAATTTATAAAAAATAGAAAACTGAAATATTGCATTTACATAAGTATTCAGACCCTTTACTCAGTAGTTTGTTGAGGCACCTTTGGCAGCGATTACAGCCTTGAGTCTTCTTGGGTATGACACCACAAGCTTGGCACACCTGTATTTGGGAAGTGTCTCCCATTCTTCTCTGCAGATCCTCTCAAGCTCTGTCAGGTTCAGTGGGTAGCCTCGCTGCAAAGCTAGCTCTCTCCAGAGATGTTCGATCGGGTTCAAGTCCGGGTTTTGGCTGGGCCACTCAAGGACATTCGGAGACTTGTCCCGAAGCCACTCATGCGTTGTCATGGCTGTGTGCTTAGGTTCATTGTCCTGTTGGAAGGTGAACCTTCGCCCCAGTCTGAGGTCCTGAGCGCTCTGGAATAGGTTTTCATCAAGGATCTCTCTGTACTTTGCTCTGTTCATCTTTCCCTCGATCCTGACTAGTAACTCAGTGCCTACCACTGAAAAACATCCCATAGCATGATGCTGACACCACCATGGTTCACTGTAGGGATTTCCTCCAGATATGACGCTTGGCATTCAGGCCAAAGAGTTCAATCTTGGTTTCTAAGGTGCCTTTTGGCAAACTCCAAGCAGGCTGTCATGTGCCTTTTACTGAGGAGTGGCTTCTGTCTAGCCACTCTACCATAACAGCCTTTTTGGTGGAATTCTGCAGAGATGGTTGTCCTTCTGGAAGGTTCTCCCATCTCCACAGAGGAACTCTGGTGCTCTGTCAGAGTGACCATCAGGTTCTTGGTCACCTCTCTGACCAAGGCCCTTCTCCTTCGATTGCTCAGTTTGGCTGGGTGGCCAGCTCTAGGAAGAGTCTTGCTGGTTCCAAACTTCTTCCATATAAAAATGGAGTCCACTGTGTTTTTGGAGACCTTCAATACTGCAGACATTTTTTGGTACCCTTCCCCAGATCTGTGCCTCGACACAATCCTGTCTTGGAGCTCTACGGACAATTCCTTTGACCTCATGGCTTGGTTTTTGCTCTGACATGCACTGTCAGCTGTGGGATCTTATATTGGCAGGTGTGTGCCTTTCCAAATCATATTGAATCAATTGAATTTACCACAGGTGGACTCCAATCAAGTTGTAGAAATATTTCAAGGGTGATCAATGGAAACAGGATGCACCTGAGCTTAATTCCAAGTCTCATAGCAAGGGTCTGAATGCTTATAAGGTATTTCTGTTTTTATATTTGCAAACATTTCTAACAATCTGTTTTCGCTTTTTCATTATGGGGTATTGTGTGTAGATTGTTGAGAACCATTTTTTATTGTATCACTTTTATAATAAGGCTGTAACGTAACAAAATGTGGAAAAAGTAAAGGGGTCTGAATACTTTCCGAATGCACTGTTTAAGCCATACAGTATGAGTGTACAAAGTATCCTTTCCATATCACCTCATATGGATGCATCAGTATTTGGATGCATTTGTACTCCGTTGGCACTCAAGCGTAGGTTGCGTTGGGGTGTACTTATTTAAAATGTGGACACAGACATGTTCAGCAATCAACTTAGATGATTGCTGAACATGTTATAGTCCACTCAAAGCATATTAGAGATTTGAGCTTTCCTCAGTTCCTGCCTTTTAAGGCATTTTTCCTAGCCACTGTGTGTCTGACTCTGCATTGTTTGCTCTTTGGGTTTGAGGCGCAGGTTGACGTTTATTGTCGTGAAGTCTTGTCCTGAAGGCAGACTGAGCGATTTTCCCTTAGATAGGCCAGATGCAAAGTCAAAATTGACTACATTGTAAAAATATATTAAAAGAAAAATGTGCTTTTTGGTCTTAATTTAGGATTAAGGTTAGGCATTGAGCCAGTAACCGAAAGGTTGCTGGATCGAATCCCCGAGATGACAAGGTAAAAATCTGTTATTCTGCCCCTGAACAAGGCAGTTAACCCACTGTTCCCTGGTAGGCCTTCATTGTAAATAAGAATGTATTCTTAACTGACTTACGTAGTTAAATAAAGGTTACATAAAAAAAATACAAAAATAGTGGTGTGGTTAAGGTTAGGTTTAAAATATGATTTTATGGCTTTGTGTCTGTGCCAGCTAGTGACCACTCTGCAGAGCTGCCTCCAGAACAAGAATTATATTTAAAAAAAAGACTAACCTGCATTTTGTTTTATGCTGGGTATCTGTAAAGCACTTTGGGACAACTGCTGATGTAAAAAGGGCTAAATAAAATACATTTGATTGATTGATTGATTAGACACCACTTAAAGTATCCTTGTTATTATGCTGTTGCCATAGAGACGGATCACCGGGTTAACAGGAATGATGGACTTCCGTGCCGAAGGTTCTAACTCCCACGTCCAGTTTGAGATCCTGGGGACCAGCTACAGTGAGACGTTTGGGAAAGATGTCAAACGGGTGAGTCAATGTTGAGCAACGCAAATGGTTATCCTGTTTTACTCACAGCTTTTTTTCTGATATTGATCAATTGTGTTTCGGGAACATGCAAGAACATATGCAATCATGGACACAATGTGTATTCTAATTGTGTATTGGATCGTGCCTTAAGCTTTCAGTGGGGTTCAAAACCGTTCCATAACATACGTGTCAGCGAATACTTGTCAAGTGTCAGGAGGAAGAGTGCCCTCTACTGGAGATCTTTCACCATCTCCAGGCAGGTAGTATAGTGGAGGTCGGTAACACTTTATATTAAGGTCCCTTAATGAACCATTTATAAACAGTTAGTAAAGCGTTTGCTTAACATTTATTAATCATTGCTCCTACATTTGTAAATGTCAATAAGCAGTCACTAAGTAGTAATTTACACATTTATAAACACTATTTAAAAAGATTGATTCACAATTTATAAGAATTATTAATAAGGTGTTTGATCATTATATTTACACAAGTTGTAAATTATTAATAATGAACTACTCATTTACTTTTAAACCAGTTATAAAGAAGTTATTGTCAACTCATAAGATTATTTATACGGTATTTGTAAATGGTTGATTCATGGTTTGACTCACCATTTATATACATATTTATAAATGTATTTCTGTATGTCATGAATGGGATATTTATTAACTGTTAATAAGTACATTTGTAAATGTGAGTACACACACTTACAAATACCGTAGTTGATGATTAATGTAGATCCTTATAAACCATTTACTAAACACTAGAATGGCCGGGCCTCGACAAATACAATAGCTGCCATTTTTACAGTCAAATAAATAAATGTAATATACAACATCAATTGTTTGTTTAGGCGGGTCTTAAGAAACACTATGATATTAAGAAAATGTATTTACATTTACATTTACATTTAAGTCATTTAGCAGACGCTCTTATCCAGAGCGACTTACAAATTGGTGCATTCACCTTATGATATCCAGTGGAACAACCACTTTACAATAGTGCATCTAAATCTTTTAAGGGGGGGGGGGGGGTTAGAAGGATTACTTTATCCTATCCTAGGTATTCCTTAAAGAGGTGGGGTTTCAGGTGTCTACGGAAAGGTGGTGATTGACTCCGCTGTCCTGGCGTCGTGAGGGAGCTTGTTCCACCATTGGGGTGCCAGAGCAGCGAACAGTTTTGACTGGGCTGAGCGGGAACTGTGCTTCCTCAGAGGTAGGGGGGCCAGCAGGCCAGAGGTGGATGCACGCAGTGCCCTTGTTTGGGTGTAGGGCCTGATCAGAGCCTGAAGGTATGGAGGTGCCGATCCCTTCACAGCTCCGTAGGCAATCACCATGGTCTTGTAGCGGATGCGAGCTTCAACTGGAAGCCAGTGGAGAGAGCGGAGGAGCGGGGTGACGTGAGAGAACTTGGGAAGGTTGAACACCAGACGGGCTGCGGCGTTCTGGATGAGTTGTAGGGGTTTAATGGCACAGGCAGGGAGCCCAGCCAACAGCGAGTTGCAGTAATCCAGACGGGAGATGACAAGTGCCTGGATTAGGACCTGCGCCGCTTCCTGTGTGAGGCAGGGTCGTACTCTGCGAATGTTGTAGAGCATGAACCTACAGGATCGGGTCACCGCCTTGATGTTAGTGGAGAACGACAGGGTGTTGTCCAGGATCACGCCAAGGTTCTTAGCACTCTGGGAGGAGGACACAAGGGAGTTGTCAACCGTGATGGCGAGATCATGGAATATGACATGATATTTCAAATTAACAGAATTATAAGGGCACAAGGCGAGACCCAGATGCAGACACAGGAGGCAGATGGTTAGAGTCCAAGATGTTTATTAACAATCCAAAAGGTGTAGGCAAGAGAATGGTCGTGGCCAGGCAAAAGGTCAAAACCAGTTCAGAGTTCCAGAGGTACAGAATGGCAGGCAGGCTCGAGGTCAGGCCAGGTAGAATGGTCAGGCAGGCGGGAATGGAGTCCAGAAAAACAGGCATGGGTCAAAACTGGGAAGACTAGTAAAAGAGAATAGAAAAGCAGGAGCACGGGAAAAACACGCTGGTTGACTTGAACATACAAGACAAACTGGCACAGAGAGACAGGAAACACTGGGATAAATACACTGGGGAAAATAAGCGACACCTCGAGGGTGTGGACAGGTGAAACAGATCAGAGCGTGACAAGAATAGCATGTTTTGTTCTTTTGAAATACAATTGAAATGTGGAATTCTTTTGAAGTTCAGTCTACCTTCAGGTCAAAACTGTTCTTTGCCAATATATTTTCAACATGGTGATGGACGAAGGATAAGGCTTGAAAATGTTCCTCAAACCAGCGATGGAAGGTGTCGCTGTACTCCTAATTATCCCATTTATCCAAGCTGCGGAATTGAGATAATTTAAATAATGCAAATGTTTCATAATACTGCTTTTTTCGTAAGCATGCTAGGCTAGCAAATGCTAAAGTAGCACATTGAATTACACAACGCTAACGTCAGAAACTTTAGATTAGGACCTGCAAAATAGTTTAGTAATAATTAGTAAATGGTTTATAAGGATCTACATTAGTTAACAACTGAGGTATTAGTAAGTGCAAGAACTCACATTTATAAATGCACTCATTAACAATTAACAATTATAAACTGGGTGGTTGGAGACCCAATTTTCTTTACTGCTCTAATTACATTGGTAACCAGTTCATAATAGCAATTAGGCACCCTGGGGGTTTGGGGCATGACTAATATCCCACGGCTAAGGGCTGTGTCCAGGTACTCTGCATTGCGTCATGCGTAAGAACAGCCCTTAGCTGTGGTATATTGGCCATATACCACGCCCCCTCGGGCCTTATTGCTTAGGCATACCATTCATAACCTATATAAATACATGTATAAATATACATATAAATGGTGAGTCAATCCATTAATCAACCTTATAAATAATCTTATGAGTTGACAATAACTCCTTTATAACCAGTTTATATGTACATTTGTAGTATATTATTAATTATTTACAAATTGTGAACATACTGTGATCCAATGACTCTATATATGAATGGACAAAGCAATCGATCACGTGACACCATTTATTCCTATGTGAAAACTCAATAGCGCACTAAAGCTAAATTAAGTTGGAAAGATGGGCAGGTTGAGCTACTCCAGGAAGTGACATTGCAGGCTAGTTCATTGCTGCCCCCTCTCATTGACTAACTCAAGTTGAAGGCCGACCATGGTACTGCAGGCTGCCATTAGCAGCTCAATTATCTTTATAACTTCTTCTGTGCGATTTTAAAATAAATGGTTCAAGGACATACATCTGGTGTATAAGAATCAATTATTGGTACCATGATTGTCTCCAAAAAAATATATATTTACACGAAAATTGACCACAAATATAGCTTTATTTCCAATCACAATAATGTGGGTTCTTGTTTTTTGCTAACAATGCCTGCAGTACTACTTTTTGACTTTGAACTTCCCTGCTATGATCAAACACCTTATTAGTTATCTTATAAATCATTAATAAATCGTTTAAAGTGTTTATAAATGTTTACAGAACTATTTAGAGATTGCATATTGACATTTACAAATATAAGAATAATGATAAATAGTAAGTAAACTATTTACAAACAGTTTATAAATGGTTTAATAAGGGACCTTAATATAAAGTGTTCCCTGAAGGTCAGACAAACACAGCAATACCAGCTTAAAGAGATGCATAATATGTTCTGCAGGTGCAGTGTTGTAGTGTGTCAATAACTATCGCAGACTATTTACTTCTGATACTCATTAGTGGGCCAGTTATCTAAAATGGAAAAACCACAAGTGGAAATTAGACAACATCAATAAGGAGACAAAACATCAATAAATAGTGTGTGTGTGTGTATGTGTGTCTGTGCATGTGTATATGTGTGCCTGTGGTGTGCAAGTCTGCGTGTGTGCGTACATGCAAGTGTGTGTGTGAAAACAAACTAACCATAATCAAAAATAGTATGCTTTGTTTGTGTGCACTGTCTGAGTTGTTGTTTGTTGATGCTTCTGTCCTGGTTCAGTCACAAAGTTACTGCAGAATTAAGAGGAATTGAGTTTAATGGCAATCAATGTGGAGCACGGAGTGACTGGGAGCTGTAATGAAGATTTAATCACTAGACTACCTAACTGGAATTATTAAGCCAATTCATCATACTATGGCCATTAGCAATTGCAGAAAACACACACACACACACACAAACACACACACACACACACACACACGTTACACAGAATAAGCAACACATGCATACTATACACATGGTCACATGAGTACACACTTCCTGAGCTGAAAAACATGTGCAGACATATAGATACAGACACAAACTCTGGAGCATTCTTTTCTTGAAATCATTAGAGGCACCCAGGCAGGGCATGGGAGGGCCAGCTAATGGCATGCCAAATGCATTCAGTGTTGTTGTTCATTATCAGTATGCCTGTCTGCCTTCCTCTTGGAGCATGGCCATTTACTGGGGAAACCAGACACAAACACAAGTACCTCTCCTCTGTCCCATTTAATGGCCTGTTCATATGTTCCTGGTGAGGAGTGTGGGATTTATTCAGCTATCACACAGGTCGACCATCACAAACAACATTGTCTCGCTCAGGAAAATAATTTTGTCCGTACCGATGTGTATTGAGTAGGCTTTGAGGACATTAAAGGGAAATTTCACTGCTGCTCTATTTTGCTATATATAGGTCCAATTGTTATTAACATATCATACGTGTCATAAACTTTTCAAATTTCCTCACTACACGCAAATACGAGCGTTTCTGCATCTCACTGGTAGAAATGAGCCAGCAACATTTCCTGGTTGTAAGCAAACCACATTATCCAGAATTCATAGTGATTTCAGGACGTGGAGGACCACTCCGTGGTGTAACTAGGTGCTGTTGCGGTGACCGTATTACCACCACAACTGCAGTCATGAGTCATGACCTCAGTAAAATTCCACGTGACCGTAGAGTCACGGTAGTCTCCTCTTATGCACTCTGGACATGCTTTGTTAGTACCCAACTCACTAACGATCATCAGGTTACTAATGGTCTGGTACTCAGAGCAGATTAGAGCTTATACATATATGCATTGGCTTATATATATATGAGCCGTAGCCCGAAAAAAACATGAATTAAAAAAAGGATTGTGCCATTATACAATAGATAGCCCTTCCTCATATTATGCACAGCAGAAAAATATTAAAATAATTGATTTAAGATGTCTTTGGTACATAATTAGTCTAGCCTATACGCCAAAATTAAACAAATTCAGAGCTAGCCTAGAATTATAGTGGATTTGTATTTGATTTTGAATAGCCTAGTAATAGGGATTTTTAAAATATTTTCATAATTCATAGTCTGACCCATTACCTACAGAATATCTCACCACCATGTGTTTCAATCTCCTCCCCTCTCTCCTTCATTCCTTTCTCAAGCACGCAGAAAGATGGGTTGTCGACAGTTTAATTAAATATATTTTGTTGTGAAAACATGTTACTATTGTAACGACGGTCATCAGGAATGGACCAAGGCACAGCGGGTTGAGTGCTCATAATTAATTAAATATCATAATTAATTAAATTTCATAATTTTAATGAAAACACTTATACCAAACAAAACAAAATGATGGACGACGAATACAGACTTAAAGGCAAACAACAGCAATTCAAGTGACAACCTCCCACAAATACAAATACAAACACACCCTAATATATAGGACTCTCAATCAAAGGCAACTAGACAACACCTGCCTTCAATTGAGAGTCCACACCCCAATTAACTAAACATAGAAACAGACTAACTAGAAAGAACATAGAAATAGACTAACATAGAGCAGTGACCAAAAAACCCCGGAATACATAAATCAACTACCCTCTACATAATACACACACCCCGAACCACATAAACCAAATACCCTCTGCCACGTCCTGACCAGCCTACCCTAACAAAATAACCCTCATACTGGTCAGAACGTGACAACTATCGATGTTTCCGAACAGATTTCACTTGGGTTGGAGAGCCCATGGCATACAGAGTTTGTGCGGAATATCACCGGTTGCACAGCAAGAGGCTGCATGCTCCTCAAACAGTGGTTGATTCTGACACCTATGTGAGAATGCTGTTCATTGACTACAGCTCAGCATTCAACACCATAGTGCCCAGGAAGCTCATCACTAAGCTAAGGACCCTGGGACTAAACACCTCCCTCTGCAACTGGATCCTGGACTTCCTGACGGGCTGCCCCCAGGTGGTAAGGGTAGGTTACAACACGTCTGCCACGCTTATCCTCAACACTGGGGTCCCTCAGAGGTGTGTACTTTGTCCCCTCCTGTACTCCCTGTTCACCCACGACTGCATGGCCAAACACGAGTCCAACACCATCATTAAGTTTGCTGATGACACAACAGTGGTAGGCCTGATCACTGACAACAATGAGACAGGCTATAGGGAGGTCAGAGAACTGGCAGTGTGGTGCCAGGACAATAACCTCTCTCTCAATGTGAGCAAGACAAAGGAGCTGATCGTGGACTACAGAAAAAGGCGGGCCAAACGGACCCCCATTAACATCGACAGGGCTGTAGTGGAGCGGGTCGAGAGTTTCAAGTTCCTTGAAACTTCCACCAACAAACTAGCATGGTCCAAACACACCGAGACAGTCATGAAGAGGGCAAGACAAAACCTTTTCCCCCTCAGGAGACTGAAAATATTTGGTATGGGTCCCCCGATCTTCAAAAAATTGTCAGAGACTCCAGTCACCCAAGTCATGGACTCTTTTCTCTGCTAGTACATGGCAAGCGGTACCGGAGCACCAAGTCTAGGACCAAAAGGCTCCTTAACAGCTTCTACCCCCAAGCCATAAGACTGCTGAACAATTAATCAAATGGCCACCGGACTATTTACATTGACACGCCCCCCCCCCCCCCCCCCCCCCATTTTTTTGTACACTGCTGCTACTCACTGTTTATTATCTATGCATAGTGTCGTGTCTTTGGCATCATTAACTTCTCTAGGGCCAGTGGGACGATTTCGTCCCACCTACGTAACAGCCAGTGGAATCCCGTGGCGCGTTATTCAAATACCTTAGAAATGCTATTACTTCAATTTCTCAAACATATGACTATTTTACACCATTTTAAAGACAAGACTCTCGTTAATCTAACCACACTGTCCGATTTCAAAAAGGCTTTACAACGAAAGTAAAACATTAGATTATGTCAGCAGAGTAGCCAGCCAGAAATAATCAGACACCCATTTTTCAAGCTAGCATATAATGTCACATAAACCCAAACCACAGCTAAATGCAGCACTAACCTTTGATGATCTTCATCAGATGACAATCTTAGGACATTATGTTATACAATACATGCATGTTTTGTTCAATCAAGTTCATATTTATATCAAAAACCAGCTTTTTACATTAGCATGTCACGTTCAGAACTAGCAAACTTCCGGTGAATTTACTAAATTACTCACGATAAACGTTCACAAAAAACATAACAATTATTTTAAGAATTATAGATACAGAACTCCTCTATGCACTCGCTATGTCCGATTTTAAAATAGCTTTTTGGTGAAAGCACATTTTGCAATATTCTGAGTAGATAGCCCGGCATCACAGGGCTAGCTATTTAGACACCCACCAAGTTTAGCCCTCACCAAAGTCAGATTTACTACTAGTTTGTCCACCCTCTCTCTCTCTGCTGTGGTTAGGATGGATAGTTCAGCGTAACGTTCGGCAAAGTGGTTATAGAATAGATGTTTCGGCAGTTGTCGGTCTTTGCGTTCAATGATACTGAATTCCTAGCTGCAGACTAGTAATTAGTATCAAAGATTTGGTCTTATTCTGTCGGTTCGATAGTCTCAGAGTTTAACCACGTGGTATGGTTAAGAATTCAGCCATGGGCTCAAACCTTAGTCCTCTCGTAATTGAGGTAAGCTTGGTCTGAAGATAAATTCCCAAGGTGGGGGTTATATTCGGAAGAGCAGAAAGGGGCTGTCTCATGATGCCAGATAAATGTCTGTGCTCATGGGGTGGGCCTATGATTTAGTTAAACTCCAAAGGGAATTGGAGTTTCCTTCATTAACCTCTATGGGCTAGGTGGGACGCAAGCGTCCCACCCGTGGTGCACTCCATCAACAGCAGGTGCATTTCAAGAGCGGCAAATTTGAATCCAAATAAATGTCAAAATTCAAATTTTTCAAAAATACAACTATTTTACACCCTTTGAAAGATAAACATCTCCTTAATCTAACCACGTTTTAGGATTTCAAAAAGGTTTTACGGCGAAAGCATAAATTTAGAGTATGTTAGGACAGTACATTTACAAGAGTTGTGTGTAATGTTTTGTCAATTCAAAGACAGGGTCACCAAAACCATAAAACCAGCTAAAATGATGCACTAACCTTTTACAATCTCCATCAGATGACACTCCTAGGACATTATGTTAGACAATGCATGCATTTTTAGTTCTATCAAGTTCATATTTATATCCAAAAACAGCGTTTTACTATGGCATTGATGTTGAGGAAATCGTTTCCCTCCAATAACCGGCAGTCAAGTCAGCACCACAAATTAAATAATTAAAATTAGAAAACATTGGTAAAATATTATATTGTCATTTAAAGAATTATAGATTTACATCTCTTGAACGCAATCAACTTGCCAGATTTAAAAATAACCTTACTGGGAAATCACACTTTGCAATAATCTGAGCACTGCGCCCAGAAAAATACGCGTTGCGATACAGACTCGCCGTCATGTTGGGGAGATCTAAAATCGAAAATACTATGTAAATAATCCATTACCTTTGATTCTCTTCATCAGATGTCACTTCCAGGTATCACAGGTCCATAACGAATGTAGTTTTGTTCAAAAAAGCTCATCATTTATGTCCAAAAATCTCCGTCTTGTTAGCACATGATCTAAGCCCGCCGGACTTCACTTCATGAACGAGGGGAAAAAATATATTTACGTTCGTTCAAACATGTCAAACGTTGTATAGCATAAATCATTAGGGCCTTTTTTAACCAGAACATGAATAATATTCAAGGTGGACGAATGCATTCTCTTTTATAACGTATTGGAACGAGGGTACCCAACATGAACTCGCGCGCCAGGTGTCTAATGGGCCATCATCGTTCCATGGCTCTTGTTCGGTCAGATCTCCCTTCAGAAGACTCAAAACACTTTGTAAAGGCTGGTGACATCTAGTGGAAGCAATAGGAAGTGCCAAAATATTCCTCAGCCCCTGTGTTTTTCAATGGCATAGGTTTAAAGGTAATACAACACATCAGGTATCCACTTCCTGTCAGGAAATGTCTCAGGGTTTTGCCTGCCAAATGAGTTCTGTTATACTCACAGACACCATTCAAACAGTTTTATCAACTTTAGGGTGTTTTCTATCCATATATAACAAGTATATGCATATTGTAGTTACTGGGTAGGATTAGTAACCAGATTAAATCGGGTACATTTTTTTATCCAGCCGTGCAAATACTGCCCCCTAGCCCTAACAGGTTAAACAGAATACAATCATATTACATAATTTCACAAATAGTTTCATCTTTACTCATTCATTTTATACAACAATTAGATGAAAGCCTCACAACTGAGACTCTTGTATAAACAGGGTTATGGTAATGTCGCTGTATTGTCTCTCATGAGTTTCACAAAATTGTACCAAACGGACCAGTTCGTAGCTGGCCATTTATACATTCTCCAGAACGTCGCATCATGCAGCCCATATACATTTTGATTTCTAAGACATTCAAAGGTTTGTATTATTCACAACTAAACTTGCCACTTCATATGTGCAGTCACTCCGGAATGGAAAAAAAAAGTAAAACCTTTTTGTCATTTAGCAGACACTCTTATCCTTACATACATTTTCATGCTTTTTTCGTACTGGTTCCCCACGGGAATCGAACCCACAACCCTGGCGTTGCAAGCACCATGCTCTACCAACTATTTAATTCAGCTAAGTTAAATTACATTCTTCTTACTATAAAAGCATATAAAATAATGGCACTTATAAGCATATGTTGTCTGCTAAATGAACAAGCCTACAGCCTATGGCATGGTGCATAGCCAGATAACATACAGTAGGCCAACTCATATTCTGTTCTTCTGAAACATTTTTTTTTTCATATCATACTGTTTCTTTAGACCTGCCTAACATAAATAATACATTTATTGTGATTGTGTATATTAATAGATTTTTTAGACTTTTTTTCTATGTAGATATTCCAAAGGCGTGCATCAGTGGCTTGTATGTGTGGAGGCCTGGAGATGCTAAATGTGTTTATGTTAATTATTGGTCAATTACTGTGAGACTTTTGCATGACAATAACCAGCTGACAACATTTCATGACTGCCACAGTCCTAGGTGTAACGTTATCCAATTGATGTGAGAAATATCCAAATGTCTGTGTTTGTAGCCAGCACTTTCAGCCAGAAGATTTCAAACGGAACGGAAGTCTCAACTGATTGGATTGCCATGTCATCGAACGTAGAAAAGGGATGCTATTCTATTGATTTCCCCCTTCACTACAAAGAGGTAGCTATCCGATCAGCCAATATCAGCGCAGCAGAAAATTACCTAGCTAACTAGCTACAGTAGCTATAGCGAAGTAACTACTGTGGAGGCTAATGTGACTGTGTTCTATAAAGAGTCCGATCTCATCAACATCTGCAGAGGCATCAACATCAAGCTCAGCACAAGGAACTAGTGTAAGACACCTCCTAAAATCTTACTAAGATCTATTAAATCTGTCCATGATTCCACGATGAGCAAATAAATATACTGGAGCTAGGCATAAACATGGTTTGTGTCTTGTTGTTACTGTTGGTGTGTTTACAAGTAGGCTACAACGTCTACTGTAGTTTTCTCTGTATTATGGAGGCTTAGTTGATTGTTCATGCAAGGCTTGAAGTCTAAATTGGAGTAAAAGAGGTGTTAGTAAGGAGGGGATGGTGTGGGTGACTGACTGGTGTCTGTTGGGGGTGGGTATTGTGTGTAAAGGTTAGTATGCATGATCTATTGACATGAGGGGGGTGGGTGGACATAGTACGTTGTTTGAGTGTGTCTTGGTAGGGACAAAGTAATACAATGTTGGCTAATCACTTACTACTGTGTGTCCTACAGACTAATCCTGCTGCTAATGACGGTGACTTTGACACCAGCTTTAGTAGTACAGAGCCTGTAGATCCATTGGATGAAAGCTTTCAGCCTCGAATAAGCTCAAGCACAACATCATCTGACTTAGAAACATGCAAGGACAGCCAAAGGTATTTATGAAAGCACAATACCCTCTTGAGAAAACAAAATCCCCATTAAACTAAATTGCCTACAAGATAAGTGCTCCTCAAACTTTTCACATCCTTGCAATCAGTTATTTTGCATTTGGGAGAAGGGCTGTTAGTACGGTATATTCTTCTGGCCTATTGCCTTTATTGTTGGCAGTGCTTGTCTACTCAATAGTACAACTGTACTTGCTCTTACATAACAATACACAACTAGACTGTCTACAAGTCAAGCCCCCCTCAAACTTTTCACATCTTTGCTAACAGCCCAATCTCAATGCCCCATTATTGACTCTAAGTGTAATAAAACACATGCCAGTCTACTGTACCCTATTTTGGTTACAAATGAACATGAGGTTTAATGTATGGGTACACATCCTCATGATCAGTCTTCATGTTTTACACATACTCATGATCAGTATTCATGTTTTTCCAGGAGACTTGCAATACATACAAATCTTCTGCAAGAGGTCGAAGCAGTGAGTGGTGAAGAACCGCCACAGCGCCAAAGCCTGCTAAACCAGCTACCATTACCCAACAAAAGAAGAGGTTGACTAGCTGAAAAACATTATGGAACCTGCCTGAAACATTCAACCTACACAACATCCATATTAAGTTAGACTGATGTTGTAGTACAATATAGAATGCCTAGTATGTTCACCATTGCATTGTGGTATAGATATTGTTAGCTGTTGTACATATGTATACAAGCGTGTTTTATATGATCTCTTTTACATGTGTACTGACAAGTAACTAAACGATTCCAGCTGCATCAAAAACCAATAAAGTGTTGACTTCAACTTCTGGATCAATTCATTGTGATATTCATGAAATGCATTTGTATAAACTTTCTTCAATTATACTGCTAAAACAAATGATTCTGGGAGTTGGTGTATCATTTAAACTTGAATTTGTTGGCAAGTTAACAGGTTTCAATAAAATAGTAGGTTAGTCTGTCAATATAACAGATAAGTAGACGTGGCTTGTATTCAAGACAAAGTTTATTTGCTCTGGAGACCGAGGAGAGTTTACACAGCAGTATGCAGTAACAGTTATGGCAATGTATGACATATATACAGAATAAAGAGTACAATACAAATATACTACTAACGCTTACAGTAAATACTACAGTTCTACAAAGGGAATACTTGCATATGGTGTGTTTGGGTGGTGCAATGAGGTGTTCAGAGTCACTTTGATACAAGGGGAGACTGTTGTTATGGGATCTTTCACATCTCCTCTTTAGAGTCATCAACTTCTTTGTATCCAAGTGGTATTGTGATGATCCAAGATGGCGTAGCAGTCAGACGTCTTTGTCTTTGTCCTGTCGTGTCCCTTGTATATATATTTTTACATATTTTTCTTTGCATATCTTTTTAAAATATTTTCCTAAACCTCAACTTCTAAATACTCTCCTGCAACCCGCCTCACCCAATGTGGCATGGATCTTTTTCTAAAGTATTTCTATTTACTTCGGATCTGGAATCCCTCAACTGAAGCTAGCCAGCTAACTACCTACCAGCTATCAGTCAGCAAACCATTGCTAGAGGTCATCAGCTAACCTTTAGCTTGGAAAGCTCTCGCCAGTTCGAACAACGTGACTCAAACCAGAGCATAACGGACCTTTTTTTTTATTTTATTTTATTTCCCTATATCCCTGGATTCCTACCGCAAACTCTGAACATTTTCATCTGGATCTTCGCAACTAGCTAACCGCAATCCCGGGTGACTACTCCTGGCTAGCGTTTCCATCCCGGAGCAAGCACCAATTAGCCTGAAGCTAGCCCAGCCAGGGCTACTGTCCTACCACCGAAGCCCACTCCTGGGCAACAATATCTGGACCCCTTCTACTGCCGGTACGGGGCACGGAACCCCGCCGATCCTCTACGACTGAAATGCCGACATAATCTGCCTGAGGATTCCAACAGGCCCCTCAGGCGCGACATCCGCTGAAGGCCCTTTCTGCTAACCGCGGCCTACTAGCTACCTAGAGCTACTTGGAACCCTACTAATTCCACGACTGGTCTATCGACGTCACCGCACGAAGAGGCAAAAACAGACTTACCCCCATCGCGATGTCCCCCAAAGGCTAACTTGCTAGCCCCGGTCTGTTAACTGCTAGCTTGCCTGCCCCGGTCTGCTCACTGCTAGCCCAGGTCTGCCAACTGCTTGCTTACTAACCCGGTCTGCTAACTGCTAGCTTGCCAGCCCAGGTCTGCTAACTGCTAGCTTGTTTAGCCCCAGCCTACTAACTGTTAGCTTGTTAGCATCGGCCAGCTAACTGTCTGAATCGCCATGTCCCCAGTCAGCCCAACCACTCACTGGACCCATATGTTCACTTGGCTACGCATGCCTCTCTCTAATCTCAATATGCCTCGTCCATTACTGTCCTGGTTATTGATTGCTGTCTTATTTCACTGTAGAGCCTCTAGCCCTGCTCAATATGCCTTAACCAACCACGTTGTTCCACCTCCTACATATGCGATGACATCACCTGGTTTAAACGTCTCTAGAGACTATATCTCTCTCATCATTACTCAATGCCTAGGTTTACCACCAATGTACTCACATCCTACCTTACCTTTGTCTGTACACTATGCCTTGAATCTATGTTATCGTGCCAAGAAACCTGCTCCTTTTACTCTCTGTTCCGAACGTGCTAGACGGCCAGTTCGTATAGCCTTACCTTTATCCTACTTCTCCTCTGTTCCTCTGGTGATGTGGAGGTTAATCCAGGTCCTGCAGTGCCTAGCTCCACTCCCACTCTCCAGGTGCTCTCATTTGTTGACTTCTGTAACCGTAAAAGCCTTGATTTCATGCATGTTAACATTAGAAGCCTGCTCCCTAAGTTTGTTTTACTCACTGCTTTAGCACACTCTGCCAACCCGGATGTCTTACCCGTGTCTGAATCCTGGCTTAGGAAAACTACCAAAAACCCTGAAATCTTCATCGCTAACTATAACATTTTCCGCCAAGATACAACTGCCAAAGGGGGCGGTGTTGCAATCTACTGCAAATATAGCCTGCAGAGTTCTGTATTACTATCCAAGTCTGTACCCAAACAATTTGAGCTTCTACTTCTAAAAATTCACCTTTACAGAAACAAGTCTCTCACTGTTGCCACTTGCTATAGACCTCCCTCTGCCCCCAGCTGTGCCCTCGATACCATATGTGAATTGATTGCCCCATCTATCTTCTGAGCTCGTGCTACTAGGTGACCTAAACTGGGACATGCTTAACACCCCGGCCATCCTACAATCTAAACTTGATGCCCTCAATCTCACACAAATTATCAATGAATCTACCAGGTACAACCCCAAATCCGTAAACACGGGCACCCTCATAGATGTCATCCTAACTAACTCGCCCTCCAAATACACCTCTGCTGTTTTCAATCAAGATCTCAGCGATCACTGCCTCATTGCCTGCATCCGTAATGGTCTGCGACCAAACGACCACCCCTCATCACTGTCAAACGCTCCCTAAAACACTTCTACGAGCAGGCCTTTCTAATCGACCTGGCCAGGGTATCCTGGAATGACATTGACCTCATCCCGTCAGTAGAGGATGCCTGGCTATTCTTTAAAAGTGCCTTCCTCACCATCTTAAACAAGCATGCCCCACTCAAAAAATGTAGAACTAGGACTAGATATATTCCTTGGTTCACTCCAGACCTGTCAGCCCTTGACCAACACAAAAACATCCTGTGGCGTTCTGCATTAGCATCGAATAGGCCCCGTGATATGCAACTTTTCAGGGAAGTTAGGAACAAATATACACAGGCAGTTAGAAAAGCTAAGGCTAGCTTTTTCAAACAGAAATTTGCATCCTGTAGTACTAACTCCAAAAAGTTCTGGGACAATGTAAAGTCCATGGAGAATAAGAGCACCACCTACCAGCTGCCCACTGCTCTGAGGCTAGGAAACACTGTCACCACCGTTAAATCCACTATAATTGAGAATTTCAATAAGCATTTCTCTACGGCTGGCCATGCTTTCCACATGGCTACCCCTACCCCGGTCAACTGCCCGGCACCCTCCACAGCAACCTGCCAATGCCCCCACCATTTCTCCTTCACCCAAATCCAGATAGCTGACGTTCTACAAAGAGCTGCAAAATCTGGACCCATACAAATCAGCCAGGCTAGACAATCTGGACCCTTTCTTCCTAAAATTATCTGCCGAAATTGTTGCAACCCCTATTACTAGCTTGTTCAACCTCTCTTTCGTATCGTCTGAGATTCCCAAAGATTGGAAAGCTGCCGCGGTCATCCCCCTCTGCAAAGGGGGTGACACTCTAGACCCAAACTGCTACAGACCTATATCTATCCTACCCTGTCTTTCTAAGGTCTTTGAAAGCCAAGTTAACAAACAGATTACCGACCATTTCGAATCCCACCGTACCTTCTCCGCTATGCAATCTGGTTTCCGAGCTGGTCATTGGTGCACCTCAGCCACGCTCAAGGTCCTAAATGACATCATAACAGCCATCGATAGAGACATTACTGTGCAGCCGTATTCATCGACCTGGCCAAGGCTTTCGACTCTGTCAATCAACACATTCTTATTGGCAGACTCGACAGCCTTGGTTTCTGAAATGATTGCCTCGCCTGGTTTACCAACTACTTCTCTGATAGAGTTCAGTGTGTCAAATCGGAGGGCCTGTTGTCCGGACCTCTGGCAGTCTCTATGGGTGTGCCACAGGGTTCAATTCTCGGGCCGACTCTCTTCTCTGTATAGATCAATGATGTCACTCTTGCTGCTGGTGATTCTCTGGTCCACCTTTACGCAGATGACACCATTCTGTATACTTCTGGCCCTTCTTTGGACACTGTGTTAACTAACCTCCAGACGAGCTTCAATGCCATGCAACTCTCCTTCCGTGGCCTCCAACTGCTCTTAAACGCAAGTAAAACTAAATGCATGCTATTCAACCGATCACTGCCCGCACCTGCTCGCCCGTCCACCATCACTACTCTGGACGGCTCTGACTTAGAATACGTGGACAACTCCAAATACCTGGGTGTCTGATGAGACTGTAAACTCTCCTTCCAGACTCACATTAAGCATCTCCAATCCAAAATTCAATCTAGAATCGGCTTCCTATATCGCAACAAAGCATCCTTCACTCATGCTGCCAAACATACCCTCGTAAAACTGACCATCCTACCGATCCTCGACTTTGGTGAAGTCATCTATAAAATAGCCTCCAACACTCTACTCAGCAAACTGGATGCAGTCTATCACAGTGCCATCTGTTTTGTCACCAAAGTCCCATGCACTACCCACCATTGCGACCTGTACGCTCTCGTTGGTTGGCCCTCGCTTCATACTCGTCGCCGAACCCACTGGCTACAGGTTATCTACAAGTCTCTGCAAGGTAAAGCCCCGCCTTATCTCAGCTCACTGGTCACCGTAGCAGCACCCACTCGTAGCATGCGCTCCAACAGGTATATCACACTGGTCACCCCCAAAGCCAATTCCTCCTTTGGTCGTCTTTCCTTCCAGTTCTCTGCTGCCAATGACTGGAACGAACTGCAAAAATCTCTGAAGCTGGAGACTCATTTCTCCCTCACTAGTTTTAAGCACCAGCTGTCAGAGCAGCTCACAGATCACTGCACCTGTACATAGCCCATCTGTAAACAGCCCATCTATCTACCTACCTCATCCCCATACTGTATTTATTTATTTATTTATCTGGCTCCTTTGCACCCCAGTATCTCTACTTGCACATTCATATTCTGCACATCTACCATTCCAGTGTTTAATTGCTATACTGTAATTACTTCGCCACCATAGCCTATTTATTGCCTTAACTTACCTCATTTGCACTCTCTGTATATAGACTTTTTGTTTTCTTTTGTTCTACTGTATTATTGACTGTATGTTTTGTTTATTCCATGTGTAACTCTGTGTTGTTGTATGTGTCAAATTGCTATGGTTTATCTTGGCCATGTCGCAGTTGCAAATGAGAACTTGTTCTCAACTAGCCTGCCTGGTTAAATAAAGGTGAAATAAAAATAAATAAATAAAAAATTGTCTGTGAGAGAAGAATGAAAAAGCTACTAGACATTCATGGGCAATCGTTGTGTACTGTCTGTATTCTTACTGTAGCAGCATGGTGTACAATATATCCCACAGACATACATTAGCTAGCTAGCTACAACACACAGGTATAGTTACTCCAAGATTAATAATGTATGAGTCATAAAGCCAAAGTCATTCCTTTTCTCTCCGCCATCATCAAAGAAAATCCAGTTTAGCTGACTAGCTAGACCGTCAGAATACAGTACATTTTAGGTATAGGAAACACAGCTAGCTAGCTAGCTAGTTAACTTGGACAGCAGTGGTACTAGCAAGCCCGGTTATGGACAAATCAATCACCAAATTGTACTGTACTGAACTACACTGCCTTATGTAAAAAGAGAGGTTACAGTATATTGCTAGCTAGCTACTGACAGCAAAACAACTTACTTGTTTGTCATTTGACCTCCTGAGTCCTGGTCCAGCTTGTGTAGACTGCAGCCACTCCTTGCTGGTCTCACATTATTTTGCTCACTGTCTCAATTTCTCCTCAGTGTATTCCGGCTCAAATAAATAGGGCTTGTCGGTCAGCTCTTCTTGGAAAGAGGACTCATCAGAAGATGCCATTGTAGCTAATTATTTCGCAATCTCAGATAGATAGTGCACGGTAACAAAGCTTCGGTGAACCTGTAAATTAGTACCTCCCCTGTTTTGAAAAGCCTGCCTTCGATGGTGGGAACAAGGAAGTAGGGCTCCCATCAGGCTGTAGTCTTTACAAAGCCAAGGAAAATGAGACAACCCAGATATCCTGCAATGTCCTGACAGATAGGAACATTGGCTCAATTGAACAAGGACAACCCAATATCTACTCGCTGCTAATGTGGCCACAATAATTGTTACAAAACATGACTCCATTCATTTTTAGATCAGACAGCAGGCTCAATCAACCAATGCCATCATTGGTTGAACTCTCCCGGCACGAAAATTCAAAAATACAGCTATAGTGCATAATTACGTCTAAAACACCCTCTCATCAATCAGAATTATGTAGGGAGACTGGAAAAACACCCCAAATAGTGTCTAGCGGTGAAGTTTCCCTTTAACATGTCACTTTTCTGGTCCTCTTGCCTACCTCTCCTCCATTCTCCCCGTTGTTTTTATCTACCACTCTCCCCTCCATCATCATTTATCTGCATTAAGTCCATTTTCTCACTGGCCTGATGGCTCTCAGATGAAGCGACTATTTGGGTCTGAACCAAATGAAGACTGAAATACCATTTCCTGGTTGCTACACTTAGTTTTCTTTAGCTATCGCTCAGTGCTGCTGAGTGATGTATGTTGTTGTTCTTGTTTTCTAATTTGATCATATTGATGTGTCAACTTGTATTCAGTCAGCAGATTTTGTTAGAGTTCCTACATATATTTCTCATTGAAAGCCATTAATTTCACTGTTATTCCTCCTGAATAAATAGCGTACAAAGATATAAATAGAAAGGACGACAAAAAGATGAAGAGAGCAAGAAAAAGGTAAGAGAGAGAAGTCCCTTGGGTAACATATGACCTCCATCATGGCCATACGCCATGACTCTCATTGGCTCTTGTCTGAGCAATGTATTCTTTGCAGGAAAGTCAAGAGGTAATCTTTCACTATCATTCCTTCCCTCTCTCATTCTCTATCTCCATTTAACATAGTGATGGTGTAGTGGGGGCCTTTGGGAGGCTACAATGACAGACAGGCGCCACGTCTACCTGTCTCTGCTTTATTAGAGGAGATATGATTCCAGCGATGAGGGTTTGGAGCTTTTCAAAACAAAAGTTATGCTAAGGTTGTTTATCGATCAATCAATCAAATGTATTTATAGAGCCCTTTTTACAACAGCAGTTGTCACAAAGTGCTTATACAGAAACCGAGCTTAAAACACCAGAGAGCAAGCAATACAGATGTAGAGGCACGGTGGCTAAGAAAAACTCCCTAGAAAGGGAGGAACCTAGGAAGAAACCTAGAGAGGAACCAGGCTCTGAGGGGTGGCCAGTCCTCTTCTGGTCGTGCCAGGTTGAGTTTATAAGAGTACATGGCCATTAAGGGTCAAATAATAATCACAGTGATTGTAGAGGCTTCAAGAGAGACCAAGGGAGTGAATGTCAGTTGGCTTTTCATAGCCAAGCATTTAAAGGTCGAGACAGAACAGCTGCAATCAGAACAGCTGCAGGCAGAACAGCAGCAACTGGGTCAGCAGCATGATAGGGACAGCCAGGAGTCGTCAGGCCAGGTAGTCCCTGAGGCATGGTCCTAGGGCTCAGGTCCTCTGGGACGGGAGAGAGTGAGAGAGAAAGAGATGGGAGAATTAGAGGGAACATATCTAAGCTCACACAGGACACCAGATAAGACAGGATAATTATACAAGATATAACAGACTGACACTAGCCCCCCAGCACATAGACTATTGCAGCATAGATACAGGAGACTGTAAAAGGGTCAGAGGCAGAGAATCCCAGTGGAGAAAGGGGAGCCGGCCAGGCAGAGACAGCAAGGGTGGTTCGTCATACCATTGCCTTTGCACAGCCTCCAGCTGTTTGCTTTGAAATTCAAGGAACAATAAGTAGGCCTGTGTCTTGTGACCGTAGCGTACGTGTAGGTAGGTACGGCAGAACCAAATTGGTGAGATAGGTAGGAGCAAGCCCATGTAATGCTTAGTAGGTTAGCAGTAAAACCTTGAAATCAGTCCTAGCCTTAACAGGAAGCCAGTGTAGGGAGGCTAGCACTGGGGTAATATGATCAAAATTTGTTGGTTGTAGTCAAGATTCTAGCAGCAGTATTTAGCAATAGCTGAAGTTTATTTACTGCCTTATCCGAGTAGCCAGAAAGTACAGCGTAATCTTGAAGTGACAAAACAAGGTTTAGCTTTTCTGCATCAAATTTGGAGAAAACATTTCAGATTTTTGCAATGTTACAAAGATGAAAAAACGCTGCTCTTGAAATATTTTTTATATGTTCATCGAAGGAGAGATCAGGGTCCAGAGTAACACGAAGGTCCTTAAACCTCTTACATCTAGACGTTCCGCTAGCGGAACACCTGCTCCAATATCCAATGATAGGCGTGGCGCGAATTACAAATTCCTCAAAAATACAAAAACTTCAATTTTTCAAACATATGACTATTTTACAGCATTTTAAGACAAGACTCTCCTTTATCTAACCACACTGTCCGATTTCAAAAAGGCTTTACAGCGAAAGCAAAACATTAGATTATGTCAGCAGAGTACCCAGCCAGAAATAATCAGACACCCATTTTTCCAGCTAGCATATAATGTCACAAAAAACAAAACCACAGCTAAATGCAGCACTAACCTTTGATGATCTTCATCAGATGACACACCTAGGACATTATGTTATACAATACATGCATGTTTTGTTCAATCAAGTTCATATTTATATCAAAAAACAGCTTTTTACATTAGCATGTGACGTTCAGAACTAGCATACCCCCCGCAAACCTCCGGTGAATTTACTAAATTACTCACGATAAACGTTCACAAAAAACATAACAATTATTTTAAGAATTATAGATACAGAACTCCTTTGTGCAATCGAGATGTCCGATTTTAAAATAGCTTTTCGGTGAAAGCACATTTTGCAATATTCTGAGTAGATAGCCCAGCCATCACGGCTAGCTATTTAGACACCCACCAAGTTTAGCCCTGACCAAACTCCAATTTACTATTAGAAAAGTTTGATTACCTTTGGTGTTCTTCGTCAGAATGCACTCCCAGGACTGCTACTTCATTAACAAATGTTGGTTTGGTTCAAAATAATCCATGACCAAAAAAATTCTAAATATTCCATTACCGTACTTCGAAGCATGTCAACCGCTGTTTAAAATCATTTTTTATGCCATTTTTCTCGTAAAAAAGCGATAATATTCCGACCGGGAAAGCGTGTTTACGTACAAAAGAGAGAGAAAATAAAAGCATGGGATCCCCTCGTGCACGAGCCTGAGTCTCATAGTACTGTGACTGGCCACTATCCAAACGCGCTAATGTTTTTCAGCCAGGGGCTGACTCAATATCATTCAGCTTTTTGCCGCCTTCTGAGAGCCCATGGGAGCCGTAGGAAGTGTCACGTAACAGCAGAGATCCCCTGTACTGGATAGAGATAATCAAGAAGGCCAAGAAATGGTCAGACAGGGTACTTCCTGTACAGAATCTTCTCAGGTTTTGGCCAATTCTCGGACTTTCCACTTCCTGGTTGGATTTTTCTCAGGTTTTTGCCTGCCATATGAGTTCTGTTATACTCACAGACACCATTCAAACAGTTTTAGAAACTTTGGAGTGTTTTCTATCCAAAGCTAATAATTATATGCATATTCTAGTTTCTGGGCAAGAGTAATAATCAGATTAAATTGGGTACGTTTTTTATCCGGCCGTGAAAATACTGCCCCCTAGCCATAACAGGTTAATTTATATTTGAGATGACTGTACAACCATATAGATTCATTTTCAGATCTAAAGCAGATCTCTTTCAACATAAGAATGCCAAGCACAGGAAGTAGCTCTTTCAGTAGTTTAATGATCATTATCTTTTCGTTGAAGAAGTTCATGAATTCATCAGTGCTGAAGTTGTCATAATTACAGCCGTGTTGAAGAGACCAAACTGCAGCAGGTGAAATGTAGATACTCATCTTTTTTAATATATAAGAGCAAAGTATCCACGGGAAAAACAAAAAAAAAACGACTAACAACAGGCTACGTACATACCAAAGACTAGCAGTGTTAGCACAACCACCCACAACCCCAAGTGACAAACATACTCCTAATTATATGACTCCCAATCAGGAACAACGATAACCAGCTGTCCCTGATCGGGAGCCACACAGACCCACATAGAAATACAACACCCAGAACACACATACACAGACATACTCTGCCACGTCCTGACCAAAACTACACAACAACACCCTCTGCTGGTCAGGACGTGACAGAAGCGAAGTGAACGCCAACCTCACTAGGGGAATGCTGCTTTTTATTTAGCTTTGCGACAGTATACATTTTTTTGGGGGGGGGGGGATTTTTTCTATTCTCCTCAATCAGGTTGGAAAAATAGGTTGTTCAGGCAGCTGTTAAGTGATTTTTGTACTCTGACAACCTTGAGTGGGTGGAGGGAGTCTGGAAGGGCATCAAGGAATCTTTGGGTCTTCCGAGAATTTACAGCGCGGCTTTTGATAATCCTTGGTTGGAGTATAAGCAAATTATTTGTTGCGATTGCAAATGTAATAAGATGGTGGTACCATAGTCCAGAATTATGAGGAAAAACATTTTGATCCAGTAAATCTATTCCACGGGACAAAACTAGATCCAGGGTATGATTTTGGCAATGCTTAAGTCCCGAGACATGTTGGATAAAACCCACTGAGTCTGTGATGGCTCTGAAAGCCTTTTGGAGTGGGTCTGTGGAGTTCTTCATGTGAATATTGAAGTTATGAAAAAATGTAATATTTTCTGCCTTGACTACAGGGTCAGATAGGAATTTAGGGAACTCAGTGAGGAATGCTGTATACGGACCAGGAGGCCTGTAAACAGTAGCTATAAAAAGGAATTGGGTAGGCTGCATAGATTTCATGACTAGAACCTCAGACAATGAAATTTGCTATCAAAAATGGTAGCAACACCTCCGCCTTTGTGGAATGCACGGGGGATATGCTCACTAGCGTAACCAGGAGGGCAGGCCTCATTTAACTCAGGAAATTCATCAGGCTTAAGCAATGTTTCAGACAGGTAAATCACATCACATTTATGATTAGTGATTAGTTCATTGACTATGACTGACTTGTAAGTGAGGGATCTAACATTATTAAGTAGTCCTATTTTGAGTTGTTAGGTATTATACATTTTGTTGGCAAAATTCCGGGGGTGTCCCAGTTAAAGGACAAGTTCACTTATTTTCAACAAAATCAAATGTTTTATGTAAATAGCATGTTATAGAGGTGTCCAGGAACTTTTAGGGGAATTTCACAAGGTTTTGAAAAACTTAGCCAACCAGCAATAGACTTTCTCATGTTCGTTCTTCAGTTGAAGGGGCAGAGCTAAAACATGAACAAAGCCTCCAAAAACACCTAAATACGTAATTTTAGAAACGACAACGCTCTCAATATAGTAATGCAGGTCTTTAGATGTTGTACACATGAAATAGTGTCATTTTGAATTTCGTCCGCAATGTTATATTCCATTTTGTTGGACTCGAGCGCAACAGTGTGCGAGCATGCGCGGGCTTTCTCGTTCTCATTGTGGTGATATGAGAAAGCATGCACATGCTTGAACATGGAAATGCACGAGGAGGTCTATTGCTGTTGGGGTAAGTTTCTCAAACCCCCCCAAAAATAGAGATTTGGTTCAAAAAAGTTACTTGTCCTTTAAGAGAGACAAAGGCAACCATGGTGCTAAAAAAATATGCAGAAAGACCTCCCTACACACACACACACACACACATACACACACTGAATGGCAGACTGAGTGGTAGACTGAGCGGTGTGGTCGATAAGGATCTTGGTGGTGTAATGGGGGATGTCGATATGTAAACATCAGGCTTCTGGAGCTGACGGTGGAAATGGAGACTCCAAATAGTTCAAACAAGGGAAACTTTGTTTTAATGAGGCATTTTGGAGGGGACTGTGAAAGTGAACAGTATATTCCCTTGCTAACTTTGAAGGTGATGCTTGAGATGATTATGTCGTTTTGAATGTAATTGTTAAACCATTTGAGTATTGTGGAGTTCTATTATGGATAGTTAGAAACTAGATAAGCCTGCAGCTACCATATCAGTGTCAATAGCTGTCATATTCTGTAGCTGTCACAGTAACATTTACTTTCGAAGAAGAAGAAAATTATATTTTGTGTTTCTCTACTGTTCCTGAAATATGATCCTATAAATCAATGGCTCCCCTTATTATTTGTTCAATCTAGATCAAACTAAGTTATTCTGTGTTCATCTCTGTGCTGAGACACACACGCAAGTGCAATCTAAATGTACTGTAAAGTGTTACAAATAAATACATTGATTGTAAAAAAAAAAGTCATTACATTTTGTTACATTTTTACCCCCCTTATCTGTTATC
This sequence comes from Salmo salar, assembly GCF_965601325.2. Lineage (NCBI taxonomy): Eukaryota > Metazoa > Chordata > Actinopteri > Salmoniformes > Salmonidae > Salmo > Salmo salar. The sequence continues at coordinate 68,725,790 of NC_138291.1, forward strand.
TGCATGTTACAAAGGACATGTTTGTGTCTGAGGTCTTTCATATGACCTCTGTATGCAGAGATGTGTGTAGTAGAAGTGTTCCTCTTTAGTAAAGGGCCTGGAGAGAGTTATCTGTCCCCGGAGGACCTGCCCACTCATGGGGAAAATAGCCCCATGTGAAGCAGGGAGAAAGCAGTGACATTTAACACTCACACACACACACGAGGACCATATGAACACAGATATATTAGACTAGATTGTTATTCATGAATATATGAATGGCATTCCAAGCTACCATGTAAACATGGTAGTTTGATACAACACCCCTTCCCACTCTCTCACACACCAAATAACATGCACAGTCTTATACAATTTCATTAGAAGGGTGTACATTGATATGTTTTTATGTTATAGAACAAACATTGTACTGTAATAGAGTTTAATAGACAATCTAATATTGATAGCAGCATCCCAGCCAGACACCAGATGAATTACCTATATAAGCACAGCAAGATGAATACCCTGTCTTTGGAAGTCAGAGAAGCATGCAGACTTTCTTTGTACAGTGATAAAATATAAAGCATGAGTATGATAGTCCCCTGTTCTGCAGCATAATCCGAAGGTCTGAGGCTGATCCATAGAATGTAGCTTTGAAGGATAAAAAACATACTCAGATAAAGTTACATCAAATCATCACTATCCCTTTGTTTGTATTTTCTATTTGGACATAGCGTTTGTACAGTCACAGAGTGTGTTCTGTCCTGAATGTATTGACATTGATCTAAATATGTTTGTGGTTTATGTTTAAGCTTACATTGTCGGTAATGACAGACAAATGCTTCCTCACAGAATCCACATTACTGACATTGATCCTGCTTTGTAAACTGCACAGTAGGCGTGTATAAACAAATGTGTTTACCAAAAGTATACTTTGATTGTAACAGTCTCACCATGCTTTGCATAAGCACTGATGCATACAGTTGAAGTCGGAAGTTTACATACACCTTAGCCAAATACATTTGAACTCAGTTTTTCAAAATTCCTGACATTTAACCCTAATAAACATTCCCTGTGTTAGGTCAGTTAGGATCACCACTTTATTGTAAGAATGTGAAATGTCAGAATAATAGTAGAGAGAATGATTTATTTCAGCTTTTATTTCTTTCATCACATTCCCAGTGGGTCAGAAGTTTACAAACACTCAATTAGTATTCGGTAGCATTGCTTTTAAATTGTTTAACTTGGGTCAAACATTTTGGATATTCTTCCACAAGCTTCCCACAATAAGTTGGGTAAATGTTGGCCCATGCCTTCTGACAGAGCTGGTGTAAGTGAGTCAGGTTGTTAGGCCTCCTTGCTCGCACACGCTTTTTCAGTTCTGCCCACATATTTTCTATAGGATTGAGGTCAAGGCTTTGTGATGGCTACTCTAATACCTTGACTTTGTTGTCCTTAAGCCATTTTGCCACAATTTTGGAAGTATGCATGGGGTCATTGTCCATTTGGAGACCCATTTGCGACCAAGCTTTAACATCCTGACAGATGTCTTAAGATGTTGCTTCAATATATCCACATAATTGTCCTTCCTCATGATGCTATCTATTTTGTGAAGAGCACCAGTCCTTCCTGCAGCAAAGCACCCCCACAACATTACGCTGCCACCCCGTGCTTCATGGTTGGGATGGTGTTCTTCGGCTTGCAAGCCTCCCCCTTTTTCCTCCAAACATAAAGATGGTCATTATGGCCAAACAGTTCTATTTTTGTTTCATCAGACCAGAGGACATTTCTCCAAAAAGTACGATCTTTGTCCCCATGTGCAGTTGCAAACCATAGTCCGGATTTTTTATGTCGGTTTTAGAGCAGTGGCTTCTTCCTTGCTGAGCGGCCTTTCAGCTTATGTCAATATAGGACTCGTTTTACTGTGGATATAGATACTTTTGTACCTGTTTCCTCCAGCATCTTCACCAAGTCCTTTGCTGTTGTTCTGGGATTGGTTTGCACTTTTCGCGCCAAAGTACATCCATCTCTAGGAGACAGAATGCATCTTCTTCCTGAGCAGTATGACGGCTGCTTGGTCCCATGGTATTTATACTTGCGTACTATTGTTTGTACAGATGAACGTGTTACCTTCAGGCATTTGGAAATTGCTCCCAAGGATGAACCAGACTTGTGGAGGTCTACAATTTTTTTTCGGAGGTCTTGGCTGATTTCTTTTGATTTTCGCATGATGTCAAGCAAATAAGCACAGAGTTTGAAGGTAGGCCTTGAAATACATCCACAGGTACACCTCCAATTGACTCAAATGATGTCAATCAGAATCTTCTAAAGCCATGACATCATTTTCTGGAATTTTCCAAGCTGTTTAAATGCAGTCACTTAGTGTATGTAAACTTCTGACCCACTGGAATTGTGATACAGTGAATTATAAGTGAAATAATCGGTCTGTAAACAATTGTTGGAAAAATTACTTGTGTTTTGCACAAAGTAGATGTCCTAACCGACTTGCCAAAACTATAGTTTGTTTACAAGAAATTTGTGGAGTGGTTAAAAAAATAGTTTTAATGACTCCAACCTAAGTGCATGTAAACTTTCGACCTCAACTGTACACGGCAAGAAAAACCTGGCTTTTCAAACTACATAGATGTTGTTTTTTTTTAAATCTCTTTTGAACTCAACAAATCATGTTCAATTCGAGAGAAAAGGAAAGAGGGGATGAGCAAGGGAGCACTCAATATTTCATAACACTATCAGTCTTCAATGTTCAGAGTTGGGCTTGTGATGAAATCCCCAAGTCTTAAAATAACCCATGAAGTTTGGTTCAGGATTTTGATATCCCATTCCTCTTTCTCGTTTTCCTCTCCTGTGTTACTGATGTCCTTCATTGTAAATGGAAGTTGTAAGGTCTCCTGCACTGGAAGGTCCACTCTGTTGCACAGGGTGTTACAACATCCTTCATCAATAATACTAGACAATAGATAATATTCAGTGTATGATTGTGTGTCATATTAAAGCAGAGAACAAAGACTCTATTAAAGCGCAGAACAAAGACTTCATGATCTTTACTGACTTTTCATAGAAATTGGTTAGTTTGAATAGTGGACCACAGGGCATAGTCCTAAAAGGGATTCACTTTGTGAAATAAAGCTTTGCTATAATGAGCCAATTCATTCATTCAAATGTCCTAGTCTTATAGAAAGTGGAAAAAAGTTTGTGTTTGGAACAAACAAAAATATATATATATATATATATTTGTTTGTATTAACATGATTTGTAAGGGGCTGATAATTAAAGTGGGTTATATTACTTTTGAAACTATCTTTCCATTCTAATTTTGGCCCACCTTTGTTGCAATAGCCTGTAGGCAGCAGGAAGGCTGTGCAGAGCGGACATGCTGCATGTGGATGACTGAGCTATGCTCTGTGTTTAGATACAGTCCTGGTGTCTGGCCTAAGGCCAGCTCTCTTGTCATGTCAGCTTGGTCCCCAGGCTAGTACCAAAGATGTGCCAGTTCTTAGTCCAGCTAGCAGCTGTGATTAAGAATTTATCAGGAAAGAAAAACTTTTACTTCCCCTGTAAGGTGAAAAGGTAGCCAAAACAGAGTGATGGTTTTGATGCTGTAGCTGTATGACATGATTGGATTCAGTGAGGTGGTTAAACTAATAGAATGTGTATTATGCTTTTATTTCCTGTCATCCTGTCAAACCAGAGAGATTCCATGACAAACTGGCATTAATGGCTTTGTATTGGTTGCATAATGCATCATATTGCACTAGGTGAAGCACAGTGAAGGCACATGAGGACATTAATATGTTTGTGTGAAAGATTAGAAAAAAATGTACACGCTGTAGATCAAGCTATTATATTTCTCTCAGATAATTATAATCATGTTTTTGTTTTATTTGTAACCCTTGCAGTGCATTGTCATTGTCACCACCTCCATTGTCATCATCATTATCATCACCATCAATGTCATCACCACCATCAACTTTAGCGAACAGCATCCATTGCCATATGTTGCGGAGTCCGTACTACCTCAGTATGGTTGCAAGTTGTGTGACTGATGCAGTATTTTGAAAGAGGACCCTGTTACCATGCTAGAGGCTGCACTTGTTGCCTTGGTGACCAGCTCATATATTTGCATGCAGGGTTGTGGAGTAACGGATTACATGTAATCTGTTACATATAAGGGATTACAAAAAATGGTAACTGTAATCCGTTACATTACCAGCAAAAATATTGTAATCAGATTACATATTCCCAGGTAAGAAGTTTTAGGTTGTAGTTATTATAGGAATTATAGGACTATTTCTCTCTATACAATTTGTATTTCATATACCTTTGAGTATTGGATGTTCTTATAGGCACTTTAGTATTGCCAGTGTAACAGTATAGCTTCTGTCCCTCTCCTTGCTCCTACCTGGGCTCAAACCAGGAACACATCGACAACAGCCACCCTCGAAGCAGCGTTACCCATGTAGAGCAAGGGAAACAACTACTCCAAGTCTAGGAGCGAGTGACGTTTGATACGCTATTAGCGTGCACCCGGCTAACTAGCTAGCCATTTCACATCGGTTACACCAGCCTAATCTTGGGAGTTGATAGGCTTGAAGTCATAAACAGCGCAATGCATTGCGAAGAGCTGCTGGCAAAACGCACGAAAGTGCTGTTTTGAATGAATGCTTACGAGCCTACTGGTGCCTACCATCGCTCAGTCAGACTGCTCTATCAAATCATAGACTTAATTATAACATAATAACACAGAAATACAAGCCTTAGGTCATTAATATGGTCGAATCCGGAAACTATCACGTTAATTCTTTCAGTGAAATACGGAACCTTTCCGTATTTTCATCCATAAGTCTAAATATTCCTGTTACATTGCACAACCTTCAATGTTATGTCATAATTACGTAAAATTCTGACAAATTAGTTCGCAACGAGCCAGGCGGCCCAAACTGTTGCATATACCCTGACTCCGCGTGCAATGAACGGAAGAGAAGTGACACAATTTCACCTGGTTAATATTGCCTGCTAACCTGGATTTCTTTTAGCTAAATATGCAGGTTTAAACATATATAATTCTGTGTATTGATTTTAAGAAAGGCATTGATGTTTATGGTTAGGTACAGTCGTGCAACGATTGTGCTTTTTTCGCAAATGCGCTTTTGTTAAATCATCCCCCGTTTGGCGAAGTTGGCTGTCTTTGTTAGGAAGAAATAGTATTCACACAGTTCGCAACGAGCCAGGCGGCCCAAACTGCTGCATATACCCTGACTCTGTTGCAGAGGTGACACATTTTCCCTAGTTAAAATAAATTCATGTTAGCAGGCAATATTAACTAAATATGCAGGTTTAAAAATATATACTTGTGTATTGATTTTAAGAAAGACATTGATGTTTATGGTTAAGTACAAGTTGGAGCAACGACAGTCCTTTTTCGCAAATGCGCACCGCATCAATTATATGCAACGCAGGACAGGCTAGATAAACTAATATCATCAACCATGTGTAGTTAACTAGTGATTATGATTGATTGATTGTTTTTTATAAGATAAGTTTAATGCTAGCTAGCAACTTACCTTGGCTTCTTACTGCATTCGCGTAACAGGCAGGCTCTTCGTGGAGTGCAATGTAAAGCAGGTGGTTAGAACGTTGGACTAGTTAACCGTAAGGTTGCAAGATTGAATCCCTAACCTTACAAGGTAAAAATCTGTCGTTCTGCCCCTGAACAAGGCAGTTAACCCACCGTTCCTAGGCCGTCATTGAAAATAAGAATGTGTTCTTAACTGACTTGCGTAGTTAAAATTATTTCTTAAAAATAAAAATAAAACGTCAAATCGGTGGCCAAAAATACCGATTACTGATTGTTATGAAAACTTGAAATCGGCCCTAATTAATCGGCCATTCCGATTAACGGTCGACCTCTAGTCCAAGCTATGTCTTCCAATGGTGCGACTGCTGTCGGCATCCAAAGATTATCCAATTTGAATAAACGCTTGGAGGTAAGGATGACAGCAGTGGTGTAGTCTACGGCGATATGGATGTCACTTATTATTTATATCTACATAGCGCATTGATGTGAATCATATATATATATATATATATATATATACAGTATCTCACAAAAGTGAGTACACCCCTCACATTTTTGTAAATATTTGAGTATATCGTTTCATGTGACAACACTGAAGAAATGACACTTTGCTGCAATGTAAAGTAGTGAGTGTACAGCTTGTTTAACAGTGTAAATTTGCTGTCTCCTCAAAATAACACAACACACAGCCATTAATATCTAAACCGCTGGCAACAAAAGTGAGTACACCCCTAAGTGAAAATATCCAAATTGAGCCCAAAGTGTCAATATTTTGTGTGGCCACAAACATTTTCCAGCACTGCCTTAACCCTCTTGGGCATGGAGTTCACCAGAGCTTCATAGGTTGCCACTGGAGTCCTCTTCCACTCCTCCATGACGACATCACGGAGCTGGTGGATGTTAGAGACCTTGCACTCCTCCACCTTCCGTTTGAGGATGCCCCACAGATGCTCAATAGGGTTTAGGTCTGGAGACATGCTTGGCCAGTCCATCACCTTTACCCTCAGCTTCTTTAACAAGGCAGTGGTCGTCATGGAGGTGTGTTTGGGGTCGTTATCATGTTGGAATACTGCCCTGCGGCCCCGTCTCCGAAGAGAGAGGATCATGCTCTGCTTCAGTATGTCACAGTACATGTTGGCATTCATGGTTCCCTCAATGAACTGTAGCTCCCCAGTGCCGGCAGCACTCATGCAGCCCCAGACCATGACACTCCCACCACCATGCTTGACTGTAGGCAAGTCACACTTGTCTTTGTGCTCCTCACCTGGTTGCCGCCACACATGCTTGACACCATCTGAACCAAATAAGTTTATCTTGGTCTCATCAGACCACAGGACATGGTTCCAGTAATCCATGTCCTTAGTCTGCTTGTCTTCAGCAAACTGTTTGCGGGCTTTCTTGTGCATCATCTTTAGAAGAGGCTTCCTTCTGGGACGACAGCCATGTAGACCAATTTGATGCAGTGTGCGGCATATGGTCTGAGCACTGACAGGCTGACCCCCCACCCCTTCAACCTCTGCAGCAATGCTGGCAGCACTCATACGTCTATTTCCCAAAGACAACCTCTGGATATGACGCTGAGCACGTGCACTCAACTTCTTTGGTCGACCATGGCGAGGCCTGTTCTGAGTGGAACCTGTTCTGTTAAACCGCTGTATGGTCTTGGCCACCGTGCTGCAGCTCAGTTTCAGGGTCTTGGCAATCTTCTTATAGCCAAGGCCATCTTTATGTAGAGCAACAATTCTTTTTTTCAGATCCTCAGAGAGTTCTTTGCCATGAGGTGCCATGTTGAACTTCAGTATGAGGGAGTGTGAGCGCGATGACACCAAATTTAACACACCTGCTCCCCATTCACACCTGACACCTTGTACCACTAACGAGTCACATGACACCGGGGAGGGAAAATGGCTAATTGGGCCCATTTTGGACATTTTCACTTAGGGGTGTACTCACTTTTGTTGCCAGCGGTTTAGACATTAATGGCTGTGTGTTGAGTTATTTTGAGGGGACAGCAAATCTACACTGTTATACAAGCTGTACACTCACTACTTCACATTGTAGCAAAGTGTCATTTCTTCAGTGTTGTCACATGAAAAGATATACTCAAATATTTACAAAAATGTGAGGGGTGTACTCACTTTTGTGAGATACTGTATATATCCGTTGATTCTTGAAGAATATAAGGTAGAAATGCCTCATGAGCTTAGTTCAACTGTCACACTACATGAAAACCCAAAATATAAGCTTTTTTTTCTCTCCAATGTTTGTAAACATTGTAAATGTAAACAAACACTGTATAGCCTCATAACATGCTTAAAACAATAATTTTGATATCATGGATGGTCATTCCTTGCACCCATAGATGTGTATTCGATCGTTTTGTTATTGTTTCTGTTCCATCTGTGGATTTGCCCTTTAAACAGCTTCATATTAATTAACAACATATCAAAGTGTCACCAACCGAAAGGTAAACAATAGGCCTATAGCAAATGCAGCATATGGCATAGCACTAGCATAGCACTTTTCAGTAGTGCTCAAAGCATGCCTTTCCATGAGCGCAGCATTTATTTTTCAACTTGAATCAATGAGCCCAATCAGTCCTCCATGACAACAAAATCATAAACAGAGTAGGGCTGGCTAATAAGTCCTTAGTTTTGGGGTCATGCTCAGGTAAAACAATTTGGCTAATCTATATTTCCATATTTCCAAGTCCTATTCTTGAAAATCAAGGGGAATAACATTTATTGGAATGACTGGAATTCTGATAGACTTTGGTTTTTAATGTAAAGATATAATTGAATCGTATTATTATTTGTAGTAGAAAGCAATGGGTTAGAAAGAACCTACATAACCAACCCATAAAGTAAAAACTAACATCCAAATATGGCCAGCTATGTAAACTTTAACATTGATTTATTTTGCACTAGATGTGGTTCAATTGGTAACATACATTTTTGTCTTCTTCTAATACCTCTTAAGGGGAAAGTCATCTAAAAGTAACTGAATGTAATCAGATCACGTTACTGAGTTTTGGTAATTTGGAAGTTACGTTACTGATTACAATTTTGGACAGGTAACTAGTAACTGTAATGGATTACATTTAGAAAGTAACCTACCCAACCCTGTTTGCATGGCCAGTTCCCTGCATTTCTTAAAAGTGATTGAGTCTTGTGTGCCAACTATGGTGATTAGATTAGTCATCACACACCCCATTGAGTTTTCACTGAAATTAATAGATTGTTTGATTTTATTGCAGACACTCTCACTTTCCCATCCTCTCTCTCAGTTGGCGACTTGGGACTCAACTCGTGGGCTGAACGGTAGTCTAAAGGAGAGTCGGATAGAGAACGGCATGCAAGGAGTGATGGTCAAGGTGGTAACATTACTAGTAAGTGCTTACTCACTACCAACACTATACCAACTTGCCACTTGATGCTGCTATACTCTTGTCTGGTCACCGTGTCACTTCCTGTGTAGGATTAGAACATAATGTGAGATCTGGCTCTTCTTCTTCATCTGGCTCTGTGGATCTACTCCACCCTTACAGAAAAAAACACATGTTCCAAATACAAATGTTTTAATGTGATCACATGATCTTATGTCAAGTTAATGTGATAACATGTGACAACATGTAAAGCAACCTGTGATAACACAACTTGGTCTCAGAGCATTTTATATTATTCTTTATGTAAATACGAGAGACTCCAGTCAGTATATGTTACTTTTCATATGGTTTGTTTTAATTTGTGGGTGTCCATCACCCATTTTGTATATGTTACGAATTACACTTTGTATTACACTACCGGTCAAAAGTTTTAGAACACCTACTCATTCAAGGATTTTTCTTTATTATTACTATTTTCTACATTGTAGAATAATAGTGAAGACATCAAAAGTATTAAATAACCCATATGGAATCATGTAGTAACCAAATAAGTGTTGAACAAATCAAAATACATTTTATATTTGAGATTCTTCAAATGGCCACCGTTTTCTTTGTTGACTGTTTCGCACTCTCTTGGCAATCGCTCAACCAGCTTCATCTGTGTCACGGATCCCCTGGTACTGATGCTCATTCTGTTCACCAGTTCAGGAAGTCTACGTCACCGGCTTTCTAGGCTTCACTGAACGGGATTCATTATCATCAACCCTGGACTGTCTTGCCTGATTACACACACCTGGTTTCCATTTCCCCTGATTAGTATGTTATATATGTGCCCTCTGTTCCCTCTATCTTTGTTGTTTATTGTTCCCATGTCCGTTGGTGGTGTGAGTACCTATGTGTTGATGCAGCTGTTATGCTGCGTGCTTTATATTGTGCATTACGGGTATCGTGTCGTTCAATGAGGTTTACCCTCGCTCTTTTGTTTGGGTACAGCCCAGTGTTTTTCTACACGTGTTTGTTTTGGGTGTATTAAAAACCCCTATTGTGTATTCCTGCGCCTTTCTCCAAAATCCTTTACACCAGTGTGACAACTTGGAATGCTTTTCAAATAGTCTTGAAGGAGTTCCCACATATGCTGAGCACTTGTTGGCTGCTTTTCCTTTACTCTGCGGTCCAACTCATCCCAAACCATCTCAATTTGGTTGGGGGATTGTGGAGGCCAGGTCATCTGATGCAGCACTTCATAACTCAGCTTCTTGGTCAAATATCCCTTACACAGCCTGGAGGTGTGTTGGGTCATTGTCCTGTTGAAAAACAAATGATAGTTCCACTAAGCCCAAGCCAGATGGGATGGCGTATCGCTGCAGAATGCTGTGGTAGCCATGCTGGTTAAGTGTGCCTTGAATTCAAAATAAATCACAGACAGTGTCACCAGCAAAGTACCCCCAAACCATAACACCTCCTCCATGCTTTACGGTGGGAAATACACCTGCAGAGATCATCGGTTCACCCACACCACATCTCACAATGACACGGCGGTTGGAACCAAAAATTGGACTCCAGACCAAAGGGCAAATTTCCACCGTTCCAATGTCTGTTGCTAGTGTTTCTTTGCCCAAACAAGTATCTTCTTATTGAATAGTGGTTTCTTTACAGCAATTTGACCATGAAAACCTGATTCACAGTCTCCTCTAAACAGTTAATGTGTCTGTTGCTTGAACTCTGTGAAGCATTTATTTGGGCTGCAAATTCTGAGGTAACTCTGGGTCATCCATTCCTGTGGTGGTCCTCATGAGAGCCAGTTTCACCTTAGTGCTTGATGGTTTTTACGACTGCACTTGAAGAAACTATCAAAGTTCTTGAAATGTTCCGTATTGACTGACGTTCGTGTCTTAAAGTAATGATGGACTCATTTCTCTTTGCTTATTTGAGCTGTTCTTGCCATAATATGGACTTGGTCTTTTACCAAATATGGCTATCTTCTTTATACCACCCCCAACCTTGTCACAACACAACTGATTGGCTTTAAGAAGTAAAGAAATTCCACAAATAACTTTTAAGGCACACCTGTTAATTGAAATGCATTCCAGATGACTATCTCATGAAGCTCCTGAGTGGCGCAGTGGTCTAAGGCATTGCAGTACTAGAGGCGTCAATCCCGGGCTGTATCACAACTGTCAGTGATCGGGAGTCCCATAGGGCGGAACACAATTGGCACAGCGCCGTCCGGGTTAGGGGAGGGTTTGGTCCTCCCTTTTTAATTTTTAATTTTTTTAAAGCTGGTTGAGAGAATGCCAAGAGTGTGCAAAGCTGTCATCAAGGCAAAGGGTGGCTATTTGAAGAATCTCAAATATAAAATATGTTTTGACTTGTTTAACACTTTTTTGGTTACTACATGATTCCATATGTGTTATTTCATAGTTTTGATGTCTTCACTATTATTCTACAATGTAGACAATAGTAAAAATAAACACGCTTGATTGAGTAGGTGTTCTAAAACTTTTGACCGGTAGTGTATATGTTAGGAATTTGCGAAACATACAATATGTTACTAATTTGAAAATGTACAATATGTATGATATGTTACAAATGTTGGTTAGGATTAGGGGATAGGGTTAAGATTAGGAGTTAGGTTAAAAGGGTTAAGGAAATTGTTAGCTAAAAGGGTTAGGGATAGGATTATGGGAAGGTTCAACTAACATGCTAAGTAGTTGTTAAGTAGCTAAAAAGTAGTAAGTAGTTGAAAAGTTTCTAATTAGCTAAAATGCAAAAGTTGTCCATGATGAGATTTGAACTCGCAAACTTTGGGTTGCTAGACGTTCACGTTGTACATCCACAGATCCACCCTTAAGTAACAATCGGTCTTATGTAACCATACCAAACGTACATTAACATCTAATACTAATTAGAGTGTCTCGGATTTACCTTTACCTTTACGTCTAGTCTATGAGACCAGGCTGGATAACATACTACTACACAAGAAAATGTGAACATGTGAATTGTTCCAAAAACATGTAAAATGTTTAACATGTGATTTTCCACATGTGAAATAATGTTTTTTTTTTTCCTGTAAGGGCAACCATACAATACAGCTCCTCCTTTGCTGCTTGTCCGCTACCATTCTGCTCTCTCTCTTCACACAAGATTTACCTGCCCCATTCTTATTCACATAAGTTCTGCTTGGCTTCCTCTTGGCAGCTCTGTTTAATTCATGTAGTTTTTCCAATCCACCCCAGCAGCTCTCCTCCTCAACTCTCTTTTCCACCCATTCAATTCATCCCTGACACTCTCCCATAAAGAAGAGCCATTGTTTGCCTCAGTACATTTAGAATGGTAATTTCTGCCTGATTAAGTGTCACACGTCTCCACAACACTGGCTGTTACAGGTCAACAGACACCCAGGAAACACTTTATGAAGATGAAGTTTGACTTGCAGCTGGTCTTCATAAAGTTGTCACCCAAAAGTCCGGAATGACAAAAAATAATTTTTCGGTTGAACTGGACCCGTTTATGAACCACGCTGGCATTCTGACAAATGATGGGACTGTGATTTAATGCACACGAACACTTTGTCAAATGTACAGTAGTGTTTAAACTTTTGCCTTCATGAATACTCTATATCTGTATGTTTTTGAGCCACGGCATTTAGTCAAAGTAAAGTTGAACTTCTAAACCCAAATTATGTTGTGTTCTATATGTTATCCAACAGGAGGAACCCTTTGTGATGGTAGCTGAGAACATTCTTGGGCAGCCTAAACGCTACAAAGGCTTCTCCATCGATGTTCTGGATGCTCTGGGCAAGATCCTGGGCTTCAAGTATGAGATTTACCAGGTGGCCGATGGAAAGTATGGAACCCCTACCTTCAACGGCTCCTGGAACGGCATGATAGGAGAGCTCATCAGTAAGGTAAGTCTGTCCACCACAACTGGAGTTTGTACTGTTTGTTTTGGAGGTTGATCGATAGTTTGCTGTTTACATCGTCTTTCCCAATTGCTGCAGTTCTTTCCTCCCTGAGTAGCTGACTGTAGCCTTGACACAGTGGAGTACATTATAGTTTTGGTCTTCATGGAAAGATAGTCACTGCACAGTGTGATGACTCGCTATTGTGGCAGATCTGTTAAGGCCAATGATGTTTGCATCAGAGTGGCCCCACTACAGTCTGGCCATCAGGCTGACAATCAGGCTGCTCTAGACAAAGCAGTCACCAGTGCAGGAGGGACTTCAACTCAGCAGGCTAACAATGCTAACAGTAGGGCAGTGAGTGGTCAGGGGACAATTATATCACCCAATGGAGTAGAGAATCACAGGTAGAAATAAGACTGTTGTGCAATGTGTAAGTCCCTGTAATTTCCTGTAAGTGAACTTGCTGCAGAGAATGCAGCCCAGGTGAGCTACTTTTCAGCCTTTCACGCTAACAATACTTTGCGGACATTATCACTTCATGAAGGGAGAATTTATCTTTGATTATGGCCTTGAGATAGTGTTCATCCCAACAATCCAGACATGATTTCTGTCATAGGGTCTCACTCTATCAGCAGGTGTCCAAAACCAGTGTTGATACTGCTGTGAAATTAGAAAAAAAGATACTAGCAACATGTGATCAATGTACTGTAAATCTGTCATGTGAGATTAGCCTTTACAATAAAGCTTTACAATAAAATAATTGAGTTAATTGGCATGTGGAATCTGTATGGCTTCTATAGGTCTGCATGGCCGTCTGCTGTGTGAAATAGAACAAGAACAGAGGGGAAAATCGTGACGCTATAGTTTCAAGCCCATATAACAATAGAAAGAGCGAAAGAAAAAGCCACAACAGACAGCTATTTTACAGGTTTATTAACTTTTTTTCTGTAACCATGAAATGGCAAACATCAACAAACAGAGTATTATCTCAGAACCAACAGCTTGAATGTATTTTCAGGGCTGTAACTGATCTATCTCTCTATCCATCCACAGCGAGCAGACTTGGCAGTATCAGCCATCACTATAACTCCAGAGAGGGAGAGTGTGGTGGACTTCAGCAAGCGCTACTTGGACTACTCTGTGGGGATTCTGATGAGGAAGTCGGAGGAGAAGATCAATATCTTCTCTCTCCTGGCACCCTTTGATCTGGCCGTTTGGGCGTGCATCGCAGCCGCCATCCCCGTGGTCGGTGTCATGATCTTCATCTTGAGGCGGGTCCAGTCGGTCCGTCCCCCAGGGGGACACCAGGCCACCTCTGTGTCCACCTCCCTCCAGAGCGCCATCTGGATTGTCTATGGAGCTTTTGTGCAGCAAGGTGAGCTTGGTACTGTGGCATCACAAGAGAGGAAAGAGGGGACACCAGCATCTTGCATCAAAGTCGCTTCATATGCAGTAAAATGCTTACTTGGTACAATATCACTGACAACAAAACAGTGACATTTGACCGTTGGCAGCAATATGACACAAAAATAGATAGATCCTTATATGGCTAGATGGATAGACAGATTTACACTACCAAACATTAGCCACAACTTTTGCCCTCAGAACAGCGTCAATTCATCGGGACATGGATTCTACAAGGTGTCAAAAGCATTCCATAGGGATAATGGCCCATGTTGACTCTAATGCTTCCCACAGTTGTGTCAAGTTGGCTGGATGTCCTTTGTGCTGTGGACCATTTTTGACACACACGGGAAACTGTTGAGCATGACAAACCCACCAGCTTTGCAGTTCTTGACACAAACCGGTGCGCCTGGCACCTACTACCATACCCCGTTCAAAGGCACTTCAATATTTTGTCTTGCCCATTCACCCTCTGAATGGCACACATACACAATCCATGTTTTAATGGATTTGAAAATTTAAAAATCCTTCTTTAACATGTCTCCTCCCCTTCATCCTACACTGATTGAAGTGGATTTAACAAGTGACATCAATAAGGGATCGTAGCTTTCACCTGGATTCACATGGTCATTTATGGAAAGAGTCAGTGTATAACCAGACATAAAACAATAGAAAAGGCTTTTGTTTTGTCCCTATTAATGCCACACATACAGGTAGCACAGTGTTTTAAAGTTCCCTTGACCCAAAGAATATCAGGTTTTTGAGTCTGGTCCGGATCCATCTCAGTTGTGAATAAATGACTACTTCAGCAACCACTGTTAAACCCTCAACAGTGTCGAGCACAGTGGTCGCCGACTGGTCGATCTTCAAGACATTCCTAGTCGATCACTAAATATTTCTGTAGAAAAGCCAATGAACGATCAAGGTTTGCGCTCCTTTTTTAAAATCGTGTTGAGCTGTTACCGGTAGGTGCACTTGATTCAAAAGTCCTGCGCACCGGGTACGCAAAGTGTTCCCGTGAGACAATCTCCGCCTACCCGGCTGACAGGCAAATCTGTGACTAAATCGAGTGCACCTACTGCGCTGCCCACTCGGATAGCTCAAATCACGTGGCTACAGAGCTTCCATGACCCAGGCCACAGCCAAGTTTAATAGGCTACTAGCCTACGTAAGATTTAATAACTTTTAAGAGAGACTGTCAATGAATACAGCAAAGAGCTGCTGTTTTTATGAGTGAGTTCATGTTTAAGTTTATATTCAGCACTGTCACTGTTTTTATTCTACACTCTTACAAAAATCGCCTTCTCCATACTTCCGCTCAGGCTGCAATGAATGAGTAGCCAAGTATCGATAGCCCTGCGTTTTATTATTATTAGAAGCTCGTCGTGTCAATTTTAATATTAAGGAATATTTAACTTTCTCTGGTCATAGGAACAACATGAATTTGTGCATGAGGCAGATTTGGTGCGACTTGAGTTTCGCCATCCGGTGAAAGACGGTGTCCCCTCTCTCTGGTCAGTCTCACCGGAAGGAAGGAGAGAGCAGTGTTGCCATCTCCTCAGTAAGGAAAGTAGCTATTGGCTGTCCTAAAAGTCGCTAGAAGTCGTTAAATGACGTCATCACCTAATTTGCCATGTGCATATAATTTTGATGGACGTTGTAGGAATTAGCGTCATGGGAGAGACAAAAAGTGAGTAAAAAACACCCTAAATATGTTTAGAACTACAAATGAACTTTCTTCCGTCGATTCTTGTTTTTTTTATGTCACAATTCCAACCCTCCTCCTTTATCCGGGCTTGGGACCGGCAAAAGTGACCCAAAAGAGACACTCTGGCGGAGTTACTTAGTTTAAAATTTTATAAAAAAAAAAAATATTTTAGTTTTTTAGTTTTGTTTTTTACATTTACATCCCACCCTGAATGTAAGCCGGGGCGGGATCAGCCAGCGGCGGCTTCCCGCATGCGCCATTCATTTGCAGTCTGGACACGGAGGGGTGAATATCTCCTGCTCTGACTGCAGCTGGGAGGGACTGCTGCGCGAGAACTGGGCCGCCTGTGAGTGCTTTGGGACGGGGGTGGGGCCCATGGCAGCACCCGCTGCTCATTGAGAAGAGTAAGTACGATACGTGCTTTCACGTCAGTCTCCAATAACACCAAAAAAAAATCACTAGATTTGTCGTTAGTCGCTTTTTTGAAAATGTGTCGCTAGAGAGGTCTGAATACTCGCTAAATATAGCGACAAAGTCGCTGAGTTGGCAACACTGGGAGAGAGCAGGGCCCGTGAGAGGCGGTTGGGAAAAATTGTTTTGAACGGTCATCCAACTCGGAATTCCAAGTAGGAAACTCTGGCATCTTTCTAGATCTCCAACTTTTCAACCTGAAAATCACTGACGTCGTGATTTGACCTCGTTGACCATCAGATGCAGGTACCATCAGTCCAGTGAAAAATAAAAAAGCAAATTATTTCAATTCATGCTCCACAGTGCCTCACAAGTGCTAAACCAACTGATCTATTTTGTTATCAAAGCTCGCGTTTTGAAATATAATATGGTCTGCTTAACAATATTGGCAGGCCAATCATATAGCCAATATGCTGTGATAATGTATTAGGCCTACTGCCCAACCCTCATTCCTACAAAACTGTTTGAGTGAGGGCAATGTAAAAAAAAAAAATCTGAGCAGTAGATCTCAGCTTGCTTTTTGACTGCGAAGTGATCTTGACTAACAAAAGGTTGGTGACCACTGATCTAGCACTTTGCCAGGCAGCCTTTTTAAGGAAGAAAAAATTCCTGACGTTTCACACAATTCGTGCTTCTTCAGAGGAAAATAGACAGAAAATGAGAAGAGGCCAGCCCATATAGTATGAGAACGGTATGAGAACGCCCACCACATTTTAGGAATCCTCACTTTTTTTCATTTTCACTTTTGACCTTTACACATGTCTTTGGAGGATGACGTAAATGTGTTGGTAAATATGACTGCCACTGTGGATGATTGTGAGAAGGTGTACATCAGAGGTTCCCAAATTCTTTGGGCCCACGACCCCAATTTGATATCTGAAAATTATTGCGACCCCAACCATGTGAAAAAAAAGTATGTAATTAACAGCTAATGTTAACTTTTTTATTTGGGGCTATGGCAGTCAATTGCAAATCATTCTAACAGTATTTCTGATAGGGTTCTCAACTCAACATCACATACTTTTAATGTGGGGCTATGACAGTCAAGTGCAAATTAGTCTGACATAATGTCTCTTATTTCACCACCACTAGTGAGATGCATGTGCTTGACGAGTGTCGCGTCGGAGCGTATCAAAGTCAGGCGGCGTGGTCGACAGTGAGCTCCTCATGTCTGTTGTCACATCCAATCTGGATCGATATTTGGTTTTAATATAGACGAGAGCACTGAATCCAGCTTCACACAGATATGAGCTGGCGAAGGGTACCATGAGTTTTAATGCTCGGGCATGTCGGCTGAGCCAGGATCAGAGTCAAACGGATTTCTCTCCAATAAGAAATATTTCCTCTGAATCCACTGATTCGGTCATCTGTAGAATGTTTTGGTATTTCCCCTTCATGCTTGCATTCAGTACATTCAGTTTCCCAAATGTCTGTTACATAGACAAGGAGACACATTTACTTTTCATTACACAAAAAGTCAAGTCAGTTTAATTTACATCCATTGCAAATGACAACAGTTCCTTTCTCAATTTCAAAGATCTTTCCAACACTCCCTCTCGATAACCACAAAGACTCGGTGTGAATTATAAACTGGGTGGTTTGAGCCCTGAATGATGATTGGCTGAAAGCCATGGTATATTAGACAGTATACCACTGGTATGACAAAACATTTATTTTTACTGTTCTAATAGCGTTTGTAACCAGTTTATAATAGCAATCAAATTTTATTGGTCACATGCACACATTTTGCAGACGTTATTGCGGGTGTAGCGAAATGCTGGTGTTCCTTGCTCGATCTGTCATGCCTGCTCCCGCTTTCCCTCTCTGGCGCTCAAGGGCTCCAGGCTGCCCTTCATTACGCACACATGTCACCATCATTACACGCAGCTGCGCAACATTGGACCCACCTGGACTCCATTACTTTGTTGATTACCCCCTCTTTATTTGTCTGCTCCTCAGTTTGTTCCTTGTGACAGCATTGATGTCGTTATTTTCTCCCTGTCCAGACGCTTTTCATGTCCGTTGTTTATTCAATGTTCTCCCTGGACTTGCTTCTCATCTCCAGCGTCGATCCTCACAATATCTAATGATATCTAACAATACACACAAATCTAAAAATAAAATAATGGACATTTTGCCTGTTTGATTTCCTTATGGAGGGAATAACTACAATGTTTGGATTTGACCATATTCCCAGTCACCTTTCCATAGTTAAATGCAGTGGGAACAACATCCCATATAAACTTCCTTATGAACTCAGTCACCGTGTCCGTATATACAGCAATATTACTCTCCGAGGCTACCAAAAACATATCCCAGTCCTCGTGCCCAAAAAAGTCTTGAAGCATGGATTCCAATTCGTCAGACCAGCGTTGAATAGACCTTGGCACAGGTATTTCTTGTTTGAGTTTCTGCCAATAGGAAGGGAGGAGCAAAATGGAGTCGTGATCTGATTTGCCGAAGGGAGGGCTAAGGTCTTTGTTAAAATCCCCAGCTACAATAAATACGGCCTCAGGATATGTGGTTTCCAGTTTGCATGAAGTCCAGTGTAGTTCCTTGAAGGTTGTCGTGGTATCGGCTTGAGGGGAAATATACACGGTTGTGACTATAACCGAAGATAATTCTCTGGGGCGGTAATACAGTCGGCATTTGATTGTGAGGTATTCTAGGTCAGGCGAACAAAATGACTTGAGTTTATGTACATTATCACAGTCACACCATGAGTGGTTAATCAAGAAACATACTCCACCGCCCTCCTTCTCGGAGAGTTCTTTATTCCTGTCTGCATGATGTACTGAGAACCCAGCTGGCTGTATGGACAGGGATAGTATATCTGGAGAGAGCCATGATACCGTGAAACACAATATGTTACAGTCCCAGATGTCACTCTGGAAGGAGATCCTCGCCCTAAGATTGTCTACTTTATTATCCAGAGACTGAACATTAGCAAGTAGTATATTCGGAAGTGGTAGATGGTGTGCTCGCCTCCTGAGTCAGACTAGAATTCCACTCCGTATACCTCTTCTCCGCCGGTGGTGTCTTGGAGCAGCCTCTGGGATAAAATCAATTGCCCTGGGGGGTACGAACAAAGGATCCAGTTCGGGAAAGTCGTATTCCTGGTCTTAATGCTGGTGAGTTACTGGTGCTCTGATATCCAAAAGTTATTTCCAGCTGTATGAAAAAACTAAAAAAATAAAACGTTCTGGGCTAATAATGTAAGAAATAACACACATAAAAACGAAATACTGCAAAGTTGCTTAGGACCTAGAAGCAGAGCTGCCATGTCTGTCGGCGCCAATAAGGCACCTCGGGGGTTTGTGTATATGGCCAATATACCACGGCTAAGGGCTGTATCCAGGCACTCCGTGTTGTGTTGTGGGTAACAACAGCCCTGAGCCATTGTTTATTGGCCATATACCAAACCCCCGCGTGCCTTATTGCTTAAATATAACATTATCATGCTCTGATCCAATATCACCACATAGTTTAAGAACAGGCAATCGAAGATACCTGCTGCAGAATGTATTTGAGTTCTGCGCTCAGCTCTTCTGCCTCCAGTAGCTCTTGGTGTTACCATAGATAGAGCCCCATCTGTGCAAAAGCCCACCATTCAATCCCATGGAATCTGTTTTTCATCAATATAGCCACGCAGCACACTGAACATTCCCTGTGTCGTTTCATGCCCGGGTAACGTGAGACAGAACAATATGTCCTTGTGAATAGCATCCCCTGACATAGTGAACAAAAGTCAATGCATGGGAATCTTGACCCTCACAGCTAATGTCCAGTTGGAGAGCATAAACTGGAGAGTTTCTGAGTTGTTCAGTCAGTTTCCTCTTGATTGCTAGCTATAGCATGAATTCTTAGTTTCACAGTGTTATCTGACAAAGGTATTGATGCGAGTTTCTGTGCCTCTGTCTCCTCACACTGTTTTCACAATATCCATTGCGGCCGGTGGACCAAATAGGGCTATGTTCTGTATACCACCTAGGGTTGCACATTTTGGGGAATATTCAGAGGTGGAAACTTTCCATGGGAATATATGGGAAATAACGGGAATATATGGGAATTAACGGAAATATATGCAAATTAATATGAATACCATTTAAATGTAGATGTTATTTGCATTGGATATATTTACCATATCACATGGAGACAGAAACATAAACCTGTTACCTTATCATAGGTAGACATAATTGCAAATGATTAAATCATTCCAATAGAAATAAAAAAATACGATTTAGTTACGAATTGAACTTGAAATGAGTCGACTCTTCACATGGGATGATTTCACTGAACAGCAAAAGGGAATATTGAATGATCCCTAATGATCCATCGCGTCTCCCCCAAAAAAATTTCAACATACATCTGGAAAATGATAGTCTAGAAACTAAAGATTTGGTTGTCTTCCTCTCAGGCTTCCATGCCTTTTCCCTGGACCTCCACAATGTCCACCTCTTGAACGTCAGACTCTGAGGCCTCATCTTCACTGTCACTTTCTAACCTTGTTAATGGTGGCTCGTTGTCAGGGTCAAAAAGCTTCAAATTTGCCCGTATGGCCACCAATTTTTCAACCCTTGTATTGGTCAGCCTGTTGCGTGCTTTGGTGTGTGTGTTCCCAAACAAGGACCAGTTGCGCTCTGAGGTGGCTGATGTTGGTGGGATTTGGAGGCAACAGGGGAAAGTGCCTCAGATCCACAAAGTCCCTTCCACCAGGTGGCTTATGAGATATGTGGCACGACTTGACAAAATTAAATCTAGAATCAGCTTTCTATTTCGCAACAAAGCCTCCTTCACTCACGCCGCCAAACATACCCTAGTAAAACTGACTATTCTACCGACCCTCGACTTCGGCGACTTCATTTACAAAATTGCCTCCAACACTCTAGTCAGCAAACTGGATGCAGTATATCACAGCGCCATCTGTTTTATCACCAAAGCCCCATATACCACCCACCACTGCGACTTGTATACACTAATCGGCTGGCCCTCGCTACATATTCGTCGCCAGACCCACAGGCTCCAGGTCATCTATAAGTCTTTGCTAGGTAAAGCTCCGCCTTATCTCAGCTCACTGGTCACCATAACAACACCCACCCGTAGCATGCGCTCCAGCAGGTATATCTCACTGGTCATCCCCAAAGCCAGCACCCCCTTTGGCTGTCTTTCCTTACAGTTCTCTGCTGGCAATGACTGGAACTAAATGCAAAAATCGCTGAAGCTGGAGACATATACACTGCTCAAAAAAATAAAGGGAACACTTAAACAACACAATGTAACTCCAAGTCAATCACACTTCTGTGAAATCAAACTGTCCACTTAGGAAGCAACACTGATTGACAATACATTTCACATGCTGTTGTGCAAATGGAATAGACAACAGGTGGAAATTATAGGCAATTAGCAAGACACCCCCAATAAAGGAGTGGTTCTGCAGGTGGGGACCACAGACCACTTCTCAGTTCCTATGCTTCCTGGCTGATGTTTTGGTCACTTTTGAATGCTGGCGGTGCTTTCACTCTAGTGGTAGCATGAGACGGAGTCTACAACCCACACAAGTGGCTCAGGTAGTGCAGCTCATCCAGGATGGCACATCAATGCGAGCTGTGGCAAGAAGGTTTGCTGTGTCTGTCAGCGTAGTGTCCAGAGCATGGAGGCGCTACCAGGAGACAGGCCAGTACATCAGGAGACGTGGAGGAGGCCGTAGAAGGGCAACAACCCAGCAGCAGGACCGCTACCTCCGCCTTTGTGCAAGGAGGAGCAGGAGAAGCACTGCCAGAGCCCTGAAAAATGACCTCCAGCAGGCCACAAATGTGCATGTGTCTGCTCAAACGGTCAGAAACAGACTCCATGAGGGTGGTATGAGGGCCCGACGTCCACAGGTGGGGATTGAGCTTACAGCCCAACACCGTGCAGGACGTTTGGCATTTGCCAGAGAACACCAAGATTGGCAAATTCACCACTGGCGCCCTGTGCTCTTCACAGATGAAAGCAGGTTCACACTGAATACGTGACAGAGTCTGGAGACGCCATGGAGAACGTTCTGCTGCCTGCAACATCCTCCAGCATGACCGGTTTGGCGGTGGGTCAGCCATGGTGTGGGGTGGCATTTCTTTGGGGGGCCGCACAGCCCTCCATGTGCTAGCCAGAGGTAGCCTGACTGCCATTAGGTACCGAGATGAGATCCTCAGACGCCTTGTGAGACCATATGCTGGTGTGGTTGGCCCTGGGTTCCTCCTAATGCAAGACAATGCTAGACCTCATGTGGCTGGAGTGTGTCAGCAGTTCCTGCAAGAGGAAGGCATTGATGCTATGGACTGGCCCACCCGTTCCCCAGACCTGAATCCAATTGAGCACATCTGGGACATCATGTCTCGCTCCATCCACCAACGCCACGTTGCACCACAGACTGTCCAGGAGTTGGCGGATGCTTTAGTCCAGGTCTGGGAGAAGATCCCTCAGGAGACCATCCGCCACCTCATCAGGAGCATGCCCAGGCGTCGTAGGGAGGTCATGCAGGCACGTGGAGGCCACACACACTACTGAGCCTCATTTTGACTTGTTTTAAGGACATTACATCAAAGTTGGATCAGCCTGTAGTGTGGTTTTCCACTTTAATTTTGAGTGTGACTCCAAATCCAGACCTCCATGGGTTGATAAATTGGATTTCCATTGATTATTTTTGTGTGATTTTGTTGTCTGCACATTCAACTATGTAAAGAAAAAAGTATTTAATAAGATTATTTCTTTCATTCAGATCTAGGATGTGTTGTTTAAGTGTTCCCTTTATTTTTTTGAGCAGTATATTTCCCTCACTAACTTTAAACATCAGCTGTTAGAGCAGCTAACTGATCGCTGCAGCTGTACACAGCCCATCTGTAAATAGCCCATCCAATCTACCTACCTCATTCCCATGTTGTTTTTATTTACTTTCTGCTCTTTTGCACACCAGTATTTCTACTTGCACATCATCTGCACATCTATCACTCCAGTGTTAATTTGCTAAATTGTAATTACTTGCTACTATGGCCTATTTATTGCCTTACCTCCTCACGCCATTGGCACACACTGTATATTGCACACACTGACTTAATTTTTTTATATTGTGTTATTGACTGTAGTACGTCTGTTTATTCCATGTGTACCTCTGTGTTGTTGTTTGTGTCGCACTGATTTACTTTATCTTGGCCAGGTCGC
This sequence comes from Salmo salar, assembly GCF_965601325.2. Lineage (NCBI taxonomy): Eukaryota > Metazoa > Chordata > Actinopteri > Salmoniformes > Salmonidae > Salmo > Salmo salar. Next base: position 68,749,431 of record NC_138291.1, read on the forward strand.
AGTTGTAAATGAGAACTTGTTCTCAACTAGCCTACCTGGTTAAATAAAGGGTAAATAAAAAAAAATATTGCATCTCCATCCCAAAGCCCTTGCTTGAAAGTGTACTTTGCCAGACTGCCAAGAACCTTTCCCTCATCCAGGCCAAGGTGGCCAGACACAGTAGTGATGACACCATAGGCCTTGTTGATCTCTGCACAAGACAGCATACTCTTGCCAGCATACTTCGGCTCCAACGTACGCTGAGGCATGTATGGGCTTCAGGCAGAAGTCTTCATGCTTTTTGATGTATTTCAGAACTGTAGTTTCCTCTGCTTGGAGCAACAGTGAAGTGGGAATGGCAGTACGGATTTCTTCTCTTACATCTGCAAGCAGAGTCTGAACATCAGACAGGATGGCATTGTCTCCCTCAATCCATGCAAATGGCTACTGCTTTAGGTTTCAGGAGTTTCACGCTCTCCCAAAAATACATCATCCAGGAGGATCCTCTTGATGGGGCTGTCCATATCGGCAGACTGTGATACAGCCATTTCTTGGAGAGACACCTTCCCCTCCAGAAGACTGTCAAACATGATGACAACATCACCCCAATGGGTGTTGCTGGGCAGCTTCAATGTGGTGCTCTTATTCTTCTCACTTTGCTTGGTGAAGTAGATTGCTAATTATTAATTATTCCTTGCCCACGAACATTCGACTACCCATCAGAGATGATTGCAATATAGTCTGCTTTCTCTATGATTTGCTTGACCATTACTTGAACTCTGTTGAACTCTGCATCCAGGAAATGAGTAGATAAAGCATGTCTGGTTGGAGGGGTGTGTGCTGGGCGAAGAACATTCAGAAATCTCTCCAAGAAATGGCGTAGCTGGATTGTGCGTCACAGGCAACCCATATCTTGATGCTGTACTTTGCTGGCTTGCCGGGCATATTCTGCCGGAAAGGACAGCGACCTTTTGACAAAAGAGATTACTACCAGTAATTAGTATCAGTGCCACAGAAAACAAATCACATAAATCAATGATATTACAGCAACACATAAAATGAACAGTGAAAATCACTTACATTACAGATATGAAAATAAAAATGTACCTCTGAATGGAACCAATTGCTCATCCACTGTTACTTCAGGCCCAGGGTTGTAGAGGTATGGCAGACGCTCCACCCACTTCTCCCAGACCTCTCTTATGGCTGCCAGTTTGTCTCTCACGCGTCTTGCAGGTCTTGACTCACGGTTATCAAATCGTAGCATTCTTGAGAATGTGTGAAAGACTTTCAGTTGCATCGTGACACTGAAAATCGCCCTTCCTCTCTCTGCATCCCAGAGACTACATGTAGCCTCGCCTCGGGACCTATACACACCGTTAAGATTAGCAGCCCTGTGTAGGCACGCAGGTTAATCTCATCCATCCTTTTCCAGTTGTCTCCATATTTACGGAAACCCTCCAAATTTGTCATCTCCAGGATGATTTTTTTCGATGGCTGGTGTGATGAACATGTAGAATGTTGAGGCAATGTCCTAGGCATGGGCAACTGCATGTCTTGTGGGCCCTGGGGTCATCCTTATGACATTTTGTGCTGCCATCCTGCCCTGGTTGTCATATGGTGACAAGGACCATGTTATTTTGCTGTTCTTTGACAAAAATGTCAGGATTTCTTCTTCATCTGAAGATGATGCATCGTGCTCTGGGTTGTATTCTTCCCCATCTTCTTCTTCAGATACCTCCTTACCAGAAAGCATTGAGTCCTTGGCTCAGACAGTGTAGTAGTGTGGGCTCAATAGCATCTCATTAGTGTGCAAGATCTTGAGAATCAGCTGTACATGTGATGGAAGAATGTATTGTGCATGCAGAGAGTTGCAATTCCATTGAATTCGGGATAGTTTAACCAAAATATGCCACAAGACCTTGAATTGCCTTGCGTATCCCACATAAAAAAGTTCACTGTTATAAGCTAACTTTGTTGATGAATTTAAGCAAAATTACCCAAATTCCCGGGCTTAACTTCCCATTGAAAATTTCCTGAAAAATTCAGGAAATTTACTGGAATGTTTCCGACCCTTTGCAACCCTAATACCATTGCATTAAATGCATTCCAGGTGACCACCTCATGAAGCTGATTGAGAGAATGCCAGAGTGTGCAAAGCTGTTATCAAGGCAAAGGGTGGCTACTTTGAAGAATATATGTCACGTCCTGACCCTAGTAAGATGTCATTTTCTATAGTATAGTAGGGCAGGGCGTGACAGGGGGTGTTTTGGATTGTTCTATGTTTTCTATTTCTATGTTGAAGTTCTAGTTTGTCTATTTCTATGTTGGGATTGTTTGAGGTTGATCTCTAATTGGAGGCAGCTGATCCTCATTGCCTCTGATTAGAGATCATATTTAAGTATGGGTTTTTCTCATTGTTGTTTGTGGGTTATTATCTTTTGAGTAGTGTGTTGTCCTCTGCGTCACGGTTTGTTGTTTTTGTATTTCAAGTATTTATGTATTGCATTTAGTTTCACGTTTAATAAATATGTGGAACTACGAACACGCTGCATTTTGGTCCGCTCCTTCAAACAGCCGTGACAATATAACATTTATTTTGATGTTGATGTGGCCTTTTTTTTTTTTACATGATTCCATATGTGTTATTTCATAGTTTTGATGTCTTCACTATTATTCTACAATGCAGAAAATAGAACAAATTAATAAAAACCCTGGAATGAGTAGGTGTGTCCAAACTTTTGACTGGTATTGTATATATATATATATATATATATATATATATATATATATATATATACACACTGTATTTTATTTATATTACCCTATGGCATTTAGATTTTTCCACAAACACCTCTCTGAAACAAATCTTCTAGAACCTCTTGACCTTGGTATTAGTGCCGCATGAACACGATATTACTCCGGTTTTCTTCTTTTTCTTTTTTGAAAAAGTCCTAAGGGTACATCGTTGATAGTGACACTTGGACACAAATGTATGTTGTTTTTTTCTCACAGCCTGAATCTCTCAGATGACATTTCTGTGGCTTTACTCTTCAAAATGATAATTTACATTGACATTTCCTCGTCCACTTTCTGTGAAGTTAGGCCATGTATGGAGACAGAGTGCTTAGACTTCTGCTACAGGAAGAGAGAGCCAGCTAGCTGCCTGAGCAAACAGTGGGAATGTGGAGGAGCATTTAGAGAGGGAATGAGAGGAAAAGTATTTGGTAGAAAGAGGGTTAAAAAGAGAGACCGAAATTAAGACCGAAATTGACATAGAGACAGTTAGAAAGAGTACGATGAAGTGCTATGATACGGAGACAGGCGAGAGAGAGCAGAATAATTTTTTGAGGTCCTGAAAAATACAATTCCATTATAAAAAAATCAACCAGATCATTAGGATCACCAGGCTAAAACAAAACCAGCAGAGTAATGGTGCAATAAGTTGTGATATCACAAACAATGAATCAAATCCACATAATATTGTTCAAGACTTCATACAGTACATACTAACTTATCTTGTGTTTCTAGGGGGAGACTCCATCCTGGGTTCTGTGGCTCTACGTATCGTCATGGGCAGCTGGTGGCTTTTCACCCTCATTGTGTGTTCCTCCTACACGGCCAACCTGGCAGCCTACCTCACGGTGTCCCGCATGGACAACGCTGTTCGGTACGTTATCAACAATTATCAACCCTGTTGTACAGTGTTTCCTTCTATCTTTAAGACTCATTGAATGATGTGGTGATTTCCTGGTGGTAAGTGTCTTCAACTGGCAAGAATACTGGTATGTCTTACTTTTTCCAGCATTGACCCGCACTGCCAATTTCCTGGTGTTATTTGTCTTTGTGGGTTAGATTTCACCCATTTAGGCAAAATTAGACATACCAATAAACTCAAGTTGGGCAGGCTGTTGACATGTTGTCTCTCTTATACAACTCATAAATATGGACCATGTGTGATTCACACACACTATGACAGACAATTGTAATTCCTAACCCACTCCTTAAAAGTTTTCCCTCCTCTGTCCAAATGTTATTTGTTAATATCCTGTTGGTGCTAGGGGGCAGTATTTGCACGGCCGGATAAAAAACGTACCCGATTTAATCTGGTTACTACTCCTGCCCAGTAACTAGAATATGCATATTATTAGTAGATCTGTATAGAAAACACTCTAAAGTTTTTAAAACTGTTTGAATGGTGTCTGTGAGTATAACAGAACTCATATGGCAGGCCAAAACCTGAGAAGATTCCATGCAGGAAGTGGAAATCTGATTTGTGGAATCACCTTCAACACTTTGCCTATGAAACACACCGTGAGTTAGGATTCATTTAGCACTTCCTAAGGCTTCCACTAGATGTCAACAGTCTTTACAAAGTGGTTTGAGTCTTCTCCGGTAAAAACTGACCGAACGAGAGGCCTGGAAAGTTGGTCATAGAGGGAGGGCCATTACTACTATGATGCGGGCGCCCGTGGGTACCCTCTCGTTCCGAAACGTTTAGTAAGACAATGCAATCGTCCGCCTTGAATATTATTGAAGCTCTGATTGAAAAAGGCCCTAAAAATTTGTTATACAACGTTTGACATGTTTGAACGAACGTAAATATATATTTTTTGCACATTCGTGACGACAAGTCCCGCGCGCCTCGTACATTTTGAGTAGCCTTCGGAATGCGCTAACAAGAAGGAGCTATTGGGACATAAATTATTAACTTTGTCGAACAAAACTACATTTGTTGTGGACCTGGGATACCTGGAAGTGCCTTCTGATGAAGATAATCAAAGGTAAGTGAATATTTACAATAGTATATTTGATTTTAGATGACTCCAAGATGGCGCTAACCTGTATCGCCTAGCCTATTTTTCTGAGCATAGCACCTCGTTTATTGCAAAGTGTGATTTCCCAGTAAAGTTATTTTTAAATCTGGCAATGTGGTTGCATTCACGAGATGTTAATCTATAATTCTTTGAATGACAACATTATATTTGACCAATGTTTTCGAATAGTAATTTTGTAAATTGTAGCGCTGTTTCATTGGATGCATTTGAGGGAAAATAGTCAACGTTACGCACCGATGTAAAATGCTGTTTTTATATATAAATATGAACTTTATCGAACAAAATAATGCATGTATTGTGTAACATGATGTCCTAGGAGTGTCATCTGATGAAGATTGTCAAAGGTTAGTGCTGCATTTAGCTGTGTTTTGGGTATTTGTGATGCATGCTAGTTGCTTTGAAAATGGCAGTGTGATTATTTTTGGCAGGGTACTCTCCTAACATAATCTAATGTTTTACTTTTGTTGTAAAGCCTTTTTGAAATCGGACAACGTGGTTCGATTCAGGAGAGGTGTATCTATAAAATGGTGTAAAATAGTTATATGTTTGAGAAATTGAAGTTATAGCATTTATGAGGTATTTGTATTTCGCACAACGCGATTCCACTGGCTGTTGACTAGGGTGGGACTCAAACATCCCAGGTTCCCAGACAGGTTAACCTCTCTAGGGTATGTGGGACGCCTACTCAACAGCCAGTGGAATCCCGTGGCGCGATATTCAAATACCTTAGAAATGCTATTACTTCAATTTCTCAAACATATGACTATTTTACACCATTTTAAAGACAAGACTCTCGTTAATCTAACCACACTGTCCGATTTAAAAAAGGCTTTACAACGAAAGCAAAACATTAGATTATGTCAGCAGAGTACCCAGCCAGAAATAATCAGACACCCATTTTTCAAGCTAGCATAAAATGTTACATAAACCCAAACCACAGCTAAATGCAGCACTAACCTTTGATGAACTTCATCAGATGACACTCCTAGGACATTATGTTATACAATACATGCATGTTTTGTTCAATAAAGTTCATATTTATATATAAAAACAGCATTTTACATCGGTGCGTAACGTTGACTAACTATTTTCCCTCAAATGCATCCAATGAAACAGCGCTACAATTTACTAAATTACTATTCGAAAACATTTTTAAAATGTAATATTGTCATTCTAAGATTTATAGATGAATATCTCTTGAAAGCACCTGTAATGCCAGATTTGAAAATAACTTTACTGGGTAATCATACTTTGCGATGAAAGGGGATGCGATACTCTGAAAAATAGGCTAACGTTACAGGTCAGCGCCATCTTGGAACAATCGCATATCACATCTAGTCTTGTATACTATTGTCAATAATCCCTTACCTTTGGTTGTCTTCATCAGAAAGCACTTCCAGGAATCCCAGGTCCACAACAAATGTATTTTCGTTCGAAAAAATTACTCCTTTATGTTCCAAGAGCTTGTTCTTGTTAGCGCGTCTGAAGGCTGATCCAAATGCTCCGTCGGCCGCGGGACAGCTATTTTGAGAAAATGCATTTTTTTTCCATTTAGGTTCGTTCAAACATGTCAAACGTTGTATAACATAAATCTTCAGGGCCTTTTTCAACAAGAGAGCCAATAAGATTCAAGGAGGATGATTGCATTGTCTTTCAAAACGTTTCGAAAGGGGAGGGAAGCCAGGGCCGCCGGCGTCATAATGGTGATGGCCCTCCTCATGTGACCAATTTCAACAGCGTCTCATTCATTCAGTTTTAACAGTAGGAGACTCAAACCACTTTGTAAAGACTGGGGACATCTACTGGAAGCAATAGGAAGTGCTCAATGAACCATAGCTCACGGTGTGATTAATAGGCAACGTGATGAAGTTGAGTTCGCAATTCCACATCCTTTTTCGATCTGTCTCGGGGTTTTGACTGCCATATGAGTTCTGTTATACTCACAGACACCATTCAAACAGTTTTATAAACTTTAGGGTGTTTTCTATCCACAAGTATTAATTATATGCATATCCTAGCTTCTGAGTTTGAGTAGTAGGCCATTTAAAATGGGCACAAATTCTTTACAAAATGCGCTGTGGCGCCCCCTATCCTAGGCGACCGTCAAGAGGTTAACTTCTATGGGCTACGTGGGAGCTAGGGACACAGCCAGTGAAATATCAGGGCGGCAAAACAACAAAATGTCATAATTCAACTTTCTCAAACATACAACTATTTTACACCATTTTAAAGATACACCTCTCCTTGATGTAACCACATTGTCCGATTTCAAAAAGGCTACAGCGAAAGAAAAACATTAGATTATGTTAGGAGAGTACAAAAAAAAATAATCACACAGCCATTTTCCAAGCAAGGACATGTGTCAATAAAACCCAAAATACAGCTAAATGAAGCAATAACTTTGACGATCTTCATCAGATGACACTCCTAGGACATTATGTTACACAATACATGTATGTTTAGTTCGATAAAGTTCATATTTATATCCAAAAACAGCATTTTACATTGGCGCGTGATGTTCAGAAAATGTATTCCCACCAAAACTTCCGGTGAATGTGCACATCAATTTACAAAAATACTGTTACGCACGCCTCTAGAAAGAGGAAACGCAACACCCTGCCTCAACTTAACTCTCCGTGGTGTTAAAAAGGTATGGAAGTGTAGGTGTGAGCAAGGATGACAAAAAGGCAGAGAATACCGTTTACTGGGAATTTATTCCTTCACGCGGTAAGTTGGGGAAAAGGGGCTGGATGGAACCAAAGCAAAGAAACTAAATATCAAAGCCCCCTCTCCTACCTTACCTGCCTACCCACTACTTACCTAACTAGCACCACCTGGTGCACTAACCAAAATACAGGGGATGGTCCGCCCAGGTCTTTCCTAGTGTGCATAGACAATAAATTACTACGGGTATATGTATGCCTGCGGGCCTCTTGCCTAAGCACTCCCTAGGTGCCGTCCCCTTCCCCCCTGGGAACAAATGAAACAGAATATTCCAAATGTCTTCACAACAAACTGAGAAAAAACTATTAACTCAGGACATTAAAGAAGCTCTCTCTGAGCAACAACTACACAGTACATACCAAATGTCTTAGCAACCACCAACATGCTATAACTCTCAACCATTATCTCTGGGTCTCCCAACAAATATCTCTCTGCAATCATCTCTCTTTCTGAGCAACAGAACTGGGGCTTATATAGCTTCAGAAGAAGTTAGTAATTGGAGACAGCTGTGTCCTGACGAGGGGGCGGGGTCAGCTCTCCAATCATCAATGTTGATTGACCAATCAGCTGCTCGTAGAGAACGTCAGAAAGCCATTACCTGAAACACACTCACAAATATACAAACTACAACACAGAAACTGGGGAACGTAACAAATACTCATCATAAACGTTGACAAAATATATAACAATTATTTAAAGAATTATAGATAGACTACTCCTGGATGCAACCGCTGTGTCAGATTTTAAAATAGCTTTACGGAGAAAGCACATTTTTTAATATTCTGAGTACATAGCTCGCCATCACAGCAAGCTATACAGACACCCGCCAAGTTCGGGGTCACCTAAACTCAGAATTAGTATTATAAATATTCTATTACCTTTGCTGATCTTCGTCAGAATGCACTACCAGGGCTGCTACTTCCACAAGAAATGTTGCTTTTGTTCGAAATAATCAATTTTTATGTCCAAATACCTCAGTTTTGTTTGTGCGTACAGATCACTTATTCAAAGGCATAATGCGCAAGCGCGGTACCAGAGACGAAATGTAAAAATGTTCCATTACTGTACTTAGAAGCATGTCAAACGCTGTTTAAAATCAATCTTTATGGTATTTTTAACGTAAAATTGCGATAATATTCCAACCGGACAATAGCATATTCATTCAAGAAGAAAAAGAAGGAACGGCGTGCTCGCGAGATCGCGCATATACAATCCCTTTGTCCACAGGCAGTCCACTGATTGACTGAGCTCCTATTATCTGCCCAGTGACAGGGGAATGCTGAAAGAACTTTCTGAAGGCTGTTGACAGCCAATGGAAGCCTTAGGAAGTGCAACGTGACCCCACAGAAACTGTAGTTTCGATAGAGAATCAAAAGAAGAACTACAATTCTCGGACTTTCCACTTCCTGGTTGGATTTTTCTCAGGTTTTTGCCTGCCATATGAGTTCTGTTATACTCACTGACACCATTCAAACAGTTTTAGAAACTTCAGAGTGTTTTCTATCCAAATCTACTAATACTATGCATATTCTAGTTTCTGGGCAAGAGTAGTAACCAGTTTAATTTGTGTATGTTTTTTTCATCCGGCCGTGAAAATACTGCCCTCTACACGCCAACAGGTTAAACAGCTTGGAAAATTCCATAAAATGATGTCATGGCTTTATAAGCTTCTGATAGGCTAATTGACATAATTTGAGTCAATTGGAGGTGTACCTGCGGATGTATTTCAAGGCCTAGCTTCAAACTCAGTACCTCTTTACTTGACATCATGGGGAAATCAAAAGAAATCAGCCAAGACCTCAGAAAAAAATTGTGGAACTCCACAAATCTGGTTCATCCTTGGGAGCAATTTCCAAACGCCTGAAGGTAACACGTTCATCTGCACAAACAATAGTACGCAAGTATAAACCCCATGGGACCACACAGCTGTCATACCGCTCAGGAAGGAGACGTGTTCTGTCTCCTAGAGATGAACGTACTTAGGCGCGAAAAGCGCAAATCAATGCCAAAACAAAAGCAAAGGCCCCTGTGAAGATGTTGGAGGAAACAGGTACAAAGTATCAATATCCACAGTAAAATGAGTCCGCTATTGACATAACCTGAAAGGCCGCTCAGCAAGTAAGAAGCCACTGCACCAAAGCCAACATAAAAAAGCCAGACTACGGTTTGCAACTGCACATGGGGACAAAGATTGTACTTTTTGGAGAAATGTCCTCTGGTCTGATGAAACAAAAATAGAACTGTTTGGCCATAAAGACCATCGTTATGTATGGAGGAAAAAAGGGGAGGCTTGCAAGCCGAAGAACACCATCCCACCTGTGATGCACGGGGGTGGCAGCATCATGTTGTGGATATATTGAAGTAAATTATGTGGATATATTGAAGCAACATCTCAAGACATCAGTCAGGAAGTTAAAGTTAGGTCACAAATGGGTCTTCCAAATGGACAATGACCCCAAGCATACTTCCAAAGTTGTGGCAAAATTGCTTAAGGACAACAAAGTCAAGGTATTGGAATGGCCATCACAAAGCCCTGACCTCAACCCTATAGAAAATATGTGGGCAGAACTGAAAAAGTGTGTGCGAGCAAGGAGGCCTACAAACCTGACTCGGTTACAGCAGCAGTCAGGAGGAATGGGCCAAAATTCACCAAAATGATTGTGGGAAGCTTATGGAAGGCTACCCAAAACGTTTGACCCAAGTGAAACAATTTAAACCCAATGTTAAAAAATACTAATTGAGTTATGTAAACTTCTGACCCACTAGGAATGTGATGAAAGAAATAAAAGCTGAAATTAATCATTCTCTCTACTATTATTCTGACATTTCACATTCTTAAAATAAAGTGGTGATCCTACTTGACCTAAGACAATACATTTTTACTAGGATTGTCAGGAATTGTGAAACTGAGTTTAAATGTATTTGGCTAAGGTGTATGTAAACTTCCAACTTTAACTGTAGCTGTTTAGAGTGGAAATGACACAGTCAGAGGAATGAGAAAATTACGGAAGTGACAGTGAGGGAAAAATGTATTTGATCCCTTGCTGATTTTGTACGTTTGCCCACTGACAAAGAAATTATCAGTATATCATTTTAATAGTAGGTTTATTTGAACAGTGAGAGACAGAATAACAACAAAAAAATCCTGAAAAACGCATTTCAAAAATGTTATAAAATGATTTGCATTTTAATGTGGGAAATAAGTACTTGACCCCTCTGCAAAACATGACTTAGTACTTGGTGGCAAAACCCTTGTTGGCAATCACAGAGGTCAGACGTTTCTTGTAGTTGGCCACCAGGTTTGCACACATCTCAGGAGGGATTTTGTCCCACTCCTCTTTGCAGATCTTCTCCTTGTCATTAAGGTTTTGAGGCTGACGTTTGGCAACTCGAACCTTCAGCTCCCTCCACAGATTTTCTATGGAATTAAAGTCTGGAGACTGGCTAGGCCAATCAAGGACCTTAATGTGCTTCTTCTTGAGACACTCCTTTGTTGCCTTGGCCGTGTGTTTTGGGTCATTGTCATGCTGGAATACCCATCCACGACCCATTTTCAATGCCCTGGCTGAGGGAAGGAGGTTCTCACCCAAGATTTGACGGTATATGGCCCCGTACATCGTTCCTTTGTTGCGGTGAAGTTGTCCTGTCCCCTTAGCAGAAAAACACCCCCAAAGCATAATGTTTCCACCTTCATGTTTGACGGTGGGGATGGTGTTCTTGGGGTCATAGGCAGCATTCCTCCTCCTCCAAACACGGCGAGTTGAGTTGATGCCAAAGAGCTCCATTTTGGTCTCATCTGACCTCAACACTTTCACCCAGTTGTCCACTGAATCATTCAGATGTTCATTGGCAAACTTCAGACGGGCATGTATATGTGCTTTCTTGAGCAGGGGGACCTTGCGGGCGCTGCAGGATTTCAGTCCTTCACGGCGTAATGTGTTACCAATTGTTTTCTTGGTGACTATGGTCCCAGCTGCCTTGAGATCATTGACAAGATCCTCCCGTGTAGTTCTGGGCTGATTCCTCACCGTTCTCATGATCATTGCAACTCCACGAGGTGAGATCTTGCATGGAGCCGCAGGCCGAGGGAGATTGGCAGTTCTTTTGTGTTTCTTCCATTTGCGTATAATCACACCGACTGTTGTCACCTTCTCACCAAGCTGCTTGGCGATGGTCTTGTAGCCCATTCCAGCCTTGTGTAGGTCTACAATCTTGTCCCTGACATCCTTGGAGAGCTCTTTGGTCTTGGCCATGGTGGAGAGTTTGGAATCTGATTGATTGATTGCTTCTGTGGACAGGTGTCTTTTATACAGGTAACAAACTGAGATTAGGAGCACTGCCTTTAAGAGTGTGCTCCTAATCTCAGCTCCTTACCTGTATAAAAGACACCTGGGAGCCAGAAATCTTTCTGATTGAGAGGGGGTCAAATACTTATTTCCCACATTAAAATGCAAATCATTTTATAACATTTTTGACATTTTTTGTTATTCTGTCTCTCACTGTTCAAATAAACCTTCCATTAAAATTATAGACTGATCATTTCTTTGTCAGTGGTCAAACGTACAAAATCAGCAGGGGATCAAATACTTTTTTCCCTCACTGTATATCTGTATTGTCTTGGGGCCAAATCAAGTCTCTAGAAAAAAGGAAAAAGTTCTGTGTACATGCATGCATTCATCTGTGCGTGTGTGTAAATCAAAGTGCTAGTGTGTGTAAGTGGCAGGAAAGATTTAATCAATAAATGCTGTAAGCTCCATCAGTCAACATGTGCTTGCTTGAATCATTCCATAAACTAAATGTAATGAAAACTGGTGTGATAATTACTTCTCATTCTTTATTTAAACATAAGAGAGCGTAATCACCATGCCTCAGGGTGGAGAGGTGAGATTAAAGGACTGGGATTTTATCTATTGCTTCAGATTGATGATGTCTCTCTGCTGAACGATATGAGAAACTCCTCTATTCACACCGATTCACTAAATACCTCATAGTAAAAATGTTTTGTGTGTGGCATACAAAACATATAATAGACAATTGGCAAGTTATTAGACCTGGTCTGGAATACAGTCAAAAATGCACTGAGGAAAACCTGCACAGTAAAATGTCCCTTAGAGAAACCTTACCAAAATAGACAGTACTGAGTCACTTCATGATAGCAGCATTGTCAGGAATGTTTTCGCCAAAACATTTCCAAATGCTCTTCTAACCAATTGAGACATGAAAATAGAGCTCTTTGACCATGCACACCAGTGGTGGGTCTGGCGTCAAAGAGGAAAATTATGCAGAAAATATCTTAATACCTACTGTAACAAATGGTGGTGGATCTTTGATGTTATGGGGCTATTTTGCTTCTAATGGTGCTGAATTCCTTGTTAAGGTCAATGGGATCATGAACTTTACCCAGTACCAGGACTTTTTATGAAAAAACCTGGTTGCCTCTGCCAGGAGGCTGAAACTTGGCATCAAGTGGATCTTCCAGCAAGACAATAACCCCAATCCCCCATCAAAATTCCCAAATAAATGGTTAATTGACCAAAAAAATCAACATTTTGCAATGTCTCAGTCTGATTCTTAACCCCTGGTCGGGCGGACATCCAGCGAAAAATCCTATCGCCATTAGCATAACGAAATTTAATGTATATTTTTTTCAAATATAGGACTATGTTATATCGTTTTATAGATACACCTCTCCTGAATCGAACCACGTTGTCCGATTTCAAAAAGGCTTTACAGCAAAAGCAAAACATTAGATTATGTTAGAGGAGTATATCGTAAAAGTAGCCACATAGCCATTTTCCGACCAACCACATGCATCACAAATAACCAAAAAACAGCTAAATGCAGCACTAACCTTTGACAATCTTCATCAGATGACACTCCTAGGACATCATGTTACACAATACATGCATTCTTTTGTTCGATAAAGTTCATATTTATATATAAAAACAGCATTTTACATCGGCGCGTGACGTTGAGAAACTATTTTCCCTCAAATGCATCCGGTGAAACAGCGCTACAATTTACTAAATTGCTATTCTAAAACATTTTTTAAATGTAATATTGTCATTCTAAGATTTATAGATGAATATCTCTTGAAAGCACCTGTAATGCCATATTTAAAAATAACTTTACTGGGTAATCACACTTTGCGATAAAAGGGGATGCGATACTCAGAAAAATAGGCTACCGTTACAGGTCAGCGCCATCTTGGAACAATCGCATATCAAATCTACTCTTGTATACTATTGTCAATAATCCCTTACCTTTGATTATCTTCATCAGAAAGCACTTCCAGGAATCCCAGGTCCACAACAAATGTATTTTTGTTCGAAAAAGTTAATCCTTTACGTCCCAATAGCTTGTTCTTGTTAGCGCGTTCTGAAGGCTGCTCCAAAACTTCTGTCGGCTGCGGGACTCCTCATTCAATAAAATGCATTTTTTTAAATTTAGGTTCGTTCAAACATGTCAAACGTTGTATAACATACATCTTTAGGGCCTTTTTCAACCAGAGCTCCAATAAGATTCAAGGGGGACGATTGCATTGTCTTTCAAAACTTTTCGAAAGGGGAGGGTAGCCAGGGGCGCCGGCGTCATAATGGTGATGGCCCTCTCCGTGTGACCACGTTCCACAGCGTCTCATTCAGTCAGTTTTTACAGTAGGAGACTCAAACCACTTTGTAAAGACTGGGGACATCTAGTGGAAGCCATAGGAAGTGCTCAATGAACCATTGCTCACGGTGTGATTTATAGGCAAAGTGATGAATTTGAGTCCGCAATTCAGAATTCCACATCCTGTTACGATCGGTCTCAGGGTTTTGACTGCCATGAGTTCTGTTATACTCACAGACACCATTCAAACAGTTTTAGAAACTTTAGGGTGTTTTCTATCCACAAGTATTAATTATATGCATATCCTAGCTTCTGAGTTTGAGTAGGAGGCCGTTTAAAATTGGCACACATTTTTTTCAAAAATCGCTGTAGCGCCCCCTATCCTAGGCGACCGTCAAGAGGTTAAAAAGGCATCTACAGTTTGTCATTTCAACTTTGAAATCTCAGACTTGATTTTCCCTAGTGAAAAATGTATAAACCCTTAGAAAAAAATGTCCATTAATTATAATCGACATAATAATTGACATTTTCTTGAACTGCAGGATTATTTTCCTGTTGTAGCAAAATGGCTCAAATGAAGATCCTACATCTGTAAATCCAATTAACAGTAATTTGGTATGTAGGCCCAAGGTACATCTCTTAACTTAGTTTGAGAAAAGCTAATGGATTGGTTAAGCGATGGCTAAATTAATGATAAATCAGATTTTACTTGTCCATTTAAATCCTTTGTATATCCACTCAACAAGGGCCTATCAACTTGAAGCTTTTGGGGGTCATCAAATACATTACCATTATGAACCATGTTAAGTTTGGTGTTGATATCTTAAAGGAAACTATTAACAATGAACTTTTTTTACAATGTAAAGTTAATACTTAAAATAATCATACAAAATCTTCTTCTCAAGGACTGAAAGTCAGATTCACTCTAAATGTGGTATTTGCACTCAATCCCTATAGAGTTTGAGAAAATAACATTGATGCATACAAAGATATCTACACTATACCTGTAGATGCATATTAGCAAATTCAGTACAGTCCCGAGTGGCGCAGTGGTCTAAGGCACTGCATCTTAGTGCAAGATGTGTCACTACAGTCCCTGATTCAAATCCAGGCTGTATCACATCTGGGTGTGATTGGGAGTCCCATAGGGCGGTGCACAATTGGCCCAGCGTCGTCTGGGTTTGGCCGGGGTAGGCCGTCATTGTAAATAAGAATTTGTTCTAAACTGACTTGCTAAGTTAAATAAAGGTTCAATTGTACATGGCCTTCACAACCCAATTGAGATGGTTTGGGATGAGTTGGACCGCAGAGTGAAGGAAAAGCAGCCAACTAGTGCTCAGCTTATGTGGGAACTCCTTCAAGACGGTTGGAAAAGCATTCCTCATGAAGCTGTTTGAGAGAATGCCAAGACTGCAAAGCTGTCAAGGCAAAGGGTGGCTACTTCGAAGAATCTAAAATCTAAAATATATATTTTTTTCTTTTTAACTTTTTTGGTTACTACATTATTCCATATGTGTTATTTAATAGTTTTGATGTCTTCACTATTATTCTACAATGTAGAAATTAGTAAAAATAAAGAAAAACCCTTGAATGAGTAGGTGTGTCCAAACTTTTGACTGGAACTATACGCTAATATGGACAAAAAAATCTAAGCGATTTAGTCAAATGATGGCTGAATTGACAAATCATAAATAACAATTTACATGTCCATTTTAACCAGTGGTCAGCTCCCAACACTTTCTGTGTTAAAATTCAAGCAGAGATCTATTGCTCAGATTTTTTTTAAACGTGATTTAAAAAACATAAGCCTATGCAACATTAACCAATTAAAAACAGTTCTGGAGCAATGAGATTTGTTCAATAGGCTATAGGCCCAATACAAATAGCTGACCAATCAGCCTGTTACCAACCCTTAGTAAACTTCCTGAAAAAATTGTGCTTGACCAGATACAATGCTATTTCACAGTAAACAGACTTTCAGCACGCTTATAGGGAAGGACACTCAACAAGCACAGCACTTACACAAATGACTGATGATTGGCTGAGAGAAATTGATGATAAAATGATTGTGGGGGCTGTCTTGTTAAACCTCAGTGCAGCTTTTGACATTATCGATCATAGTCTGCTGCTGGAAAATGTAGGTGTTATGGCTTTACACCCAGTGCTAATATGTGGATAAAGAGTTACTTGTCTAACAGAACACAGAGGATGTTCTTTAACGGAAGCCTCTCAAACATAATCCAGGTAGAATCAGGAATTTTCCAGGGTAGCTGTTTAGGCCCCTTGCTATTTTCAATTTTTACTAACGACATGCCACTGACTGAGTAATAGCCAGAGTGTCTATGTATGCGGATGACTCAACACTATACACGTCAGCTACTACAGCGACTGAAATGACTGCAACACTTAACAAAGAGTTGCAGTTAGTGTCAGAGTGGGTGGCAAGGAATAAGTTGGCCATAAATATTTCTAAAACTAAAAGCATTGTATTTGGGACAAAACATTCACTAAACTCTAAACATCAACTAAAACTTGTAATAAATGGTGTGGAGGTTGAGCAAGTTGAGATGACTAAACTGCTTGGAGTAACCCTAGATTGTAAACTGTAATGGTCAAAACATATTGATACAATAGTACCTAAGATGAAGATGAAGAAGGTCCAACATGCCCTAGTTTTGTCGCATCTTGACTACTGTTCAGTCGTGTGGTCAGGTGCCACAAGGAAGGACTTAGGAAAATTGCAATTGGTTCAGAACAGGGCAGCACGGCTAGCCCTTGGATGTCAATCTCTCCTGGCTCCAAGTGGAGGAGAGTTTGACTCCATCACTACTTGAATTTATGAGAGGTATTGACATGTTGAATGCACTGAGATGTCTGTCTAAACTACTGGCACACACCTCGGACACCCATGCATACCCCACAAAACATGCAACAAGAAGTCTCTTCACAGTCCCCAAGTCCACCAGAACAGACAATGGGAGGTGCACAGTAATACATAGAGCCATGACTACATGGAACTATATTCCACATCAAGTAACTGATGCAAGCAGTAAAATTTAGATTTAAAAAACAGATAAAAAAACATCTCATGGAACAGCGGGGACTGTGAAGCAACACAAACATAGGCACAGACACATGCATACACACACACACACACACACACACACACACACGATAACATATACACTATACACACACATACACATGGATTTAGTACTGTAGATATGTGGTAGTGGTGGAGTAGGGGCCTGAGGGCACACAGTGTATTGTGAATGTATTGTAATGTTTTTAAAATTGTATAAGCTGCCTTAATTTTGCTTGACCCCAGGAAGAGTAGGTACTGCCTTGGCAGCAGCTAATGGGGATCTGCAATAAATACAAATACAAGCTTTTCCCAACCTCCTGTCCTTGACCATCCATAATAAATACAAATACAATACATAATCACTGCATATTGGCTATGCTTGATTTGCCCTGCCAAAGTTGTTCTTCTCAGACCATTTACAAATTATATATTTTTTAATGTAGGTAGGTATATGATCACACTGGTAATAGATCATTTGTTGTATTACTTGTGAGGCACAGCTGAGCGGGCATAATAATTAGCATTTTTTTCTGGACTGATGTCCTACATCTGATGGTCAGTCTGAGGGGAGGTAGCAGCGGTGAGGCTGCCTCTCACCCGACTCACCGTCCCTCCCCTGACTCACCGTCCCTCCCCTCTCCTTACCGTCTCTGAGAAAAGGGGACAGTCTTCCAGCTGATGGCAAAACTCAAGTCGCACTGCATTAATTCTCCCTCATGCACCAATTCATGTTACTCCTATGACCAGAGAAAGTGAAATATTCCTTGATATTAAAAAAGACACAAGCTGCTAGTAATAACAACGCAAGCTTATCGGAATACTTTGCTATAGTCATTCGTTGCAACTGCAGTAGGGACAACACACTAATAAAAGTGTTAAACAAAGTGTTGACAGTGCTGAATAACAACGCAAGACTTTATCGTTGGGTTTTTTACAGAAATGTTTGGTGATCAACAAGGAATGCCTTGGAGATCGACCAGTCGATCACGATTGACCGGTTGGTGACCACTGATTTCAACCAATGTAAATCCAATCCACAGTTGCCTATCAACTAGAAACGTGTCATCGCTATCATGTCCCTAACATGAACCTCACTGAACTTAGTACTATGAAAAAACAGGGAAACTATTAACTCATTATTTGCATATGTAACGCTAATGCACAAAACCATCTTCTCCTCATGAACCTTCCATACGATTCACTCCAGATTTGAATGGTTTTGAGTATTTTTTTTTTTTGCATTCAAATATGGCCGCAATGTACCTATAAATGCACGTTAGCACATATACTAATGCTAAGAATATTTTTGACATCTTATTCTCATTAACCATAATTCAGATTGACTCTAGATTTGGTATATAGACTCAATGAATTTGAGAATGATTATCTGCTGCATTCAAAGTCAGCCACGCTACACCACTAGATGGCACGATATCACAGCAGAGCTACAAGATCTGAAAATAATGGAGATGGGGCCATGACATTTGTTATGTAAACTTTATGTATATGTCTTTAGAAGCTGTGTGAATATAAAGTTACTGCAACCTTAGATGGCTGCACCAGACTAGTTGTTGGCAGTATAGATGTCATTGGCACCATAGGCTACCAGAGCAATAACTATTTTTGTTCTACTTGCACATCCTCATCTGCACATCTATCACTCCATTGTTAATTGTTAATTGCTAAATTGTAATTACTTCGCCACTATGGCCTGTTTATTGCCTTACCTCCTTACTTCATTTGCACACACTGTATACAGATTTTTCTATCTATTGTGTTATTGACTGTACGTTTGTTTATCCCATGTGTAACTCTGTGTTGTTGTTTTTGTCGCACATCTTGGCCAGGTCACAGTTGTAAATGAGAACTTGTCCTCAACTGACCTACCTGGTTAAGTAAAGGTGAAATAAAAATTTAAAATAAAATAAATTGATCAAGTGGACTTTGTCTCATGCAAATTAATGTTACATTTAAATTATGCAGACAATCAATGTGAAACATCGTGAAAATAACGCTGAAAATATTAACATAAACCATTAGTCGAATTGACCCCAGAATTGGTATATAAACTCAATAATTAAATAATGACTTTAACAATGACATCTTCATTTGCGTCATCCTTGTAGTATTGAGCGGTAAACATGGTAATGCTTTCACTGATTGCACGTAAAGGAAGAGTTCCTACATGATAGAGTGCTTGCTTTGTTATCCGACTGTGTCCTTTCTGTCATCCTTTTTTGTTGCCTGCAGCTATATTCTATTCTTATTTTCCTATGATAAGACATCAACATTTGGCACTTAACACCTCTGCATTGTTTTGTTCATTAGTTCCTTTCCTGTAAGTTAGAGGATTTGAAAAGATACTTAGGCGCAACTTCAAGTGCTAAGGCCATATTTGACTGGTTGAATTGCAATTATCTACTATTATTTATGTAGAGGTACTCCAAGGTATACTGAATATAAAACATTTGAATACCTGAATTAGTGTTGCTTCTTGTATGCATTTGTGAAGGGAACTAATAGTAGGAATACAGTGTACTTTGTATGCTTGAAAATAAAATATTGACAAATGCATCATTCTGGTCGCATAGGGCGACCTCTGAAAGCACATGACTACTTATCCTCCATGTGACCCATATCCCTTGTTCGGCTCGACAGGACATTCCAGGACTTGTCCAAACAGATGGACCTAGCCTACGGAACAGTGAGAGACTCCGCCGTGTACGAGTACTTCAGAGCCAAAGGCACCAATGCTCTGGAGCAGGACAGCACCTTCGCTGAGCTCTGGAGAACCATCAGCACGAACAACGGCCACGAACACTCAGTCTCCAGCCCCTCTGAAGGCATCCACAAGGTGAGCTCAGGGACAGCCGGGTCTAAACTAATTGATTTCAGAAAACTGTAGCCACTTAGGAAAGTTTTTCTAAATCAGTGAGAATACATTAGGATGTTTAATTCTGAATCAATACAGCTATACAAGGTAAGTCATTTTCAGCACACACACACAAAAACAGAGGTCCGTAGAGAGAAAATTACTTGGCTCTACTCATAAGGAGGCGTGGGAGTAAATGGAATTGTTAAACTATTATTGAATAATGTATTTTTTATTTTTCTTTCCTGATTAGAAGTTAATGGTTACGCTGAGGTTAATATCTCACAGCCTAAGCCCCCCCCCCCCCCACACACACACACACACACACACACACACACACACACACACACACACACACACACACACAAACAGCCTGAGAAATGTTCCAGTAATTAAACAAATTAGTTATAACAGAGTCTAGTCACACACACTTGTCATTGACTCTCAGGAATCTTTGAACCACTAATTGCAATTAGTTCAGGCAACCTCTGTAGTGTTCTGCAGATACTTGGTATAATGGTAAATTGCTTAGTGTTTCTGTACTTAAAATGAAAGCATGTTGGAAGAACAACAATGTTAGTTACAGTGCTTTCAGAAAGTGTTCATCCCTTTTGACTTATTCAACATGTTGTGTTCAGCCTGAATTCAAAATGGATTAAATATACTTTTTTCTCAGCCATCTACACAAAATAATCCATAATTAAAAGGTTAAAACATGTTTTAGAAATGTTTGCACATTTATTGAACATGAAATACAGAAATATGAGTATTCACACCCCTGAGTCAATACAATTGAAGTCGGAAGTTTACAAACACTTAGGTTGGAGTCATTAGAACTAGTTTTTCAACCACTCCACAAATGTCTTGTTAACAAACTATAGTTTTGGGCAGTCAGTTAGGACATCTACTTTGTACATGACACAAGTAATTCTTCCAACAATTGTTAACAGACAGATTATTTCACTTATAATTCACTGTATCACAATTCCAGTGGGTCAGAAGTTTACATACACTAAGTTGACTGTGCCTTTAAACAGCTTTAGATCAAAAGAAATAACAACACGAAAAATTAAGTAAGCATACTAAATACAAGGTCAGTCAGTTCCAGTACCATATTTACAATGTGCAGGGATACTGAAGTGATAGAGGTAGATATGTGACCCAAGCCCTGCTCAGATAATCCCTACCATCGTGTCACTGAGTTGTCATAGTGCTGCTGTTCATTGTCCCAGGGGTGTTGGCAGTTATAGAGTAAGTAACCTAATTCATGTCCCTGTATCTCCCTCAAATGCCTCTGTCAATCCTACAGCTATTGTCAGCAGTAATCATGAGCCTATGAACCTGAGTTATACTGTTAGCACTGAGAGGGTTTGCTCAAGTAGAAAATCCCACTGTGCAGTTCACCCTGTGGTAAAACATAAATATCACTGTCATGTCTACCTCTAAGTAAAGCAAAAACAATATCCCACATTAACATATCTAGCCTACTAAACAAGGTTCATGAAATCAATAACTTACTACTAACAGAACATTCATACAGTGGGGCAAAAAAGTATTTAGTCAGCCACCAATTGTGCAAGTTCTCCCACTTAAAAAGATGAGAGGCCTGTAATTTTCACCATAGGTACACTTCAACTATGACAGACAAAATGAGAAAAAAAAATCTTTCATGAATTTATTTGCAAATTATGGTGGAAAATAAGTATTTGGTCAATAACAAAAGTTTATCTCAATACTTTGTTATATACCCTTTGTTGGCAATGACACAGGTCAAACATTTTCTGTAAGTCTTCACCAGGTTTTCACAAACTGTTGCTGGTATTTTGGCCCATTCCTCCATGTAGATCTCCTCTAGAGCAGTGATGTTTTGGGGCTATCGCTGGGCAACACGGACTTTCAACTCCCTCCAAAGATTTTCTATGGGGTTGAGATCTGGAGACTGGCTAGGCCACTCCAGGACCTTGAAATGCTTCTTACGAAGCCACTCCTTCGTTGCCCGGGCGGTGTGTTTGGGATCATTGTCATGCTGAAAGACCCAGCCACGTTTCATTTTCAATGCCCTTGCTGATGGAAGGAGGTTTTCACTCAAAATCTCACGATACATGGCCCCATTCATTCTTTCCTTTACACGGATCAGTCGTCCTGGTCCCTTTGCAGATAAACAGCCCCAAAGCATGATGTTTTCACCCCCATGCTTCACAGTAGATATGGTGTTCTTTGGATGCAACTCAGCATACTTTGTCCTCCAAACACAAGTTGAGTTTTTACCAAAAAGTTATATTTTGGTTTCATCTGACCATATGACATTCTCCCAATCCTCTTCTGGATCATCCAAATGCTATCTAGCAAACTTCAGGCGGGCCTGGACATGTACTGGCTTAAGCACTGGCACTGCACTGCAGGATTTGAGCCCCTGGCGGCGTAGTGTGTTACTGATGGTAGGCTTTGTTACTTTGGTCCCAGCTCTCTGCAGGTCATTCACTAGGTCCCCCCGTGTGGCTCTGGGATTTTTTCTCACCGTTCTTGTGATCATTTTGACCCCACGGGGTGACATCTTGCGTGGAGCCCCAGATCGAGGGAGATTATCAGTGGTCTTGTATGTCTTCCATTTTCTAATAATTGCTCCCACAGTTGATTTCTTCATACCAAGCTGCTTACCTATTGCAGATTCAGTCTTCCTAGCCTGGTGCAGGTCTACAATTTTGAACAGACCCAGATCCCCGTGATTTACGTGAAGGCAGAGAAAAAGGGGCCAAATGGCGGGCTGCCTTCTGAGAATTCGTAGGCGATCAAATAAACCCCCACTTCCTTCCATTCTGCTAGCAAACGTGCAATCTTTGGAAAATAACATTGATGAGCTACGCTGATGATTAAACTACCAACGGGACATTCAGAACTGTAATATCTTATGCTTCACGGAGCCGTGGCTGAATGACGACACTATCAACATACAGCTGGCTGGTTATACGCTGTACCGGCAGGATAGAACAGCGGTGTCTGGTAAGACAAGGGGCGGCGGATTATGTATTTTAGTAAATAACACCTGGTGCATGATATTTAAGGAAGTCTCAAGCTATTGCTCGCCTGAGGTAGAGTATCTCATGATAAGCTGTGGACCACACTATCTACCTAGAGAGTTTTCATCTGTATTTTTTTGTAGCTGTTCACATGCTACAACAGACTGAGGCTTGCACCAAGACTGCATTGAATGAGCTGTATTCTGCCATAACCAAACAAGAAAACACTCACCCAGAGGTGGCGCTCCTAGTAGCTCAACCAGAGGGAAAAAAACTCCAGACCACCTTTACTCCACACAAAGAGATGCATACAAAGCTCTCCCTCGCCCTTATTTGGCAAATCTGACCATAATTCTATCCTCCTGATTCCTGCTTACAAGCAAAAATTAAAGCAGGAATCACCAGTGACTCGATCAATAAAAAAGTGATCAGATGAAGCAGATGCTAAGCTACAGGACTGTTTGCTACCACAGACTGGAATACAGTCTGGGATTCCTCCGATGGCATTGAGGTGTACACCACATCAGGCACTGGCTTCATCAGGACTGCGATTACTCATCACAGACTGGCAGAATCTTTTCTTTCCCCTTAACGAGTCTGAAGAGCCCGACGTGAATGGTATCCTGCTCTCCCGGGAACAGACCCAGATCCCCGTGATTTGCGTGAAGGCAGAGAAAAAGGGGCCAAAGCTGTAGAACCTGAGGATTTGAGGGCCCATGCCATACCTTTTCAACCTCCTGAGGGGGAAGAGATTCTGTCGTACCTTCTTCACGGCTGTGCATGTGTGTGGACCATTTTAAGTCTTTAGTAATTTGGACACCGAGGAACTTGAAGCTCTTGTCCTGCTCCATGTGTGGGGTACAGAGATGAAGTATTCATTCAAAAATCTTGTTAAACACTATTATTGAATACACAGTACAACTTATTATGTGACTTGTTAAGCACATTTTTACCCTTGGTCTTATTTAGGCATGCCATAACAAAGGGATTGAATACTTATTGAGTCAAAACATTTCAGCTTTTCATTTTTAATGAATTTGTGAACATTTCTAAAAACATAATTCCACTTTGACATTATGGAGTATTGTGTGATGGCCAGTGACACAAAATCTCAATTTAATACATTTTAAATTCACGCTGTAACCCAACAAAATGTTGAAAAAGTCAATACTTTCTTAAGGCGCTGTATACATTCAAAAACTGTAACTATTGTTGATATGTTTTGACAAAAGGAGAGTAATTCAACCAAAAGTATCAGAGTGATTTGAACTGAGATAATGTTCAGTGTGAATGCTAATTGAGAAGATTCACAGTAGTACATAGGTACACTCACACACAGCGGTACACAGACATAGTAGCCTGAGCTATTTTCCAGTTATTAAACCAGATACTTAGTGAAGGGGGTAAATGCTTAGTGATTTTGTACTTAAAATAAAATCATGTTGGATGAACAGTAATGTTAGTTATACTTAAAAAAGAGTAAAGTCATAAAACCAAAAGTATCATAGTGATTTGAACTGAGATACTGTTCAAATGGTAAATGACAAGATTCAAATGGAAAATTATTATTTTCATACTTTCTTCTGAAGGTTAGTTTGGGAGTTTTCGTTCAAGACCTTGTGTAATTAAATGATGTGTACAGACAGGCTGTGAAGGGTTTTATTTGTGAAATAATGACCTTGGAGTACCTGGGACTCTTAGGAAAGCGCCAGGATAAACAGAGAAATATATATTCACTCAGAAAAGATTTTAGAGGTTCTGTTACTGTTCGTTAGTCATGGTCAAGCGATCTGCTGCTTTATACCCTGAGAACACAGATGTGCCATGTTCACTCTTACTGAAAACGACCTAGTTCATTTTAGCTAACGTCACAGTGAACAGCAATGACTGACTATGACTGAGTGTCATGGACTTGAAAATAGACTGGTTAAGTTTGTGATAAAGGCTGGTGATCATTGGACACGTGTGTGTTTATGTGGGAGCACGTCTGTACAGTTGAAGTCGGAAGTTTACATACACTTAGGTTGGAGTGATTAAAACTTGTTTTTCAACCATTCCACAAATTTCTTGTTAACAAACTATAGTTTTGGCAAGTCTGTTCGGGCTTCTACTTTGTGCATGACACAAGTAATTTTTCCAACAATTGTTTACAGACAGATTATTTCACTTATAATTCACTGTATCACAATTCCAGTGGGTCAGAAAATGACTGTGCCTTTGAACAGCTTGGAAAATTCCCAGAAAATGATGTCATGGCTTTAGAAGCTTTTGATAGGCTAATTGACATAATTTGAGTCAATTGGAGGTGTACCTGTGGATGTATTTCAAGCCCTACCTTCAAACTCAGTGTCTCTTTGCTTGACAATATGTAAAAATCAAAATAAATCAGCCAAGAACTCAGAAAAAATTGTAGACCTCCACAAGTCTGGTTACCAAACGGTTGAAGCAATTACCAAACGTTTGAAGTTTAATCTGTACAAACAATAGTATGCAAGTATAAACACCATGGGACCACGCAGCCGTCATACTGCTCAGGAAGGAGACGTGTTCTGTCTCCTGGAGATGAACGTACTTTGGTGTGAAATATGCAAATCAATCCCAGACAACAGCAAAGGACCTTGTGAAGATGCTGGAGGAAACGGGTACAAAAGTATCTATATCTACAGTAAAACGAGTCCTCTATTGACATAACCTGAAAGGCCACTCAGCAAGGAAGAAGCCACTGCTCCAAAACCGGCATAAAAAATAAACAGACTACGGTTTGCAACTGCACATGGGGACAAATATCATACTTTTTGGAGAAATGACCTTTGGTCTGATGAAACAAAAATAGAACTGTTTGGCTATAATGACCAAAGTTGTGGCAAAATGGCTTAAGGACAACAAAGTCAAGGTATTGGAGTGGTCATCACAAAGCCCTGACCTCAATTCTATCGAAAATGTGTGGGCAGAACTGAAAAAGTGTGTGTGAGCAAGGAGGCCTACAAACCTGACTCGGTTACACCAGCTCTGTCAGGAGGAATGGGCCAAAATTCCCCCAACTTATTGTGGGAAGCTTGTGGAAGGCTACCCAAAACGTTTGACCCAAGTGAAACAATTTAAAGGCAATGCTACCAAATACTAATTGAGTGTATGTAAACTTCTAACCCACTGAGAATGTGATGAAAGAAATAAAGATTAAATAAATCATTATCTCTACTATTTTTCTAACATTTCACATTCTTAAAACAAAGTGGTGATCCTAACTGACCTAGACAGGGAATTTTTACTAAGATTAAATGTCAGGAATTGTGAAAAACTGAGTTTAAATGTATTTGGCTAAGGTGTCTGTAAACTTCCGACTTCAACTGTATGTCTGTTTTGCCTATTCGTTCCACTATCCCCTCAATGTAACCCCTTTGTATATTCTTCCCCAGGCCAAGAGAGATTCCTTTGCCTTCCTGTGGGACATGGCTGTGGTGGAGTATGCTGCTCTGACAGATGACGACTGCACCCTGACGGTGACAGGCAACAGTATGAGTAGTAAGGGCTATGGCCTGGCCCTGCAACATGGCAGCCCCTACAGAGACCTCTTCTCCCAGAAGTAAGTTCCCCCTTCCAGCCAACTTATCCCAACAGCCACCTACTGTATTTATGTTTCTGTACTGTAGATGGGTGGTCCCACGAATAGTGCCTTTTTCCTTGTGACATTGTGTGTAGTCTTCGATAAAACACAAAATGTTAGTTGGATTCCATACATCTATGCTCTAACAAAGAAATTCCAATAGTGTGTTTTTGTAACTTTGTGGATTTAACATATATATTGTGGCAAAGAAGGGGGTCGAGTGATAAATGGCAGATATGTGAGGGCAGAACTAATAAACGGGCTCTGCCGATCACTAAAATGGCCACCCCGATCAGAACTACAGATCACAAAATGGCCGACTG
Organism: Salmo salar; assembly: GCF_965601325.2. Lineage (NCBI taxonomy): Eukaryota > Metazoa > Chordata > Actinopteri > Salmoniformes > Salmonidae > Salmo > Salmo salar. The sequence goes on from NC_138291.1 coordinate 68,776,482, forward strand.
CCAAAACTACAATTCCCAGAAGCAAGGGGAACCCTCAGAAGGTGGAGCCGACCCACAGATAAAAGGTCAAGAAAAACCAGGAAGAGAGAGAGAGGGCGGGAAGGATCTATGAACCATAGAGAAAGAGACAATCTACATTGGCTGGATTTACCGTGTACGAGCTGGACTGTTTTGGACTTACCTGTTGGCGTTTAGACCTGGACCTACCGAGAACCAGATTTGTGTACCGAACCCTGCTATCCTTGACCTTACCTGTGGCCTGGGTGGACCAGGACAGCGAAACAAACACACAGGTACGGTCATGTTCGAAAGAACTTTCATTCTGGGCTGACTTTGGTGACAGTTTCCCACTTAATTTGTGACAAACGCTCCTAACTTTGAAGAGGTTTGCCACAATATATAGCTATTTCTTTAGCCGTACTATGCCACCTTGTTTTATAGGCGAGGTGAGGTCCTTGGGACTAGAGGTCTTCACAGATCCGCCTGTACCCGAATACCCAAGACCTGATCCATAATTCTAAATAATGTCACTGGTCTGGGTCGGATCAGATGTATGTAACGGTTGTCGTCGGGAATAGAGGACCAAAACGCAGCAGGAATGTGGATGCTCATCTTGTATTTATTTTAAATAAAGAGAACACCAAAATAACAAACGAAGAACGCACAAACAACAAAACAGTCTTGTCAGGCTCACACATGCAAAACAAGAAACAACAAAACAGTCTTGTCAGGCTCACACATGCAAAACAAGAAACAATCTCCCACCATACAAAACAAACATCCCTCTGCCACGTCCTGACCAAAATACTAAACAACTACTTCCTCTGCTGGTCAGGACGTGACAGTAACCCCCCCCCCCCCCCCCCCAAAAGGTGCAGACCCCGGATGCACCTCATAAAAAAATAAATTAAAAAAAACAACAACAACAAAAAACATCCCCCTAAACTGAAGGGAGGGAAGGGAGGGTGGCTGCCGTCACCGAAGGCACTTGTGCTACACCCCCCTCCCCAACCCACCTATACAGGAGGTGGTTCTGGCTCCGGCCTACTGTCCTCCAGAATGCAGACAGACTTGCTCAGTTTCGGGCCGTAGGCAGACTCCCCTCGTTCCGGATCGTAGGCAGACCTCTTCCGTTCCACACTGTAGGCAGAATCATTTGAAACACAGTTACTCATATTTAGTTCCGGATCGTCAATAGACTTACTCAGTTCATAGGCAGACTCACCCGGTTCTGGGTCATAGGCAGACCCCTTCGGTTCTGGGTCACAGGCAGTCTCCCTCGGTTCCGGACTAGACACTGTTGCCGGATACTCTGGACTGGACACTGTTGCCGGATACTCTGGACTGCACACTGTTGCCGGATACTCTGGACTGCACACTGTTGCCGGATACTCTGGACTGCACACTGTTGCCGGATACTCTGGACTGCACACTGTTGCCGGATACTCTGGACTGCACACTGTTGCCGGATACTCTGGACTGCACACTGTTGCCGGATACTCTGGACTGCACACTGTTGCCGGATGCTCTGGACTGCACACTGTTGCCGGATGCTCTGGACTGCACACTGTTGCCGGATGCTCTGGACTGCACACTGTTGCCGGATGCTCTGGACTGCACACTGTTGCCGGATACTCTGGACTGCACACTGTTGCCGGATACTCTGGACTGCACACTGTTGCCGGATACTCTGGACTGCACACTATTGCCGGATACTCTGGACTGCACACTATTGCCGAACTCTCGAGGCTGGGCTGACGCACTGGAAGCCTGATGCGTGGTACTGGTACTGGATGTGCCAGTCTGGGGACACGCACCTCAGGGCTAGTGCGGGGATTGGGAACAGGCCGAGTCGGACTGGGTTGACGCACTAGAAGCCTGATGCGTGGTGCTGGTACTGGAGGTATCAGCCTGGGAACACGCACCTCAGGGCTAGTGCGGGGAGCGGGAACAGGACGAGTCGGACTGGGCTGACGCACTGGAAGCCTGATGCGTGGTGCTGGTACTGGAGGTATCAGCCTGGGAACACGCACCTCAGGGCTAGTGCGGGGAGCAGGAACAGGACATACCGGACTGGGCTGACGCGCTGGAAGCCAGGTGCGTGGTGCTGGTAATGGACGTGCCAGACTAGGGTTTCGCACTTCAGGGCTAGTGCGGGGAGCAGGAACAGGACGAGTTGGACTGGGCTGACAAACTGGAGACCTGGTGCGTGGTGCTGGTACTATCTTCACCAGACAGCTAGCATGCACCTCAGGACTAGTATAAAACGCTAACTCAGGTGATATCATTAGGACACGCTCTGTAGGGCGAATGTCGTACACAGTAGCTCTCTCATCCTTTTCTCCTCCAATTTTCCCATCAACTCCTTTATAGTCTCTGTTTCTCTCACCTCCAATTTTACCCCGACTAGCTCTGGTTCCATCCTCGGCTCCGCCGATCTGTCCGTGTGCCCCCCCCCAAAACATTTCTTGGGGCTGCCTCTCCGGTTTCCTCGCCAGTCGTGTACCCCGGTAGCGTTCCCGGTCCTCACCAGACTTCCTCCATGGGCCCTCTCCGGACAGAATCTGCTCACACGTCCATTTCTCCCACCAGTCCATATCGAATTCCCCTTGCTCCTTACTCCGCTGCTTGGTCCATTTGTGGTGGGAGATTCTGTAACGGTTGTCGTCGGGAATAGAGGACCAAAACGCAGCACGAATGTGGATGCTCATCTTGTATTTATTTTAAATAAAGAGAACACCAAAATAACAAACGAAGAACGCATGAACAACAAAACAGTCTTGTCAGGCTCACACATGCAAAACAAGAAACAATCTCCCACCATACAAAACAAACATCCCTCTGCCACGTCCTGACCAAAATACTAAACAACTACTCCCTCTGCTGGTCAGGACGTGACAATGTAATTGTCACGGGTATGTGTAATTTTAACTGACATGTCCGGAAGGCCCCGTACAGATCCGAACACGACTGCTGCAGTAGAGAGAGACATTTTATAATTTATGCTGCTGCTGTTACTTTTCCCAAGAGTGGAGCGTGGTGCATGTAGCTTGTTGTTGTTATTGTTGGCGGCCAATCATAAGTCATCACAACGGTGATAGGCTACAGTCATACAGCCTCCGTGTTTGGCAAAAGTTAGGATATATCTAATCAACGGAATTTAAAAGATAAAGGAGAAGGATAGGGTACAACGACCAAGAGCCAACTGGTTGGCAGCTACTTCATTTTCTGAATGGAGTTATTTGTAACTGTATGATGAGAAAGCGCATGAACTGCAGCCTCAATTAGCCTAGTTAGCTAATGTTAACTAGCTTATCTAGCTTCTCCTGGTTTGATGCAGTCAAGACAGGTACTACGTGGTCGTATTTGATGATGAATAACCTAGCTATGGCACCTGTTAGTCTAATATAACGCGAGTCGGCTTGGTTGGTTGCGTCTCTCCCTCACCGCTCCCTGTGTCACTCCCTCCCCCACATGTTAGAGAAGCACCTCCCTCTCACACTGTATCAAAGGTAACCACCCGTTACGTTTCTCCCTGTCCCAACCTTGTCCCACCCCCCTGTAACCCTCTTCCCCAGAGCAAAAAATATTCTGCACATATGCTTCTTTACCTCTGCTTTACGCCAGGGCTGGATTACTGAACGGGCACACAGGGAACCCAAATAAAAAACCTCTGGGGGCTTCCCAGATTTGAGCATGTCATAAGCAATGGCAAAATGTGTAGAATAGCAGGAAGTTTGCTTTAAAACTGCAAACTTCTCTTATCCTCGTGGTAAAAATGTGAAGAATAGCATGAGATGTGCTTGAAAACAGCACATTTTCTCTTAGCCTCATGAAAACATTTGTAGATTTTCATTATTAAACTGCACATATTTGTTCCTACCCCATGCCAAAATGTGTTGATTCCCTGGTGCCCCGGGTCCCGAAATGCGCTAGTCTGGCCCTGCTTTAGGCACAACTTTTTGAGGTCACCCTGCCCCTTTCTCACAGTCAAACGTGAATGATAATTCTTCAAGTTTTTCCAGTGAAACATCCATCCAGCATCTGATCTCAATCAGTTTCATGGGAATATGGATTTAGATCTTGAGTTATGTACAGTGTTCTTTCAAAGAACAGTGTTGTTATGAATGATGTACAGTGAGTGAATTTTAAGACAGATGGTGTTAACTGTATCATACCTTTTGTTTCAATCTAAGCACATTTTGCCTAGTGGCACACTGTTGAGGATTGGCCACGTGAGAGAAAAATGCGGCCATTCGCACAACCATCCTAAAATCTTATAATAATTGATCTATTACAGTAATGTTATACTATGCTATTATATTCTGTTTTGTTTTGTGAATAAGTTACTATCATTGTGATCTTGCAGACATTGATTCAGCTTTGATCAAACTTTATTAGAATGAGTACCAATCTCCATTCATCACTGAAATTGATGAGTAGCTTGAGTAGCTTGTTCTCTGGGCAGCCGAACAAATAGAGCAGAGACAGATTTTAATCTATCGGGAAGAGGGTTCTAAAGAATTTTGAACCGTGGCCAATCCATTAAAAAAAAAAACTAAAATCTGAAATTCCCCAATTTGGCATGTCCTACTTCATGTTTGTCTGACTTCTATATAGATTTTAACCCACTTAACCCCCAAATTTCCCCAAGTTTTCACCATCATTGTAAAGCCCTAGTTATTTGTTGCTTTGACAAGGTAATTTCTATACAGCATTATTTATTTCCTGTGATTAGTGATTCATTTACATTTGTCCCTCAGGCTTAAAGTTAACCCTGTTATGTGAACTTATGTGAAGGGATAGTACGAGATTTTGTCAATAAAGCAATTTTCCTGGAAACCACCTGTCCCCATTTTCATTAGTTTATGTTACTGTAGGGTCTCTGTAAAATAAAAATAAAAATAAATAAAAAACATAATTTCTAGTGTAAAACAAATGTTATTTGTGGAGTGCCTTTGTTACAATTATGAAACAAAAAGCATGTGTGTTGAAACACAGTAAAAGCTTGTTTTTATAAAGACAAAAAAAAAAATACCCAAACCGTTAGACACATGGTCAATGAAGAAAATATCAGAAATTGTCAGTAGCCTAAACATGAGTATAAGCGCCAAGCGTGCTTGTGAATTGTGAAAATCAGCATTATAATTGCATTATAATGAATATAAGTGTTGATATGACAGGTCAAAATAGTTTGTCACTTATTAGACACATTGTTTGTGTCTAACATTGTTTGTGGCCTCGTTCGTGCTTACAGCAACATAGTCTGTGTGTCAGACTCATGATTAAGTCTCTCCTGCTCATGGTGTTGTTCATGAATTGTTTAAACAACAGGTAGAGTTGATAGTGGCCAAGTCAAGCATGTTGTAAAACACAGCAACAGGCCAGTGGCGAGTTCCTCCTTTCAGTACCTTCTGATCTGAAACATTATCTGTGTCATGGGTACTTAGGGCAGGAGGAAGGAGTAGAGTCAAATGCAGGAGATATCGTCCAGTAGCTCGAAGTTTATTCACACCCAAACACTAGGTGATCAAAAGGCACTGGGAGTGCACAATACCCAAAAGGGAAACAGGTAATCCACAAAGGGAAAATCACGCACGGGGCGCAGCCCGGCGAGAAAATAAATCCTCCAATATAAAAACGATAGAGAAGAAACGGCCACAGCGTAAAGCCGCACAAACAATCCCGCACAACACACAACCCCAAAGGAACAAACTAAATACCCCCCCACTAATGACAGAAATGACAACAGGTGCGGACCTAGACAGACAAAACACAATGAACACAGAAACACAGATCGGCGGCAGCTAGTAGACCGGCGACGACGACCAGCGAACGCCGCCCGGCCGAGGAGGGGCACCATTTTCTGTGGATACTGTGACAATCTGATCTTAAACATTATCCAACACTCGCTCACCTGCAGCCCGATATGGATCCTTACCCAGATATGGAAAGCCGTTCAGCATGAATCAGAATAATAATCATCGGCGATATCATGATCTATTTCTTCCCTGCCATCTGAGTCACTTTCATTCAGATCTTGTAGCAACTCTTAACATTGCATGTGCATCCATTCGTCTTGGTTTTGCCATTGTAAGTTATGCACGCTCTCATTGTATAGCCTACTCCAAATAGGCCTAGAGTAGGCTAATAAAACTGCTTGGATCCAGTGGACTGGTACAGGGTACGCTGTTTTGAGATTGTAATTAGAATAGATTAGTACAATACAATGGCCCGCCTTGTTTTTCATTCACAATTGATGATTACATAATAATGCATTGTTCACTTCCCCTCGCTCATCAACTTACCCATTCTCCCCCTTTCTCCCCAATCATACTATAATTTATTAATTTCATCTGCTGTTATACAGTGGGGGGAAAAAATTATTTGATCCCCTGCTGATTTTGTACGTTTGCCCACTTACAAAGAAATGATCAGTCTATAATTTTAATAGTAGGTTTATTTGAACAGTGAGAGACAGAATAACAACAAAAAAATCCAGAAACGCATGTCAAAATGTTATAAAATGATTTGCATTTTAATGAAGGAAATAAGTATTTGACCCCTCTGCAAAACATGACTTAGTACTTGGTGGCAAAACCCTTGTTGGCAATCACAGAGGTCAGATGTTTCTTGTAGTTGGCCACCAGGTTTGCACACACCTCAGGAGGGATTTTGTCCCACTCCTCTTTGCAGATCTTCTCCAAGTCATTAAGGTTTTGAGGCTGACGTTTGGCAACTCGAACCTTCAGCTCCCTCCACAGACTTTCTATGGGATTAAGGTCTGGAGACTGGCTAGGCCACTCCAGGACCTTAATGTGCTTCTTCTTGAGTCACTCCTTTGTTGCCTTGGCCGTGTGTTTTGGGTCATTATCATACTGGAATACCCATCCACGACCCATTTTCAATGCCCTGGCTGAGGGAAGGAGGTTCTCACCCAACATTTGACGATACATGTCCATCGTCCCTTTGATGCGGTGAAGTTGTCCTGTCCCCTTAGCAGAAAAACACCCCCAAAGCATAATGTTTCCACCTCCATGATTGACGGTGGGGGTGGTGTTCTTGGGGTCATAGGCAGCATTCCTCCTCCTCCAAACATGGCGAGTTGAGTTGATGTCAAAGAGCTTCATTTTGGTCTCATCTGACCACAACACTTTCACCAGTTGTCCTCTGAGTCATTCAGATGTTCATTGGCAAACTTCAGATGGCATGTATATGTATTCTTGAGCAGGGGGACCTTGCGGGCGCTACAGGATTTCAGTCCTTCACGGCGTAGTGTGTTACCAATTGTTTTCTTGGTGACTATGGTCCCAGCTGCCTTGATCAATGGCAAGATCCTCCCGTGTAGTTCTGGGCTGATTCCTCACCGTTCTCATGATCATTGCAACTCCACGAGGTGAGATCTTGCATGGAGCCCCAGGCCGAGGGATATTGACAGTTCTTTTGTGTTTCTTCCATTTGCGAATAATCGGACCAAATGTTGTCACCTTCTCGCCAAGCTGCTTGGCGATGGTCTTGTAGCCCATTCCAGCCTTGTGTAGGTCTACAATCTTGTCCTTGACATCCTTGGAGAGCTCTTTGGTCTTGGCCATGGTGGAGAGTTTGGAATCTGATTGATTGATTGCTTCTGTGGACAGGTGTCTTTTTTACAGATAACAAGCTGCGGTTAGCTGCACTCCCTTTAAAGAGTGTGCTCCTAATCTCAGCTCGTTACCTGTATAAAATACACCTGGGAGCCAGAAGTCTTTCTGATTGAGAGGGGGTCAAATACTTATTTCCCTCATTAACATGCAAATCAATTTATAACATTTTTGACATGCGTTTTTCTGTATATTTTTGTTGTTATTCTGTCTCTCACTGTTCAAATAAACCTACCATTAAAATTATAGACTGATCCTTTCTTTGTCAGTGGGCAAACGTACAAAATCAGCAGGGGATCAAATACTTTTTCCCCCCACTGTATGTGTGAAATTTGTTTCGGTATACACTGGGTATAGAAAACATTAAGAACACTTCCTAATATTGAGTTGCACCCTCCTTTTTGCCCTCAGAATAGTCTCAATTCGCCTGGGCATGGAATCTACAAGGTGTCAAAAGCATTCCGCAGGGATGCTGGCCCATGTTGACTCCAGTGCTTCCCACAGTTGTCAGGCTGGTTGGGTGTCCTTTGGGTAGTGGAAAATTCATGATACACACGGGAAACTGTTGAGCGTAAAAAAAACATCAGCGTTGCAGTTCTTGACACAAACCGGTGTGCCTGGCACCTACTACCAACCCCCATTTAAAGGCACTTAAATCTTTTGCCTTGACCATTCACCCTTTGAATGGCACACATACACAATCCATGTCTCAATTGTCTCAAGGCTGATTTTTTTTTTTTTACCCGTCTCCTCACGATCATCTAAGTGGATTTAACAAGTGACATCAATAAGGGATCATAGCTTTCACCTGGATTCACCTGGTCAGTCTGCCATGGAAAGATCGGGTGTTGTTAATGTTTTGTACAATTGTGTAGTTTTGGTTGAGTTTCAAGTCAATTATAGGGGTGATTATCAACTGGGCACGGCACATTCAACTATCGGAGAAGGAGAGGTGTTAATATACACAATCACAAAGAAATCCATTCATATTTTCTTTCGAAAGGTCATAAAAAAACATATGAGGCAATTTATTTCAAAAGAACAGAATAGCATGTTTTGAGTTGTATTTTTTATTTTATTTAACCTTTATTTAAATAGGCAAGTTAGTTCAGAACAAATTATAAAAAATTACGGCCTACCCCAGCCAAACCCTAACCCAGGTCTGTGCTTAGTAGCCAAGGCTATGGCTGCACCATGCCAATCTATGGCTGCACCATGCCAATGAAATCAACTTGTTCATTTAGCAGACATCACAGGCCCTGCTCTACCACAGTCAGCACACACGTATTTTACAGTAAGAATGTAACAGAAGAAAATAGAAAGGATATTTTTCCCAAATGGCTATTGCTGATTGTCACCAGTAGCCTACTCACATGAGGAATGCAGAGTCATGGTTATTCTAGGTAAAAGTTATGTTTTGAAACAGAGACCATCTGTGCAATTTGTAGAGTTTTGTTGTTGTTGTTGCAAAAATAGGTTAGAATCCTTGGAATCTGCTCTTTCTGATAGGGTATAACAATCAAAACGTCTGGCCTGACTGGACCTCTGTAGGATGATATGTAAGAAGTGCTATTCTTGCTTATTTGTCAATGCATGCTGTCAATGTCAGCTGCACAAGTCATCAGTCTCTTTATTCTCTGACAATGTGAAATTAGTTTCAGTATAGTTTAGATGTAGTTTGGACATGCCAGCTGGGCAGGCAACTATTGTCTTACAGTCAGAAAATACACTATCATCTAATTTCAGTATTTACAGTCAACACATTTTCTGATTGATTACAATGTACATTTTTAACATAATACATGCATTCATTTAGCAATTTGTTATTTATTATGGAATATTTATACAACTGAAATATCAACGGTTAGAATTACTTTCATGGCCATTCTAGTAGTAATAGAATTCCGGCACTCTCAGTATACATTGTTTTCTCAAAATGTATGTTAGCTAGCTAAATTAGCAATGTTAATCCCATCTGCTGTCAACGTCAAGATACAATCTGAGAGCACTAGTTAGCTCCAAAAGTGGTTATAGCTTTGACTTCATGGTGACAGTGAATTCAGAGCCTTCAGTGCTAGCTACACTACAAACATAATTTTACCATGTTCCTGTGAAGCAATTGTAATGACAGTCTACCACAACATATTCAAGAGTTTCAACAAGGGGTAGTCTGTGTTTAATTTCATTGTGTAGAAACACAGTTTGAGATACTTTTGATGGGATTTCGCAAGTGATTGAATGGGGAATTGGGCTTCCCAGGAAAATGTTGTCCGAGGTTGTAACAGTAACCAAGGGGGGCGGGGCTTAGTGAACGGTCAATTGCCCCTTCCTGTTGCTCACAACAAGCTTCCATTCCCCCTGTCATAAGTGGAGTTATAGCTGATTTAAGATGAAATCGTCAACCCTGTTATGGTCAACCCTTTCACTTTAATTGTCACCTTTTTATAGTCTGTATTTTATTTGTTTTTGTTTACCTCTGGAGATGGGGAAACATGTTTGTTCTGAAGTTGAGCGTGCTCTTCATGACAATGTTAAAATTTGGTTAAATAAATATAATTTGTTTACAAAATTACACTGCCCAAAGGCATTCTATTCGTGGAATGACACAGATACCAAATGGGGAAAACTTGAATGGGGATTACACATAAGTGTGAATATACAGTTCAGTATCTTATGTTGCTCTATGTGTGTGGGATGTGTGGTTGTAAAGGGGGTTAAATAATGACCATGTGCTTAGCCATCCTTTCGGTTGGAAGATAATCACTATCTTTGTTCACTTTTCAGCCACTTCAGCCATCATTCTCTGATATCCATTCTCATCCATACTGTAAGATTACTAATGGGCTCTGTTTAGCCTTTCATCATCAAGATGGCAGCGTTTGTTTAACTCACTTCAAAACCAATTCATTTGAAAGAGTCACCATTTTCCAACCCACAGTCTTAGTTTAAAGGACTGTTATTCATCTTCTCTTATGGCCAGTTTGATTTAACTTTAAGCCAGTATCATATAACTAACTCCACCTGGTTTTATATGACACAATAACACCTCTACATTGTAATATTTCACATTAAAAACATGAATTGAACATCTCCTCTACCAGAAATCTGACATTTTCACAACTGAGTCCAATTTAATTCACTCCATTTAATTTAATCCTATCACTGTTTGAATGGGAATTCACTCTAGCACAGTACCCACCCCAGTGCTTTCAGTGAAGCCCCAGAACTATAAAACTTCTCTATCTGTGTTTGTAAGGATCCTGGAGCTGCAGGAGAAAGGGGACCTGGACATCCTGAAGCAGAAGTGGTGGCCCAGGAAGGGTCGCTGTGACCTGGACAGCCACTCAGAGGCCCAGCCAGAGGGCAGGTCCCTGAGGCTCCAAAGCTTCGCTGGGGTCTTCTGCATCCTGGCAGCAGGGCTGCTGCTGGCCTGCCTGGTGGCCGCCCTGGAGACCTGGTGGAGCAGCAACCGCTGCCGGCGTGAGCAGCCCAAAGAGGTGACCGAGAACGCAGCCCCGATCCAGGGCCTGGTCCCACCGCGGCCCCTCCCTAGGCCCCGGCCGAGACCCAGACCCCCGGGCCCCCCGGTCCTGCCCAGAGATGCCACTGCCACACTCTACTTTATGGATCCAGGCGCAGACGCCAGCTCTGATTTAGTAGAGCTGCAGTACACCCAGTTATAAGTGTACCCTGATGATAGTCCAAATTGATGGGATCGTTTCATTTTGTTTTTGAGTGGGAGAGAAGTCGGGTTGGGTTTTTTGTATTTCAAAAGAGCCTTTCAAGGATTATTAAGATACTTAAACATGCAATTAATTGCTTGTTTCTGCTTAAAATTTAGTCATTATCATGGATAGCAATAATGATTACTGCAAAAATATGAATAATGACAATAATTATGTTGGTTCATTAATTCAACAACGTTGCACTTCTGGGTAGATATTTGCTGACTCAGTTAATGCAAACACTCTCTTTAGCTCATCCATCCATGTATTACCGCTTCCAAACAGCTTTAACACAACTTCATCCTGCTAGAGACTGGGCAGCCGCTGGTGGTGTGCAGACATAAAAGGCTTGACATGGATCCCTAAACTAAAGCGTGAGCAAACAAGACACTGTCTGTTTGATTGGACAATACAATAAAGCAGTAAGACCCACAGAAAATAACAGACTTAATGTAAAACTGTTGTCATGATGGCTATATATGATCAATGGAGCATTAGATTATAGAGTGATGATTTATTAAACATTACCCATTTAATGTCCTTTAGTGTAATACTCCATCATAAATGTGTCTTTGGATGTCATAACCTGTCATGTTCTTCAATGACAGGTGCTATTTCACAATATAATATATGTAATTCAACAGACACTTTTATCCAATGCGACTTAGTCAAACGTGAATCCATTTTATGTGTGGGTGATCCTGGGAATCGAACGAGAGCCATGCTCTACCAACTGAGCTACAAAGACCACTTATGACAGCTACAGCGTATGTAGACAATATGACAACAATTTCCAGTAAATTGTACCCAGTCCAAATACGCCCTATACGTGTTTTTGCAATTATATGTCAATGTCCAGATAAACAGCCATGCTGGTTATTTACGTACTGTATGATTGTCTGTGATCCTATGCAGGTCACTAAGGTCTACAGTCTAGAAAGGGTTTCTGGTCCATTGACATATAATGACATTACAAATGCTTCACTGGAAAGCAGGCGTGACATTTGGACAGACAGAGAGAGAGACTGGGAGGAGGCAGAGACTATTGACACTGGTCAGGAGAGACCTGAGATATACGGGATACTGTATGGGGTTGGGGGGGGGGGGGGCATGGGCGATGGGTAGGAGTAGATATGTATCGCTTCACTGGTCGTCTTACTCCATGGTCTCTTCTGTTGTTTGGCGTCTTTGTGTTATGATTTAAACAGAATGGATGCATGGGAAATGTTTGGTAACAATGAGAGGAAGGAGAAGTAGCTAGGAGGCCATACTTTAGGCTGTTTTCCGGTGCACTAGATTCTTCTGCGCGATCCCATTATCCATAACATTTTTTGGGGCACTTTTGGCTGCTCCTCAGCTACAAATTGCAACTTTTGGAGTAGTGAACGACAAAAAATATAGAGACTTTCAAAAAATTATTTCTTTAAATGATTTTAGGTCTTTGTCTCCTACATTGTGTCTATCTTGTCCCATAAAGTGTGATACATTGACATTGTATACCCATCTGAACCAGTCAGTCTATAAGGATGTGATTCTTTTCATGCAGTAGTGTGCTACAGGTACAGTATCTGTTGTCCGTAGAAACATTTATTTAAAGAAAGGCGTTCTACACAGCAAATTGGCCAGTGTTAACAAGTGTTCATTTTCTTGTTGTTACATTAGCTGTGTTGATTGAAGAGTTGTTTTTACACCCTCTGTGCTAATATAACTCCCAGGTGAGAGTTACTGTACAGAGGTTGGGCGGTGGCAGTGAGCAGTGTTGATTGAGCTTCCAATTTTAACTTGAAACTTCCTTTTCATCTAATTGCCGATGGTGCAAGGGCAGCTGGAATTGTGCAGTAAGGTAAGTAATATGTTCATGTTTCAAAATATTTTTTAGTAAGTTAGCTGGTGGCCAAACTTGTTATATCGGCTAAGTGAATGGTCGAGATCTTTGTTTATAGATAATAGCTACATCAGCGAACTTTAGATTTAGAAGGTTGCTAGCTAGCTAATGTGGTTAGTTAATGCTAGCGCTAGATTAATTAGCTATCTAGCTAAATGTTATCTGGAACTTTATCTCAACTTCATTAGTATGCTAAAATTAGCAAATGATTAGATTTGAGAACATTTATCAATATCCAAAAGGATCAGAGTTAGGCTGTACCGTTAGGTGATTTCAACCATGTGTGTGTTGAGTTCACAAAGCCAACTAACATTAGCGGTGCACCACGTGCATGGTGTTAATTGGGTTGTGACCGAGTGTGATCAATTTGAGCCTTGTTTGGTGCAGCATGTAGCTAGCCAGGAAGTGAAGGTTACAAAATGGCTAATATCTACTAATTTGTTCTTCAAAACGCATATAACTAAGAATGTTTGTCTGACAAAAAAGTGTTAGATAGCTAGCTATATAGCTAGCTACAACACCGACCTCAACCGTAACTTAGCGCTAACGTTAGCTAGCTAGCGCACATGGCCAGACGTGGTAGGGTTTTCCTCGGCCATTTAGATTAACATGTGTGGTGTGTGCTTGTTGTTAATCACAGATCAGACATTGTGTTCAAGCCAATACGGCTTGAAATGTATTGGCCAGTTTATCTTTCCAATAGATTTGAGTCTTGGTGGTAACTGTTTGTAGCTAGTTAGATAGCTAGTTAGTTTGGTTGGTTGATTTCACTGGAATATTGCCTTGCCAAGCCCCAGATCCGCAGGCAGGTAGAAACCTGTTACATCATTAAAGTGGCATTTGGAACAAATGGTTGATCCACTGCAGGGAGGACAAAGGGGAGACGGTATAAGGGGGCATTTTGTGTGATTGTTTCTATATGTAAAGCTTTACCATAAAAATGTTTGCAACCAAATTTAACTTAAATATGATATTGTGTGTAATTACATTTTGCAGGAGTGCAGAGTAACATGTTCGTGAAGGTCCAATACCAAAAATGCAAGAAGTTCATGAAGTTGAAGCCTGGTTTCTCTTATGGAGATTTCATTAATCAAGGTGAATATATGAACTGTCTGATGTATTTTCTTAATTGAACACTTGGGCTTGATTTGGGTCAGACCCATTATGTTGCCCCCTTGGTGGCTTATCTCCCTGTATTCTGATTAGTCTCTCTTTTTGTAGTCCAAAATAAATAGGTTTGGACTGCCCTCTGCAGCACAAATACACATTATTAATGATTCGCAAACGGAGGTGGAGGAGGATGTCCTGCTGGACCTGATTGAGGCCAGTCCAGACCTGTGCCTCACAATCAAATATCTTGATTAAGGTATCTTTCTACAGTCTCACATAATGATTTCAAGTAACATGAATGTATAGATTGATTGCTTTGATCCATTGTTTGTGCTCAGACTTTTTCCTGCCGGCTGTCTGACATCTAGTTCGTGCATAGACACATTATCCCTCTCGTCAAGTGATTTAGACCTGAGATCTCCAGAAAGGCCATCTAAAAAGGTCAAAACAATCTCAGGATATTTAGCCATAACTGATATTGGATGTTGATAATCCCATTTCTGTGTTTGGTCTTCATGGAGATTCCGACAGCATAAAACAACCCTAAATTGTTTAACTTTTCTCTTGTCTTAATAGATGGTCCGAGATGCCCTGACTAGTAGACCTGGTGGGTAAGACATATTAGAAAAGTAACAGACAACCAAAACATTGGACCACAGAGCCAGGAGAGAGACGATTGCCATCTTAGTCAGCCACATGAAAGAGATGCATTGGTAAACATCTCATTAGCCAATCTGGCCACAAACAATGGATCAAAACAATCAAACTATACATTAATGTTATTTGGCATCATTATTAGACTGTAGAAAGATACAGCACATTCTTCAACAAAACTTTGGTTAAGCATGTTTGGCGTGTGTATGCTTTACTGTTTTTGAGCAGGAGGCTTCCCACTCGTCAACAGAAATTATGTTATGCTTTTGGAAATGTGACCCTCTTTCCTTTTTTGATAGATCCTTTTTCCGTCAAAGGCTATGTAAGTGCTGGTAGAGCATGCTTGCTTTAATATTTTGACACTTGTTCTGTGGACTGAAAGGCATCAAACAGTCTTAGAATCAAGTCTAAAAATAATAACATTTACATGTACATTTAAGTAATTTAGCAGACGCTCTTATCCAGAGCGACTTACAAATTGACTACCATGTTGGTCACCTTTTCCCACATCTAAGGAACACTTCTATGATCCTGACATAGGCAAAGGATATCTGAATTATTGCCTGAGGATGGTATCAAGGAAGAACCCCCCCCCCCCCTCCCAGTCGGGAGGCCCAACCCATAGGAGGAAGACTGACCTGGACCACCAGCTTGTTGGTGATGCTTGCAAGGAGGCCATATCATTCCTTGTCCACTCGGCCGATGAAAAACAAATATATCAGAAGATGGAGCTTTCAGTATCACCTGGAGCTAGTTTGTTGTCCAGACAGAAGCACAGATATCCTCAGTCTTTCCCAGGTTTCTGGACATCAAAGGATTGGTGAGTGAGGTAGTATATCTTGCAATCAGAACTACGGGCTATTTGTCTGATTGAGAACATGATTTTGTGTTGGTCATGAAGTTGAGTTGATCCACTTTGTTTTAGGTGAATCAGGACTTTTTGCTGATGTTTGACAATGAAACAACCTCTAAGTTCATTGAAAAGTTGGACACTGTATTGAAGCCTAAAGTCATCAAATTGGCAAAATCCCTGACTACCACCGATTTGTGTCGCCTCCTGAAAACTGCCAGAGAATGACAGCGAAACCAGTAAGTGGATTCTCTCATGGTTACGGCAATGTTTCAAACACAGCGATATTGTTTTATGTGATTTGGGGTGTTTGCCTTTTCTTGCGCTCCGACTCGGACAATGATATGTCCTCCCTACTGCTGCTGCTTCATCTCCTCCCACCACCAGCAGGAGAGAAGAGGACCAAGATCAGTGCCAGTGATGCTGTGGGCAGACTAGTGAACTTTCATAAGGTAAGATGATACCGTAATTGTTGTGTAATTTCTTTTTTGGATTGTCTCTTCATTATCTTAACATGTGGAGTGTGACTTTAAAAATACCCTTTGTGTTTTGCAGTCATGCTGCAGCATTGAAGACCGTCTTGATGTGAGCCATGGTCAACAGCCATACCTCCTTGCCGTCAGAAGAAGACAGAGCAAGATTGACAACTACTACATTGTGGTGGACGAGAGGCTTGTTCCCTACCAGGCAACTAGTGGTCTGTGTGCGTTTGATGAACTGTTCAAAAGCCCACTTTGTCGTTAACCTGATGTATGATGATGCGCTTGTCAACTTCTACACATTTGTGCAGACAACCATCTACACCATTGATGTAGACAAAACAAGAGAGACCCCTAGCGTGATAGTTGTGGACAAAACCTTTTAACTAGATAAATGTATATTACAGTGCTTTTGTTGTCAAGTGTTGCACAGAAACAGCCAGTCATTAATATTTCATTTGAGAATAGCTTCTATCCATCCACCAAGTTCAGATTGATCTGTGCTCAAGATGGTTATAGACAGCAGTTTTCAACGTACTCAGGTTTCTGAAAACATTTGAATAGTATTCATAAGAATATTGGTCAAGTAGTTGATGCATTAAGCTTAGAAGGGCCCTCTCATGTTGCCGATTCTCCAGTCCAGTCAGAAGCTCCACAAATGGGTGATGACATTGGTGTCCCACATGATTGTTTCGAGAAGAATAGACAGTCAATTCAAATTTTATTGGTTTATTAGTCACTGAATACAACAGGTGTAGACCTTACAGTGAAATGCTTACTTACGAGCCCCTAACCAATAGTGCCGTTTCAAAAAATACTGATAAGAGCTATAGATACAGGGGGGTGCCGGTACAGAGTCGATGTGCGGGGGCACCGGTTAGTTGAGGTAGTATGTACATGTAGGTAGAGTTAATTAAAGTGACTATGCATAGATGACAACAGAAAGTGGCATGGAGAGGGGAGGGGCAATGTGAATATTCTGGGTAGCCATTTGACTAGATGTTCAGAAGTGTTATGGCTTGGGGGTAGAAGCTGTTTAGAAGCCTCTTGGACCTAGATTTGGCGCTCCGGTACCGCTTGCCGTGTGGTAGCAGAGAGAATGGTCTATGACTAGGGTGGCTGGAGTCTTTGTCAATTTTTGGGCCTTCCTCTGACACCGCTGGGTATAGAGGACCTGGATGGCCGGAAGCTTTGGCCCCAGTGATGTACTGAGCCATTTGCACTACCCTCTGTAGTGCCTTGCGGTCGGAAGCCGAGCAGTTGCCATACCAGGCAGTGGTGCAACCAGTCAGGATGCTCTCGATGGTGCAGCTGTAGAACCATTTGAGGATCTGAGGACCCATGCTAAATCTTTTCAGTCTCCTGAGGGGGAGTAGGTTTTGTCGTGCCCGCTTCACGACTGTCATGGTGTGCTTGGACCATGTTAGTTTGTTGGTGATGTGGACACCAAGGAACTTGAAGCTCTCAACCTGCTCCACTGCATGAGAATGGGGTCGTGCTCTGTCCTATTTTTCCTGTAGTCCACAATCATCTCCTTTGTCTTGATCACGTTGAGGCAGAGGTTGTTGTCCTTGCACCACACGGCCAGGTCTCTGACCACCTCCCTATGGCTGTCTCGATTTTGTCGGTGATCAGGCCTACCGCTGTTGTGTCATTGACAAATTTAATGATGGTGTTGGAGTCGTTCCTATCCGTGCAGTCATTAGTGAACAGGGAGTACAGGAGGGGGCTGAGCACGCACCCCTGGGGGGCCCCTGTGTTGAGGATCAGCATGGCGGATGTGTTGTTACCTACCCTTACCATCTGGGGGCGGCCGGTCAGGAGTCCAGGATCCAGTTGCAGAGGGAGGTGTTTAGTCCCAGGGTCCTTAGCTTATTACTTTGGGGGCACTATGGTGTTGAACGCTGAGCTGTAGTCAATGAATAGCATTCTCACATAGGTGTTCGTTTTGCCCAGGTGGGAAATGGCAGTGTGGAGTGCAAAAGAGACTGCATCATCTGTGGATCTGTTGGGGCGGTATGCAAATTGGAGTGAGTCTAAGGTATCTGGGATGATGGTGTTGATGTGAACCATAACCAGCCTTTCAAAGCACTTCATGGCCACAGACGTGAGTGCTACGGGTCGGTAGTCATTTAGGCAGGTTACCTTAGTGTTCTTGGGCACAGGCACTATGTTGGTCTGCTTGAAACATGTTGGTATTACAGACTCGGACAGGGAGAGGTTGAAAATGTCAGTGAAGACACTTGCTAGTTGGTCAGCGCATCCTCGCAGTACACGTCCTGGTAATCCATCTGTCCTTGTGAATGTCGACCTGTCGAAAGGTCTTATTCATATCGGCTGAGGAGAGCGTGATCACACAGTCTTCCGGTACAGCTGGTGCTCTCATGCATGTTTCAGTGTTATTTGCCTCAAAGCGAACGTAGAAGTAGTGTATCTAGTCTGGTAGGCTTCTGTCACTGGGCAGCTCTTGTCTGTGCTTCCCTTTGTAGTCTGTAATGGTTTAAAGGCCCTGGCACATCCGACGAGCATCAGAGCCAGTGTCGTACGACTCGATCTTAGTCCTGTATAGACGCTTTGCCTGTTTGATGGTTCGTGGGAGGGCATAGCGGGATTTCTTGCAAGCTTCCAGGTTAGAGTCCTGCTCCTTGAAAGTGGCAGCTCGAGCCTTTAGCTCAGTGCGGATGCTGCCTGTAATCCATGGTTTCTGATTGGGGTATGTACGTACAGTCACTGTGGGGATGACATCATCAATGCACTTATTGATGAAGCCAATGACAGATGTGGTGTACTCCTCAATGCCATTGAAGGAATCCCAGAACATATTCCAGTCTGTACTAGCAAAACAGTCCTGTAGCTTAGGATCTGCTTCATCTTTTTTTTTTTTTTTTTTTTTTTTTGTTGACATTTTAGTCATTTAGCAGATGCTCTTATCCAGAGCGACTTAGAGTAATGAATGCATACATTTCATTTCATGCATTTTTTTTGTACTGGCCCCCCGTGGGAATCGAACCCACAACCCTGGCGTTGCACACACCATGCTCTACCAACTGAGCCACAGGGAAGGCTGACCACTTTTTTATCGATCTAGTCACTGGTGCTTCCTGCTTTATTTTTTGCTTGTAAGCAGGAATCAGAAGGATAGAATTATGGTCATATTTGTATGAGAGCTTTGTATGCATCTGTGTCATAAGCTTCGTCTTCTGATGAGGAGAAATCATCGGACCAATATGCAGCGTGGTAAGTGTCCATACTTATACTTTTATTTTTAAACCGTGAACACTAAACAAAACAAGAAAACAAACGACAGTCCTGTAAGGCTACACAGCTATACAAAGAAACAACCACCCATAAACACAAGAGAAAATAAACCCACTTAAATATGGACTCCAATTAGAAGCAACGACAACCAGCTGCTTCTAATTGGAGTTCGTTCCCAAAACTATCATAGACATTGACAAACTAGAACACCCACATAGAAATAGAAAACATAGAACATAAACCAAAAACCCCGAAACACACAAAACAAACACACTCCTGCCACGTCCTGACCAACTACAATAACAAAATTACCCCTTACTGGTCAGGACGTGACAGTCTGTGTGTGGAGTATAGGTGGTCCAGAGTTCTTTTCCTTCTGGTTGCTCATTTAACATGTTGATAGAAATTAGGTAAAATGGATTTAAGTTTCCCTGCATTAATAGACGTTCCGCTAGCGGAACACCTGCTCCAATATCCAATGATGGGCGTGGCGCGAAATACAAAGTCCTCAAAAATCCGAAAACTTCAATTTTTCAAACATATGACTATTTTACACCATTTTAAAGACAAGACTCTCCTTTATCTAACCACACTGTCCAATTTCAAAATGGCTTTACAGCGAAAGCAAAACATTAGATTATGTCAGCAGAGTACCCAGCCAGAAATAATCAGACACCCATTTTTCAAGCTAGCATATAATGTCACAAAAAACAAAACCACAGCTAAATGCAGTACTAACCTTTGATGATCTTCATCAGATGACACTCCTAGGACATTATGTTATACAATACATGCATGTTTTGTTCAATCAAGTTCATATTTATATCAAAAACCAGCTTTTTACATTAGCATGTGACGTTCAGAACTAGCATTCCCACCGAACACTTCCGGTGAATTTACTAAATTACTCACGATAAACGTTCACAAAAAACATAATTATTTTAAGAATTATAGATACAGAACTCATTTGTGCAATCGCGGTGTCCGATTTTAAAATAGCTTTTCGGTGAAAGCACATTTTGCAATATTCTGAGTAGATAGCCCGGCCATCACGGCTAGCTATTTTGACACCCACCAAGTTTGGTACTTACCAAACTCAGATTTACTATAAGAAAAATTGGATTACCTTTGCTGTTCTTCGTCAGAATGCACTCCCAGGACTTCTACTTCAATAACAAATGTTGGTTTGGTTCCAAATAATCCATAGTTATATCCAAATAGCGGCGTTTTGTTGTGCGTTCAAGACACTATCCGAAGGGTAAAGAAGGGTGAAGAAGGGCCCGGCGCATTTCGTGACAAAAAATTTCAAAATATTCCATTACCGTACTTCGAAGCATGTCAAACGCTGTTTAAAATCAATTTTTATGCGATTTTTCTCGTAAAAAAGCGATAATATTCTGACCGGGAGTCGTTGTTTTCGTTCAAAGACTGAAAATAAAAACATGGAGTCGTCTCGTGCACGTGCGAGCCAGTCTCATTGTTCTCAGATCGACCACTATCCAAATGCGCTACTGTTTTTCAGCCATGGCCTGCAAAGTCATCATTCAACGTTCTGGCGCCTTCTGAGAGCCTATGGGAGCGTTAGAAAATGTCACGTTACAGCAGAGATCCCCTGTTTTGGATAGAGATGATCAAGAAGGCCAAGAAATGGTCAGACAGGGTACTTCCTGTATGCAATCTTCTCAGGTTTTGGCCTGCCAAATGAGTTCTGTTATACTCACAGACACCATTCAAACAGTTTTAGAAACTTTGGAGTGTTTTCTATCCAAAGCCAATAATTATATGCATATTCTAGTTTCTGGGCAGGAGTAATAATCAGATTAAATCGGGTACGTTTTTTATCCGGCCGTGAAAATACTGCCCCCTATCCATAACAAGTTAAAGTCCCCGGCTACTAGGAGTGCCGCCTCTGGGTGAGCGTTTTCTTGTTTGCTTATGGCGGAATACAACTCATTCCATGCTATCTTATTGCCCACCTCTGACTGTGGTGGTATGTAAACAGCTACAAAGAATATAGATGAAAACTCTCTCGGTAGGTGATGTGGTCTGCAGCTTAGCATGAGAAACTCTACCTCAGGTGAGCAGTAGCTCGAGACTTCCTTAGATATCGTGCACCAGCTGTTGTTTGCTAAAATACTGTCTTACCAGACGCCACTGTTCTATCCTGCCGGTACATCGTATAACCAGCCAGCTGTATGTTGAAATTGTCGTCGTTCAGCCATGACTCCGTGAAGCATAAAATGTTAGTTTTTAATGTCCTGTTGGTAGTTTAATCTTCCCAGTAACTTTTATTGAACAAAGATTGCGTGTTTGCGAGCAGAATTGAGGTGAGTGGGGGTTTATTATATCGCCTCCTACTCCTCAGAAGGCAGCCCGCCCTCCGGCCTCTCTTTCTCCGCCTCCTCTTCACGCAGATCACTGGGGTCGGGGCCTGTTCCTGAGGGAGCCGTATATCCTCCGGCTCGGCCTCGTCAGAGTCGTGAAAGAAGAAAAAGGATTTTGCTAGTCCGTGGTGAGTAATCGCAGTCCTGATGTCTAGAAGTTATTTTCGGTCATAAGATTTGGTAGCGGCAACATTATGTACAGTAAAACAATAGTAAAACAATAAGTTACAAATACACAGATAAACGAACAAACAAACACAATTGGTTGGGGGCACGTAAAACATCTGCCTTCTGCTCCGGCGACATTTTACTTTCTGATCGACATTTTACAGTCTTGCTAAAGATATGCGTGCCTCCATCATTGACAAGTTGCTAACTTGTGGTGCTGCAAAAAGTGTTGTGTCAACAGTAGTGTGTGATTTAGAAGAGCTTACTACTGGGCTGCACTCCCAAATTAAACAAGCTCTTCTGTCAGTTATGCCTATGGATAACCCCTTGATTTCGAAACGTGCACTTCTCTCTAGAATCTACTTGTTTGACTATGGGTACTTGGAGCACAAAAACCGTCCAACTAAAGTCAACCTAGAGAACAGTGGAAACAGCATAGCACTTAATTCTATTCAAACTCTGTGTCTTGTGAGAAAAGTTCACTTGATTTTGGGTGATGTTCCACCAGGAAATAAGAACTGGAATTTACTGCTCATCTTACTTCAAATAATCAACACAGTTTTTTCCCCTTTTCTTAGCCAGGGCATGACTGTGTATCTGAAGCATTCGATAATTCCCAAACATCACTTCATGATACATTACCCAGCATGCATAAGATAAATCGGTCCTTTATTGCATAATGTGGAGCATGAGGTTTGAGGAAAAGCACAAACTCTTTGAAAACACCCTCAAAAACTTCAAGAACTTTACTAAGTCCCTTGCCAAAAAACACAAATTTGCTATAGGCCATCACTGGGAGATATCACCATTGCGACATATAGAGTATGGACCGATGAAAGCGTTTTCCCTGAGTGATTTTACTGGTGGTGAGGAGTTGGCAGCGTCACTTCAGGTCACTATGCAGAAAGCCATTTACTTAACCAGCTGGGTTGAGATGGATGGCACAGAGTACAGAGAGGGACTGTTAGTTTGCAGTAAGATGGAGCATGAAATGCCTGACTTTTGTGGTTGACAATATTGCATACCTATTTCTGGGCAAGTTGCATACTGATAATTTCAGTGAACATTACCATGCATTCGCTGTGTTTGATAGTGTTGTTGACAAAGTTGTTGTCAATGTTGATTATCTGAAATTGTATAAGCCTTTTATCCTTCAAAGTGCTTATGGTGCTGATGAGAGCCTTTATGTTGTTCCTTTGTATGACATGATTGAGTAATAGTCAGATTATTGGCAACTTTGTCAAGAAAACTGCATACCTAGTCTTAGGAGGGCTTCCACTTGTTTTAAATAGCAACTCTGCAAATAATTTTAATGTGCCTGTGATGCACTGTTTTGACTGTGATACGCCTGTGATACACTGATTTCATTTTAATGTGTCTGTGATGCACTGATTTAAATTGAATGTGCCTGTGATGCACTGATTTAAATTGAATGTGCCTGTGATGCACCTCTTTCATTCTAATGTGCCTGTGATGCACTGTTTGTCGCCTAAATAAATAAAACAAAGCAGAGTCACTACTCCTGTAACGAATCCTTTATTGCTTCTGTTTAACTCGCCTTCAACTTGCAAGCTTGATTTATGAGTGGGAGAAAATCAGACAAAAAAGTGTTATTTCCTAGTGTGCATATTTAGCACTCCCTGGTGTCAATTCAGCTACAGGATGCATTCTCTAGAGTTAATCCTCAACACTGAAAGGTGTTGCTGCTTAATACTGGGGGTGTTGAAAAAACACTTCCATGGGTCATTTGAACAACATCTGAAGTGTTATATTTTAACACTCCAAGTGTTTCAATATGAACACTAAATGTGTTAAATTAACACTGAGTGGCCCTATATAAACACTGGATGAGTGTTGAAAAAACACTCCCGTGGGTCATTTGAACAACACCTGAATTCTTATATCTTAACATTTAGAGAGTTTCAATATTAGCATTACAAAAAGTGCTAAATTAACACTGATGAGAAAGTACCTATATAAACACTGGACAAGTGTTCAAATTAACACGCCTGGTGTTAAATTAACACTTTCAAATTTGCTGTGTACTGAAGGAAGAGATTTTCTGGTAATAGTTCATTTGAATTGTGGATACATGCTTAAAATAACACATTTCAGATGAAATAATTTAGTTTTTTGTTGTAAGGTAATGTCTCACCAACATTATGCTTGAATTTTGCAGCTTGTGATTGCAGCATAGTGTTGACGTGGGTTTTACGTTAGTGTTCCTTGAATAATATTGATTTGAAGTGAATCAACATTCAAGTTCCATATTTTTCCAATTGGAAATGTAATGTAAACAATGTGGAGAATTAACCATGTTAAATCAAACAATTGCTCATCACAGCTTCTTTCTCCTTCAAGCCTTTCTTTACCACTTCTCAATCCCTCTTTTTCTGCCTTTTTCACTTTTATTGCACTTCTCCTCCCTAATAACCTATGTCTCTGTGTATCATTGTCCCTTTCTCTCTCCTCCACTCTCTCTCGCTCTTTCTCTCCAGGACAAAGAGGTGAATCTAGAGCAGGTCCACCAGCGTTTGAACAGCCTCCTGGACGAGGACATGGTGCACAAGCAGCTGCCGGGCCAATCTATTGAGATCTCTGCCCTGGACATCAGCAGCATGCAGCCCAGCCAGTCCCTGGAAGGCCTGCCTTCACGGGACCACTACCCGGGCCATCACAGGGATTCAGTCTCTGTGACCACTTTCCTCCAGGAGGGACAAGGAGCAGGAAGAACACTTGGCAGGGGCACTGGCAGAACCCTCCCCCTACCCCTCAGCAGCGCCACCATGCCCTCTATCCGCTGCAAACACAGGGCGCCCAACGGGGGGCTCTGCCAACAGAGCCCTGTCAAGACACCAATGCCAAAGTCATACCAATCAGGGCCTGGAAGAACCATTCCAGAAGCTATTGATGTAAGCCATGGGACTTCAATCTGACCACTCAGCCTCAGCGCAATCACAGACACTCAAGCCCCATTTATACCAGGTTCTAACATGCATCTTTTTTCCTCCATATTCTGATTGTGCCCACATTTTTTGACAGGTGTAGATAATGGAAAGATGTTTTGTGATCTGATTGTGAACAGATGGCTATCTTACAAGTGTAGACAGATCTGGACAGTGAAACCATTTAAGTCATCATTACACCACCCTCTGAAATCATTGACTTTTGGCATCAATATGTGTATTAAAAAATATATATATATTATTTGGAAATATGCTTTTGTTAAATATTTTGCATACAGCGAGGGACCAGGAAATCTGGTCAACAATGCGTAGACCCATGTCTAAAAATGTGGGCCCAATCAGAATGTGGACAAGATCAGGACTCATGTTGACTGTGGTGAGCTATAGGCTAAAGGATCAATCGTCACAGGTGAGAGAAAATATAAATATATCTGGCATTTTATTTTTCGCTGAAGAAATATGGAGGAAAACAAAATTAGGAAAATGACTTTCTTGTACATATTTGTAAGTATGGACAAAAAGAGGTGAGAAAAAAAAAACTGTATTTTGAATATTCTCAATTTTTTAAGTTGGGTTTAAAAAACAGATACAAAATTACACAAAAAATTACTGTTTGAATGGCTTTGTAAAATTTGTTCTAAATTAATTAAGGTGATAATTCCTTCTGGTTGTTTTCTAAGTGCCAAGTTCAAAGATGTTTTCTTTCAAATTAACATTATATGAATGTACGAAATGTATGAAAAGACACTTCAAAGACAGTGGAAAGAGTTGATTTGTTTCATATGAAAACAATAAAGAATTATAAAAACATGTTGTTTTTGTACCACGTCGCTTTTGTAATCCATCATTTATTTTCATGTATGAGTGAGTGGCCGTGTCCGAATACCCATACTTGCGTTCTAAATAGTAGGCATTTTAGGTATACGAAAATAGAATGTTTTATTGTACTTTACATTTCAAAAATCGAGTATGGCTCATCATGGATATAGCATGGACATTGCCATTGAGGGCTTCCAGCATTTGGGAGCAATCAGCCAATGAGGAATAAAATTGTCGACTTTAAAATGGAGATAGACTCAATTATGCTTTCCATGCTATCACAGATGCTATAATGGCACAGAAACAAAGATGAGTCCTCTATATCTATGGCATCTTGGTCACACTCATATCTGCCCTCTTATTGGCTAAAATGTTCCCACCTGATGTCGCCACTTCTCGCCTGCCTGACATCTTTGAGGACATGTATTTCCATTGTTAGAGACAGGCACTCAAATATCTTGTCAATATAATAGACAATATTTGGTTATACCATTTCAGCTTTTCATCTAGTAGAATTTGCTGCATACTTTGAGGAAGAAAAGTGTCTTTCCAGACTCACGTGTGTTTGACAACATGAGATAAGGGGACACGCTGACTGACGTGTGTGCTGTGGACAACAATAGTGGAATCGGCAGTTCGCCTTCTATAAGTATGCATTGGGGACTGCAGTCAGGTCAAGACCCTGGTGAGGATGACAAGCACACAAATGAGCTTCCCTGAAACGGTTTCTAAAGGTTTGTGCAGACATTCTTCAGTTGTGCGAACCCACAGTTTCATCAGCTGTCTGGGTGACTGGTCTCAGATGGTCTGGCTGGTCTCAGACGGTCACGCAGGTGAAGAAGCCGGATGTGGAGGTCCTGGACTGGCGTGGTTACAAATGGTCTGTGGTTGTGAGGCCGGTTGGACGTACTACCATATTCTCTAAAACAACGTTGGAGGCAGCTTATGATAGAGAATGAACATGGTGGACGTTCCTACAGCCAGCAAGCCAATTGCACACTCCCTCAAAACTTAAGACATCTGTGGCATTGTGTTGTGAGACAAAACTGCACAATTTAGTGGCCTTTTATTGTCCACAGCACAAGGTGCACCTGTGTAATGATGTTTAATCAGCTTCTTGATGTGCCATACCTGTCAGGTGGATATCTTGGCAAAGGAGAAATGCTCACTAACAGGGATGCAAACAAATTTGTGCACAACATTTTAGAGAAATAAGCTTTATGTGCATATGAAACATTTCTGGGATCTTTTATTTCAGCTCATAAAACATGGGACCAACACATGTGTTTGTGTTTTTGTTCAGTATATGTATATATTTTAACCCTTATTTTACTGATAACACAATCTCATGTACAGCAAACAACCTGGGGAATATTTACAGGGGAGTGGAAGAGGGATCATTGAGCCAATTGGAAGCTGGGGATGATTAGGTGGCCATGATTGTATGAGGGCCAAACTGATTATTTTTGGGGGGACCAGAGGCCCTCCAACACCACTTCCAGCAGCATCTGGTCTCCCATCCAGGGACCAACCAGGACCAACTCTGCTTAGCTTCAGAGGCAAGCCAGCAGTGGGATGCAGGGTGGTATGCTGCTGGCTATATGTTTACTAGGCCTACTTGGTACTGCTATTTTGTTCTGCTCGCATTCATTGGTTCGCATTCGCAGCAGTCTCGCTATTCTAAACCAGACTGCTATAACTGGGCTACTACTTTCAGCATTTAGTCTGGATTATTGTCACAAAACAGCTGTGTGTATGGCTGCATTCATATAGACTGTCTGTAATAGGTGAATTACCTTATCTATCTTGTAGCCTATATTCATTACCAAAGTGACTTTGTTTTAATGTGTAGGGTGCTGTCCATTGTGCTGATACAGTACAGCGGAGATAGGCTACAGATTTCGCGCCAACCTCTCACTTCAAAAGCACTCAATGGTCTTGGAGTCTAAGCATTTGAACTTTATATTTATTGTGGTATAGCGTGATATAAACAGAATTCAATATAATTCCAATGCAAGAACCCCCCATAACTGTGCCCCCCTCACCAATTTCAACTGCCCCCTCAGTCACTTTATCCTAGCACTGGGTCTGAATAGCATGCTATTCACCTGCTATTCGTTCTGGGTGGAGATCTAAGAAATAAAGGTGTGGCGGAGGTGTGTCTACAGATAAGCAGTGTTCTGACCTTGACTTAATTCCCTCATAATTCCAGCACTTTTACGTGTGAGGAAACCATTAATAAGGTCGAGCGAATCTTCCAGATCCAAGTGGAAAAAGCATTTACTTAATTTTTTCTGGCTGTAATAACGGCATTTTCCATGCACTGTAGTTTATAAATTGATGCGAGCTATTAATAAAAGCTATGTAAATGAGTACCTAGCTCTGAACGCCCATCAAATACATTTTAAGAAAGTTTAAGCTCATTTACTGAATTTCTATAAAAACATTTAACTCTACAATGCTATTTGGAGAACAGCAAAAACAAGCAAAAATGACCCCGACCATTATCACATTGGTTGCTGTAGCTTCATTCACCTCTGTCAATCTACAAACACATAACCTATAAGCTATACAATTAAACGCTACACATTAACTCACTTTAACTCAGCACCGGGAGTTAATTTAATATGTACAGAGGGATCTGTTAGAAAAAATATATTTTATTAACAAAAAATAAACAAATACGTTTGCTTTTGTTAACAGTTGATGTTATTGTTCAATAACACAGACCCCAAAGCAAATCAGGGGGGAAAAAAATAATAATTATTCAATGAGAACAAATCATAGTTAATGTTATGCTGGAAAGTAGATGGTAGATGTTTTTTCTTCCCTGACCATAGTGTTTTCTCCACTAAACAAAGTGACAGGATGTAGTTTATACCCAAGCCTAGCCTGTGGTTGACCAATTAGAATTCCTTGCAGTAAAATTGGGCCAATGGCCAAATACCAAGTATCCCGTTTCAGGTTCAAAGTATAGACAATTTGGACCAATGAGAACTTGTCACATGTAGCTATGAGTCCCGGATTGGAACCCCTTCACAGATTCTAAACAGATGTTGAACTGAAAAACAACCTGTGTCCCTGACCCATTAATCTTCAGTTCCCCATTACAGAAAAACAACTATTTCCATTGGTTATTAATTCCCTATTACAGAAAAATAACTATTTCCATTGATTATTAATTCCCTATTACAGAAAAACAACTATTTCCATTGATTATTAATTCCCTATTACAGAAAAACAACTATTTCCATTGATTATTAATTCCCTATTACAGAAAAACAACTATTTCCATTGATTATTAATTCCCTATTACAGAAAAACAACTATTTCCATTGATTATTAATGTCCTATTACAGAAAAACAACTATTTGCATTGATTATTAATTCCCTATTACAGAAAAACAACTATTTCCATTGATTATTAATTCCCTATATGGTGTATTTATCTTTAAATATTCGTACACTTTACAGAACTTTTGTTGCAGTTTAAACTTTTACTGCAGTGGGCTAAATCGGGGTCACACAGAGTGTTTATTTAACCCTTTAGACCCCAATAGAATTCTAGAATGCTTCTGTAGATTACTGAGAATGTTCAAGATAAAGCACATTTTCCCACACATTTCATACAGACAGCTCAAAAACAGAACATAGGACAATTACAAGTTAACTTAGTTTTGAAGAGCACAACCTCTTCTTTAATACTGTATGACACCATATTCATGTCAATAGGAATAACACTCATTTTGTCTTCCATTGTGTAAAGACACTATCATAAGAATAATAACACTCAACAACAACAAAATAACTAGAGTTTTTCAATTGTAGTGAATTTGACTAAATTACTCACTCAAAATGTACCAAGTATAATATATTATACTTATAAATATTATTTACATATACATATTTAAAAAATTATCCCAAATGTGACCAGAGGACAATATTCAGAAAGGATTTCAAAACCCACACAAAGTAGGCTATTTGATTGACAACTATTCTTACTTCTGTAACAATGTAAAAATGCAAAAAAAACGATTCAGGCACTATTTCAAAATGTGGATAACCTCTCTCAATAAGATTTAATACAGACTAGGCCTGACAAAATGTTGAACTAGTAGCTTACTTTCAAAACAATTCAGTGAATGCGTCCACTCCAAATGCATACCACACACCCTCTCTTGTGCCCTTCAAACTTTACCTGCTTTCAAATTAGTTACATCTTGGTCCACACACCCTGGTGCCACACTCTTGGCTCCCCTCTTCCTGGCACTGTAGCCATATCACAAAGTGAATGCACAAGCTGCATTTTGAAAGCATTCATGGACCAGCACCAGCAGTTTCTGGGAAGGGGCCTTTGCTGGGTCCTCCACACAATGTATGCATTCTGTATACTTATGGCCCTTCTTTGGACACTGTGTTAACAACCCTCCAGACGAGCTTCAATGCCATACAACTCTCCTTCCGTGGCCTCCAACTGCTCTTAAATACTAGTAAAACGAAATGCATGCTCTTCAACTGATTGCTGCCCGTACCTGCCCGCTCATCCAGCATCACTACTCTGGACAGTTCTGACAACTACAAATACCTAGGTGTCTGGTTAGACTGTAAACTCTCCTTCCAGACTCACATCAAACATCTCCAATCCAAAGTTAAATCTAGAATTGGCTTCCTATTTCGCAACAAAGCATCCTTCACTCATGCTGCCAAACATACCCTCATAAAACTGACCATCCTACCGATCCTCGACTTCGGTGATGTCATTTACCAAATAGCCTCCAATACCCTACTCAATAAACTGGATGCAGTCTATCACAGTGCCATCCGTTTTGTCACCAAAGCTCCATATACTACCCACCACTGCGACCTGTACGCTCTCGTTGGCTGGAGCTCGCTTCATACTCGTCGCCAAACCCACTGGCTCCAGGTCATCTACAAGACCCTGCTAGGTAAAGTCCCCCCTTATCTCAGCTCACTGGTCACCATAGCAGCACCCACCTGTAGCATGCGCTCAAGCAGGTATATCTCTCTGGTCACCCCCAAAGCCAATTCCTCCTTTGGCCGTCTCTCCTTCCAGTTCTCTGCTGCCAATGACTGGAACGAACTACAAAAATCTCTGAAACTGGAAACACTTATCTCCCTCACAAGCTTTAAGTACCAGCTGTCAGAGCAGCTCACAGATCACTGCACCTGTACATAGCCCATCTATAATTTAGCCCAAACAACTACCTCTTCCTCTACTGTATTTATTTATTTATTTTGCTCCTTTGCGCCCCATTATTTCTATTTCTACTTTGCACTTTCTTCCACTACAAATCTACCATTCCAGTGTTTTACTTGCTATATTGTATTTACTTTGCCACCATGGCCTTTTTTGCCTTTACCTCCCTTATCTCACCTCATTTGCTCACATTGTATATAGACTTATTTTTCTACTGTATTATTGACTGTATGTTTGTTTTACTCCATGTTGTTCTATGTGTCGAACTGCTTTGCTTTATCTTGGCCAGGTCGCAATTGTAAATGAGAACTTGTTCTCAACTTGCCTACCAGGTTAAATAAAGGTAAAATTAAAATTAAAATACAAATTTATGATGGCAATGTTGAGCATTCCAAAACACATACTTCCACCATTTTCTGCCAACATTGTAATAGCTCCTTGTCACGTCCTGACCAGTATAGGGGTTATTTGTTATTGTAGTTTGGTCAGGACGTGGCAGGGGGTATTTGGTTTATGTGGTTCGGGGTGTGTGTCTATGTAGAGGGGTGTTTGATTTATGTATTCCGGGGTTTTTGGGCACTGTTCTATGTTAGTGTATTTCTATGTTCTGTCTAGTCTAGTCTATTTCTATGTTTAGTTTATTGGGGTTGGACCTTCAATTGGAAGCAGCTGGTTATCGTTGCTTCTGATTGAAGGTCCTATAATTAGGAGTTTGTTTTCATGGGGAATTTTTTTGTGGGAGATTGTGCTGTGTATAGCTTTGTGCCTTACCGGCCTGTTATTAGTCGTTGTGTTTTTGGTGTACCTTCTTTGTCCATTTAATAAAAGAAGATGAGTGCACATATTCCTGCTGCGTTTTGGTCCACTCTACCCTACGACCACCGTGACACTCCTCAGTTGGTTAATATGGTCAACCCCGCCCATTTTCTTGTTGTAATCCATTACAAGCTCTGGAACAGATATAAGTTCCTACCACTTTTAGAAACAACTCCAAAACCCTTGCCACTGTCACTTTAGTCCCTGGCTGTGTGGTACAAGGGTAAATGGTGGGACTTGGGGCAGACACACTCCATGGAAACATAGGCTCCCCTCTTGAGTGTGCTCTCCCTTTTCCCCTCCCTCTTCCTCCTCCTCTCCCTCTGCTTCCTCCTCTCCCTTTTTCCTCCTCCTCTCCATGTTTCTCTTCCCCCTCCTCTCCCCTCTCTTCACTCTCCTCTTCCTCTCTCTCTCCCTCCACTCTCCTCTCATTCACTCTCCTCTTCCTCTTTCCCTCTACTCTCCCTTCCCTTCACTCTCCTCATCCTTTCCCCACCACTCTCCTCTCGCTCCACTCCTCCCTCTACTCCATATTTCTATCCCTCCAATCATCTCTGACTCCTCTACCTCCCTGCCTTTTTCTGCTGAGTCCTGACTCTCCACATCACTTCCCTCGCTTTCACTGACCTGAGCAACAAATAGGATACAATTGAGGTTGTCTCTCTTCCTTCCTCTCTTTTTCTCAACCATACACACTCTCTTCCTAATAAGGGGTTTTCACCATGCCCAAACTGAACATGTCGTGTGTGCGAGCATTGCAAAATAAATGTACACATACATGTTATTCAATCATTGCACCCACAATGTTTGCGCGCGCCAACAAGCGTCTGTGTTGCCAGGCTTTAAAATAGGAGTTGATTCACGCTGCAAGTCCTGCCTCTCCCATCTCCTCATTGGTTTTTAGAAGCATATACCCACGTGCCATCTTCTCATTGGTTTTTAGGAAAATAGACCCACGTGGGTGATTGAAAGATGAACTGAGGTCGGTTGTGGTAATGCACCTTATTAGGAAAGTTAGTTGGCAATCGCCATATAAAGTCCAAAGAAGAAAAAGAAGCCTGGACGCAGGAGAGATGAATAGAAACGATTCGGTTGACCGTTTTATGTGTGGATTCATTGTTAGAGTAGAGGACCTTGTGCATTTCAGGTAAAATAACAACTCAATGTTTATATCCCAGGGCAAATTAGCTAGCAACTGCAAGCTAGCTAGCTAAATTGCCATAACTGTTTAATGCTTTTCGACCTGTCACCCAAATTAATATAATTGGTTCAGAGTTTGTTTTGATATTTCAACCTGCGTGTGGTGATCACTTTTGGTGTGGGGGGACAAAATCAATTTTCACACGATGGTGCACGCGAGCAGAAGGGTTTGGGCATGGTGTAACATGACAGCTAAACTGTCAAATAATAGGAAAATGAGGCAATGTATAGCCTATGAATATCTGCACCTAGAAAAAATTACAAACCATAGCCTATTCCAACAGATAAACACAAATTACTCTAACTTTAATTTTGGTGGCTAGTTAGCAGGTTGTCTGTATAGCTAGCTAGTGAAAGTGACATCTGAGGTTGACGCTCTGTGAGCGCAGCTCACATTTACCGCTACACACAACTGACATACTAACTAGCTTGCTAGCTTGTGCCATTTCCATATGAATTACATTGGTAGAAACAATACAAAACAACCAACAATGTTAACTATATACAGCTAAACACTGGAGCTTTTTCCATGAGACAGAGAGCAATCATTCAAGTTCCACCACTGATGTGCTCGCTTGTACCAACCAAGTTATGACATGACAGGATTTGCTAATCTCAGAGCTATTCGCAACAGCATCATTGACAAAACCGAACATATTTCTGCTGTTTACTTATTTCACTCACCTCGACATCATCGCTTGTCAAAGTGCATGGACGTGTCCGAATCCGTATCACCAACCAACATAGAGATACAGCCTCTTTCACAGTGAAAAGTCATGTTTGCTTTGGCAACATCATTTTGTATAATGAACTGAACATTTTTTTTGAAAAGTCAAATGACAGCATACCCTGTTTTCGGTTTCTGGTTGATGACAACGGCCACACGAATAGGACAACAGGTTGTTAGCAAGTTAATGTTGCGATATTGACACACTTATCATTGTTAGAAAGAAAAGGCTATAGTAATTGAAAGAAATGTCGTCGACGGCCACTATGGGTTCTAAAGGGTTCAAAATCAACTTTTAAACAAAAGTATACACCTCACACACATAATTATGGGTTTTAAAAAAGAACACACCTGTACCATGTCAGATATAGAGTTGAAATGTATTACATTTGGAGTTTGCAGTCACAGAAGACAAAAATATAACAAAACAGTTTGAAATAGAAACACCAGATTTTCTAATGTTTATTCATTATGAAAAATATGAATAACATTCCACCCATGAGGCCACTAGAGGGTGATTTGCTCATTTGACTGCAGGAAAGTGCTACCAGCTAATTTCCGGCAATTTATAAATTTGCCATGAGGAAACATTCACTTTTTTCAGTTTTAAAAGCTAATTTCCTGCAATTCTACACGTTGCCATGACTTATGTCATGTTAATATGATATCTGAGTGAGTGTGACTAACAAAATCAATGGGGCCCCCTGGAGGTCAGGGCCCCTGGGCACGTGCCCTGCGTGCCCAGTCGGGTAATACAGCCATGATTACTACAAGTTTAGATAGCTGGCTAGACTAATGAACCAATCTAAAAAATGTTGGTGAGTGACAGTGATTGACATATAACAAGAGTAATACAGCGGATGCACAACTATGGTTTTGAAATTGCACCTCTGTAGTCTACTATTTTAATCCTCAAATTGAGACTGACCTCAAATTGAGACTGACCTCACATGTAACTACGGCCCTGTACCTGAGCTGAACAGAATTAGCAGTGTGCTAAACAATCCAGGAAAAACCGAGTGTATTGACAGAGCCATGAAGATTTTATACTGTCCTCTGCAAAGACCTTCAGAATATCAGGCAGAAATAAAAGAACCCATAGTGTAAGAAATGGTCTGGGTTTGAATGAAAGGACTGTATAGCTGGCTTTACTGAATGGGGCTGTCCACCAACTGGCTCCCGTTAGAGATACTTGGATTCAGGACTTCTTGTTTTATTTTAGGCAGTTCAATCATCAGAGGACAATGCACTGTAGTTGTAGTATGGTTCTGGGAACAAAAGGAAATAAGTAATCAACATAATCCACAATTAATGTAAAATCAGGCTCCAATTACCCTGTGTGTTTACACAGTTCAACAATACACATTTCCCAATATACAGTGCATTCGGAAAGTATTCAGACCACTTCAATTTTTCCACATTTTGTTACATTATAGCCTTATTCTAGAATGGATTAAATGGTTTTTTCCCTCACCAATCTACACACAATAACCCATAATGACAAAGCAAAAACAGGTTGTTAGAAACGTTTGCAAATGTAAAAAAAAAATAAAAGAAATATCACATTTACATAAGTATTCAGACCCTTTACTCAATACTTTGTTGAAGCACCTTTAACAACGATTACAGCCTCGGGTCTTCTTGGGTATGATGCTACAAGCTTGGCACACCTGTACTTTGGGAGTTTATTCCATTCTTCTCTGCAGATCCTCTCAAGCTTTGTCAGGTTTGATGGGGAGCTTCGCTGCACAGATATTTTCTGGTCTCTCCAGAGATGTTCAATTGGGTTCAAGTCCAGGCTCTGGCTGGGCCTCTCAAGGACGTTCAGAGACTTGTCCCGGAGCCACTCCTGCGTTGTCTTGGCTGTGTGCTTAGGGTCGTTGTCCGGTTGGAAGGTGAACCTTTGCCTCAGTCTGAGGTCCTGAGCAGGTTTTCATCAAGGATATGAAGGATAATGGCGCCGGAGGGAATGGCTGCCATGTTAAGGGCTCCTAACCAACTGTGCAATTTTGTTAATTTTTTTGCATGGTTTGTAACTCATTTTGTATATAATGTTGCTGCTACGGTCTCTTATGACAGATTCTGGACATCAAAACAGCGATTACTCATCTCGAACTGGACAAATATATTTTCTTTAATGAGTCTGATGCAATGGATATACTGCTTTGTCGAGAGAAGGCCCAAATCCCAGTCATCTGCGTAAAGAAAAGACAGAGGAAAAGGGGGAGGAGAGCGGGGTGCCTTGTAAGAATTCGCTGACAGGTAGGTAAACCACCACTACCCTCCATATTATTTTATAACGTGCAATCATCGGAAAAAAACTAGACTATGATTAAGACTATCCTACCAACGGGACATTAGAAACTGTAATATCTTATGTTTCACCGAGACGTGACTAAACGATGACAGATAATATACAGTGAGGGAAAAAAGTATTTGATGCTGATTTTGTAAGTTTGCCCACTGACAAAGAAGTGATCAGTCTATAATTTTAATGGTAGGTTTAATTGAACAGTGAGAGACAGAATAACAACAAAAAGTCCAGAAAAACGCATGTCAAAAATTTTATAAATTGATTTGCATTTTAATGAGGGAAATAAGTATTTGACCCCTCTGCAAAACATGACTTAGTACTTGGTGACAAAACCCTTGTTGGCAATCACAGAGGTCACACGTTTCTTGTAGTTGGCCACCAGGTTTGCACACATCTCAGGAGGGATTTTGTCCCACTCCTCTTTGCAGATCTTCTCCAAGTCATTAAGGTTTTGAGGCTGACGTTTGGCAACTCGAACCTTCAGCTCCCTCCACAGATTTTCTATGGGATTAAGGTCTGGAGACTGGCTAGGCCACTCCAGGACCTTAACCTCTCTAGGGCAGGTGGCACCAAATCGTCCCACCTACGTAACAGCCAGTTGAATCCTGTGGCGCGATTTTCAAATACCTTAAAAATCCTATTACTTCAATTTCTCAAACATATGACTATTTTACAGCTATTTAAAGACAAGACTCTCGTTAATCTAACCACACTGTCCGGTTTCAAAAAGGCTTTACAACGAAAGCAAAACATTAGATTATGTCAGCAGAGTACCCAGCCAGAAATAATCAGACACCCATATTTCAAGCTAGCATATAATGTCACAAAAACCCAGAAGACAGCTAAATGCAGCACTAACCTTTGATGATCTTCATCAGATGACAACCCTAGGACATTATGTTATACAATACATGCATGTTTTGTTCAATCAAGTTCATATTTATATAAAAAACCAGCTTTTTTACATTAGCATGTGACGTTCAGAACTAGCAAACTTCCGGGGAATTTACTAACAATTTACTAAATTACTCACGATAAACGTTCACAAAAAGCATATCAATTATTTTAAGATTTATAGATACAGAAGTCCTCTATGCACTCTATGTCCGATTTTAAAATAGCTTTTTGGTGAAAGCACATTTTGTAATATTCTAAGTACATAGCCCAGACATCACGGGCTAGCTATTTAGACACCCAGCAAGTTTAGCCTTCACCAAAATCAGATTTACTATAACAAAAATGTTATTACCTTTGCTGTTCTTCGTCAGAATGCACTCCCAGGACTTCTACTTCAATAACAAATGTTGGTTTGGTCCCAAATAATCCATCATTATATCCAAACAGCGGCGTTTTGTTCGTGCGTTCACGACACTATCCGAAATGGTAAATAAGGGTCACGAGCATGGCGCATTTCGTGACAAAAAAAATCTAAATATTCCATTACCGTACTTCGAAGCATGTCAACCGCTGTTTAAAATCAATTTTTATGCAATTTATCTCGTAAAAAAGCGATAATATTCCGACCGGGAATATGCGTTTAGCTAAATAGAGGGAAAAAAAGAAAGACGGGGGCGACCAGTGCACGCGCCTACTGCCCATTGTCTACTGATCGGCCACTTGACAAAGGCGATAATGTGTTTCAGCCTGGGGCTGGAATGACGACATTCAGCTTTTTCCCGGGCTCTGAGAGCCTATGGGAGCCGTGGGAAGTGTCACGTTACCGCAGAGATCCTTTGTTTTGGAAAGAGATGTCAAAGAAAGCCAATAAATGGTCAGACAGGCCACTTCCTGTAAAGGAATCTCTCAGGTTTTTGCCTGCCATATGAGTTCTGTTATACTCACAGACACCATTCAAACAGTTTTAGAAACTTTAGGGTGTTTTCTATCCATATCTAATAAGTATATGCATATTCTAGTTACTGGGTAGGAGTAGTAACCAGATTAAATCGGGTACGTTTTTTATCCGGCCGTGTAAATACTGCCCCCTAGCCCTAAGAGGTTAATGTGCTTCTTCTTGAGCCACTCCTTTGTTGCCTTGGCCATGTGTTTTGGGTCACTGTCATGCTGGAATACCCATCCACGACCCATTTTCAATGCCCTGGCTGAAGAAAGGAGGTTCCCACCCAAGATTTGACGGTACATGGCCCAGTCCATCGTCCCTTTGATGCAGTGAAGGTGTCCTGTCCCCTTAGCAGAAAAACACCTCCAAAGCATAATGTTTTCACCTCCATGTTTGACGGTGGGGATGGTGTTCTTGGGGTCATAGGCAGCATTCCTCCTCCTCCTCCAAACACGGTGAGTTGAGTTGATGCCAAAGAGCTCCATTTTGGTCTCATCTGACCACAACTCTTTCACCCAGTTGTCCTCTGAATCATTCAGATGTTCATTGGCAAACTTCAGACGGGCATGTATATGTGCTTTCTTGAGCAGGGGGACCTTGCAGGCGCTGCAGGATTTCAGTAATTCACGGTATAGTGTGTTACCAATTGTTTTCTTGGTGACTATGGTCCCAGCTGCCATGAGATCATTGACATGATCCTCCCGTGTACTTCTGGGCTGATTCCTACCATTCTCATGATCATTGCAACTCCACGAGGTGAGATCTTGCATGGAGCCCCAGGCTGAGGGAGATTGACCGTTCTTTTGTGTTTCTCCATTTGCAAATAATCGCACCAACTGTTGTCACCTTCTCACCAAGCTGCTTGGCGATGGTCTTGTAGCCCATTCCAGCCTTGTGTAGGTCTACAATCTTGTCCCTGACATCCTTGGAGAGCTCTTTGGTCTTGGCCATGGTGGAGAGTTTGGAATCTGTTTGACTGATTGCTTCTGTGGACAGGTGTCTTTTATACAGGTAAAAGCTACTCCCTTTAAGAGTGTGCTCCTAATCTCAGCTTGTTACCTGTATAAAAGACACCTGGGAGCCAGAAATCTTTCTGATTGAGACGGGGTCAAATATTTTTTTCCCTCATTAACCTGTTGGGGCTAGGTGGCAGTATTTGCACAGCCGGATAAAAAACGTACCCGATTTAATCTGGTTACTACTCTTGCCCAGAAACGAGAATATGCATATAATTAGTAGATTTGGATAGAAAACACTCTAAAGTTTCTAAAACTGTTTGAATGGTATCTTTGAGTATAACAGAACTCATATGGCAGGCCAAATCCTGAGAAGATTCCATACAGGAATTGCCCTGTCTGACAATTTGTTCTCCTTCTAGGGCATCTCTATCAAAAATACAGCATCTCTGCTGTAACGTGACATTTTCTAAGGCTTCCATTGGCTCTCAGAAGGCGCCAGAAAGTGGAATGGGGTGTCTGCTGTCTCTGGGTGAAGAACAGCAGGAGAATTTGTGAGTGGTCAGGGCTGAGAACACTGACACTCCTCGTCCACGAGAGGACTCCATGTTTTTCTTTCAGTCTATGAATGAATATAACGTCGCCCGGTTGGAATATTATCGCTATTTTACGAGAAAAATAGCATAAAAATTGATTTTAAACAGCGTTTGACATGCTTCGAAGTACGGTAATGGAATATTTTGCTTTTTTTTTCAGATAGGGACCTCAACGCACGAACAAAACGGAGCTATTTCAATATAACTATGGATTATTTCGAACCAAAACAACATTTGTTGTTGAAGTAGAAGTCCTGGGAGTGCATTCTGATGAAGAACAGCAAAGGTAATCCAATTTGTCTTATAGTAAATCTGAGTTTGGTGAGGGCCAAACTTGGTGGGTGTCAAATTAGCTAGCCGTGATGGCCGGGCTATCTACTCAGAATATTGCAAAATGTGCTTTTGCCGAAAAGCTATTTTAAAATCTGACACAGCGATTGCATAAAGGAGTTCTGTATCTATAATTCTTAAAATAATTGTTATGTATTTTGTGAACGTTAATCATGAGTAATTAAGTAAATTCACCGGAAGTTTGCGGTGGGTATGCTAGTTCTGAAAATCACATGCTAATGTAAAAAGCTGTTTTTTTATATAAATATGAACTTGATTGAACAAGACATGCATGTATTGTATAACATAATGTCCTAGGAGTGTCATCTGATGAAGATCATCAAAGGTCTCATTGTTCTCAGATCGACCACTATCCAAATGCGCTACTGTTTTTCAGCCAGAGACTGCAGAGTCATCATTCAACGTTCTGGCGCCTTCTGAGAGCCTATGGGAGCCTTAGAAAGTGTCACGTTACAGCAGAGATCCTCTGTTTTGGATAGAGATGACAAAGAAGGCCAAGAAATGGTCAGACAGGGTACTTCCTGTACAGAATCTTCTCAGGTTTTGGCCTGCCATTTTGAGTTCTGTTATACTCACAGACACCATTCAAACAGTTTTAGAAACGTTGGAGTGTTTTCTATCCAAAGCTACTAATTTTATCCATATTCTAGTTTCTGGGCAGGAGTAATAACCAGATTAAATCGGGTACGTTTTTTATCCGGCCGTGAAAATACTGCCCCCTATCCATAACAAGTTAAAATTATAGACTGATCATTTCTTTGTCACTGGGCAAACGTACAACATGAGCAGGGGATCAAATACTTTTCCCCCTCACTGTAGAGCTGGCTGGCTTCTCTGTTCATCAGCAGGACAGAGCAGCTAGGTCTGGTAAGACGAGGGGCGTGGGTGTGTCTATATTTGTCAATTACTGATGGTGCGCAATGTCTAATATTAAAGAAGTCTCGAGGCATTGCTCTCCTAAGGTAGAATACCACATGATAAGCAGTAGACCACACTATCTACCAAGAGACTTCGCATCTATATTATTCGTAGCCGTCTATTTACTACCACAAACCGATGCTGGCACTAATACCGTACTCAAGAAGCTGTAGAAAGCCATAAGCAAACAAGAAAATGCTCCTAGCGGCCGGGAACTTTAACCTGTTATGGCTAGGGGGCAGTATTTTCACAGCCGGATAAAAAACGTACCCGATTTAATCTGATTATTACTCCTGCCCAGAAACTAGAATATGCATATAATTATTAGCTTTGGATAGAAAACACTCCGAAGTTTCTAAAACTGTTTGAATGGTGTCTGTGAGTATAACAGAACTCATTTGGCAGGCCAAAACCTGAGAGATTCCTTTACAGGAAGTGGCCTGTCTGACCATTTATTGGCTTTCTTTGACATCTCTTTCCAAAACAAAGGATCTCTGCGGTAATGTGACACTTCCCACGGCTCCAATAGGCTCTCAGAGCCCGGGAAAAAGCTGAATGTCGTCATTCCAGCCCCAGGCTGAAACACATTATTGCCTTTCTCAAGTGGCCGATCAGGGGACAGTGGGCTTAGGCGCGTGCACTGGCCGCCCCCGTCTTTCTGTTTTTTCCTCTTTTTACCGAAACGCAGATTCCCGGTCGGAATATTATCGCTTTTTTACGAGATAAATTGCATAAAAATTTATTTTAAACAGCGGTTGACATGCTTCGAAGTACGGTAATGGAATATTTAGATTTTTTTTGTCACGAATTGCGCCATGCTCGTAACCCTGATTTACCATTTCGGATAGTGTCTAGAACGCACGAACAAAACACCGCTATTTGGATATAACGATGGATTATTTGGGACCAAACCAACATTTGTTATTGAAGTAGCAGTCCTGGGAGTGCATTCTGACGAAGACAACAAAGGTAATCAAACTTTTGTAATAGTAAATCTGAGTTCGGTCAGGGCTAAACTTGGTCGGTGTCTAAATGGCTAGCCGTGATGGCTGGGCTATCTACTGAGAATATTGCAAAATGTGCTTTCACCGAAAAGCTATTTTAAAATCGGACATATCGAGTGCATAGAGGAGTTCTGTATCTATAATTCTTATGTTTTTTGTGAACGTTTATCGTGAGTAATTTAGTAAATTCACCGGATGTTTGCGGGGGGTATGCTAGTTCTGAACGTCACATGCTAATGTAAAAAAGCTGGTTTTTGATATAAATATGAACTTGATTGAACAAAACATGCATGTATTGTATAACATAATGTCCTAGGGTTGTCATCTGATGAAGATCATCAAAGGTTAGTGCTGCATTTAGCTCTGGTTTTGTTTTTTGTGACATTATATGCTAGCTTGAAAAATGGGTGTCTGATTATTTCTGGCTGGGTACTCTGCTGACATAATCTAATGTTTTGCTTTCGTTGTAAAGACTTTTTGAAATCGGACAGTGTGGTTAGATTAACGAGAGTCTTGTCTTTAAAATGCTGTAAAATAGTCATATGTTTGAAAAATTGAAGTTTTCGGATTTTGGAGGAGTTTGTATTTCGCGCCACGCCCATCATTGGATATTGGAGCAGGTGTTCCGCTAGCGGAACGTCTAGATGTAAGAGGTTAATGCAGGCAAACTTAAATCCGTTTTACCTTATTTCTACCAGCATGTCACATGTGCAACCAGAGGGAAAAAAACTATAGACCACCTTTACTCCACACACAGAGGCGCATACAAAACTCTCCCTCACCCTCTATTTGGTAAATATGACCATAATTGTATCCTTCTGATTCCTGCTTACAAGCAAAAACTAAAGCAGGAAGTACCAGTGACTCGGGAATATGGAAGTGGTCAGATGTCATGAATGCTATGCTACAGGACTGTTCGAGGATTCATCCAATGGTATTGAGGAGTTTACCACCTCAGTTACCGGCTTCATTAATAAGTGCATCGACGACATCGTCCCCACAGTGACCATACATACATATCCCAACCAGAAGGCCTGGATTACAGGCAACATCCACACCGAGCTAAAGGCTAGAGCTGCCGCTTTCAAGGAGTGAGACACTAATTCGGTCGCTTCTAAAAAAAAATCACACAATACCCTCAGATGTACCATCAAACAGGCAAAGCGTTAATACAGGACTAAGTTTAAATCCTAATACACCAGCTCTGATGCTCGTCAGATGTGGCAGGACTTGACAACTATTATGGACTACAAAGGGAAACCCAGCCGTGAGCTGCCCAGTGACGCGAGCCTATCAGACGAACTAAATGCCTTTTATGCTCGCTTTGAGGCAAGCAACACTGAAGCGTGCATGAGAGCACCAACTGTTCCGGACGACTGTGATCACACTCTCCGTACCCGATGTGAGCAAGACCTTTAACCTCTTGATGACCCCTTCGAGATAAAATCCCGTTAACGGGATTGGTTGGACAACATCCAGTGAGATAGCACGGCGCAAAATTCAAAACACAAAAATCTCAAATTAAAATTCAAGTATTATACGGCATTTTAAAGATAATCTTCTCGTTAATTCAACCACATTGTCCGATTTCAAAAAGGCTTTACGGTGAAAGCAAAACATTAGATTATTTTAGGATAGCACCTTAGAAAAAAAACCCAGCCATTTTCCAATCACGGATAGCCGTCACAAAACCAGATATACAGCTAGAATTAAGCACTAACCTTTGACAATCTTCATCAGATGACACTCCTAGGCCATCATGTTAGACAATACATGCATTTTTTGTTCGATCAAGTTCATATTTATATCCAAAAACCCCATTTTACATTGGCTCGTGACGTTCAGAAAATGTATTCTCCCCATTCATTCTCCCGATGAATGGGCACATCAATTTACAGAAATACTCATCATAAATGTTGACAAAATTTATAACAATTATTTAAAGAATTATAGATAATCTACTCCTTTATGCAAACGCTTTGTCAGATTTCAAAATAACTTTACGGAGAAAGCACATTGTTCAATATTCTGAGTACAGAACTTAGCCTTCAATGCTAAGCTATACAGTTAGCCTACAACTACAGCGTCGACAAATCTCTAAAATATGTTTGAAATATTTTCTTACCTTTGCTGATGTTCGGCGGAATGCACTCGGAAGGACTCCCACTTCCACAAGAAATGTTCATTTGTTCTGCAAAGTCCATCATTTATGTCCAAATACCTCCGTTTTGTTGGCCCATCCAGAACACCATCCATAGACGAAAAGTTCAAAAGTTCCATTACCGTTTGTAGAAACATGTCAAACGATGTTTACAATCAATCTTTAGGGTATTTTTTAACGTAAAATTGCGATAATTTTCCAACCGGACAATAGGTATTTATCCCAGAAGAAAAAGAACGAACAGCGAGCTCGTGTGCATGCGCGTCACGAGACACCTGTCCTCAGACTGGCCACTGATTGACTGAGCCACAATTTTCTGCCCGGTAACAGGAGATGGATGAAACCAGTTTCTAAAGATTGTTGACAGCCAATGGAAGCCTTAGGAGGTGCAACGTAAACCCTATGTCACTGTAGTTTTTCAAGGGATTCAAAAGAAGAACTACATTTCTCATTTCTTCCACTTCCTGGTTCAATTATTCTCAGGTTTTTGCCTGCCATATGAGTTATGTTATACTCACAGACACCATTCAAACAGTTTTAGAAATGCCAGAGTGTTTTCGATCCAAATCTACTAATAATATGCATATTCTATTTTCTGGGCCAGAGTAGTAACCTGTTTAAATTGGGTACGTTTTTCATCCGGCCATGAAAATACTGCCCCCTAGCCCTGAGAGGTTTTAAGTCAACATTAACAAAGCCGTG
This sequence comes from Salmo salar, assembly GCF_965601325.2. Lineage (NCBI taxonomy): Eukaryota > Metazoa > Chordata > Actinopteri > Salmoniformes > Salmonidae > Salmo > Salmo salar. The sequence continues at coordinate 68,821,223 of NC_138291.1, forward strand.
GGGCCAGATGGATTACCAGGACGTGTACTGCAATCATGCACGGACCAACTAGCAAGTGTCTTCACTGACATTTTCAACCTCTCCCTGACTGGGTCTGTAATACCTACATGTTTCAAGCAGAACACCATAGTCCTATGTCCATGAAAGCGAAGGTAACCTGCCTAAATGATTACCACCCCATAGCACTCACGTTGGTCATCATCAAGTGCTTTGAAAGGTTGGTCATGGCTCACATCAACACCATCCTGCCAGAAACTCTAGACCCACTCAATTCACATACCGCCCTAATAGTTCCACAGATGTCACAATCTCAATCGTACTCCACACCGCCCTTTCCCACCTGGACAAAAGGAACACCTATGTGAGAATGCTGTTCATTGACTACAGCTCAGTGTTCAACACCATAGTACCCACAAAGCTCATCACTAAGCTAAGGACCCTGGGAGTGAACACCTCCCTCTGCAAATGAATCCTGGACATCCTGACTGGCCACCCCCAGATGGTAAGGGTAGGCAACAACACATCTGCCACGCTAATCCTCAACACTGGGGTCCCTCAGGGATACGTGCTTAGTCCCCTCCTGTATTCCCTGTTCACCCACAACTGCTACCGCACGGCAAGCGGTACCAGAGCGCCAAGTCTAGGACCAAAAGGCTCCTTAACAGCTTCTACCCCCAAGCCAATTAATGAACAATTAATCAAATGGCTACCCAAACTATTTGCATTGACACTGCTGCTACTCGCTATTTATTATCTATGCATAGTCATTTTACAAATTACCTCGACTAACCTGTGCCCCCGCACATTCCCTGTATACAGCCTCGTAATTGTTATGTCCTTTTTTTGTGTAACTTTATGATTTTATTGTATTTTTTTACTTTAGTTAATTTTGTAAATATTTTCTTAACTCTATTTATTGATCTGCATTGTAAGGGCTTGTAAGTAAGTATTTCACGGTAAGGGCTACACCTGTTGTATTCGGTGCATGTGACACCTTTGATTTGATCTCTCTGTACTTTGCTCCGTTCATCTTTCCATCAATCCTGACTAGTCTCACAGTCCCTGCCCCTGAAAACATCCCCACAGCACGATGCTGCCACCACCATGCTTCACCGTAGGGATGGTGCCCGGTTTCCTCCAGATGTGATGCTTGGCATTCAGGCCAAAGAGTTAATTCTTGGTTCCATCAGACCAGAGAGTCTTGTTTCTCATGGTCTTAGAGTCCTTTAGTTGCCTTTTGGGAAACTCCAAGCGGGCTGTCATGTGCTTTTTACTGAGGAGTGGCTTCCGCCTGGCCACCCTATCATAAAGGCCTGATTTGTGGAGAGCTGCAGATTTGGTTGTTCTTCAGGAATATTCTCCCATCTCCACAGAGGAACTCTGGAGCTCTGTCAGAGTGACCATCGGGTTCTTAGTCCCCTCCCTGACCAAGGCTCTTCTCACCCGATTGCTCAGTTTTGGCCGGGCGGCCAGCTCTGGGAAGAGCCTTGGCAGTTCCAAACTCCTTCCATTTAAGAATGATGGAGGCCACTGTGTTCTTGAGGACCTTCAACGCTGCAGACAATTTTGGGTACCCTGCCCCAGATCTGTGCCTCGATGAATTGCTGTCTCGGAACTCTACGGACAATTCCTTTGACCTCATGGCTTGGTTTTTCTCTGACATGCACTGTCAACTGTGGGACCTTATATAGACAGGTGTGTGCCTTTCTAAATCATGTCCAATCAATTGAATTTACCACAGGTGGACTCCAAGTTGTAGAAACATCTCAAGGATGATCAATGGAAACAGGATGCACCTAAGCTCAATTTCGAGTCTCATAGCAAAGTGTCTAAATACTTATGTGAATGTGATATTTCTGATTTTGCTTTATCACTATGGTGTAGTGTGTGCAGATTGATGAGGAAAAAAATATGGAAAAAGGTAAGGGGCATGAATACTTTCCGAATGCACTGTAATGCTACCCCAAAAGTGCTATAAGTATGTATATAGTGTATGCACGTCAATTACCTCACACCCCTGCACATCGACTCTGGTACCCCTCGTATATAGCCAAGTTATCGTTACTCATTGTGTATATATTACTACTTTTATTATTACGTGTTTTAATTTTCAAGTTTTTCTCTTATTTTCTTTCTCTCTTTTTTGTTATCAATTTTTTTATTTTTTATTTAACCTTTATTTAACTAGGCAAGTCAGAACAAATTCTTATTTAAAATGACGGCCTCCTGCGGGTACGGGGGCTGGGATTATAAATTTAAAAAATGTAAATAATAAAGGACAAAACACACATCACGACAAGCGAGACACTACAACACTACATAAATAGGGACCTAAGACAACAACATTGCATTGCAGCAACACATGAAAACACAGCATGGTAGCAACACAACATGACAACAACATAGTAGCAACACATCATGGCAGCAGCACAACATGGTAGCAGCACAAAACATGGTACAAACGTTATTGGACACAGACAACAGCACAAAGGGCAAGAAGGTAGAGACAACAATACATCACTCGAAGCAGCCACAACTATCAGTAAGAATGTACATGATTGAGTCTTTGAATAAAGAGATGGAGATAAAACAGTCCAGTTTGAGTGTTTTTTGCAGCTCATTCCAGTCGCTAGCTGCAGCGAAATGAAAAGAGGAGTGACCCAGGGATGTGTATGCTTTGGGGACCTTTAACCTGTTATGGCTAGGGGGCAGTATTTTCACGGCTGGATAAAAAACATACCCGATTTAATCTGATTATTACTCCTGCCCAGAAACTAGAATATGCATATAATTATTAGCTTTGGATAGAAAACACTCCAAAGTTTCTAAAACTGTTTGAATGGTGTCTGTGAGTATAACAGAACTCAAATGGCAGGTCAAAACCTGAGAGATTCCTTTACAGGAAGTGGCCTGTCTGACCATTTATTGTCTTTCTTTGACATCTCATTCCATTACAAAGGATCTCTGCGGTAACGTGACACTTCCCACGACATCCAATAGGCTCTCAGAGCCCGGGAAAAACCTGAATGTCGTCATTCCAGCCCCAGGCTGAAACACATTATCGCCTTTGTCAAGTGGCCGATCAGTAGACAATGGGCAGTAGGCGCGTGCACTGGTCGCCCCCGTCTTTCTTTTTTCCCCTCTATTTAGCTAAACGCATATTCCCGGTCGGAATATTATCGCTTTTTTACGAGATAAATTGCATAAAAATTGATTTTAAACAGCGGTTGACATGCTTCAAAGTACGGTAATGGAATATTTTGAATTTTTTTGTCACGAATTGCGCCATGCGCACGACCCTGATTTACCATTTCGGATAGTTTCTGGAACGCACGAACAAAACGCCGCTATTCGGATATAACGATGGATTATTTTGGACCAAACCAACATTTGTTATTGAAGTAGCAGTCCTGGGAGTGCATTCTGACGAAGACAACAAAAGGTAATCAAACTTTTGTAATAGTAAATCTGATTTTGGTGAAGGCTAAACTTGCCGGGTGTCTAAATAGCTAGCCCGTGATGGCTGGGCTATGTACTTAGAATATTGCAAAATGTGCTTTCACCAAAAAGCTATTTTAAAATCGGACATATCGAGTGCATAGAGGAGTTCTGTATCTATAATTCTTAAAATAATTGTTATGCTTTTTGTGAACGTTTATCGTGATCGTGAGTAATTTAGTAAATTGTTAGTAAATTCCCCGGAAGTTTGCGGGGGGTATGCTAGTTCTGAACGTCACATGCTAATGTAAAAAGCTGTTTTTTGATATAAATATGAACTTGATTGAACAAAACATGCATGTATTGTATAACATAATGTCCTAGGTGTGTCATCTGATGAAGATCATCAAAGGTTAGTGCTGCATTTAGCTGTCTTCTGGGTTTTTGTGACATTATATGCTAGCTTGAAAAATGGGTGTCTGATTATTTCTGGCTGGGTACTCTGCTGACATAATCTAATGTTTTGCTTTCACTGTAAAGCCTTTTTGAAATCGGACAGTGTGGTTAGATAAAGGAGAGTCTTGTCTTTAAAATGCTGTGAAATCGTCATATGTTTGAAAAATTGAAGTTTTTGTATTTTTGAGGAATTTGTAATTCGCGCCACGCCTATCATTGGATATTGGAGCAGGTGTTCCGCTAGCGGAACGTCTAGATGTAAGAGGTTAACAGAATGTGACTGTCAGAACGGGTGCTGTATGTGGAGAATGAGGGCTGCAGTATTGTTGGGAATGGGCCGTAAGTAATAATTTCACTGTTAGTCCACACCTGCTGTTTACTAAACATGTGACGAATAAACTTTGATTTGATTTGAATGGGAGACGAAGCTGCCTGACTAAAAACACCAGTAGAGTGTGCTAGAACACCTGACTGAAGCTGGCTGTTTTAACATTTAGGATGAGTGCTGAGGCTAGAGTTAGGGTTAAGCCAGGGTGTGGACGTAAGGCTAGGGTTAGGATTGAGCCAAGGTGTGGATATAATAACACAAGACTTGTGGTACAATTTCAATTATAAATCTATTATGAATGCCTTTGGTAAAAGACAGGTTACATTTTTAATGACGGGAGTTTATTCTGGACAGTCTGAGTGGAGTAATACATTGGATGAGTGTGTCAACTCTGTTCCACTATTACCAAAGTTGTTTGATATTTTTGGTGTCACTTAAAACTTCCCGGCCAGACAGATAGTCAGGCAGATGGACACTTAAGTCTTATTCTCTGTTTAAGATGGATGTCAGGTAGGAGATGGGGCCTGTGATGACTGTCCTGACAGTTGAGATGAATCAGCACCCCTCCAAGGATCCCCAGGATGGGAAGTGAGAGGGGGGGGGGGGCCCACAGGGCCAGTCTGCTTCCATTTCGAGAGGCATCAGCACCGCTGGCACGCCAGCATAACATAACAAAACTGTTGTGAGCTACAATTAGTGCTGAGGAAGGATATGGTGGGTGAATGTAGATTTAAGTTTAGTGTGACACAACGTTTTTTGAGGTTATTCATTCAGAGTAAAACAAACACTGGTCTCAGTTGGAAGTGAGGCAAAGTTTGAAAGTATCATGTTTTTCAAAGTTTGTAAAGTTTTAGAATAAAGTAACAGGTTGACGTTTTCGTCTTCTAACATTATAATTACTTTTAGAATGATAAGAAGTGTTAACATTTTAGCACACCACAGTACTCAACCCGTTACTCAACAAGCAGAAAAATGACACCTGGTCAGAGATCTGCCACTTAAAATCTGCCCCGGACCAAAGACTGAGACCACTGGGCACAAACTGGTTGAATCAAAATGTTTCAACATAATTTGTCAATGTATTGTTATGTGGAATCTAACAAGAAAATACATTGGATTAAAACTGGATTGTATCATCATGGTAATCACATTTAAATATAGACAATCTTGTATAAAATATGTTGAATTTGTACATTTAAAACAATGTCAGGTCTTCAATGTTATATCCACTATCAAAACAACAAAAGACAGGCTGGGTAGCACCTCCTACTGGAGAGTCAATCTATAGATATCCTTTGGTTTCCCTTCCAGGATTTTAAACAAGCCCAGCCCTGCTTAGTTATGATAGCTGTCACTGATGATTACCAATGTGCTATTGTGAGAATAATTGTTAAGAGATCTAGATTCACCGTTGAAGTTATTCCAAAGACTAGGTTCGTTAACAGAGCAAATTAAATGTTACCATACTTTATTAGTATTATATCATCAATGAGGCTTATTAGGCCTGTATAGTGTTTGCTAAGTCATCAACAGCTAGTTCAATTTAATCCAGGATTCAACTAAAAATAGACTACACACTGTAGGCCTAGAGTTTCTAGCTCTGGTTGATTTCAAGTAATGAAGTAAATGTATCTTTTGCTTGGATAGTTCAATTTGTGCCACTAGCTTTAATTCCAGTTTGTCTACAAATTAATAATACATATGTTGGATTCACTTCTCCATCTCAACCAAAAATCTAAGTTAAAGTGTACGACTAAATCAAATCACACTATATTTAAAGTGCATTTAAAGTTTGATTTCTCAAACTTACATTTTTGTTTGCGATGGAGACGTGAATTCAACATATAAATTATTCAATTGTAACTGGAAATAAAGACAGACTAACTCAGTTGCATAGATGGAACTATTCAAGCAGAGGATAAAATCACCTTTAAATGATGATATTTGGTTGTGGTGTCAGTATAACAGTCTAACTTTTGTAGTACAGTAAATAGCCTAAAGTTAAATCTATTTTAGAAACTAAAATAAATTACAATCTTAAAATGAGTAACACGTCCATGGCCACATTTTGAGGTTACTGTAACTATAAATGTCTTCTTATGTAATCATATAAAGTGTGTATGTTCAAGGTAGAATGCAAAGGTTGTCATAGGTCTGTGGAGATCTTCACATTTTATATAATAATCTGCGCAGAATCTTTAACGGCAATGATCACTTGTGCCATGTACTTTCAATGTAATCTCAACTGCAATCCAGGTCATTTGGATCTGCTACTAGATGAAGTACACTTGGGTTAAATATTTTACAGGTATTTTACAAATGCTCTATCCCTAGAATAAATCACTTTTCTCCCGGGTAACCCGATATTTAACGCCAAAATCTGAAATCATTCAAAAGTATTATAAAGCGTTTAAATATGTGTGGATTTGATTAGAGCTTGGATCAGCATGAACATTTAGAGCTGGTGCTACCTGAGCCTGATGAGCCATATATGAAATACATTTTATGAGCCCCAAATTAATGACATTTAATGAGCCCAAGCCCCAAAAAAACCAAATGATTCTGCCATTAGCCAACACATACAGTTGAAGTCGGAAGTTTACATACACTTAGGTTGGAGTCATTAAAACTTGTTTTTCAACCACTCCACAAATGTCTTGTTAACAAACTATAGCTTTGGCAAGCCGGTTAGGACATCTACTTTGTGCATGACACAAGTCATTTTTCCAACAATTGTTTACAGACAGATTATTTCCAGTATCACAATTCCAGTAGGTCAGAAGTTTACATACACTTTAAACAACTTGGAAAATTCCAGAAAATTATGTCATTGCTTTAGAAGCTTCTGATAGGCTAATTTACATCATTTGAGTCAATTGGAGGTGTACCTGTGGATGTATTTCAAGGCCTACCTTCAAACTCAGTGCCTCTTTTCTTGATATCATGGGAAAATCAAAAGAAATCATCCAAGACCTCAGAAAACAATTGTAGACCTCCACAAGTCTGGTTCATCCTTGGGAGCAATTTCCAAATGCCTGAAGATACCATGTTCATCTGTAAAAAGAATAGTATGCAAGTATGAACACCATGGAACCACGCAGCCGTCATACCGCTCAGGAAGGAGACGCGTTCTGTCTCCTACCGATGAACGTACTTTGGTGCGAAAAGTGCAAATCAATCCCAGAACAACATCAAAGGACCTTGTGAAGATGCTGGAGGAAACAGGTACAAAAGTATCTATATCCACAGTAAAACAAGTCATATATCGACATAACCTGAAAGGCCGCTCAGCAAGGAAGAAGCCACTGCTCCAAAATCACCATAACAAATCCAGACTACCATTTGCAACTGCACATAGGGACAAAGATGATACGTTTTGGAGAAATGTCCTCCGGTCTGATGAAACTGTTTGGCCATAATGACCATCGTTACATTTGGAGGAAAAAAGGGGAGGATTGCAAGCTGAAGAACACCATCCCAACCATGAAGCATGGGGTGGCAGCATCAGTTTGTGGGGGTGCTTTGCTGCAGGAGGGACTGGTGCAGTTCACAAAATAGGTGGCATCATGAGGTAGGAAAATGATGTGGATATATTGAAGAAACATCTCAAGACATCAGTCAGGAAGTTAAAGCTTGGTCACAAATGGGTCTTCCAAATGGACAATGACCCCAAGCATACTTCGTAAAGTTGTGGCAAAATTATTATGTCAGGAGAACGCTGCCAAAAGTAATCACACAGCCATTTTCAAAGCAAACATATATGTCACAAAAACCAAAACCACAGCTAAATGCAGCACTAACCTCTGATGATCTTCATCAGATGACACTCCTAGGACATTATGTTATACAATACATGCATGTTTTGTTCAATCAAGTTCATATTTATATCAAAAAACAGCATTTTACATTAGCATGTGATGTTCAGAACTAGCATACCCACCGCAAACTTCCGGTGAATTTACTAAATTACTCAAGAACGTTTACAAAAAACATAACAATTATTTTAAGAATTATAGATACAGAACTCCTTTATGCAATTGCGGTGTCAGATTTTAAAATAGCTTTTCGGCGAAAGCACATTTTGCAATATTCTGAGTAGATAGCTCGGCCATCACAGGCTAGCTAATTTGACACCCACCAAGTTTGGTGCTCACTAAACTCAGAATTACTATAAGAAAAATTGGATTACCTTTCTTGTTCTTCATCAGAATGCACTCCCAGGACTTCTACTTCAACAACAAATGTTGTTTTGGTTCGAAATAATCCATAGTTATATTGAAATAGCTCTGTTTTGTTCGTGCGTTGAGCTCACTATCCGAAGGGTGACGCGCGGGCGCATTTTGTGACAAAAAATTAAAAAATATTCCATTACCGTACTTCGAAGCATGTCAAACGCTGTTTAAAATCAATTTTTATGCTATTTTTCTCGTAAAATAGCGATAATATTCCAACCGGGCGACGTTATATTCATTCATAGACTGAAAGAAAAACATGGAGTCGTCTCGTGCACATGCACTCCAGTGTCATTGTTCCCTGCGTGACCACTCACAAAAACTCCTGTTTTTCGCCCAGAGACTGCAGAGAAGTCATTCCACTTTCTGGCGCCTTCTGAGAGCCAATGGAAGCCTTAGAAAATGTCACGTTACAGCAGAGATGCTGTATTTTTGATCGAGATGCACTAGAAGGAGAACAAATTGTCAGACAGGGCACTTCCTGTATGGAATCTTCTCAGGTTTTGCCTGCTATATGAGTTATGTTATACTCACAGACACCATTCAAACAGTTTTAGAAACTTTAGAGTGTTTTCTATCCAAATCTACTAATTATATGCATATTCTAGTTTCTGGGCAGGAGTAGTAACCAGATTAAATCGGGTACGTTTTTTTTCCGGCCGTGCAAATACTGCCCCCTATCGCAAACAAGTTAACTGACCTAAGACAGGGAATTTTTACTAGGATTAAATGTCAGGAATTGTGAAAAACTGAGTTACATTTATTTGGCTAAGGTGTATGTAAACTTCCGACTTAAACTGTATACAGTGCTGTATGATATAGGCTACTGCACATTACACACGACAGAAAAACATGAATGCCAATAGTTAGCTATATGCACTCTTGGGTAAATAAATTAAACTAGCTCCAGTATGCTAATGTATTACTTTACTGTATTGTATAATGCTGTATTATATGGACTGGAATTATGCACATCATTCAAACCATGATGTTCATACCATGATAAAGCAGAAGAGAACATGCGATTCTTGTGTAGCACAGGTACAAGTATAGGCTAGCGATTTTGATTTGAATTTTGAAATATACAGTGCATTCGGAAAGTATTCAGACCCCTTCACTTTTTCCAATTTCTGTTATGTTACAGCCTAAGTCTAAAATTGACTATAAAAATAAGTATTCAGACCCTTTGCTATGAGTCTCGAAATTGAGCTTAGGTGCGTCCTGTTTCATTTTATCATCCTTGAGATGTTTCTACAACTTGGAGTCCACCTGTGGTAAATTCAATTGATTGGGCATAATTTGGAAAGGAACACACCTGTCTATATCAGTTCACAGTGCATGCCTGAGCAAAAACCAAGCCATGAGGTTGAAGGAATTGTCCGTAGAGCTCAGAGACAGGATTGTCTCGAGGCACAGATCTGGGGAAGGATACCAAAAAAAAACTGCAGCATTGAAGGTCCCCAAGAACACAGTGGCCTCCATCATTCTTAAATGGAAGAAGTTTGAAACCACCAAGACTCTTCCTATAGCTGGCCGCCCGGCCAAACTGAGCAATCGGGTGAAAAGGGCCTTGGTCAAGGAGGTGACCAAGAACCTGATGGTCACTCTGACAGAGCTCTAGAGTTCCTAGAGTTCCTAGCGTCAAGTCTGGAGTAAACCTGGCACCATCCCTACGGTGAAGCATGGTGGTGGCAGCATCATGCTGTGGGGATGTTTTTCAGCGGCAGGGACTGAGAGACTAGTCAGGTTCGAGGGAAAGATGAAAAGAGCAAAGTACAGTGACCCTTGATGAAGTCCTGAGTGCTCTGGAGCAGGTTCTCAGACTGAGGTGAATGTTCACCTTCCAACAGGACAACGACCATAAGCACACTTAAAAAACAAAGCAGGAGTGGCTTCTGGACAAATCTCTGAATGTCATTGAGTGGCCCAGCCAGAGCCTGGACTTAAACCCAATCTAACATTTCTGAGAGACCTGAAAATAGCTTTGCAGCAATGCTGCCCATTCAACCTGACAGAACTTGAGAGAATCTGCAGAGAAGAAAGGAAGAAACTCCCCAAATACAGGTGTGCCAAGCTTGTAGCGTTGTACCCAAGAAGACTCAGGACTGTAATTGCTGTTTCCACACTGGTACTGGTGCTCCAACAAAGTTCTGAGTAAATGGTCTGAATACTTATGTAAATGTGATATTTCAGTTTGTTTTTATATAAATGTGCAAAAAAATTCTAAAACCTGTTTTTGCTTTGTCATTATGGGGTATCGTGTGTAGATTGATTAGATTTTTTTATATACATTTTTGAATAAGGCTGTAACCTAACAAAATATGGAAAAAGTCAATGGGTCTGAATACTTTCCGAAGGCACTGTATAGGGCTATATGTCAATCTAGTACAGGATTTTCTATTTTGGATGCAATTTGAATGGAGTTGATGGAGAGAGAGTGCTTGTGTGTACACTGATTTAACCTGTTATGGCTAGGGGGCAGTATTTTCACGGCTGGATAAAACACGTACCCGATTTAATCTGGTTACTACTCCTGCCCAGTAACTAGAATATGCATATAATTATTGGCTTTGGATAGAAAACACTCCAAAGTTTCTAAAATTGTTTGAATGGTGTCTGTGAGTATAACAGAACTCAAATGGCAGGTCAAAACCTGAGAGATTCCTTTACAGGAAGTGGCCTGTCTGACCATTTCTTGAACTTCTTTGCCATCTCTATCTTTTACAAAGGATCTCTGCTCTAATGTGACACTTCCTACGTCGTCCTTAGGCGCTCAGAGCCCGGGAAAAACAGAATGTTGTCATCCCAGCCCCAGGCTGAAACACATTATCGCCTTTCTCAAGTGGCCGACCCGGTCTTTGTGATTTTTCCTCTGTTTGCCGAAAAGGAGATTCCCGGTCGGAATATTATCGCTTTTTTACGAGATAAATTGCATAAAAATTGATTTTAAACAGCGGTTGACATGCTTCGAAGTACGGTAATGGAATATTTAGAATTTTTTTGTCACGAATTGCGCCATGCGCGCGACCCTGATTTACCATCTCGGATAGTGTCTGGGACGCACGAACAAAACGCCGCTATTCGGATATAACGATGGATTATTTTGGACCAAACCAACATTTGTTATTGAAGTAGCAGTCCTGGGAGTGCATTCTGACGAAGACAACAAAAGGTAATCAAACTTTTATAATAGTAAATCTGATTTTGGTGAAGGCTAAACTTGCCGGATGTCTAAATAGCTAGCCCGTGATGGCTGGGCTATGTACTTAGAATATTGCAAAATGTGCTTTCACCAAAAAGCTATTTTAAAATCGGACATATCGAGTGCATAGAGGAGTTCTGTATCTATAATTCTTAAAATAATTGTTATGCTTTTTGTGAACGTTTATCGTGAGTCATTTAGTAAATTGTTAGCAAATTCCCCGGAAGTTTGCGGGGGGTATGCTAGTTCTGAACGTCACATGCTAATGTAAAAAGCTGTTTTTTGATATAAATATGAACTTGATTGAACAAAACATGCATGTATTGTATAACATAATGTCCTAGGTGTGTCATCTGATGAAGATCATCAAAGGTTAGTGCTGCATTTAGCTGTCTTCTGGGTTTTTGTGACATTATATGCTAGCTTGAAAAATGGGTGTCTGATTATTTCTGGCTTGGTACTCTGCTGACATAATCTAATGTTTTGCTTTCGCTGTAAAGCCTTTTTGAAATCGGACAGTGTGGTTAGATAAAGGAGAGTCTTGTCTTTAAAATGCTGTGAAATAGTCATAAGTTTGAAAAATTGAAGTTTTTGTATTTTTGAGGAATTTGTAATTCACGCCACACCTATCATTGGATATTGGAGCAGGTGTTCCGCTAGCGGAACGTCTAGATGTAAGAGGTTAAAGTAACGGTATTCAAGTGATTGGCTGTTTTACAACTCTGGAGCTGCAATTAAAAACATAATCTTTACAATTGATAACAAGGTGACCCCTGAAAGCTAGATGGAGATGGGTAAATTAAATTGACTTCAGTTTTTATATTACTGTAAAATAGACTCTGCTGCAGATAATGTAGGCCTACCTGTCACAATAAAAAATGTTACTATGATGAGATGATAGGTCTACATGCATTGTGAATTGCGCTCCATACTGAGTAGGGCTGTCTGTCCCCACCCTGAGCGTTGATCAATTTTGCAGAAGCTGTAGAGAAGCCACATTTAGATATCGCACCTAATCTAACAGTTCCATTTCACGCCATGCTGTTCATATAAATAATTTCTTATAATTTACTGGTTTCTCACAGTTATTTTTCCCAGGAAAAGGGAATGGTTTTGGTCGGTAAATCACGGTAAATCTCAGTAACCAGGTTACCGCCATTCAACCCTAAAGTACAGTGATAACAGTGATCTGTTGTATAAATAAACAAAATATCTGACATTGTATTCTGATTTGCATTCCCATTTAAAAGCACTTTGCTGTGCTTTTAAATGGTTTAAAGCGCAGTGATAGACATTTGGGTGACAACTAAACCAAAAATCAGACTGTTTTTCCATTGGGATTTGGTTGTGCTTTTAGATGGTTGAAAGCATAGTGGTAACACATTGGAAATTCAACAAATTTTTGGCTGTCTTTTTGAGTGTGTCAATATAGCTTGCAATCTCATTGATCAATGTCTCTATCAAATAATATCCAATTATCCACGTTGAAATTACATGGTGTGCCCAGTGGGAGGGATCTATTCAGTCTGTACCGCTGAAGTGTTACAGATTACATAGACATGTAAAGGTAATTTCTGATTTAGCCGACAAATGCAGTGCTTACCATAAACGCAGTGTCCGCTAACGCAGGAACATTGCCTTTCAATTTCAATCACGCTGTAATGCTAAACTTCCGCAAAACAGATTGAACAGAGCCCTGAGCCCCAGTTCAGGTACTCACGCCCATGCACACACACACACACACATACACACAAACACACACACACACACGTGTAATACCCCGGCTAAGCGTCTGTCCCTTATCAAACACTAGCTTACTCTGACCTTGATCTGATTCACCCTGAGATTCATCCTGAGGACCTTTGGGCAAGGCAGGCAGATGTCCCCTTACATGTCATCAGTGTGTTAAAGCATTAACATTAAACAGCATCACATTAACATCTCTTCCCCTAGCCTGGGGTACTTCCAGACAAGATGCCATTGATGGACGCATAGTTGATGTGTGTAAGGGGCTTTACTGTCTATGGAACGCCGTTTGGGTCTTAAAGCACGTGGTCAAAACGCTATCTTTTTAATGCAACAGTGGGGGAAAAAAGAAATTGATCCCTTGCTGATTTTGTACGTTTGCCCACTTACAAATAAATGATCAGTCTATAATTTTAATAGTAGGTTTATTTGAACAGTGAGAGACAGAATAACAACAAAAAAATCCAGAAAACCGCATGTCAAAAATATTATCAAATGATTTGCATTTTAATGAGGGAAAAAAGTATTTGACCGCTCTGCAAAACGTGACTTAGTACTTGGTGGCAAAACCCTTGTTGGCAATCACAGAGGTCAGACGTTTCTTGTAGTTGGCCACCAGGTTTGCACACATCTCAGAAGGGATTTTGTCCCACTCCTCTTTGCAGATCTTCTCCAAGTCATTAAGGTTTTGAGGCTGACATTTGGCAACTCGAACCTTCAGCTCCCTCCACAGATTTTATATGGGATTAAGGTCTGGAGACTGGCTAGGCCACTCCAGGACCTTAATGTGCTTCTTCTTGAGCCACTCCTTTGTTGCCTTGGCCATGTGTTTTGGGTCATTGTCATGCTGGAATACCCATCCACGACCCATTTTCAATGCCCTGGCTGAGGGAATGAGGTTCTCACCCAAGATGGTACATGGCCCCGTCCATCGCCCCTTTGATGCGGTGGTTGTCCTGTCCCCTTAGCAGAAAAACACCCCCAAAGCATAATGTTTCCACCTCCATGTTTGACGGTGGAGATGGTGTTCTTGGGGTCATAGGCAGCATTCCTCCTCCTCCAAACACGGCGAGTTGAGTTGATGCCAAAGAGCCCCCATTTTGGTCTCATCTGACCACAACACTTTCACCAGTTGTCCTCTCAGTCATTCAGATTTTCATTGGCAAACTTCACAAGGCATGTATATGTATTCTTGAGCAGGGGGACCTTGCGGGCGCTGCAGGATTTCAGTCCTTCACAGCGTAGTGTGTTCCCAATTGTATTCTTGGTGACTATGGTCCCAGCTGCCTTGAGATCATTGACAAGATCCTCATGTGTAGTTCTGGGCTGATTCCTCACTGTTCTCATGATCCTTGCAACTCCAAGAGGTGAGGTCATGCATGGAGCCCCAGGCCGAGGGATATTGACAGTTCTTTTGTGTTTCTTCCATTTGCAAATAATCGCACCAAATGTTGTCACCTTTTCACCAAGCTGCTTGGCGATGGTCTTGTAGACCATTTCAGCCTTGTGTAGGTCTACAATCTTGTCCCTGACATCCTTGGAGAGCTCTTTGGTCTTGGCCATGGTGGAGAGTTTGGAATCTGATTGATTGATTGCTTCTGTGGACAGGTGTCTTTTTTACAGGTAACAAGCTGAGACTAGGAGCACTCCCTTTAAGAGTGTGCTCCTAATCTCAGCTCGTTACCTGTATAAAAGACACCTGGGAGCCAGACATCTTTCTGATTGAGAGGGGGTCAAATACTTATTTCCCTCATTAAAATGCAAATCAATTTATAACATTTCTGACATGCATTTTTCTGGATATTTTTGTTGTTATTCTGTCTCTCACTGTTCAAATAAACCTAACATTAAAATTATAGACTGATCCTTTCTTTGTCAGTGGGCAAACTTACAAAATCAGCAGGGGATCAGATACTTTTTTCCCCCACTGTACGTGTGTAAAGTACAGGTGCAGGTGCTAAATGAACGCATGTACGCGCTAAATTAACATCTTCACACGCTAAATTAACGCCTACATGCGTCAAATAAGCACGTGCAAATGTGCTTGCAGGCGGTTCAACATGTGCTACGGCTGCAAGCGGTCCTGCACACGTCAAGTTAACGCCTACAGCTGCTAAATATACACCTACACACGCTAACTTAACGAATTCCTTAATATGCAAATTTTACTAGCCAATTTCCCTAGCTTCTCCTTTCAACCAGATTTCACAGTTTGAAGGAACTTCCTTTTCCACTGCAAGCAGAGTTTGAACCTTTGCAAGGTAACGGTTTTGTCGTTGAAATGTGTTGTTACGGTATCGTAAAGTTTATCAGCTAGTTTACAGTGGAAGGATCTGTTTCTCATCACTGGCTATAACATTCAGCTAACAATAATCTAGCACCAGGATCAGCAGTGCTTAGCATAAGCTAAGTCAGATATTTTGCTAGCTAATTTAGCTAATGTCGGTAGCCTCGAACCCCGGCCATATTATATCATATAGTTAGCCTCAAACTTTGCCCGGTCATACTGCTAGCCGCAGTGAATGGAACCGTCTTGTGTTTTATTAAAAGCCCAGCTGAAAAAACATGTAAACTATAACAGCCACGGAAACACATTGGACTGTGTTAATACTATCAAGGTAAATTAACTAGCAAGATTGTTGCTTGCATGCAGGGCCAGGCATATATAGGTTAGACAACGGCGGTGCTCAAAATCCTGGTAGTTCTCGATTTTTGGACTATTGTCTTAATTTTGTTTTATCATCGACTTAAGGAAGACAATTTACCTAAATGGGATTTATCGGCTAATACTGAAGCAGGACATGTTTTTGAGTTATGGTTTTAGCCCAAAACCTTGTATTTTAGCAAAACAACTTAAGGTAGGCAACTTCTTCAGCCTGACTGGCTTTCATTTAAATGCTAGCGTTAGCCGCGCTAGCTCGCGATTAGCAGGAAGACACAGAAAAGCTCGCATAAAGCAAATTTGGCTACTGACAACCTTGTAAAACCTTTGCTAACATCTAACGTTACATGTCAGCTTTCGAACAGAGTAGACTTTAATGTGCACGTTCACTTTTTGAATATATTCCATCAAAGCTTATTAGGGTAAAATAACTTCAGGCATATACCCAGTACTGCTTCAAAGGAATAGGGTTCCCATTCCTTCCGCTTTATTTTCACACAATTGTGTCTTGCAGAAGGGAACCATGAAGAGGAGCTTGGAGTGGGCAAGGGGAGGCTGATAAAGCACCAGAGAAGACCTGATTCATCAAGTATCAATTCATTTTGGTGATTCTCACCTGGTTGGCATGCATGCACAACACGACAAGGTATGCAACATTAAGCCCAATCAAATATCCAATGTTGTTAAAACATGTATCCCAATTTACAGTCAAGCAACATTTGTCAGTTGTGTTAATGTTATGAACTACAACCAATCTATGGTTCTTGGAGTCAATGAATCAATTCAAAGTGACTACAATTAGACATTTTAAAACTGTGCCAGTAAAGATGACAAAAAAGTAATCTGCTCTTATGTTTCTGTTTACATTTTTTCCTGACATTTCAATCTGACACTCTTAATGTTTGATGTCAGGCCAAACGTCTTCAGCCACCCTAGGACGGAGAGCCGCTGGTTGGCATTTGACTGCAGTGTCTGTGGGTGTACCAGGAATGGACGTAAGAAGTTAGGTCCCCATGATATCAAAGCTTCTTACCATCTCCACTGCAGCCCAGTCAATATCGATTTAATAAAAAAACTGGAACAATAGATTGTGCTACACGTACAACTCCAGTTTGCCTATTGTCCCAACAAATGTAAATTATACATTTTTACATATGTCAGAGTGCATTTTCTTTTATAGCTCTGCTTTCAACGCCATCCTGACCCACAAACTGGTTAGCAGGCTCTGGGTGTAAATCCTGTAATAACGAATTAGATTTTTTACATTATATGAATGTGTATCCCCAGAATGGACCCGACACTACCATGATACACATGAGTACATGGAGGAGCTGTGGGACCTGACATAATGAGGATAGGACAAAACAAAGTAGATGGTGCAACTTGACCATTCTTCCATCTACTGTACATTGACATGGAGATGATCAGCAGCTTCAAGTTCCTGGGCACCCTGATATCCTTTTCTGTCCTCAGTTACTTCACTCAAAGTCCCACTTGTGCTTCTCCACTACCCTCAAACTTGCTGCTCCACGACCTATGTACCAACTACAGTGTCTTTTATTGCCATAACACATGTAAATGAAATGTCCATATTTACTTTAAGATTTATTTATGTTAACATTGCACATATTGTAACAGTCCCTTGACATACATGACTTAACTACTTTGCATAATGCTCAGTTTACCCACTAAGAACTCATACATTTATTTAAATATTAAAGCTGCATTATGTATTTCTGTGTCTAATTGATTGTGGTTGGTTGTAATGTTTTTGAAAACTTTCACTACACAACTTTCTTTTGATTATGGACAACCCTGTTGGGAACTTTCATAATATCAATTATTTTGGGGTACATCAATTAACATTGGCTGCAATATTCCAAACTTACTATAAACGTTTAGGATAATTCCACTTAAATGAATTCTTTAAATCAAATCAAATTGTATTTGTCACATGCGCCAAATACAACAGTTTTAGACCTTACAGTGAAATGCTTACTTACAAGCCCTTAACCAACAATGCAGTTACAAAAAAACGACAAAAAAAGAAAAGCAAATAATTAAAGAGCATCAGTAAGATAACAATAGCGATGCTATATACAGGGGATACCGGTACAGAGAATGTGCGGGGTCACTGGTTAGTCGAGTTAATATATACATAGGTAGAGATATGAAAGTGACTATGCATAGATAGAGTAGCAGCAAATAGTCTGGGTAGCCATTTGATTAGATGTTCAGTAGTCTTATGGCTTGGGGTAGAATCTGTTTAGAAGACTCATGGACCTAGACTTGGCGCTCCGGTACCGCTTGCCATGCGGTTGTAGAGAGAACTGTAGCTGTGGCTCCACTGGCAATCCCAGCCGAGGAATGCTGAAGCCCCAGACATGAAAATGAAAACCTTCTCCATGGTTAAAGGGTATGTTTTCCCCCCTGAAAAAAGGGAAGGGGGGGACATTAAAGTCCATAAGTAACACTTGTTGGAGAACACAATACTCTTAAGTGAAAGTCGTTTGGGATTTAATTTATCTATTACATTCTTAGGGGGCCCATGGAAGAATAAGGCTACAAAAGGATTTTCCACAGTTGTGAGAGTGATTAGGTGATGTTTTACTGATGTGGGCCGTGTTACTTCAATGATCATGGTTTTGCATCTAACCCTACACCTCCAGAAGTCAGTCCCTCCAGAAACATATGACTCTTTTCTCTATTGCTCTTTGATTGGGACCAGGTGGGGAGTGCTCTGCTTTGAAGAGAGAAGCTATGTCTTTGGCCAAAAGAGGTTTCTCAGCGTAGATGAAAACCTCTCTGAAGAGGCTTGAGTGTCTATTCATGTAAGGCAGGAGACGTAGACACTCCAGACCCTCTTTGAATCTGTAAGTAAAAAAAGTCTATGAATTTGCCCTGAAGAATTTAACTAAACTTGAGATTCCTTTGATATATGGAAACTCACTACTCAAGAGCATCCCATATCCTGCTTTCTAAGTAGAACTTTGTGGCTAACTCCACCAGGGCATCCCTCTCCAATGTACGAATGTATCGCTCTGGACCCAACATGACCACTTCCTG
This sequence comes from Salmo salar, assembly GCF_965601325.2. Classification (NCBI taxonomy): domain Eukaryota; kingdom Metazoa; phylum Chordata; class Actinopteri; order Salmoniformes; family Salmonidae; genus Salmo; species Salmo salar. The sequence continues at coordinate 68,840,353 of NC_138291.1, forward strand.
TGTCTCGTTTGTGCTAACTGGATCTTAGATTGTTTATTGAACTGTGTTTTGGGACAAATTAGCAAAACAAACTGATTATCACTACCCTTAAAGATTGACAGCCAACAAAAATAAACCAAATCCATGTGGAAAAGTTGTCATGAACTACAACCCAATTTCTTTTCAAACTTAGTGCAAATTAACAGTAACATAACATCCATCACAGTATAAAGTACTTACCTTCTCCAACCTCTCTCTGAAGTCATATTCCGCAAATTCTTTCAATTCTGGCACAGGGGGTTGTAGGCCACACATTTGCCTGTATAGCCTCTCTGAAAAAATGTGGCTCTACACCCCCATGTACCAGACAGACAGCAATCATGCGGCCCACCTGCTTGTATACGCCATCATAGAGTGCTGTCACACAGAAGACAAACAGTAAATAAAGGACACATTACATACAACAATCAAATGTCTTACTCAAGTCATGTATATTGCCATAAACAAACGTGTCTTTGTTGATGTAAAAGTGTATCTCACCTTGAGAGTTGCAAGAAAAGCATTTTTGCCAATCAGGTCCCTCAAATATTGCTGAGGAATGGATGGCACTCATTAGCAGCCGGAGAAATTCACTTGAGGGACCACCCTCATCAGCTGCCCCTTTTCCGTCAGCATCCCTAAAAACCATGTCTATTTTTGCCTCCGGATTAAAGCGGGCTCTCTTAAAGCCTCTCATTGCACAATCATAAACGTTGTCCCTCATCATGTTAATTTGGTTGGCATCTCATTAACTTCAGCAGTGTTTGGAAGTCAACACTAAAAGAGACATTCAGAATAACAAAGCTCAGATACTTCCCACAATTCATCTGTAATAACAAGACATTTAATTATTTACAGGGATGACTTACTCATTGTCATCACCAACATCAACAGAAGAGTGTGGTGAAGGTGGACAATAAGCCTCAGGGAATGGTGGAGGGGAGGCCACAGAAAGTGGTATAGGTGGAGGGGGGCCACAAGAAGTGGTGCAGAAGATGGGGGTGCCACAGGAATAGGTGCTGCCACAAGTGTAGCCTCATTTGTAGAAGTAGTCTGTAAAAGGTCATTTGAAGGCTTATACATTTCAAAAACATGGAGAAAGCAATAAAGCTGTGGAACATAATGTGATTGCATTCTGAAAATGATTTACAGAAGAAAAAAAATTGCATGCATCACTCACTATAGAATGTAATCAATGTGTAGGTCAGGAAGACATTTTAAGGATGCATGTAGCTCTATTTTTTAAATAATATTTTCAATATGTATTACATTCAACAAGCAGACAGTGTTGTTTTCTCCTCCATGGTCCGTCCTAACTCTGGAGGGAACGCCATATCTGGAGACAGCATTCATGAAGCAATCCATTACAGTACTGCTGCGATTGTTGCTGGAAGCATGGAGAAACACAACGAGGCGGCTGTACCCATCAATGCCACAATGTATGACTATCCTCCACCTAAATCAGAAAACACAGCACTGGTTGATACAAAAGCTGAACACATGAAATATACAAACATCACCATCCTCCTTTACCACTTAGATGTTGCATCAAGTTCCTGCAGTATATAACAAAGCAGCAGACCAGATATTAAATTAACATCCAAAATGTGGAACAATGTTAATGAATCAAGTTAATGAGTCAAGAGGACAGATTCTCCTGTTGTTCACACTTAGGCATAAATACTTTGTTCCAACTGTTTTTGCCTCAGTATGTCCTCAATATAAGCATGTTTGTTAATTTCATGATGCAGACATTCTATCGATCACAGAAGCAGCAGAAACACAATAAAACAATTATTATCCACATGATTGACATATTGGGCCATTGCTTGCTAAACTGAACTGTTGGTTGTTGATGAACAATTTCAGATGTACAACTTCTCACCAGTGATATAGATAATTGTGTCTATCACAAAGAAATATCTACCTTATCAGTTTGTGGTTTCCATCAAGATCTATAATGAGTTTGGTCCAGCAACACGGTATGACCTTCTATGTAGCCTCTGCGACATGGCTCTGAGGGCAGCCGCCCTCGGGTTAACACGAATCATGCTGTCCCTCACTCTGCGTCTCTGCACCCGGATTCCCAATGCCCTTAATTGTGCTCAAACAGCCTCCGGTCCAAGTCTATCTTTCCCAGCCACCAAGTCCTTAATCTTTTCATCCAGAGCCAAGTCTGACATGTCAGACTATAATGGTGCATGCGACAGATTGAAGTGTCTGGGAAAAAATGTGTAATAATGGACAGGGATGGATGGACAGGTATTTCATCATAGTCATTTTAAAGTCCTGTCTTGATTGTAGTTCTAAATTGTTTGATTGGTAAGAAACTGGAAACCATGCATCTAAAGTCTGTAGTAACGGACGATCCGGACGAAGACGGTGGAACTTCTGCAGCATAGAAGAGTCCAACACGTCCTCGACCGGAACCCAGCACCTCTCCTCCGGACCGTACCCCTCCCACTAATGTCCAGAGGGGGCGGAGTAGCCTCCCGCACCTCAGACTCCTGGAGGGCCAGCCACCACCGGCCTGAGGAGTGACACATGGAACGAGGGGTTAATACGGTAATCGGGTGGAAGCTGTAACCTATAACAAATCTTGTTCACTCTCCTAACGACTTTAAATGGCCCCACAAACCGCGGGCCCAGCTTCCAGCAGGGCAGGCGGAGGGGCAGGTTTCGGGTCGAGAGCCAGACCCGGTCCCCCGGTGCGAACACCGGGGTCTCACTGCGGTGGCGATCTGTGTTCTTCTTTTGGCGCATCACGGCCTGCTGAAGGGAGACACGGACGGCTTCCTATGTCTCCTCCGCGCGTCTGAACCAGTCGTCCACCGCAGGAACCTCGGTCTGACCCTGATGCCAAGGTGCCAGAACCGGCTGGTACCCCAGTACGCACTGGAAGGGAGAGAGGTAGTGGAGTAGTGGCGGAGCGAGTTCTGTGCCATCTCGGCCCAGGACAAGAACGCCGCCCACTCCCCCGGCCGGTCCTGGCGATAGGACTGCAGAAACTTACCAACATCCTGGTTCACTCTCTCCACCTGCCCATTACTCTCGGGGTGAAAACCTGAAGTAAGGCTGATCGAGACCCCCAGACGCTCCATGAGCGCCTTCCTGACCCTAGACGTGAACTGGGGACCCCAATCAGACACTATATCCTCAGGCACCCCGTAGTGCCGGAAGACGTGTGTAAACAGGGCTTCCGCAGTCTGTAGGGCCATAGGGAGACCAGGCAGAGGAAGGAGACGACAGGACTTAGAGAAATGATCCACAACGACCAGGATCGCGGTGTTATCCTGTGAGAGTGGAAGATCAGTTAGAAAATCCATGACAGGTGCGACCAAGGCCGCTGTGGAACGGGTAAGGGGTGTAACTTACCTCTGGGCAGGTGCCTAGGAGCCTTACACTGGGCACACACCGAGCAGGAGGAAACATAAACCCTCACGTCCTTAGCCAAGGTAGGCCACCAGTAACTCCCGCTCAAACAGCGCACTGTCCGACCGATCCCAGGATGACCAGAGGAGGGTGACGTGTGGGCCCAATAGATCAACTGGTCACGAACAGCAGAAGGGACGTACAGATGCCCAGCGGGACACTGGGCGGGAGCGAGCTCTGCAAGTAATGCCTGCTCAATGTCCGTTTCCAGCTCACACACTACCGGCGCCACCAGGCAGGAGGCAGGGAGTATGGGAGTGGGATCCATGGGCCGCTCCTCTGTGTCATACAGCCGGGAAAATGTGTCTGCCTTCACGTTCTGGGTGCCTGGTCAGTAGGACAGGGTAAACACAAAACGGGTGAAAAACATGGCCCACCTTGCCAGGCGAGGGTTCAGTCTCCTTGCAGCCCGGATGTACTCCAGATTGCGGTGGTCAGTCCAGATGAGAAAAGGGTGTCTAGCCCTCTCAAGCCAGTGTCTCCACGCCTTCAAGGGCTTGACGACAGCCAACTGCTCCCGGTCCCCCATGTCATAGTTTCGCTCCGCCGGGCTGAGCTTCTTTGAGAAGAAGGCACAGGGGCGGAGCTTTGGTAGCGTACCCGAGCACTGAGAAAGCACTGCTCCTATCCCAGCCTCGGACGTGTCCACCTCCACTATGAACGCCAAAGAGGGATCCGGATGGGCCAGCACGGGAGCCGAGGTAAACAGAGCCCTCAGGTGACTAAAAGCCCTGTCCGCCTCTGCCGACCACTGCAAACGCACCGGGCCCCCCTTCAGCAGTGAGGTAATGGGAGCAGCTGCGTGACCAAAACCTCAGATAAACCTCCAGTAGTAGTTGGCAAACCCTAAGAACCGCTGCATCTCCTTTACCATGGTGGGAGTCGGCCAATTACGCACGGCTGAAATGCAATCACTCTCCATCTCCACTCCTGAGGTGGAAATACGATATCCCAGGAAGGAGACGGATTGCTGGAAAAACAAGCATTTCTCAGCCTTGACGTACAGATCATGCTCCAACACGCGACCAAGCACCCTGCGCACCAGGGACACATGCTCGGCGCATGTAGCGGAGTATATCAGAATGTTATCAATATACACCACTACACCTTGCCCGTGCAGGTCCCGGAAAATCTTGTCTACAAAGGCTTGGAAGACTGATGGCGCATTCATCAACCCATACGGCATGACGAGATACTCATAGTGCCCTAAGGTGGTACTGAAAGCCGTCTTCCACTCGTTTCCCTCTCAGATACGCACCAGGTTGTAAGCGCTCCTGAGATCTAGTTAGGTGAAGAAGCGCACCCTGTGCATTGACTCAATTGCTGTGGCTATGAGTGGTAGCGGGTAGCTATACCTCACAGCAATCTGATTCAGACCCCGATAGTCAATACACGGGCGTAGACCTCCCTACTTCTTCTTCACAAAAAAGAAACTCGAGGAGGTGGGTGAAGTGGGAGACCGAATGTACCCCTGATGCAGGGATTCGGAGACATGTGTTTCCGGTGGCCTCCCTGATCAAACCTGACACTAATGGTCGACTATCTAAGGCGTGAACGGGGAAGGGCACAGCCACGGGAACAATGGGGATCCCTAAACTATAGGCGAACGCTCTATCTATAAAGTTCCCAGCCGCGCCTGAATCGACAAGCGCCTTATGCTGGGAATGCGAGAAAAACTCAGAAAAAGTAACAACAGCTCCATTGGTATCTGAGAGGGGGGGTGGGGGGGTGGAACCACCAGACCCCGATCTGAACGTCCGCAGGTGGCCAGCAGGTTGTCCAACCGGAAGGACAGGTCCACCAGCTGGTCAAACGTAAGGTTGGTGTCTCTGCAGGCCAACTCTCGACGGACGTCCTCACGCAGCCTGCAGCGGTAATGGTCGATCAGGGCCCTGTCATTCCATCCCGCGCCGGCAGCCAGGGTTCTAAACTCCAGGGCGCTCCTCGTCTCCTGCCTCAGATGGAAGAGGCGCTCACCCGCCGCTCGACCCTCGGGCGGATGGTCGAAGAATGCCCAGAAACCCGGGTGAACTCCTCAAACTGGTCCAACGCCGCATCTCCCTCTCTCCATACGGCGTTGGCCCACTCCAGGGCTTTCCCGATGAGGCACGAGACGAGGGTGGACACCCTCTCACGACCCGACGGAGCCGGGTGGATGGTGGCCAGGTATAGGTCCAGTTGGCGAAGGAACCCCTGGCAGTTCGCAGCCTTCCCCTCGTATTTCTGAGGCAGGGAGAGACGAATCCCCCTGGAACCAGGATGAAGAGGGGCGCTCAGTGCAGACCCCGGTTGTGCTGGTGGAGGCGCTGGAGGAACTCCCTGTCTCTCCCAGTGGTCCATTGTCTGGACAACGTGGTCCATGGCGGTGCCAAGATGTTGGAGCATTGCTGCGTGCTCCCGGACGTGCTCCTCTACCCCTAATACCGGGTACCTGCTCCTGCTGACTCCATCGTAGTGGTCCGTAATTCCGTCAGGGGTGCGTAGTGGCGGCAGAGAAGTCAGACGCATGAGAGCAAAACTGTGTTTCCAATGGCTCAGTTTAATTATCAAAACCCACCGGATACAGAAAAATGAAATAAATGGGTACATAACCCGACGCACACCAGAACATAACATGCACAAGCACTGACAACAAACAATTACATGGGGGGGAACAGAGGGTTAAATACACAACATGTAATTGATGGAATTGGAACCAGGTGTGATGGAAGACAAGACAAAACCAATGGAAAATTAAAAGTGGATCGGCGATGGCTAGAAGGTTGGTGATGTCGACTGCCGAACGCCGCCCGAACAAGGAGAGGGACCGACTTCGGCGGAAGTCGTGACAACAAGACTGCGCCGTTCACTGCGGCGATGGCTGGGGTGTGCGGATCAACTTTATGATTAATAATAGTATTTAAAAATAATCAACCTTGTTAACATGGACTCAAGGGCATCAAGTCCAGGATTATCGGAGAGCAGAAGCTGAGTGCAGTCATTTAGGGTCTGTTTGCAGCGGATAAGGAAGTTTCTTCTCGCCCTCTTCAATTGTGGTGTTGTTGCATCAAACTGACTGTACACCGATTAATGAAACCTGGTTGAAAGGAGGAGCTAGGGAAATTGGCTAGTAAAATTAGCATATTAATGAACGCGTTAAGTTAGCGTGTGTAGGTGTATATTTAGCAGCTGTAGGCGTTAACCTCTCTGGGCTAGGTGGCACCAAATCGTTCCACCTACGTAACAGCCAGTGCAATCCCGTGGCGCGTTATTCAAAAACATTAGAAATGCAAAATCTTCAATTTTTCAAACATATGACTATTTTACACCATTTTAAAAGATAATACTCTCGTTAATCTAACCACACTGTCCGATTTCAAAAAGGCTTTACAACGAAAGCAAAACATTAGATTATGTCAGCAGAGTATCCAGCCAGAAATAATCAGACACCCATTTTTCAAGCTAGCATATAATGTCACATAAACCCAAACCACAGCTAAATGTTGCACTAACCTTTGATGATCTTCATCAGATGACAACCCTAGGACATTATGTTATACAATACATGCATGTTTTGTTCAATCAAGTTCATATTTATATCAAAAAACTGCTTTTTACATTAGCATGTGACTAGCATGTGACTAGCATTCCCACCGAACACTGCCTGTGAATTTACTAAATTACTCACGATAAACGTTCACAAAAAGCATAACAATTATTTTAAGAATTATAGATACAGAACTCCTCTATGCACTCAATATGTCCGATTTTAAAATAGCTTTTCGGTGAAGGCACATTTTGCAATATTCTCAGTAGATAGCCCGGCATCACAGGGCTAGCTATTTAGACACCCAGCAAGTTTAGCACTCATCAAAGTCAGATTTACTATAAGAAAAATGTTATTACCTTTGCTGTCTTCGTCAGAATGCACTCCCAGGACTTCTACTTCAATAACAAATGTTGGTTTGGTCCGAAAGAGTAAATAAGGGTTACGAGCATGGCGCAATTCGTGACAAAAAAATTCTAAATATTCCATTACCTTTAAAATCCATTTTTATGCCATTTTTCTCGTAAAAAAGCGATAATATTCCGACCGGGAATCTGCATTTAGGTAAACAGACGAAAAAAAATAAAGCATTCGGTCGACTCGGGCACGCGCCTAAGCCCACAGTACTCTGATCGGCCACTTGCCAAACGCGATAATGTGTTTCAGCCAGAGCCTGCCTCGATATCGTTCAGCTTTTTCCCGGGCTCTGAGAGCCTATGGGAGCCGTAGGAAGTGTCACGTTAGAGCAAAGATCCTAAATCTTCAATAAAAACAGCCTAGATGAAACACGTCTTGTCAGACAGGCCACTTCCTGCATGGAATCTTCTCAGGTTTTGGCCTGCCATATGAGTTCTGTTATACTCACAGACACCATTCAAACAGTTTTAGAAACTTTAGGGTGTTTTCTATCCAAAGCCAATAATTATATGCATATTCTAGTTACTGGGCAGGAGTAGTAACCAGATTAAATCGGGTACGTTTTTTTATCCGGCTGTGTCAATACTGCCCCCTAGCCCTAACAGGTTAACTTGACGTGTGCAGGACCGCTTGCAGCCGTTTATTTTGCACATGTTGAACCGCCTGCAAGCACATTTGCACGCGCTAATTTGACGCATGTAGGCATTAATTTAGCGCGTGAAGACGTTAATTTAACACGTACACACGTTAATTTAGCACCTGCACCTGTTTACTTTACACACGTAGCATTAAAAAATTGCGTTTTCACCACGTGCTTTAAGACCCAGACGGTGTTCCATAACTGTCTTCCATTTCAACTGATGAACTGCAGTCCATATGGTGTAAGTCAGCTGGTGCCTTCAACTATTGAAGATCCTCTTCATCTTTGAGTAATTCATATTTAAGTCGCCTCTGATTTGAGCCTCTAAGCCCATTACTGTGTGAATGATGATTGACAATTATCTATGCAACATGAATGTCTGCATTTTACATACCAATTTCTCCCAAGTATGGGCTGTAGCTGGTATGGAGCACATCTGAGACATTAAGTTGTTGGGGTACATGAGGCGTTGCTCCATCATTACATCTCCAAAGAGGAGTTGCTCCATCATTACATCTCATGACATCTCCATAGAGGCGTTGCTCCATCATTACATCTCCATAGAGGCGTTGCTCCATCATTACATCTCCACAGAGGCATTGCTCCATCATTACATCTCCATAGAGATGAGGACATCTGTCTCATCAGGAGGAATACGTTTAGGCTACTGTATGTCAACAAATGTTCTTATGGTCTCACTTGAGTGACACAAAATAGGAATTGCCACTTACTTCCATGCATTGGCTTGTAAAGGGTTCTTTTAAACTCAATGGTTTGTTTAGTATTGGTGTGATGCCTTAGATTGAGGATTTAGTAGAGTAGTATATGTTAAGCGTAGTTTTGCATCTGAGCAGACGGGTGAGCATGCTTCAATTCAAATAGCCTCTATTTAAAATGAAACATTTCTGTTTGCCTGAAAGGTAATGAGAATGTTAAACTTCTCTAGGAAAGGGGGGCAGTATTGAGTAGCTTGGATGAAAAACATGCCCAAAGTAAAATGCCTGCTACTCAGGCCCAAAAGCTAGAATATACATATAATTTGTAGATTTGGATAGAAAACACTCTGAAGTTTCTAAAACTGTTTGAATGGTGTCTGTGAGTATAACAGAACCCATATGGCAGGCAAAAACTTGAGAAAAAAATCCAACCAGGAAGTGGGAAATCTGAGGTTTGTAGTTTTTCAAGTGATTGCCTATCCTATATACAGTGTCTGTGGGGTCATATTGCACTGTCTAAGGCTTCCACTAGATGTCAACAGTCTTTGGAATGTTGTTTCAGGCTTCTACTGTGAATGGGGAGAGAATAAGTGCTGATTCAGTCATGTGTCTGGAAAATTGGCATGAGCTCAAACATGCGTGCGGCCGTGAGAGCGAGCTGCCTTTCCTTTCAATTCTAAAGACAAAGGAATTGTCCGGTTGGAATATTAATGAATGTTTATGATAAAAACATCCTAAAGATTGATTCTATACATCGTTTGACATGTTTCTATGAACTGTAATGTAACTATTGTGACTTTTCGTCTGGACTAAACTCGCGTGCGAACGAAATGGAGGTATTTGGACATAAAGATGAACTTTATCGAACAAAACAAACATTTATTGTGGAGTGGGAGTCCATTCCGATGAAGATCATCAAAGGTAAGTGAATATTTATAATGCTATTTCTGACTTCTACTGACTCCAAAATGGCGGGTATCTGTATGGCTTGTTTTGATGTCTGAGCGCTGTACTCAGATTATTGCAAAGTTTGCTTCTGTTGTAAAGCTTTTTTGAAATCTGACACAGCAGTTGCATTAAGGAGAAGTTTATCTATAGTTCTGTGCATAACACTTGTATCTTTTATCAAAGTTTATGATGAGCATTTCTGTAAATTGATGTGCTCATTCACTGGAAGTTTTGGAGACAAAACATTTCTGAACATTACACGCCAATGTAAAATGGGGTTTTTGGATATAAATATGAACCTTATCGAGCAAAACATACATGTATTGTGTAACATGAAGTCCTATGAGTGCCATCTGATGAAGATCATCAAAGGTTAGTGATTAATTTGAGCTGTATTTCTGGTTTTTGTGACGCCTCTCCCTGCTTGGAAAATGGCTGTGTGGTTTTTCTTGTCTATGTGCTGTCCTAACATAATCTAATGCTATGCTTTCGCCATAAAGCCTTTTTGAAATCGGACAGTGCCGTTGGATTAACCTGTTGGGTCTAGGGGGCAGTATTTGCACGGCCGGATAAAAAATGTACCCGATTTAAACTGGTTACTACTCTTGCCCAGAAACGAGAATATCCATATAATTAGTCGATTTGGATAGAAAACACTCTAAGGTTTCTAAAACTGTTTGAATGGTGTCTGTGAGTATAACAGAACTCATATGGCAGGCCAAAACCTGAGAAGATTCCATACAGGAAGTGCCCTGTCTGACAATTTGTTGTCCTTCAGTTGCATCTCTATCGAAAATACAGCATCTCTGCTGTAACGTGACATTTTCTAAGGCTTCCATTGGCTCTCAGAAGGCGCCAGAAAGTGTAATGGGGTGTCTGCTGTCTCTGGGCGAAGAACAGCAGGAGAATTTGTGAGTGGTCAGCCTGGGAACAGTGACACTGGAGATGTGCATTCATGAGAATTATCAATTTTTTTCTTTCAGCCTTTGAATGAATATAACGTCGCCCGTTTGGAATATTATCGCTATTTTACAAGAAAAATCGCATATAAATTGATTTTAAACAGTGTTTGACATGCTTCGAAGTACGGTAATGGAATATTTTTAAATTTCTTGTCACGAAATGCGCTCGCGCGTCACCCTTCGGATAGTTACCTGAACGCACGGACAAAACTGAGCTATTTGGATATAACTATGAATTATTTGGAACCAAAACAACATTTGTTGTTGAAGTAGAAGTCCTGGGAGTGCATTCTGACGAAGAACAGCAAAGGTAATCCAATTTTTCAAATAGTAATTCTGAGTTTGGTGAGCCCCAAACTTGGTGGGTGTCAAATTAGCTAGCCGTGATGGCCGGGCTATGTACTCAGAATATTGCAAAATGTGCTTTCGCCGAAAAGCTATTTTAAAATCTGACACCGCGATTGCATAAAGGAGTTCTGTATCTATAATTCTTAAAATAATTGTTATGTATTTTATGAACGTAAATCATGAGAAATTTAGTAAATTCACCGGAACTTTGCGGTGGGTATGCTAGTTCTGAACATCACATGCTAATGTAAAAAGCTGGTTTTTGATATAAATATGAACTTGATTGAACAAAACATGCATGTATTGTATAACATAATGTCCTAGGAGTGTCATCTGATGAAGATCATCAAAGGTTAGTGCTGCATTTAGCTGTGGTTTTGGTTTTTGTGACATATATGCTTGCTTTGAAAATGGCTGTGTGATTATTTTTGGCAGGGTACTCTCCTGACATAATCTAATGTTTTGCTTTCGCTGTAAAGCCTTTTTGAAATCGGACAATGTGGTTAGATTAACGAGAGTCTTGTCTTTAAAATGGTGTAAAATAGTCATATGTTTGAGAAATTGAAGTTATAGCATTTTTGAGGTATTTGTATTTCGCGACACGGGATTCCACTGGCTGTTGAAGTTAATGAGAAGATTATCTTTAAAATGGTGTATAATACTTGTATGAGTGAGAAATTTGAATTATGAGATTTTTGTTGTTTTGAATTTGGCGCTCTGCTATTTCCCTGGCTGTTGGCGGGGTGGCGGGGACGCTAGTGTCCCACATTTCCGAGAGAAGTGTAATGTGATCCAATCATCCCAGACAATTATGAATTACTGTCTGTAGATTTCCATTTCAGGTTATTTGAGGCCCTACACAGGGTATTGCATTTCTATAAACAGCATATGATTAATAATACCTTTACTATGGAACTGTCAAACGCATGTCCTTTATATGTTTATCAATTCGCACATTTTTTTCCCATTCCACATTCATACAAAAATGTATCTTATTGATTTGCATCTGTTGTTGCTATGTGTTCATTATTTTGGAATAGTTAGCATGGGTACTGTAGGCTGAAGACCTTCAATGGTGTTTAAAATACTTTTTTTTTTCTTAAGGCTTACTGTATGATTTGTTATGTAATATTTATAATGAGATTAAAAATTCAATCAACAGATAACTTTCATGTTTTTCAATCATTTAAAGGGGAAATCCAATTGTTACATCCATTTTTTGCGACTTATAAATTCATTATATCTACCCATTGATTCTTGAAGAATGTAAATTATAAATGCTTTCGGAGCTTACTTCTACTGTCGTACTCAAAATATGAGCTTGTTTTACTCCAATGTTTGTACACAAATTAAATGTAAACAGATACTATATAGCCTCAAAACATGGTTAAAACTTGAATTGTGTAAATCATGGATGGTCAGTCCTTGCATCCACAGCTCTGTCTATAAATACAAGATTGGTTATATTTCTCCAGCTCCAAACACTTGGTTATTGATTCTACTCCTTCTGAAAAAACCTACACTCGATCCCTCCGATGTCAACAACTACAGACCAGTATCCCTTCTTTCCTTTCTCTCCAAAACTCTTGAACGCGCCGTCCTTGGCCAGCTCTCTTGCTATCTCTCTCAGAATGACCTTCTTGATCCTAATCAGTCAGGTTTCAAGACTGGGCATTCAACTGAGACTGCTCTTCTCTGTGTCACGGAGGCTCTCCGCACTGCTAAAGCTAACTCTCTCTCCTCTGCTCTCATCCTTCTAGACCTATCTGCTGCCTTTGATACCGTGAACCATCAGATCCTCCTCTCCACCCTCTACGAGCTGGGCATCTCCGGCACCGCGCACGCTTGGATTGCGTCCTACCTGACAGGTCGCTCCTACCAGGTGGCGTGGCGAGAATCTGTCTCCGCACCACGTGCTCTCACCACTGGTGTCCCCCAGGGCTCTGTTCTTGGCCCACTCCTATTCTCGCTATACACCAAGTCACTTGGCTCTGTCATATCCTCACATGGTCTCTCATATCATTGCTATGCAGATGACACACAATTAATCTTCTCCTTTCCCCCTTCTGACAACCAGGTGGCGAATCGCATCTCTGCATGTCTGGCAGACATATCAGTGTGGATGACGGATCACCACCTCAAGCTGAACCTCGGCAAGACGGAGCTGCTCTTCCTCCCGGGGAAGGACTGCCCGTTCCATGATCTCGCCATCACGGTTGACAACTCCCTTGTGTCCTCCTCCCAGAGTGCTAAGAGCCTTGGCGTGACCCTGGACAACACCCTGTCGTTCTCCACCAACATCAAGGCGGTGACACGATCCTGTAGGTTCATGCTCTACAACATTCGCAGAGTACGACCCTGCCTCACACAGGAAGCGGCGCAGGTCCTAATCCAGGCACTTGTCATCTCCCGTCTGGATTATTGCAACTCGCTGTTGGCTGGGCTCCCTGCCTGTGCCATTAAACCCCTACAACTCATCCAGAACGCCGCAGCCCGTCTGGTGTTCAACCTTCCCAAGTTCTCTCACGTCACCCCGCTCCTCCGCTCTCTCCACTGGCTTCCAGTCGAAGCTCGCATCCGCTACAAGACCATGGTGCTTGCCTACGGAGCTGTGAGGGGAACGGCACCTCCGTACCTTCAGGCTCTGATCAGGCCCTACACCCAAACAAGGGCACTCCGTTCATCCACCTCTGGCCTGCTCGCCTCCCTACCTCTGAGGAAGCACAGTTCCCGCTCAGCCCAGTCAAAACTGTTCGCTGCTCTGGCACCCCAATGGTGGAACAAGCTCCCTCACGACGCCAGGACAGCGGAGTCAATCACCACCTTCCGGAGACACCTGAAACCCCACCTCTTCAAGGAATACCTGGGATAGGATAAAGTAATCCTTCTAACCCCCCCCTTAAAAGATTTAGATGCACTATTGTAAAGTGGTTGTTCCACTGGATATTATAAGGTGAATGCACCAATTTGTAAGTCGCTCTGGATAAGAGCGTCTGCTAAATGACTTAAATGTAAATGTAAATGTAATTGCTGCTTTAAAGATTAGTTTTTTAAAAATTACATTCAGGATTGTTGTGGCACCAAGTTACCTTATCTTACCTTGCTCTACTCTCAAAGGAGATGTAATGTTCTCACCGGCAACAATAGTAAGTTATTTTTCAAATGCCAATTTCCAAGGACACCTGTTGTTTGTGTATTCTCTGAAGCTCCCATACATTTGCTGTCTCACTAAAAAGTCATTTGAGCCACTTTTCATTTTTTATTGATTTAATATATTATGATTTTTATCAAACATTAGGTGTCATGCACTATACAGTACCAGACATTGTTAAGTCTTACATTTCAAATAGGTTTTATAATGGGGCCTGTCAACCAAATACAACAAACTATTTTCTCATTAAGTAAAATGTAATTAAGTTATTGCATTTTTTCCAGAAGGATATTGAATCTTCATTAAAAAAAAATGTTTTCTTTACTTCAAAGAATGAAATGTATATTAAGTTCAATGTTTTGACAGAGAGTAGACAAATTGGTTTAATTATCCAAATGCAATTAAATCAACATTGAGTGGGTGGATGAGGCATAATATACACATTCATAACTCATCTAAATTCATTTTAATTTAGGTGTTCCCTAAAGTCTCAATGCTGATTGTTGCCTCAAGGTATTAATTTCCTAACACCATTTAATTGATTCATTGCTACGTATTTCTACACATTTAAGAAAGTGTAGCATTTTTGCAATTGTGTTGTGTATTTGACAAGTTTTTTCCAAACTAACAGTTAAACTCTCCAGCCAAACAAACTCAAAAAGTTCAGCTGTGTGATAAGTTGATCCTTGTTTCCCATTAGACTGAAAACCTGGGCATTACTGAGTTGTACATCTTTCTAACTGCCAGAGCATCATCTACAGCTCAGCCTGGTGAATTTCTGCAGAAAATCAACCGCACACATCATTGCTTTACCAACGAAAAAAAAAGCCAAACAAAGTAATTCAATAATGTTGCTCTAACACATTGCCTCCACTTGCAGACAAAGCCAACACAGAACTGCTTAAAAAATAATATTTGCTGATGCTGTGGCTGGGGAGATACGGTATAGTAAATAAGTTGGAGAATGGGAAAGAAACACCTGTCATCCACATCTCTGTGCTCCTTTCATCCATTTTCTTCTACCTGGCTGTGTTACCATGGCAACTTCCGAGTTTAAGTACATACAGTATAGTAGGCTCTGGGGGTCCTCCAAAGCGTCCTTGAAATTATTGGCCAGACAAATTGTTTAGTTCACCGTAAGTGATTAAAATGAAGCCTTAATAACTAACTAATTCGGAGGGGGTGGCAGCATTTCACTTCTCGGAGAGTTGCGACAATAGAAGAACCGTCTGTTTCCTGCCAACCAGATGTTGATATGTGGATACGTTTTTATTTTGTGTGTATGAAATGTGCCGTAATCCAGTATCACAGATCATGTTGGTTTCTATTACCTGTAGTGCATGATGAATCAATTATTAGAACGGAACATAATGCATTGTTAAAACCCCTCCTGTGTCAGACCTTATTACAAAACTAAACTTCACATGCCCAAGTTTCATGTTAAATATGTTTAATGGGATTTGAAGACTACTACTGTTGCAGTGTTACTGTAGCTGTTGTAAGCACCTCTATGATTCGGTCTAAAACCATTTTTAAATAGCTTCTTAGCCCATCGGGCTGTTATAACAAATGTCGATGCTGTTATTGTCAGCTCAGCTCTCTCTCTACCCATGGTCTATCAGCTGATTAGTAGCGAGCTATGTCTAAATATGAAGACTCACTCCTAGCCTTATAACCCCCCTTTCCAATGTGATAAGGATTTGAGCAGACATCTCAGTATGATACCATACTGTGCATTCTGTGTAACTGTCTCCTCTGTGTATTCTCACAAGCTTCAAGACAACATTTTGTGAGATGTTTTTAGGAAGACACATACATAGGACAATAAGACAATTCCTGATGGGCCTTTCCTCAACAAATGGAACTATGGGAAGGATCTACGTTAAAATATCATAATTTGTTTCTCTGGGCCTCTCATAATATAATGAGACCAATTTGGCTTAGCTTGTCTGTCTTAGTACATTAAGGACCACAGAGCAGTGCATGCTTCCCTGGACAGGGAGTGGGAGACTTACAACAAGTAATGTTTCTAGCAGTTCAACCAGAAAATATTTTGTGATTTAGCTGGCCAAAGCCACCACTTTAGTAATAATGACATTCTTGCTTGTGGAACCCATTTCTGGATAGCCTTAATTTGCAAAAAGAATGTGGTGAATCTGAGACCATCCAATGTTAGTTGGGAAAGATGTATTTAAAGCTTGCATAGAGAAACATTTCCCCCAAATCAGTTCAGGCAAGATGTAACCCGGTTCTTAGAAACTGAAGCTCCACCTATAACAATTAACACAATTATTAGAATGATGACAAAAAACATGAAATTAGCATTAATAGGCTACAGGCAAGATACATTAACTGAAGTAATTTATATATTACTGTTGGTGGCCACCCTGCCACTTGGTTTGCTGCTGGGAAGCTGGAGAATATAGCCATTATTGGAGATGGAACTGATTACAAAGACTGACTTAACATATCAAGTTATTGCAGAATACATTTTTGAAAATGAAATGACTGTCATAAAATGACCATGATATTGCAAAGCACCACTTGTTAAGTAGAATATGATTCATGTATGTAAGCCAAAGTGATATTGTCATTTAATGTAGTTTGAGTCCACTCCAATGCAACCATATAGCTGTAGACCATTGGACGGGAGTTTTCACAGCCAGGCAGAGCACGGAAATGAAAGGAGCGCCGGTGTTATGGCGTTACATACTTTCTAATGTAATTACTAGAGAGGAGAGAGCGATAGCGAGGGAGAGGAAACAGCACAACACGTTAAGGGGAAAGACCAGGCCTGTAGAGACAGCTTTAAAATTGCAGATAGATTGTAGCTTCCATCAATGTAGTTATCTGCATCACTTCCAATCCCCCATATCTTTTTTGCAAATATATATATATATATATATATATATATATATATATATATATATATATATATATATATATATATATATACAGTGCTGTGAAAAGTATTTGCCCCCTTCCTGATTTCTTATTTCTTTGCACATTTGTCACACTTACATTTTTCAGATCATCAAACAAATTTTAATACCACACAAAGTTAACCCAAGTAAACACAAAATTCAGTTTTTAAGTGATAATTGTATTTATTAAGCGAAAAAAGCAATCCGAACCTTCATGGCCCTATGTGACAGCCATACCATATAAGAATGTGAAATGTCAGAATAACAGGAGAGAGAATTATTCATTTCAGCTTGTATTTCTTTCATCACATTCCCAGTGGGTCAGAAGTTTACATACACTGAATTAGTATTTGGTAGCATTGCTTTTAAATTGTTTAACTTGGGTCAAACGTTTCGGGTAGCCTTCCACAAGCTTCCCACAAAAAGTTGGGTGAGTTTTGGCCCATTCCCCCTGACAGAACTGGTGTAACTGAGTCAGGTTTGTAGGCCTCCTTGCTCGCACAGTTTTTCAGTTCTGCCCACAAATTTTCTATAGGAATGGGGTCAGGGCTTTGTGATGGCCACTTCAATACCTTAACTTTATTGTCATTAAGCCATTTCGTCACAACTTTGGAAGTATGCTTGGTGTCATTGTCCATTTGGAAGACCCATTTGCAACCAAGCTTTAACTTCCTGACTGATGTCTTGAGATGTTGCTTCAATATATTCACAGAATTTTCCTACCTCATGTAGCCATCTTTTTTGTGAAGTGCAGCCGTGCCTCCTGCAGCAAAGCACCCCAACAACATGATGCTGCCACCCCCGTGCTTCACGGTTGGGATAGTGTTCTTCGGCTCATTATGGCCAAACAGTTCTATTTTTGTTGCATCAGACCAGAGGACATTTCTCCAAAAGTACGATCTTCGTCCCCACGTGCAGTTGAAACCATAGTCTGGCTTTTTTATGTCAGTTTTGGAGCAGTGGCTTCTTCCTTGCTGAGTGGCCTTTCAGGTTATGTTGATATAGGACTCGTTTTACTCTGGATATAAATACTTTTGTACCTGTTTCCTCCATCATCTTCACAAGGTCGTTTGTTGTTGTTCTGGGATTGATTTGCACTTTTCGCACCAAAGTACGTTCATCTCTAGGAGACAGGACGCGTCTCCTTCCTGAGCGGTATGACGGCTGCGTGGTCCCATGGTGTTTATATTTGCGTACTACTGTTTCTCCAGCTGAACTTAGTACCTTACAAGCATTTGGAAATTGCTCCCAAGGATGAACCAGACGTGTGGAGGTCTACAATGTTTTTCTGAGGTCTTGGCTGATTTATTTTGATTTTCCCATGATGCCAAGCAAAGAGGCACTGAGTTTGAAGGTAGGCCTTGAAATACATCCACAGGTACTCCTCCAATTGACTCAAATGATGTAAATTTGCCTACCAGAAGCTTCTAAAGCCATGACATAATTTTCTGGAATTTTCCAAGCTGTTTAAAAGGCACAGTCAACTTAGTGTATGTCAACTTCTGACCCACTGGAATTGTGATACAGTGAATTATAAGTGAAATAATCTGTCTGTAAACAATTGTTGGTAAAAATGACTTGTGTTATGCACAAAGTAGATGTCCTAGCTGACTTGCCAAAACTAGAGTTTGTTAACAAGAAATTTGTGGAGTGGTTTAAAAACAAGTTTTAATGACTCCAACCTAAGTGTATGTAAACTTCCAACTTCAACTGTATATCTCACTAGGTCAGGATATTGAAGCCTCCATATATCCACTTGTTCTAATATATCCATGACATTCATGATTTCCTTAAGAACATAAGGGTGATAGTTTGTAGAGTGATTTCCATATGGTCCATTGAAGTATTTAAAACAGTATTATAATCTCCTACCATAATAATAGAGTCTTGTATTGCTTGCGGGGTTGATCATTTATTTATTATATTTTCAAAGAAGTGTGGATTATCATTATTTGGTCCCTAAAGGTTAATGAGCCATATCTGTTTATGGTCCAAAAACAGATTTAAAATCATCCATCCACCTGGTGGATCTGTTTGGACAATTTGCACATTCGGAACAAAATTACTATTATTTAATATCATCACCCCTTTTGAGTTTCTTTGTCCATGGGAGAAGAATATTTGACACACCAAGTCCATTTTCCACACACCTTCATCTAAAATGTTGAATGAGTTTCCTGTGAACAATCAATATTATATTCCTTCTCTTTGAGCCAGGTAAATGTTGTTCTTCTTTTATTATTATCTGCTAAGTCATTACAATTAACTGGCTATACTTATTTCACCATTTAACATAATAAGATACAAGTTTCAAATCTATTCATCATAATATGTTTGTAAATTTACCATTAAAAATTACAATAGTGATTTAGTGTCTATATAGCTGTACCATGATATTTGCATTGCTACTAACCCTCCAAATGTTCTCCACTACTCTACCCACCAAAACCCCTCCCAAGTTGGGTTGTCATCTCAGTGACCGGCAGAGCACCCCCGTCCCCCCGGATCCCTAGGCCCCCCGAAAAGCCAGGACCCATCCTTCGAAAAGAGCACACATTGCCACCCACTTAACAGAAGCAGATCAACCGCTAAAAGTATTTCCAATATTCTCACCAGAATCTGCTTTATACATTGCTTTAAAAAAAATACAGACGCCTCACAAGACATCAACTGGCAGCTTCATTAAATAGTACCTGCAAGACACAAGTCTCAATGTCAACAGTGAAGAGGCAACACCGGGATGCTGGCCTTCTAGGCAGAGTTGCAAAGAAAAAGCCACATCTCAGACTGGCCAATAAAAATAAAAGATTTACATTTTTCGCTCTTATCCAGAGCGACTTACAGTAGTGAATACATACATTTCATGCATTTTTTTTTTTGTACTGGCCCCCCGTGGGAATCGAACCCACAACCCTGGCGTTGCAAACACCATGCTCTACCAACTGAGCCAAGATTGAGATGGGCGAAATAACACAGACACTGGACAGAGAAACCACTGGAAACCAGGACAACAGGAGAGGATATTTTTTAAGTACTGGACATCTTTGTGACATCAAATGGACTTTGATGGTCAAGATGTGTTGGTATCTGTATTGATGTGCAAGCAGTTGCAAGCAGTTGCTCCCGACGCCACTTGTGTACACTGCAGCATCCACCGAGAGGCTCTTGCTGACAAAGTTTTCTTTACTGACCATAATTTTCACTTGTCTGACCGCTTGCATGATGACGAGTTTCTCACATGACTGGCCTATCTGGGAGATGTTTTTTCTTGCCTGAATGATCTGAATCTAGGATTACAGGGACTCTCCGCAACTATTCAATGTGCGGGACACAATTGAAGCTATGATTAAGAAGTTGGTGCTCTTCTCTGTCTGCATTACAAGGACCTTCCTCCATGCCCTGCCTCCAGTCCACTTACCGATATCTGAACAAGAGAGCCTCATCAAAATTGCAAGAAGTGGTTCTGTGAAAATGTAATTTAATCAGAAGCCACTGTCAGATTTCGGAATTGGGCTGCGCTCAGAGTATCATGCCTTGGCAAATATCTCTGTTAAGACACTGTAGGGGGTGCATACTGGCGGCAGAGAAGTCAGGCGCAGGAGAGCAAAAACTGATTTACAACGGCGCAAATAAAACCACCGTTAACAGAACAATAAATCAATGGGTAAACAAAACACGTTACACACCAGCATAACGTGCACAAGCACTACAATAAACAATTCCGGACAAGGACATGGGGGGAACAAAGGGTTAAATATCCAACATGTAATGATGGAATTGAAACCAGGTGTGTGTGAAGACAAGACAAAACAAATGGAAAATGAAAAGTGGATCGATGATGGCTAGAAGACCGACAACGCCGACCGCCGAACATCGCCCAAACAAGAAGAGGAAACAACTTCGGCAGACGTCGTGACAGACACGGATGCCCTTTGCAACCACGTACCAATGTGAGAGTGGATTCTCTGCCCTCACTAGCATAAAAACTAAATACAGGCACCGACTGTGTGTGGAAAATGATTTAAGACTGAGACTCTCTCCAATACAACCTAACATTGCAGAGTTATGTGCATCCTTTCAAGCACACCCTTCTCATTAACCTGTGGTGAGTTATTCACAATTTTCGATGAACAAATGAAGTTTTACATGTAAGATGGCGAAATAAAGAGCAAAATGATTGATTATTATTATATTATTATATTTGTGCCCTGTCCTATAAGAGCTCTTTGTCACTTCCCACGTGCCGGGTTGTGACAAAAACTCATTCTTATGTTTAATAAATGTATCGTATAGTGTGTGAGTGGCAGGCTTACCATGATGGCAAAAAACTATATTTGAGAGTGTGCTGACCTTGGTGCTAGAGGCGGTACGCAGCTGGAGGGTGAATGTTTGAATGTGTACTGGACTATCAGGTGTTCCCAGTTTGGGAATACCTGATGTAGATAGAAGTAGTATGCTAATATTAAATAGCTGGCACATCGTTTCCAATTAATAAGAAGTTAGGCTAGCTAGCAAGCATTTCAGCCAGGTAGCCTAGAACAACAAAAACTAAAATTGTGCACTGTATGACAAAGTCATATACCAGTCCTCTTGAAAGAGGATGATGGCATTGTCCTTTCTCTACAATTGCATGTATGCACACACACACACACACACACACACACACACACACACACACACACACACACATAAATCAGTACCTTGGACAGCCACATCATACTTAGCTTATGTTGATTGAACTACCGTAATTTTGGGACTATAAGCCGCAACTTTTTTCCCAGGCTTTGAACGTCGCGGCTTAAACAATGACGCGGCTAATATATGGATTTTTCCCGCTTTCAATTTTAAAAAAAAAACACATTCTATGACGTGCTCAGTTTTTTGGCGGCATGAAGCTTTCAATAGACCGATGAAATTGTCGAACGGGTTAAGGTCAAACAACTATTTTTGTTTACTGTTTAGATTAAATCGAGCACTCTCAAACTTTCCATCATTCTGATTACGGGAGTCATTTTGTCACCCTGATTCCTGGGGGCACAACAAAGTATTTGCAGCCACTCGACATCAGTGTAAATCGTGCATTTAAGGTGGCGCTCCGTGTTCAGCGGGAGGCTTGGATGACAAGTGGGGAGAAATCCTTCACTAAAACGGGCCGCAGGCGAAGAGCAACTTATGGTTAAGTCTGCCAGTGGGTCCTGACAGCGTGGAGCATTGTCAAAAAATCCACTATCATCAACGGGTTTCGAAAGGCTGGACTGCTGCGTGTTGAAGAGGGCTCAGCGGGGGATTTGCCTCCGGATGAAAGTGACGAGAGCGACAATGAAAACGATCCAATATCGGATGAAGCAATTCAGAGGCTATTCAACTCCGACACCGAAGGAGATGGTTTCAGTGCACAGGAGGAGGAAGATAGTGACCAATGACTTTCTTGCTAGGCTACTGTTTACTGCTAATTTTGTATTTCTTGATACAAGCCGTGTTTCGTTAAAGCCTATTTATTTTTGTTACAAGCCGTGTTTCGTTAAAGCCTATTTATTTTTGTTACAAGCCGTGTTTCGTTAAAGCCTGTGTAAAGTTCATTTGTTTCAATGTACCGGTAGGCACCTGCGGCTTATAGACATGTGCGGCTTATTTATGTTCAAAATAATATATTTTTTTTAATTCAGTGGGTGCGGCTTATATTCAGGTGCGCTTAATAGTCTGGAAATTACGGTAAATCATTTTTGGTATCTTTTAGTTGTCACTGTATTTGACTAAGTATAGGTGATTAGATGATGTTGAAGTTGAAATAGTGCTGGAATGGTGGAGGCAGCTGCTGTTTTCTTTGCGACTTGCGATAACTCTTCATGGTTCTAAATCAATAGTTCTTTAGTATTCTGAAAATGTCGGAAACATGACCACTGTTGACATTGCTGTAGGTAACAGTGGTTCCTCCTTTAAAAGTTGTGAGTTTACACCGCGGGAATTAGAGGTACCAAGCGTCACGGCTTCATTACTCCAGACCACCACAGGGGGAGTTAGAGCACTCATTATGCATTTGAGTCCCAAGGTTTTATATGACCAATCATATCGAGTGGTTCCAATGACGAATTTAACACAAGCCATCCGTTGCTGGTGACTTTCAATCTATAGCAGCAGATGTATTTTTCAGGATACGTCAATACAGCACAGAAGGCTTAACGCCAGTCTGGTATTGTGGTTGTTCATTAGGAGATGGGAAATATGCAATATGCATACAAAATAATATACTTACCTTCCTTGAAAATCCATCTATATTGCCAAAGATGACAATGTTCTATCTTGAAAAAAAAGCATTGGAATTAAAAGTGAAATGTTTAACCTATTAACCTGCTTCATTATTTATGTATGCCAGTTGATGAAGAACAACTCCAATTTCATACATCATTGAAAAATTGTCTACGAATAAAAAAGTTCAAATAACTTCTTAGATTTGATGGAGACATTATACATCTTAGTGGATGAGAGACATGGGATCAGGAACAGAGTATTTTTGCCAAGCAATGCAATGAAGCTGGATCATTCTGGCAATGATACCTGCACCACCTACACACTGCAAAGACTCCCTAACTCTTCACTATTGTACACAATGGCCCATTGCTTGGAGACTTCCTTTGACCATTCTAAAGCCCGCATGGGGCATCCTTGGCTTAATGGCCCTGACTTTCTGTTCTATCTCTTTATCTGACATATCAAAATAGCATTCCCTGACAGACATATTGTGTTCTTTCATCCTTCTGTAAAAAAATCTAACCGTTACACTGTCATGAAATATGATTATATATCGACTGTTATGACGTTGCCCTGTTGGTGAGGCTTATGACCCCCACAAATACCTTACCCCCTTTCCTCTCTCTACTCTACAGATTGGACTCTTGGAAAGCCCTTTGTTAACATAGAGAGAGTCTGGTAACATCAAAAGGTTGGGAACGGAACCATATTTCGGTAATCCAACCAGTTGAAAATATCCGTTGGTACTTAAAGAATATGATGTCAGATCAGTTGTCATCTAAGACATTATTACTGATGATAGGACGACATAAACTGTATCTTGGAAAGTCTACACATTCTAGTTATCATATTCACATGGAATTGTTGTGCAATTTAAATGTTTAAATATGAAACTATTTGTGAAATGATTAAATGTAATTTTAGCTTCTAAATGAGAGAATTGTTTTCATAAGTGAACTATGCTCACTCAGTGGCCTGGCATTGGTTGTAAACTATGAAACACGCCCTTCTCTTCCTCACTTCAAAAGCCCATTGATGAAAGTCAACCTCTTGTGTTCCTGGTGACGTGAGGACTGCTGTCCATACGTTTAAAAGGGCTAATATCAACTACAGAAGTAAGCCAACCTCAGCGTGAGCTATGGTTGCGAATGGTTGAATGACACAAGCCAACAAAATTAACATTGTGTACCCGAGGAAGTGAGGACTGCTGTCCATACGTTTAAAAGGGCTAATTTCAACATGGGGATGACGATCGACACACTGGAAGGATGAATTTTGACTATACTAGCCAGAATGTAGCATGAGCTTATAGTATGGCAACTTGGTGTGAACTAGGGGCTAGGAAAGGATGGCCAATTTCTTTAGAAAGACAGGGTACTACAACATATCCGTTCTACCACACGACGATGGTACTACAACGTATTCGTTCTACCACAAGACATATTCTTCAAAGGACAAGGGAGATCTCTGCTGGGCAACCCAGCCTTCCATTTTCGACCAATCTATCGAAGCACAGATCAGAGTAAACATTTCTTGCATTTTCCTTTTCCAAATGGGCGGTTATTTAGAATGCATAAGATTCTGTATTTACGATAGCATAGCTTCATAAGGTCCGATAGAGACCCAATCCTTTTGTTCCTCAGTCTTCCTGCTCTTTCATTCAAACCCAACCCCCTTTCTTTGTGTAACCAGCCATCATATTGGTTCCGTCCGCAAGGGATGTTTTCTTGTATGACATAATCAGTAATCAATGTATGATTCATCGTGTGTATATGTAATTCTGTGTGATTATTTAGGTATTTAGTAAATAAATAATGAAACCAAATTTTGTATTGCTGATTCAACTTGTTAGCCAGGGTTTGTGAAGATAACCAAGAATTTTACGACATTCAGATGAGACTGAATAAGGTGACAATTAATAATTGACTGCTTTTGTTATAAAAGATGACCAGGTCTTTAAGAGTTTATTCGGAAGACAACAGCTCTATAAATATTCTTCCGTGGTGCCCCGATTTCCTAGTTAATTACATTTACATGATTAGTTTAGTCAGGTAATATTAATTACAGAGAAATTATTTGATAAAATGTCATATATCACTTAATCCATAGTATAGATACTACACGACTATGAAACAAATAGGACATGGCTTGCTTATGAGTTGCCATGAAAGAAAGTTAGATGAATTCAACTGAAAATGGCTAGAACAGGCGTTCATAGCTAAATGTTTTTGGTTAGCTTGAGAATAATAATTGCATGATTAATCATTCTACGGTACGTATGTATGTATGTAATATAGTAGAATGTTTTGAACCGACACTGAATCGTAGGAGCTAACTACTAGCTATGTAGAAGTTGGACGGAAAAACGCCCAGTGCTGCTTACCTGAGATGACACAGTTCTTTGTAGGTGTCCACTATGACTTCCTTTTTTGTTCTATAAATATTTTTGGGCAATAAAATGCATAAAGTTTTGCACTCTATTACAAAATATTTGATTGCAACGTGTTTTTACTTTGAAGCCTCGTTTTTGCATTCAGAACAATCATTTTTGATTGAAAATAAAAAAGTTTTGCTCTTGACAAACATATACAAATGTACCTCCATATCATATAACAATTTGCCTGTGAATAACCAGACCTTCATACAAACTTGCTATGCAGAATTCTTGATGCACAACCGAAGGTGCTGCCAGCACGCCCACAAGCGAGCCACTCAGGCACGGAATGACGTGTGGAAGAGGGCGAGGAACGAGATGGGAGTAACAACGATTTGTTGCAAGTTGGGGAGGGGGGCTAATAGCTGAACAATAGACTATTCAACCTTTACTAAAGAATAGTCTAATCGCCGAGCTAGGTGTGAAACCTTCCCCACCCCCCATCACAGACCAGATTTGCCCTAATGACCAAGGGGGAGTTAGAGCACTGATTATGCTTTTGGGTTCCAATGCACTACTGTGTCTCTAACTGACAATGAATGGGCAATATAAACCCACTAATAAACTGATAATTGTGCACGACTTCAAATGAAACAAACAGGGAGCAGGTTTCGAACTCTCAACCTTCTTGCCCGAAGTCCAGCGCGTTATCGACTGTGCACCAAAAGCATGCTTAAGCCGCAGAGTCGATAGAGCGTGTCCTCGCGGTAGCTTGCTACTCAATGTAATAAAGTAATGACTTTTCTACTAAGTAACCTTACACATTTACATTTACATTTAAGTCATTTAGCAGACGCTCTTATCCAGAGCGACTTACAAATTGGTGCATTCACCTTATGATATCCAGTGGAACAACCACTTTACAATAGTGCATCTAAATCTTTTAAGGGGGGGGGGGGGGGGGTTAGAAAGATTACTTTATCCTATCCCAGGTATTCCTTAAAGAGGTGGGGTTTCAGGTGTCTCCGGAAGGTGGTGATTGACTCCGCTGTCCTGGCGTCGTGAGGGAGCTTGTTCCACCATTGGGGTGCCAGAGCAGCGAACAGTTTTGACTGGGCTGAGCGGGAACTGTGCTTCCTCAGAGGTAGGGGGGCCAGCAGGCCAGAGGTGGATGAACGCAGTGCCCTTGTTTGGGTGTAGGGCCTGATCAGAGCCTGAAGGTATGGAGGTGCCGTTCCCTTCACAGCTCCGTAGGCAATCACCATGGTCTTGTAGCGGATGCGAGCTTCAACTGGAAGCCAGTGGAGAGAGCGGAGGAGCGGGGTGACGTGCTAGAACTTGGGAAGGTTGAACACCAGACGGGCTGCGGTGTTCTGGATGAGTTGTAGGGGTTTAATGGCACAGACATGGAGCCCAGCCAACAGCCAGTTGCAGTAATCCAGACGGGAGATGACAAGTGCCTGGATTAGGACCTGCGCCGCTTCCTGTGTGAGGCAGGGTTGTACTCTGCGAATGTTGTAGAGCATGAACCTACAGGATCGGGTCACCACCTTGATGTTAGTGGAGAACGACAGGGTGTTGTCCAGGATCACGCCAAGGTTCTTAGCACTCTGGGAGGAGGACACAAGGGAGTTGTCAACCGTGATGGCGAGATCATGGAACGGGCAGTCCTTCCCCGGGAGGAAGAGCAGCTCCGTCTTGCCGAGGTTCAGCTTGAGGTGGTGATCCGTCATCCACACTGATATGTCTGACAGACATGCAGAGATGCGATTCGCCGCCTGGTTATCAGAAGGGG
Source organism: Salmo salar (assembly GCF_965601325.2). Lineage (NCBI taxonomy): Eukaryota > Metazoa > Chordata > Actinopteri > Salmoniformes > Salmonidae > Salmo > Salmo salar. The sequence goes on from NC_138291.1 coordinate 68,867,853, forward strand.
GAAAGGAGAAGATTAATTGTGTGTCGTCTGCATAGCAATGATAGGAGAGACCATGTGAGGATATGACAGAGCCAAGTGACTTGGTGTATAGCGAGAATAGGAGAGGGCCTAGAACAGAGCCCTGGGGGACACTAGTGGTGAGAGCGCATGGTGCGGAGACAGATTCTCGCCACGCCACCTGGTAGGAGCGACCTGTCAGGTAGGACGCAATCCAAGCGTGGGCCGCGCCGGAGATGCCCAACTCGGAGAGGGTGGAGAGGAGGATCTGATGGTTCACAGTATCAAAGGCAGCAGATAGGTCTAGAAGGATGAGAGCAGAGGAGAGAGAGTTAGCTTTAGCAGTGCGGAGAGCCTCCGTGACACAGAGAAGAGCAGTCTCAGTTGAATGCCCAGTCTTGAAACCTGACTGATTAGGATCAAGAAGGTCATTCTGAGAGAGATAGCAGGAGAGCTGGCCAAGGACGGCACGTTCAAGAGTTTTGGAGAGAAAAGAAAGAAGGGATATTGGCAGACAATTTGTTAGCTACGCTGTCCTAACGAACCACATGGCATATCATTACAGCAGTATGTACCAGTATGTTAGCTATCTACCTAACTTTCAGAAGTTATACATCAAACTTGCCAGTATATTAACTATAGGGTACCTAACTACCCAAGGTTTATTGACTTGATTTTTACCATCATTCTTAGCTTAGCTAAATGGTATAGTCGTTGTACGTTCTCAATGGACATGTAGGTGCTTTCGTAAATTCGCTCTGGCTGTCTACTCTGATTTCAAAGCACTCTCGTCTGAGTGCACCAGAGTGCAGAATAATGAATTTATGAGCGCTCAACACCCGATGAATATGGCCGGTGTCAGTAAACGTCGGCAAAAAAACGTAATTAAATTGTTTCCAGCAGCACATTTACAGTCACCAACGCTCTCGTTAACACGAAACTGCCTAACCAGCTCTGCTAGGGCGAGTAAAATGGTCAGAGTGGTCTATTTGTGTCTAGAAGTAGCTGGCAAGCTAGCCAACGTTAGCTTGGGGGCTTGACTGCAGTGGTAAGGCCAGAACGCTCAAATCAACCCTACTCCTTGGCCTGAACGTGAACTTACAAACTGACAACGCTCTGAATTTATGAACGCATGCACTCCAGATTGAATTTAAGAACACACCCAAAGTAAAAGAAATCTAACTAGTAATTTGTTATGCTAACTAGCTAGCAAAGAGGTTGTATAGCAACCGCATCAACTTCCAGTAGAGAAGTGGAGAAGTAGAGAAGGCAAAGACCAAGTACGCTCAACTGACAGTTCGGTTACACTACAATTAGGGTGTGGAAATGCTATGCCCCTTAGATATTAATTTAGAATCCTCCAATCCTCTTATGCTGTAACCTACTCTCGACCATCTTGTTGTACAGCGCCATATTTTCCATTCCATCCTAACGGAAACCCTGAAGGTTTCATTTTCTGTTTTACTCTGATTAGAAACACTATAATATTAAGCAAATTAAGCAACATTTCGATAAATCAATCCCATGTACTATGTTATTACAAAAAAGGTTTTAAATTCTCTGGTATTGCCAATATGGAAGACTATCAAATGCTTCTCAAAGATGCCCCTCTGGTGGTCAAACTAGCAGTAACTCGTATTAACCAAAAAAATTGCTGACAAATAAATAACGTGGCACAGAATGCTGCAGCAGCCTTCAAGGTGTGCTGCAGTATGACACAACTTTTAAAGGAGGAACCACTCTATGTTCAGTTTGTTGTGTGGACTTCACTGGACAGATGTTGCTCTCCGGTTTTGTAAAGAAACAAATGTGTGGTTGAATGTATTCTGCCACTCCGTATTCTTATTGTCTCAGCTTTAGGGCTATTTATCACAGTGTCATGGTATATGAACTAACAGGTTATAGAGCATACAACGCAATTATCTCACTACTTACTGTAGGTTGTAATATGCCTTTTTTGTGGTTTGGCTACCCCAATGTTTATACCCACACACCTCTAAATGATGCTAAATCAAAATAACATGATAAAAAAAGACAAAGACCCATGATGAGTGAATAAGATTGCTACCAGTAACCATGTTTTTGAACTGTGAAGCCTACACCTTGTCTATTCTGTACATACTGTATGACATTTGATTGGATTGATAGCCGCTTCAATGAAGGATATATTATAATAACTATGCCTATGTATTTCATGTAGAACTTAAGAATGAAGTGACAAAGAGTAGGACTAACAATGAATATCGTCAGGTAAATAGAAGCCAATCATGAATTATACTTGCGAGCCACTACCAGTAGCCTATATACACGCTTGGCCCTGCAGTAACTCTTTGTGCTCTGTGCAAAATAAGCTTTATGACACAAGACAGCATATTGTTTAACAAACAGCCATTGTTGTCCCACCCTGATCTGTTTCACATGCCTTGTGCTTGTCTCCACCCCCCTCCATGTGTCGCCCATTTTCTCCATTACCCCCTGTGCATTTATACCTGTGTTTTCTTTTTGACTTGCCAGTTCGTCTTGTCTTGTCAAGCCTACCAGCGTGTTTTTCCGTACTCCTGTTCTGCTTAGTTCCTGTTTTCTAGTTCTTCCGGTTTTGACCATTCTGCCTGCCCTGACCCTAAACCTGCCTGCCGTTCTGTACCTTATGGACTCTGCCCTGGATTACCGACCTCTGCCTGCCCTTGACCTGTGTGCATCTGGGTCTTATCCTGAGTTCTGACAGTACGAACTGGCTATGACTGACCCAGCAGACTCGGACCAGCTCCGCAACGCTGTCTCCTCGCAAGGAGCCATCTTATGGAAGGATTCCAGACCTTGGCGGAACGCCATGACCGTGCCTTGAATACATTGCTGGAGAAATTCTGTGGATTGTCTGTTAGGCAGCCAGCCACCACAGTAACCTCCCAGCCCCTCAATAACCACTCTGTCAGCAGCGCGTCTCTCCAGGCCACCTGGCTTCCCGAGAACCACACTTACCTCCTCCAGAACGTTTCGCTGCAGTGTCAGGAACCTGTCGGACATTTCTCTCCCAGTGTTCTCTCTTCTTCGAGCTGCAGCCCTCGTCCTTTCCCTCGGACCACTCCAAGACAGCATATCTCATAACGCTGATGTTTGGGAGGGCCCTCACCTGGGCTACGGCAGTGTGGGAACAATCTGTCATGTGCTTCAGTCTGGAGGAGTTTGTGGCTGAAGTGAAAAAGGTTTTAGATTCTCCGTTGTCTGGGAGAGAGGCTGCCCGGAAGTCACTCCAGCTTCACCAAGACTAAAGCAGTGTGGCAGACTATTCTGTTGATTTCCGCACATTGGCTGCCGAGAGTGCCTGGAACCCGGAATCCCTGTTCGACATGTTCCTTCACAGTTTCAGAGGTTAAAGATGAGCCCGTAACCCAGGAGCTGCCTACAGATCTCGACTCGCTCATCGCCTTGACCATCCGGATCGATGGGCGGCTACGGGAACGAAGGAGGGAGAGGAGGTCTGATTCCAGTCCCACTCGCTCGCCCAAGGATCCCACCTCGCCTCCGAGGAATCCCGGAAGTCCCCGGCGTATACATTTCCGAGAGAATCCGAGGTTACCACGAATTCCCACGAGAGTCTCCGAGGTCTGCCGACTTGCCTCTTCGAGAGCCGATGCAACTCGGCAGAGCTAGGTTGTCTCCAGCCGAACGTTTAAGCAGACTTAAGACCAAGAGTTGTCTGTATTTAGGGACTACCAGTAATTACGTGTCTACCTGTCCATTAAAAGAACAAGCTCATCAGTAGGTACAAGTACTCTGGTGGGTCATACAGAGAATTTTCCTTCTCCCCTTGCTCGTACCCCTCTCCATGCCATCCTATAGTGGGGCTACCAGTCAAATAACCAAAGCAGCAGCTACTCTTCCTGGGGTCCAGCAAAATTAAGGCAGTTTATACAATTTTAAAACATTGCAATACATTCACATATTTCACAACACACTGTGTGCCCTCAGGCCCTTACTTCACCACTACCACATATCAAAGTTATTAACCTCTTAGGGCTAGGGGGCAGTATTTACACCGCCGGATAAAAAACGTACCCGATTTAATCTGGTTATTACTCCTACCCAGTAACTAGAATATGCATATACTTATTAGATATGGATAGAAAACACCCTAAAGTTTCTAAAACTGTTTGAATGGTGTCTGTGAGTATAACAGAACTCATATGGCAGGCAAAGACCTGAGAGATTCCTTTACAGGAAGTGGCCTGTCTGACCATTTATTGGCTTTCTTTGACATCTCTTTCCAAAACAAAGGATCTCTGTGGTAGCGTGAGACTTCCCACGGCTCCCATAGGCTCTCAGAGCCCGGGAAAAAGCTGAATGTCGTCATTCCAGCCCCAGGCTGAAACACATTATCGCCTTTGTCAAGTGGCCGATCAAGGGACAGTGGGCTTAGGCGCGTGCACTGGTTGCCCCCGTCTTTCTTTTTTTTCCTCTGTTTACCGAAACGCAGATTACCGGTCGGAATATTATCGCTTTTTTACGAGAAAATTAGCAGCGGTTGACATGCTTCGAAGTACGGTAATGGAATATTTAGAAATTTTTTGTCACGAAATGCGCCATGCGCGTGACCCTTATTTACCATTCGGATAGTGTCTAGAACGCACAAACAAAACGCCGCTGTTGGAACATAACTATGGATTATTTTGGACCAAACCAACATTTGTTATTGAAGTAGAAGTCCTGGGAGTGCATTCTGACGAAGACAGCAAAGGTAATAACATTTTTCTTATAATAAATCTGATTTTGGTGAAGGCTAAACTTGGTGGGTGTCTAAATAGCTAGCCCTGTGATGCCGGGCTATCTACTGAGAATATTGTAAAATGTGCTTTCACCGAAAAGCTATTTTAAAATCGGACATATCGAGTGCATAGAGGAGTTCTGTATCTATAATTTTTTTAATAATTGTTATGTTTTTTGTGAACGTTTATCGTGAGTAATTTAGTAAATTCACCGGAGGTTTGCGGGGGGTATGCTAGTTCTGAACGTCACATGCTAATGTAAAAAAGCTGGTTTTTGATATAAATATGAACTTGATTGAACCAAACATGCATGCATTGTATAACATAATGTCCTAGGGTTGTCATCTGATGAAGATCATCAAAGGTTAGTGCTGCATTTAGCTGTGGTTTTGTTTTTTGTGACATTATATGCTAGCTTGAAAAATGCGTGTCTGATTATTTCTGGCTGGGTACTCTGCTGACATAATCTAATGTTTTGCTTTCGCTGTAAAGCCTTTTTGAAATCGGACAGTGTGGTTAGATAAAGGAGAGTCTTGTCTTTAAAATGCTGTAAAATAGTCATATGTTTGAAAAATTTAAGTTTTCGGATTTTAGAGGAATTTGTATTTCGCGCCACGCCCATCATTGGATATTGGAGCAGGTGTTCCGCTAGCGGAACGTCTAGATGTGTTAAGTTTCCTCCTGCTCGGTGTGCGCCTAGTGTAAGGCTCCTAGGCACCTGCCCAGAGGTAAGCTACACCCCTTACCCATTCCACAACGGCCATGGTCGCACCTGTTGATCGATTTCCTCACCGATCTCCCCCACTCACAGGGGAACACTACGATCCTGGTCGTTGTGGATCGATTCTCTAAGTCCTGCTGTCTCCTCCCTCTGCCTGGTCTCCCTACGGCCCTACAGACTGCGGAGGCCTTGTTTACGAAAGTTTTCCGGCACTACGGGGTGCATGAGGATATAGTGTCTGATCGGGGTCCCCAGTTCACGTTGAGGGTCTGGAGGATGTGGGTAGGTTTCTGTGGTCTTATTGCCAGGACGAGATGGCTCAGAACTCGCTCCACCACTCCTCCACTAACCTCTCCCCCTTTCAGTGCGTACTGGGGTACCAGCCGGTTCTGGCGCCTTTGCATCAGAGTCAGATCGAGGCTCCTGCGGTGGACAATTGGTTCAGGCGCGCGGAGAAGACATGGGACGCCTCCAGACCCCCAGCGGGTCTGCGCCAGAAAGCCAGCGCATGAGGTTAGTTACAGGTTACAGCTTCCCCCCAATTACCGTATTCAAATCAAAATCAAATCAAATCAAATGTATTTATATAGCATTTCTTACATCAGCTGATATCTCAAAGTGCTGTACAGAAACCCAGCCTAAAACCCCAAACAGCAAGCAATGCAGGTGTAGAAGCAGGAACCCCTCGTTCCATGTGTCTCTCCTCAGGCCGGTGGTGGCTGGCTCGCTCCAGGAGGTTCCTCCGCCCCCTCCGGCGTATTCTGTTTGCTTCATACTGGATTCAAGGCGTCGGGCTTCATCAGAACGCACTCCCAGGAATCCCAGTTCCACAATAAATGTTTGTTTTGTTTGATAAAGTCCATCCTTTATGTCCAAATACCTCCTTTTTGTTCGTGCCTTTAGTTCACAAATCCATATTCACGACGTGCAGGCCAGACGAAAACTCAAAAAAATCCATTACAGTTCGTAGAAACATGTCAAACGATGTATAGAATCAATCGTTAGGATGTTTTTATCATAAATGTTCAATAAGGTTTCAACCGGAGAATTCCTTTTTCTTTAGAAATGCAATGGAACTCAGCTACCTCTCACGGGTGCGCGCATGACTGAAGTTCATGCCTTTCTGGCAGACCTCTCACTCAATCAGCTCTTATTCTCCCCCACTTCACAGTAGAAGCCTCAAACAAGGTTCTAAAGACTATTGACATCTAGTGGAAGCCTTAGGAAGTACAATATGACCCCACAGACACTGTATATTGGATAGGCCAAGATTTGAAAAACTACAAACCTCAGATTTCCCACTTCCTGGTTGGATTTTTTCTCAGGTTTTTGTTCTGTTATACTCACTGAAGCAGAAAACTTTGTGGAAATTAATATTTGTGTCATTCTCAAAACATTTGGCCACGACTGTACAGAGGCCCATTATCAGCAACCATCACTCCTGTGTTCTAATGGCACGTTGTGTTAGCTAATCCAAGTTTATAATTTTAAAAGGCTAATTGATCATTAGAAAACCCTTTTACAACTATGTTACCACAGCTGAAAATGGTTGTCCTGATTAAAGAAGCAATAAAACTGGCCTTCTTTAGACTAGTTGTGTATCTGGAGCATCAGCATTTGCGGGTTCGATTACAGACCCAAAATGGCCAGAAACAAAGAACTTTCTTCTGAAACTCATCAGCCTATTCTTGTTCTGAGCAATGAAGGCTATTCCATGAGAGAAATTGCCAAGAAACTGAAGATCTTGTACTACGCTGTGTACTACTCCCCTCACAGAACAGCTCCAACTGGCTCTAACCAGAATAGAAAGAGGAGTGGGAGGCCCCGTTGCACAACTGAGCAAGAGGACATTAGATTGTCTAGTTTGAGAAACAGAAGCCTCACAAGTCCTCAACTGGCAGCTTCATTAAATGCTACCAGCAAAACACCAGTCTCAATGTCAACAGCAAAGAGGCGACTACGGAATGCTGGCCTTCTAGGCAGAGTTGCAAAGAAAAAGCCATATCTCAGACTGGCCAATAAAAAGAAAAGATTAAGATGGGCAAAAGAACACAGACACTGGACAGAGGAACTCTGCCTAGAAGGCCAGCATCTCAGAGTCACCTCTTCACTGTTGATGTTGAGACTGGTGTTTTGCGGGTACTCTTTAATGAAGCTGCCAGTTGATGACTTGTGAGGTGTCGGTTTCTCAAACTAGACACTAATGTACTTGTCCTCTTGCTCAGTTGTGCACCGGGCTACTGGTTGGTAGTCATTTAGGCAGGTTACCTTAGTGTTCTTGGGCACAGGGACTATGTTGTAATGACAGGTATTTAGTAATGGTACCTACCCTTGTTTCCACACACGACAATACATACTTTGCTAGGCATTTTGACATGGCGATATTACATTTATTACAAGATAGCTAGCTGCTTAGCGAAATACAAACATTACTGACGTTTTGTCTGCTTTCCTCAGTTGAACTTTCAGTCCTAGCGATTGGTACAGCAGTGCTCTTGACGATAGGTTTGCTTTCAGAACTCCCTGGACTGTAGTCTTCTGGGGTAAAATGTTCGCTACAAAACACAACACCTCTTAGTTCGGTCCTTTGGGGTATGTACATTCAAATGAAGCACAGTTAGTCACAATTATGTAATGGAAGTTCATGGAAGTGGATTCCCGTGTAGTACAATCTAAATCGATTTTCACAATTTGGAAATGCTATTTTTTGTAATCTTTAACAATCCAACTATCTATGTAGCTTCTTCTTCGACATCAATGCTATCCGTTTTCTTATCCCTGTGCAAGCTAATGAAAGGCCGCTTGTTTTCCTTATCCGCATTGTCTTTAGAATTTTATGTGGAGATGTTTTGAAGCATGTTTGGTCACTACCGCTATATGTATCATGCAAGCAACTAAGCCAGCCAAATAAATCTCAGGAATGGAACTTTTACCGAAATATCTGTCCGGTTGATGCTTCAACACTAAAAGTATGTGGAAAATGTGGTCTAACATGCCAAAAAAACAAAATATCCCTTCAAGTAACAGTGGAGCTCTCTCTGTCTGCCTCTGACCGGTGCTGTAATTTCACATGGAAAGCATACATGTCCCTTATCTGCGAGTTGTTTGGCTAACCTTCATCACCATTGGTCATGCAGCCCCTCACCAGCAGCTAAATGGCAGGAGATTATATCAGAATGGTCTCCACCTGACATAGATGACAGCCCTCATTCTCTCCCAGATGTGCATCCTCCCCTCAAGAGCCTTGTTAGTATAGCAACATTTTATATGCAACACCCACACAGGCGCAATCCTTATTCAAAGTTGGTAGACAACGTCCCGAGGGGAGCGGGGGTGCCTCCTATTAGCAGCATATAAAATTAGACAAGCCAAATCTCCCTAGGATGAGGGGAGGAATTCTACAGTACACATAATAATAAAAAGAAAACTGAATGGCTACAGTTACTGTCTGGATACATTATATTCCATTTAGCAGACACTTTTATCCATACCAAACTCGATCAACTACTACCCCTTCCAAAATATTTGTCAGATGGCGACAAGCCAAACTGGTGAATCAAGCCTCCTTGGGGATTGTGTATCCTGTTAGAACTGTCAAAGTCACCCTCACTTTATGAATTCATGTCTACTACCCCCGGAGCCATGATAGATGATAGACACATAGTGTATATCCGAAGGAATAGAAGTGGCTCCAGAGGCAGGGGAAAATTATTTCTATGCTGTTGAATAGGAATTCAGCACTGATGTTGAGGTAGAAAGGGTCCCCATTTTTACAATGTGTAACCCTAGGATGAAATGATAATGATTTCGCTTTCTGGAGGGGTACTACTGAAAGTGACAGCTGGGATTTCAAATGCCATAATAGTGAATACATTAAACCACCACTGCCTCCTGATTTATACCTTATATTAACGCTGTCTAAATCTATCCATTGTTTGTGACTTATTACAAACTGATGGACCGCACGTCATATGAGGAAGAGTAGATTCACATTGACACGTCCCACTGCAGCTATAAACCTACTTGCCCTCAGTTCACTGTGGTTATCAGTGATTGGACCAATGATGTCTGAATAACTTGCCAAAGATACCTGTCATGTAAGACAAGAAGGCAACATGCAAACTGTGTGAAGTCTAGGAATGGTGTCGCAGTGAGACAACTCCAGAGCACATGTCACTCTGAGGACATCATACCCAAAACACATATCAAGCCACAAAGCACATATCAAGCCCTTTGAAAGGCACGGACATTCTCCTTACCACCAATATGCAGTGACGTGTATTCATGGATGCCAAGGGAAGCCAGGCTTCCCCAAAAATATACACTTTAAAAAAAAATAAAAGGTACTAATAAAATAATTTTTATTTAGTCTCTCTGTGTTTCATAAATGTATTTTAATTCGCAAAAGGCTGATTGTATTTCACCGGAGAAAGCATCGGAGTGAACGAAAGAGCGCCCCTCTGTCTCAGTATGTGTAGCTTATCTATCTGACGCTGTCTGATAAGAAAGAGTATGACATTGTTGTCACCTGTTGCATTAAATGCAAGGGAAGCTAGCGAGCATTTGGCCTCCCTTGATAAAAATAAAATAAAATAATAGCCAATCAGCATTGAGCTAAACTAAGTGAGCTCAGCTGTGAATAATCCTGGCACACCCAAAAAAAGTGTCACGTGAAGACAGTTTGGATTTGGCTTCACACCAATCACATCACAAGCCAAACGTCATTATTGATTGAAAAAAAACTTGAATGTTGCATCTCATTGTGTTGTTGTCCTCCGGTGGCTAGCTAACTAGCTCAAATGTGACCTGTTTCAGAAAACTAGGCATATGTCGCTGGTTACTACTTTACAGGAGAGCCATTTAAACGTAAACTTTTTTTTATCAAAATGTTTTTTTTGGGGCCAAAATGCCTTCTTGAACATGTGAACTTTCATGTGCCTTAATAACAAACTTGTATGCCATCTGTAAATACGAATAAAATTGTTAAATTACAGGCCTAGTTGGTTATACTACAGAAAAGCCAGCAACCTTCCCGCTAGCCATGATTGGCTGAGATAATGAGTGGGCTGGACATGCCAGGAGATGAGTTTGGATTGGTCTGCCATATACAGTGGGGGAACAAGTATTTGATACACTGCCGATTTTGCAGGTTTTCCTACTTACAAAGCATGTAGAGGTCTGTAATTTTCATCATAGGTACACTTCAACTGTGAGAGACGGAATCTAAAAAATCCAGAAAATCACATTGTATGATTTTTAAGTAATTAATTTGCATTTTATTGCATGACATAAGTATTTGATCACCTACCAACCAGTAAGAATTCCGGCTCTCACAGACCTGTTAGTTATTCTTTAAGAAGCCCTCCTGTTCTCCACTCATTACCTGTATTAACTGCACCTGTTTGAACTCGTTACCTGTATAAAAGACACCTGTCCACACACTCACTCAAACAGACTCCAACCTCTCCACAATGGCCAAGTCCAGAGAGCTGTGTAAGGACATCAGGGATAAAATTGTAGACCTGCACAAGGCTGGGATGGGCTACAGGACAATAGGCAGGCAGCTTGGTGAGAAGGCAACAACTGTTGGCACAATTATTAGAACATGGAAGAAGTTCAAGATGACGGTCAATCATCCTCTGTCTGGGGCTCCATGCAAGATCTCACCTCGTGGGGCATCAATGATCATGAGGAAGGTGAGGGATCAGCCCAGAACTACACGGCAGGACATGGTCAATGACCTGAAGAGAGCTGGGACCACAGTCTCAAAGAAAACCATTAGCAACACACTACGCCGTCATGGATTAAAATCCTGCAGCGCACGCAAGGTCCTCCTGCTCAAGCCAGCGCATGTCCAGGCCCGTCTGACGTTTGCCAATGACCATCTGGATGATCCAGAGAAGGAATGGGAGAAGGTCATGTGGTCTGATGAGACAAAAATAGAGCTTTTTGGTCGAAACTCCACTCGCCGTGTTTGGAGGAAGAAGAAGGATGAGTACAACCCCAAGAACACCATCCCAACCATGAAGCATGGAGGTGGAAACGTTCTTTGGAGATGCTTTTCTGCAAAGGGGACAGGACGACTGCAGCGTATTGAGGGGAGGATGGATGGGGCCATGTATCGCGAGATCTTGGCCAACAACCTCCTTCCCTCAGTAAGTGCATTGAAGATGGGTCGTGGCTGGGTCTTCCAGCATGACAACAACCCGAAACACACAGCCAGGGCAACTAAGGAGTGGCTCCGTAAGAAGCATCTCAAGGTCCTGGAGTGGTCTAGCCAGTCTCCAGACCTGAACCCAATAGAAAATCTTTGGAGGGAGCTGAAAGTCCGTATTGCCCAGCGACAGCCCCGAAACCTGAAGGATCTGAAGAAGGTCTGTATGGAGGAGTGGGCCAAAATCCCTGCTGCAGTGTGTGCAAACCTGGTCAAGAACTACAGGAAATGTATGATCTCTGTATTTGCAAACAAAGGTTTCTGTACCAAATATTAAGTTCTGCTTTTCTGATGTATGAAATACTTATGTCATGCAATAAAATGCAAATTAATCATACAATGTGATTTTCTGGATTTTTGTTTTAGATTCCGTCTCTCACAGTTGAAGTGTACCTATGATAAAAAAATTACAGACCTCTACATGCTTTGTAAGTAGGAAACACTGCCGATTTTGCAGGTTATCAAATACTTGTTCTCCCCACTGTAGCACGCATCTGTCTATTTGAGCTGGTCAGTATGTCTAGGAAACCTGTCTAACGCTGCTTTTTAAAAAGAAAAGACTCCACTATGCAAGTATCCATTTCAATAGAGTGTCACTGCAACAACTGTTTCAGAGCACTCTCGTCTGTGTGCCCGAGCGCAGAATAACTGATGCATTTGCAAATGCTCAACACTGGTTGAATATGGCCGGTGTCAGTAAATGTCGGCAAAAAAACATAATTAAATTGTTGCTAGGAGCACAGTTACAGTCACCAACGCTCTGGATAACATGAAAACAGCCCTGCTAGGGCGAGTAAAATGGTCAGAGTTTGGGTGAGGGCTAAAGCTTAAGATGATTCTTATGGCATTGCACACGGTCAGTGTGAACCAGAGTGACTTGACACAACGGGCCAAGCAAGCTGTACAAACAAAACGGAAATGACACAGGACGTCTTATTTAATGAAAGGGGTTGCAGTCTGCCATGAAGCATTTATCCATGTATACGGGTAAGAGTCTAACTACAGTTTCAGATATTATACATTTCTAATTTTGTCAGAAAGCTGTTTTCATTGCAAGATAAAGCTTACTATTAGCTATCTAGCTGATGTTGGATGGCTGGCTCACTAGCTAACATTATGCTTATGATCCGTGTGTAGTAATGTTATCTCAGAATGCCATTTTGCATTGCTAGTTATAGCCTAATGTTAGCTAACATTGAACATATTTGGTTAACTTTAGCTAGCTATGACAATCCGTTTGTATTGCTAGTACTCTATGGATTGGGATTATGGTTCATTGTTTAGCTAGCATGTCTAAACAAAAGACTCCACTTCGCCAGATGATTACATGACCCATCCAGTTAGCCAGGTGTGTCTGACGGTGATTACGGCTATCTATTGTACAATAATGCCAAAATATTTGCATCTGGAATTTGTCTTTCAGCATCAGAACACGTCTGACTCTCCTCCACCAGTCATACAAGGAGAATGGTCTAATGCCTCCCATCAAAAAGAGAGGTGGCCCAAGCATGCACAGTTTACACCTGAAGCATGAGGACTTGCAGCGAGTTGTGAACTTCATCAACAACTACGCAGAGGATAATGCAATAGTATTACCAGGACGCCATCCAAGACACAAACACTTTGGTGGAAGGCTGCTGCCATCCCATGTGACAAAAGCAGCAGTGTGGCATCTCTACAAGGAATCGATGACAAGACTTGGTATGTAAAGCATAAACAGCACATTTTGATTATCTAATTAACCTCGAACATGATTGGCACTACTTTTATTGATCTCACATTATTTCTGTATTTTCCAGAGGTATGTGTAGACGGGCTGTGTGTTATCATTTTAACTTCCAGTTTCCAAGATTATGTTTCTGTATGCAGTGTTGCTGCACTGCACATTTGTAGGTAAGTGAAACTTACCTGTTAATGGTGCATTCAAAAATGATATTACATTTTACGTTACATTTTCTTTTCATTAACTTATCTTAATGTTCTATTGTTGTTTGTAGGTGCACTATCCTTCTGGCCCTATTCAGCCAGATCCCATCTACTTTTGAACTCCTTGCAAGTGTGACTTGTTTGGTGTCTGCTGTGAAGGAATATCACAACAAGACAACTGATTGATGAAGGCATGTCATCCAGCAAAGGCAGCAGCAGTCATCGACTACATGCACCATTTCTTCACCAACTACGGAGTTGGGGAAACACGTGTGGACCTGAATTGTGATACTGCAGTGGCCAAAACAAGAACAAGTTTGTGCTCTGTTATTGTGCCTGGCGGACCATGCTCAAGCTCCACCACAGTCTGGACCTTCTCTTCCTGATCACAGGCCACACCAAGTTTGCCCCGACTGGTGCTTCGGCCTCATCAAGCAGCACTTCAGAAAGACCAGAGTGAACACTGCCTGAGATTGCTGGTTTGTGAAGGACAGCACTGTGACAGGGGTCAAAATCCCACAGCTGGATGTACTACAGGATGGTACGGTGCTGGTGGAAAGCTATGGCTAGCAACAACACCTGACTCCGTACTTCAGGCCGCTGCCACAGTTCAAGCAGTACCAGCACTTCAGGTGAATATCATTTTCATTGCATTGTATGAGGTTATTTTATTCAAATTACTCTCTCCTAACACACACATCATACGTTGCTCCGACTTTTTTTAAATCCTGCTGCTCAGCCACTTTACCCCTGATTGTATGCATTTACTGTAACTACCTCATATATCACTGATATTGTTATTCATATTGTTCTTGTACATACTGTACATACTGGATGGGTCTCTACACCTTCTGTAGAGACCCATCAATTTAGACAAGTGTTTCTGGGTAAGCATCATCTAATATTTATAAAATATTTTTATCTGGACACTTTCTGTTTCCTGGATTTTTTTCTTATTGTAGGCTACTACGTTTACCACTTTCAGTCTTAATCTTTACTGCACTACTCACTGTTTAGCACATGACCTCACATGTAAATCCTTAAAGAGATGGGTGGGGCTGGCTTAAGAGGGTGTGAACAATGCTGAATAGGTGTAGACAAAGAAGAGCTCTCCAGTAAGGACATTTTCTCAACGGTGAGTTAACAAGTTTATCAACTTTCAAAGCATAATTACTTTCCCATTGTTCCTCAAAAATGCAGTGTATGATATACAATTTTGTAGCTCTGTGTCATGACGTTGGCCTCTTTTGGTACAGGGAGGACAGTTGACCCCTCCCTTTTGCACACAATCCACCCTGTGTGTAAAGGGTCGTAAAAACTCTAAAATTCCAGGAGAGTCTCTGGCCACATGGCCCATCGAGAGACACAGGAAATTCTTCCAACTCATAGAATTGGAGAGCCAAGCGACATTTTGTGTTCTGGAGAAGGTATGGAAGATTGGTGAAGAATCCAGCTACGAACTGATCCGCTTGGCACCATTTTGTGATACTCAGAAGAGACAATATAGCCATATTACCATAAAACTGTTTATATAATAGACTCAGTTTAAGACTTGCCTCATATGGGTGTATGGAATGTATTAATAAGGATAAAGCTTTTTTAAGACATTGAGATGCTATGTACTGATGTAATGTGATAGAATTGTATTTCTGTAACCAAATCTAACTCAGTCATAGGCACGCCCCAGGGACACATACAGGACCAGGCGTCATTTGACCAGCCTGTTCGATGGGCACTATAAAACACTCCCTGATTTACATTTCTCCAGACCAGGCCTACACTCCGTTGGCACATAGGTTCTACCATCTAATTCCTCTACTGAAAGTGAACCATACCACGTGGTTAACTTTTAGACTATTGATACCGACAGAATAAGAACAAGTCTTTGATATTAATTATTAGTCTGCAGCTAAGTAAATTATATCATCGAACGCGAAGACCAACGAAACCACCATTCTATGACGACATTAATGAATGTCGCTCTGAAAGATCCATTCTAACCGAGAGAGAGAGAGAACGCGGACAAAACTCCCCAACAGAACTACTCTCCCGAATCAGAACGACACACTGAGCGTAAATATATATATTGATTGCAATTGTTCCCGAATGAGTGAGCCTTCAATTGTCAATTGTTAATAAACTCTGTGTAAACTTCTCAGCTGACCATTTATGACCCATTGTTCAACAGGCCGACCAGCCTGTTTAGCCAGTAGGGCACATTCCGATACCAATCCTTTGTGACAATAATTACTGTTTGTATGTTTTTCTGTTAATTACTTAGTGTAGTAAATAAATGATTTTAAGACAATTGATGTATGGATGATTTTAGTAAAGACTGGGTTCGTGCAGATACAACAATTTACGACATTTTGGAATGAGACTGGACTAGAGGTAAATACACCATTTAAACTTAGAAGATAATCGACCTATACTATAATAGAATATAATATTATAGTAAAGGAAAGTTATATTAGGAAAATTATAGCTTTGTAATCAGAATATTCTCCTTGGTGCCCCGATCTCCTAGTTAATTACAATTAAACGATTAATCAGTTTAATCGCGTGATAATAATTACAGGGAGCTAATTGATAAACATATCTTCCGTTTAATGGTACCCCCAAAGACACGACATCTGAGTCTCTACTTTCATCCAATGTAAAAACCATCATTTCATATTGTGGTGTACAGATAAATGTATTATGTGTTAATGAGTTTAGATTTAAAATGGTTGTTTTGTGGACTTCACCGGACAGTTTTTCTTTCCATTTTGTAATGAAACAAGAACTCTCTCTCTAATGAAACAAGAACTGTCTCTCCAATGGGATTTGTATGCAAGGGTTGAGTTATTTGAATTAACAAATGACAATGGGGTTTCCGTTCTTGCATTGAAGTGACTGGATTACGAGATGTAAGGGTGGTAAAATTTCAGTGATGTATTGGAGAGTTGGGCTGAAGACACTGTAGAGTTTAGTCGACTGTAATGTGTTAAGGAGAATATTAAATAAATCTGTTCCGTTTATTATAAGTATGCTTCGGAGTCTTCAGCAAAATAACCCAGCATCTTAGAATGCAACACAAATGTTGCTACATAACACCAATTTGAGCCGGTCGGTCACAAATCGGTCCTTTTATAAATTAGCCATTGATGTGGTTTTACTTAATTCTCCGTACTGGCCATTGATTATAACAGCGATTCTGATCCAATCATAAATTCATACATTGTGCCCCTGGCCTGAGAGGATGGAAGTTCAGCATGTAGCTAGATGTAGAAGGCTAATGTTAACTACCTAATGTTTCCCATGAAAGGAAGTTAGGCTAACGAGAACGTATTTTATCCAGGTAGTCTAGGACAACAAAAACTAAAAGTGTGTACTTTATGACAGTGTCACAGACCGTTTAGCCAACCTGAAAGAGGCGGATGACATTGGCTTGTCTCTACAAGTAGGGTGAGTCAACATGTTTTTTCTACTTGCACGCACACATGAACATTTCAGAAACATTACCTTGGTTGACCATGCTGTAGGTCATGCAACTATTTATTAAATGCAATATGCTTTGTGGACTTCACCGGACAGATTTATCTTTCCATTTTGTAATGAAACAAGAACTGTCTCTCTTATTTTTTATTCCTATTTTTTATTTTGTATTTAATATGCTTGTCTATAACTGTTCTGTACTTTTATGTATTTGTACGTTTTATGTGGACCCCAGGAAGAGTAGCTGCTGCATCTGCAGTAGCTAATGGGGATCCTAATAAACAAAACAAAATTAAACCATCACGCAGTTAACAAAGCTCGAGAGAAGACTTAAGGAAAGGTTCCCTGGCTCTGTGTTGATATTATTTGCAGGGAAAGAGGCCATTGAATATGCATAGAGAGGAAGAGAAGATGTTGTCCATGTCACAAGGGTCGTGAAATGGAGACCTAGACGCAGCGTGGATAGTGCTCATTTTCAATACTTTAATGAAGACACTTGACAAAATAACAAACCGACCAACACAGTCCCGTCAGGTACACTTAGACTAAACGGAAAACAACTACCCACAACCCCAAAGGAAAAACAGGCTGCCTAAGTATGGTTTCCAATCAGACAACGAAAGACACCTGCCTCTGATTGGAAACCATACCCGGCCGAACATGAAAACCAACACATAGAAATAGACAACTAGAACAAACTGACATAGAAACAGAAAACCCAAAACACATACAAAACAAACCCCCCCTGCCACGCCCTGACCATACTACTATGGCAAATTACCTCTTTCACTGTTCAGGACGTGACAGTCCAACTGCAATACAGTGTTAATTTGATGTGGTTATTTTTGCTATACCCTTATTGATGAGGAAATTTCAAGTTTTTAAAAAGTAAACATGTCCAGAAATCATTTGTGAAGGCTGACATTGAAGTATAAAATCGAAGTTTTAACATCAGACATAATCTATTTTGATTTATCACACACAGGGAAAGTCTGCCTCTCAGTCACAATAAATATTTATTCAGATCAAAGTGCCTCTTGTCCATGTAAATCATTGATATTGCTGCATCAAATTACAGGTATACTGCTTTCTTCTGAAGCACCATGTGAATCAGAGTACAGCTTGAAGTAAATTGCAGAGTAACTGTTTAACCTGTTGGGGCTAGGGGGCAGTATTTGCACGACCGGATAAAAAACATACCTGATTTAAACTGGTTACTACTCTTGCCCAGAAACGAGAATATGCATATAATTAGTAGATTTCGATAGAAAACACTCTAAAGTTTCTAAAACTGTTTGAATGGTGTCTGTGAGTATAACAGAACTCATATGGCAGGCCAAAACCTGAGAAGATTCCATACAGGAAGTGCCCTGTCTGACAATTTGTTCTCCTTCTGTGGCATCTCTATCAAAAATACAGCATCTCTGCTGTAACGTGACATTTTCTAAGGCTTCCATTGGCTCTCAGAAGGCGCCAGAAAGTGGAATGACGTCTCTGCAGTCTCTGGGCGAAAAACAGGAGGAGTTTTTGTGAGTGATCAGGCAGGGAACAATGACACTGGAGTGCGCGTCCACGAGAGGTCTCCATGTTTTTGAACGAATACAACATCGCCCGGTTGGAATATTATCGCAATTTTACGAGAAAAATCGCATAAAAATTGATTTTAAACAGCGTTTGACATGCTTCTAAGTACGGTAATGGAATATTTTGAAACAACATTTGTTGTTGAAGTAGAAGCCCTGGGAGTGCATTCTGACGAAGAACAACAAAGGTAATCCAATTTTTCTTATAGTAAATCTGAGTTTGGTGAGGGCCAAACTTGGTGGGTGTCAAAATAGCTAGCCTGTGATGGCCGGGCTATCTACTCAGAATATTGCAAAATGTGCTTTCACCGAAAAGCTATTTTAAAATCTGACACCGCGATTGCATAAAGGAGTTCTGTATCTATAATTCTTAAAATAATTGTTATGTTTTTTGTCAACGTTTATCGTGAGTAATTAAGCAAATTCACTGGAAGTTTTCGTTGGGTATGCTAGTTCTGAACATCACATACTAATGTAAAAAGCTGGTTTTTGATATAAATATGAACTTGATTGAACAAAACATGCATGTATTGTATAACATAATGTCCTAGGAGTGTCATCTGATGAAGATCATCAAAGGTTAGTGCTGCATTTAGCTGTGGTTTTGGTTTTTGTGACATATAGGCTTGCTTTGAAAATGGCTGTGTGATTATTTTTGGCAGGGTACTCTCCTGACATAATCTAATGTTTTGCTTTCGCTGTAAAGCCTTTTTGAAATTGGACAGTGTGGTTAGATTAACGAGAGTCTTGTCTTTAAAATGGTGTAAAATAGTCATATGTTTGAGAAATTGAAGTTATACCATGTATGATGTATTCCACTGGCTATTGACTACGTGGGACGTAAGCGTCCCACCTTGCCCAGGGAGGTTAATCTTAAAACTGACTGATGAGTAAAACTCACCTTCAAACTGCTCCATTACAATGAGGGATGACTTGGTTGATCTGGGCTCACCCCTCATCGGTACATCTATTGAACAGAAGAACAGGAAGATCCATGCTAAGTGTCACCTTTGACAATTCATTCAACATCTGACATTGTGTCACGTCCTGACCAGTATAGAGGTTATTTGTAGGTTGGTCAGGACGTGGCAGAGGGTATTTGTTTTATGTGGTTCGGGGGTTATGTGTATTGTAGAAGGGTGTTTTATTTATGTATTACGGGGTTTTGGTTTATGTTCTGGGTTTTGTATTCTTGGTTGGTTTTCTAGTTTATTTATTTCTGTGTGGTCTGTGTGGCTCCCGATCAGGAACAGCGGTACGTCGTTGTTCCTGATTGGGAGTCATATATTAGTTGCGTGTTTTCACCTGGGGATTTGTGGGTAGTTGTATTTCGCACTGCTAGTGATTATTGTAGCCTGTGAAACTGTCACCTGTCGTTCTTTGTTCATTGTTTTGTTTCGTGTTATCTTTATTCATGAAATATAATGATGAACATGCAACCCGCTGCGCCTTGGTCCTCTCTACACAACGACACCCGTGACAGAACTATCCACCAAACACGGACCAAGCAGCGGAGGAGTTGGTACCACCCCCTGTACATATGGCTGTTCTTCCTGCAAAGAGTGCCATTATTTCCTTTTGGGTAATTTGACAGATTCCATTTTGCTTGGATGATCCTCCGTAATGTAACATACCAGTAAAGATTGTTCCATGTCCACAGCAGCACCTTTTAGAGAAATATGTTGGATAATATGGAACTTGGCTCCTCAGGGGAACTTATGAACCTGAAATATGATAAAAGCATAGACTTAGATAGATGACTCATCTTTGTATCTGTCCCACTATGGCGTCTTAGAGCCCTGCAAGGGCATGAATTTTAAGCCAGAGCCGTACCCATGCCCGCAACGTTCAGGGCCTACCCTACCCAGGCCCGATTGTTTCTGCCAAATTTAAGGCCCAGTCTTGCCTGAACCTGAAATCAGAAATAACTTTGTTATTAATTAGTACCCATTAGCTGCTCGTCTCCGTCTGTCCGTAACTCCCTGCGCTGCTCGCGCGCTCTGCTGCTAGTCTGTATGTGTGAGTATCCATAGCAATGGGCTTCTCATGTGACAGTTAGCTGTTAGCTAGATACCTTTTGTCACTCTAAACTATGAAAACTCCAGGAACGTTATTTTCTTTGAAATAATCTCTCCTGTCTTTTAGGACAATGTTCTGGTCTTACATTTGACGTGGATGAAGCACTTCTGACACCATGTTATGATCTTAGTAAGACATTACTGCACTGCACAGCAGAGCATGAGTAAATGTCTCAGCTTTAATGTTAGTGATCAATTTAGTGATACCCGAGCACTAATTATTATATCCATACTAGAGGTCGACCGATTAATCGGAATGGCCAATTAATCAGGGCCGATTTCAAGTTTTCATAACAATCGGAAATCGGTATTTTTGGACGGCCATTTTGCCGATTTATTTTTTAATAATTATTATTATTTTTATTTTTTTTATTATTATTATTATTATTATTATTATTTTTTAATATTTTTATTTTTTTCGACCTTTATTTAACTAGTTAAGTCAGTTAAGAACACATTCTTATTTTCAATGACGGCCTAGGAACGGTGGGTTAACTGCCTTGTTCAGGGGCAGAACGACACATTTTTACCTTGTCAGCTCGGGGATTCAATCTTGCAACCTTACTATTAACTAGTCCAACGCTCTAACCACCTGCTTTACATTGCACTCCACGAGGAGCCTGCTTGTTACGCGAATGCAGTAAGAAGCCAAGGTAAGTTGCTAGCTAGCATTAAACTTAATTTATAAAAAACAATCAATCAATCATAATCACTAGTTAACTACACATTGTTGATGATATTTCTAGTTTATCTAGCCTGTCCTGCGTTGCATATAATCGCTTAGGTACACGTTGCTCCAACCATAAACATCAATGCCTTTCTTAAACTCAATACACAAGTATATATTTTTAAACCTGCATATTTAGTTAATATTGCCTGCTAACATGAATTTCTTTTAACTAGGGAAAATGTGTCACTTCTCTTGCAAACAGAGTCAGGGTATATGCAGCAGTTTGGGCCGCCTGGCTCGTTGCAAACTGTGAAGACTATTTCTTCCTAACAAAGACAGCCGACTTCACCAAACGGGGGATGATTTAACAAAAGCGCATTTGCGAAAAAAGCACAATCGTTGCATGACTGTACCCAACCATAAACATCAATGCCTTTCTTAAAATCAATACACAGAAGTATATATTTTTAAACCTGCATATTTAGCTAAAAGAAATCCAGGTTAACAGGCAATATTAACCAGGTGAAATTGTGTCATTTTACGTTCATTGCACGCAGAGTCAGGGTATATGCAACAGTTTGGCCCGCCTGGCTCGTTGCGAACTAATTTGCCAGAATTTTACGTAATTATGACATAACATTGAAGGTTGTGCAATGTAACAGGAATATTTAGACTTAGGGATGCCACCCGTTAGATAAAATACGGAACGGTTCCGTATTTCACTGACAGGAAAAACGTTTTGTCTTCGAGATGATAATTTCCGGATTCGACCATATTAATGACCTAAGGCTCGTATTTCTGTATGTTATTATGTTATAATTAAGTCTATGATTTGATAGAGCAGTCTGACTGAGCAGTGGTAGGCAGCAGCATGCTCGTAAGCATTCATTCAAACAGCACTTTCGTGCGTTTGCCAGCAGCCCTTCGCAATGCATTGCGCTGTTTATGACTTCAAGCCTGTCAACTCCCAACATTAGGCTGGTGTAACCGATGTGAAATGGCTAGCTAGTTAGCCGGGTGCACGCTAATAGCGTTTCAAACGTCACTCGCTCTGAGACTTGGAGTAGTTTTTCCCCTTGATCTATATGGGTAACGCTGTTTCGAGGGTGGCTGTTGTCGATGTGTTCCTGGTTCCAGCCCATGTAGGAGCGAGGAGAGGGACGGAAGCTATACTGTTACACTGGCAATACTAAAGTGCCTATAAGAACATCCAATAGTCAAAGGTATATGAAAAACAAATCGTATAGAGAGAAATAGTCCTATAATTCCTATAATAACAACAACCTAAAACTTCTTACCTGGGAATATTGAAGACTCATGTTAAAAGGAACCACCAGCTTTCATATGTTCTCATGTTCTGAGCAAGGAACTTAAACGTTAGCTTTTTTACATGGCACATATTGCACTTTTACTTTCTTCTCCAACACTGTTTTTTGCATTATTTTTACCAAATTGAACGTTTCATTATTTATTTGAGGCTACATTTATTTTATTGATCTATTATGTTAAAATAACTGTTCATTCAGTATTGTTGTAATTGTCATTATTACAAATGCATAAATTGGCCGATTAATCGGTATCAGGGTTTTGGCCCTCCAATAATCGGTATCGGTATCGGTGTTGAAAAAGCATAATCGGTCAATGTTCTTCTCTTACTACTTCTGTGAATTGGTGAACAAACTGAAAGGGTGCATACTGCCACCTGGAGTATGTTGTTTTAACAGGTATACAACCAAGGTTGATGATTTACTACCACCTGAAGTTATGTAATGTTTGCTCATGAGTATAATTCATTGGCTGATCCCTCCTGATGACCTGGATGGAATCATGTGATCCTTCCTTAACCCATAGGAAGTCCCACCCAGTTTACTACTTCCGGCATGCCCTCAGAGCCATACAAAACATACTCTAAGTAGGGGAGAACTGGGATGAAAGTAACGCTTTTTTCCTAATTTCTCAGAGATTAATAGAGCGAGATAGACCATATTATGACAAACAACATATATGTCCTCTACCATTAGCAACTGTAATTTAATTTCTAGGGTAAATGAGTTGAAATGAAATTGACTGAGAACAGAACTACTGCAATGTTACTTTTGTAACTGTCGGTGGGGAAGGAGTAACACAGCCTTGGGATGGAAGTAACAGCTGGCAATAAACCCGACTCTAATCTCCATGATTCGGGTTTGTTATGTTGTTTGTGTCGATTTTAATAACTAATGCTCTAAGTTGTAAATGTATAAAAATGAACAATACGTCGACATTGCAATGTTGCACAACCACACTATTTTGCCTTACAATATTATTCAGACTAAAATGGATCACATAATGGCTATATTAACCATACTTTTCTCATCTCACTTTAATGGGAATGTAGTCTGAGAAGTTTTTCACAATTTTCAATGACTATTCGTGCATAGCCCTACCAATCAGGTAAGCTCTAGCTGTCCTTATCATGTCCGCTCCTCGTCTTGATAGAATAAATGTTTTATTCTCTTCACAAATGGCAAACTCATCATGCTTATCACATTTCCATGGCTTGACATAATGTAATTGACCCCCAGAATCATAAAGATATATTTTTAACCACTAACATGTTGATAAAAGCTTATGTGAGTAGTGGATCCATCAAATCAATTGATTATGGCATAATTCTAACAATATCATATATCATTTTCAAACATTGTCACTTGTTGATATTTTACTAACATTATAAAACCAATATGAACTAGAGGAGAAAATGACATGTGCTTAAACTTTTATTTGATTTTAATCCAGGTCATCAGTTAACATTGTTACTTTCGTCCCACCCATCTCTCCTGTAACTTCTCCCAGGCTAACACCCAAGACTAGCTAGCATGATACTTGAAACCAATGCTGTCATTTAGTCACTGTATGGTTTAACAAAATTACATTTTTGGGAACTTTAAAAAACTAAACACAACTCTACAACCGAAAAACATTTTACTTCCATCGCTCAAAACCACTTTTTGTTGATAACTCTGCAATACATGGTCGGACTGGGCATTTTCTGGGGCAGGGAGCTCATCCCCTGCATTAGGAGCATGCTTATTCTAGCTTCTGTCTTATCTGAGAAAATGGGTGTGTTGATGTTGGCCTTGTGTTACTTTCGTCCCCTATTTCTGAGCACCTTCAAGACATATGATACCAAGTAATGGTCTTGTTACTTTAGACAGAAATGAAAGTAGGGAGGTTAGTCAAGGCGGATGGGTCGGTGCAATCCAAAACCGTCTAGCAATCCAAAGGCTGCGTGTTTGAGTCATGTCAAGAACAACTGAAGAATTTTAGCCAACCCTTTCCCTAACCCTAGTTCCAAATGTAACCCAATTCACCTAACCTGCTACGTCAATTCACTTAACCTTCGCTGTTTTTGTTCTCCTAACCTTTAACGTAAATTATCCTAACCTTTGTCGTTAGTTCCCCTAAACGCTAACGTAAATTCTACCCGTAATTGTCCATTGTTGTTACAGCGCAACAAACAACCTGGTCTCAGAGAAAGACGTATAATACTATACATCCACTAAGATGTATGATAAGTTGCATCATCAAATTCGTATGATATTGAACGACCAAGTAAGACACATGACACTATATGTGTATGATATTGTACGATCGCTATTCCACATACTAAATGGAGTGTCACAGATTTATGTACAGAATAATACGAATTGCTCCGAAACCATGTTGCTACTGTACTTCAAAATGGTGGGAGCCCTCAATTTCAATGTCCATGTAAATATGGTTTATTTTCAAGTAGTGATCTCTATCGCTATGGATAAAAGACTTTCAAACACAGTTTGATGAATCACAGTGCCCTGCAGATTCCATTCTCTGCCATAAAATGTACTATTTGTTCATAGAAAAACGCTTACAGAGAAAGTGTTAGAAACAAGTCTTGATTAGGGAGGACGGCACCCTGGGAAATAATTTATTATGAAACCTGTTAGGGCTCAGGAAACTGGACAGGTGTAGGGACATCAGCACTGTAATCTTAGGTTTCAATTAATGCCGGGCATCGTAAGAAATAAAACAGAAAAAATGTATGCTAGCTTTATTGATTTAATTATACCTCCCTTGTCCAGCCAAATGGAGGCAGGCATATAACCACAGGTATCAAATCAGAAAAACCCGATAAGACATCTACTACTTTTACATACATTTTACACCTGGATCTGTGGTGACTAGCAAAGAGGACATCAATTCATCATAGGGAATACTGAGGTCATTTTTGGATTAGAAATCCTGTGATTTACAGTATTGCGAGAGTATTGACAACATTGTATAATAGGTCCACAAAAATAGGATCCTACTTATTGTCATTACAATGACTTTGTGTGTCCCCCAATAAGAGCATGCTAATTAGCTGCCAATTTCAGAGATCGCATGGTCTAACACCACGCAACCTTAGAGGTGTTAAACATGTCTGTGTGTGTATGCAAGTTTTGGATTGTGTATGTTTTTTCTTAAATGTTTATATTTTCTAAGACTATTCTGAAAACCTTTTGTTCTCAGACTTGAAAGACACACTGAACTTGGAGTTGAATTCATGCCAGCACTTTGTACTGTACACACACGCAAGCCTGGAGCAAAGAGCACAGTGAAAGCACTGACATGTCCATGAGCATGCAAAGATGCAGGAAGGACTAACACAAACAATCAACAAGGTATGCTGGCTGTGACCTCCTCTTGGGTGGAACAGTGGCTCTTGGTAGAACTGTGCTGTCAGTAGCATTGTCACTGCCTCGACAAGTCTCCCATGATGTAGCACTCCAGCTGGCATTCAACTATAACTCACTGATGCCTACTGACACTTTACTGCATAGTATGTTATAAATAGCAGCTTCAGTTATGGTCTCTAACACTTAGGCCTAGTCAATCACATCAAGCATTAACCAGTGATAGCCAAAACCCGCATTGTTAACTGCATTGGAGCTGTCAAATCGGTGAGCAGCTGGTCATTGTCAGTAAGCCATATCCGTCCCACTCGCGTTAGAAGTTCAGAGTAGGAAAGTGTAAGCTATATAAACTCAGCAAAAAAAAGTCCTCTCCCTGTCAACTGCGTTTATTTTCAGCAAATTTAACGTGTAAATATTTGTATTAACATCACAAGATTCAACAACTGAGACATAAACTGAACAAGTTTCACAGACATGTGACTAACAGAAATGGAATAATGTGTCCCTGAACAAAGGGGGGTCAAAATCAAAATTAACCGTCAGTATCTGGTGTGGCCACCAGCTGCATTAAGTACTGCAGTGCATCTCCTCCTCATGGACTGCATCCGATTTGCAGTTCTTGCTGTGAGATGTTACTCCACTCTTCCACCAAGGCACCTGCAAGTTCCCGGACATTTCTGGGGGGAATGGCCCTAGCCCTCACCCTCCGATCCGTGTTCAATGGGATTGAGATCCGTGCTCTTCGCTGGCAGAACACTGACATTCCTGTCTTGCAGGAAATCACGCACAGAATGAGCAGTATTGTCATGCTGGAGGGTCATGTCAGGATGAGCCTGCAGGAAGGGTACCACATGAGGGAGGAAGAAGTCTTCCCTGTAACGCACAGCGTTGAGATTGCCTGCAATGACAACAAGCTCAGTCCGATGATGCTTTGACACAGACCATGACAGACCCTCCACCTTCAAATCGATCCCGCTCCATAGTGCAGGCCTCGGTGTAACGCTCGTTCCTTTGACAATAAACGCAAATCTGACCATCACCCCTGGTGAGACAAAATTGCGACTTGTCAGTGAAGAGCACTTTTTGCCAGTCCTGTCTGGTCTAGTGACGGTGGGTTTGTGCCCATAGGCAACGTTGTTGCCGGTGATGTCTGGTGAGGACCTGCCTTACAACAGGCGTACAAGCCCTCAGTCCAGCCTCTCTCAGCCTGTTGCGGACAGTCTGAGCACTGATGGAGGGATTGTGCATTCCTGGTGTAACTCAGGCAGTTGTTGTTGCCATCCTGTACCTGTCCCGCAGGTGTAATGTGCGGATGTACCGATCCTGTGCAGGTGTTGTTACACGTGGTCTGCCAATGCGAGGACGATCAGCTATCCGTCCTGTCTCCCTGTAGCACTGTCTTAGGCATCTCAGAGTACGGACATTGCAATGTATTGCCCTGGCCACATCTGCAGTCCTTATGCCTCCTTGCAGCATGCCTAAGGCACGTTCACACAGATGAGCAGGGACCCTGGGCATCTTTCTTTTGGTATTTTTCAGCGTCAGTAGAAAGGCCTCTTTAGTGTCCTAAGTTTTCATAACTGTGACCTTAATTGTCCACTGTCTGTAAGCTGTTAGTGTCTTAACGACCGTTCCACAGTTGCATGTTCATTAATTGTGTGTGGTTCATTGAACAAGCATGAGAAACAGTGTTTAAACCCTTTACAATGAAGATCTGTGTCACGACTGTTGTATGAAAGCGACCAAGGCGCAGCGTGCGTATCGTTCCACATCTTTATTTCTATGTGAAACTATGCAAGACAGACTATAAACAAAAACAACAAACCGTGACGAAGAGGTGCTACATGCAGAAACTCAAAATAATCTCCCACAAACACTAGTAGGAAAAACAACAACTTAAATATTCACCCCCAATTAGAGACAACGATGACCAGCTGCCTCTAATTGGGAATCATACGAAAACCCCAACCTAGAAAAAAAACCTAGAACACAACATAGAAAATGTAAACTAGACAAAAAACCCAACCTAGAAAAAAAACCTAGAACACAACATAGAAAATGTAAACTAGACAAAAACCCCAACATAGAAAAAAGAACCTAGAACCAAACATAGAAATAAATAAACTAGACAAAAAAACCCAGTCACGCCCTGACCTACTCTACCATAGAAAAATATGAGCTCTCTATGGTCAGGACGTGACAATCTGAAGTTATTTGAATTTTTACGAATTATCTTTGAAAGACAGGGTCCTGAAAAAGGGACGTTTCTTTTTTTGCTGAGTTTAGAAATAATGACGCTCAAATTGCAAATCATTCAATTACATAATGAGGATTTTTATCAGCGTAATCGAGGTGTAGATTACATCTCACAGTCCATTGTCCGAACTTGTAAATAAGGCTGCATGGGATTTCTCGTCATGCGACTCTGTACAGCCAGTGGCAATGTCCGCTTTAGGTATGGCAATGTCCACTTCTGCATTTGACAGCTCTAACGCAGTTCCACCTACAACATCGCTAAAGTGCTGAAGCGAACCTGATTGAATAGAGCCCTTAATTCATGTTTCACTATTGCTTTGTGTGCAAACATCTCCTTTAGCGTGACTTTTATCAACAAATACAACAGAGTAATTTAGCTATACGTCTCTGTTTTGTGATTTAGGTGGAGGTTTACTTGATGGAAATCCCTTTTTTACTATAGGTTGTGAAATAATTTCCTTGATTGCATTGCCTAGGTAGCGTTGAGGAATATACTTATATTCATATTTTCTGAGGTCCAATAAAGTCCCAATGTTCCAGAAGTGTCTGCAGTGATATTAATAAGTTGACAACTCTGCTCTTTGGAACAGAGCCCATCTAATCATCCCTTTGAAGTAAAGTGGATTCTGGCTATGTCCCCACCTTCCCCTGACAATACCATCTCTCTTCACACATCATTATGCTGGAATTATTGCTCACAAGTGCTCTCCTCCCTGTCTCTGTCACAGCACTCAGCTTCGGGCCCACTCTGGTGGCCGACGTTAGACTAAATACAGTGAGCTCCAAAAGTATTGGGACAGTGACACTTTTTTTTATGATACAGTGACTATGAGGGAAATTAAAGTGCAGACTGACAGCTTTAATTTGAGGGTATTTTCATCCACATCGGGTGAACCGTTTAGAAATTACTGCACTTTTTGTACATAGTCCCCCCATTTTAGGGGACCAAAATACTTAATAAGTTAAGTATTTGGTCCCATATTCCTAGCATGCAATGACTACATCAAGCTTGTGACTACAAATTTGTTGGATGAATTTGTTTTTTGTTTTGGTTGTGTTTCAGATTATTTTGTGCCCAGTAGAAATTATTTGTAAATCATGTATTGTGTCATTTTGGAGTCACTTTTATAGTAAATAAGAATAGAATATGTTTCTAAACACTTCTGCATTAATGTGGATGCTACCATGATTATGGATAATCCTGAATAAATCGTGAATAATGATGAGTGAGAAAGTTAAAGAGGCATAAATATCATACCCCCCCAAAAATAACATCTCCCTAAGAATGGAGTGGGAGCCGGGGAAAGGGCTCATGCCCCACTAGCTCCTTATCCAGGGATCAGTGAAGGAGGCCAATCACCAAGTAGGGAAAGAGGTCATTAACTACACTGAATATAATCAGATAGGTCTGCTTCCTGCTGCTAATAAGAACAAAGGGAAAAACACATCACAAGCAGTGTTGACTGACACACTGTTAAATGAATGGGGGAGCCATAAAAATGGGAATTAGCTGCCCTTCACGGTGTGATAATTGAAAGTGGTGTCTGCCATTTGGAGTTTACAATTTCATTAGTGCTCTGGCCGAGACAGGGGAGAGTAAGGACAGAGTAGAGAGCAGCTATATTTTGGCCAAGCACTCACTCATACTATCTAATGATGTGACTCTTGGGCAGTACCTGAAAGAAAGACTTGCCATCATGGACGTAGCACAGTTTCTCTGGACCAACCCCCCAACCCCCTCAAAAAAAAAATATTATGGGTCAGCCACTCACAAAGTATACCGATCCGTGACTACCGATCCCTGTCCACAGTTCTGAAATTGCGACGTCTACATGGCTGCCTATCAGATTGTGGCGCTAGTGCTTATAGTAGCCTATAGCTTTGCTTTAATGGATACATGTTTATTTTTATTTGGACATCATTTTCTCATGTTAAGCCTAAAGTTTATGTTTCACGAAGCTATACTGCTGTTTAGAATGCTGGCTGGCAGCAATATTGTATTTATTTGTTCTGTAATTAAAGTGGAAAATTCAAAAATTGCAGATTGTTAAATACATTTTCAATGCAACAGCATACGAATCAGTAACCAATAGATTTGTTTTATATATATAATGTCTTGTAGGCCTATAGCCTACCTTAGCCATCTTCATGCTCTCTCGCAGCTTTGATAGAAAGTTGGTGCTGATTAAAACCAGTCTATTAATGCCAAATAATACAATCAGTCCACCGTCAAAACAATAGCTTACTAGGGATTGTTTCATTATGCAGACAATGCAGTCTTGCCTATCTATAGCTATATACAGTATTTAGCTGGTAGTCTATTTATATTACACTTTGGAATTGGGACTCCACACTGTTGGGGCTAACCATCTCATCAGTTGTAGGCTTACCAGTGTTCATAGAAGAGGGGTTGCTCTCATGATTGCCGCTGGGTCTCTGGCTGTCATCAGCTTGGTATTCTGGAAGAAGAGGAGGAGGAGAAGGAAGACTGGCTCTCTCACTAGAGGAACTGTCACTCTTCTCAAGGGAAGGAAGAAGAGGAGGAGCAAGGCCACTGTCATGGCCGGGCCCAGGCAGTGAGGTCTCTGTCAGGACTAAGAGGCTGGCTGCTACTTCTAGTTTATCCATCTTGAAGAACGCACTTACTCTCCTTCCATGTCCGACCTGATTCACCAAACTGTTTTTTAACTTGATAGCCAATTAGGTGAGGAGGCCGAGGCGGGCTGCTGCCAGCGCCGCTGAAAAATAGGCTAATTTATGCATGAAAACTATATTGTCTATCTGAGTCAGCTACTACCCATGTAGATTGGACAACACAAACACTTCACTTGCTACATGTGGAAATGAAAAAGAAGGGTTACTGTCACAATGGTGTATAATTGAAAAAAATTCAATGAAGACATAAGTTTGAGATGATGGGCACATGGGCCCCCAGACCTCATAGTTCCCCGCTTTGTGGGGACTGCGGGGGTTCCGCTACGCTAGTGTGATTCCTGAATCCATTGCAACTGAAGACAGTTGGTAGACAGAGTATTTAAGAATGTAAGTATTTTCATGGATTCTGCACTCCAAAACATCATACCGACACCTCTCACTTTTCTAGGAGTTCCCTCTCATAATAAGAACTTGAGGACAGAGCAGAAAGCTGTTGTGTGGAGACACATTGTTTAATGCACTCTAGGTTACTTGACCCTGATACGCTCTTCTTTAGAGGGTGAGGGTGGGGAGGATAGTTCCTCAGCCTGGGTTGATTAATATTTCACAGTTGGCCCTCCACCTCGTCTCACTGCATCAGTTCCCACCTGATGAAGCTCTGCCGTGCCACCACCACTGTTCTCCGCTGCGTCCTTGTTCCACATTGCACGAACGCTCTGACAGGTTGCATTAGAGGGCCGTGTCGACAGGTAACCTTCCACTACTGTCCACTCCGGTTACAGCGGCAGGGCCAAATGACTTAGCAAGTCTTTGCTGAGCTTTGTGTCTGGGACGTTTAGTGTTCCAAATGGATCAGAATGATGTTAGACCAGAGGGCAAGAGAGGAGTATAGTGTCTCTTGAGAGATGTATAGTACAGCAGTCATGCTTTCAACCATGGAAAAAGAGCGCAAAAATGCTGAATCATTTTGATCCTGACCTGCCATCATAGGCATAGCACAGTTTCTCTGGATACCCCCCCCCCCCCCCAAAAAAAATCAGGACAGAGGCTGTAAGGTTGAGTGAGCGCTCTGTCACTAAAGATGCAGGTTAGAGACCACTTAAATGGAACTGATAGGGATTTCCAGTGCTGTCTGTTGGTGTTGGAATTTTTCTCATGACTTGCCTTTTCTTCGTGGGCACTTTACGGCAACCATCAGATCAGATCAGTGCCCACACATTGTGTGTCCAATCCATTGAAGTATGATTATTGGAAGTAAAATTTGGTCTTGGCTGAGTAAGACACCGTTACCAAGTAACAACCTAGAAGGAAAAAGAATAGGCATTAATTTCCCCCCTACAAGGGTTGCATTTTTACCAGACTGTAACGGTCGTCGTATGTAATGGACCAAGGTGCAGCGGGTTGAGTGCTCATTTTAACATTTATTTTTAACATTGACAAAACAAGAATACGAACAAACAGTAATGCAGGCCACACACACACACACACACACACACACACACACACACACACACACACACACACACACACACACACACACACACACACACACACATACACACAGCAGTTATGCAAAAACAACTTCCCACAAAACCCATTACAAAAAACACCCCCCTATATAGGACCTTCAATCAGAGGCAACGAAGAACAGCTGCCTCCAATTGAAGGTCAAACCAATAACCCTAAACATAGAACTAGAAAGACTAGACCAGAACATAGACATATACTAACATAGAACATAACCAAAAACCCCGGAACACTCTAAACAAACACCCCTTTACATAAACACATAGCCCAACAAACCCCAAAACACTCTAAACAAATACCCCCTGCCACGTCCTGACCAAACTATAATAACAAATAACCCCTTTACTGGTCAGGACGTGACACAGACCACCAACAAGCAATACATGAGTTTATACAGCATTATTACCATTTTACCCTCTTATAGTTTAGTAAATACCTGATATTATCAGATACATTTTGTTTAGGTACGTGTAGTTTACTGCAACTCGCCTTCCAGGTTGAATGTTTGTTTTGCTACAATAGACCAATCAATCTCCAGAGATTTCCTGTGTCTTTTGTGGCCATACATGCACATGGGCTCTGTTTGCAGGAGTGTCTTATGTTCTGGTGAGTCCAACAAGGGCACAGAGGAAGACCCAGCTGTCAACATAATTTTATTCCCAGCATTTGCAGCCAAGAGTCCTAGCTTTCTAAGAGTGAAAGGCAAATCTGTTTCATAACTGACGTCTGGAAATCAAATCAAATTGTATTGGTCACATACACATATTTAGCAGATGTTATTGAGGGTGTAGTGAAATGCTTGTGTTGCTAGCTCCAACAGTGCAGTAATATCTAACAATACAATCAAATCTAAAAGTAAAAGAATGGAATTAAGAAATGTAGGTATATTAGGAAGAGCAATGTCGGAGTCCGGAGTATGTACAGTGTCTTCAGAAAGTATTCAGACCCCTTGACCTTTCCACATTTTGTTACGTTCCAGCCTTATTCTAAAATTGATTAAATAAAACATTTTCCTCAGCAATCTACACACAATACCCCATAACGACAAAGCAAAAACAGGTTTTTAGGCATTTTTTTTAGGCAAATGTTTTACCAATAAAAAAACAGAAATACCTTATTTATATAAGTATTCAGACCCTTTGCTATGAGACTCGAAATTAAACTCAGGTGCATCCTGTTTCCATTGACCATCCTTGAGATGTTTCTACAACTTGATTGGAGTCCACCTGTGGTAAATTCAATTGATTCGACATGATTTGGAAAAGTAGACACTTGTCTATTTAAGGTCCCACAGTTGACAGTGCATGTCAGAGCAAAAACCAAGACATGAGGTCGAAGGAATTGTCCGTAGAGTTTCGAGACAGGATTGTGTCAAGGCACAGATCTGGGGAAGTGTACCAAAAAATATCTGCAGCATTGAAGGTCCCCAAGAACACAGTGACCTCCATCATTCACATGGAAGAAGTTTGGAACCACCAAGACTCTTCCTAGAGCTGGCCACCCAGCCAAACTGAGCAGTCGGGGAAGAAGGGCCTTGGTCATGGAGGTGAGCAAGAACCCGATGGTCACTCTGACAGAGCTCTAGAGTTCCTCTGTGGAGATGGGAGAACCTTCCAGAAGGACAACCATCTCTGCAGCACTCCACCAATCAGGCCTTTATGGTAGTGGCCAGACAGAAGCCACTCCTCAGTAAAAGGCACATGACAGCCCTCTTGGAGTTTGCCAAAGGGCACCTAAAGACTCTCAGATGATGAGAAACAAGTTTCACTGATCTGATGAAACCAAGATTGAACTCTTTGGCCTGAATGCCAAGCATCACGTCTGGAGGATACCTGGCACCATCCCTACGGTGAAGCATGGTGGTGGCAGCATCATGCTGTGGGGATGTTTTTCAGCGGCAGGTACTGGGAGACTGGTCAGGATTGAGGCAAAGATGAACGGAGCAAAGTACAGAGAGATCCTTGATGAAAACCTATCCCAGAGCACTCAGGACCTCAGACAGGGGTGAAGGTTCACCTTGCAACAGGACAACGACCCTAAGCACACAGCCAAAACAACGCAGGAGTAGCTTCGGGACAAGCCTCTGAATGTCCTTGAGTGGCCCAGTCAGATCCCGGACTTGAACACGATCGAACATCTCTGGAGAGACCTGAAAATAGCTGTGCAGCAATGCTCCATATCGAACCTGACAGAGCTTGAGAGAATCTGCAGAGAGGAATGAGAGAAACTCCACAAATACAGGTACATCCACCTCTACGCAGACGACACCATTCTGTATACATCTGGCCCTTCTTTGGACACTGCGTTAACCTGTTAGGGCTAGGGGGCAGTATTGACACGGCCGGATAAAAAACGTACCCGATTTAATCTGGTTACTACTCCTGCCCAGTAACTAGAATATGCATATAATTACTGGCTTTGGATAGAAAACACCCTAAAGTTTCTAAAACTGTTTGAATGGTGTCTGTGAGTATAACAGAACTCATATGGCAGGCAAAAACCTGAGAAGATTCCATACAGGAAGTGACCTGTCTGACAAGTTGTTGTTCATCTTGGCTCTTTTTATTGAAGACTGAGGATCTTTGCTGTAACGTGACACTTCCTACGGCTCCCATAGGCTCTCAGAACCCGGGAAAAAGCTGAATGATATCGAGGCAGCCTCTGGCTGAAACACATTATCGCGTTTGGATAGTGGCTGGTCAGAGTACTCTGAGACTCACGCTCGTGCACGAGGGCACGAGATGTATTTATTTTCTCTCTCTTTGTACGTATACAGGCTTTCCCGGTCGGAATAGTATCGCTTTTTTACGAGAAAAATTGCATAAAAATTGATTTTAAACAGCGGTTGACATGCTTCGAAGTACGGTAATGGAATATTTCAAAACATTTTGTCACGAAATGCGCCATGCTCGCCACCCTTATTTACCCTTTCGGATAGTGTCTTGAACGCACGAACAAAACGCCGCAATTTGGATATAACAATGGATTATTTGGGACCAAACCAACATTTGTTATTGAAGTAGCAGTCCTGGGAGTGCATTCTGACGAAGAACACCAAAGGTAATCAAACTTTTCTAATAGTAAATCGGAGTTTGGTGAAGGCTAAACTTGCTGGGTGTCTAAATAGCTAGCCCTGTGATCCCGGGCTATCTACTGAGAATATTGCAAAATGTGCTTTCACCGAAAAGCTATTTTAAAATCGGACATATCGAGTGCATAGAGGAGTTCTGTATCTATAATTCTTAAAATAATTTATGTTTTTTGTGAACGTTTATCGTGAGTAATTTAGTAAATTCACCGGCAGTGTTCGGTGGGAATGCTAGTCACATGCTAATGTAAAAAGCTGTTTTTTGATATAAATATGAACTTGATTGAACAAAACATGCATGTATTGTATAACATAATGTCCTAGGGTTGTCATCTGATGAAGATCATCAAAGGTTAGTGCTGCATTTAGCTGTGGTTTGGGTTTATGTGACATTATATGCTAGCTTGAAAAATGGGTGTCTGATTATTTCTGGCTGGGTACTCTGCTGACATAATCAAATGTTTTGTTTTCGTTGTAAAGCCTTTTTGAAATCGGACAGTGTGGTTAGATTAACGAGAGTCTTGTCTTTCAAATGGTGTAAAATAGTCATATGTTTGAAAAATTTAAGTTTTTGCATTTTTTAGGTATTTGAATAACGCTCCACGGGATTACACTGGCTGTTGAGTAGGTGAGCAAGCGTCCCACCTAGCCCATAGAGGTTAACAAACCTCCAAATGAGCTTCAACGCCATACCACACTCCTTCCGTGGCCTCCAACTGCTCTTAAATGCTAGTAAAACGAAATGCATGCTCTTCAACCAATCGCTGCCTGCACCCGCCCGCCCGACTAGCATCACTACTCTGGACGATTCTGACTTAGAATATGTGGACAGCTATAACTACCTAGGTGTCTGGCTAGACTGTAAACTCTCCTTCCAGACTCACATTAAGCATCTCCAATTCACAATTAAATCTAGAATCGGCATCCTATTTCGCAACAAAGCCTCTTTCACTCATGCTGCCAAACATGCCCTTGTAAAACTGACTATCCTACCAACCGTTGACTTCAGCGATGTCATTTACAAAATAGCCTCCAACACTCTACTCAGCAAATTGGATGCAGTCTATCACCTTTGGTTTTGTCACCAAAGCCTCATATACTACCCACCACTGCGACCTGTATGCTCTTGTTGGCTGGTCCTCACTACATATTCGTTGCCAAACCCACTGGCTCCTGGTCATCTATAAGTCTTTGCTAGGTAAAGCTCCACCTTATCTCAGCTCACTGGTCACCATAGCAACACCGAGCGTGCGCTCCAGCAGGTATAATTCACTGGTCATCCCCAAAGCCAAAACCTCCTTTGGCCGCCTTTCCTTCCAGTTCTCTGCTGCCAATGACTGGAACGAATTGCAAAAATCACTGAAGTTGGAGACTTATATCTCCCTCACTAACTTTAAGCGTCAGCTGTCAGAGCAGCTTACCGATCGCTGCAGCTGTACACAGCCCATCTGAAAATAGCCCTTCCAACCAACTACCTACCTCATCCCCTTTTGCACACCAGTATTTCTACTTGCACATCCTCATCTGCACATATATCACTCCAGTGAAAATTGCTAAATTGTAATTACTTCACCACTATTGGCCTATTTATTGCCTTTCCTCCTTACTTCATTTGCACACGCTGTATACAGATCTTTCTATTGTATGTTTGTTTATCCCATGTGTAACTCTGTGTTGTTTTTGTCGCACTGCTTTGCTTTATCTTGGCCAGGACGCAGTTGTAAATGAGAACTTGTTCTCTAGTGGCCTACCTGGTTAAATAAAGGTGAAATAAAAAAAAATAAAAAAAATGTACACTACCTTTCAAAAGTTCGGGGTCACTTAAAAATGTCCTTGTTTTCCATGAAAACATACGTGAAATTAGTTGCAAAATGAATAGGAAAGATAGTCAAGACGTTGACAAGGTTATAAATAATGATTTTTAATTGAAATAATAATTGTGTCCTTCAAACTTTGCTTTCGTCAAAGAATCCTCCATTTGCAGCAAATACAGCCTTGCAGACCTTTGGCATTCCAGTTGTCAATTTGTTGAGGTAATCTGAAGAGATTTCACCCCATGCTTCCTGAAGCACCTCCCACAAGTTGGATTGGCTTGATGGGCACTTCCATATAGTCAAGCTGCTCCCACAACAGCAACAATAG
Source organism: Salmo salar (assembly GCF_965601325.2). Lineage (NCBI taxonomy): Eukaryota > Metazoa > Chordata > Actinopteri > Salmoniformes > Salmonidae > Salmo > Salmo salar. Next base: position 68,905,647 of record NC_138291.1, read on the forward strand.
GGTTGAGATCCGGTGACTGTGCTGGCCACTCCATTATAGACAGAATACCAGCTGACTGCTTCTTCCCTAAATAGTTTTGCATAGTTTGGAGCTGTTCTTTGGTTCATTGTCCTGTTGTAGGAGGAAATTGGCTCCAATTAAGCGCTGTCCACGGGGTTTGGCATGGCATGGCGTAGCAAAATGGAGTGATAGCCTTCCTTCTTCAAGATCCCTTTTACCCTGTACAAATCTTCCCCTTTACCACCACCAAAGCACCCCCAGACCATCACATTGCCTCAATCACTCCTCCAGCATCTTTTCATTTTTTTCTGCATCTCACAAGTGTTCATCTATGTGATCTAAACCCCTTAAACTTACACTCGTCTGTCCATAACACTTTTTTCCAATCTTCCTCTTTTCAGTGTATGTGTTCTTTTTCCCATTTTAATCTTTTATTTTTATTGACCAGTCTGAGATATGGCTTTGTCTTTGCAACTCGGTGTCCCGGAGTCACCTCTTCACTGTTGACGTTGAAATAGAAGCGTTTGTTCAGGCTCTCGGTCCCAGCTTTGATGCACATGTACTAACCTCGACTTCTGGATGGTAGTGGGGTGAACAAGCCGTGACTTGGGTGGCTGAGGTCCTTGATGATCTTCTTGGCCTTCCTGTGACACCGGGTGCTGTAGATGTCCTGAAGGGCAGACAGTGTGCTCCCGGTGATGCGTTGGGCTGACCGCAACACCCTCTGGAGAGCCCTAAAGTTGAGGACGGTGCAGTTGCTGTACCAGGCGGTGATACAACCTGACAGGATCCTCTTTCTACAAGTTAAGCATAGCACTCTGGTGGTGCTTAGAGGAAGCAGCTCCACAGTAATTTTTTTTCTGTGTTTTTGGGGACATTTTACAACTCAAACTATGGATTTTACCCAAGAGGCTACAAGATTTTCCTATTCCCATGAAGAGGGCCAAAGGATTATTACCACTACCTCATTGCTAGAGGAGATGACAGCCACAGAGAATACTGGAATGGACTTAAACAAGGCTTTACTTGCAACACCTGATGGAGAAAGATACCAAACTTGACCTCAATTCTATCACCTTGTCTGACTATTGGAGGAAAGGCCTAATCCCCAGAGGACTCCGTATTATGAAGTTTCCAGCTACTGGAGCACAAGGTAAAACTGAATTTAGAGATAAATGGGAGGCTATTCTCAACAAGTGTTATTTTGACCTAATGCTACTTCTAATAGAATAATCTAAAAAGGACAGACAAGTAGTCCAAACAGAAACTGAAGAAGTAAAAAGGAAAATCACAGAACACCGTGACAATTCCAACAAAGCACAATGTGATGAGATCTTGAAAGAGAAAGTAGACACGTTCACTCTGACATTGAAGCAAGACAAGCTAAGAATATTTTGAAGAGTTGAAGTAGACTATAGAGATGGCAAGGTCTTTGCCTGGAGAAAACCAACCCGAAAGAATTCAGAATCACATCCACAGAGGAGGAAGCCTTGATCTGTTTCTTTCAACTTTACAAGCAGTGACGATGAGGATCACCCAGACACTCAGAGGCCAGCTCCTCCCAAGATTTTTTAGATCAGGAAGAGGAGTCACACAGGTACCTCAACAAGAGAGGGAGAGGACGGCGAAGAGGCCTACAAAGGGGGGGGGGGAGAAAAATCAAGACTATTCAACCACACAGAGCAGGACCAGAACAAGGCTGTGATCAACATTTCTGGAGAACCCCTTTCTGATGATTGCGTAAGGGTATTGTCTAAAGGACTGTCCTTTGCCCCCACATACTCAGTCTGATTTATTATTTTTTTTAATAAAAAAAAAATGCATGAAATGTATGCATTCACTACTGTAAGTCGCTCTGGATAAGAGCATCTGCTAAATGACTAAAATGTAATGTAAAAATGTAATGAATTCTATACAAAGATTGACCTATTTCGTTTCTACAGGAATCTACATCTGAAGGCCTGGTACAAGCAAAACATCTCTCCAACTACAGACGCCAGTGTCTCAGGTCAGGCAGTTTCTGTTCCCTCAAAAACACCTTTTAAGCCCAAGTCCACCTTTTGTCCCATCGTCCAGAATGCCACACTAAAAACATTTTCCAAGAAGGAGAATTTTGATGTGGAGAATCTTTTTAAAGGTAAAATTGACTCCAACCAATCACGACGTAACCTTTCTAAGACAGAGAGGGATGCAGTGGAATCATTGTCCAAAAATGAACGGATTGTGGTTAAAAAAGCAGACAAAGGTGGAGCTACAGTAGTGTGGAGTAAAGACAAATATGTGACAGAAGCCTACCGTCAATTAGACAATGATGAATTCTACCAATCTCTTACCTTCAACCCTACAGAGGACCTAAAAACTGAATTGAAAGGGATCCTCACAGAAGCTAAGGAGAATGGCTACATTTCAGACAATGAGTTCAAATTTCTTTTCAATGGCAGTCCGCGTATGGCTTCTTTTTTACCTTCTTCCAAAAGTCCACAAAAATCTTGAAAATCCCCCAGGCAGGCCAGTCATTAGTGGTAATGAAAGTCTGACAGAACCCATCTCTAAGTACATTGATTACTTTTTTAAGCCTTTTCTGACATCACTCCCAGCCTATCTTCAAGATACCATAGATGTGTTGAACAAAATAATATAGGTACAGCTTCCTTTTTAGTCATCATGGATGTGGAGTCTCTATACACCACCATTGAACATGAACAAGGTTTGGCAGCTATGCACCATTTCTTGAGTACCCGACCTGAACCTGAGATGCCTCCTACAGAATTCATTGTCTCACTGATTGAATGGACTCTTAATCATAACGTCTTTATCTTTCAGGACCGTATTTTTAAACACGTCAAAGGATGTGCCATGGGAGCTTGCTACAGCCCTTCCTACGCTGGTTTGTACTTGGGTAAATGGGAAAATGATTTAATTTTGGATCCTTCTAATCATTTCTTTGACCGGATTATATGGTGGGGACGCTATATTGACGATGTTTGCCTGTTTTGGTCCGGCTCAGAAGATTAACTTATTTCCTTCCACCAATACCTTAACAGCATTAACCCTAACATCAAACTAACTATGGATTACAGCAAGGATAACATTCATTTTTTGGACGTCGACATTAGTAAAAATGACAAAGGTTGTTTGAACACATCAATCTTTAGGAAGCCTACAGATGGGAATACCATTCTGAGGGCAGACAGCTTTCACCCCAAAACGCTAAAAAATAATATTCCATATGACCAATTCCAAAGAGTCCGCAGAATTTGCGTTCAGGAAACAGACTACAGTGTCAAATCTGCTGAATTGGAGAATCGCTTCTTGAATCGGGGCTACAGCGTTCAGGTCCTGAAAGATGCAGGTATAAGGACTGGATTACTTGACAGAGAGAACTTGTTGCGAAGGGGAGTGCCTCGTGATACATCAGAGAGAGTGTATTTTGTTACAAAATACAGCACAGAAGCAGAGAACATTAAAATAATCATAAAGAATAATTGGGGAAACATCCAAAGTGATACGCTACTACGCCAAGTCTTTCCTGAGCCACCAGTCATAAGCTTTAAGAGATGTCCTACCCTAAATGACAAATTAGTCCACAGTTATCTTCCGGGTGACTCTCAAAAAACTTGGCTTGACCACAAACCCAAGGGCTCTTAAATGTAACCATTGCAACCATTGCAGAAATATTGCACAGAAAAAGTATTTTGTTGACACAGCTTCCAAAATGGAGTATTATGTCAAGCATTTCATTAACTGCAAAACCACTCATGTCATCTATAGATTGGAATGTCCACAGTGCAAGGTGTTCTACATTGGACGGACAAAGAGACGCCTTCAAGACCGCTTAGCGGAACACAAGTACGCCATACAGGTAGGCAATGAAGACTACCCCATGGCAAGGCATTACAAGTCCTTACACCATGGCAACCCTGCCTCCCTACAAGCTATGGGTATTGATCATATTCCTGCCTCTATTAGAAAAGGGGACCGTCTTAAACAGTTAAACTAAAGGGAACATTTTGGGATTTACAAACTACAAGCCACTAAATACCCTGGTTTAAATGAAGACATGGATTTCTCACCCTTCCTGTAGGGTTGTGATAGGTCCATTTGCTGTCATCTAGTGGACATTTTGCTCAATAGCCCTCAGCTATGTTTAGACTATTGTTGTTCATGTTTTGCTGTGTTCTAGTGTACTATGGAATATATTGCTTTCTTTTTCTTGACACTTCTCCCATTCATATTTAAGGTTAGAACTACCTTTCTAAGTGTTCTGATACTTCTAGCTTGGAGTTGTATTTTTATGATAACATAGCTACAGTATTTCACTTTTTAATGTGTATAGTATTGCTTACTAGGTGTGTCCAATCAATGTTGTAACCACTCCCTCTTCAAATTAGGGCTAATTGGAAAAGCTGTTCAAAAGAGGACATTGTATTATTTCTTTGTACTCCCTGACGAAGGCCATGCTGCCGAAACGCGTCGGATTTTTAAAACCTTGTTTCTATTGAACATGCCATACAAATGAAGGCATTTAAATTAATTATATGAAGAGTGCCTTGGTCCTCCTTTCTTTTTGATGACCAATTCACCCCTTTTACCAAAGAGCACCTTCTGTCTACCAACATTTACTATTGTGTACCTTTGTAGCGCTTCCCTTCCTCCTCTTTCTACTAGGATGCTGGAACTGCTGGATAGTTTATCAAAATATAATTAACATGGTTTAAAGCATCTAGAATAGTATATTCTCCCACACAAAAAAGTACATTATTGTTATTTTACTGTATCGAATTACTGTATTGTGGCCATTGAGTCTTTCAAAGGTAATCTTCATGTTCTCTGCGTCTGAGAATATGTAACATGGTATGTTTCAAGGTTCTCTAAACAATGCATGAGTTATACAAGCCATTTTAGTGAAAATAGTATTTTCTGGGCTGTCAGACTTCGTAAACTTGCAGTTGCACACTGTTTCTCTCTCTCTCTCCCTCCCTGCTCTTTCTGTCCGCCCCAAGGGAGAGTCCTTCATTATAGGCAGGGTGCAGTTTAGCATGTACAGAGCAGTTCCCATCGATCTGTTTGGCTACCCAGATCGCTCCCATAGCCGTCTCATTAGGGAGAGCCTGTTAGGAGCTAAGTGCTAGCACACACAGTAATAAGAGCAGATTTAACCAGGCTCAACCGACCCCTCTTCAGCTGTCCTCCTCAGACCACCCCTTTTGAAATCCCTTTGCTGCTGGTGCCTCTCTGGTAAATACTCTCCCTCCCCTTCTCTCTCTCCCATTGCTCCCACATCTCTCTCTCTCTACCCTTCTGTCCTTTACTGTATGTTGTGAGTCTTTTTATATTACCATTATCTCGGAGTTGAGGGTGTATTCTGCATTATTATTATCTCTCTCCATTAAACCTGAATTGGAATTTCAGTTTACTTCCCCAACACTGTTTCCTCATTTCTGTTTTACCACTTATTAATCGCCGTGTAATGGCTATCTTTCACACAAACAATAGACAGATGTGGATGGGGAAGAAAATATTCTAAGGAGTGTGTGTGTTTAAGTGCTCTGAAAGATCGGTGACCAGGAGCGTGTCTCTAAAAAAAGCCATAAGTCCAGTGGCGGAAAAGGTACACAATTGTCATGCCTTAACAGAAAATGACTCAAGTAAAACTGAAAGTCTCTCAGTAAAATACTACTTGAGTAAAAGTCTAAAGTATTGGGTTTTAAATATACTTAAGTATCACAAGTAAATGTAATTGCTAAAATATACTTAACTATTAAAAGTAATGTAAAAATATAAATATATTCAAATTCCTCATATTAAGCAAACCAGAAGGCATGATTTTATTTTTTATTTACTGATAGCCAGGAGCACACTCCAACCAGACATAATTTACAAACTAGGCGTTTGTGTTTAGTAAGTCTGCCAGATCAGAGGCAGTTGGAAAATGTATGGAGTAAAAAGTACACTACTGGTCAAAAGTTTTAGGACACCTACTCATTCATAGGTTTTTCTTTATTTTTTTCTATTTTCTATATTGTAGAATAACAGTGAAGACATCAAACTATGAAATAACACATCGGGAATCATGTAGTAACCAAAAAAGTGTTAAATAAATCAAATATATTTTATATTTGAGATTCTTCAAATAGCCACCCTTTAACTTGATGACAGCTTAACACACTCTTAGCATTCTCTCAACCAGCTTAACCTGGAATGCTTTTCCAACAGTCTTGAAGGAGTTCCCACATATGTTGAGCACTTGTTGGCTGCTTTTTCTTCACTCTGCGGTCCAACTCATCCCAAACCATGTCAATTTGGTTGAAGTCCGGGGATTGTGGTGGCCAGGTCATCTGATGCAGCAATCCATCACTCTCCTTCTTGGTAAAATAGCCCTTACACAGCCTGAAGGTGTGTTGGGTCATTGTCCTATTTAAAAACAAATGATAGCCCCACTATGCCCAAACCAGATGGGATGCCATATCACTGCAGAATGCTGTGGTTGCCATGGTGGTTAAGTGTGCCTTGAATTCTAAATAAATCACAGACAGTGTCACCAGCAAAGCAATTTGAAGAATCTCAAATATAAAATATATTTTGATTTGTTTAAAAAATGTTTGCTTATTACATGATTCCATGTGTGTTATTTCAAAGTTTTGGTGTCTTCACTATTATTGTACAATGTAGAAAATAGTAAAAGTAAAGAAAAACCCTTCAATGAGTTCTAAAACTTTTGGCCGGTAGTGTAGATTGTAGTGGAGTACAAGTAAAAGTTGTCAAAAATATAAATAGTAAAGTAAAGTACAGATAGCCCCCCCCCAAAAAATGAGTTTAGTAGTACTTCAAAGTATTTATTTCATTTTACTTTACATTCGGTTTTGGGGGAGAACAGTGCTATATGAGATTGATTGTTGTGTACCACGCCAGTCTCTCCCTTCCCAGTTTTAGAAGTTCACACACGTTTAAGGCAGCTGTTCCCCTTGAAGCTAAGCTGTGCCTTGTTTCTCTGCCGTGCTTGAGAGGCATTATCTATAGTTAGGCTATTCGCCAAAGCACCCAGTCTCTCAATACCTGTAACAACGGTTGTCAAAGAAATTGTTAAAAGGTTAAAAATACAATTATGATGAATGCAACATTTGGACAATGGATAACGATACTGACTGAATTATAGCACATAAAACATTGTAATGGCATGGACAACAAATTAATGGAGTTCAGGCATTTTGATGGGAATACAGATATTCAATTTCTTATCAAATTGCAATTTTCATTTAATATTCTCATGTATACATATTCTAAGTATATCAGGTATTTTTTAAATATTTTGTGCTAAAAGAAAAAATATTTTATGTAACCTTTGCATATATACTCTGGGTGTATTTGCATACATGAAGAAATTAACATAGAGGTCAAACAGGGCTGCAACCACCAAAAACGTCCTCTGTGTAGGCCTACCTCTGATCATAAACTGCGCTCACCTGCCCTGTCTAAACTGCTTCATTGATTATTCATTACTGTTGTTGTCATGTTCTCTTGCATAATTCAACAAGTGTGTCAAGAGAAGGATATCCACCCGATTTAAAATCAACAAGCCTTGCTCTAGAAGCTTCAGCGCTGCAGGATTTACATAAATTCACTGAAAACCTGTACTAACACTGGTCCAACTCAAGGTGTCTTAAAAACAAATGCACCCCTCTCCCCAGCTTGAAAATACTTTCACATGACCATGCCCTTGTACTGTAAAATAAATTGAACACCTTCCCCCCTCATAGAATTTACTCAAAATAATGTTTAAGACAACGAATAACAAAACTGTAGTGACCCTGTGTTTATAAATGTGGATATTAACTTTCCCACTTCAGCATACTTTGTGGCACAGTTGATGCCACGCAGTGCTACGGGCCAGAAGATTGAGGGTTTGCCAACTACTACAGATTACATTTTTCTCCTTGTCTGTTTCAGTACTTCATGATCAGAGCCGGTTGCAGACAATGATCAGCTAGGGGGAATGAGATTTTCAACATTTTGGTGCCATATTTATAATTATATAAAATATACGTCTCAATTCGTTCTTATGCAGCAAAATGTTAAATTGTGTTTTTTTACATTGGATTAAAGTAGAGACTCAGAGCTCGAAAATTGTATATCATACACTACAGTTGAGGACCCTGGAATATGCACATCTCAGGAAATTGTTCACAATTTTTTTATGTTTGATGGCCCAAATGTGTGGCAAATATCAAAACTTAAGCCAATTTTACCATGGTTTTTAAACAAGCTTTTTGCTTCGGACGCTTTAATTTGATACTGACTCTCTATTAGTTACACAGACTTTGGCCTCCCATCCTATTCTAACCACCTCTTGCCGGCTTTGTATTAATTTTACCTGATGGAATTGCTGTACAATATGATTGTTACCATCTGATGCACATTCAAATGTCATACAAAATCAACACTGCAGAGCTCAGCCTGTCCTCTGTCGTGCCCTGATTGTATTACTGCTGATGATATCTGGACATGTGCATGTACGCCCTGGCCCATCTACTGTTGCTAGCCCCAATTCTGACTTGTGCTCCAATTTCTCCTTCGTGGATTTCTGCTCTCATAAAAGCCTGTTTTTCCTGCACGTTAACACTAGAAGCTTATTACCTAAAATGTATCAATTGAAAGTGTAGGTTCACAGTTCCAATCCAGATATGTTGGTCATTACTGAGATGTGGATAAGCAAGAGTGTTTTGAATACTGATTTTAACCTTTCTGGTTATAACCTTTTTTTGGCAAGACAGATCTTCCAAAGTTGGTGGAGCAGCACCTGTTAGGGCTAGGGGGCAGTATTTACACCGCCGGATAAAAAACGTACCCGATTTAATCTGGTTACCACTCCTACCCAGTAACTAGAATATGCATATACTTATTACATATGGATAGAAAACACCCTAAAGTTTCTAAAACTGTTTGAATGGTGTCTGTGAGTATAACAGAACTCAAGTGGCAGGTCAAAACCTGAGAGATTCCTTTACAGGAAGTGGCCTGTCTGACCATTTCTGGAACTTCTTTGCCATCTCTATCTTTTACTAAGGATCTCTGCTCTAACGTGACACTTCCTACGTCGTCCATAGGTGCTCAGAGCCCGGGAAAAACCTGAATGTCGTCATCCCAGCCCCAGGCTGAAACACATTATCGCCTTTCTCAAGTGGCCGATCAAGGGACTCTGGGCTTAGGCGCGTGACCTGGCCGCCCCCGTCTTTGTGATTTTTTCCTCTGTTTGCCGAAAAGGAGATTCCCGGTCGGAATATTATCGCTTTTCTACGAGAAAAATGGCATAAAAATTGATTTTAAACAGCGGTTGACATGCTTCGAAGTACGGTAATGGAATATTTAGATTTTTTTTTTGTCACGAATTGCGCCATGCGCACGACCCTGATTTACCATTTCAGATAGTGTCTGGGACGCACGAACAAAACGCCGCTATTCGGATATAACGATGGATTATTTTGGACCAAACCAACATTTGTTATTGAAGTAGCAGTCCTGGGAGTGCATTCTGACGAAGACAACAAAAGGTAATCAAACTTTTATAATAGTAAAGCTGATATTGGTGAGTGCTAAACTTGCCGGGTGTCTAAATAGCTAGCCCGTGATGCCTGGGCTATGTACTTAGAATATTGCAAAATGTGCTTTCACCAAAAAGCTATTTTAAAATCGGACATATCGAGTGCATAGAGGAGTTCTGTATCTATAATTCTTAAAATAATTGTTATGCTTTTTGTGAACGTTTATCGTGAGTAATTTAGTAAATTCTTAGCAAATTCCTCCGGAAGTTTGCGGGGGGTATGCTAGTTCTGAACGTCACATGCTAATGTAAAAAGCTGGTTTTTGATATAAATATGAACTTGATTGAACAAAACATGCATGTATTGTATAACATAATGTCCTAGGTGTGTCATCTGATGAAGATCATCAAAGGTTAGTGCTGCATTTAGCTGTCTTCTGGGTTTTTGTGACATTATATGCTAGCTTGAAAAATGGGTGTCTGATTATTTCTGGCTGGGTACTCTGCTGACATAATCTAATGTTTTGCTTTCGCTGTAAAGCCTTTTTGAAATCGGACAGTGTGGTTAGATAAAGGAGAGTCTTGTCTTTAAAATGCTGTGAAATAGTCATATGTTTGAAAAATTGAAGTTTTTGTATTTTTGAGGAATTTGTAATTCGCGCCACGCTTATCATTGGATATTGGAGCAGGTGTTCCGCTAGCGGAACGTCTAGATGTAAGCGGTTAATCTGGTTACTACTCCTGCCCAGTAACTAGAATATGCATATAATTAGTGGCTTTGGATAGAAAACACCCTAAAGTTTCTAAAACTGTTTGAATGGTGTCTGTGAGTATAACAGAACTCAAATGGCAGGCCAAAACCTGAGAAGATTCCATGCAGGAAGTGGCCTGTCTGAGAAGTTGTGTTTCATCTTGGCACTTTTTATTGAAGACTGAGGATCTTTGCTTTAACGTGACACATCCTACGGCTCCCATAGGCTCTCAGAGCCCGGGAAAAAGCTGAACGATATCGAGGCAGCCTCTGGCTGAAACACTTTATCGCTTTTAGCAAGTGGCCGATCAGAGTACTATGGGCTTAGGCGCGTGCCCGAGTCGACCGAATGCTTTATTTTCTTTCGTCTGTTTACCTAAACGCAGATTCCCGGTCGGAATATTATCGCTTTTTTATGAGAAAAATGGCATAAAAATTGATTTTAAACAGCGGTTGACATGCTTCGAAGTACGGTAATGGAATATTTTGAATTTTTTTGTCACGAATTGCGCCATGCTCGTCACCCTTATTTACCCTTTCGGATAGTGTCTTGAACGCATTAACAAAACGCCGCTGTTTGGATATAACTATGGATTATTTTGAACCAAACCAACATTTGTTATTGAAGTAGCAGTCCTGGGAGTGCATTCTGACGAAGACAGCAAAGGTAATAACATTTTTCTTATAGTAAATCTGACTTTGGTGAGTGCTAAATTTGCTGGGTGTCTAAATAGCTAGACCTGTGATGCCGGGCTATCTACTGAGAATATTGCAAAATGTGCTTTCACCGAAAAGCTATTTTAAAATCGGACATATCGAGTGCATAGAGGAGTTCTGTATCTATAATTCTTAAAATAATTGTTATGCTTTATTTGAACGTTTATCGTGAGTAATTTAGTAAATTCACCGGCAGTGTTCGGTGGGAATGCTAGTCACATGCTAATGTAAAAAGCTGGTTTTTGATATAAATATGAACTTGATTGAACAAAACATGCATGTATTGTATAACATAATGTCCTAGGGTTGTCATCTGATGAAGATAATCAAAGGTTAGTGCTGCATTTAGCTGTGGTTTGGGTTTATGTGACATTATATGCTAGCTTGAAAAATGGGTGTCTGATTATTTCTGGCTGGGTACTCTGCTGACATAATCTAATGTTTTGCTTTCGTTGTAAAGCCTTTTTGAAATCGGACAGTGTGGTTAGATTAACGAGAGTCTTGTCTTTAAAATGGTGTAAAATAGTCATATTTTTGAAAAATTGAAGTTTTTGCATTTTTGAGGTTTTTGAATAACGCGCCACAGGATTACACTGGCTGTTACGTAGGTGGGACGATTTGGTGCCACCTACCCTAGAGAGGTTAACTGACTCGCCTAGTTAAATAAAGGCAAAAAATAAGAAAAAAAAAGTCCTCTGGGCAGTCAGTGAGTATGTCAGCTGTTTTCTGCACGTGCTGCTGTAAAGCTGCTGGTGAATCATCATTCACACACAAACAGTCAAAGTCCTCTAGAGCCATAGCTAGAGTGGCGTTTTGTCTCAATGTCATTATCTTCTGAGAAGGGTTTATCACTCCAACAGGGAGCCACCCATCCCCCGGCAACTGAGCTACCGTCCTCTCTACCAGGATTGACCTTGGTGTTGGGCTCGAGAACAGCATTGCCAGCTGATAGATTTTGAGTGTTTCGTAGTCTGCCCCAGACTAAGTGCACCTGCATAGGCTCTAGAGTCACAGCCCCTTTCAGTCTCACAGTTCCAACTTTGTCAGGTACTTCACTGTCTCTCCATCTCTCCACATTAGCCATCATGTTAATTAGCTTGCTCTCCTCACCCCCGTCAAACACAGGAGCATAAACCCTCTTTCAGAAATCTCCATTAGTCTTCAGATGGCGAATTTAGTGCTTTTGGAGATTGCTGCCCAAGATGAGGTCATCACTCTGGCCCTCAATCACTAGGCACAGCAAAACTACAGCTGTACACCTCCATCTCCAGCTCACATACTCCCAAAGGCCTCGTCTTCGACCCACCACAACCAACCAAGATTTCCTCTGTAGGACTCAATGATGGACTTTTCAACACTCCTGCATGCAACAGCTCAGGTAAGACCCTAGTGCTCAAGGTACAAGCCATCGACCCATTGTCAAGCATAGCTCTCACTTCCACTTTTCCTCCTATTAACATATTGGTATAGCATAAATCATCATACGGGGAAAGTCTCTGTGTGTTCTGTATTATGATACTCTTCTCAGTCTCGATTTCCTCACAAACACTTCTATATAATGACTCCAAATCAACATCACTCACTGATGGGGAGTCTATAAAAGGCCCAACACTCTCCCCTTCTACATGCAGGCCTACTAGTTTTCCAGGAGCTGAGCAGTGATTACTGTAGGAACTCCACCAGCTATGCTCAGAGCTGTGGCCTTGGGGCACTGAGAGTGTGTGTGGCCAGCTACATGACAAAGAAAGCAGAGGTAATTGGCCCTGCAGTGAAAGTAAGTATTGTGTCCAGCATCCCCACACACTTCACATGGCCCATGAGATCTCAATTTGCTCCTATTCCCTTTTTGTAACTGATGGTTAGACTGTTGTTGCCTCTGCTCCAGCACACACTCCAGCATTGCAAGGATAGGTTCCATCGGCTCAGCTGAGCCCTGAGTAGCCTGGGCTGGGGAAGGCAACGCATTAGGTGATTCCATGTGGGGCCTCACAGCAGGAATGGTGAACGGCATGACCGCACCAACATCCTGCTCCATTGTTGCGATGGCTGGGTTCACCTTAGATAAGTGAGAGTATCTCCGCTCCCTCCTGTATTCATCCAATCTCTCATGAACATCTGCAGCGGTCCAATGCTGTAATGGCTTGCACTTAAAGATAAGCAACAGTTCAGTGTGAGGGCAATGTCTGATAAACATGACTGTGAGCTCAAGAGATGGGTCTTCAACACTTTTCTTCTGTCTCTTTAGACAATCTTCAGCGACCTCCATAGCCCTGTTGAGTCTGAGCCAATAGTCGAATGGTTATCTGAGGTAATGTGGCATAAAAGTCAGCGAGGGGCATGCTTGAAAAAGCAGTGTCACTAAAATGTTGTTTCAGTATGTCAAAGATGGGACTTGGGCCTTTAGATAAATCAACAGAGGGATTGCTGCGTATGCTCACTTTAACAACAAGCCTATCCATTACCACATCTGCTTGGTCCACCACAGCCAAGCCCCTTGTCACGCCCTGACCTGAGAGAGACGTTTTATTTCTCTATTTTGTTAGGTCAGGGTGTGGGGTGGGCAGTCTGTGTTATATTTTTATGTTGTCTTTTTCTTTATTGGCCTAGTATGGTTTACAATCAGAGGCAACTGTATCGTTGTCTCTCATTGGGAATCATACTTAGGCAGCCCATTTTCCCTCCTTCAGTGTGGGATCTTGTTTTTGTACAGCTCAGTTGGCTTGCAGAACGTGACGGTCATTTTCCGTTGTTTATTGTTTTGTTTTAGAGTTCTAAGTTAAATAAAGAAATATCATGAGCACTTACCACGCTGCTCTTTGGTCTACTCCTTTCGACGACGATCGTCACACCCCTCTTATGCATGTAAACCATGACCATATCCTCCCAATCATGTACCGTGCACTTTTCAGAGCCATCCCCCCTAAAGTACACCGGCTCCCTGATATCAGACTTCAATACCAGGTTCAGGCCTGACAAACCCATACCCCTAGAGCTGCATGCATTCCCCATAACATTGTCCAACAATTGCCTTTGACTCCAAACAGGAGGCAATGTTCTCCCCAATGGAATGACTCCATGGATTTCTGCTATGAAATCCATGGAGACCTCCCCACTCCCTGTATTTGGCAAACTGAAGCAATTGGAATTCTGGCTGAACCCCTACCAACAGATGATGACAGACTACATGTCAGAAAACCCCTACCTTTCCCAACACCTTCCATCTTAATGGGAAATCAACACAATAAAACAAAAATGCAAACAGCAGAAAAATAACTAAAAACTCATGTCAAAAATATAACCTATCTAGTACACTGGTAAAACTCACCCTAGTTATATCAGATATACATTTGAATTGCAAATAAACAAGTAAAACAGAAGTTATATAATTTATCTGTGAACAGGAAGTCCCAATCCTTATAGAAAGTCTCAATAAGAGAAATCATCAACTTACAGTGGTTCGTCCTTTATAAGTGGCATCGTACTGCAGCACATCTTGCGTGGTGCCGCAGAATTCAAAACCACTGGTACTATTAACCTGTTAGGGCTAGGGGGCAGTATTGACACGGCCGGATAAAAAACGTACCCGATTTAATCTGGTTACTACTCCTGCCCAGTAACTAAAATATGCATATAATTATTGTCTTTGGATAGAAAACACCCTAAAGTTTCTAAAACTGTTTGAATGGTGTCTGTGAGTATAACAGAACTCATATGGCAGGCCAAAACCTGAGAAGATTCCATGCAGGAAGTGGCCTGTCTGAGAAGTTGTGTTTCATCTTGGCTCTTTTTATTGAAGACTGAGGATCTTTGCTATAACGTGACACTTCCTACGGCTTCCATAAGCTGAACGATATCGAGGCAGCCTCTGGCTGAAACACTTTATCGCGTTTGGCAAGTGGCCGATCAGAGTACTATGGGCTTAGGCGCGTGCCCGAGTCAACCCCATTCTTTATTTTCTTTCGTCTGTTTACCTAAACGCAGATTCCCGGTCGGAATATTATCGCTTTTTTATGAGAAAAATGGCATAAAAATTGATTTTAAACAGCGGTTGACATGCTTCGAAGTACGGTAATGGAATATTTACAATTTTTTTGTCACGAATTGCGCCATGCTCGTCACCCTTATTTACCCTTTCGGATAGTGTCTTGAACGCACGAACAAAACGCCACTATTTGGATATAACTATGGATTATTTTGAACCAAACCAACATTTGTTATTGAAGTAGCAGTCCTGGGAGTGCATTCTGACGAAGACAGCAAAGGTAATAACATTTTTCTTATAGTAAATCTGACTTTGGTGAGTGCTAAACTTGCTGGGTGTCTAAATAGCTAGCCCTGTGATGCCGGGCTATCTACTGAGAATATTGCAAAATGTGCTTTCACCGAAAAGCTATTTTAAAATCGGACATATCGAGTGCATAGAGGAGTTCTGTATCTATAATTCTTAAAATAATTGTTATGCTTTTTGTGAACGTTTATCGTGAGTAATTTAGTAAATTCACCGGCAGTGTTCGGTGGGAATGCTAGTCACAAGCTAGTCACATGCTAATGTAAAAAGCTGGTTTTGATATAAATATGAACTTGATTGAACAAAACATGCATGTATTGTATAACATAATGTCCTAGGGTTGTCATCTGATGAAGATCATCAAAGGTTAGTGCTACATTTAGCTGTGGTTTGGGTTTATGTGACATTATATGCTAGCTTGAAAAATGGGTGTCTGATTATTTCTGGCTGGGTACTCTGCTGACATAATCTAATGTTTTGCTTTCGTTGTAAAGCCTTTTTGAAATCGGACAGTGGGGTTAGATTAACGAGAGTCTTGTCTTTAAAATGGTGTAAAATAGTCATATTTTTTGAAAAATTGAAGTAATAGCATTTCTAAGGTATTTGAATAACGCGCCACAGGATTCAACTGGCTGTTGAGCAAGCGTCCCACCAAGCCCATAGAGGTTAATGCTCGTTAGTGCTAGTTTGACCACCAGAGGGCATCTTTGAGAAGCATTTGATTGCCTTCAATAGTGGCTGTACTAGAGAATTTAAAACCTTTTTTGTAAGAACATAGTACATGGGAATGATTACCTTCTATGGGCTACGTGGGACGCATCCCACCTGCGGGACACAGCCTGTGAAATATCAGGGCGGCGAATTCAAAAACAACAAAATGTCATAATTCAACTTTCTCAAACATACAACTATTTTACACCATTTTAAAAATACACTTCTCCTTGATGTAACCACATTGTCCAATTTCAAAAAGGCTTTACAGCGAAAGCAAAACATTAGATTATGTTAGGAGAGTACATTGACAAAAATAATCACGCAGCCATTTTCCAAGCAAGGACATGTGTCAATAAAACCCAAAACATAGCTAAATGAAGCACTAACCTTTGACGATCTTCATCAGATAACACTCCTAGGACATTATGTTACACAATACATGTATGTTTTGTTCGATAAAGTTCATATTTATATCCAAAAACAGCATTTTACATTGGCGCATGATGTTCAGAAAATGTATTCCCACCAAAACGTCCAGTGAATGTGCACATAAATTTGCAAAAATACTCATCATAAACGTTGACAAAATATATAACAATTATTTAAAGAATTATAGATAGACTACTCCTGGATGCAACCGCTGTGTCAGATTTTAAAATAGCTTTCGGAGAAAGCACATTTTTCAATATTCTGAGTACATAGCTCAGCTATCACAGAGAGCTATACAGACACCGGCCAAGTTCGGGGCAACCTAAACTCAGAATTAGTATTAGAAATATTCTCTTACCTTTGCTGATCTTCGTCAGAATGCGCTCCCAGGACTGCTACTTCCACAAGAAATGTTGTTTTTGTTTGAAATAATACATATTTATGTCCAAATACCTAGGCATGTACAAATACCTAGGCATAACACGCGAGCGCAGTACTAGAGACGAAAAGTTAAAATGTTCCATTACCGTACTTAGAAGCATGTCAAACGCTGTTTAAAATCAATCTTTATGGTATTTTTTACATAAAATTGCGATAATATTCCAACCGGACAATAGCGTATTCATTCAAGGAGAAAAAGAAGGAACGGTGCGCACGCGTGATGGCGCATATCCAATCCCTTTGTTGCCAGGCAGACCACTCAGTAACTGAGCTCCTATTATCTGCCCAGTAACAGGAGAAGGCTGAAACAACTTTCTGAAGGCTTTTGACAGCCAATGGAAGCCTTAGGAAGTGCATCGTAACCCCACAGATACTGTAGTTTCGATATGGACTAGGAAGAAGAACTACAATTCTCAGATCCTCCACTTCCTGGTTGACTTTTTCTCAGGTTTTTGCCTGCCATATGAGTTCTGTTATACTCACAGACACTGTTCAAACAGTTTTAGAAACTTCAGAGGGTTTCCTATCCAAATCTACTAATAATATGCATATTCTAGTTTCTGGGCCAGAGTAGTAACCTGTTTAAATTGGGTACGTTTTTCATCCGGACGTGAAAATACTGCCCCTAGCCCAGACAGGTTAAGAAATGTTGCTTAATTAATTTAATTAATATTACATTGTTTCTATTCCAAGAAAAATGAAAAACCCTCTGGGTTTCTGTTAGGATGGAATGGAAAATATGGTGTTGTACAACGTAGGCTACAGTGCTGGGCTATTTAGCTAAAGAATCCCTGTGTAGTGCGGGAGACCGGGGTTCAATTCCCTGAAGGGGAGGAAGGAGTAGGTCCTTTTAAATAGGAATTTGTTCTTAACTGATTCCATATATGTTATTTTATAGTTGTGATGTACTCACTATTATTCTACAATGTTAGAAAATAGTCAAAATAAAGAAAATCCCTGGAATGAGTAGGTATGTCCAAACTTTTGACTGGTACTTGCTTAATTAATTTGATTAATATTATGGTGTTTCTACTCCAAGAAAAACGAAAAACCCTCTAGGTTTCCATTAGGATTGAACGGAAAATATGGCGTTGTACAACGTGACGGTCGGGAGTAGGCTACAGTGCTGGGCTATTTAGCTAAAGAATGCCTGTGTTGTGCACGGCACGTGGTAGACCGGGGTTAAATTCCCCAACAGGGAGGAAGGAGTCCTTTTGTTCTTAACTGACTTGCCTAGTTGAATAAAGACTATCAGAAAAAATTGTGGTACTTATTTATTTTGATCCAAAGCCATGAATGAGTGAGTCACTCAGCTTTATGTAGGTGCCGGCTATATTGATAATATGTAACGATATTTTGGAGGTTATTTAGTTTTCAAAAAAAGGAAAGTGAGCGATTGTAATCTGAATAAAGGCCAAAACATTTCTTTCTGTTTTTAGAGGGAGAGAAACGCTGAGCCAATTGTGCGCCACCCTATGGGACTCACGGTCGGATGTGATACATAAAAATAATACTTAACTTAGAACCTAACTTAGAAATACATTTGATGATAGAATTCTCCCCCTTCCCTCCATCTAGGCAAGTCTATTGTCCAGCTACCTGCTAGAACAGCGGGAACGTTTCTCTAGTCAGCGTCGTTATTAGTACAATGCCCCTTAAAGTGTTGCTCTGTGCTACCCAGTGTGGTGGGGGTTCACTCCCCCCTACCTCCTCCTCTATTCCCCATGGGCTAAGTCTGTCTTCTGTGCGCGGCTCTGCGCCCCATCCCGTGCCCCCTGCCCTCGTGCCTTGAACCTCGTGCGCTTTCAGTGGATACAGCTGGAGAACTGCAAGGCAATCCCATTGTGCACCACTTGGGAGCCATGACCAATATATATTGTCCTGCTAATAACAGGGTTAATAATATATCTCTGAGAATATTCACGGTGCTTTTATATAATTCTAAATTAATTAATAATAATCGCTTTGTTTAAAAAATAACAATATTTGAGATTATTTTGTTTTCAAATAACGTAAAATGAGCGAGAAAAGGGCAATTCTTGAACATGGGGTGAGACATTATTACTAATTTGTAAATAAAGCCAGTTTGTTATTTAGAATGATTTATTCCTGTTTTTAGAGGAAGAGAAACCAAAAACCTACAGTCATCTCATGGGTCTCCCAGTGGAGGCCAGCACAGGTATTGAACCAGCATCTGTAGCAACACAGCTTGCACTGCTTTTTGCGTTGTGTACAATCATCGACACGGACTCCAACTTGTAGCACCAGTCATGGAGATTTATTCTGATAGAAACAGCACAAAATTGAACGTCATTCAATGCACGAGTCACCATCCAACTCTGCACTCACGCACTAAACAAAATATACAACCCCCCCACCAGACACAGTAAGTTTCTAGCTAGCATTATCTGGAATTCTCTACAACAAAACGCACAAAAAATGAATGCCAAAAACCCATTGGCTTAAAAATAAAGTGGAAAGGGGAATCACCAATATAACCCTGTTACACCGTGATCTCTTAGTATGAAGTCAAAGGGGGTTGACATGTAACCGAGACTTGAAGACTTGTCTTACTTTCCTGAACTAATCCCTATGGACTTTATCTAAGTGGACTAACACAGTCTTGTGACATGCAGGAGACCTGGTTCGAACCCAGTCTCAGGAATGGGGTCATAATAGCTCATAGCCAAAACGATTCAAATGCTAGACAAATTCATAGGAAGAATGTACATTCAACATGCCACACTGTCTTCAGAAACTGCCAGAAGCTTCTGTTTACCATAGATAATGTTTGATTCTATCTGTTCTCCTCTACAATTTAGCACACTCCAGAGCAGTAGTGAGTGCAAACATTTTCCCCATACTGGTCCTCTGTGGGAATCAAACCCACACACCTGGTGTAGCAAGCACCATATTCTACCAACTGAACCACACAGGCCTTTTCTTGGCTGGCAAAGTACCAGGATGGTTCTCTGGTTTTGAATCTGAATTTAGAGAACTACATTTGAAAACATAATATGAATGTATCTGAGAAGTTGAATATATGAAACTTTGATTTACTTGAAATGATGGTTTGTAAACTTCATACACAGATGACAATGAATGCAATATCTACCATATTGAAAGTTCATATATAGATATTGAATTTTAGTATTCAATCAAATTGAAATATAATTAAAAAGCTGAATGCAATATTCATTCACTTTAGTTCAATTTATGAATTCAGCACCTTAGTTGAAGTGGAGGTGTACATCTTTTTGATTGAAGGCTCAAGAAAGCTACAGACATAAGTTAAAAGTATATTTCATGCCTCCATCCTTCACTTTTTGTTCACCCCCCCCCCCCACCTGGTCCCCTTTGCACCCCAGGGCTGCGTGCTGGGGTGCTCCAACTCTACAACAGCAGACATGAGTCTGTAATGACAGCAATAACACTGCCAGCTGGGAAAATATTAGCCTTGGAGACTGAAAACCATCTGCATTCAATGTTAAATCAAGAGGTAATAAATAGGATAGAAAACAATACTATCATGACTTCTCAAGGCATTGGTGTTCTATTTGAAATAAAAGTGTTTTTGAGCAAATATCTGAAATATTGTATGTTCTTTTAACACAGGAGTTTGGTGGCACCTTAATTGGGGAGAATGGGCTCGTGAAAATAACTGGAGCGGATTACCTTTCCATTTGCGCCGCTCCGGTCATTATTATGAGCCGTTCTCCCCTCAGCAGCCTCCTGTGGACTTCTCTTTGATCTGATGACAGCAAGACAAGGACGAATAGCACAAAAGTTGCAGAAATGAAACACTTCAAATCATCGCTGAGTATGCCATTCTACCATTTATTTCCTCTCTCTGTAGAGAACAGATAGGCTATCTCCCTTTTGAATGACCCCCCCCCTCCCCCCCCCAAAAAAAATGTGTGAGGCAGTCAGTATGAACAGAAGGACATACCGATAGCCTCTGTCAGGTAAAGTATGACCCACTTAACAGACTACAAAAAATCTAACATTGCGAGTCATTTCCATGTCAGTCAAATCAAAGTAGTGGCAGAACAGCTGGCAAGGACCTCCTCAACACCTCCAGAGGAAATGTGCTGAGTCATCCCTTCTAGTAGCGGGCCCTTGCCTTGCTTTGCCTTTACTCAGCCTAATTATTCAAAACCTTGAGGAGCTATACATTTGACATATTCTCGACTTGAGATTTAAAGTAGTTGGAAATCTTTGAGATGAGAAGGATTTAGAAAGCAAAAAACTCCCATATTAGATTAATGTTATTCTGGCAAGCTTTTTTGTGTCATATTATAGTGTGTTCTGGATTGATGGCTCATTTAATTAAAGTTTTCATTATATCTGCTCTCACTGCCGTAATGTTATTTTCATTTCATAATACTCCTGATGCGATTATCTAATTTATTGTATGGGTAAAGCTTCTCATGGATATGAGCTATCACTGAAAGATGAATGTGTGTGTTGTATTTGTGAGCTATGATACTGGAGACAGTATATGAAAATAATACATTCTGTTGTAGATTGGTGTCTTCTTGCCATAATAGAATAGTAGCCTCTACGTGTGTATGGGTGAGTGTACTGTATATTCAGGAGTGTTTGTGCTTGGAACCACGTTTCTCCAAATGTCAAATTTCAAAGTTGCTCAAAAGGTGAAATTTCAAAGTCACTCTTGAGCAATCTGCCTGGATAAATCAGCAGTAACAGACCATCTCAGAATCACCTCCACTACCACCGTTAGCAACCTTGCTGCATCTTGAGATGGGTTTATTGTGAAGTGCTTTTGATCTCCATAAACGTGTAGGAAGGAACATGTTCTCTTGCTTCTATCACGGTTTTGTTGCATCTTTTGTTTTGCTCCCAAATTGATAATCTGCCATCTTGGTCACACGTTAATAACCACACCAAAGCACACCAAAGTAATAAAATAAAGACGGCACTTCTAAAAGTATTTTTCACACAATAGCCTACTGAATTTGCAAGATAACGTTTCTTTCATTTTGATTTTGGCACAAATGAAAATGTGGTAATAACTTGCCCATGGATTGATGTTTCAGTATTGTCTCAATGAAGAGTTCGGTGTTCAACTAGCTACGTGCTACATGCATGCCAGTTACAAGCCTGCTAGAGTTAGCGGCAGGCGGACAAGCAATATCCACTACATAAATGGATGAAGCTTGAACTGGATTGGGAAGCTAACTGAAGCTGGCTAGCTTTAGAAAACGCTGAATAGATCAAGCTTTCTTCGTATAATATCCCTCAGGTTAGGATCGTGTGTTCAGGGTTTCATGCCTCTCGCTTTCTCTCTCTGGCTCTGTCTGTTTGTTGTTTTTATGTATCTTTCTCTCTCTTTAGTCTGACTAAAGAGATAATTTGATGCGCAGGTCAGTGTTTGACAGCGCTGAGATTCACCCAGTAATTGAGGCAAGTTTTTCTTCATCAGCCATACATACAGGCCAAGAGAGGTGGTGTTTGAAGATACACTTACACTTCTTGAAGATACACTTAAACAGACCAGAAAGCCTGAGGTAAATAAAAAACACTCCCTTTAAAATGAATAAGATACAGAGAAACATACAGCTTAGAAAGAGAATGGTGTTTACAAGTGATAGGGACAACTTAAAAGCTGAGGCGACAAATGATCATTGCATTGATATTGAATAAAACATCTGAGAGGATTTGAACTAACTAAAATGATGGTGTTATAGTCTACCCAACACAAACAATTTAATCATCATTGACAAAGCCCAATGGATACACTGATGAAGACAGTTTGCTGTCAATATCAACCAGAGATCAACATTTTTAATCCCAGGATAGATTGTCAGTAACACTGCTTGCAAATACTTCATTTCTCAACTGTTTGATTAGTCTATTTGGATACAGCGTATAGGTGTAGAATTCATCAAGCTGACCAGCTAAGACAAACTAATGACATAATGTTATCAATTTTCTTCCATAAAGATACAAGAAAATATGCTGGTAAACCTTGGCCTATCCTCAAAGGCTGCTCGTTTTAATGTACACTATGTGTACAAAAGTATGTGGACACCCCTTCAAATTATTGGATTTGGCTATTTCAGTTGAGCACACAGTCATGCAATCTCCATAGACAAACATTGGCAGTAGAATGGCCTTAATGAAGAGCTCAGTGACTTCCAGTGTGGCACCGTCTGTCCTCAGTTGCAACACTCACGACCGAGTTCATGCCTCTGGAAGCAACGTCAGCGCAAGAACTGATCGTCGGGAGCTTCATGAAATGGGTTTCCATGACCGAGCAGCCCCACACAAGCCTAAGATTCCCATGTGCAATGCCAAGCATTGGCTGGAGTGGTGTAAAGCTTGCCGACATTGGACTCTGGAGCAGTGGAAATACGCTCTCTGGAGTGATGAATCAGGCTTCACCATATAGTAGTCCGACGGATGAATCTGGGTTTGGCAGATGCCAGGAGAAAGCTACCTGTCCAAATGCATAGTGCCAACTGGGGATGTTTTTCATGGTTCGGGCTAGGCCCCTTTGTTCCAGTGGAAATCTTAACGCTACATCATACAATGACATTCCAGACTATATGACAGGTCCATACAGAAATGGTTTGTCGAGTGTGGAAGAACTTCACTGGCCTGCACAGAGCCCTGACCTCAACACCATCGAGCACCTTTGGGATGAATTGGAATGCTGACTGCGAGCCATGCCTAATCGCCAAACATCAGTGCCCGACCTCAGTAATGCTTGTGACTGAATGGAAGCAAGTCCCCGCAGCAATGTTCCAACATCTAGTGGAAAGCTTTCCGAGAAGAGTGGAGGCTGTTATAGCAGCAAAGGCGGTACCAATTATTTTGAAATGAGATATACTGGACTCGCTAAATGTATAGTAGCCCTTATCCAGCTATCTAAACACTCATTCAAATTACTCAGTGAAAAGCAGGGTGCCGTTTTGGAAGTTTACTTGAATCACAGTGTGAAACTGCAACAAACACAAAAGTACATGTTTTCAGTTATAGTAGTATAGAGCACAGAATGTCTTACACAATAACTGTACTAAATGTACAAAATAAGGAATGAGTAGTCAATCAAATATTAAATAAAGTTACTAGGATGCAACTGCATGCTTGATATTGCTAAGCTAGGTATCCCTACAGAAATATAAAAATGATATGATAAACATGTATCTTGTGTTGATAAACAAATGTACTCACAGACATTGCATCTTACAAAGCTTATAAAGAAGGATATTGAAGGATTGTCACACTTACACATCTTACACATTGCTTCACTTCTGAAACTGCTTCCAGTCACATGACACAAACCGGTAAATTCTACACTGCTGCACTCAAACTGCTACTTAGGGGTGCTAAACAACTAACAGGTCCAGAACATGAGATGTTCGACAAGCAGGTCTCCACATACTTGTGGTCATGTAGTGTATTTGTTATACACCAGCAGGATTTCAACAATATCGAGTGATCTCTCTGTCTAAACATGGTCACTGAGTGGGAAGGAGAGAAAGAGAAAAGGACACATAAGAAATATCTTCACGTGTGGTGTCCTTTTCTGTATGTACCTGTTTCTCCCTTTTTTGCTGTCTAAGAAACATGCAGGCACACACACACACACCAGTAGCAAAGGAGTTTGATTTGATGGAGTTTGTAGCAAAGGAGTTTGATTTCCAATTGATTTCATGTCTCGATTTGGATTTGTATGAATTATTCAAGTAAAGCCAAACTATCTTGAATGATTTATATAAAGTTATGAGATAAAAGATTAGCCAGGAAAGCAAAGTATGTATTATATCAAACATTGAAATCTCAAACATGGAGTGTGTTTATTAATCATGGAGCTCTCTTTATATTTCCAAAAGCATTCTGGGTCTATTTCTATTGCTAAGGCTTGGGCGTTTGCAATCTTCTGTCGGATGCTAGGTCAAGGCTATGATTACACAGAGGCTCTGCTCTAATGTACCTTGTGGCCCTTTTGCACATGGACTGTGTGTGTGATTATGTGATGGTAGGTTCTCCTAGGGCTGTTGTAGTAACCGTCACACTGCCAGTCATGAGTTATGACCGCATTAAAATTCACAGTAATCTCCTCTTATGCACTCTGGACATGCGTTGGTAGTACCCAACTCGCTAACAACCATCAGGTTGCTAGTGGCCTGGTACTCGGCTCTATTGTCCCTCTAACCACTCTGACATCAATGCAAATGCGATGGAAATTCACATCAAACAGTACCTCACTGTGATAGATTTGAAGAAAAAGGTTGAAACTGAGTGGAAAATATGGTCATCTTGGATGTTATCTCAAACGCTAACACAACTAAATAGAATTTCTAAGGTGATGATTAATTCAAAACACCCATAAGCATATTAGAGCTTATGCATACACATAAGCCTATATATGAGCCCAAGCCTGAAAAAAAACCTTTATTAAAATCAAGATTGTGCCGTTATACAATACATAGCCAACCACATATTGTGCAGCGCAGAATTGGTCTAGCCTATACTCCAAAATACTCCAAAATGAAACACATTCTAGTAATCGCCTTTGAGTGTGGACTGTATTACTATTACCTTATGATATATTCCAAATGTTCTATCCATTGAGTCTGAGAGAGAATGCATAGGCCTATGCAATGCTGTTGGTTCATTGATTGTGCAGGGTGGCTTACAGAGTTCGCCTACAATTACAGTGAATTTGTATTTGATTTTGAATAGCCTAGTAATAGGGCATTTTTTAATAATTGTTAATAATATTTAAATAATTAATAGGCTGACTCATTACTTTTAGCTACAGAATATCTCACCACCACGCATTTCTATCTCCTCCAGTCTCTCCTTCATTCCTTTCTCAATTGTGCAGAAAGGGGCTGTCAACAGTGTAATGAAATATGTTTTCTTGTGAAATGTTGTTGATTTTCCTGAACAGATTTCACTTGGTTTCTCAAATTAAGCAATGGGTAGCTGCATGAACAGGGTTGGAGAGCCCATGGCATACAGAGTTTAGGTGGAATATCACCTGTTGCGCAGTGAGAAGCTGCATGCTCCTGAACTGGAGTAGCCTACCATGAATGATTGCAAAACAAACTGGCGGGACAGATGTGTTCATTCGCTATTCAAGTGCATACTGCCCTGTTCCTGCCCATTTAATAATGGGTCATTATAAATCAAAACTAATTTGACATATTAGTATAGACAAGATTAAATTCAGATTAGTGTGATGGGTGAAAATATGATCACTTGATGAGGGAACATCATTTTCAGCCTGAGGTAAGCAACAGAACGTCAGCTTTTTTTGCAACTTTCTCAAATCATCAATAGCCAATAGTCGCACCATGCAGCCCATACATGTTTTAATTTCTTCGACATTCTAAGGTTTAGAACTGTCCCCTGATTTATACTTTATATTAACATGGTCTCATAGTTTATCCAATGTTTGTGACTTATTACAAACTGATGTACTGCATAGCACATGGATCAACATTACACGAAAGATATTGAAGCGTGATTTATTGCCATGACAGTAAATCAACAGAGTCATTAACTGTGAAATCCACAACACAATATACTGTTCAAGTTTTAGATGAGAGAACCTTGAATTATGATTTGATATGATGAAGAGTAGATTCCCATTGACATGTCCCAATGCAGCTATAAATCTATTTGCCCTCAGTTCACTGTGGTTATCAGTGATTGGACTGATGATGTCTGTGTAACCTGCCAAAGATACCTGTCATGTAAGACAAGAAGGCAACATGCAAACTGTGTGAAGTCTTGGACCTGTGTCGCAGTGAGACAACTCCAGAGCACATCATACCCAAACCACATATATCAAGCCACAAAACACATATCAAGCCCTCTGAAAGGTAGGGACATTCTCCTTACCACAAATATGCTACACAATCTCAAGGTACACATTCAATATAAACACAACTATTTACAGTACATAAATACCTCATTATATCCACTAGTGAGAGGTTGACACATGGATGCATATGAGCTGTTATTCTTCAAGATGGCCACAACCTTTACATGTCCATTCTGTCGTCCCTGAATTGAATTAAGTTTCATGGGCTTGTTATAGAGATTACCTCTAAAGCAGGGGTGTCAAACTCATTCCACGCAGGGCCTACTGCAGTGGGGGGTTGTGACCCCATGTGGGGGTCGCCTGATATGAAAATGGCATCGCAGGAGAATTTCCAAAATCCTGAAGAAAAAATATATATGCAAAGAAATATATACAGTGCATTCGGAAAGTGTTCAGACCTCTTGACATTTTCCACATTTTGTTACGTTACAGCCTTATTCTAAAATTGATTAAATTAAGTTTTTCCCTTATCAATCTACACACAATACCCCATAATGACAACATTTTTGCAAATGTATATATTTATTTTAACAGAAATACCTTATTTACATAATTATTCAGCCCCTTTGATATGAGACTCGAAAATTGAGCTCAGGTGCATCCTGTTTCCATTGATCATCCTTGACATGTTTCTACAACTTGAATGGAGTCCACCGGTGGTAAATTCAATTGACATGATTTGGAAAAGCACACACCTGTCTGTATAAGGTCCCAAAGTTGACAGTGCATGTCAGAGCAAAAACCAAGCCATGAGGTCAAAGGAATTGTCCGTAGTGCTCCGAGACAGGATTGTAATCGAGGCACAGATCTGGGGAAGGGTACCAAAAAATGTCTGCATCATAGAAAGTCCCCAAGAACACAGTGGCCTCCATCATTCTTAAATGGAACAAGTTTGGAACCATCAAGACTTCCTAGAGCTGGCCGCCCACCCAAACTGAGCAATAGGGGGAGAAGGGACTTGGTCAGGGAGATGACCAAGAACCCGATGATCACTCTGACAAAGGTCTAGAGTTCCTCTGTGGAGATGGGAGAACCATCCAGAAGGACAACCATCTCTGCAGCACTTCACCAATCAAGCCTTTATGGTAGAGTGGCCAGAAGGAAGCCACTCCTCAGTTAAAGGCACATGACAGCCCTCTTAGAGTTTGCCAAAAGGCACCTAAAGGACACTCATACCATGAGAAACAAGATTCTCTGGTCTGAAAAATCCAAGATTGAACCCTTTGGCCTGAATGCCAAGTGTCACGTCTGGAGGAAACCTAGCACCATCCCCCACGGTGAAGCATGATGGTGGCAGTATCATGCTGTGGGGATGTTTTTCAGTGGCAGGGACTGGGAGACTAGTCAGTATCAATGGAAAGATGAATAGAGCAAAGTACAGAGAGATCATTGATGAAAACCTACTCCAGAGCACTCAGGAACTCAGATTGGGGCGAAGGTTTACCTTGCAACAAGACAACGACCCTAAGCACACAGCCAATTCAACACATGCTTAACACCAGCAGTCCTACAATCCTACAATCTAAGCTAGATGCCCTCAATCTCACACAAATTATCAAGGAAACCACCAGGTACAACCCTAAATCCTTAAACATGGGCACCCTCATAGATATTATCCTGACCAACTTGCCCCCCAAATACAACTCTGCTGTTTTCAATCAGGATCTTAGCGATCACTGCCTCATTGCCTGTATCCGCTATGGGTCCGCGGTCAACCGACCACCCCGCATCACTGTCAAACGCTCCCTAAAACACTTCTGCGAGCAAGCCTTTCTAATCGACCTGGCCCAGGTATCCTGGAAGGATATTGATCTCATCCCGTCAGTCGAGGATGCCTGGTCGTTCTTTCAAAGTAATTTCCTCACCATCTTAAATAAGCATGCCCCTTTCAAAAAATGTAGAACTAAGAACAGATATAGCCCTTGGTTCACTCCAGTCCTGACTGCCCTTGACCAGCACAAAAACATCCTGTGGCGGACTGCAATAGCATCGAATAGTCCTTGCGATATGCAACTGTTCAGGGAAGTCAGGAACCAATACACACTGTCAGTCAGGAAAGCATAGGCTAGATTTTTCAAACAGAAATTTGCATCCTGTAGCTCTAACTCCAAAAAGTTTTGGGACACTGTAAAGTCCATGGAGAACAAGAGCACCTCCTCCCAGCTGCCCACTGCACTGAGGCTAGGCGACACGGTCACCACCGATAAATCCATGATAATCAAAAATGTCAATAAGCATTTCTCTACGGCTGGCCATGCTTTCCTCCTGGCTACCCCAACCCCGGCCAACAGCTCCGCACCCCTCGCAGCTACTTGCCCGAGCCTCCCCAGCTTCTCCTTCAGCCAAATCCAGATCGCAGATGTTCTGAAAGAGCTGCAAAACCTGGACCCGTACAAATCAGCTGGGCTAGACAATCTGGACCCTCTCTTTCTAACATTATCCGCCACCATTGTTGCAACCCCTATTACCACTCTGTTCAACCTCTCTTTCATTTGGTCAGAGATCCCTCAAGATTGGAAAGCTGCCGCGGTCATCCCCCTCTTCAAAGGAGGTGACACTTTAGACCCAAACTGTTACAGACCTATATCCATCCTGCCCTGCCTTTCTAAAGTCTTTGAAAGCCAAGTTAACCTGTTATGGCTAGGGGGCAGTATTTTCACAGCCGGATAAAAAACGTACCCGATTTAATCTGATTATTACTCCTGCCCAGAAACTAGAATATGCATATGATTATTAGCTTTGGATAGAAAACACTCCAAAGTTTCTAAAACTGTTTGAATGGTGTCTGTGAGTATAACAAAACTCATTTGGCAGGCCAAAACCTGAGAAGATTCCATGCAGGAAGTGCCCTGTCTGACAATTTCTTGCCCTTCTTGATTATCTCTATCCATTACAGAGGATCTCTGCTGTTACGTGACACTTCCTACGGCTCCCATGGGCTCTCAGAAGGCGGCAAAAAGCTGAATCGTGGCTTTGCAGGCTCTGGTTGAAAAAAAGTAGCGCGTTTGGGTAGTGGCTGGTTACAGTACTGTGAGACCCCCATGCTTTGTTTTCTTTCGTCTGTTTACCTAAACGCAGATTCCCGGTCGGAATATTATCGCTTTTTTATGAGAAAAATGGCATAAAAATTGATTTTAAACAGCGGTTGACATGCTTCGAAGTACGGTAATAGAATATTTAGAAATCTTTTGTCACGAAATGCGCCATGCTCGTGACCCTTATTTACACTTCGGATAGTGTCTTGAACGCACGAACAAAACGCCACTGTTTGGATATAACTATGGATTATTTTGAACCAAACCAACATTTGTTGTTGAAGTAGCAGTCCTGGGAGTGCATTCTGACAAAGAACACCAAAGGTAATCAAACTTTTATAATAGTAAATCTGACTTTGGTCAGGGCTAAACTTGGTGGGTGTCTAAATAGCTAGCCGTGATGGCTGGGCTATCTACTCAGAATATTGCAAAATGTGCTTTCACCGAAAAGCTATTTTAAAATCGGACACCTCGATTGCACAAAGGAGTTCTGTATCTATAATTCTTAAAATAATTGTTATGCTTTTTGTGAACGTTTATCGTGAGTAATTTAGTAAATTCACCGGAGGTTTGCTAGTTCTGAACGTCACATGCTAATGTAAAAAGCTGTTTTTTGATATAAATATGAACTTGATTGAAGAAAACATGCATGTATTGTATAACATAATGTCCTAGGTGTGTCATCTGATGAAGATCATCAAAGGTTAGTGCTGCATTTAGCTGTGGTTTTGTTTTTTGTGACATTATATGCTAGCTTGAAAAATGGGTGTCTGATTATTTCTGGCTGGGTACTCTGCTGACATAATCTAATGTTTTGCTTTCGCTGTAAAGCCTTTTTGAAATCGGACAGTGTGGTTAGATAACCTCTCTAGGCTAGGCGGGACGAATTCGTCCCACCTACGTAACAGCCACTGCTATCCTGTGGCGCGATTTTCAAAACCTTAAAAATCCTATTACTTCAATTTCTCAAACATATGACTATTTTACAGCCATTTAAAGACAAGACTCTCGTTAATCTAACCACACTGTCCGATTTCAAAAAGGCTTTACAACGAAAGCAAAACATTAGATTATGTCAGCAGAGTACCAAGCCAGAAATAATCAGACACCCATTTTTCAAGCCAGCATATAATGTCACCAAAACCCAGAAGACAGCTAAATGCAGCACTCACCTTTGATGATCTTCATCAGATGACAACCCTAGGACATTATGTTATACAATACATGCATGTTTTGTTCAATCAAGTTCATATTTATATCAAAAACCAGCTTTTTACATTAGCATGTGACGTTCAGAACTAGCATACTAGCAAACTTCCGGGGAATTCGCTAACATTTTACTAAATTACTCACGATAAACGTTCACAAAAAGCATAACAATTATTTTAAGAATTATAGATACAGACCTCCTCTATGCACTCGATATGTCCGATTTTAAAATAGCTTTTTGGTGAAAGCACATTTTGCAATATTCTAAGTACATAGCCCAGGCATCACGGGCTCGCTATTTAGACACCCGGCAAGTTTAGCACTCACCATAATCATATTTACTATTATAAAAGTTTGATTACCTTTTGTTGTCTTCGTCAGAATACACACCCAGGACTGCTACTTCAATAACAAATGTTGGTTTGGTCCAAAATAATCCATCGTTATATCCGAATAGCGGCGTTTTGTTCGTGCGTTCCAGACACTATCCGAAATAGTAAAGAAGTGTCGCGCGCATGGCGCAATTCGTGACAATAAAATTCTAAGTATTCCATTACCGTACTTCGAAGCATGTCAACCGCTGTTTAAAATCAATTTTTACGACATTTTTCTCGTAGAAAAGCGATAATATTCCGACAGGGAATCTCCTTTTCGGCAAACAGAGGAAAGAAATCCCAAAGGCGGGGGCGGTCGGGGTCACGCGCATAAGCCCAGTGTCCCTTGATCGGCCACTTGAGAAAGGCGATAATGTGTTTCAGCCTGGGGCTGGAATGACGACATTCTGTTTTTTCCCGGGCTCTGAGCGCCTATGGACGACGTGGGAAGTGTCACGTTAGAGCAGAGATCCTTAGTAAATGATAGAGATGGAAAACAAGTTCAAGAAATGGTCAGACAGGCCACTTCCTGTAAAGGAATCTCTCAGGTTTTGACCTGCCATTTGAGTTCTGTTATACTCACAGACACCATTCAAACAGTTTTAGAAAATTTAGGGTGTTTTCTATCCATATGTAATAAGTAAATGCATATTCTAGTTACTGGGTAGGAGTGGTAACCAGATTAAATCGGGTATGTTTTTTATCCAGCCGTGTCAATACTGCCCCCTATCCTAAACAGGATAAAGGAGAGTCTTGTCTTTAAAATGCTGTGAAATAGTCATATGTTTGAAAAATGGAGGTTTTTGTATTTTAGAGGAATTTGTAATTCGCGCCACGCCTATCATTGGATATTGGAGCAGGTGTTCCGCTAGCGGAACGTCTAGATGTAAGAGGTTAATAAACAGATCACTGACCATTTCGAATCCCACCGTACCTTCTCCGCTGTGCAATCTGGTTTCCGAGCTGGTCATGGGTGCACCTCAGCCACGCTCAAGGTACTAAACGATATCATAATTACCATCGATAAAAGACAGCAGCCGTCTTCATCGATCTGGCCAAGGCTTTCGACTCTGTCAATCACCGTATTCTTATTGGCAGACTCAATAGCCTTGGTTTCTCAAATGACTGCCTCGCCTGGTTCACCAACTACTTCGCAGATAGAGTTCAGTGTGTAAAATCAGAGGGCCTGTTGTCCGGACCTCTGGCAGTCTCTATGGGGGTACCACAGGGTTCAATTCTCGGGCCGACTCTTTTCTCTGTATATATCAACGATGTCACTCTTGCTGCGGGTGATTCCCTGATCCACCTCTATGCAGACGACACCATTCTGTATACATCTGGCCCTTCTTTGGACACTGTGTTAACTAACCTCCAAACGAGCTTCAATGCCATACAACACTCCTTCCGTGGCCTCCAACTGCTCTTAAACGCTAGCAAAACCAAATGCATGCTTTTCAACCGTTCGCTGCCCGCACCCGCCCGCTCGACTAGCATCACTACTCTGGACGGTTCTGACCTAGAATATGTGGACAACTACAAATACCTAGGTGTCTGGCTAGACTGTAAACTCTCCTTCCGTGCTCATATCAAACATCTCCAATCCAAAATCAAATCTAGAATCGGCTTTCTATTTCACAACAAAGCCTCCTTCACTCACGCCGCCAAACTTACCCAATTAAAACTGACTACCGATCCTCGACTTCGGCGATGTCATCTACAAAATAGCTTCCAATACTGTACTCAGCAAATTGTATGCAGTCTATCACAGTGCCATCCGTTTTGTTACCAAAGCGCATTATACCACCCACCACAGCGACTTGTATGCTCTAGTCGGCTGGCCCTCGCTACATATTCGTCGCCAGACCCACTGGATCCAGGTCATCTGCAAGTCTATG
Source organism: Salmo salar (assembly GCF_965601325.2). Classification (NCBI taxonomy): domain Eukaryota; kingdom Metazoa; phylum Chordata; class Actinopteri; order Salmoniformes; family Salmonidae; genus Salmo; species Salmo salar. The sequence goes on from NC_138291.1 coordinate 68,938,903, forward strand.
CTAGGTAAAGCTCCGCCTTATCTCAGCTCACTGGTCACGATAACAACACCCACCCGTAGCACTCGCTCCAGCAGGTATATCTTACTGGTCATCCCCAAAGCCAACACCTCCTTTGGCCGCCTTTCCTTCCAGTTCTCTGCTGCCAGTGACTGGAACGAATTGCAAAAATCGCTGAAGCTGGAGACTTACATTTCCCTCACTAATTTTAAACATCAGCTATCTGAGCAGCTAACCGATCGCTGCAGCTGTACATAGTCCATCTGTAAATATCCCACCCAATCTACCTACCTCATCCCCATATTGTTTTTATTTACTTTGCTGCTCTTTTGCACACTAGTATCACTACTTACACACCATCATCTGCTCATCATCATCTGCTCATCTATCACTCCAGTGTTAATCTGCTAAATTATAATTACTTTGCTACTATGGCCTATGTATTGCCATACCTCCTCATGCCATTTGCACATACTGTATATAGACTTTCTTTTTTTTCTATTGTGTTGACTGTATGCTTGTTTATTCCATGTAACTCTGTGTTGTTGTTTCTGTCGCACTGCTTTGCTTTATCTTGGCCAGGTCGCAGTTGTAAATGAGAAGTTGTTCTCAACTAGCTTACCTGGTTAAATAAAGGTGAAATAAATAAATAAATAAATAACGGGCGTGGCTTCAGGACAAGTGTCTAAATGTCCTTGAGTGGTCCAGCCAGAGCCCAAACTTGAACCTGATTGAACATCTCTGAAGAGACCTGAAAATAGCTGTGCAGCGACGCTCCCCATCCAACCTGACAGAGCTTGAGAGGACTGGGAGAAACTCGCCAAATACAGGTGTGCCAAGCTTGTAGCGTCATACTCAAGAAGACTCGAGGCTGTAATCGCTGCCAAAGGTGCTTCAACAAAGTACTGAGTAAAGGGTCTGAATACTCATGTAAATGTGACATTTCCGTTATTTTATACATTTGCAAACATTTCTAAAAACCTGTTTTTGCTTTGTCATTATGTGGTATTGTGTGTAGATCGATGAGGGGAAAAAACAATTGAACCCATTTTAGAATAAGGCTGTAATGTAAACACAATGAGGAAAAAGTTGCAAGCTAGATAATGTTAGGTAAGCAAATGGTGCCATAACATTGCCGATATTAGCGGACACTACTGTTGGCTAGTTAGCTAACATTAGGTCATAGACAACCAAACTAACAAAGTTATCTTTCTACCTGGCTTGCTAGAGACTTGTGACCTTCAGCAAAGTGACACTGTTAAATAACTAGCTACAGGGTTGCTAGTTAGCGTTACATTGTGCTGCTATTAGCCTTTTCGTTAATGTGTAACTTACAGGCCTCTCAGAGCGAAGAGGCTATCCTGTTAGCTGATGTTACCAATAATAGTTTTTCCTGTCAGCGAACACATCTAGGTCCTAAAAGTTATTACGTTAGCTACCTAGCCAGTTATTTAGCTAGCTAGCTAGCTACTTATGACTATGCCAGAAATACTCATGTATGGCTATACATTGCTTTGACCTAGCTAGTTAATGTTATCAACCAGAGATATTCAAGTATTAGCTACAATTCCTAGCTAGTTGTCTAAAGCTAGCTGTAAACAGCTGAGTTGACTTCCTATTGACGACTAGAATACCTAGCTGGCTTGCTAATAACGTTAGTATTTGAAAGAATCCACTCCTATGATTAAATGTCTGTAATTTACAAAGCGTTATTTGTTTCTGTTAGTGTAGATCTGATATTATGGTTTTTTTTACCACATTTTCTAGATCAAGTATATCCACCTGTAATCCACTTAACACATTGAAAGTATAGGTATTTTTACGTTTTTTTTTTACATCAGTAAACTCCCATTTTCTGCAATCTAGAGCAAAAAATACTCTATTATAAAGTGTGGTGCCTGGCCTTAAATTATCATACAGAAAAATAGTATATTTTCTTCTGTTTTTTACATCGTGGTGCAGCGCCCCTCTTACATTCTTTGGGGAGAACCCTGTAATTGCAGGAGGAGGAGAGGAAGAGGATGGATGGATGTCACCAACAATGAGAGTTAGGCTACACCTGCAGTCAGACTGTTAATAGGAGGGTGTGTGTGGATGTGGGTGGTCTATCTTTATCTCATCTCTCATTGATAATATTTGTCACGTCCTGACCTCTCATTCACCCCCTATCTTCCTCCCCTTTCCATCTTTCTCTCTCCCCCTTTTCTCTCTCTCTCTCTCTTTCATTCTCCAAATGTGATGGTTGTGTATAATGAGCTTCACAACACTCTCATGACCATCAATGAGCAGGACAAACTGCGCTGGTGGAAGAACACCCACAGACCCGGCATGCCCACAGTTACAGATGCACACACACCCACAAGCACACACACACATACAGCGGGCTAATGGACGTTAATGGGGCCTAATGGAGTGTACTGTAATATGGGGTGATGTAGACTTCAGCCCCTTTGTTATTGTCAGAGTTAGTGTAATGTAGCGAACAGTGTTACAAGCTAATGTAGCAGGCTTTATAACAGTAGTTTAGAGTTTCAAGTTTTGTACAGGATACACATGGTATACACGTCCAATGAAATGCTTACTTGCAAGTTCCTTCTCGACCATGCAACAACAGTAAGAAATAATAAAATATAAGAATATGAACATAAAGTGTGTGAGTGAGTGCATGTGTGCTAGGGTGAGAATCAGAGCAGGTGTTCAGTCCAGTTCAAGTGTTCAGCAGTCTGATGGCTTGTAGATAGTTGTGTATGTTCCAATAATGTGACCATTATTAGAGACTGCTGCCTTGTTGTTCAATGGAGTCGAATGAAACCTCTCTTTCAGGAGTGGGCACCAGAAAATAAAAGCAAAAAAGGTAAGAAAGAAGTAGAAGGACAGCACAATAGAGGTGAGAATGTCTCCATCTGCCTTTCTGACCTCATGATAGAGTACAACTCTATCTCAATGATGCTAAGTAGTTGGGAGTCATTCAGTAATCACTTACCATCTCATTTTGATGTATCATCAATTCCTAATTACTGATTTGTTTGTTCAATGTTTGTAGATAGTGTATGGTTGATTTACAGTTATGTCTCCTCTGTCTCTCTATGTGTGTGGATTGATGCATTCACAGACTCAGCGATCAGCTTGTTGGGGTGAACTGGGATCACAGTGCTGTAGCGGTGGGACAGAGGAGACAGCAACAGAGGGCTTAATCTTGAGCCTTATATTAAGAATCAGGTTTGAGGTGTTAGCGAGTCAACTCTGGGTCCAACTCGGGATAACCGTTACCATGAAAGTGGCTCACCTTTTAGCCAGGTACATTTTAATGGCATTGAATCCTTTCTCATCTAATCTTCTCTGGGACAGGCTAAGGGCTAACTCCATTTACACTGAATGAAGTGTCTGAGCCACGAGTTGAGTACCAATGAAATCAGATGTCCTCCCTCTCGCAAAGATTGTGTCATCATCCCCTTCATTTCAGGAAGACTGATAAAATATTTTATTGATCAAATGTTTTTTGGAGTGTAAAAAAAGAGTAATGTTAAAATACGTATCAAATTACTTATTTAGAAAGGACCGCATTTGCTTTCCAAACTGTACATTTTTCACACAATTGTATTTTGAAATTTACAAAAGGCAAACTGACCTCCGCAACCAACCATAGACATATACTGTAATACATAGATGGCAGTTCCCATTCAAGTCAATATTGGCAGCCATTGCTAGTGTACCCATGAGTTTAACAGTCAAATTGCCAGGGTTAGAGGTTCCAAATGTGATACGAGTGGGAAAAAGGTGCTAGTGCATTGATAAGCATATAAAAGCATACCAAAGATGGCATTAACGATAAATAATAATGTAAAGATATGACTTCTAAAAGCCTATTTCCCACCATAGCCTGCTGAATTTGCAAGATAATTGTTATTTTATTTTTATTTCGTCACAAATTAAGATGTGACAGTTACTCGCCGACTGCTGTTTCAGAACTGTCTCAATGAAGAGTTCTGCGTTCGACTAGCCATGTGTGACATGCACGCACAGTTACAAGCCTGCTAGAGTTAGCGGCAGGCGGGCGAGGAATATCCACCGTCGTAGTAAGGATGAATCCTGACCTGGAACGTAAAGCTAACTGATGTTGGCTAGCTTAATAAAAGCCTGAGTAACTCTAGCTTGCTTCGTAGTTTACCACTCTGGTGACAGACACAGTGAGACACACACTGTGACACACACACTAACTGTCACGTCCTGACCCTTAGAAGAGGTCATTTTCCATAGTAGAGTGGTCAGGGCGTGACAGGTGGTTGTTTTGGGTGGATTTGGGTTTTCTGTTTATATGTGGGCTTTTTCTAGATTTCTATTTCTATGTTTCGTTTTCTATGTTTTGGCCGGGTATGGTTTCCAATCAGAGGCAGGTGTCTATCGTTGTCTCTGATTGGAAGCCATACTTAGGCAGCCTGTTTTTCCTTTGGGTTTTGTGGGTAGTTGTTTTCCGTTTTGTCAGTGTACCTCACGAAACTGTTGGCTGTCGTTTTGTTATTTTGGTTTAAGTGTTTTCATTAATAAAGGAAATATGAACACTTTACACGCTGCGCATTGGTCCCCTTTGTACGACTCATGTGACACTAACCACTAGTCCCATGTAGTGAGATGTTCAACTAGGAGACATACAGAGTCAACTCCTCTACTGGCTTCCTCCATGTACACTTGAGTATCTTCCCCTTAGCTCCTCAATATCTCAATGGCTCCTCAATTACTTTTTAGAAGGTTTAATAATGCATTATTTGCCTCGACATGCACCCCATTTCCAACCAAAATAACTGTATTTACACTGCTATGCCTTACTGATAAGACCATGTACATTTTATCCCCTTCCCATCTATCCCTCTAGCCACCCTCAGTGTTCCTCTGGAGAAGCCTTGGATGAATGAGACTGAGGGCAATCACCCTAGTACCACCACCTCACTGAAGAACGAAGAAGGCAAGACTGTACAGTACCAGGGTCTAAAAGAGAGAGGTGACATGAATGAGTAGCGCCGATGGCAGGTGGGTCACGAGAGAAATCAAAGACATAGACTAATAGATGATCACATACAAACTTGTAACAGAGTTAAGAACGTGCTGTAAGCTCACTCCAGCTAGCTTGAAATGTTGTGGATGGAGCCATCCAATTGGTACATTTTGGGTATCTCAGACCGTTGGTACGTTGTCAAGGAGGATAGTCATGTGTGTTTGCGAGCAGAGGATCACTGGTTTGAGCCCAGTGTAGGACAGGGACTGTTGAGGAAGATATAGCATTACACACCTGACTCAAATCATCAACACTTGATGATAAGTTGATCATTTGAATCAGCTGTCTAGTGCTAGGGCAAAAACAAAAATGGGCACTCCTTTGGGTCCCCAGGACCAGGATTAAGAATTGCTGTTCTATCTAGACTAATCATATTCCCCAGCTCCTCACCGGCAACTGAATGTAGACATGATCCAACTCTGAACACAATAACTGTACTTTAATTAATGTTTGTTACGTGTACCTGTTTTCTTTCTTTGCCGACCACAAGCGTGTAGGTTAGATATGAGAGCATTGCTAGGTTTTTTTAAAAGTTTCAGTGTTGCTACAGTTTGCAAACCAAAAAATTGTGACACAATTTATGTGATCATGGTGACAGTCTATCATAGAGATGGGCAACTCTCATCCTCGGAATGCAATTAGTTTAATCAGGTGTGTTGGCTGAGGCTGTGGGAAAAGTGTGACACCTATGAGGATGACCAGATCGAGATGGAATCAACAGACTTGACGTAAGATCCAACATGATCTGATACAGAGCACTCCGAGAGAGTTACTGTCCTGTAAGTTTTCTACAAACCATAATCTAGTGCACCTGAATTCAATAGCTATCTAGTTGATAAGTTACAGGAGGGTAACTCTCCAGGACATACAGTGAATTCGGGAAGTATTCAGACCCCTTGACGTTTTCCACATTTTGTTACTTTACAGCCTTATTCTAAAATTGATTACATTATTTTTCCCTAATCAATCTACACACATTATGTTGTAATGGTCATCTCCCTGACAGTTTGGCAAGGCGGGCCAGCTCTAGGAAGAGTGTTGGTGGTTCAAAACTTCTTCCATTTTAAGAATGATTGAGGCCACTGTTCTTGGGGACCTTCAATGCTGCAGACAATTCTTGGTACCCTTCCCCAGATCTGTGCCTCAACACAATCCTGTTTCGGAGCTCTACGGACAATTCCTTCAACCTCATAGCTTGGTTTTTGCTCTGACATGCACTGTCAACTGTGGGTCCTTATATAGAAAGGTGTGTGCCTTTCCAAATCATGTCCAATCAATAGAATTTACCAAAGGTGGACTCCAATCAATTTGTAGAAACATCTCAAGGATGTTCAATGGAAACAGGATGCACCTGAGCTAAATTTTGAGTCTTGTAGAGAAGGGTCTGAATACTTATGTAAATAATGTATATTTGTTTTTTATTTTTTATAAATTAGCATAAAATATCAAAAAAACTGCTTTCGCTTTGTCATTATGGGGTATTGTGTGTAGATTGATGAGGACATTTAAAAATATATATATTTTAGAATAAGTCTATAACCTATACAAAATGTAAAGTGGTCTGAATACTTTCCAAATGCACTGTATGGCTGAAAACAAAAATGAAATGAATTGAATGAGTGTCAATGTTGTCGGGATAAACTATTAACTAGCTATCTAAAATCGTGTGTAGCTAGCTACTGTTTGCTAAGATAAGAGTAAGTGGCTAGGTTTCAGTTTTGTCACAGCTCGTTACATAGAAGAGATAGTTCTCCAATGAGGACATGCTGCATTTCTCACTTTGAATAAGACTGCATGATCTGTCATCCTTTTTCTTTTTCCTTCAACAAGAATGAAATGTTAGCCTGTTAGCCCCCATGTAATTAATTTGCTTTCAGTCATTATTAAAGGGATAGCTTTAGATAAATGTACTGAAAATCCTATTGAATGATATCTCCACAATAAAATATTTTGGTCAGCAAGGGTAGTTTTTTTCATTGGTTAAATTACATGTATTCAGCGAGTGCAAGATAGCCACACCTAAAAAGCCTGTTATGGCCTAAATAAGGTAAGTCTAAATACCAACTAATCAGAAGTGTGTAGGAAAGGCGTGCGTAGGAAAGGAATCGGCCCACAGTGATGGGCTCGAATAAAGCAGTGAAATCGAGTCCAAAATAAGAGAGTTTTATATTGAAGCCGGGCATCTGGGGATCTGATTATGACCATGTTCTGCTGCCATCATCTCTCTCACTTCCCCTTTTCAATTTCAAAACAAGCCATCTCGCCTGCAGCATTTGTGAACATTTTAAGGTATCGCACGGTAGCCTACACTGTGGCGGTGAGGCAGAAAACTCCTCAGATATAACAAATAGTAAAAGTGCCTCTGTGCCTTGGTGTTGTTTCACAGTTTAAGTATCTGAAACCATCACATGAATTCGCAATCACAGCATTTTATTCAATATTGGAATACATTTCCTTTCGATGAAAACTGAGATGTCATTAACGGACAAAACAAAGGCTAACCATGGACATTTTTAATACTGTACATACATGTTTCATTAAGGTAAGATCTTACTTGAAATGTAATTAATGTGTAATAAAGACAGAGTAAAAATGTATTTATAGTTGATCAAACCAGCACTTTTGGCAGAATTGTTATTAGACTCTCCAATTTGCTACAGGGTTTAGGGGGGTTTGCTGAAAAGTTAACTGTCGGATTCAAGGCCAACACTTTCCTCATCCATAACTCATCCAAAACTCACTAAACATTAATTAGCTCTATCCGAGTAAAGCTAGTGTGAGTGACTGTGGTTCTGGGGTATATGGAGCAAGAGTTGCTGGGATAGCTGTTCAGTTTAGGGTTTGGTGCCACAACAAGTGCCAGCTATCGGCTCATATGATTTATCCCTATATTTTATTTGTCGCCTGAAGTTGTGTGGATGCTCTAATTAAACCCTGGAGTCTATATCTGTCCATGGATATTCTTTCTTTAGCCCGGCCTTACAGTAGAGATAGAATCAATTGAATCTAATAGTGTTGTATTGAATAGACAGAAATACAGAATAAATACATGGTGATGTGAGAATCTTCACCACCTGCCAGACTTCTTGTTAGTCAGTCACCAAGTGTTTTTAAGTGGTTCCCACCAGTGTGGATATACTTCTCAGCTACGGCTGCTGCCTTTCAGACTGTGGCTAACAATCCCCGTACTAGTCTAATCTGTAGCTTCAAAAATAATGTTTCTTGAATGCTTTTCTTCAGCAGTATAAGATTAATATTCACATGTTCTTAAAGCGCTGATTTGCAGAGAGGTTAAAGTGAGTACATTCTTGAAGGGCGTCCTATGCAGAGATCCATGGTAGAGAGGTATTTGAGTGTGCACTGTAGAGAATATTATAAATAAATTGAAGTGACTCCCTTTAACTCCCTTTCTCCCTGGCATGGTTTATCTCTGCCCCGTAGGCACACACACCACACAGATCCAATAAGAACACACTGGCTGCTTGGTGTTTCTAGAGACACAGCGTGGAACATAGATTTTCTGTTTGCTGCTGCTAAGCAGTGATGAGTGACAGACTGGAGCATTTCTTCGTTAAAAGCATCTAGGGACACCTCATGACAACCATGAGTAATGTTGTTTTGTACTGTGTCTGTACTGACACTGAAGTTCAAGTATGCACTTCCAAGGTCCCACAGAAAGTTTTCCGTTTTCTATGTACACTACATGACCAAAAGTATGTGGATACCTGCTTGTCGAACATCTCATTCCAAAATCAAGGGCATTAATATGGAGTGGGTTCCCACTTTGGTGCCATAACAGCCTCCACTCTTCTGGGAAGGCTTTCTACTAGATGTTGGAACATTGCTGAGGGGACTTGCTTCCATTCAGCCACAAGAGCATTGGTGAGCCCGAACCATGAAAAACTGCCCCAGACCATTATTCCTCCTCCACTAAACTTTACAGTTGGCACTATATATTCGGGCAGGTAGCCTTCTCCTGGCATCCGCCAAACCCATATTTGTCCATCGGAGTGCCATATCGTGAAGCGTCACTCCAGAGTCCAATGGCGGCGAGCTTTACACCTCTCCAGCCGGCGCTTGGCATTGCACATGGTGATCTTAGGCTTGTGTGCGGCTGCTCAGTCATGGAAACCCATTACATGAAGCTACCGACGAACAGTTATTGTGCTGACGTTGCTTCCAGAGGCAGTTTGGAACTCGGTAGTGAGTGTTGCAACCGAGGACAGACAATTTTTATGCGCAGCGTGCTTTAGCACTCGCCAGTCCCGTTCTGTGAGCTTCGTGGCTGAGCTGTTGTTGCTCTTAAATGTTTCTACTTCACAATAACAGCACTTACAGTTGACTGGGGCAGCTCTAAATTTGACAAACTGACTTGTTGGAAAGGTGCATCCTATGACTGTGCCACGTTGAATGTCACTGAGCTCTTCAGTAAGACCAATGTTTGACTATGGAGATTGCATGGCTATGTGCTCAATTTTATATACATGTCAGCAACCGTGTGGCTGAAATAGTCGAATCCACTAATTTGAAATGGTGTCCTCATACTTTCGTCTAAATAGTGTATTTTGCTTTATACAAGCACATAAATCTTTCATTTTAAGAATAAGCAGCCTCCAATGTAATTTTAAAGAATTTGTCAGTACATCCAAACAGACTCAAAACCGCAGACCACGTATAACCACGCCAGCTCTGGACCTCCAAATCTGTCTTCTTCACCTGTGGGCTCCCCAGTGGGAGCCCAGTCATGGGAAATCCATAGATTAGGGGCTAATGAATGTATTTAAATTGACTGATTTCCTTATATGAACAATAACTCAGCAAAATCTTTAAAATTGTTGCATGTTGCATTTATAGTTTTGTTCAGTATATTTAAAACATGCCTTCTGCACAACCTGGAGCTCAGTACACATTGGACTCAGAGATAAACCTTTAGAATGATAGCTTGCACATTCTGTATGTATCTCTCTCTCTCGATCTACACTACCGTTCAAAAATTTCGGGTCACCTAGAAATGTCCTTGTTTTTGAAAGAAAAGCTATTTTTTTGTCCATTAAAATAAAATAAAATTGATCAGAAATACATTGTAGACATTGTTAATGTTGTAAATGACTATTGTAGCTGGAAACAGCTGATATTTATGGAATATCTACATAGGCGTACAGAGGCCCATTATCAGCAACTATCTCTCCTGTGCTCCAATGGCACGTTGTGTTAGCTAATCCAAGTTCATCATTTTTTAAGGCTAATTGATCATTAGAAAACCCTTTTGCAATTATGTTAGCACAGCTGAAATCTGTTGGTCTGATTAAAGAAGCAATAAAACTTGCCTTCTTTAGACTAGTTGAGTATCTGGAGCATTACAGGCTCAAAATGGCCAGAAACAAAGAACTTTCTTCTGAAACTCGTCAGTCTATTTCTTGTTCTGAGAAATTAAGGCGAATAGCATGTGAGAAATTGAGAAATACAGCTGCCCCAGTCAACTGTAACATGTGAGAAATTGCCAAGAAACTGAAGATCTCGTACAACGCTGTGTACTACTCCCTTCACAGAACAGCACAAACTGGCTCTAACCAGAATAGAAAGAGGAGTGGGAGGCCCCGGTGCACAACTGAGCAAGAGGACAAGTACAATAGTGTGTCTAGTTTGAGAAACAGACATCTCACAAGTCCTCAACTGGCAGCTTCATTAAATAGTACCCGCAAAACACAAGTCTCAACTTCAACAGTGAAGAAGTTACTCCGGGATGATGGCCTTAAATTCATTTCCTTACAAGTTTGGGGGTTTTGATTTTGATGTCTTATTTTTGTTTACAATTCTATACATTTTGCTTTCAATTGTTTGGTTTTTGATTTCAACATCCATTATTTCACCCGTCCCCGAAAATATAATGTGTACATTCTAAACTTTAATTTTCATGTTCACGATTTATTTTATTTTGAATACATATGGCGTGAAATTGACCCCATAGTATTACATCAATGAATGTCACTTGACATCCACATATCTGGCATGGCAGGTCTGAATCAGTTGATGACAAGGTCAGGATGAAAACGAGCAACAGACAACAATGGCCCACATTAACAGGGTTTGATGCTACCAGCTTTAAAGCATGAAAAAGTGCAATCCTGCAAAACAAGAACCTGACATCTTTCGCTGCTTGACCAGAGGTAAATGACAAACAGACTTGGCAGGTTTGGTAGAGCCTTTATTGTGGTCTCGCACAACCTTGCTGAGAGAGAATGTCAGTGCAGTACAAACAGGGAGAAAGAATAACATGACCAAAAATCTAGTAAAAAAATGAGTAGCCTATTTCCAGTTTAGTGCTCTTTCAGCTTCACCTACATCATTTAAAGTGCATCTCTGAATAGCTAAGCTTTTGACTTTTTCTTATGCATTTGCATAAAGTTTAGCAACAGTTGTTAGACATAGTGTTGATTCAATATCAGTATCGATATCGGTTAATATAGTTCCTAATTCAATAGAGTATGGGACAATGCAATACAGCAGGATGGAGCTGATAAGTGATTCGACATGAAATACAGGAACTAGAAATGTATTGTTTTTATGAATATTTAAGACAAACAAATACCTCTCTCTAAGGTTGCAATTACACCATAGTAAGTAATTAATCAACAAATGAGCTAAAAGCTGTGTAAAATGTTGCTACAGATGAGGTAAGGGGTGTGTAAATAATAGTGGTATATGTGTAAGTAGTGGGGAAACACGAGGGAACTGCAGTCCTGTTGCATAAATAGTGCAGGTAGACTTACGAATATGAATTAACTAACCATGTTGTTAGACATGTGATCAGTGTAAGCCCAAAACCTGGACAGACATCAAAACAGCAGAGGGGACAACCCTGTCCTAAATTTAACCTGCTCAATTGCATTAAATCAGTATTCTTTAGCAATAACTACAAAACAGTTAAGTATACTATCCTAATGATGATAGGCAGGCAGCTATGTCCCTTCGGTGTCCCATTAACTAACACAATGTACAAAACAGGCAGTTCGTTTCTCTACTAAAGAGAATGTGCTAGAAATGGCAAATTCATTGAACTTGTTTTACTGCAGCTTAGGGCTCTTTGTTGTGGTTTAGCTAGCTCAGGGGTCTCCAACATTTTCTGACATTAGAGCTACTTTTAAAATGTTGCGAGCTACTAATTTATTTGTATTTCCTTTCTATCCTTTTCTGTTTCACTCTCAAAATTACAATTACTTATAGAGGACCCACAAAATTGGATGTTTAGAGTCCATGCCAATATATAAATCACATCAGAATAAAAAATGTTGAGGTTTTGACAAAAAAATTACAAATATAAATGTTTGAATGTGCACCTAGCAATAGAGGAATGTGTTTGGCTAGCGATGTTGATGTAGGTCTACTGCACATCATGGCAGAGTTTGCAAAACAAATGCCTACCCAGTTGATACAAATAATCATGATACCATTGTGTCTGGTAGACTTACTTTTCAAGTAACATTTAATAGAGAAAGGTTTTGGGAAAAGCGTTTATGTCTACACTCAATACGGCTATCATTAGCATCGCTAACTGGCTAGAAAAGGTGATCGACAAATGCGTGCACCACACAGACAGGGGCAAGATTGATGGAAATGAATTGGCAAATATTGTGTTATGTTTTGCTTTCTATGCCAATTGTTGCTAACCAGCTGTGGAATAAAGACAATGTGGCTTTGATTGGATAGTACCCGGGACCTCGCAGTGTCTGATATTTTGTGAGATTTGTTTATGACCGTTTGTGATTACACAGTTTGTTTGGCGAGTTACTCCCAGGCGGGCTGCGAGATCGACCTGTTGGACACCCCTGAGCTAGCTAGACTCCTGCTTTAGAATTATTGATGAAAGCTATTGAATGGCTGATGGACAGAACAGCACTACCCTTCCTCCCTAGCATGATTTCTGTGGTCTGTTGGCATATATTATACATCTCTCACACACACCCACTGCCAGATTTGTGTATCTAGAGACACACACAGCGGGGTGAGACTTTTGGGCTATTCTCCGGACCGTACCACACATCTCTCTCTGTCTCTCTCTTTCTCTCTCTCTCTCTTATCGATTTATCTGTTTGGCATTACCAAGCAGTGTTGACTGACAGGTCCGTATGGCATGGGAAGACATCTCACCATGGCAAACACAAATATTCTCTCTCACACAAAACAGACACAAGCTAGGTTTCCATCCAACTGGCGACAGATTTTCATGTGAATATTCTAAAATCTGAATAAAAACAATATGCGCATTTTCCCACCAGAGATGTGATTCCATCAAATTGACTTGTTGTGGATAAAAGGTTGTGTGATGATGTAGTGCACGTAAAAATACATTTTGCAGTTAAATTCCCATGTACCGAAATGAAATGTGTTTCCATCGCACTTTCAACTCTACTGATGGTTTTCTTACAAAAAATGTTGTGTTATATAGCAAGTGAGCCCACTCTAGCCAACAACTCGCAGATACAGTGCGGTTATAGCCTACATGATGAGATTATTATGGACAAAAGAGAGATCATTTTTATTTGTCAAACGGCAGCCAAGCATCGATGATCATATCACCAGAAAAAGACCATTGATATTTATTGGAAAAGAGTATCAAGCTCATCACCTTGCTCAACACCACTTTCACCACCAGGTGAAGTAAACCATTACATATTTCATCTGTAGCCTAATAAACTGCATACCTTCCAGAAGAGTTGTAGTGGGAGGACCACACAACATGACATCGCGTGACTCGTTCAATATGATGTTCATTATATACAGTTGAAGTCGTAAGTTTACATACACCTAGGTTGGAGTCATTAAAACTAGTTTTTCAACCACTCCACAAATTTCTTGTTGACAAACTATAGCTTTGGCAAGTCCGTTAGGACATCAACTTTGTGCATGACACAAGTAATTTTTCCAACAATTGTTTACAGACAGATTATTTCACTTATAATTCACTGTATCACAATTCCAGTTGGTCAGAAGTTTACATACACTAAGTTGACTGTGCCTTTAAACAGCTTGGAAAATTACAGAAAATGATGCCATGGATTTAGAAGCTTCTGATAGGCTAATTGACATAATTTGAGTTCATCGGAGGTGTACCTGTGGATGTATTTCAAGGCCAAACTCAGTGCCTCTTTGCTTGACACCATGTGAAACTCAAAAGAAATCAGCCAAGACCTCAGAAAAAAATTGTAGACCTCCACAAGTCTGGTTGATCCTTGGGAGCAATTTCCAAATGCCTGAAGGTACCACGTTCATCTGTACAGACAATAGTACGCATGTATAAACACCATGGGACTACGCAGCCAGCATACCACTCAGGAAGGAGACGCGTTCTGTCTCCTAGAGATGAACTTACTTTGGTGCAAAAAGTGCAAATCAATCCCAGAACAACAGCAAAGGACCTTGTGAAGATGCTGGAGGAAACAGGTACAAAAGTATCTATATCTACAGTAAAACGAGCCCTATATCGGCATAACTTGAAAGGCCACTCAGCAAGGAAGAAGCCACTGCTGAAAAACCACCATAAAAAGCCAGACTACGGTTTGCAACTGCACATGTGGACAAAGATCGTACTTTTTGGAGAAATATCCTCTGGTCTGATGAAACAGAAATAGAACTGTTTGGCCATAATGACCATCATTATGTTTGGAGGAAAAAGGGGGAGGCTTGCAAGCCGAAGAACACCATCCCAACCGTGAAGCACAGGGGGGCAGGATCATGGGTGCTTTGCTGCAGGAGGGACTGCTGCACGTCACAAAATAGATGGCATCATGAGGTAGGAAAATTATATGGATATATTGAAGCAACATCTCAAGACATCAGTCAGGAAGTTAAATCTTGTTCGCAAATCGGTCTTCCGAATGGACAATGACCCCAAGCATACTTCCAAAGTTGTGGAAAAAATGGCTTAAGGACAACAAAGTCAAGGTATTAGAGTGGCCATCACAAAGCCCTGACCTCAATCCCATAGAAAATGTGTGGGCAGAACTGAACAAGTGTGTGCGAGCAAGGAGGCCTACAAATCTGACTCAGTTACACCGACTCTGTCAGGAGGAATGGGCCAAAATTCACCCAACTTATTGCGGGAAGCTTGTGGAAGACTACCCGGAACATTTGACCCAAGCTAAACAATTTAAAGGCAATGCTACCAAATACTAATTGAGTGTATGTAAACTTCTGATCCACTGGGAATGTGATGAAAGAAATAAAAGCTAAAATTACTCATTCTCTGCTATTTTTCTGACATTTCACATTCCTAAAATAAAAGTGGTGATCCTAACTGACGTAAGACAGGGAATTTTTTACCAGGATTAAATGTCAGGAATTGTGAAAAACTGAGTTTAAATGTATTTGGCTCAGGTGTATGTAAACTTCCGACTTCAACTGTACATATTTTGGCATAAAAGTGTGTCAACAGACATTTCTCACATAAATAATTTTACCGACCCAAAATAATCCCATCTTGTCTAGCGTATTTAGTTTTGTCGACATTTGGAAAGTTTTTATCATTCCTGTCATTACATTTTTTATCTGACATTTACTTTACTTGCATAAAAAGGCTGGATGGAAACCTGGTCTCACACACACACACACACAAGATGGAACAGGACTTCAAGATGAACTGTGTTTAATTCAGGGGAGTTGTGCGAGAGTTGTAATTGTGTTTATGCTTGAGCAAAGATTCCTTGTGTGACTGTATGTGCGTACTTAAAAAAAAAGTTATCTTAATCCTTTGTGGTCGAATTATGGGTGCTAAATCTTTAAATAATAGTATCTAAAGTAGCCTAAATGTAATGAAGTGATGTTCAATAATGTTGTCTTAATCAGTCCATTACCGAACCAAAACTATCTAGTAGATACTATATGGTAAACCTATGTTACTCAGGGTTCAGGAGTTCACTGTGAGTTTAGTGGTGCCTGTCACTTGGTCTGAAAGAGGTACATCAGGGAGTTTAGTGGTACCTGTCACTTGGTCTGAAAGAGGTACATCAGGGAGTTAGTGGTACTTGTCACTTGGTCTGAAAGAGGTACATCAGGGAGTTTAGTGGTGCCTTTCACTTGGTCTGAAAGAGGTACATCAGGGAGTTAGTGGTGCCTGTCACTTGGTCTGAAAGAGGTACATCAGGGAGTTTAGTGGAAGGACATACTCTAGAGGAAATACTTAAAACTTTCTAGTCAACGATTGTTCTTTCAACCCATTTCCTGTTTAAGCAGAAAACTCCACTCCTTATTTCTTTCCCCAATCTGCTTTTTTTCTTTCATTCTATTTTTTACACTCTGGGAGGAATTGAACATTTCTGAGGTCATGTAAGCCTGTAGTCAAACCATGTGCTGCTGTTTCAATGGAAGGACCCATGTGAGTTTGAGTAGAGTTGAGTGGAACATTCTTTAAAAAAACATGTACAGTACATGTGAGAGATTAGCAAAGAGAAACTATGAATGCTAGTCATTCTTTTTCTGCATAAGACAATGTGTAATAAAAGGCTGCTAAGCAAGTGACTGGACATTTTATAAAGGATAAAACAGTCCTTCAGTATATCTCAGTCATAACCTGTGGGAGCCATTTTGAATAGATGTGCACTGTACCTTTACATTTTGTAAATTTTAAGACACGACTATGCTACATATTCTGTTCAGTTCAGCAGAAGTTCAAACAATAGTTAAGGGCAGTTCCTGAATGTCCATAAGGAGCTGTGGGCACACGCACATATGGACACACACATGGTGAGCAGGAACCATGAGGAGGTGGAAGAGGAGGGATGTTATACAGTATATAACATGTCATGTTTGATTATGTGAACTCTTCAGTGGATCTTTGGCATGGGGATGCATGAGAGGCTGGGGGGAACCAGGACTCTGGCTCTGAGCAGTCCCAGGTCTGGCATTTCCAGACTAGGGCTAGGAGGGCTGGTTCTCCCAAGGTCCCTCCTGACCCCCAGAGCGCGGGGCTTAGCGAGCACCCCGTGGTCCAGAGACGGGCTCACAGCCTGGGGATCAGAGTTGAAGCAGGTCAGGCCCCTGGAGGGAGGCGGCAGCTGCTTGGTCCTGTGGTTGGCCAGCAGCGCTGAAGAGCCCGATCGAAGAAGAGAGCCATTAGTGCCCCCCTGAGGCAGAGCCGGGATGGACACACGCTTGTGGAGGCGTGGCGGCTGCAGGATTCGAGGGCAGCCAGGGCCCTGTGGGGAGGCTCGCTGCCCTCCCTCTGGCCTGGACAGAGCTCCTGGGGTTGGGCTGCTGGCTTCAGCAAGCCCCTGGGTGGGACTGGGGGTGGTTCCAGGCCCCTCTCTGACATGGATGTTGAGCTGGGTGCTAAGCAGCACACTCAATTCATCTGGGTCAGGCACTGGTGGAGTGTCCACACCCATGGCCGGGCTTCCAGCGGGTGGTTCAGAGTCTGTGCAGTGGGATCCATCTCCCCTGGTCCTCCTCCCTCTCTGGGGGTCACTGTGGCCCTCGGTGTGGGCTGTTTTTACTAGTCTTTCTTGGGTGAGGTGCTCGTGGTGGCTGGGGCTGGAAGGCTGTATTTGTGGCTATGGGTGAAAAACAAAAATAAACACATTACTATCAATTCACTGAGAATGTTGAGATATAAATATATTGTGTGCATCACATATGAACTTCTGTCAGATAGAATGGAATATACATTTTTGCTCTATTCATTCTATTTATGCAGTTCCTGATACAGCCCTGCCTTTAGTTGAAGGCAGCTAATCCAATAGTTTCTGTTCTGGACACAACCCACCATTAGTTAAAGTCATTCAATCCAATATTCTTTTTAAGTATTCACTTTCTGAGATGTGTATTCAAATATTTTTTTAAGTAGTTGCTTTCTCAGATCTGTATTGAAATATTTTTGAAAAAGTAGTCATTTTCTGAGATCTGTATTCAAATAGTTTTCAAAAGTAGTAATTTTTTGGGATCTTAATAAAAATAGTCACCTCCAAAGTAATTATTTGTTCCCCCCATAAAATAGTTACTTTCCACAAAGCATATTTAAAAACTATAGTTATCGCAGGTCTGGCAGGAACACTAGGTAGACTCCAAAATCAACCCACGGCATGCAGATGCACATCAACACTGGCATGCTTTCATCGTGCCATGTCATGCCATGCCAGCATGCAGGTGGGTAGAGGTTAGAGGGATCGGAAACGCTTACTGTACAACGCTTTGGCAGTGATTTAATGTACTAGGTGCTCCACTCCTTGCCAAAGGCATTGTGGGAAAGGCAAAGGGAGAAAACATTGACAATGCATTCCAAGAGCAGGAGAGAGAGAGATGGTATGGAGTAATTTCAGTACCAACAAAAATTCATTTTGAATTTGTATTAAGATATTGAATTTGAAAGTAATATTTTGGTATTTGTAATGCACAATTTTATCATTGAATTCGTAAATGCAACTTGTCTTTCATGATTTGAAACTGAATGAATGTTGCATTCAGTTTAAAAATTATATTTAAATTTAATTGAATATTTAAATTCAATATTTATATATCAGTTTCAATATGGAAGATATATAAACAGCGAGTAGCAGCAGTGTAAAAACAAAGGAGTGGGGGGGTCAATGCAAATAGTCCGAGTGGCCATTAATTGTTCAGCAGTCTTATGGCTTGGGGGTAGAAGCTGTTAAGGACGGTACTGACACTCCAGTACCGCTTGCCATGCAGTAGCAGAGAGAACAGTCTATGACTTGGGTGACTGGAGTCTTTGATCATTTTTGCATTAATTGTCAAGTTTACAAACTATTGTGGCGCCCTCGGTGACGTGGCTGGGGAAAGCCACTGTTTAGAGTTTCAGTCAAGCCCCACAACCAGCATTGTAGGCTGCAGGGCTACGCCCAGACCTGAGGCCACTCTGCCTCGTTAGACTGCACATTTTAAGGGGCTGCTGTAGTACAGCACAAGGGGAGCCCTTGGTGGACGCCGGAGGCTGAGCCCTACAGGCATTTGTTTGAAGTCCTGGTCATTGGGTTCTCCGCAAGAAGAAGTGACCAGACTACAAGTGAAGTTGGTAAGCTGGGTAGCAGCCCAGCTTGTTTTATTTAAAGTTAAGGCTAACTCTAGGTTGAGTTAAGTAAAGTGGGAGAGGGTTTTCAGTTAATGTTTGAGAACCAGCTTTGTGAACCTTTAATTTGAATAAATATGCCAGCCTACCCTGGTTTATGCTGTGCCCCTGTGTGTTGGAATTCTGTCTGTTCCTCCTCGATGCCTTCCTATCAGCCACGCCTAGCGAGTCATTATACTATCATTTCAGGTTTATCAACATTTCATATATTCAACTTTTCAGATGCATTCAGATTCAGTTTTTAAATTCAGTTCTTTAAATTCAGATTCAAAACCTGAGACAACATCCTGGTACTTTGCCAGCCACGAATGGTAGAGAACAGATAGAATCAAACGTGTTCTGTGGAAAACAAGCTTCTGGTGGATTCTGAAGCCAATGTGGCATGTTGAATTTACATTTTTTGGGGGACTCTAGAATTTCAAAAATGTTGGCTATAAGCAATTATGAAAAAGAGCTAAGACTTCTCGAACTCAGGACCTCTGCCTCGCAAACACACATGACCACCCTCCTTGTCAATGTACTAACCGTTTGAGCTATCTAAAAGTATCAAGCTAGCTGCGGAGTAAGTTTACAGTACGCTCTTCAATTTATGAAATCAATGATTCAATTTGTACATTACGAATCCACAAATATTAAATTAATATTCAATATCCTTATACAAATTCAAAATTATGCAATTCAAATAAAATTGGCACTGAAATCATTCTATAGTTGGGATGAGAGAGAGATAGGAGATGAGACACAGTAGCAGAAAGCAGACTGACAGAGGAAGAGAGACACACACACACATTTACATATATGCACAGTACAGACATGCACGCACGCATCTAGGACACACGCATCCATGCACGCATGCACAGACACTGTTAAAACAGGGTTAACAGAGTTTGGTAGAGTTGGGTAGCTGAAAAGGAGCACTTGCATCAATGAGTGATGACATGAAGTGGTCAGTACCTTGACCACTTCATCATACTGACTCAGTCTCCCATTCAAGCACAGAAAAGGACAGACACACTTACATCACACCTGAATTCAAGGGTTAAATGGTTAATTGCAAACAAGCTCAATCGCCAGGGCATTTGGCTATCCAGTGCATCTACTGTATTCATGTGATCCTAACTCCTACCCACACTTCTCCTTTCTAATATCGAATATCGTACAAGCAAGAAACCCCAACCGAGTTGTTTACGCCTAGCGTTGACAACAGGAGCTCCACAACAACATTACTGCATTGAGAAACATGAGTCACTTCACTTCTCTCTTGACTCTGCCCTTTACTTTTTTCTCTCTCCTGAATTCCACAATGTTTTAATGACATGCCTGCATGCATATTACATTAGAACATATCTCTCTTTCTCTCTCTCTCTCTGTTCTAAGACTCTAGTTTAATTAGGACCTTGAAGCGTCAATGATGCCAAACCCGACAAATGCAACCCTTTGATTGACAGCGGGGTTGCCACATTATTATTGTCAAATCTAATTTAACACAGCCAATAGACTGCAGTGGTTGTGGAAATGTGCCCCCATTCCCTACTGTTATGCTTTGGATGATGCCCAACCAGCGCCCCATAGAGAAACATCAAAACAATGTAGTTTCTCTCTTTATTTATCATTATTTTTTTCTCCTTTTCTCTGTCACCCTCAGTTCATCAGCAGAAAACATAGTATTCATAATAGTGGGGTTTGGTAGGACAGAATGGCAACATTTGCACTGTGTAACGCCCTGGCCATAGAGAGGATTTTTTGTTCTCTATTTTTGGTTAGGCCAGGGTGTGACATGGGTGGGCATTCTATGTTCTGTTTTTCTATGTTTGGGATTGCTTTGTTTTTCGGCCGGGTATGGCTCCCAATCAGGAACAGCTGTACATCGTTGTTGCTGATTGGGAGTCATATTTAGGCAGCCTGTTTTTCCTTTGAGTTTTGTGGGTGAATGATTCCTGTTAAGTCTGTGTACCTGATGGGACTGTTTTGTCGTTTGTTTGTTTATTTTGTTCACAGTGTCTTTCTTTAAATAAATAAGAAAGATGAACCCAACTCACGCTGCGCCTTGGTCTACCTTTGACGACGGACATTACACACTGTGATTGCTAGTCTGCTTCATTTTAAATGAAAATGTCTCAAGAACTTGCTAAAAGTAAATGATAAACAACCAACTGTTCACTATTACCATGTACTAATTGTACTGTAGATAAAAGATGAGGTCTTGATTCGGGTGTCATAAACTCATCCAAGTAATTAGCTAGGCTTGTTACTTTACGCTGAGGTGTCAGATAACGATCCAAGTCAATTTACAAAAACTACCCACTGCTTTTGCTTACTCAACCATGCTACCTACTGATTTCCCTACACACACTTTGTTCAGGTGAATGAACTGAACACCACTCATCCCCTTCACTGATGAAAGCAATGGGTAGATGACATAGAGGAAGAGAGTAATGATGGAGAGAAGGGGGCAGAGACAGGGGATAATGGAAGCAGACAAGGCAACAGGGGGGGCCGGGGGGAGGTTGGGTTAGTGACTCACTCTGTCTGCGCTGGGGCATGCTGGTGCGGGGCGGACCCTGTCCGGGGGAGAAGAAGGGGGTGGGCAGCAAACCCTGCACAGAGAAAAGACAAAGGAGGTTTGACGTATAGTACCAGTCAAAGGTTTGGAAACACCTACTCATTCCAGGGTTTTTCTTTATTTGTACTATTTTTTACATTGTAGAATAATAGCAAAGAAATCAAAACTATGAAATAACACATATGGGAACATGTAGTAACCAAAAAAGTGTTAAACAAATCAAAATATATTTTAGATTATTCAAATTAGCCACGTTTTGCCTTGATGACAGCTTTGTACACTCTTGGCATTCTCTCAACCAGCTTCATGAGGTAGTCAACTGGAATGCATTTCAATTAACAGTTAAAAGTTAAGTTCATTTGTGGAATTTCTTTCTTAACTAATTTGAGCCAATCAGTTGTGTTGTGACGGTAGGCGTGGTATAGGCCGCAGATATGATGAAGATAGGCCTATTTATTGGAAGAACAGCTCAAATAAGCAAAGAGAAATGACAGTCCATCATTACTTTAAGACATGAAGGTCAGTCAATGTGGAACATTTTAAGAACTTTGTTTCTTCAAGTGCAGTCGCAAAAATGATCAAGCGCTATTATGAAACTGGCTCTCATGAGGTTTGCCATAGGAAAGGAAGACCCAGAGTTACCTCTGCTGCAGAGGATAATTTCCTTAGAGTTAACAGCCTCAGAAATTGCAGCCCAAATAAATGCTTCACTGAGTTCAAGTAACAGAGTCATCTCATCTGTTCAGAGGAAACTCCGTGAATCAGGCCTTCATGTTGAATTGCTCAAAGAAACCACTACTAAAGGACACCAATAAGAAGAAGAGACTTGCTTGGGTCAAGAAACATGATTAATGGACATTAGACCAGTGGAAATCTGTCCTTTGGTCTGATGAGTCCAAATTTGAGATTTTTGCTTCCAATCACCGTGTCTTTGTGAGGCGCAGGGTAGGTGAACGGATGATCTCCACATGTGTAGTTCCCACCGTGAAGCATGGAGGAGGAGGTGTGATGTTGTGGGGGAGCTTTGCTGGTGACACTGTTAGTGATTTATTTATAATTCAAGGCACACTTAACCAGCATGGCTACCACAACATTCTGCAGCGATATGCCATCCCATCTGGTTTGCGCTTAGTGGGACTATCATTTGTTTTTAACAGGACAATGACCCAACACACCTCCAGGCTGTGTAAGGGCTATTTGACCAAGAAGGAGAGTGATGGATTGCTGCATCAGATGACCTGGCCTCCACAATCCCCTGACCTCAACACAGTTGAGATGGTTTGGGATGAGTTGAACCGCAGAGTGAGGGAAAAGCAGCCAACAAGTCCTCAGCATATGTGGGAATAACTTCAAGACTGTTGGAAAAGCATTCCTCATGAAGCTGGTTGAGAGATTTCCAAGAGTATGCAAAGCTGTCATCAAGGCAAAGGGTGGCTACTTTGAAGAATCTCAAATATAAAATATATTTTGATTTGTTTAACACTTTTTTGGTTACCACATGATTCCATATGTGTTATTTCATAGTTTTGATGTCTTCACTATTACTCTACAATGTACAAAATAGTACAAATAAAGAAAAACCCTTAGTAGGTGTGTCCAAACTGGACTGTTACTGTACATCCATATAGAGACAGGTCCTATACATGTGAGAGTATAGAGTCACCATACAGCACACATACAGTACACAAACAGCACATATAAACAGGAACACACACTGTCATACAAACAAAGACACCCCCCCACACACACACACAATCCCAGAACTCCACAAGACATCTAGCAATGTTGTGAGCAAGTGTGTGAGTAGGAAGTATGACATCAACGAGCTTGAAAAAAACACACACTGTTACCATGCTTACCACTTCCTCTCTATTTCCCTGCTCTAGGATATTAATGCAAACATATTCCCTTTTAGAAAGGCATACAAATGAAAATGCATGAGGTTCTTATGCGAACCTCCCTCCAATATCTCATTCCTTTCTTTTCCATCTCGGTCTCTCTCACTCACTCTCTTTCCCACAGTCTATTACATTTAGCGCTGAAGAATCAGACCGACTGTTTGTCTGTGTGTGAGGGTGAATGCCTGTCCTCAATAACCGTCTCAATCCCACCTGAACAAACCCAAACTGTGCATAAAGATAAAAGCATCCTGTGTAGAAGAAGAGTGGAGGCTCTTCATTAACCAGAGATGACTGTCAACAGGTAATCTCCTTCTCCTGACTGTTTGGTCCTGCTCTTAAATTGGCCACATCTCCTTAAACCGAGAGGGACGCATAGGCATAGAGTGAGAGAGACTGGACTCTCTGGGATGCCCAAGCAATTTCAGAGACAACCGCAGTGAGGGAAGTGGAGGAAAAATGAGGTTTCTGATCGACTTCCTCCCTGTTTTTTCTGTACTACACAATTACAGCAGGACCCTTCTATGCTGCCACCTGCCACGGCTTAATTTGCAGAAAGGAAGGTTTGAAATGGGCAAGAGAGCCTAGCACTGACAGTGGCTGGAATTTTCATTGGGCTGTCTCAGCTCAGGGCGAGCTTTCCTGTCTTCATCTTACATTCTGGTGTGAAGACGTAGCTACTTCCCAGCTCTGACAGGTCTACGGGGAACCCTTTATGTGAGGAGTATGGAATTCTCTTTCATTAGGAAGTACGAGCAAAGAACTAGCAATAATCATAATGGTGTTTTGTATGGAAAGTTTCCCTTGCCATCAAACACACAAGTAGGCTAACTCTATAAACTACCTTGAACTCTACCAGAGTTATTAGATGGATTTGACTTTCATCATGATGTCATTAGCACCCTTAACATGTCAGTGTGAAGCATTCATAAATTGTGCATATTGTTGTTGATTTTCTCATAATGAAGTGTTAGCAAAGCATAAGCCGTTATGCTAGTAAAGCGTTAGCTTCCCCTTTCATCTTACAAGCTGGTGTGAGTGCTTATTTGAGGAGCATGTTGTCATTGCTCATTACAAGTTGTCAAGGCATTAGCAGCTCTGCTAGCAGTGTCCTGAAGGATGTCATGGCTGGCTTGATAAATCTTACTTTAACTCACCTAATCATCCACTACATGAAAGACTTTCAGCTAGACTGAGGATAATAACAAGACATACAACCAAGGTCTGTACATTACTTTTTACTTTGATAGTTCTCACAATTACATTTGCACCTGTCTGATATTATGAAGTTCATTTTCAAAGTAGAGTTTTGGTGGTAGCTGTGGGTAGGGCAGTGAGTGTGGAATCTCTGGGGGTGGGAGAGAGAGGCGGTATAGTGGACTACTGTCAGGACCTCTCTGTGAAAACCACCCATCATTCTAGATTAGAATGCTGGACACAAACTGTTCTGTCATTGCCTCTCTCTCTCTCTCTCTCTCTTGCTCCCTCTCCCTCTACAACCAACCTGCTGACAGAATGACAAGAGCATTGTGTCTGATTACAGCTTAGTTAAAGAAAGAAATAGGAAGGGAGAGAGACAGAAAAATAAAAGAGAGAAAGTTGGAGGAGGAGAGAGAGAGAGGTAGACAGAGGGGGGTGTAGCAGTAATTAGCCTCTTGTCTTGGCCTGATGAAACACAAGGTTTTGCATTCGATTAGTCTTCCTGCCAGCACTTGTTTGCTTGTTTGTTTTAATGAGGCCATTCCCCTGTTTACTAAGCCCTTTGTTCAGAGGCATCTTCTCCTTGCCTCTGTACTCTATCTATCCTGCACCTCCATGCACGCACAAACACACTCTGTCTCTCTCTGTCACTCTAATCACTGCATTGAGTTAACAGTAGGGTTGGGCGATTTTACGATTGCATCATCTATCGACGATGTTTGACAGCCATCGTCGATATTTGACAAGTAATCATCGATGGTGATGACATCATGATGTCAGATTTAGCATATTTGAACTTGACTGCACTGCCGGAGTCTGGCAGCGCACAACAGCACAGTGAGGTCAGGACACAGTGGAGGCCAGTCAAGTTCTTCCACACCGATCTAGAGAAACCATTTCTGTATGGACCTCATTTGTGCAAGGGGGCATTGTTATGCTGAAACAGGAAAGGGCCTTTACCAAACTGTTGCCACAAAGTTGGAAGCACAGAATCATCTAGAATGTCATTGCATGCAGTAGCGTTAAGATTTCCCTTCACTGGAACTAAGGGGCCTAGCCCAAACCATAAAAAACAGCCCCAAACCATTATTCCTCCTCCACCAAACTTTACAGTTGGCACTATGCATTCGGGCAGGTAACATTCTCCTGGCATCCGCCAATCCCAGATTCATCTGTCAGACTGCCAGATGGTATAGCGTGAGAACGCGTTTCCACTGATCCAGAGTCTAATGGCGGTGAGCTTTACACCACTCCAGCCAACGCTTGGCATGGCGATCTTAGTGTGGCTGCTTGGCCATGGAAACCCATTTCATGAAGCTCCAGACGAACAGTTATTGTGCTGACGTTGCTTCCAGAGGCAGTTTGGAACTCTGTAGTGAGTGTTGCAACCGAGGACAGAAGATTTTTAATAAGCGCTACGCACTTCACACTCGGCGGTCCCGTTCTGTGAGCTTGTGTGGGCTTACCGCTTCGCAGCTGAGCCGTTGTTGCTCCTGGACTTTTCCACTTCACAATAACAGCACTTACAGTTGACTGGGACAGCTCTAGCTGAGCATAAATTTAACGAACTGACTTGTAGGATGCATTCTTTCCAATGACGGTGCCACGTTGAAAGTCACTGAGCTCTTCAGTAAGGCCATTCTACTGCCGATGTTTGTCTATGGAGATTGCATGGCTGTGTGCTCAATTTTATACACCTGAAAGCTGAATCCACTATTTTGAAGGGGTCTCCACATACGTTTGTATATATAGTGTGCCTGACTACCTGGCAATACATGGATGTGTGCACAGCGCTCATTCAAAAGTATTCCTCATTGAGAGACCAGACAGGGAAGGGATATATAAGAAGGCTTCCATTTTCCTACTCACATTAACTCACACACTAATAACCTTTTTACACCATTGTGCCTACCCAGACCATAATAATCTGGCTTTGGATAGTTTATTCCCACATTGTTTATTCCATCACATTTCCAGCAGCATAACAAGACCATCTGTAACGCCCTGGCCATAGAGAGGGTTTTTTTGTTCTTTATTTTGGTTAGGCCAGGGTGTTACATTGGGTGGGCGTTCTATGTTCCTTTTTCTATGTTTTTGTATTTCTTTGTTTTGGGCCGAGTAGGGTTCCTAATCAGAGGCAGCTGTCTATCGTTGTCTCTGATTAGGAATCATACTTAGGCAGCCTGTTTTCCTTTGGGGTTTTGTGGGTAGTTGTTTCTGTTGTGTGGTTTGCATCGACAGAACTGTTGGCTTTCGGTTTCCCTGTTTGTTTTTTTAAGTGTATCATTAAAAATCATTATGACAACTTACCGCGCTGTATCTTGGTCCCCTCTTCCAGACGATCGTTACACCATCTCTAGTTATGTAATTGACTAAGTCTGCTCCTCTGACCTCGGTCCCAATAATCTGTCATGACATTTCTCATGTAGACTTTACAGTATGCAGCCGTTATAATTATATTTACTTTAATCCAGCCTTTTTATTACACACTCTCTAATTTAACGTCTGAAGATCACTGCAGCCCTTTTGCTCCTCCCCTACTTCCTCAAAGAAGATCCAAGTGGGCTGTACGTCACAGACAGGGTACGTATTTCCCAGCATGGCAAATAAATGAATGCAAAGTTAGTAGTAATACTGTGTAAGGTATGCTCAGTTGTTAACTTACTGTTTGAAGTATGACTTGATTACCCATTAGGCACACACTGGTTGAATCAACGTTGTTTCCACGTCATTTCATTGAAATTACGCTGAACCAATGTGTAATAGACATTGAATTGATGTCTGTGCCCAGTGGCTAACCTTCATATTTCGTATGTCTGTTTTAATTTTTACTTCTTACAGTGTGTAAAGTTCCCAGCACCTCCCATAAGAATTGAGGGGATGAGAGCCACGTCCAACTCTTCCTGAGTGGAGAGGAGCTACTCACTGAAGAGCCGGAGGAAATTTCCATGGGACTGGCAGTAGCGTGCCCTATCGCAGCCTGCTATGACCGAGAGACCCATGAGGCGGCGCACAATTGGCCCAGCGTTGTCTGGGTTAGGGGACGGTTTGTCCGGCTGGGATGTCCTTGTCCCTGTGCGCAATAGCGACTCCTGTGGCGGGCCAGGCGCATGCACACTGGCACTTCCCCGGTCAACTATAAGTGCTGTTATTATGAAGTGGAAACGTCTAGGAGCAACAACGGCTCAGCAGCGAAGTGATAGGCCACACAACCTCACAGAACGGGACCGCCGAGTGCTTAAGTGCGTAGCGCAAAAAAATTGATCAGTGGAAACACGTTCTCTGGAGTGATGAATCATGCTTCACCATCTGGCAGTCCGACAGACAAATCTGGGATTGGTGGATGCATAGTGGCAACTGGAAAGTTTGGTGAAGGAGGAATAATGGTCTGGGGCTGTTTTTCATGGTTCAGGCTAGGCCCCTTTGTTCCAGTGAAGGGACATATTAATGCTACAGCATACAATGACATTCTAGACGATTCTGTCCTTCCAACTTTGTGGCAACAGTTTTTTATTTTTTATTTTACTAGGAAAGTCAGTTAAGAACAAATTCTTATTTTCAATGACAGCCTCAGAACAGATTTGGCTTGTTCAGGGGCAGAATGACAGATTTTGTACCTTGTCAGCTCAGGGATTCGATCTTGCAACCTTTCGGTTACTATTCCAACGCTCTAACCACTAGGCTACGCTGCCACCCTATTTTGGGGAAGGCTCTTTCCTGTTTCAGCATGACAATGCCCCCGTGCACAAAGAGAGGTCCATAAAGAAATGGTTTGTTGAGATCGGTGTGGAAGAACTTGACTGGCCTGCACAAAGCCCTGACCTCTACTCCATCGAACACTTATGGAATGAATTGGAACATTGACTGTGAGCCAGGCCAAATCACCCAACATCAGTGCCGAACCTCACTAATGCTCTTGTGGCTGAATGGAAGCAAGTCCCTGCAGCGATGTTCCAATATTTTGTGGAAAGCCTTCCCAGAAGAGTGGAGGCTGTTATAGCAGCAAAGGGGAGACCAAATCCATATTAATGCACATGCTTTTGGAATGAGATGTTTGACGAGCAGGTGTTCACATACTTTTAATATATGACTCTCATTTCTATGTGGATTTTTTCTGGTAGTGCACAAAGCTACATACTGGACCTTTAACATAATGCAAGAGAACAATTTAGATTGTAGAAAGAGAGGAGAGTACCAAAACAGCGCAAAATATCAGATAGGGCCTAATGTGTTTTTCCCCCACATTCCTCTCCTTTCCAATGTCGGATGATCATGGGCCTTTTGCAGCAGATACTCCTTTATCTGGCTTATTGTTTCAAAATCTTAATTTCCCTTTTTCTCCCTATTCCCCCAATCATGATCAACCATCGAATGAATCTATAGGCCTAACAGAGTTCCATCTCATAAAGTTGTTTGAGTAGCCTAATTTAAAACATAGTACTGTAATAACGACAGAGAACAAACAATTGGAAGATAGACTAATCGAATAGGAAGTTTAAACAAACCTGATACCTTTCTGCATTACCTGACCAAAGTGTAGGCAACATAAATTGTGCAGTCAGAAAATCCCTCCTTACAAACCAAACAGACAATAATATAGGCTTACACATAGGCTACTGTCAATGAAAGATGCTGTAAACTTACTTTGCCAACGCATAAACTAATATTTATAATATTGTCAAAGTGTTTATTAATTTCCTTGAATTGAGCAACTGGCAATCGGGCTTAAACTCCCCGCAGCAGTCTTTCCAATAAGCGGGGGGGGTGGGGGGGGATTTGTCGGAGTTGTCTCATGACCAACTTTATTTTGAATAGCTTACAAATGGTGAATTTATATAAAAGTCCACAACAATCAGATAAAATCAATTATTTAGCCAATACCATTCTTTATAACACATAGGGTAAAAACCAATTAGCCTATTATTCTTAGGCTATGCCTTTTGCCAAATTATAAATATACAGTCAAATGATTTATAACATTCTTTATATCAAGGAACTCCAGCAGCATTTTCACCCCCGGAGTAGCGAACTCAGCAGGATGACAGGGGTCTGAGGTCTGTCCATCCTTTGCCCTGATAAGCTTTTAGCATATTCTGCAAGTGATTTGGGTCAGGTCTTCTGGCTCACCTCTATCACTCAGCCTGAAACCGAAGAACTGTCAAACAGGCGAAGACGTGCTTTCTTTCCCACCAAGTCAGCCATTGTTTTGTTTTTTTCTGATTTAGCTAAGGCAGGTTATACTATAGTTACTAAGTGAAATCCTGTCACATTCCTTTTTTGTTTTTTACAGTCTGAAACTGTCGGAAAGTAGCTTAATGGACGAAAGAATGTCACAAATGCGCTTACCCAGATCATCAAGTTGAAATAATAATAGCCTACACTTGATATGGCTATAATATTATTTTTTTAAAGGTAGGCTAATATAACTATATCGGAGTATTTTTATGGACAAGAGAAACATAGCTCCCCCAATTTGAAAATCATTCTGCAGCCTGGACTCGGTTAAAAAGTAACTAGGTCTAACACTTTTGTTTGAACAATGATTTCATGAGATTGTTACCGTGGCTTTTGTAACAATTGAAATAAGAAGAATGACATTATGCACCAAATCACAGTTCTGGTATAACCTATGTGTCCTTTATATTGTGTTCTTCGCAGGCACCCAGTGTCCGGTATGGAGCGTGAAGTCACAAGCTCTGCTAGTGACTGCATACTGTAGCAACCCAGCAGTGCAAAAACTCCTGGTCTGCCCTAGAAAGCGTAAAGTATGTAAATGACGATCGCCAGAACGGCCAAACCCCCCAAAAATGTACGGACGTTTTGTGCTCTATAACTATGATCAAGTTCGATCCCGACTGAATTATTAAAAAGTTTGCTACAACTGTAGATATTGAATTAAATAGTGATCCATTCTGACTACTACATTTGTCGACACACAGGACCACTTGCTGACACAGACCAATCACAGGCCGGCAGGCTACGAAGAGGCTCGCGCCTGGTTGGTTGACTTTCCCAGGCAGGATGAAAACGACTACTGTTCATTTACCATGATCCTTTGCTAGTTACGGAAACTTTCACCATGATCCGTAGCAACTTGTTGGTGCCTTTCAGCCCTATTCAGCAATATGGCACGCTTCAATTTCTAATACTTCCGGCTTCATGAGCCTTCGGGAGTTTTCCATAAGATTACGTGGATGATGTCAGCGCTGTCACTACCTACTGGTTTTAATGTCTATGGTTCTTCCCTCCCCCTCCGTACGCCACAATGTTTGGAGAGGACGATCTGTCATTCCATACATTGCCCCAGCCCTAGCTAACAGTGTATCAACTAAGCCATGGGAACTTAAGAGTTATATCTAATAACATGGGTACCCTTCATATCTTCCGAAGATACAGTGGACTACGTTAAATTCATCAAAGTGTGGTGTATATAAATTCTCCAATTCCATAACAGTTTAGACATTTAAAAGCCCAAACAACATCCTGGTCATTGGACAGTAGTAGTGTAATGCATTGGGTAAACCCATATAGAGGGACTAGTAGGCAGGCCACAGGATGTCACACATTCACAGTAGTGGAGGGAACTAAGATCAGAGGAGAAGATAAACCAAATATTCCACCTGCTCCAGCAGCCCTTTGAACTGTGAGGGGAGAGAGGGAGGGAGTGGGAGAGAGAGGGAGAGGGAGGAGAGAAAGGACAGATGCAGAAAGGATGGGAAGTGCAATCTGCAGTACAGCATAAAACGTGCAAAACTAAACCGTATGAAACGTGTAACTTTGATACTGTGTGAAATAAAGAGGGGAAAAAAAGAGAAACACCCTGTGGTTGTCATCTGATTTCTGTTTGTTTACACTCTTCTTTTTTCCTCTTCTCATAAACCACTTCACTATATTCCTCCTAACCTTTCAGAGCAATTTGGACAATGTCAAAGTTATCATTATCGACTGTGTTTCCCTACAAAGAGTTAGAAGCAAAACCATTCACACAACTGAATGTAACAGTGGATGAAAAGAAAGCAACAGAAAGAGAGAGGGTATATCAGACGGGGAAATAGAATAATTAAATGGGGAAAGACTAAGTGAGATTGAGACAGACAGAGGATAAAAGAAAAAAGAAGTCACTACACCTGTACATGGCTGACGGCTTGTCTCAAGCACACAGTCAGTCTTACCATCCATCAAGTGGTTCCACCATATAGGGCAATGGTGATGGGGTGGGAGTAGGAAGGGGGGATTGGGCAATGTAGTACCAGTGATAGGTGAGAGAGAAAGTTGAATGGGAGGATAGTATGAGGGTTGGGGACTATAGGTGATGGACTGGCTTGATGACTGACTATAGCACGCAGTAGTGGACAGATTGGAGACAAACTGGATTTAGGTCTCCTCTCTCCAGGTATATATACTGTAGGTGTACTCACGGCTTGGCTGTGTCCTTGTCCTCTCCATGAGGTCTGTGTGGCTTTGTCGTGGTGCGTTCGTCTGTCCCCCCCGAGTGACGGTGTCCTCTGGTGGCAGTGACACCTCCCGGACTGGGCAGCATGAGCAGGCTGGGGGAGGAGAGAGAGAGTTACCACTACTGTATCAGGAAAAGAACAATACAATAACAAATGAATGATCTACTAGGGTGAGTTGGTATTCAAAAACTGCATGAGTGGAACTTATTTCTGAGTCGTTAGACCCTATTAACTCTATGAGCTTGTATGTCATCCCCTGTGGGTTTTGAAGTTTGGATTATAGCAGTGGATCAGTTGGTAATTGGCAGTTTGTCGTTATTAAACAATGTGTTCATTCCAGGAGCCCCAATGTTGAGTGAGGTGAGGTTAATATTAATATTCAATCCAATCCAACCTCATAATCAATGAAGAGCTAAGCTACATTAAAATTCAACATACCCACATATCTATCTCTCTCCTTAGAGAGAAAAACAAATCCCACCACCAACCAACCTTTGCTAATGATAGAACATCTGCAGCTCTGCATCAACTGCTGACAAAGCAGACACACAAACTCAAAAGTCAAAACTTAAAGTATTTTGGCAGCTCACCCCACAGAGAATTCAGCATTTCTTTCTCCCTTTATCTGGATCATTATATTATTCTATCTATCTGTCTCTCTGTTATTCTCTCTGTCCCCTTCCCTCTATTATTCTATCGCTCATTATCTGGCTCTCATCTAATATTCCATTACATAACTCCCTTAATCTTTCTCTCTGTGTCCTTAGTAATTCTTTATTATTGTCTCTCTCTTTCTCTCGGAATCCTTCCCTACTGCAGTTCATCCTCTCTCCATCTTTTCTATCGCTTGCTTTTTCCCATTCTCAGTTCTTAAAGTTCAGACAGAGATCTGCAAATATCCAGACACTGTTTGCGTGTGTGATGTTAGAGGTGGCAGAAGTGTGAGGGAGAGAAGAGCGGTGCTATGTGGGCTATTCTAATTGGAATTGGGAGAGCTGGAGAGGTTGGAACATTGACGTTGCTCTGACATTTTCTATTACTGTACCTATTACTGTACTCTTGGAATTATTTTGTTTGTACTACTTTGTATCCCGTTTGAACGACTTAGTATCTCATTCCAATTACTTCGTATCTCGTTTGAACGACTTAGTAAAAAAATAGTTATTTAGTCTAATTAGCTCTCATTTGTTACGCAGCTTCTCAGACCATGTAATGGTTTGCTACAGCCATTCATTCATTGATTCCATTAATGTGATTATTCATTAGTTCTTTGATAGCCTAAAACAGGGCTGCTTTTGAATGCCAGAGCATGTAGGGGGAGTGTGGAGTGAGGAGCAGAGCATAATTCAAGCAGATTTTTTAAAAATGGTGTCGGCCTTCTCTCCCGCTCCAATTTCGCTCTGGTACTGCTCAGCCACAAGCTCTGGGCATGCTCTCCCTAGCATTTTTCATTTCCTCTATTTGGTTGTAATTATTTAGCCTACCCCACCTACAGTAGCCTATATCTAGTTTAGATTCTACTTTCTAACAATAGGATATGTAGTTTCTATTTTGAAGGTATTGTATTATAGATGTTTCAGGTAGGCAATACATAGACTACTGTAAAATGTATTTTTGCTTTTCTTGGAATAGAAACACCATAATATAAATCAATTTAATTAAGCTAAAACATATACATGTAAATAATAAAGGACAGTATCAGCTCCTTTTCATAAATAAAGAGGAATAAATCATGTCAAACTGCAGCGGTCAAACATTTTGTGCGCACAAGCAAGCACCAACAAGCTTCACATGTGCACTGAGCATGGGAAATGCACCCTACAAATAAAAAAATATTATCATTATATAGACAGGAAAAACACAAATGTAAAAGCTTGATTACAAACATTTTAAATACATTGAGATGAAGCCACCCCCATGTGTGTATGTAATTTCTCAAAAATCTATTACATTTAAGTAGGGACCGACACAGAGTCCAGTAGGACAGTATCACAAGGCTACATAGTCTACACTTCACCACTGCTGGAGGGAATACACAGCCATCCTTGATTGTGAGCTAGAATTAAATGTGTGCGACACAAGAGGTAAACAGACATTTTACATCAATAGAACCAATTTAGGGAGGTAGCGTGATATCATAAGGGAATTGCTTAGACCGCACTTACTGGTCGGACTAGATATATTGTGCAGTCTGGCAGAGAAGTGGCCTATATGAGTACTTTAATAGTAGCCTAAACATTCAGCTAAAGTATTCATCACCAATACATTATTGAACTTCAGAGATAATAGGCTGGTTCATGCTGCAAACATCATGTTTTTATTAGCCTACCAGAATACAAAAATAGGTTTGTGATAGGAATTCAATTGAAAGGTTTAACTTGTTATATCAAAATACTTTAAATCACCTAAATAAAAAGATGACTTTGTTTAATCTTTAAAGAGTATGCTAATTGTTTACTGAAACTTAAGGAAGCTCTCTGATTTTCAATAGCACCGATGACAACAACCTCCAAGCCATAACATAAGACTGCTGAACTGTTAATGAAATGGCTACCCAGACTATTTGCACTGACAATTTGTCTCGATGCACAGTCACTGGACTCTGCCCACACAATCACACATACTTACACTGTCACTCCAACACACACAAACACACACAATTATACACTCTTCACATACAGTACAGTGCTGCTACTCTGTTTATTATCTATCCTGATTGCCTTGTCACTTTCATTCCTACCTACATGTACATATTACCTCATACCCCTGCACATTGACTCAGTACACTTTGTATATAGCCTTGTTATTGTTGTCTTTTGTGTTACTATTTTCTATTTTTATTTGAAAATGTTCGTAATTTTTTTGTCATTTTTAACTATGCATTGTTGGGAAAGGGCTCGTAAGTAAGAATTTCACAGTAAAGGCTACACCTGTTGTATTCCGCACATGTGGCAAATCAAATTTGAATTTAACCTATTAATTTGATGATTGGAATGCATCCTCGAGAAGCAGTGCTTTAGAGAGAACCATGCGTAATGGATGGATTTGGCGTATGGGTTGCAAAATAAATCCTTGCATTGCAGAGATCAACTTGCTGTGGCAGTTTTATAGCCTCATACAGCAGTAGCAATAATAATATTAATTAAAAAAATAATAAACAATTATTACCTTACTATTTTGTGCAGGCTGATGCAGACTGATAAGGCTATTTCAAACATTTCAAGCTACCAGAAATCAAAAGCCACCTACTGGGCAAAAGATGTCTGAGGTGTATGTATGCATGGATGATATGGACAATACCGTTGTGTGGAGTTGTTTTTATTAGCGGGAAATAGTTTAACTAATGTCTAATTGGTCTTTGGTAAACAAATGTGTCACAATTCAGACGCATTTTTATTAAATTAGGGCATTTGAAGCTGAGTAGAGATCATCATGCCTTCTGCCAAACCTGGTCTGATATCGCAAAGAAGATTTGTCCTGTCCCTTTGGGGATTTAGATTGTAGATAACTGGTGTGGAGCTGTTTTTACGCACCAATAATCTGTGTTCTCTTTTGGTGATACCACCATTTTGCATGCCCTCTGTGACAGTCGATTACAGCCAAAAGCTATTTTGTTTGTAATGCGTCTCTTCTAGAACGTTTGATCATTCAGTTGCCTGAGTACTTCAGTCTTATAGACAGTGTAGTCTTGTAAAGTAACAGCGCCTCCCATGTCCGCTGGGCAGATGACTATGGAGGTGGCATTCTGGAGATTTAAGGGCTTGTTTCTCAGAGCGGGTAAAGTTATTCCTGAAATAGGGGATAGAGGCCTCCAACTTGGATATGTCTTTATGCACCAGTCTGTAGTACGTATCCACAGCTGGGTCAATAGGTCCATGTGGCATGAACATAGAGGACAGAGGGGTTGCAATCTCTAAAGAACCGTTTCAGATTTGCGTATGAATTAGTAGTCGACTCGAAACCTGTTGCAGTTGTGCATCCTGATATTCAGGCTGATTTGCTTCTATATGTATTCATTTGTATATATTTGTCTGTAAATAGTTCACAAAAGTTTATTGCACTGTACTGTCCACCAACTTTCTTTCTTTCTCCAATCGCAAAAAATAAATGGCACAATAACATTTTGTGGAAATAGAATCCACACTCGGGGGTGGCTTCATCTCAATGTGTTTTTCAATTTCAGGTTTTGGAAATACGCAGAACAAAAATATAAACTCAACATGCAATAATTTCTATGATTTTACTGAGTTACAGTTCATATAAGGAAATCAGTCAATTTAAATAAATAAATTAGGCCTTCATTTATGGATTTCACATGACTGGGCAGAGACGCAGCCAATCAAAGTGAGTTTTTCCCCACAAAAGGGATTTAGTACAGACAGAAATACTCCTCAGTTTCATCAGCTGTCCGGTGACTGGTCTCAGATGACCCTGCAGGTGAAGAAGCCGAATGTGGAGGTCCTTGGCTGCCGTGGTTACACGTGGTCTGCGGTTGTAAGGCCGGCTGGACGTACTGACAAATTCTCTAAAATGATGTTGGAGGCAGCTCATGACATGATTCTCAGGCAACAGCTCTGAGGGACATTCCTGCAGTCAGCATGACAATTGCACACTCCCTCAAAACTTGATACATCTGTTGCATTGTGTTGTGTGACAAAACTGCACATTTTAGAGTAGCTTTTTATTGTCCCCAGCACAAGGTGCACCTGTGTAATAATCATGCTGTTTAATCAGCTTCTTGATATGCCACACCTGTCAAGTGGATGGATTATCTTGGCAAAGGAAAAATGCTCACTAACAGGGATGTAAATAAATTTGTGCACAACATTTGAGAGAAAGAAGCTTTTTGTGCGTATGGAACATTTCTGGGATCTTTTATTTCAGCTCATGAAACATGGGACCAACACTTTACATGTTGCGTTTATATTTTTGTTCAGTATATATTCAATTCTCCTTTCACTTGTTTATATTATGGCTAGATTTACACTAATATTCCTTTATGTAATTAAGCTTTCACATGTGTATTTTCTGCCTTTATAATAATAATAACAATAATAATAATAATATTGTTACGCACTGATCTGTTTCACCTGTCCCTATGATTGTCTCCACCCCCTCCAGGTGTCGCTTATTTTCCACAGTGTATTTATCCCTGTGTTTCCTGTCTCTCTGTGCCAGTTCGTCTTGTATGTTTCCAAGTCACCCAGCGTTTTTCCTGTTCTCCTGCTTTTTGCTATTCTCCTTTTTCTAGTCCTCCCGGTTTTGACCTTTGCCTGTTTCTGGACTCTGTACCCGCCTGCCTGACCATTCTGCCTGCCTTGACCACGAGCCTGTATGCCACTCTATACCTCCTGGACTCTGATCTGGTTTTTACCTTTTGCCTGTCCACGACCATTCTCTTGCCTACTCCTTTTGGATTAATAAACATTGTAAGACTCTAACCATCTGCCTCCTGAGTCTGCATCTGGGTCTGGCCTTGTGTCATGATAAATATTTAATTTGTAGAGCGCATTTCCCATACTCAATGCACATCTGAAGCTTGGTTGCGCTTGCTTCTGTGTGCAAATCATTTGTCCATTGCAGTTTGAGATGATATATTCCCTTTCATTTATGAAAATAAACTGATTCTGGCCTTTATTATTTAAGATTTATCTATGACATTTTAGCTTCATTAAATATATTATTATTATATTATGATGTTTCTACATTTTATAGCAGCCTATGCATTGCCTACCTGAAACATGCGTTAATATATTTGAAGTCCTTCAAAATAGAAACAACATATCCTAATGTTAGAAAGTAGAATATAAACTAGATATAGGCTACTGTGGGCGTGGTAGGCTAAATAATTACAACCGAATAGGCCTAATTAAAAGTGATAGCGAAAAAGGAAAAAAAAAATGCTAAGAAAAGCATGCCCAGAGCTTGTGGCTGAGCAATACCAGAGCAAAATAGGTGCGGGAGAGAAGGCCGACACCATTTTCCAAATCTTTTCGAATTACGCTCTGCTCCTCCCTCCACACTCGTCCACTTACATGCTCTGGCATTAAAAAGCAGCCCTGCTTTAGGCTATCAAAGAACTGATAATGAATAATAATATCAATGGGTGGAATCAGTGAATGAATTGCTGCAGCAACCATTACACTGACTGACAACCTGCATAACAAATGAGGCCTAATTTGACAAAATAACTTTTTTTTTACTAAGTCATTCAAACGAGAAAACTATGTAATTTGGATGAGATAGCAGGTTGTTCAAATGAGTCTAAATTTTTATTGTATTTTTTTTGCCTTGGTCTTCAGGGCTTCCATACATTGGTATTACTGTACATGGGGAATTTGAATAATGTCAGTGGAAAGTCAGTTTTTTTGCCTGACGAGACCACTAGCCCCTGAACACTAATAAACGTTACAACACTGATGGATCCAGGTAAAAGCTAACATAACTGAGGTTACCATTCCCACATATGTAGGTGTCTGACTATGGTATGAGCAAAACCACAACTCCCACATAACCCAATGTTGCACTAAGCAGCTGTAGTGCACTGGCAGAGAATGACTGCCGTTCTCTCGCTGACCCCTCCTGGAGACTCACCCCCTGTTGCTGTAGCTGCTGTTGCTGTTGTGTGAGCTGAGCGATTGTCCTCTCCTTATTCCTCAGTTCCTCCCTGAGCTTCCACACCTCCTTCATTAGCTCCTCCAACTGAAACACACACAGTGGTTCATTTCTAGTCTAACAATGCTACTTGTTTTGGCTCAAAGTCCGAAATTGTGTTTTTCCAGGTGGTGTCTTACCTGTAGGGTCATGCTGTTATCCTCTTCACCACCCTCAACCTCTGGGCCACCGTCCTCCATCTACAAACACAGAAAAAACACAAAACATAAGATTCAGTATTCTGAACTGTACTATGCTGGGCAGAAAGGAGGACTAGATGTAGGTATATTTTATTTTATATGTTATTATAATGATACTACTAATTGATACATAGTTGGGAGATTATTCTGTAGAATGGCTGATATGGGCCTAGAAGCAGTTTGGTAGACATAAAAATAACTTTTCTCAAGCAGAGGGACATGTTCACTGTGTCCCCAAAAAACTGTAATTGTCTGCTTTTGGACGCTCTAGTCAGCTCGGTGCACCGATACAGCCTGTTGCTTGTAGCTCAGATAGATCAATTATGACTAAAGTAGAGATGCATTTTACAGCTGCTGCCCAGAGCACAACATCACAGCTCCAAAGAAACAATTGAGAAGAGAACAACTAATGGGCGGGCCAACAAACTGTTTGGTGCTCAAGGCCTAACTACCCTGTTAATTAAAGAAAACAAACAGACCTTCTCAATTAGATGACTATTACCAGCAGCAACAGCACTTCTTAAACAGTCGGAGGTCAAATATCAAATGAACATGAATCAAACATGGGTACAGATAACTCACATTTATCACTTTGGTCCCTATCAAAGATGTACCTTTTTGGAGATAATGAACAGAATCTCAGCTCTGACAAGCAAATACAATTACCATCACAGAAAGTGAACTGAATGTCGATATGCGTTTGTCATGTCATGTTAGAGATAATCTTGGGGCACAGTTGACTTGTTTTGGAGGAATGTAATCTGTTGAGGGCTGTGAGGCCAAAGCCAATATCAACCAGCCTGACACTAAGGTAGATATTGGGGTCCTACAGGGCCAGACATGAGACGCTGTACAGTCTGAGGCTGTACACTACTGATTAAATGTCTCACACATCACATCACACACTGTGTGTGTGTGTATGTGTGTGTGTATTTCTCTCTGTTAAATGGAATGTTTCATCTGATACCGACAGATCTATTAAGTGATTAGGTACCACAGGTAACCCACAAGGGAGGAGGAGGGTCGTAATAAGAGGTAAGAAGAGATGAGTGACACACAGAATAAAACCATGTGCCACAGTCACTCACTCGCAAGCCATGGGCATGAGACATGTAACATTCTCAGTAAAGCACAGTAAAGCCAGCATCTATTTTCTATGATTACATAATATCAAACCAGTTCTCTCCTCCAGAAATCTCTCCATCTAAGGAGATGTGGGAGAAATTCAGTGTGTATCTCTGCTACATCCTCACAAGTAGACATTGAGGGTCACTGTGGCAGAAATGCAGATTTCTACTGCCTTTCAACTTCAGAAGCCTTCTCTCACCTGGATGTGTGATAAACTCCTATAAAGCTACTGCTTGATAAAACATCAGCAGCCTCCGTCTAGCGAAATGTAAACTCAAACCTTGAGTTTTGAGTTTATTTTATTTTTACAGGGACAGTGCACATTAATCAACGTTTCAGTAAAAGTGCCGGTTTTAGCCAGCCGGCAAATTTTCAACCACAGTCACTGGGCAGGTTATTAAAAACAATTACCTTGACATAATAGTTATTCTACTAAAGTTACATTTTATTGGACGCTAAATCTATTTAATTGTAAAAGGAGCTGACAACAGTTACAAGATATGATTTCCACTTGCTTAGTCATAGCTCAACACAACAGAGTGATTAGATTGGAATTACATTGAGTTCCCGAGGCCTACATTCGAGCCTTTGAGGGAGTGTGTGTTACCTGTAATAAACTCTTGAGTGTAAGCAGCTGGTTTTTCACTGAGCTGCAGTCCTGGGCCATATGTTTGAGTGTGAGCTCGTCCAGCGCCCCCGTGTGTCCATTGTGTCTCCCTACAGGAGGAAAAGGCCGGGGGTCTACCCTGAACCCCACAGGGCCAGCATAACCATCATACTGCTGGAACACTGGACCCCTGGGAGTGGGAGGGGGAGAGAGAGAGAGAGGCAGTCAGATAATTATATTTGCCTCATTGACTAGGCGTAAATGGGCAAAATATGTCATTTACAAAATGCACTCAGGCTTTTTGTAAATCATTTCACCCTGGAGCTTTATATTCATGATTAAGTGGGTGGTTCGAGCCCTGAATGCTGATTGGCTGACAGCCGTGGTATATCAGACCATATACCACAGGTATGACAAAACATGTATTTTTACTGCTCTAATTACATTGGTAACCAGTTTATAATAGCAATAAAGCACCTCAGGGGTTAGAGGTATATGGCCAACATACCACAGCTAAGGACTGTATCCAAGCACGCGTTGCGTCATGCATAAGAACAGCCCTTAGCCATGGTATATTGGCCATATACCACACCCCCTCGTTCCTTATTGCTTAAATATAGCACACCTAGTATACTATGTTATGTTTAGTCTTTTTACAATTTTCATGCTGTAGGATAGCTACTGATTCTCACCTGTTGTCATTGTGGAAGTGATCCGGTCCATTCCAGTGATGCTGCCTTCTCCTCCAGTGACCTTGTCGTCCCCCCTTCTCTGAGCGTTCAAAATGGGACATCCCGTTAGCGTCTTTACAGAGAGAAAGAGAGGTCACGGTCATCCGGAGAGTTAGCTTAGAATCTAAGAAGTGTGTGTGTGTGTGTGTGTGTGTGTGTGTGTGTGTGTCTGGGGGCAGTGGTTCTATATGTTGCATGTAAACAGACTCCTGTATACACACAAACAAATATTGCCTCATGAGAACATAGCTTATCTTTATCCCTACATTGTTGGAAAATGACCCATAAGAAACATTTCACTGTTAGTCTACACCTGGGTTCAATCCTGTGACCAAAACAGTTGCATTTGCGACCATTTGACTTGGCAGTGCAACACACATTTTGATTTGATTTGGTCCAATTTAAAAAAATGTACATGGTCACATTCCTTTTTGGTTCCCAATTAGCTTTTTTTTATCATCATGATTTATTCAAAAAGTAACAACGGCACGGGAATGCCCATGTCTGTGTGTGTCAGGGCTCAACATGCATGGGAGGTTTTGGAAACCCGCTTGGGACAGTGGAAAAAAAATGGTATTTTTAATCCAGGCTACATAATTTATAAAAAATAAAAAAAATGATGGATTCCAGAAGCTGTTTGTTCGTTATGTCAATTATTTATCACGCGCGCAGCACACATATAGTCTATAGATAATCTGTCGGGCAGAAATAGTCTTGGTTGAATATTTGCAATGCACAATTCAGTCATCATGGAATAGCCTACCTCGAAAATGAAATACAAATTTAATTTGTCACATTCCCTGAATAAAACAGGTGTAGGCTTTACCGTGAAATGCTTACTTATGAGCCCTTTCCCAACAATGCAGAGTTAAAAAGTACGGAAAAGTTGCTAAAAATGTTAAAGGAAATAGTAACCCAATAAAATAACAATAATGAGACTATATACTGTACAAGGAGTACCGGTACTGAGTCAATGTGCAGAGGCACGAGGTAGTTGAGGTAATACAGTATGTACATGTAGGTAGTGGTAAAAGTAACTAAGCAATCAGGATAGATAATAAACAGAGTATCAGCAGCATTTGTGAAGAGTGTGAAGTTTTTTAAATGTGTCTATGTGTGAGTGTGTGTGTGTGGCATCAATATGCATGTGTGTGTGAGCGTATGTAGTGTGTGTGTGTGTGTGTGTGTGTGCGTGCACGTGTGTATATGTAGCCTAGCGGTTAAGAGCGTTGTGCCGGTAACTGAAAGGTTGTTAGTTTGAATCCCTGAGTCAAATTAGTGAAAAATCTGTCAATGTGCACTTAACCCTAATTGCTCCTGTAAGTCGCTCTGGATAAGAGTGTCTGCTAAATGACGTAAATGTATGTTGGAATGTCAGTGTAGTATGTGTGGGTAGAGGCCAGCATAGAGTCAGTGCAAATAAAAAGAGGATCAATGCAAATAGTCAGGGTAGCAATTTGAGTAACTGTTCAGCAGTCTTAAGGCTTGGCGGTAGATGCTGTTCAGGAGGCTTTTAGTCCCAGACTTGGCGCTCCGGTACAGCTTGATGGTGGTAGCGGGCGGTTTGATCCTTGAAAAGTCATTGAAGTTATGGTAGCAAATTTAGAAGTCCAATATAATTATCCGTGATTTAATTTATGATAACATTTTATGAGATACGTAGGCGCTTTCATTTCCTGACATTTCAATTGAAGGGTATTGCGCTTCATTCTGTAGCTAGAGGACTCCTGATATCTCCAGGAGTGATAAGTATAATTTGTTTGTCTTTATCTGTTGTGGTCTAGTACTGTCTTTTTGCTAGCTAGGGCCATCTACTTTAAGTGCTGCCTGTCTTCCTACTTGGTAATTTGCAGACAGTTGCTGACACATCAACCAGGATCAAGGGGCAGGGCAATTTGTTACTTGTTTTGGTAATCACTGTATTGGAGGGGGAATGGTTTAATCTATTTTCTGAGTGTATATAACCAGCTTCTCAGGCTCCATGCTTCATTCTATTGCTAGAGGACTCCTGATAGCTCCAGTAATCAGTGGCTGTATTGGAGGGGGAGTGGATTCACCTCTTTTAGGCAATCAGCAATTAGTACAGGGAGGCGTGCTCTCCACCTCTGCTAGTCAATTAGCAATTAGTGTTAGTTAGGAGCGCCTGTCAGGAACTATATATGGAAAGTGGCGTTTGTTCTTGCAGCGACATGGTCATTTGTGCTGGTCTCTTCTGTTTGTTTTAAGTTGTGATCTACCTCAAGCAACCAAGTTTTTAGTTGTATTAAATTGGATCATTAATAATGAGGCAAATAGCAGTACGTTTGTTTGTGAAACACACCAAACAAGCTGTCGACCTAACCCTCAATGGACACAGCGAGCCACAACCACCATTAATACAATCAACGTGTTCCCAAGGAAAGGCTTGTAAACTAAGGAAGCGTGGCAGTAGAGGAGGAATTTGGAATCGGATTCAAAAACAGCCCTTCAGAACACCTCTTCCATCTATTATGCATGGCAATGTACAAAGCATAAGGAATAAGACTGATGAACAACGTACGGGCTTGTACCCAATACCTCTCAGAGTACTGACAATCCTGCTTGATCTGTCTATCTGAGACCTGGCTTACGGAACAGGATCCCGACTCCGTTGTGGAGCTGCATGGCTCCGCAATTATTAGAATGGACTGAAACATGAACTCTGGTAAGAGATGGTGGTGGAGTTTGTGCAATCATCAATGAGAAATATTGCAATCCTGCCCATATTACAACTAAGCAC
Organism: Salmo salar; assembly: GCF_965601325.2. Classification (NCBI taxonomy): domain Eukaryota; kingdom Metazoa; phylum Chordata; class Actinopteri; order Salmoniformes; family Salmonidae; genus Salmo; species Salmo salar. The sequence continues at coordinate 68,983,220 of NC_138291.1, forward strand.
AAGGTCTGTAATAAAGACATTGAACTCCTTGCTGTTAACCTACGGCCATACTACCTGCCATGGGAAATAAATCAGGTCTGATTATTTGTTTACGTAGCCCACGCTGACACCCAAATAGCTGCCGACTTGATTCCCAGGCTGAGACAGTCACCTGAAGCAGTAAAGCTGACCCTGGGAGACGTTAACATGTGCAATCTATCTGAACACTTACCATCATATCAGCAATATGTTACATGTCCTACCCGAAATGAAGCCTGTCTGAACCTCTGTTTTGCTAACATCCCTGGTGTGTATTTTTCCAAGGCACTACCCAATCTTGGGGGTTCGGATCATAACATGGTTCAGCTCATCCCAGTCTACAAAGCACGTTTGCAATGAGAAAAGTCTAAAAAGGTGGAGATTAAAAGCTGGACTGAAGCCCTCCATGACTGTTTTGAGTCCACTGATTTAGCAGCTCTGATGGACAGCGCCGATGACCTGGAAGAGGCAGTGGATACCGTCTCTGAGTACATCGGTTTCGGTGAGGATCTCATTATTCGCAAAAAGGAAGTCAATTTCTCCCCCAATAATAAACTGTGGGTAACTCAGGAATTAAAAGAGCTCTTCAACCAGAAAAAAAAGTGTTTTAAATCAGGTGGCAGTAAAGAGGAAAGGAAAAATATTCAGAGGCAACTTTTAAGGAGTGCAAAGCAGCGTACAAAGACCAATTAGAAAACCTTTTCAAGGACAGTAAGAAAGGGCAAGGGCTACAAACCATCACAGGCTACAAACCAAAGAGACATTGGATGACTGTCAAATGATCTTGCTTTTGCAAAGTATTTTAACCTGTTGAGGGTAGGGGGCAGTATTGACACGGCTGGATAAAAAACGTACCCGATTTAATCTGGTTACTACTCCTGCCCAGTAACTAGAATATGCATATAATTATTGGCTTTGGATAGAAAACACTCCAAAGTTTCTAAAACTGTTTGAATGGTGTCTGTGAGTATAACAGAACTCAAATGGCAGGTCAAAACCTGAGAGATTCCTTTACAGGAACTGGCCTGTCTGACCATTTATTGTCTTTCTTTGACATCTCTTTCTAAAACTTAGGATCTCTGCGGTAACGTGACACTTCCCACGGCTCCAATAGGCTCTGAGCCCGGGAAAAACCTGAATGTCGTCATTCCAGCCCGAGGCTGAAACACATTATCGCCTTTCTCAAGTGGCCGATCAAGGGACTGTGGGCTTAGGCGCGTGCACTGGCCGCCCCCGTCTTTGTGTTTTTTCCTCTGTTTGCCGAAAAGCAGATTCCCGGTCGGAATATTATCGCTTTTTTTACGAGATAAATTGCATAAAAATAGATTTTAAACAGCGGTTGACATGCTTCGAAGTACGGTAATGGAATATTTAGCATTTTTTTGTCACGAATTGCGCCATGCGCACGACCCTGATTTACCGTTTCGGATAGTTTCTGGAACGCACGAACAAAACGCCGCTATTCGGATATAACGATGGATTATTTGGGACCAAACCAACATTTGTTATTGAAGTAGAAGTCCTGGGAGTGCATTCTGACGAAGACAACAAAGGTAATAACATTTTTGTTATAGTAAATCTGATTTTGGTGAAGGCTAAACTTGCCGGGTGTCTAAATAGCTAGCCCGTGATGGCTGGGCTATGTACTTAGAATATTGCAAAATGTGCTTTCACCAAAAAGCTATTTTAAAATCAGACATCGAGTGCATAGAGGAGTTCTGTATCTATAATTCTTAAAATAATTGTTATGCTTTTTGTGAACGTTTATCGTGAATAATTTAGTAAATTGTTAGTAAATTCCCCTGCTAGTTCTGAACGTCACATGCTAATGTAAAAAGCTGTTTTTTGATATAAATATGAACTTGATTGAACAAAACATGCATGTATTGTATAACATAATGTCCTAGGGTTGTCATCTGATGAAGATCATCAAAGGTTAGTGCTGCATTTAGCTGTCTTCTGGGTTTTTGTGACATTATATGCTAGCTTGAAAAATGGGTGTCTGATTATTTCTGGCTGGGTACTCTGCTGACATAATCTAATGTTTTGCTTTCGTTGTAAAGCCTTTTTGAAATCGGACAGTGTGGTTAGATTAATGAGAGTCTTGTCTTTAAATAGCTGTAAAATAGTCATATGTTTGAGAAATTGAAGTAATAGGATTTTTAAGGTATTTGAAAATCGCGCCACAGGATTCAACTGGCCTAGAGAGGTTAACAGTTTCTATTGTAGGTTTGACCTTTTGTGATTTTACATCACAGCAGAAAGTGGCCTTGGACAGCATACCAGCTGTTGATATACAGATTTCTGTTAATGACATCAAGCAATACTTTCAACGTGTCAACCCAAAAAAATCATATGGTCCAGACGGCATCAACAGCAAGGCACTTCAGGCATGCGCAGACCAGCTCGCATTACCGTTCCAGAAGCTGTTACAGCTGTCACTGAACAGTGGGATAATCCAGACTTATGGAAGAAGTCGCTGATTGTCCCAATATAAGAGAAATGTTAAAATTCGTCTAGTGGTGTGCAGATAACTTTTGGGGAATAAATATCAAGAAAAAAAAGAGATGAGAAATTGATTTCAAAAGGAACAAACCTCAACTACCCCCTATGAAGATCAATGTGGAATCAGTCGATAGAGTGACCACATAAGTACCTGGTAATTGAAATAGATCCTCCTAAAACTTGAAAGCATTTTACAGGACAGTACTCATCCCCTTCACAAAAAAATTCAGTCACGGCAGCAGCCGGACAAGGGGAAAGAGACTTCTTCAAAAGATAATTTAAACAGAGGTAGATATGGGGACTCTTATTCCAACAGCCATTAGGCTGTATAATAAATAGTCTGTTGGTCCCTCGAGTATACAGCATCTTTCACTTTAAATGTGTAGCTATAGCACTTTGAATGAATTATTTTGTGTAGTTTCTGTGTTTTCATGTTTTATGTACTGCACATGACCAAATGAATTTCCCCTTGGTGGGATAATAAAGTTAATTTGAATCTCTCTGGTTTCTCAGTGGCAGCTGTAAGCTATGGTTGTGTCAGTGGCGGTTTTGTCGCAAAACTAAGACCGTCGCCGAAACAAAGACAGTTCCGCCGAGTTGTTCTTCGTAGTGAGAGGAAGGCTCCACACCACTCTCTCACTTGAGTATCTTACCTAGTTATTTACAGATTCTCATTTTGCTCTTTTGTAGCTTTGTCAACTATGGTTTCTATACCTGTTTGCACCTCTCCCTGTAGGCTTTACAGACGCTCCCCATCCCTTGGCTGCAACCCCTCTAATTTAGTGTACTCTGCGCACACAACCCCTGTGGAATTCCGGGGGTCTGGCAGCGTTTGGAACTGCTGCCTTTCAGTCCCTTGACTTTTTGGCCCTGACGGAGACATGGATCACCCCAGAGAACACTGCTACTCCAGCTGCTCTTTCTTCATATGACTATGTTTTCTCTCATAGTCCGAGAACATCTGGTCGTTGCGGTGGTGGCACAGGTCTACTCATTTCTCCTAAGTGGAGATTTTCTGTTTTCTCCCTCTCTCACCTGTCTATCTCCTCCTTTGAATTCCATACTGTCACTTGTCCACTCAAGCTTAACATTGTCATCTATCATCCACCAGGTGCCCTTGGAGAGTTCCTCAATGAGCTTGACACCTTGATAAGCTCAGTTCCTGACGATGGCTCACTGCACTTCGTAGTTGATGACTTCAACCTCTCAAGGTCTGCCTTCGATTCATTTCTTTCCAACTCTCTTTCCCCTCCTTGCCTCTTGACCTCACCCTTTCCCAATCCCCTCCAACTCACAAGGCATGCAATACACTTGACCTCATCTTTACTAGAGGCTGCTAGCCTACTAATCTCACCTCAACCCCCCTCCAGGTATCTGATCACTAATTTGTTTAGTTTACTGTCTCACTTTCCTCCAACCTTAACCACTCAGCCCCTACCCAGATGGTCATGTGCCGTTGCTCTCTCTCCTACTCTCTCCTCTTCTATGCTATCATCTCTCCCTTCTGCTAAATCCTTCTCCCTCCTGTCTCCTGATTCTGCCTCTTCGACCCTACTCTCCTCCATTTCTGCATTCTATGACTCGCACTGTCCCCTTTCCTCCCGGCCGGGTCAGCCCTCCTCTCCTGCTCCTTGACTCATTACGAGCTTGCGGGCAGCTGGGAGGGAAACTAAACTTCCGGAGGACCTATCATCCTTTCACTCCCTCTCTACTTTCTCAGTATCCGCAGCTAAAGCCACTTTCTACCACTCTACATTTCAACCTGCCTCTAACCCTAGGAAACTCTTTTCCGCCTTCTCCTCCCTCCTTAATCCTCAACCCCATCCACCTCCCTCTCTGCGGACGACTTTGTCAACCACTTTGAAAAAAAGGTTGACATCTGCTACTCATTCACTCAGCCTATTGACTCCACTGGTCTCTTACACAGAACTACCCTACGCTTTGACCTCTTTCTCTCCTCTCTCTCCAGATGACATCCTGTGACTAGTGAGGTCTGCCCGCCCGCCCGACAACCTGTCAGCTTGATCCCCATCATCTCATCCCTTCTCCAGACCATCTCTGGAGACCTTCTCACATCCCTCAACTCATCCCTGACCACTGGCTGCATCCCCTCTGATGTCAAAATGGCCCGAATTGCTCCCCTCGACTCATCTGACGTCAAACTATAGACCTGTGTCTCTTCATTCCTTTCTTTAAGGGTGCTGTCTCTGGTCAACTTTATCTCTCTCAGAACGATCTTCTTGACCCTAACCAGTCAGGCTTAAAGACGGGTAACTCAACCGAGACAGCTCTTCTGTGTCACAGAGGCTCTCCACACTGCCAAAGCTGGCTGACTCTCCTCTGTTCTCATCCTCCTAGATCTATCCACTGCCTTCGACACCGTGAACCATCAGATTCTCCTCTCCACCCTCTCAGGGCTGGGCGTCTTAGGCTCTGCACATTCTTGTATTGCATCCTACCTGGTGACGTGGAGAGGATCTGTGTCTGAACTACGTACTCTCACGAGTGGTGTCCCCTCAGGGCTTGGTTCTAGGCCCTTTTCTCTCTAGTCACCAAGTCACTTGTCTCCATATTCTCACATGATCTCTCCTATCATTACTATGTGAATGACACTGAACTACTCCCCGCTTGTGCCATGAAACACCTGCAACTTATCCCGAACGCTTCTGCCCGCCTGATTTTCAACCTTCCCAATTTCTCTCATGTCACACCGCTCCTCTGCACACTCCACTGGCTTCCAGTCAAAGCTCGCAGCCACTACAAGACCATGCTGCTTACCTACAGAACAGCTAGAGGAACTGCCACTCCCTACCTTCAGGCTATGCTCAAACCCTACACCCCAATCCGAGCACTCCGTTCTGCCACCTCAGGTCTTTTGGCCATCCCACCCCCATGGTAGGGCAGTTCCCGCTGAGCCCAGTCCAAGCTCTTCTCTATCCTGGCACCCCAAAGGTGGAACCAGCTTCCCCCTGAAGCTAGGACAGCAGAGTCCCTGCCCATCTTCCAAAAACATCTGAAACCCTACCTTCAAACAGTATTTTAAATAATCCTCTTCCTCACCTTGACCACCCCCCCCCCCCCCACAAAAAAATAGAAATCAAAAATGTAACCAACACTTGACCCCCCCCCCCCCCCCCCCCACACACACACCTAGCTATCTTAAGTCACTCTGGATAAGAGTGTCTGCTAATTGACTCAAATGTAAATATAGTCTATTGCACTTGCGGTTATTATGAGCAAGACAATGGATTTTGGCTTGATTCTCCATACAAAGCGTTCCATTACAAAGGGAAACCGGTTTTTGGTCGCTTTCTCGTTTTAAAACATGATACAGTAACCCTTCATCTCAGATGGTGAGACTGACTAGATGCCACATGGACAGACTTTATTAGTGTGTTTGAGTTGGGAGCATGCTGTCTATTTAGTCAGGCAATGCTCACATTACTCTGACATTTTAAAAATAAGGTGAAAATCTATGCTTAATATCATTAGGTATAGATGCATTCTTAAAGTGGTAATGCATACTTTTTTGCATACATTTTGGGGGGAGTTTTTTTTCTTCTATAGGCTATTACAATAATTAATTATAAAATGTAGGTCCTTAAATTACAATTTATGTGCTTGAAAAAGTATTTCATTTCACTTTCAAATGTCTGTATGAACCCTGTATAGATTGCTTTCTCAGACCGCAAAATTAAATCTAAAATCACCTGCTATTGAAATTATGCACTGATAATTTGCTTTCCGGTCAGATCTTGACCTGGGCCAGAATTCTTTTCATTTCGGCCAGTAGTGTTCAGTTGGCACTGGCCCAGTGCGCCACTGGCAAATTTACCTGAATGTTGAGTTTTGCATGGAATGCAGGCACATTATGGGACACAGGCCAGGTCATTATCAGTGTGTGTATGTACAGTTGAAGTCGGAAGTTTACATACACTTAGGTTGGAATCATTAAAACTCATTTTTCAACCACTCCACACATTTCTTGTTAACAAACTATAGTTTTGGCAAGTCGGTTAGGACATCTACTTGTGCATGACACAAGCAATTTTTCCAACAATTGTTTACAGACAGGTTATTTCACTTATAATTCACTGTATCACAATTCCAGTGGGTCAGAAGTTTACATACACTAAGTTGACTGTGCCTTTAAACAGCTTGGAAAATTCCAGAAAATTATGTCATGGCTTTAGAAGCTTCTGATAGGCTAATTGACATAATTTGAGTCAATTGGAGGTGTACCTGTGGATGCACTTCAAGGCCTACCTTCAAACTCAGTGCCTCTTTGCTTGACATCATGGGAAAATTTTTAAAAATCAGCCAAGACCTCAGAAAAAACAATGTAGACCTCCACAAGTCTGGTTCATCCCTGGGAGCAATTTCCAAACGCCTGAAGTTACCACGTTCATCTGTACAAACCATATTACGCAAGTATAAACACCATGGGACCACACAGCCGTCATACCGCTCAGGAAGGAGACGCGTTCTGTCTCCTAGAGATGAACGCACTTTGGTGTGAAAAGTGTAAATCAATCCCAGAGCAACATCAAAGGACCTTGTGAAGATGCTGGAAGAAACAAGGTACAAAAGTATCTATATCCACAGTAAAACGAGTCCGGTATTGACATAACCTGAAAGGGCCATTCAGCAAGGAAGAAGCCAATGCTCCAAAACCGTAATACAAAAGCCAGACTACTGTTTGCAACTGCACATGGGAACAAAGATCGTACTTTTTGGAGAAATATCCTTTGGTCTGATTAAACAAAAATATAACTATTTGGCCATAATGACCATCGTTATGTTTGGAGGAAAAAGGGGGAGGCTTGCAAGCCGAAGAACCCCATCCCAACCGTAAAGCACGGGGGTGGCAGCATCATGTTGTGGGGGTGCTTTGCTGCAGGAGGGACTGGTGCACCTCGCAAAATAGATGGCATCATGAGGCAGGAAAATTATGTGGATATATTGAAGCAGCATCTCAAGACATCAGTCAGGAAGTTAAAGCTTGGTCGCCAATGGGTCTTCCAAATGGACAATGACCCCAAGCATACTTCCAAAGTTGTGGAAAAATGGCTTAAGGACAACAATGTCAAGGTATTGGAGTGGCCATCCCAAAGCCCTGACCTTAATCCCATAGAAAAATTGTGGGCAGAACTGAAGAAGTGTGTGTGAGCAAAGTGGCCTCCAATCCTGACTCAGTTACACCAGCTCTGTCAGGAGGAATGGCCCAAAATTCACCCAACTTATTGTGGGAAGCTTGTGGAAGGCTAACTGAAACGTTTGACCCAAGTGAAACAATTTAATGGCAATGCTACCAAATACTAATTGAGTGTATGCAAACTTCAGACCCACTGGGAATGTGATGAAAGAAATAAAAGCTGAAATAAATCATTCTCTCTATTATTCTGACATTTCACGTTTTTAAAATAAAGTGGTGATCCTACCTGACCTAAGACAGGGAATTTTTTTACTAGGACTAAATGTCAGGAATTGTAAAGAACTGAGTTTAAATGTATTTGGCTAATGTGTATGTACATTTCTGACTTCAACTGTGTGTGTGTGTGTGTGTGTGTGTGTGTGTGTGTGTGTGTGTGTGTGTGTGTGTCATATATATACATACACACACACACACACACACACACACATTGCCTTCGGAAAGTATTCAGACCCTTTGACTTTTCACATTTTGTTATGTTACTCTGGGCTAGGCGGGACGAATTCGTCCCACCTACGTAACAGCCACTTGCAGCCTGTGGCGCGATTTTCAAAACCTTAAAAATCCTATTACTTCAATTTCTCAAATATATGACTATTTTACAGCTATTTAAAGACAAGACTCTCGTTAATCTAACCACACTGTCCGATTTCAAAAAGGCTTTACAACGAAAGCAAAACATTAGATTATGTCAGCAGAGTACCAAGCCAGAAATAATCAGACACCCATTTTTCAAGCCAGCATATAATGTCACCAAAACCCAGAAGACAGCTAAATGCAGCACTCACCTTTGATGATCTTCATCAGATGACAACCCTAGGACATTATGTTATACAATACATGCATGTTTTGTTCAATCAAGTTCATATTTATATCAAAAACCAGCTTTTTACATTAGCATGTGACGTTCAGAACTAGCATACCCCCCGCAAACTTCCGGGGAATTCGCTAACATTTTACTAAATTACTCACGATAAACGTTCACAAAAAGCATAACAATTATTTTAAGAATTATAGATACAGACCTCCTCTATGCACTCGATATGTCCGATTTTAAAATAGCTTTTTGGTGAAAGCACATTTTGCAATATTCTAAGTACATAGCCCAGGCATCACGGGCTCGCTATTTAGACACCCGGCAAGTTTAGCACTCACCATAATCATATTTACTATTATAAAAGTTTGATTACCTTTTGTTGTCTTCGTCAGAATGCACACCCAGGACTGCTACTTCAATAACAAATGTTGGTTTGGTCCAAAATAATCCATCGTTATATCCGAATAGCGGCGTTTTGTTCGTGCGTTCCAGACACTATCCGAAATGGTGAAGAAGTGTCGCGCGCATGGCGCAATTCGTGACAAAATTCTAAATATTCCATTACCGTACTTCGAAGCATGTCAACCGCTGTTTAAAATCAATTTTTACGCCATTTTTCTCGTAGAAAAGCGATAATATTCCGACAGGGAATCTCTTTTTTGGCAAACAGAGGAAAAAAAATCACAAAGGCGGGGGCGGTCGGGTCACGCGCATAAGCCCAGAGTCCCTTGATCGGCCACTTGAGAAAGGCGATAATGTGTTTCAGCCTGGGGCTGGAATGACGACATTCTGTTTTTTCCCGGGCTCTGAGCGCCTATGGACGACGTGGGAAGTGTCACGTTAGAGCAGAGATCCTTAGTAAAAGATAGAGATGGAAAAGAAGTTCAAGAAATGGTCAGACAGGCCACTTCCTGTAAAGGAATCTCTCAGGTTTTGACCTGCCATTTGAGTTCTGTTATACTCACAGACACCATTCAAACAGTTTTAGAAACTTTAGGGTGTTTTCTATCCATATGTTACTGGGTAGGAGTGGTAACCAGATTAAATCGGGTATATTTTTTATCCAGCTGTGTCAATACTGCCCCCTAGCCCTAACAGGATTTATTAAAGGCTTATTCTAAAATGTATTAAATAGTTTTTTTCCCTCATCGATCTACACACAACTGAAATATTACATTTACATAAGTATTCAGTACTTTGTTGAAGCACCTTTGGCAGCATTGAGTCTTCTTGGGTATGACGCTACAAGCTTGGCACACCTGTATTTGGGGAGTTTCTACCATTCTTCTCTGCAGATCCTCTCAAGCTCTGTCAGGTTGGATGGGGATTGTTGCTGCTTTGCTATTTTCAGGTCTCTCCAGAGATATTTGGATTTCTTTTTTATTTAATCCTTTATTTAACTAGACAAGTCAGTTAAGAACAAATTCTTATTTACAATGATGGCCAAACCTGGACAACGCTGGGCCAAGTGTGCCCCGCCCTATGGTACTCTGGCTGTGCCTCTCAAGGACATTCAGAGACTTGTCCCGAAGCCACTCCTGTGTTGTCTTGGCTGTGTGTTGAGGGTCGTTGTCCTGTTGGAAGGTGAACCTTTGCCCAAGTCTGAGGTTCTGAGTGCTCTGGAGCAGGTATTCATCAAGAATCTCTCTGTACTTTGCTCCGTTCATTGTTGCCCCGATCCTGCCTAGTCTCCCAGTCCCTGCAAATGAAAAACATCCCCACAGCATGATACTACCACCACCATGCTTCACCATAGGGATGGTGCCAGCTTTCCTCCAGACGTGGTGCATGGCATTCAGGCCAAAGAGTTCAATCTTGGTTTCAGACCAGAGAATCTTGTTTCTCATGATCTGAGTCCTTTAGGTGCCTTTTGGCAAACTCCAAGCGAGCTGTCATTTGCCTTTTTACTGAGGAGTGGCTTCCGTCTGGCCACTCTACCATAAAGGCCTGATTGTTGGAATGCTGCGGAGATGGTTGTCCTTCTGGAAGGTTCTCCCATCTCCACAGAGGAACTCTAGAGCTCGGTTAGTGACCATCGGTTTCTTGATCACCTCCCTGACCAAGGCCCTTCTCCTCCGATTGCTCAGTTTGGCCGGGCGGCCAGCTATAAGTCTTGGTGGTTCCTAACTTCTTCCATTTAAGAATGATGGAGGCCACTGTGTTCTTGGGAACCTTCAATGTTGCAGATATTGTTTGGTACCCTTCCCCAGAACTGTGCCTCGACACAATCCTGTCTCGGATCTCTACAGACAATTCCTTAGACCTCATGGCTTGGTTTTTGCTCTGACATGCACTGTCAAATGTGGGACCTGATATAGACAGGTGTGCCTTTCCAAATCATGTCCAATCAATTTACCACAGGTGGACTCTAATCAAGTTGTAGAAACCTCAAGGAAATCTCAAGGATGATCAATGGAAACAGGATGCACCTGAGCTTAATTTTGAATATCATAGCAAAGGGGCTGAATACTTATGTAAATAAGGTATTTTATTAAAGTTTTCATAATTTCCCCTAAATTACAAAACCCTTTTTTCACGTTGTCATTACAGGTTATTGTTTGTAGATTGCTGAGGATTTGTATTTAATTAATCAATTTTAGAATAAGGCTGTAACGTGACAATGTGGAAAAAGTCCAGGGGTCTGAATACTTTCCAAAGGCACTGTATATAAAAAAATTGGTGCAACCAAGTTATGTGCTGCTGCTGCCAACTGAAAAAGCACCAGTGGAAAAAGCTTGTGTAGAACCCTGAGAAGCACGTGACAAATAACTTGATTTGTTTAGATTTTTAGAGGACATCTATTTGTTCCTACACACACACACCTACCCACAAACAAAACACACACACTCAAAGTCAGAATACAACCAAATAGCAAAATAAGGATTCTTTAAGCAGTTCTTCATCTCATAAAACATTCACACATTGCTTCATTGCTTGAAGTATGATTTGTACTGAATAAGACATCAAACCAAAGAAGACGGCAGTTCTAGACTCAAGCTAAGGCCTATAGTCAGTAGGACTCTCAGGGGAAAACATCAAGAGAGAAGTTTAACAAACTCGTACTCACCCACAAAACACAGACAGACATGCAATTTCTCTTTCAAACAGAGCAAGAAAGTAAGGGACATAAATATTTGGCAACACTATTCAAAGAAGCCATTAATGAACCGAGACAACATCAAAAAGACAGACTGCATAAAATTGATTGCTAGTCTTCAAATAATTGAATCTTACTGCAGTTGTACCATGAGGTGGTGCAAAACAAATGACACAGAATATAGAAAGTCAGCCACTTTCTTCAGCTGAGGACTGAAGAAATACTTTATCCAGCCTCTCTCCACATACCGCAACTGATGACAACCCTGTCCAAATATTCAGCTCAGCTACATTCCAAGAATCTCTGCTACATCCATAAACTCGTTCTCAACACGTACAAAACTGAAATCCAAATATCAGAAAGTGTGAGAAGACAGTGTGTGCTAAAGTGCCAGTCAGCCGTTTAAAGGGCTAGAGAAACTCCTCCACCCTGTTTTCTGAGAAACTCTCTAGGAGCTGGGGCCAGAGAGGGAGGGAGAGGCTGGGGTGGCTGTGTTCGTGGCCAGGCTGGGTGTCACCAGCTTGGGGAGGGAGGGAAGAAACCACTGGGCCTCTCCTGTCATTGGAGCTGGAGCCTGCCTGCTGGAGAAAATAGCAGGGCCTCCCTTTCCCTTTTCCCTTCTTCCTTTCCCCTTCCTGCTTGGCTGGCAGAGCCTGCGTGTCAATGGGAAGGAGGGTGGAAGGGGAGGAGAGTGAGCCTAAGACTATGCAACAGTAAATCTCCCTCGCTTCTTCCCCTCGCTCTAGGCCTGCCTGGAACGGCTGAGCTTGGCTGGACCCTCTCTCTGCTCCCCTCTCCCTTAGCTACGATCCCTCGCTATGACATACATGACTATAAATACAGGCTCTTCCCAAAAAGGAGGAGTGAAGTATGCCGGTTGGATTCACATTCTTTCAGAGTGAACATTCCTGTCACACTCACTCACACACACACACCAACACAACACACTCACTGTAGCGCTCTGTAAACAGAAAAACAAGGCTGTGGCTGGTTATATAGTCTTTCATTAGCTAGTTCTAATTAAAGGGCAGCTGCCCAAGTAATGTGTGTGTGTGTCGAGACTACATAAGCTCTGGGTTTGTCTGAGCGTTTTGGGGTCATAAAGGGACCCTTGTTAGCAATCCCTTGGCAAGACTGGTCAGTGGTCTGACACTGGGCAAAGTGTTTTCAGAGCAGTAGAAACAACTACATTACCCATGAATAGCATTGTCAGCACGGCATTCACAATACAGTTGAGAGACTTCATTACCCAAGATTCACAGTCAATGACCGATGATCAATGGCGTGGAGAGTTTGTGATGGCTTGTAAATGGTAATAAAACACAGACACGCATGCATGCCTGTCCACACCCATACATTCACACAAAGACAATTATGCTGTATCTGAGAATCAAAGCTTATTTACCAAAACGATAAATGGGATTACTTTATCTTGTTACCTAATCAGCACTTGTTATAAGGCTAGGGAATGTGTCATGATTAGATATAAAATGGAAAGGAAACATGATTACAATTACACAGTGGAATGAAGAGCTACATTCAAAAGGTGACCGGATCTGATCACAGTGATTAGCCTTTCATTGTAATGATTAGGGCTCTTCTGAACCAATCATATTGTTAAAGACCACCAAGTCTGGGGAAAGATGAAGGAAGAGGTCAATCAACACTGCACCTGGAGCCACTATTGTCTGTCCTCTCACCATTGTGTAGAGAGCCTTCCTCAGTGAGGTGCACATCCAGCAGGAGGTCGTCATCATCCAGGTCAGCTGGCTCCAGGTTGTCCAGGTTGTTCAGAATGTCCTGCATAGTGGAACAAAATTCAAATTTTGATTAACTTTATGTTTACACATCCATCATCTAGAACAATAATCAAGCTAGTAACCCAACTGTTTGTTCTGTCAGTTCACAAGAGATTGTTACAAGAGGCTGACTGACCAAGCAGGCCCAGTTAGAACTGGAGTGCCAAGAGGACAGGCTGGGCTGCGGCCCAGCTAGGCTAGTCTAACGCTGTCTCCACTTACGCTGAAGTTGGTCACTCTCCTTGTTTGGGCGGCGTTCGGCGGTCGAAGTCACCGACCTTCTAGCCATTGCTGATCCTCTTTTCATTTTCCTTTGGTTTTGTCTTGTCTTCCATCACACCTGGTTCCAATCCCATCAATTACTTGTTGTGTATTTAACCCTCTGTTCCCCCTCATGTCCTTGTTGGTGATTGTTTATTGTAAGTGCTTGTGCACGTCTGTCCTGGTGTGCGTCGGGTTATGTACCCATTATTTGATTGTCCTGTTTGGGTTTTTGTTATTAAACTGCGCCGTTTGGAAACGCAGTTTTTGTTCTCCTGAGTCTGACTTCTCTGCCGCCAGTATGCACTCCTTACAAACGCAGTGCAAGGATTAAGTTTATCCTTGAGTTTAACATATTTATTGAAGTAATTTGAAGTTTATACATTTTTTCTAATTTATTAAAATGAAAATTTTTCTGATTTTTGGGACTCTGGCACTATACAAAGCCATTCACCTTTGCTTTAAATAATACAAAATAATAATAATAAAACTAGTTGCAACTGTTAACCATCCTCCTGTTCAGGCACCTTAGACACCTCTCCACTTGCTCTCTTAAACACACACTTGCTCTCCTGTGTTCTCTCCAGTGATCATTTCTTTACTTCTCTCACTCTCCCTTTTTACCTTTCTCCGTCCTCTTCCTCTCTTTTCTCCTGACTCTCTTCATCTCTCTCTTCTCCCCCTCTGCCCTTGCACACCTTCTCTTCTCTTTCCCCCCTCTCTCCTGTAGAAGTCCCTTATGTGGAGAAGGTCTTAGTCATGGCACGTTGCACCAGAGGAAATGGGATTTCACACCGGCAGGCTTCAGCTAGGATGCAGAGCGGCCCTCATAATCTACCCCAAAAAGTGGAGAAAAAGGCTGGTTGAATAGACTGAGAATCTGGGATCATGTTTCACACAAATCTCACTCAAGCTGACTTCCCTGGCACTCTGACATTCGAACCATCAGCCAAACTGAGAGGACTGGGGGGTCCAGCAAAACCACAGTAGCACAGCAGGACCCCATGTAGAAATTAAGCTAGCTCCAGTGTGGTCCAGTCAGTCAAACCTCCTGCTCAGCAGATTAAGACTACTGGCCACTAATTTATAGGAATAGTGTGATTATCTCTCTTTCTCTTGTTGTATATATATTAAATATAGTTAGATATTTAATCAATTGAAGTTACAAATTGTTCAAATATTTAATTGATTGAGGTTAGGTCATTTCCATGTAAAAGGACCCATGAGTACCAACGTGAAGTTCACAGGAGTATATCAAATTGGGTATCAAATGAAAGCTAGTCTATATATTTTTATAAAATGAAAGCATATACACTTTTGTAAATGTGGAATAAGTAAAGTCTTTGATTTCTGGTCAAATGGGTGGAAAAGGGGTCTTAGAACACATCTTCCAGAAAAGGTTTTTAAAAGGTATTAGAAATACATTAAAACAGAATAGTGCAGTAAATGTTCTGCCTTCTGTAAGTTTAAGAAACGTTCCCTTGTTCCTTGAAATTCCGTTGAAAAACAACATAAACACTACCGGTCAAAAGTTTTAGAACACCTACTCATTCAAGAGTTTCTTCATTTTTACTGTTTTCTACATTGTAGAATAATAGTGAAGACATCATAACTATGAAATAACACATATGGAATCATGTAGTAACCAAAAAAGTGTTAAACAAATCCAAATATATTTTATATTTGAGATTCTTCACATAGCTACCCTTTGCCTTGATGACAGCTCTGCACACTCTTGGCATTCTCTCAACCAGCTTTACCTGGAATGCTTTTCCAACAGTCTTGAAGGAGTTCCCACATATGCTGAGCACTTGTTGGCTGCTTTTCCTTCACTCTGTGGTCCGACTCATCCCAAACCATCTCAATTTGGTTGAGACCAGGTCATTGTGGAGGCCAAGTCATATGATGCAGCACCCCATCACTCTCCTTCCTGGTAAAATAGCCCTTACACAGCCTGGAGGTATGTTGGGTCATTGTCCTGTTGAAAAACAAATGATAGTCCCACTAAGCACATACCAGATGGTTTGGCGTATCGCTGCAGAATGCTGTGGTAGCCATGCTGGTTAAGTGTGCCTTGAATTATAAATAAATCACTAACAGTGTCACCAGCAAAGCTCCCCCACACCCTAACACCTCCTCCTCCATGCTTCAAGGTGGGAAATACACATGCAGAGATCATCCGTTCACCCACACCGCGTCTCACAAAGACACAGCGGTTGGAACCAAAATCTCAAATAGACCATTGCTCGTGTTTCTTGGCCCAAGCAAGTCTCTTCTTATTGGTGTCCTTTAGTAGTGATTTCTTTGCAGCAATTCGACCATGTAGGCCTGATTCACACAGTCTCCTCTGAACAGTTGATGTTGAGATGGGTCTGTTACCTGAACTCTGTGAAGCATTTATTTGGGCTGCAATTTCTGAGGCTGGTAATTCTAATGAACTTATCCTCTGCAGCAGAGGTAACTCTGGGTCTTCCATTCCTGTGGTGGTGCTCATAAGAGCCAGTTTCATCATAGCACTTGATGTTTTTTTGCGACTGCCCTTGAACAAACTTTCAAAGTTCTTGAAATGTTCTGTATTGACAGACCTTCATGTCTTAAAGTAATGATGGACTGTCGTTTATCTTTGCTTATTTGAGCTGTTCTTGCCATAATATGGACTTGGTCTTTTACCAAATTGGCATATCTTCTGTATACCCCCCTACCTATCACAACACAACTGATTGTCTCAAACGCATTAAGAAGGAAAGGAATTCCACAAATTAACTTTTAACAAGGCACCCCTGTTAATTAAAATGCATTCCAGGTGACTACCTCATGAAGCTGTTTGAGAGAATGCCAGAGTGTGCAAAGCTGTCATCAAGGCAAATGGTGGCTATTTGAAGAAACTCAAATATAAAATATATTTTGATTTGTTGAACAATTGTTTGGTTACTACATTATTCCATGTGTTATTTTATAGTTTTGACGTCCTCACTATTATTCTACAATAAAGAAAAACCCTGGAATGAGTAGGTGTTCTAAAACTTTTGACCGGTACTGTATCTTTAAGATATTTTCTAATTTCTCTCTCTCATGAGGGAGGATAATGAAAGTTCACAGAAGTAATAAGTAAAGGTAGACCTATCAATTTGTTATAGTGTTTTTACTGATATCAATTTTGTTTAGGAATTATTAACTGATTAATACTCAAAATTCCATTACCATATCAGTAGCGAAATTTCCCAAAGAAATAATTTACGGAATTTCTGTAATTGAATTGGCTACAATGGGAAATCATAGTCACAAACCACAGTTGGGTTCACAAGTTTGGACAGCATAGTACAATACAGCACATTAAAGTACAGCAGAGTACAGCAAAGATAAGTATAGTTTGGTACAGTACAGTAGAGCAGAATAGAGTTCAGTACAGTACACAGTACAGCACACTGGAGTTGAGTACACTATAATGTACTATATTGTAGGGCTGGGAATTGCCAGAGACCTCAAAATACGATATTATCACGATACTTAGGTGCCGATATGATATGTATTACAATTCTTACATTTCTATATGTATTGCAATTCGATACTGTGATTTTATTGCGATTCGATGTTCCAAGCATACTGCTCACCATATGTCTGCTGCAGAGGGACAAGAGAGAGCCATGAGAAAACAAGTTTTGATCAGTCATGGAAATAAATGTGCTGAAAACAAATTTGCTCCTTATTTATAAAGAGGATGGAGAAAAAAACTATGAAGGAAAAATACTGGAGTTTTGGGGCAGGTACAGCCAACTAGCACAAAAATAACATTGCGATAATGTTAAAACGATAAGATATATATATAGTCAAATATCCCGATATGTAACTGTATACATTTTTTCCCCCATCACTACAGTACTGTACTGAACTACACTATACTGAACTCTACTGTATTGTACTCTATTTTACTGTACTCTACTGTTCTGTGCTCTACTGTACTCTACTGATCTGTACTGTACTTTGATGTCCAAAACATATATGTCTATGATTGGTTCAGATTTGGTCCGTTCCAGACCAGCCAAATCTGGTCTTGTTTGGGGCATAGCTCATAAAAATGTTAGCCAGTGTGTAGAACAATACTCATACACAATACCCAGTGTGTAGAACAATACTTGCATATTTACACTTGTGTGTACCTATTTAGGATACATCACCATGAAGAGAATGACATTCATATTTATGTATTTCTGTGTAGTACAGATCAGGGACCCATGATGAAATTTTCATTACCGGGTGTAAATTAATTTCAATGACTGTAGTTCAATAACCAAAATAGCTTTTTTCAAAGTCAGTGTGTCATGTCATAGCTGACACCCTATTCCATTGCAGACATCACTGAATCTTGTTTCGGAGCAGATATTTAACCAAGTTTTTGGGAAAACGTGAACACAAAACTGAGGGAGATTTTACTGAAATTCTGTTACCAAATTTTGCATCTGCGCAGTTCTTCCAGTAAATGTGTTTTTGAAAAAAGTTCTGTGTAAATTGTTAAAAGTAGTCCTTGTGCATAGAGTTGAAGGGTTTGTTAACGTTTGAAATGAACTGTTTTTGTTTGGCATACATTTTAAGTGAAAAATCTGAGTCTAGGACCAACATCACATGCACACTAGCACTCAGTGTGCTCAAGGACCAGCGCGAGCAGCTACGACATCTCACATCATCCAAAAACAAGGCAGACATTGGATGAAAATAAAATGTTAACCTGTTATGGGTAGGGGGCAGTATTTTCACGGCTGGATAAAAAACGTACCCGATTTAATCTGGTTACTACTCCTGCCCAGTAACTAGAATATGCATATAATTATTGGCTTTGGATAGAGAACACTCCAAAGTTTCTAAAACTGTTTGAATGGTGTCTGTGAGTATAACAGAACTCAAATGGCAGGTCAAAACCTGAGAGATTCCTTTACAGGAAGTGGCCTGTCTGACCATTTATTGTCTTTCTTTGACATCTCATTCAATTACAAAGGATCTCTGCGGTAACGTGACACTTCCCACGGCTCCAATAGGCTCTCAGAGCCCGGGAAAAACCTGAACGTCGTCATTCCAGCCCCAGGCTGAAACACATTATCGCCTTTCTCAAGTGGCCGATCAAGGGACTGTGGGCTTAGGCGCGTGCACTGGCCGCCCCCGTCTTTGTGTTTTTTCCTCTGTTTGCAGAAAAGGAGATTCCCGGTCGGAATATTATCGCTTTTTTACGAGATAAATTGCATAAAAATTGATTTTAAACATGCTTCGAAGTACGGTAATGGAATATTTATAATTTTTTTGTCACGAAATGCGCCATGCGCACGACCCTGATTTACCATTTCAGATAGTTTCTGGAACGCACGAACAAAACGCCGCTATTCGGATATAACGATGGATTATTTTGGACCAAACCAACATTTGTTATTGAAGTAGCAGTCCTGGGAGTGCATTCTGACGAAGACAACAAAAGGTAATCAAACTTTTATAATAGTAAATCTGATTTTGGTGAAGGCTAAACTTGCCGGGTGTCTAAATAGCTAGCCCGTGATGGCAGGGCTATGTACTTAGAATATTGCAAAATGTGCTTTCACCAAAAAGCTATTTTAAAATCGGACATATCGAGTGCATAGAGGAGTTCTGTATCTATAATTCTTAAAATAATTGTTATGCTTATTGTGAACGTTTATCGTGAGTAATTTAGTAAATTGTTAGTAAATTCCCCGGAAGTTTGCGGGGGGTATGCTAGTTCTGAACGTCACATGCTAATGTAAAAAGCTGTTTTTTGATATAAATATGAACTTGATTGAACAAAACATGCATGTATTGTATAACATAATGTCCTATGGTTGTCATCTGATGAAGATCATTAAAGGTTAGTGCTGCATTTAGCTGTCTTCTGGGTTTTTGTGACATTATATGCTAGCTTGAAAAATGGGTGTCTGATTATTTCTGGCTGGGTACTCTGCTGACATAATCTAGTGTTTTGCTTTCGCTGTAAAGCCTTTTTGAAATCGGACAGTGTGGTTAGATAAAGGAGAGTCTTGTCTTTAAAATGCTGTGAAATAGTCATATGTTTGAAAAATTGTTTTTGTATTTTTGTATTTTTGAGGAATTTGTAATTCGCGCCACGCCTATCATTGGATATTGGAGCAGGTGTTCCGCTAGCGGAACGTCTAGATGTAAGAGGTTAATATATTTTTTTCACTGTGAGTGATGAAAAAAAAATCTGCCTCAGCGACAATTATTTGAAAAATGTAATGGATGTTTTGTGCACAAAAGTGATGACTAAAGTGTCTTATTAGGAATTTTCTAAATCTACTTCCTACGTGGCCGTCTTTGGAAATTTCTGTGGACGGGCGTCAGTTAAACTGCAGTAACGAAGCAAAACTGTAGGAGCAGTCTAAACCTTGCTTCTAGACCCGAACCCTGGCCCCTTGGTCTCAGCTAAATTCTGGGAATGTGGAATTTCCCTTTATACATTATTCACATTTTGGTTACATCAACTCAGGAAGCTTTTTGCTCTGGTTGTGTACAGGGACTGTAACATAATATGGGAATTCCTGCACTATTCTGTGTCCCACAGTGTGTCAACCTCTATTCCCCCTTCTTTTCCCTCCTGCCCCTCTCAATCTGCACCCTGTGGGGCGATCAATGCAGAATAATAAACCAAAGGAAAAGCCATGGCCCGTTCAACCCCATATTGAACTGAAACGTCAAACAAACACAACTTGTTCAAAAACAGAACCATATTCTGTCTGTTCAGATATGAATCTGAGGTTAGCTGAGGCCCAAAGCCCACACAGCTTACTTCATATGACACAAACTAGCTTGATCATTATATTGTGTAGCTGTCCCGCACAACCCAGACCTCTGTACAAAACATCCAGAGCTTCAGTCTGCCTTACCCAGAAATGTAATCAATGCAAAAAGAAACTATAACCAATATAAAATACAAATGTTTGGGTATATTATTGATCAATAAGGCAGTTGTGGGTACAAATACAAACACACATATCTCTACTGTAGTCTAGAGGGGCTTAAGAAATCCCAGCAAGCCACAATTGTTTCTGTGGTTACGGCAAATGTTCTCATAACACAAAAACTGTCCAGTCGTGCTGATGATTATAGAATTGTTGTATAAAACATTTGCCTGATCTTAAAATGTTCTCAGAATGTTTCATTAGGTTGTGGAAACAGTCTGGTGAGAATAGTGTGGGGACATGACAAAAGATATGTTCCCAAAACACAAAAACTGTCCAGTTGTGCGGATTATTCTACAATGTCTCTTTTAAGGTGCAAAAAAATGACCTGATTTTGCAAGAATGTTCATAGAACACATTTTGTCTGTTCTTTAAAGTTTACCAGAATGTTTCATTAGGTTGTGGGAACAGTCTGGTGGGAACATCACAAAAGATACAGTATCATCCAAAAGTATTGGGACAGTGACACATTGTTTTTTGTTTTGGCCCTGTACTCTAGCTCTTTGGATTTGAAATGATACGATGAGGTTAAAGTGCAGACTGTCAGCTTTAATTTGAGGGTATTTTCATCCATATCGGGTCAACCATTTAGAAATGTCAGCACTTTTTGTACATAGTCCCCCCATTTTAGGGGAGCAAAAGTATTGGGCCAGAACTCATATGGCAGGCAAAAACCTGAGAGAAATCCAACCAGGAAGTGGGAAATCTGAGGTTTGTAGTTTTTTTAAGTGATTGCCTATCCAATATACTGTATCTATGCGGTCAGATTGCACTTCCTAAGGCTTCCACTAGATGTCAACAGTCTTTAGAAAGTTGTTTCAGGCTTCTACTGTGAAAGGGGAGTGAATAAGAGCTGTTTCAACCAGTGGTCAGCCTGAAAGCCTTGAGTTGTTTATCGCACGCGGCCTTGAGTGCGAGCTCTGTTCCCTTTACTTTCTAATGACAAAGGAATTGTCTGGTTGGAATATTATTGAAAATTTATGATAAAAACATCCTAAAGATCGATTATATACATCGTTTGACATGTTTCTACGAACTATAATGGAACTTTTTTTACTTTTCGTCTGGAATTTGTGAGCGTGCTTTGTGCATTTCGATTACTGGACTAAACACGCAAAAAAAAGGAGGTATTTGGACATACAGATGAACTTTATCGAACAAAACACACATTTATTGTCTAACATGGAGTCCTGGGAGTGCCATCCGGTGAAGATCATCAAAGGTTAGTGATTAATTTTAACGCTATTTCTGTCTTTTGTGACACCTCTCCTTCTTTGGAAAATGGCTGTATGGTTTTCTGTGGCTAGGCGCTGACCTAACATAATCGCATGGTGTGCTTTTGCTGTAAAGCCTTTTTGAAATCAGACACGGTGGCTGGATTAACAAGAAGTGTATCTTTAAAATAGTGTATAATACTTGTATGTTTGAGGAATTTTAATTATGAGATTTCTGTTTGAATTTGGCGCCCTGCAATTTCACTGGGTGTTGGAGAGGTTATATCCCAGAGAAGTTAAACGCCAATTTTAGTTGAAAATGAAATATTGCATCACGCGGTGATGGCTCCCTCTATAGGACGTGCCAGGTCTCGAAGGGCTCTCTGGCCAGGACTATTTGGGGCTGAATGTGGTTGGTGAGTAATCAAAGGGCTGATTGCTCACCAGCTGAACGAGACCCATAAAGCTGCCAGAAAGGCAACACACGGGGGTGGGGACTGGGGAAGAGTGGTTACTCCTGTATAGTTGTGCTCAGTGTCAGTGATATCGGAGACCCCAGAGCCCAGAAGAAGATATCCTGGAGGATGTCCCCTGGAGGAGAACTATTCTTTTCTCTTTGTTTATTAATTAAATAAACACCCTTGACACCGAGCTAATACAATTCTGTCCATGTCTGATCTGTTTAAATGTCTTGACCAAACCCCCTGGTTTGCCACAAGTGGTGGAGAATGCGGGCATTCTGATAACGTGGTTGACGTTTAACTTCTCTAGGGTAGGGGGCAGTATTTTGACGTCCGGATGAAAAGCGTGCCCAAATTAAACTGCCTGCTACTCAGGCTTAGAAGGTAGGATATGCATATTATTAGTAGATTTGGATAGAAAACACTCTGAAGTTTCTAGAACTACTTGAATGATGTCTGTGAGTATAACAGAACTCATATGGCAGGCAAAAACCTGAGAAAAATCCAACCAGGAAGTGAAGAAATCTGAGGTTTGTAGTTTTTCAAGTGATTCCCTATCCAGTATACAGTGACTTAGGGTTAATTTTGCAATTCCTAAGGCTTCCACTAGATGTCAACAGTCTTTAGAACGTTGTTTCATGCTTCTACTGTGAATATGGAGCGAAGAAGAGGGCCTGGAAGTTGATGAGTGAGAAAATGACATGAGCTCAGAGGCACGCGCTCACATGAGAGTTAGCTGTGTTCCTTTGCTTTTCTGAAGACATTGGAATTGTCCGGTTGGAATATTACTGAAGATTTATGTTAAAAACATCCTAAAGATTGATGCTATACATCGTTTGACATATTTCTACGAACGTAAATCTAACTTTTTTTGACTTTTCATCGTGACATTTGCGCGCACTTCCTGCATTTGGAGTAGTGGACTGAAAGCGCGAAAAAAAGGAGGTATTTGGACATACATGATGGACTTAATCGAACAAAACAAACATTTATTGTGGACCTGGGATTCCTGGGAGTGCATTCTGATAAAGATCATCAAAGGTAAGTGAATATTAATAATACTATTTCTGAGTTTTGTTGACTCCACAAAATGGGGGGTTTTGGTTTCGTGTCTGAACGCTGTACTCAGATGATTGCAAAATTTGCTTTCGCCGTAAAGCTTTTTTGAAATCTGACACAACGGTTGCATTAACCTCTCTAGGGCAGGCGGGACGAATTCGTCCCACCTACGTAACAGCCAGTTGAATCCTGTGGCGCGATTTTCAAATACCTTAAAAATCCTATTACTTCAATTTCTCAAACATATGACTATTTTACAGCTATTTAAAGACAAGACTCTCGTTAATCTAACCACACTGTCCGATTTCAAAAAGGCTTTACAACGAAAGCAAAACATTAGATTATGTCAGCAGAGTACCCAGCCAGAAATAATCAGACACCCATTTTTCAAGCTAGCATATAATGTCACAAAAACCCAGAAGACAGCTAAATGCAGCACTAACCTTTGATGATCTTCATCAGATGACACACCTAGGACATTATGTTATACAATACATGCATGTTTTGTTCAATCAAGTACATATTTATATCAAAAACCAGCTTTTTACATTAGCATGTGACGTTCAGAACTAGCATACCCCCTGCAAACTTTTACTAATTTACTAAATTACTCACGATAAACGTTCACAAAAAGCATAACAATTATTTTAAGAATTATAGATACAGAACTCCTCTATGCACTCGATATGTCCGATTTTAAAATAGCTTTTTGGTGAAAGCACATTTTGCAATATTCTAAGTACATAGCCCAGCCATCACGGGCTAGCTATTTAGACACCCGGCAAGTTTAGCCTTCACCAAAATCAGATTTACTATTATAAAAGTTTGATTACCTTTTGTTGTCTTCATCAGAATGCACTCCCAGGACTGCTACTTCAATAACAAATGTTGGTTTGGTCCAAAATAATCCATCGTTATATCCAAATAGCGGCGTTTTGTTCGTCTGTTCAAGACACTATCCGAAAGGGTAAATAAGGGTGACGAGCATGGCGCATTTCGTGACAAAAAAATTCTAAATATTCCATTACCGTACTTCGAAGCATGTCAACCACTGTTTAATGCCATTTTTCTCGTAAAAAAGCAATAATATTCCGACCGGGAATCTGCGTTTAGGTAAAAAGAGGAAAGAAAATAAAGCACGGGGTCGACTCGTGCACGCGCCTAAGCCCATTGTCCTCTGATCGGCCACTTGCCAAACGCGATAATGTGTTTCAGCCAGAGGCTGCCTCGATATCATTCAGCTTTTTCCCGGGCTCTGAGAGCCTATGGGAGCCGTAGGAAGTGTCACGTTACAGCAAAGATCCTCAGTCTTCAATAAAAAGAGCCAAGATGAACAACAACTTGTCAGACAGGTCACTTCCTGTATGGAATCTTCTCAGGTTTTTGCCTGCCATATGAGTTCTGTTATACTCACAGACACCATTCAAACAGTTTTAGAAACTTTAGGGTGTTTTCTATCCAAAGCCAATAATTATATGCATATTCTAGTTACTGGGCAGGAGTAGTAACCAGATTAAATCGGGTACGTTTTTTTATCCGGCCGTGTCAATACTGCCCCCTAGCCCTAACAGGTTAAATTCACACAGGACACAGGAAAAGACAAGAGAAATACTCCAGATGTGACAGACTGAACCTAGCCCCCCGACACATAAACTACTGCAGCATAAATACTGGAGGCTGAGACAGGAGGGGTCAGGAGACACTGTGGCCCCATCCGATGAAATGACTGTGATGGAAAAGACACTTCCACAGTTTGGGAGAAAAATGACAGGCTGTTTAACATGCTTTAGCTAGTATTATAACTAGCAAATAGTTTACACTAAACATATAAAATCTACACATTTTTACAAAATTCTACCACAAATTAAAGAAATTATAGCCTGTTTGGAAATGACTGACACAAGCAATATTTACCTAGAATATTCTTCAACTTCTGGACATCACATCTGGAACAACTTTCAGCTGCAGCCATGTGCTTTAGAGTCACAATAAGTTTCTATGGTAACTAAGTTAACATTTGTCCTCAGTGGTGGAAAATAAATCACTACCAAACGACAGGTATATTTTGTGTAAAAAACAATCTAAAAGGGCATGCTCACAATAAGTACTGATATAGATTTTATTTCATTTACTTTCTCGTAGATAACATTATATAATGTGTAATTATTCATGTTTAAGTGAGGTCAGGGAGCGTGCCAGCATGCCGGAACCACCTTTTTCAAGCAAAAGGTATAAAGGTGTCACGTCCTGACCAGCAGAGGGAGTAATTGTATTAGTTTTGGTCAGGACGTGGCAGAGGGTTTGTGTTTTGTATGTATTTCTACATTCTGTCTAGTTTAGTTTTTCTATGTTTAGGATTGGGTGTTGGACTCTCAATTGGAGGCAGGTGTTTCTAGTTGCCTCTGATTGAGAGTCCTATATATAGGTGTGTGTTTGGTTTGGTATTTTGTGGGTAGTTTTATTTCGCACTGCTACGTATAGTTATAGCCTGTGAAACTGTCTCCTGTCGTTCTAGTTTGTTTTTCCGTGTGCATCAAACTTAATAAAATGATGTGGAACACGCTGCGCCTTGGTCCTCTCTACATAACGACAGCCGTGACAAAAGGATGGGTTAAGAAGTTAACACATTGGACCAGAAAAGTGTGAAATTCCAGGGAAATTCCACATTTAAAATGGTTTGAATGTTGACTCTCAACACAAGGTGGAGATGATAAACTCACCTCCCGGGCAATCACTGCTACAGCTGATTAGCTGTCTTAAGTAGAACCATCCTGTTACTCTGCTCAATCCATCTTATTACGCTACTCTCATCACCCCACTAGGGAACCATCGATAAAGCTGGCTAGCCTATCTTCAAAGAAGCATCTTCAAGAGCGAATGGAAGGAAACTACAACACTGTAGTTCTGTTCAGGACCACACGACAATTCACTGGATACCGTACAACTACGAAGAAGGACAACAGTAGAAGAGTTGTTGGAACTATTTTGGAAAAATCTGAGCCTTACAAGCATGCAGGGAAAAGGCCCAACCCCTTTTTCCAAGGCTGCCCCGTTCACTGAGATCCCCTGCAAACCCAAGCATTTCACGTAAATACAATCATGATTTCTTGCTCAAAGCGGGTGGTGGTTTGTGTGCAAAGTATATGGTTATTGTAGGAGAGTAGTTTCTGAATGTGGCAATGTTAAATGTCTCTGTCCCTCTCTTCCACTCCATCTCTTCTTGAACAAGTATCCAAGTTGTTGTAATTCCGCTAGGGACCTGTTTTCAGCATATTACGTCTGCCGTCAATAACCGGTACAGTGTGTGTTTATCTTATGTTACCATTTAATTAGTTAGTAAATAAATAATTAAATCAATTTGTGTAGTACTGAATCATAAGTAAGGCTTGTTTTTTTCATATGCAAGGAAGTTATGACTGTTCAGAATGGTGATATGATACGTGGTATGATAAGTTTACAGTTAATAGATGTGATTGGTAAAGACCATTTGGAGTTTAATTCGGGAGATGGTAACTCTTTAACCTCTCTAGGGGGTGTGGGACGCTACTGTTAATCCAACCACGGTGTCAGATTTCAAAAATACTTTACGGCGAAAGCAAACCATGCGATTATCTGAGAACAGAGCCCAGAAGACAAATCATTACAAACAGTAACCAGCCATGAAGACGAGTAACAAAAGTCAGAAATAGCGATAAAATTAATCACTTACCTTTGATCTTCATATGATTGCAATCCCAAGACTCCATGTTACTGTAACAACCTCTTTCAAGAGGGGGGTGTGTGTGGAATCAGGAGCAGGAGAGAAGGTTTCCAGGGAATCAAATGTATTTTAATACAGGCGGTCCCAAAGGCACAGCACAAAACGCACAAGGTAACCACACGAAATGTATCATCCACCCACAGGGATACGAACACAGTTCACACAGAGGAGAAACCTCAACTCCGAAATCTAGCGAACACAAATGTCCATGGTAAAAAACATACCGTTCAAAACGAAACAAAATCCCGTGGTGCAGGCACGCACCCCTTACCGTACTAATTAGTAACAATCCCGCACACAGCCTAACCTGCAGCGGGAAATATAAACCCACCGAATCAGACACAACAAGACACAGGTGTGACAAACTAGACAGTGCTAAACGAAAAAGGAAAATGGGATCGGTGGCAGCTAGTAGGCCGGCGACGACGACTGCCGAGCACCGCCCGAACAGGGAGAGGAGCCACCTTCGATGGAAGTTGTGACAGTTACACAATAATGTTTGTTTTGTTCGATAATGTCCCTCTTTATATTCAAAAACCTCCGTTTTGTTGGTGCGTTTTGTTCAGTAATCCATTGGAACAAAGTGTGGTCACAACAGACAGACGAAAAATAAAAAAAAGTACCATGAAAGTTCGTAGAAACATGTCAAACGATGTTTATAATCAATCCTCAGGTTGTTTTTGTCATAAATAATCGATCATATTTCAACCAGACAATAGCTTCGTCAATAGAAAAGGAAAAACAAGAAAGGCATGCTCCCAGTCACGCGCTGGACTCATGTCTGGAAATTTCCACTGTCCTCTCATTGAAAGTGGTGTTTCTCCCTCATTTTTCAGAGTAAAAGCCTGAAACAATGCCTAGACTGGCCACATGTAGTGGAAGCCATAGGGATCGTGAACTGCGTCATAAGTCTTTATATGGTGGATAAGGCTTTCAATGGAAAAACAAGCATTTCAAAATAATAGCACTCCCTGGATGGATTTTCCTCCGATTTTCGCCTGCCATATCAGTTATTTTATACTCACAGACATTATTTTAACAGTTTTGGAAACTTTAGAGTTTTCTATCCACATCTACCAATTATATGCATATCCTAGCTTCTGGACCTGAGTAGTAGGCTGTTTACTTTGGGCACGCTTTTCATCCAAAATTCCGGATGCTGCCCCCTACCCTAGTGAGGTTAAAGAACTGCTCTCGTGGTACCCCAGATACTAATGAGTTAATTGTTACGTGATTAATTTAATCGACTAACAATTAAACATAGTTAGTTAATTAGATAAATAACAGTATCCAGGGGATAACTGTGGTGTTGTGTTTTTTTTGTCTAATATTTGTCACACAATTTTATTAAAATGTTCTCGTCCTTTTCATATGTTGTGTGTGCTTGTAACACTGTATTTTAGATTTTGCTGCAAAGAGACAGAATCAATAGATAATTTATTCTGGCATTGCCCTTATGTAGCTTGTTTCTGCTCAAAGGTTCGGTAATGGTAAAAAAAAATCACAACATTCACTTAAAGTTGACCTTACAAACAGCAGTGTTGGGCAATTTGGAAAGCCATAGTCAGTCAATCAATAATTGAATAATACTCGTAGGAAAGGTTTACATGTTTTGTTCACAATCTGTGGATACTATATGATTAGAAAGGTTCAAAATGTAAAACAGCACAATTAAAAAATATATGGCACATGGAAACCAAATGAGTGTGGTCTATGGTGATAGGTGGGATGGGCTGAGAGTGGCTGAGGGGTGGGATTAAATAACTTATGTTTGGTGATGTATTATTGTTATGTGATTGCTGTATATAAAAGTAAATTAAATGTGTATTTAAAATGTATATATAAAATGTGTATGTGTCACCTCTACTCCCGCTCCCCCTCTTTGGCGCTAGACGTCGCCGGTCTACTAACCAAGGGTCCTGGCAACCCATCATTATGCACACCTGGAAACCATCATTACGCACACCAGCGCCCCATCATTAGGCACACCTGGACTTCCACACTACCCTGATTACTTCTCCTTTATCTAGCACTTTGTTGTATCACCCATCTGTCACTATTGTTTATTTTTTCATGTTCAGATGCTACGCCTGTTAATGTATTCACTCTATGTTCCTTCCTATTAAACTCACCGGCTGCACCTGCTTCCTGACTCCCTGCATCTTCATTACAATATGTAGCAGAAAAGCTATAAAACCCCCAAAAGATGTGTCTTCCGAAGAGGGGGGTGTCAAGACTTCCACCGAAGTCGGTCCCTCTCCTTGTTTTGTGCCCTTATTGACCATATTACTTATACACACAAAAGCACGGCTATCCCATGGTGGCGCAGAGGGTTAATGATCTGGTTGCAGAGCCAAAGATTGCAAGTTCAATCCCACATATTCTTTCAACATGTTTCTAATGAAAATAAACTATGAAATTGAGGCTCAGATACATCTATTTTCATAGAGTGTCTTTATTTCATCCAGATGTTCAGTATAAATCCAGTCAAATGCAGAATTGAGAATAACCCTAAAAAACAACATTGTGTAAATATAATTTTTTGGCATCCAATATAATTCCTACTTTGAAACGCTTGACATGGTTATCCTAGATCAAGGACATGTTTTAGAAAAGTAAGAAATATGCTAACATGATTGCCATTGCTAGCTAGATAGCTAAAACAGTTAACTAGCAACAAACACCTTAAGATTTTTAAGAAGTTATTTGAGAAGTTCATAAGAAAATTATGAAATCTTAAGATATTGCTAAGGAATTGCACTTCCAAACGTATTTTTTTCTTAATAAGCTTAAGTTTGCGTGACAAAATTAAGGCGGTAAAGTGCAATTCCTTAACAGTATCTTAAGATTTAATGATTTAAATAAAGGATTATTTATTTATTTATTTTTATCTCTTAAGATGATTGTCGCTAGGCAACCAATTTAGATACTGTAGCTATCTAGCTAGCAATGGCAATAATGTTAGCATATTTCTTACTGAGATTACTGTTCTAAAACATGTTCCTGGTTTTAAAAGAATCAACACTGAAATGTTCAGATGAAGTTTGTGAGTGAATTGTTAGATTGCTTTCATTAGCTTATTCTCTTACTGCCCTGAGTTTAAGAATGTTTCCAAGAACCATTCCAATACATTTATTTTTAAGAATCTAATTTATTCTTCATGTTTTGCAAAAGGAGAAACATTTCCAATAAGCTTTTAGAGGAATAATAGCTTTGCTTAACTTTCTACATAAGTCTACAGTTAAGGAAAAATGGCAGTTAAGAAGACATTCCTTCTTAAACCCTGGCTTACGAACAAAACATTGCAGGTTCAAACCCCATGTGCAGATTGTCAACACAAAGTGTAAACATTTTGTTTGTATGATTAAATGCTGTACAAATGTCCTATGAATTAATCTAAAATGACATGTATATCAGCTTCTAGTGGGCCTACAATACAGTCCACAAATCTGGAGAGAAACAGAATGCGGATGTATTCCAATATGCTTTAAGTAGCTACACATTTATATGTTGAGAATGTTGTGGTAAAATTAGGTAAAAATGAAATAAAACATCTTCTAAATGTTCTGAGCATCTCCAAGACAAGGTCAAATGTATATTGTATGAACATCAATGGAGCAATGTTAAATCTAAAACCAATATGATATGAATGTTATAAAAATGGAGTTATTTGGAACTTGTAGAACGTTATGCAACATTGTGGGAATGTTCTGTGCTACCTTCGTGAATATCACAATAATATTCTTGCAACATTAAGGGAATGTCCTTTGCAACCTAACTTAAACAGTGCATGAATGTCATAACAAATAAACATATTTTCTGTTCTGGGAATGTTCTTGCAACATCGGTGAATTGTTTTATGTAAACTTTGCATAATCATAAACATGACTAGACAGCTTTTGTGATATGAGGACATTTGCCGCAACATAAGGAATGTTCTGGGAACTTTTGGTTTGCTGGGAAAAAACATTACTGGTACATTGTGTTAATAAATTACTTGGAAACCTAATGAGAACTTTTGGGAAATGTTTAGTGGTGGTTGTTACAGATTTTTGTGAATATTAGGAGAACATTGTTATCAAAAACGTTTTTGGGAAATTATCATCCTAATGATAAAACCCTAACTAGAACTTAACGGGAATCTTAACTAATGTTCTGGGAATGTTCCCAGTTTGCTGGGATGAGTCTGAAACAGGAAATGTTCAAATCAGTAGCTGTCGCAGAAATATCCTATCAGACGTACCATGGCATGTTCACTACATGTACATTATGTTTACAATAACTCTCAATAGAGGCCTCAGAGCTGCCTACAGATCAAGCTCTTTCAATAGATCTTTACTCTAATTGACGATCATTCCCAGAAAAGAAAATGTAACACGGTAGGGCTTACTGCATTGTGAGATACTTAAGAGTTCTAAATTGTTTCTTTCATACAAGACCACTGCAGTATCTCTGAATAAAGTTGGACTAACCAACCATATGTGTGAGTGTGCCTCTGCAACGCCTCCACAATGGCATTATGATGACCCTATCCTACACTGAAGTTCTTTATGGAAAGCACTTAGCCTGTCCTTTAGATATAAAATATGCCCTCTACCTCTACAATGATAGCACTCCTTTGTAATCCAATTACTCGACTCATTTACTGCTCTTGAACTAATGCATTTCCCCCAAACCCAATTCTCAGGCTCTAGCCAAATGGATATGACCCTTCTCTGTGGTTCTATAAAGTGTGTAATGTGGGGTAATCTAAGCATCCTTTGCTGCAAAGGGCTTATTGACTTTTAGAGGGTCACTTTGAGCACGAAGAGTTTTAAAGAGATTCATGAGAGCACAACTTCACTTCCAAGGACAGTAGGATGATACTGACTTGGGACAAAAGAGAGATTTAGGGAGAGTAACATGCTGACCAGACCAGACACGTCGCGTGCGCGAGCGTCGCAAAATAAATTTAGAAATCCATGTTATTCAAATATTGCACCCACTGCTCACGCGCGTCAACGAGTGTCTGCGTTGCCAAGGGCTAAAATAGAAATCAGTTCTATTTCTGATGCAGATCGCGCTGCAAGTCCTGCCTCTCCCATCTCCTCATTGGTTTATAGAAGCAGGTACCCACATGCCGTCGCCTCATTGGTTATACCCACGTGGGTGATTAAAAAACGAAATATTTTGCCCGGTCGTTGTGGTAATACTATGAAAGTGTCGATGCCAATCACCATATAAGTTCAAAGATGAAAAAGCCTGGAAGGAGGAGAGATGACTAGAAACGATTCAGTTGGCCTTTTTATGTAAAAGAGCTAACGATTTTTAGTTATACAGAAATAACAAAAAAATGCCAAAAAGCTGCTGTTGTTCAAAAATCCCAATTTACAGTTAGCAAATTAATTCTTCCAAGTAGGGAAATAGAGCCTGCGAGAATAGCCCTCTGGCTTTAGGTTATTCGGCGTGGGAAATGTGGGGACCCGGTGTCCAAGTAGGCTACACGTAGGGCTATTGCGATGACCGTATTACTGCCACACCGGCGGTCACGAGTCATGAAGGCAGTCAAATTCCACATGACCGTTTAGTCACGGTAATTAGGCTTCTCCAAGCTCTGATGCTGCTGATGGTCATTAGTAGGCTACCAAACTTGCTAACTGCCTGGTACTCTGACATCAATGCGAATGCATTCAAAAATCTAATCAAACACTTCATGAGAGCTCAGATTGACATAGGCTAGTGATTTTGCAGTTCGTTAGGCCTACTGATCTTGTTGGCTGACGAAAAGTAAATGTGGCCAGTTCTGAATCAGAGAGGTGTGGGGGGCTGCCATAATCAACATCCACATCTACAGCACCCGGCGAACAATGGGTTAACT
Source organism: Salmo salar (assembly GCF_965601325.2). Taxonomy (NCBI): domain Eukaryota; kingdom Metazoa; phylum Chordata; class Actinopteri; order Salmoniformes; family Salmonidae; genus Salmo; species Salmo salar. The sequence goes on from NC_138291.1 coordinate 69,016,251, forward strand.
ACCTTGCTCAGGGGCAGAACGACAGATTTGTACCTTGTCAGCTCAGGGATTCGCTTACATACTCTTAGATTGGAGTCATTAAAACTCGTTTTTCAAACACTCCACAAATTTCTTGTTTACGAACTACAGTTTCGGCAAGTCGGTTAGGACATCTACTTTGTGCATGACACAAGTAATTTTTCCAACAATTGTTTACAGATGGATTATTTCACGTATAATTCACTGTATTACATTTCCAGTGGGTCAGAAGTTTACATACAATAAGTTGACTGTGCCTTTAAACAGCTTGGAAAATTCCAGAAAATTATGTCATAGCTTTAGAAGTTTCTGATAGGCTAATTGACTTCATTTGAGTCAATTGGAGGTGTACCTGTGGATGTATTTCAAGGCCTACCTTCAAACTCAGTGTCTCTTTGCTTGACATCATGGAAAATCAAAAGAAATCCGCCAAGACCTCAGAAAAAAATTGTGGACCTCCACAAGTCTGGTTCATCCTTGGGAACAATTTCCAAACGCCTGAAGGTACCACGTTCATCTGTTCAAACAATAGAATGCAAGTATAAATGCCATGGGACCACGCAGCCGCCATACCGCTCAGGAAGGAGACGCGTTCTGTCTCCTAGAGATGAACGTACTTTGTTTTGCGAACAGTGCAAATCAATCCCAGAACAACAGCAAAGGACCTTGTGAAGATGCTGAAGGAAACAGGTACAAAAGTATCTATATCCACAATAAAATTAGTCCTATGTCGACATAACCTGAAAGTTCGCTCAGCAAGGAAGAAGCCACTGCTCCAAAACCGCCATAAAAAAAGCCAGACTACGGTTTGCAACTGCACATGGGGACAAAGATCGTACTTTTTGGAGAAATGTTCTCTGGTCTGATGAAACAAAAATAGAACTGTTTGGCCATAATGACCATCGTTATGTTTAGAGGAAAAAGGGGGAGGTTTGCAAGCTGACGAACACCATCCCAACCGTGAATCACGGGGGTGGGAGCATCATGTTGTGGGGGTGCTTTGCTGCAGGAGGGACTGGTGCACCTCACAAAATAGATGGCATCATGAGGTAGGAAAATTATGTGGATATATTGAAGGAACATCTCAAGACATCAGTCAGGAAGTTCAAGCTTGGTCGCAAATGGGTCTTCCAAATGGACAATGACCCTAAAAATACTTCCAAAGTGGTGGCAAAATGGCTTAAGGACAACAAAGTCAAGGTATTGGAGTGGCCATCACAAAGCCCCGACCTCAACCCTATTTTTGGGCAGAACTGAAAAAGCATGAGCGAGCAAGGAGTCCTACAAACCTGACTCAGTTACTTACACCAGCTCTGTCAGGAGGAATGGGCCAAAATTCACCGAAATTATTATGGGAAGCATGTGGAAGGCTACCTGAAATGTTTGACCCAAGTTAAACAATTTTAAGGCAATGCTACCAAATACTAATTGAGTGTATGTAAACTTCTGACCCACTGGGAATGTGATGAAAGAAATAAAAGCTGAAATAAATCATTCTCTCTACTATTATTCTGACATTTCACATTGTTAAAATAAAGTGGTGATCCTAACTGACCTAAGACAGGGAATTTTTACTCTGATTAAATGTCAGGAATTGTGAAAAACTGAGTTTAAATGTATTTGGCTAAGGTGTATGTAAACTTCCGACTTCAACTGTAGATGGGGGGCAATCAATTCACATATCATTGCTCCAGTCAATGCCCATCAGAGACTTCACTCCTCACACTGATTGAGTAGTTTAAATGTAATGTTGAGCTCTCTCTTGTGTTTTTGTTCATAACAGTTAACAAGAGTTCTGTCAGTAGTGCTGAATGCACAGTGTACTTTTCCCTCCGTGTAGTTCATTGCATGTTTAATAATGAAAATACCTACCAAAAAGAGAACAAGGATGTGGTTTATTTCTGTGCATGTTAAAAAAGTTAAATAAGTAGCATATCTGGACGTGATTTACAGTAGATATATCTGTCAACACAGTCATACACATGATGTATAATCCTGTGATATGATTCTGGCCCTCGATGGCAAAAGTATATTCTAATGTGGCCCTCGATGGAAATAATTGCCCAGGCCTGACCGAGACCCATCCATGTCTACGCCCCTGATGCAAACAGCGCATGATGAGAATTGGCACAAATAGCCTACTAACCAACAATTTGGACTAAACTTTTTCAATACCTGGTTTGCATACTCATTGTTTACTTAGTTAGCATTTACTGGTAGATATCATAAGTTGAAACATCTTTCCTATCCTACCGGCTACCGATGTCATTCTTCTGTGAGCTGCTCCATGCCAAAACCAGTTGAGAGCTGCACACTCTTGCTGCCTGCAGATGATATTCCTCTGAAACTAGGCTATGTATGTGGCACACGTGAATATATTTCATGTGCTTTGCAATTGTCGGCTACTTTGTACATTATTTCTCTATTGTACTGCATTATTGATAAGTCGTATACCTCCACTACACTTTGATACGCATCAGTAGGGAGTAAGATGTGAGTATAATCAATGCCCACTGAAAAAAAGTGGGTTTACGGCGTATACCTCCACTACAACACTGGCCATTTTGTGTTTTACAAAAAGTGCACACCTACGTGAGTGAGCTGGTATTACGGTTGATGACCTTTCAGAATCATGAACCTGTCACACACTGAAGGTCTATAGGTTCACCACTGCACAAACATGTCTATAATATATATAAAGGCTCTTAAGATATTCATGTTTCATGAAAAGTGTGTATATACCTGTACATACATGGATTACCAACTGGGGTCATTTTGACCCCAAGAAGAAACTATTGGAAAAAGCAGTAATCATAGCAAAATATCATCTTAATTCTTATCAAAATATAATTAGATAAGTAAATCATTTTATTAATATTTCTATTCTGTAAAACAATCTAAAACAATACCAAAAAGCTGATTTTGAAGGAAATATAAATTGTGTCGTATTCATGTGGAAAAAAACAAATTCAAAGGGGTGGTACACCAACATGTGAAATATACTTAATTGTATTGATAAAAAGTGATTAATCCGTTTATCCTGAGAGACACTGGCCAAAATATGGCTTTGTTTTCTTTATTTAATTACCCCACTGCCAGCATTAGCATAGCTGTTAGTGAAACAATGGGAGTGGTGGGGCCTATGGTAGGATGCTTCAAAAAGTATGCTCAAATCCTCAATGTCACTTCAAACCAAATGTTATAGCAAACCAAATACCATAAAAAGTTACACGTAAAATATTGGAGGATATTACAGAATTTCTGGTATTTACTGTATATAACATCTCCCGTAGAATAACACTTTTTGGAGAATACATACTGATATGATATGAGCATTACACCATGTCTGTACTCTGGAGTGAGATCGATTTGGAGGTGGAGGGTCCGTCATGGTGTGTCACAGGATCATCGGACTGAGCTTGTTGTCATTGCAGGCAATCTCAACGCTGTGCATTACAGGGAAGACATCGTCCTCCCTCATGTGGTACCCTTCTTGCAGGCTCATCCTGACATGACCCTCCAGCATGACAATGCCACCAGCCATACTGCTCGTTCTATGCGTGATTTCCTGCAAGACAGGAATGTCAGTGTTCTGCCATGGCCAGCGAAGAGCCCGGATCTCAATCCCATTGAGCATGTCTGGGACCTGTTGGATTGGAGGGTGAGGGCTAGGGCCATTCTCCCCCAGAAATGTCAGAGAACTTGCAGGTGCCTTGGTGGAAGAGTGGGGTAACATCTCACAGCAAGAACTGGCAAATCTGGTGCAGTCCATGAGGAGGAGATGCATTGCAGTACTTAATGCAGCTGGTGGCCACACCAGATACTGACTGTGACTTTTGATTTTGACCCCCCCTTTGTTCAGGTACACATTATTTCATTTCTGTTCATCACATGTCTGTGGAATCTTATGTTCATACAAATATTTACACATGTTCAGTTTGCTGAAAATAAATGCAGTTGACTGTGAGAGGATGTTTCTTTTTTTCAGAGTTAAAAAAATGTTGTTGAAACATATTTAATTAAGTCTAAATGGAATTTATATGGAGACCTTTGCCTGTCAACTTTAATGGGGAAATCTGCAGTTGCTATATCAATTTTTAACTTATAAATTAATTATATGTAGCCTACCCTTTGATTCTTGAAGAATAAAACTGATAAAGTCCTTATGAGCTTAGTTAATCTGTCATACCATCAGAAACCAAAATATAAGCCTGTTTCACTACAATGTTTGTAAACAAAGTGAATGTAAACACACACTGTATAGCTTCAAAACATGGTTCAAACTATAATTTTTATATCATGGATGGTCAGTCCTTGACGGTCAGTCCCTGCTCATCGAACATCTCATTCCAATATCATGGGCATTATTATGGAGTTGGTCCCCCCTTTTCTGCTATAACAGCCTCCACTCTTCTGGGAAGGCTTTCCACCAGATGTTGGGGCATTGCTGCAGGGACTTGCTTCCATTCAGCCACAAGAGAATTACTGAGTTCGGGCACTTAGATATTAGGTGATTTGGCCTGGCTTGCTGTCGGCATTCCCAATTCATCCCAAAGGTGTTTGATGGAGTTGAGGTCAGGGCTCTGTGCAGGCCAATCAAGTTCTTCCACACCAATCTCGACAAACCATTTCTGTATGGACCTCGCTTTGTGCACAGGGGTATTGTCATGCTGAAACAGGAAAGTGCCTTCCCCAAAATGTTACCACAAAGATGGAAGCACAGAATCATCCAGAATATCTTTGTATGCTGTAACATTAAGATTTCCTTTCACTGGAACTAAGGGGCCTAGCCCGAACCATGAAAAACAGCCCCAGACCATTACTCCTCTTCTACGCCAACTGTAGCATTCTCCTGTCATCCGCCAAACCCAGATTCGTCCGTCGGACTACCAGATGGTGAAGCGTGATTCATCACTCCAGAGAATGTGTTTCCAGTGCTCCAGAGTTCAATGGCGGTAAGCTTTACACCACTCTAGCTGACGCTTGGCATTATGCATGGTGATCTTAGGCTTGTGTGCGGCTGCTCGGCCATGGAAACCTATTTCATGAACCTCCTGACAAACGATTCTTGTGCTGACGTTTCAGAGGCAGTTTGGAACTCGGTAGTGAGTGTTGCAACCGATTACAGACAGATTTTTACGCGCTACGCGCTTTAGCACTTGGCTTGTGTAGCCTACCACTTCGCGGCTGAGCAGTTGTTGCTCTTAGACATTTACACTTCACAATAACAGCACTTACAGTTGACCGGAGCAGCTCTAGCAGGTTAGAAATTGGACAAATTGACTTGCTGGAAAAGTGGCATCCTATGACGGTGCCACGTTGAAAGTCACTGAGCTCTTAAGTAAGGCCATTCTACTGCCAATCTTTGTCTATGGAGATTGCATGGCTGTGTGCTCGATTTCATAGACCTGTCAGCAATGGGTGTGGCTGAAATAATCGAATACACTAATTTGAAGGGGTGTCCACATACTTTTGCATATATAGTGTAAATTAGAAAGCAGCAACTGCGGCTTTGAAGTTAGAGGAAGCGAGGATTAGAGACAGAGAGCCGCCAGGAGTATGCTCTGCTACTGGGTGTATATGTCTCACATGAGAGAAGCTGTTTTAATAAAAACACAGCAAATACTGGGTACCTGCAGGAATAAGGATTAAACAGCCCAAGGAAAGACTAAGAGAAAATAAGATAAGAGAGAGGGGCTTCACATTGTGTATTCCTATGTCAATCAAAGTGAATCAGTTACTGTATTTCTGGGGAAATAGCCATTTTCAGGTACATTACAATGAATACTGATAGCCACTCTACAATATGTCTTCCAATCCCTATTTTTAACCAAATCTCTATGCTTGATGTAAATGGCATGACGTAGAAGTGTTCAGACACTCTTGTGATTTCACTTGGTTTTGAAAATCTTACCCCACTAGTGATAGACCTCCGCAGGCTCATTTGGCAGTATAATGGCACACAGAAAACATGAACAAAGGCTCCAAAAACACCCAAATACGCCTTTTTAGAAACGGCAAAGCTCCCAGTATAGTAATGCAGGTCTTTAGGTGTTGTACACATTAAATTGTGTCATTCTTAACTTTATCCGGAATGTAATATTTAATTTTGTTGGACTCTATACTTTTCCATGCGCATGCATTCTTGTTCATATTGTGGTGATACTGATGTTTTCTCATGACAATGCTTTCTAAAGTGACCAAATAGAGCCAAATAAATATTATCCGTTCTCATATTATAGCAGATTTAGGACATAACAAATATTTGCTATTATCCACAAAACAGAAGTGCCATTTTTCACCTGCAGACTGCTTGTACGTGCACATGTAGGGGGAGGAATGGAAAAGAGAAAGCATGCACGGGAATGGAAAACTATCACTCGAGTCCAACAAAATAGCATGTAATTTCCATAAAAATAGAGATTTGGTTAAAACAAAACAGAACCTGTCTGTTAATGCAGCTGTTCTGAAGGAGTCCAATACCTCTCACTCCCCTGACTTACCCTAAGTGACGATATGGATTTGATTTGTTCTCAGAGAGATTCATCTAAGCTTGTGCATTTGTGGCGGACAGTGGTGAATGCAATAGGCTAGCCGGAAGATTAAAGTAATTTCATTATAATGCATTAAAATCATCTTATATAAGGCCAAGAGGACTTCTAATTGAGAAGCTGGCAGTCTACTTCTCAACAGTAGGCTATAGGAAATCATCAACAGTGCACCATGGAAGCCAGGTGAATCTTACCACAACCACAACCACACACACACAAACACACTCTTGTGTCTTAGGATAAATTCACACTGCCATCAAGTGGGGTCATAGAGCAATTGCAAGCCAGCAAAACTAGGATGATGACCGTGATTTGATTTATCTGGGGAAAAACAGAGTTTTCTGACTCAGTTCTCATTAGTGTTATGAAGCTCTTGTACAACGCAGGATAATAACACGTTTGTCTGGTTAATCCAACACCAGACCATCAAGGCTGTCAGTTTCCTCTGTTAAGATACTTACATGTCTGTCTAGATGTCAGTTCCCGACAGGGCAGGGGAGGGTACCAGGTCCTCTGGAATACCCAGCCCAGCAATTATTCTGCATGTCTTACATCCTTCTTCTGGTCTATGTGCCAGACTGGTATTCATTGTCTATTCCAACATGACAAAATGATAGCGAGTTAGACTCGTTCCATTTATTGAGCCAATTTTCTATCATCTAATTATTATTATAAAAACATGTTTTTAACCTTTATTTAACTAGGCAAGTCAGTTAAGAACAAGTTCTTATTTACAATGACTTCCCATGAAGATAATCAGTCTGCAGGCGACTCTTTCCCACTCTCTCTTTCCCGCTCCATTCATATTTATCTCCTTCTCTGTCTTACTCCTTTGCTGCCTCTTTTCATAACTTTCTCTAAACTATTTATCTCAAATAGCCTTAAAGACACAAAACATTGAATGTGTTGAAGGTTGTTGTGTTTTTATTCTATCTATGCTTCTTTATTAGTGAAACAAATGGCATTGCACAGTTGCCCACAAGGTGTCGCCCTACACACATGCTGTGTATGCGCTGAATCACGTTCCAAATTAATGCAGCACATCTCAAGGATGCTTTGACTTTTCTAATAGGCCAAACAATTATGACACAGTATGTTAGATGGACTCTATCCCACTAGGTCTACCAGACACAATATTGTTTTATTGTAATTGTATCAGTACAATGATTTTCTAGTCAGAAAGTCACTCACACCCACTCAGAACAGTTGGCATCCCCAGACAGCTCTCTTATCAATACACATGGTCTCAGTTGTCTTTAAACCACTGTTAGAGCAACAGTCCCGTGTCTACATGTAATGGTAAACCCCAGAAGAAGGGAAGAAAATACAAAGCTGATTAACTTATTTAAATCCCTGTCATTAAGCGTTTTAAAACTTCCAGAGACAATGGCACCAGAACACAGAGAGGAAAACAGGAAAAACTGTCAGATTATCTTCAGGAGATAATATGTGACTTGTAAGGAGCTATGTAGACATTCCAGAATCTGGGAACCCAGAGGGAGGGAGACCTTGGTTGGGAGTGGGTGGTTGGCAGCCTTGGCATTCCTGTTCCCTTTCTGTCTTTGTTTTCCTAATCCCTATTAAGGATCCAATTAACCAAATATTTAGCAGCGGGATCTAGGGCAGGTAGGCATGCTGGGAGGACAAGACTGACACAATAGGGTCAAAGGTACACACTGTATCAGGCCTCTGGTGAATAACAACACTAGACAATCAGATGAAATAACTATGTAGTGTACACCATACAGAAATGACAGTACATCATTACTAGTCAGTGATACTATATCAAGTGTATGCAAGGTGGAAGACAAGGCAATTGTGGACAACAAAAAAAACAGTTTTGCCACATCTAAACAATGACTCTCATGACTCTCTCTATGTCTAGGCTATCTAACCAGCCAGGTAAATATAGGTGTTTCTGTGTGTATGAATTTGGTACCTTGGGGCAAACCAAGCGTTGACTCACTATGTTGTTGAGGTGGTTTGAGTAGTCGTAGCACTCACATGGGTGCGTGCTCTGTCCCAGGGGCTCTAAACCCTCCTCATCCCACTTGTAGGTGCCTCTCGAGCTATTGGAGGAGGACAGCTCCAGAGATGAGCCCTGGAGGAAGTCTACCCTCTCTGGGGACTTGATGCTAAGGGATGCCCTCACCCCTACTTCTTCATTCTGCCCTGCACAGGGGACACACACAGGCCAAACAGTTCATACTGTACCTTTTATTGACTGTCAGGAATCGCGGGACTAGAGTAGTGTTATCAAGAGCACTAGAGCTGTCAATTGTGGCAACTAGTAAAAACAAATCACAACAGTAGAAGATGATGTGATTCTAGCAGATGTTTTTTTAAGCTTACCTGAGAGGCCCATCCCAGCCCAGTCCATGGTCTCATTCAGGAAGCTACGCAGGCGTATCTGAGTGGCAGTACTACGTCTCTTCTTGTTGTCAGGGACATCCCTGTCCCCATCAGTCAGGTTATCAAAATCATCCAAGAACTTCTCGTTGGTGTCTCCTCGATAGAGCGATGAGGCTGAGGAAAGAGACATGTCCTCTAGCCCCTCCCGTGTCCCCCTGAGCTGCCCCCCTGAGGTCCTGTTACTGTCACTGAGGGGATCTGGGGTGAGGGTGAGGGGGGCGACTCTGCCGTATCCCCGCCCCCCACCCCTCCAGCCCTGACCTCCCCCGTCAACCTTCCTGTAAACAGGGGTTTTTGCTGCTTGGGCTGGCCAGACCGCATCAGTCTATAGCCCAAAGCAGAGGGCTTGTTAAGAACACAGTTGGGGAGGAGAGGCTTTTTCAGGGCACTAGAGGTTATGGAGGGGGAGTAGGCTGAAGAGGGGTTCCTAGGACACTGAAGCTTCCACAGCCCCAGTCCCAGCCCTGTCCCAATCCCTGGGCCCAGGCCGAGGCCCAACCCATGGCCCAGCCTCCCGTTCAACATCTGGGGGGGTTTGATGTGGTTTGTCCTGGGTGGTTGTAGCTGAGTGTTGGCCAGAGGCTTGGCCAGCTCCACTGCCCGATTAAAGGAAAAGGAGCGTGCCAAAGGCATGTTGGTCGGGAATGGGATCTGCTTGAGGTTGAAAAAGTGTTAAATTCTCCAAGGACTCTTAATTCCTTACTCCTCAAGCTCTACTCCCCTGTTTCAAATATCAAGATTAGCACAGTAACCAAGGTTTGTTAATTGTAACATTTTCAATCCAATGCACCAAGGCTGATTTTGTGAATCTGCACCTGCTAAAGAACAGGATCATAGCCACCCTCATCTCCCTCAGCAAATCTGAGAAGAAAAAAAAATTGCTTATCAACTGCAATAATGAAAATGAATGAAAATGATTTCCTTGAAAAAAGTTGTGAGCGCACCATGCTATCCTGCATGAGGGACTTGAGGCTGTCGCTGGACTGGGAGAGGCTGTCTCTAGAGCTGCTGCGAGGGGAGCTGGAGCTGGCCCGCGGCCTCACCAGCCCTGAGCCTGACCATCTTGAGCCAGCAGTAGCTCCATTCTGGCCTGGTTTGGGGCCCCCACTGAGGGAGGGGCTCTGCCCCTGTCTGGGCTCTGCCTTGGGGCTTGTCTTTGTGGCCTGGCAGGGGATGGCCTTGGAGCTGGAAGTAGAGGACACAGACAAACCAGACCTCCTGACCCCATTAGGGGTGGATGGGGTGGGTTTCTTGATCTCCCTCCCCCCTGGGGAGTGCTGAGTCTGGGACTTGTCCCCTCGTTCCTCTGGACATGCACCATCTTCAGGGCTAGTGGTGGTGGTGGGAGTACTACCACCGTCTTTTCTCCATTTTAGAGAGAAGGAAGAGGTACCGACCACCCCACTGGGTCTTGCTGGGGGGGTGGGCTGGGTGGTTCCATTGGGCAGGGAGCTGGTGACCCCTGTGGCGGGTCGGACCCCGAACTCAGGAAATCTGGACACCATGGCAGACTTGATGGGAGCCTTCTTTTCCAACAGCTACCTGCACAGTCATGGAGGTGCACAGTGTCACACAGGACTGCAGAGAGAGAGAGATGGAGAAAGAGACACAGAGAAAGAGATTTTTAAATGTTACAACTTCATACTTTCATGCATGTGTGTGAAAAAAAGAGGTACCAAATTCTGTCAGACTAAAGTCTGTTTGTTAGACCATGAGACATCCCGCAAAATCGGTCTTCTCATGAAAACATATGTAGCATCTGAACAGTTTGACCACAATGGTGGCCTCCATTCTGCTCTACGACCCCCACAAGTGTCACGGAACTCGTCTGAAGTCAGTACCGTCGATGTGCCAACTTCTGTTTGTAGCGTCTGAACCGTTTGGCCTACAAACTAACCCCACTGTGTGAAGGGGAGATTCTCAAGAACATGATGGTGTTATCCGTTTTGCTCTACGATCCCGACAAGTGTCACAGGACTTGTCTGAAGGTAACCAGTAATTTTTAAATTGTGAAGTATGAAGGTACAATAGTTTTATGCTTACCCAAAAAAAGGGGTTAAATATGTGTAAAAATAAATAGATATATTTCCTGAGCTTTCTTATATCTCCTAGATAAAGGACAAACTTCAAAACATTGTTTCTTATGATTTATTTTTTGACTGTCTTTTTCGCCATTTTGAATGTGTAATGCAATGCCTTTCTCTGGGCTATAGTAGTAAACTGCCTCATTGCCTGCATCCGTAATGGGTCTGTGACCAAACGACCACCCCTCATCACTGTCAAACGCTCCCTAAAACACTTCTGCGAGCAAGCCTTTCCAATCGACCTGGCAGGGGTATGCTGGAATGACATTGACCTCATCCTGTCAGTAGAGGATGCCTGGTTATTCTTTAAAAGTGCCTTCCTCACCATCTTAAATAAGCATGCCCCATTCAAAAACAATTGATCTAGGAATAGATATAGTCCTTGGTTCACTCCAGACCTGTCTGCCCTTGACCAGAACAAAAGCATCCTGTGGCATTCGGCATTAGCATCGAATATCCCCCGTGATATGCAACTTTTCAGGGAAGTTGGGAACAAATATACACAGGCAGTTAGGAAAGCTAAGGCTAGCTTTTTCAAACAGAAATTTGCATCCTGTAGTACAAACTCAAGTTCTGGGACACTGTAAAGTCCATGGAGAATAAGAGCACCTCCTCCCAGCTGCCCACTGCTCTGAGGCTAGGAAACACTGTTACCACCAATAAATCCACTATAATTGAGAATTTCAACAAGCATTTCTCTACGGATGGCCATGCTTTCCACCTGGCTACGTCTAACCCCGGTCAACTGCACCCTCCACAGCAACCCGCCAAAGCCCCCACCATTTCTCCTTCACCCAAATCCAGATAGCTGATGTTCTGAAAGAGCTGCAAAATCTGGACCCCTACAAATCAGCTGGGCTAGACAATCTGGACCCTCTCTTTCTAAAACTATCTGCCGAAATTGTTGCAACCCTTATTACTAGCCTGTTCAACCTCTCTTTCGTATCGTCTGAGATTCCCAAAGATTGGAAAGCTGCCGCGGTCATCCCCCTCTTCCAAGGGGGTGACAATCTAGACCCAAACTGCTACAGACCTATATCTATCCTACCCTGTCTTTCTAAGGTCTTCGAAAGCCAAGTTAACAAACAGATTACCGACCATTTCAAATCCCACCGTACCTTCTCCGCTATGCAATCTGGTTTCAGAGCTGGTCATGGGTGCACCTCAGCCACGCTCAAGGTCCTAAACGACATCATAACCGCCATCAATAACAGACATTACTGTGCAGCTGTATTCATCGACCTGGCCAAGGCTTTCGACTCTATCAATCACCACATTCTTATTGGAAGACTCGACAGCCTTGGTTTCTCAAATGATTGCCTCGCCTGGTTTACCAACTACTTCTCTGATAGAGTTCACTGTGTCAAATCGGAGGGCCTGTTGTCCGGACCTCTGGCAGTCTCTATGGAGGTGCCACAGGGTTCAATTCTCGGGCCGACTCTCTTCTCTGTATACATCAATGATGTTGCGCTTGCTGCTGGTGATTCTCTGATCCACCTCAACGCAGACGACACCATTCTGTATACTTCTGGCCCCTCTTTGGACACTGTGTTAACTAACCTCCAGATGAGCTTCAATGCCATACAACTCTCCTTCCGTGGCCTCCAACTGCTCTTAAATGCAAGTAAAACTAAATGCATGCTATTCAATCGATCACTGCCCGCACCTGCCCGCCCGTCCAGCATCACTACTCTGGACGGCTCTGACTTAGAATACGTGGACAACTACAAATACCTCGGTGTCTGGTTAGACTGTAAACTCTCCTTCCAGACTCACATTAAGCATCTCCAATCCAAAATTACATCTGGAATCGGCTTCCTATATTGCAACAAAGCATCCTTCACTCATGCTGCCAAACATACCCTCGTAAAACTGACCATCCTACCGAACCTCGACTTTGGCGATGTCATCTATAAAATAGCCTCCAACACTCTACTCAACAAATTGGATGCAGTCTATCACAGTGCCATCCGTTTGGTCACCAAAGCCCCATACACTACCCACCACTGCGACCTGTACACTCTCGTTGGTTGGCCCTCGCTTCATACTCGTCGCCAAACCCACTGGCTACAGGTTATCTACAAGTCTCTGCTAGGTAAAGCCCCGCCTTATCTCAGCTCACTGGTCACCATAGCAGCACCCACTCGTAGCACGCGCTCCAGCAGGTATATCTCACTGGTAACCCCCAAAGCCAATTCCTCCTTTGGTCGCCTTTCCTTCCAGTTCTCTGCTACCAAAAACTGGAACGAACTGCAAAAATCACTGAAGCTGGAGACTCATATCTCCCTCACTAGCTTTAAGCACCAGCTGTCAGAGCAGCTCACAGATCACTGCACCTGTACATAGCCCATCTGTAAACAGCCCATCTATCTACCTCATCCCATTACTGTTATTTATTTTATTTATCTTGCTCCTTTGCACCCCAGTACCTCTACTTGCACATTCATCTTCTGCACATCTACCATTCCAGTGTTTAATTGCTATATTGTAATTACTTCGCCACCATGGCCTATTTATTGCCTTATCTCCCTTATCTTACCTCATTTGCACTCACTGTATATAGACTTTTGGATTTTTTTTTTTTCTACTGTATTATTGACTGTATGTTTTGTTTATTCCATGTGTAACTCTGTGTTGTTGTATGTGTCGAATTGCTATGCTTTATCTTGGCCAGGTTGCAGTTGCAATGAGAACTTGTTCTCAACTAGCCTACCTGGTTAAAGGTGAAAAAAAATATATATATATCAATATTTTATCCATTTTTTTTTTTTTTAAATAAGAGAGTCAGTGCAAAAAAAGGGGGTCAAAGCCAGGCAGCCATTTGATTGATCATAATACAAAGGAGTGATCATATTAATGAACAATCATTTTCATCTGAATGTGCAAACTGTTGAAACCGATCCGCAAGGAAGGTGGATCCTTCTAAATATGCTATTGGACCATAAACAGACTTGGCTCATTAGTCTATGTGGTCCAGATAATGATAATCCACGCTTCTTTAATATATATATAATAATTTATCGAGTTTACAGGCTATACATTAATCAAATACAATGGTGGGAGATTATAATACGGTTTTAAGTATCTCAATGGCCCGTAAAGGAAATCACATTACAAACTATCACCCTCGTGCACTTCAAGAAATTACAAATATTATGGATATATTGGAACTAGTGGATATATGGAGGCTGAAATATCCTGACCTAGTGAAATATACATGGCGGAGGCTCAATCAAGCTAGTCGTCTTGACTACTTCCTTATGTCATTTTCGCTGGCAGCAAAAGTTGCTCCATGATTGCAGCTCTAGCCTTTGGCTCAGTGCGGATGTTGCCTGTAATCCATGGCTTCCGGTTGGGATATGTACGTATGGTCACTTTAATTTATTTCACCTTTATTTAACCAGGTAGGCCAGTTGAGAACAAGTTCTCATTTACAACTGCAACCTGACCACTGGGGGACATCGTCCCCGATGCACTTATTAATGAAGCCAGTAACTGGAAGAACCGACATAACTCTATAATGCAGCCTCTTCCTTTCCCTCAGATACAGAGAGCTGTGAAACTGTCTCTGCAGATGAAGAGGTCCCAATGAATGTCCCAAGATAATACGGGTACATCCTTGTATACCATGGGTTATGTGTGTTAGCAAATGTTGTAAACAAATATACAGTTTAAAAATCACACACAGTGTATAAACCTATTACAACTGTAGCAGTCCAACCACGCTGGGTGTGCAGGCTTCTGTCCCAGCCCAGCACTAACACCTATTCAACTCATCAAACCTAATTGGTTGATAACTTCTTGAGGGCCGGTGGCAGTATTCGGTAATTCGGATGACTGACATGCCCAAAGTAAACTGCCTGTTACTCAGGCCCAGAAGCTAAGATATAATTGGTAGCATTGGATAGAATACACTCTGAAGTTTCTAAAACTGTTAAAATAATGTCTGTGAGTATAACATGACTGATATGGCAGGCATAACCCCGAGGAGAATCCATCCAGAATTATTTGTTTTGAGATGTCTGCCCATCCAAATCCTTGTTTATGGGAAAATCAAAGGAATACCTCCCAGATTGCAGTTCCTAGGGCTTCCACTAGATGTCAACAGTCTTTATAAAGAGTTTCAGGCTTGTTTTTTGAAAAATGAGCTAGAATTTGTAGTTTTAGCTTCACTACCACAACAATTACATTTTCGATGCTAAATGTGTTTAAATTGTAATAGAAAGAAAGAAAGAAAGAAAGAAAGAAAGAAAGAAAGAAAGAAGAAAGAAAGAAAGAAAGAAAGAAAGAAGAAAGAAAGAAAGAAGAAGAAAGAAAGAGAGAAAGAAAGAGAGAAAGAAAAGGGGGGATGCCTAGTCAGTTGTCCAACTGAAATGTGTCTTCAGCATTTATCCCAACCCCTCTGAATCAGAGAGGTGCAGGGGGCTGCTAATTGACATCCATAGTTAGGCTATTAGAAATACATTTATTCAATGGGGCAAAGCAAAGCAGAGATGACACAAAATACTTGTTATTTCACCCATATAACAATGTAGCCTATTATTAAAGTACAGTATGTTTATAATATCATCAACAATAGTATTTTACATGTTGTTCCAAATGACATGTGTACGTAAATATATTACTGTGAAACTGTGTTTCTTTTCAATCAGCAGTTATTGCTACACCCTTCATTAAGTTTAAGGGGAAACTTTTGTCATGACGACCATTTTATCTAACTGAGGGATGTCTCCTTTCATATCTGGAAAAGGACGAAGTAGTAGAAGTAGAATCTCGTACTGCTGCAGCATTGCTCGTCTTCACAGTGGGAAACCAGACCACATGTGTGTCTTGAGAAAGGTCAGCTGGTGAACATAGTACATAAACAAATACAAAGCGCACCTGATGTTAGAATACCACTTCTTCAGGTCACCTATACCATCAGGGCTCTTGATTGTTTGGTTGTCTTTAATTCATTCAGGTGTTTTAGCTGCATATAAATATATTGTTAAGCTGGAACAACCAATAGTCAACACAGCAGGTTGTCCTAGGGCAATGCCACGGTAACGGAATTACACTGATCTTTTACTTGAAAATGTATACCAAACCAAAACCATTGATTTCAAAGTTTAACAAACCGTACAACTCTATGCACAAGGACTACATTGAACAATTTCCACAGAAAATATTACAAAAACACATTTAGAGGAATAACTGTGCAGATACAACGTTTGGTAACAAAAAAAATCTGAGGGAGATTATACAGTAATTATGTTACCGAACTTTGCATCTGCACAGTTTTTCCAGTAAATTATTTTTGTTTGGAAAGTGAAAAATCTGAGTCTCAGCGTAATTCTGTTACAGTGTAATTGCACCTTATTCCATTGAGGCCTTTGTCCTATGCAGTCATGTTCATACATTTTCTCAACAGATTATCATTGTGTCAGGGCCAATGGAAAGGTTTTTGGGATAATAATGTCTTCTTCCAGGCTAGATGAACGTTATATTGTACAATATGTGTCTGCCCTTCACGCAGGCCTAGATAAGATGGTTGTATTCAAGACAAGGTCATTTTGATTGATCTGTTTGTCAGTGTCAGCAGAGTAGGTCCTCTTATTTGTTGTACTAAAAAATTATTCTGCTAATGTCTCCAGTCATATTAAGTGTAGTAGAATTGCATGAAATGTGTTATAAAAGGTCACATGCAAAGAGAAGACATTTTTCTGATATAGCCTATAGGCCTTTGCCACTATGCAATCAGCCATGCAACGTGATTAGACTAAGTTATTTTAATAGCCTAAATTATGACTATCCAATCTACTCATCACATTGGGAATAGTAGGCTTAAATTATAGATGCACGCAATTCTTTATTATAAAGGTGCATTTTTATGGTGAAAAAAAACAGCTTCCCCAAAACGTGAAACTCACACGCTGCCTATGAGCGAGACACATGCTAGATACAGTAGACTACAAGCTATCTAATGTTGGCTACTTAGTCTTGTTGTTAACACCTGGTTAGCATAACAACAAAACTAAACTCGAAATCAGACTTACCAGTGATGAAATGATCAAAGCAGACCCTATATGACAGCTGTCTGGGTTCAGGTCTTGACGGGAAAAAAGATTTCTTCACTTTTCTGACAGTTCATGAATATTATCTCCTCTGTGTTTCATGATTACGGGTAATCTGTAAAATGATTTTTACCCTATTGTCTTTCCTGCCTTGTTGGAGCAAACAAATACGGCACAGAAATTGACCATGGTGTTTTAGGCACTGCTATTATACAGCTTGGTGGAGCTACTCAGCGGTTGTTGTCTGAAGAATTGATGCGGTGGTCTTCCAACGCAGCCAGGAGGGATCGTACGTCACCTGGCTACCCTTTATATGTTGTAGCAGTGAGGCAGATAATGATTCCTAGATTCGTAATAATTTATTTGGCCCAATGACTAGACAGAATACCGCCATTAACACAAGGATTCTGTCCCTAAGGCGTTCGGTGTCAAAGGTGGAAGTCTGACACGAGATCAAAGCCAACTCATTCTTGTTTTTTTCTATGTAAAGATATGCAAGGTGAAAAGAGTAGACATTCTGGAGTCAATCCCTGAATCCTTTGTTGGATGTACTGTATAGTATTAGAAACAATCATCTGTTATTTCACTTGAATATCAGTTTGTTACTCTTAATCTAGAGGGCTATATTTGTAAACCATAGACAATGCAGAATGAACTTTGAAAGATATTTGGTGGACTTTCCCATTGTCTTCTCTATTCATTACTACTGTAGATGTGTTTAGATGGGACCTCTTGTGTTTTCCTGGCATTTAACAAAGCTGATGGATGAATTCAGTAAATGTAAATAAAAAAGTAAATCCATTTCATCCTGCTTTTCTTTCTCAATATTGTCTCGTAGAATGTTTGCACTGTCAATGTCAGTTACCCTGGAATTCTAACACAGCTACATTATCATACAACACACCAGAACACCATGAGCAAGGCTTATTGATATCACAGATCAAAATGTCATGATAGTTAATAATATTTTGTTCAAATGGTGGGGGAAGTTTTAGTTTCTGTATGTAGGATAGGTTCCCTTTCCTGCAGTACCTGCTAAAGAACCTTTATCCTCCTTATCCAATGGTTCATCATTCCCAGACCCATTAATAATAATCTGTATCAGCTCCAGAACAGAGGCAACACACACACACACAGACACACACACAGACACACACACACACACACACACACACACCCACACACACACACACACACACACACACACACACACACACACACACACACACACACACACACACACACACAGACAGACACAAAGCAGCCCACTGCATAATGATAATAATAAGGGCTGTTCTTAATACCCTGCTACTGCTATACATGCCGCTCCCCTTAAGAAGATAAGGTCAGGGGGTCATGGAGGGGGATTTGCATGTCAGGCAGGTTTATCAGACACAGGGATACCGTGACAAGTATGGTCCATTTCCTTCATGTGCATGTGATGGGATAAGCTGCTAGTCGGTGTCTCTATTGTCGCTCGTCCAAGCTTATGGGCCATGCACACAGGCACCATTGTTTTTTCATTGTCCATCATCAGAGAAATCCCTCAAAAGGATCATGGGAACTATAGAAATTATGGGAACTATAGTGTAATGTGGCTTAAGAGTTGGTCAACTCAGACTATCAGACCATAATGAATTAATTAAATAATGAATAATAGAAGGAAGCCCTGCACAGGCATGAATTTTTCTCAAATGAAATGAAATGTTATTTGTAACATGTGCCGAATACAACAGGTGTAGACCCTACAGTGGAATGCTTACTTACAAGCCCTTAACCAACAATGCAGTCTTAAGAAAATACCTAAAAAAAAGTAACAAATGAAAGTAACAAATAATTAAAGAGCAGCAGTAAAATAATAATAGCGAGGCTATATACAGGGGGTACCGGTACAGAGTCAATGTGCAGGGGCACCGGTTAGTTGAGGTAATTGAGGTAATAAGTACATGTAGGTAGAGTTACTAAAGTGACTATGCATAGATAACAACAGAGGATAGCAGCTTCCCTGCTTTAATTTTAGCTTGATAGCAGGAATCAGGAGGATAGAATTATGGTCAGATTTGACAAATGGAGGGCGAGGGAGAGCTTTCTACGCGTCTCTGTGTGTGGAGTAAAGGTGGTCTAGAGTTTTTTTCCCTCTGGTTGCACATTTGACATGCTGATAGAAATGAGGTAAAACTGATTTAAGTTTCCCTGCATTAAAGTCCCCGGCCACTAGGAGCACCGCCTCTGGATTTACATTTTGCTGTTTGCTTATGGCCGTATACGGCTCATTGAGTGAAGTCGGAGGATCATCTCTAAATCCGTACATTTGCCACCCCACTGCCGTCCCCTTGGTGTATCCAAAGTCGTTTCAGGTGGGTGACCTCAGTGGGAGAAGTAGCACAGGCCCGCTGCTGGCGCAGAACACCAAGCAGTTTGTGCCACTTCATGCTTTGCTCTCTCAGCCGCCTAATGTGACAGTCAATAATATATGTAAATAGTTAATGGGTAGGCTACATGTTGATTATTTGTGTATTTTCCAGGAGCTTGCTTGATTGTCCTGTTAAAAGACATTGGGGATTTTTTCCAGTTTACTCTACATTGGCCTAAAATGGGTTTCTAGTTTTTCCCTTCCCTTTGGAAAATCAGCTGTTCATTTTGAATAAATACTGATAACTACATTATTTCTGTTGCCAGCATCGGTCTGTGGTGGTATGTAGACGGCAACGAAAAATACAGATAAAAACTCTCTAGGTAGATAGTGTGGTCTAGAGCTAATCATGAGATACTTCCTTAGATATTGTGCACCAGCTGTTGTTTACAAATACACACACCCCTTGTCTTAGCAGAGGCAGCTGTTCTATCCTGCCGATAGAGTGTATAACCCGCCAGCTGTATGTTATTAATGTCCCGTTGGTAGAATATACATGCTTTTAGATCGTCCCATTTATTTTCCAGCAATTGTACGTTGCCTAACAGTACGAATGGCAAATGTAGATTAGCCACTCATCGCCTGATCCTCACAAGGCACCCCGATCTCCTTACGTGAAATCTCTGTCTCTTTCTCCTGCGAGTGACGGGGGTGAGGGCCTGTTCGGGTGTCTGCAGTAAATCCCTTCCGTTCGACTCATTAAAGAAAAATGAGTCGCCCAATTCAAGGTGAGTAATCGCTGTTCTGATGCCCAGAAGTTATTTTCGGTCATAAGAGATGGTAGCAGCAACATTATGTACAAAATAAGTTACAAACAATGTGAAAAAAATAGCACGGTTGGTTAAGAGCCAATAAAACGGCAGCCATCCTCTCCGGCGCCAAACAGTCCCTACCCATGCCCGGGATGTTCAGGCTCTACCCTACCCTGGCCTGATTGCTTCTGCCAAATTTAAGGACCGGCCCTGCCCTGCCCAAAACCTGAAATAACTTCCTCCGTAAGTAAATCCATTAACTGCTCCTCTCTGTCTGTCACTCACTCCCGGCGCATAAGCAGCTCGCTTTGTATGCACTCTGCTCATGGGTCGTCACTAGTTACAACAGCCACAAAGTCACAAGGCCCGCCTACCGAACCAATTAGATGAGGGAGTGTGATGATGCATATTCAGGTTCGCGGGAAACACCTAATTTTCGAGATGGCATATCTTGAGATCAAGTTTGAGGACCAAATAACTAAATACACTCAGGAACAATAATTGGTAACTTCACTAAAATTCATAACATTGAGAAAGGACAAAAGTTTTGGGCAAAATAGTAAGTTGTCTTTTATTCTTTACATGTGTAACCTTTCTTTAACTAGGCAAGTCAGTTAAGAACAAATTCTTATTTACAATGACGGCCTACTCCGGCCAAACATGGACGAAGCTGGGCCAATTGTGCGCCACCCTATGGGACTCCGAATCACAGCCAGATGTGATGCAGCCTGGATTCGAACAAGGGACTGCAATGACGCCACTTGCACTCAGATGCAGACCGCTGCGCCACTTGGGAGCCCACATAACCAGTAGCTAACTTTTGCTACTCTCATTTAAAATGAGCTAACTTGCATAAGGAATTCCATCCCAAGCACATAGGAGTTATGTTAGATAGATCAAAATTGTTAGTTTCCCAACAATACTTTCATTCTAACAGTAATATATCATATTCTTGACCTTCAACAGATGCACAAAAGTGGTGGAAAGATACCTTAATAGAAAATGACTCAAGTAAAAGTGAAAGTCACCCAGTAAAATACTACTTGAGTAAAAGTCTAAAAGGATTTGGTTTTAAATATACTTAAGTATCAAAGTAAATTCAATTGCTCAAATGTACTTAAGTATCAAAAGTAAAAGTATAAACAATTTCTTATTATGTTAAGCAGATGGCAATGTTATTTTTTTATTTTTTATTGAGAGATAGCCTGGGGCACACCAACACTCAGACATAATTTACAAACAAAGCATTTGTGTTTAGTGAGTCCACCAGATCAGAGGCAGTAGAAATGACCAGGGAAGTTCTCTTGATGTGTGTGAATAGGACCATTTTTCTGTCAAAATGTAACGAGTACTTTTGGGTGTCAGGGAAATGTATGGAGTAAAAAGTCCATTATTTTCTTTAGGAATGTAGTGAAGTAAAAGTAAAAGTTGGCAAAAATATAAATAGTAAAGTACAGATACCCCAAAAAACGACTTAGTAATAGTTTAAAATATTTGTACTTAAGTTGTGGGCACAAAGATGTATGAATAATGCCACCAGGGGAAAGACAAACGAACAAAAGAAAGAGAAATATGCTGTTGAAATTAACAAGAAGGCAGTAAGTTCAAAGATCACTTTTACAACATTAATTTAATTTTAATAATGTAATTGGAAGTAATAACTAACAATGGAATGTTCCTCAATAAAATTGAAGAAGATGGGACTTTAAACAGGTATCCTAACTCTGTGGTCACTAAAGATCCCATGGCACTTATGGTCCTCATTATTACATACTCTTGCAATAACGATGTGCAATGTGTGTATCAAACTGTATTCCTATCATCTAATACTGTGTACAAAAGTACCATGTATGTAAAGTGTCTGAATAATGTATAGGTAACAAAATATCTGTAAAAAAAGACAAACATGTAAAAACAAAGTTGGATGGGCCAATAAAACAAATAACGAGCATGTAAGTGGGATTAGGGTGGTGAGTTTCCCCTTACACTATAAAATGCTTTGGGTGTCAAGAAAAGTACAATCAAGTATTATTATTATTAAATGTTGTGCCATTTTCCATAGCTTGAAGACCCTGGCTTTGTACAGAGATGGAAACTGGTACAAATTAACCTCTTGTCGTTCGCCTAGGATAGGGGGCGCTACAGCGATTTTTTTCAAGAAATTTGTGCCCATTTTAAACGGCCTCCTACTCAAACTCAGAAGCTAGGATATGCATATAATTAATACTTCTGGATAGAAAACACCCTAAAGTTTCTAAAACTGTTTGAATGGTGTCTGTGAGTATAACAGAACTCATATGGCAGTCAAAACCCCGAGACAGATCGTAACAGTATGTGGAATTCTGAATTGCGGACTCAACTTCACCACTTTGCCTGTAAATCACACAGTGAGCAATGGTTCATTGAGCACTTCCTATTGCTTCCACTAGATGTCCCCAGTCTTTACAAAGTGATTTGAGCCTTCTACTGTGAAAACTGACTGAATGAGACGCTGTGGAAAGTGGTCACATGGAGAGGGCCATCACCATTATGACGCCGGCGCCCCTGGTTACCCTCCCCTTTCGAAACGTTTTGAAAGACAATGCAATCGTCCCCCTTGAATCTTATTGGAGCTCTGGTTGAAAAAGGCCCTAAAGATTTATGTTATACAACGTTTGACATGTTTGAACGAACCTAAATGTTAAAAAAAATGCATTTTTTCGAAAGAGGTGTCCCGCGCACGACGGAACTTTTGGTGCAGCCTTCAGAACGCGCTAACAAGAACAAGCTATTGGAACATAAAGGATCAACTTTTTCGAACAAAAATACATTTGTTGTGGACCTGGGATCCTGGAAGTGCTTTCTGATGAAGACAATCAAAGGTAAGGGATTATTGACAATAGTATACAAGACTAGATTTGATATGCGATTGTTCCAAGATGGCGCTGACCTGTATTGCTAGCCTATTTTCTGAGTATCGCATCCCCTTTTATCGCAAAGTGTGATTACCCAGTAAAGTTATTTTTAAATCTGGCATTACAGGTGCTTTCAAGAGATATTCATCTATAAATCTTAGAATGACAATATTACATTTTAAAAATGTTTTTGAATAGTAATTTAGTAAATTGTAGTGCTGTTTCACCGGATGCATTTGAGGGAAAATAGTTAGTCAACGTTACGCGCCGATGTAAAATTCTGTTTTTATATATAAATATGAACTTTATCGAACAAAAGAATGCATGTATTGTGTAACATGATGTCCTAGGAGTGTCATCTGATGAAATTTGTAAAAGGTTAGTGCTGCATTTAGCTGTTTTTTGGTTAACCTGTTGGGGCTCGGGGGTAGCAATGAACCCTGAGACGGGATTGCTAGCAAGGCTGGAAATTCAAAACGTCAAAAATCTAATAATTTCAATTTCTCAAACAATCAACTATTTTACACAATTTAAAAGATAAACATCTCCTTAATCTAACCACATTGTTCGATTTTCAAAGAGGCTTTACGGCAAAAGCATAAAGTTAGATTATGTTAGGACAGTACATAGCCACAAAAGTACAAACATCCATTTTCAATTCAAGGTCAGGCGTCACCAAAAGCAGAAACCAGCTAAAATTATGCACTAACCTTTGACAATCTCCATCAGATGACACACTTATGTTATACAATACATGCATTTTTTGTTCCATCAAGTTCATATTTATATCCAAAAACAGCATTTTACAGTAGCGGTGAAATTCAGATTTTTTTCTTCTCTGAAATGCTTCCGGTGAACAACGTTACAAATTACAAAATTATTATTCGAAAACATTGGTAAATTATAATATTGTCATTCAAATATTCATAGTTTAACATTTCGTAAATGCTACTGCATTGCCAGATTTCAAAATAACTTTACTGGGAAATCACAATTTGCAATAAACCGGGTGCTGTGCTAAGAACAATAGGCTAGGCTATACAGGTTAGCACCATCTTGTAACCATGTAATATCAAAATTACTATTGTCAATAATCCCTTACCTTTGATTATCTTCATCCATTGGCACTTCCAGGAATCCCATGTCCACAACAAATGTGGTTTCTTTCAACAAAGTTCATAATTGATGTCCAAATAACTCCAAGTTGTTAGCACTTCGGTAGGCTACTAAAAAGTAGCGAGTAATCCAAATGCACTGTGCTCGCGCAGTAAGTTCAGACAAAAAATTTAAAAAGTTCCATTACAGTTTGTAGAAATATGTCAAACGATGTATAGAATCAATCTTTAGGATGTTTTTATCATAAATCTTCCATAATATTCCAACCGGATGATTCCTTTGTCTTCAGAAATGAAAAGGAACACACCTAACTCTCACGGGAGTGCATGTGATTGAGCTCATGTCATTATCTCAGTCATCTGATTCCAAGAGCTCTTATTCGCTCCCCATTCACAGTAGAAGCATGAACCAACGTTCTAAAGACTGTTGACATCTAGTGGAAGCCTTAGGAAGTGCAAAATGTCATTTAGGCAATCACTTGAAAAACTACAAACCTCAGATTTCCACACTTCCTGGTTGGATTTTTTCTCAGGTTTTTGCCTGCCATATGAGTTCTGTTATACTCACATACATAATTCAAACAGTTTTAGAAACTTCAGAGTGTTTTCTATCCAAATCTACTAATAATATGCATATCCTACCTTCTGGGCCTGAGAAGCAGGCAGTTTACTACGGGCACGCTTTTCATCCGGACGTCAAAATACTGCCCCCTACCCCGATGAAGTTAAGAACAAATTATTATTTACAATGACGGCCTACCCCGGCCAAATCCGGACGACGCTGGGCCAATTGTTTGCCGCCCTATGGGACTCCCAATCATGGCCAGATGTGATACAGCCTGGAATCGAACCAGGGAATGTAGATTAGATTAGATTCAACTTTATTGTCATTGAACAAGTACAAGTACAGTACAACGAAATGCAGTTAGCATCTGACAAGAAGTGCAAATAAATGAGTGCAAAAACATTTACAAGTAAAACAATTAAGTACATTGTATGTTATTAAGTGCGATGTCTAAATGTGCAATGAAGGCAAATGGCAAGTCTAAATGTGCAATGAAGGCAAATTGAAAGTGCAAGGAGGCATGCAACTTAAATGCAGGGATAGCATCGATGAGGTTACCGAGGTAGACGTGCATGTACCACTGAATAATGTCCTTAATCAGAATTTGCAAAGCATGTCAGTCCAGTAGTATTGTGAAGAGTGCAAAGAGAGTAGTGCAACAAGGTCCCTGAGAGGCAGTACTAATTGGTGGGCGGGTGGATATGGCTAGTGCCATGTCACAGAGTTCAGCAGGGTTGCAGTAGCTGGAAAGAAACTGTTCTTGAGCCTGCTAGTGCGGGAACGTAGAGACCTGTACCACCTGCCTGATGGTAGGAGGGAAAACAGTTTGTGGCATGGATGTGAAGGGTCCCTGATGATGCCGCGCGCCCTACGCAGACACCGCTTGCGCTGGGGGTCTTCAGTGGCAGGGAGCTGGGCACCAGTGATGTGCTTGGCGGTTTTCACCACCCATTGCAGGGCCTTCCGGTCAGCCATGGAGTATCTGCCAAACCACACTGTGGTGCAGTTAGTCAGAATTGTCTCGACCGTGCAGCGGTAAAAGTTCACCAGGATCTTAGGAGACAGGCGGGCCTTCTTCAGCCTCCTCAAAAAGTACAGGCGCTGCTGCACCTTTTTGACCAGGGTTGAGGTTTGAAGCTGGGCACACGCTCCACCTCAGTGCCATCAATAAGAACTGGGGCGTAGCTACAGCTTTTAGACTTCCTGTAATCCACAATGAGCTCCTTGGTTTTCTTTGCATTGAGGGCCAGGTTGTTGTCAGTGCAACATGCAGCCAGGTGCTTGACCTCCTCCGTTTAGGCTGACTCGTCATTGTCACTGATCAGGCCTACTACCGTGGTATCGTCTGCGAACTTGACGATGGTGTTGGGACCGTTTACAGGAACACAGTCTTAGGTGAAGAGGAAGAACAGGAGGGGGCTCAGCACGCAGCCCTGTGGCACACCGGTGTTCAGGTTCAGGGTTGAGGAGGTGAAGTTGTCTAACCTGACAGACTGGGGTCTGTTGGTTAGGAAGTCCAAAGTCCAGTTACAGAGAGAGGGGCTGATCCCTAGGTCATGGAGTTTGGTGACCGGCCTAGAGGGAATGACCGTATTGAATGCTGAGCTAAAGTCTATAAACAGCATTCTCACAT
Organism: Salmo salar; assembly: GCF_965601325.2. NCBI lineage: Eukaryota > Metazoa > Chordata > Actinopteri > Salmoniformes > Salmonidae > Salmo > Salmo salar. Next base: position 69,042,741 of record NC_138291.1, read on the forward strand.
AGGTGTTGGTTTTGTACAGGTGTGTCAGGGCAAAGTGTAAAGCTGTGGAGATGGCGTTGTCGGTAGGCAAACTGGTGGGGATCCAGTGTTGGAGGGAGGCAGGACTTAAGGTAGGCCAAAACCAGTCTTTCGAAGCACTTAATGATTGTGGGGGTGAGTGCAACAGGTCGGGAGTCATTCAGGCTTGATGCGGTCGATTGCTTCGGCACTGGCACAATGGTTGCGATCTTGAAGCACGTGGGGACAACCGCCTGGGCCAGTGACAGGTTGATAATGTCAGTGAAGACCTCGGCCAGCTGCCTAGCACATGCTCTGAGCACCGACAGGGGACGCCATCAGGACCAGCAGCCTTGCGTGCATTAACCCTGCTCAGTGCAGACAACACATCTGCGATGGATAGTCTGCGGGGGAGGTCGTCTGGAGGGAGCTCAGCTTTGATGGCTGGAACTTTGTTGTCCCTGTCGAAGCGAACATAGAACCTGTTTAACTCGTTGGCGATGGAGACGTCGCTGGCTGTGGGGGGTAGGGTTTTTGGGCCGGTAGTCTGTGATGGCTTGGACGCCCTGCCACATGCGTCGAGGGTCGGAGATGTTGTTGAAGTTCTCCTCAATCCGCAGTTTGTGTTCATGTTTAGCCATCTTGATGCCCTTTTTCAGGTTGGTCCTGGGTGAGCTGTAGGCTTCCGCATCGCCGGATCTAAATGCAGCGTTGTGTGCCTTAGCAGTAGTCGGATCTCTCTGTTCATCCAAGTCTTCTGGTTGGGGAAAGTCTTTATTAGTTTATGGGTGGTGACATTGTTGATGCAGATGTTGATGTAATCCAGAACGGAAGAAGCACATGTTTCAATGTTCAAATGGGAGTCAAGGGTGGCCTGAGTGGCAAACAATCTCCAGTCTGTGTGTTGAAACTGGTGCTGTAGTAATGAGTCTGACCCCTCTGGCCACACTTTGACTGTCCTCACTGATGGTTTCACACATTTATACACGTGGTCTTGTGTATTGTCTCCTCTAGTGGGGCAGGATACATTTTGGTGGAATTTGGGAAAAACAGTTTTAAGATTTGAATGGTTAAAATAACCCTGCAACAATAAAAGCACCATCAGGATGAGCAGTTTGCTGTTTGCTAATAGAAACCTGCAGTTCTTCCATTGCTAGTTTAGCATTAGCATCCAGAGGTATATAGGCTGCAGTAACAACAATGTATGTAAGCTCCCGAGGCAAGTAGATAGGCCTGCACCTAATCATCAGGTACTCCAGATTGGTTGAGCAGTGACTCCCGGTCATGTTACTGTCTGTACCCCATGCTTTGTTTACATAAATGCACAGAGCACCTCCTCTGGTCTTACCAGAGTCCTCTGCCGTACGATCAGCCTTGAAGATGTCGCGCCCCTCTAGCCCAATAGCGTTGTCGGGTATCCTGTCGGGTATCCTGTTGTTTAGCCATGTTTCTGTGAAAATCATGACGCTGCAATCCATAATCCTTTTTTGTGAGATGATTCTTAGTTGTATTTCGTACATTTTTTCACCAGTGACAGGACATTAGTGAGAAAAAGGCTAGGCAATGAGAGAAGTTTCAGTTCACAAAACAGAGGTATCCCCCACTACCTCCTCCAACTCAGACAAGCCTACCAAGAAAGCCGAACGGCAGTGCCCTATCCACAAGAAGCCTCACCCCTTATGGAAGCCTTCCGTGAGAAACCACTAGACCAATGCAAGGCTTTCCTGAAAGAGAATGGCATATGCTTTAGATGTTGTTAATCTTTTCACATTGCCAAGAACTGCAAGTCAAGCGTTAGCTGCACAGAATGTGAGAGCGAGAGTCATAACACCGCCCTTCATCCAGGACTACCTGGGTCAAAAAATCTGACCTTCCTACAGAGGACTGTGGGGAGGAAGAGCCCACACCTCCTTCCGACGTAACGTCTCAGTGTACGCAAGTCTGCGGTGGGATCCTCACCGACAGGCCTTGCTCTAAGATCTGCCTTGTCAAAATCTACCCAGCAGGCTACCGAGATAGAGCAGTAAAATTCTATGCCATCCTCGACCAGCAAAGCAACAGATCATTGGTTCGGTCTGAGTTCTTCGATATCTTCAGGGTACAAGGCCCCAGCTCTCTCTACTCCCTTAAGACCTGCGCTGGAGTGATGGAGACAGTAGGAAGAAGAGCCAATGGCTACCAGGTAGAATCAATGGATGGGCAAGTCAGTCTTCCGCTGCCAACTCTCATCGAGTGCAATGACATCCCGAACAACCGATCTGAGATCCCAACTCCAGACGCAGCGCTCCACTATGCTTACCTGAAACCCCTTGCTCACCACATCCCAGAAATCGAACCTAAGGCTCCATCATGCTCCTTCTTGGAAGAGACATTATCAGAGTCCATAAGCTGCGCAAGAAAGTTAATGGGCCCCATGACTCACCATACGCCCAGAAGCTTGACCTTGGATGGGTAAAAATAGGCAATGTCTGCCTGGGGAGCATTCACAAGCCTCTCTCTGTGAGTATCTTTTACACAAACAATTTGGAGAAAGGACGCCCTACTCTCTTCAAGCCATGTCCCAACCTCGTCTTGGTGAAAGAAAGATTCCGGAATGCCCAAGCTCCCGATCAACCTGATTATGCTGCTACAAAAGTCTTCCTTGCGACAAAGAGGAAGTTCACTTGGGCTGCAATGTGTTCCAGCAAACTAGAGACGACAATAAAGTGGACTTCTCCATCGAAAACAGCTCTTTTCTGAAAATCATGAAGGAAGGGATCAGGAAGGATGACCGTAACAGCTGGGTTACACCATTACCATTCAAGTCACCAAGACGTCGTCTCCCCGACAATAGACCTTTAGCGCTGAAACTCTTCTCCTCTCTCAGATGCAGCTTCCTTAGGAAGCCCGAGATGAAAGACCACTTCGTCCCTTTCATGGAGAAGACTTTTGAGAATGGTCATGTTGAAGAGGCTCCGCCCCTGAAAGAGGAAGAAGAACGGTGGTACCTACCTACATTTGTTGTCTATCACCCAAAGAAGCTTGGTCAAATCCGTGTGGTTTTTGACTCTAGTGCCCAATAAGATGTAGTGTCCCTCAATGACGTTCTCATGACTGGGCCTGATCTCAACAACACACTCCTTGGGGTGCTTATTCGTTTCCATAAGGAATCTGTTGCTGTTACAGCAGATATTCAACAAATGTTCCACTGTTTCCTGGTGAAAGAAGAAGACCGTAACTTCCTGAGATTCCTGTGGTTCCAGGCAACAGTCCCTCTCCAGCAGTGGCCATCTACGGCCTCAGACAGTCTGTTCAACAAGGAGAACCAGACTACGATCCTGATGTCAGACAGTTTGTGGAACGTGACTTCTATGTCGATGATGGCTTAAAGTAATTTCCTACAGTCCAAGATGCAGTCACGCTGCTCAAGAGAACACAAGAGATTCTCGCCAACTCTAATCTGAGGTTACACAAGATTGCCTCGAACAAGAAGGAGGTAATGGAAGCATTTCCATCTCAAGATCACGCAAACAACCTCAAAGATCTCGACATAGGGTCAGACACTCTGCCTATGCAGCACAGCTTGGGTCTCAACTGGGACCTCAGGACCGACACTTTCACCTTCAAGGTAGCCAAAGATGAGAAGCACTTCACACGCCGAGGAGTGCTATTAACAGTCTGTACGACCCACTGGGATTTGTGGCCCCTGTCACCATTCAAGGCAAGTCTATTCCCAGGGAGCTCACAATGGCCAACGGCGAATGGGACTCTACCCTGTCTCCAGAAATGGAGGAGTCATGGGTTGCATGGAGAGAGTCTTTGAAAGAGCAATGTAACCTCCACATCCCTAGAGCCTCCCTAGGGCCCCTAAGGTCTCACTCTCAGAAGTGAGACGAAGAGAACTATGCTTATTCTCGGATGCATCCATAAAGGCAATAGCCACAGTTGCCTACCTCAAAGTGACAGACGTCAAAGGATTGAGTCACATGGGCTTTGTTATGGGTAAAGAAAAACTGAAGCCACACCCAGAACACACGATTCCAAGGTTGGAACTCTGCGCAGTCTTGGCAGTTGAGATGACCGAGCACATCACCTCAGAAATAGACACTGAGCTTGATGATACAACCTTCCACACAGACAGCAAGGTGGTGTTAGACTACATCTACAATGAGACCCGTTGTTTCTACGTCTATGTAAGCAATCGAGTCCATTGGATAAGGAGATCTACTCGTCTAGAACAGTGCTGCTATGTACCTACAGATCATAACCCTGCAGATCATGCGATGAGATTCATCCCTGCAGCTTACCTCTCAGACACAACCTGGCTCTCTGGCCCAGCGTTTCTGACACGCCAGTCTCTCAGTCTTGAAAGGGACACTTTTGAGCTCATCAACCCCTCCTCAGATGCTGACGTTTGCCCCCAATAGTCCACACTGAAGACAACTTCACGCAAGCAGCTTGGATCCTTACGCTTTTCAATATTCTCCACGTGGAAGTCACTGACTCGTGCAATCACTCACCTCGTCTACATCGCTCGTCTCTTCAACAACACTACAGCGGCAAAAAACAGCAACTGTAAGGGCTGGCACTACTGTCAGACAGCATGCATCAGACTGATTTTATGCACAGTAACGCATACGGAGGACAGTACATATGGAAATCAGTCAATAAATTAATTAGGCCCTAATCTATGGATTTCACATGACTGTGGCTCAGCAATAGGGACCCAGGCCCAGCAAATTGGGCTTTATTACAGACTGAAGTAGTCCTCAGTTTCATCAGCTGTCTGGGTAGCTGATCTCAGATAATCCCACAGGTGAAGAAGCCAGATGTGGAGGTCCTGGGCTGGTGTGGTTACACGTGGTCTACGGTTGTGAGTCAGGTTGGAGGTAGTGCCAAATTCTCTAAAACGACAATAGAGGCGGCTTATTGCAGAGAAAGTAACATTCAATTATCTAGCAACAGCTCTGGTGGACATTTTTGCAGTAAACATGCCAATTGCATACACCCTCAAGACATCTGTGGAATTGTGCTGTCACAAAACTGCACATTTTAGAGTGGCCTTTTATCGTTCCCAGCACAAGGTGTACCTGTGTAATGATCATGCTGTTTAATCATCTTATCGATATGCCACACCTGTCAAGAGGATGGATTATCTTGGCAAAGGAGAAATGCTAACTAACAGGGATGTAAACAAATTTGTGCAAAACAAACGAGAAAAATAAGCATTTTGTGCATCTGGGATCTTTAATTTCTGCTCATGAAACATGGAATCAACATTTTACATATTGTGTTTATATTTTTGTTCAGTATAATTCAGAGCTCATCTGTAAAAGAGCCCTTGGTCTCAGTATGACTCCCTGATAAAATAAAGGTTCAATAAAAATATTGCAGCTGGATTCAATACACACCTTAAAGCTACTTAGTCCACGATGTGTTTAAAATAGTAGGGCTAGTCTTTTAATAGCTCTGTCTACCTGATGGATTTAACCCCTGTGACTGCAGCACAGGGTGAACTTCCTCTATACACAAAACATTAGGAACACCTTCCTAATATTGAGTTGTACCCCCTTTTTCCCTCAGAACAGCCTCAATTCGTCGGAGCATGGACTACAAGGTGTCGAAAGCGCTACACGGTGATTCTGGCCCATGTTGACTCCAATGCTTCCCACAGTCGTGTCAAGTTGGCTGGATGTCCTTTGGGTGTTGGACCATTCTTGATACACACGGGAAACTGTTGACCATGAAAAACCAAGCAGCGTTGCAGTTCTTGACACATTCAAACCGGTGCGCTGGCACCTACTACCATACCCTGTTCAAAGGCACTTCCCGTAAATTCCAGACTATAAGCCGCAACTTTTTTCCCAGGCTTTGAACCTCACGGCTTAAACAATGACGCGGCTAATATATAGATTTTTCCTGCTTTAAATTTTTTTTTTCTAAAAAAAAAACACATTCTGTGACGTGCTCAGTTTTTTGGCGGCATGAAGCTTTCATTAATGAAATTAATTAGCTTTCCAATGAAATTGCCGAACGGGTTAAGGTCAAACAACTTTTTGGTTTACTGTTTAGATTAAATCAAGCGCTCTCAAACTTCCCATCATTCTGATTACGGTAGTCATTTTGTCACCCTCATCATGGCAAAGACACGGAGAAATGCATATGATGCAGCTTTCAAGTTGAAGGCGATTGATCTGGCTGTTGGAAAAGGAAATAGAGCTGCTGCACGGGAGCAACGTCGATGATAAGACGTTGGAAACAGCAGCGTGAGGAATTGACTCAGTGCAAAAAGACAACTAAAGCTTACTGCTAATTTTTTCTTTTTTGTTACAAGACGTGTTTCGTTAAAGCCTATTTATTTTTGTTACAAGCCGTGTTTCGTTAAAGCCTGTGTAAAGTTCATTTGTTTCAATGTACCAGTAGGCACCTGCGGCTTATTTATGTTCAAAATAATATTTTCTTTAAATTCAGTGGGTGCGGCTTATATTCAGGTGCGCTTAATAGTCCGGAAATTACGGTAAATATTTTGTCTTTCCCATTCACCCTCTGAATGCCACACATACAGTATACAATTCATGTCTCAATTGTCTCAAGGCTTACTGGACGTGCCAGACTGGGGTTTCGCACTTCCAGGTCCGCACGAGAGACAGGAACTGGAAACACCGGGCCATGGAGGCGCACAGGCGGTCTTGATCTCACCTCCTGCACAACCCGTCCTGGCTGGATGGAACTAGTAGCCCTGTACGAGCGGGGTGCTAGTACAGGCCGAACTGGGCTGTGCAGGGCCCTGATGGTTGCCGTGCGTAGAGCGGGCGTAGGGTAGCCTGGTCCTAGGAGGCGCACCGGTGACCAGACGCGCTGCGCAGGCATCCTCCTACCAGGCTGGATGCCCACTCTAGCACGGCATCTCCGAGGGGCTGGAATAACTCGCACTGGACTGTGCGTGCGTATGGGCGAGATTGTGCGCACTTCAGCAAAACACGGCGCCCTCCACTCCATACGGTCCTACATATAAACACGGGTAGCTGGCTTATGGCTCATCCTTGGCCCAGCCAAACTACCCGTGTGCCACCCCCACAAAAATTATTGGGGGTGCCTCTCGTGCTTCTCCCTCAGCGCGTACAAGGCCTCGTACCTCCGCCTCTCCGCCTTGGCTGCCTTGATTTCCTCCCGTGGGCGACGGTATTCCCCAGCGTGGTGCCAAGGTCCAGCCCCGTCCAGAATTTCCTCCCAGGTCCATCTCTCCCGCCAGTCCATATCGAATTGCCCTTGCTCCTTACTCCACTGCTTGGTCCATTTGTGGTGGGAGATTCTGTAACGGTTGTCGTCTGGAATGGAGGACCAAAACGCAGCAGGAATATGGATGCTCATCTTATCATTTATTTTAAATAAAGAGAACACCAAAAACAACGAAACGCACAAACAACAAAACAGTCTTGTAATGCTCACACAAGCAAAACAAGAATCAATCTCCCACAACACCAAACCAAACAATTACCCATATATAGGACTCTCAATCAGAGGCAACGAGAAAGCACCTGCCTCCAATTGAGAGTCCAACCCCCATCAACCTAAACATACAACAAACCAGAAAGAACATAGAATACAAACCTAGAACATAACCCCAAAAACCCGGAAATAATAAATCAAACGCCCTACTAAATAAACCACCACCCTGAACCACATAAAACAAATACCCTCTGCCACGTCCTGACCAAACTACAATATCAAATAACCCTTATACTGGTCAGGACGTGACATAATTTGTAAAAATTCCCCACAAAAATCACATAATTCTACTTTCACATTATGGGGTATTGTGTGTAGGCCAGTGACAACCAATCTCAATTTAATACATTTTAAATGTCAGTTGTAACACAACAAAATGTGGAAAAGGTCAAGGGCTGTGAATACTTTCTGAAGGCATTGTATGCTGCTTGTCATCCAAACACATTAGAGCCAAGATGGCAGCCAGCACACATGCCAGCAAAAATTTGATTTGAGGTGGGACACGTCATGCTGATGTCCTGTATCTATCCTCAGAATACACATACACTGTGTAAATATCATACATTCCCATTCAAACAACACACCTGTCTGCCAGTATTAGTAACCCCTGCACATTATTAATCTAGGTAACAAATACAATGAGGCTCTTAAACATCTTATGATTAAAAACACTCTCCACACCTGGAGCTCCCAATCAGAGTTGCATAATCGTACCCATCACACCTGTGTGCACAAGCCCTTCACATCCATGCCACAGTGTTGCTTTTGGCTAGTGGAAAGTCCAATTGTACATAAAGACAGTCTGTATATTACGAATTTAGGTTAAACAAATATGGGATTAAATGTTGCTAATAATGACAATGAAAGACTCAAAACAGTGCCACACACACCTTCCACCGGACTGTGAAACACAGCCCAACGGTCAGATAGGATTAATAAGCATGACTAAATATAGCTGTAATGATAGGCCTCATAGTGAGAGTGTGGAGAAAGGGAGAAACAGATCAGACTACTGTCTAAGTCACATCAACCCCCACATCACAACCAGCTCTACTGGGTCTTATCATTACAGAGTGGGGTTTGTGACCCACTCTGGCATTGATTGTTCACTAGTCCTAGAAAGTGAAACAAAAACAAACATGTACGCTACGCACACAGACACACACACACACCCGGTCTTCTATTGAGCACTGTTACTCAAGGCCTCTCCGCGGTCAGACATTAAATTGATATAGCAATGTTATAACACATTGCTAAACCACAATACAATGAAAAACAACAGACATGAGATTACATTGCCAGGACACTCTGGCAATAAAGGAGATGAGACCAACATTAAACTGCTCTGTTATTCATTGCTAACTCACCTTAAAAGTATCAGGTTACTTGTAAATTCAAGAAAACTCTTGACTCTCAGTGACACAGTCCAGTGACCAACTACCTTTATACATTTACATTTTAGTCATTTAGCAGACGCTCTTATCCAGAGCGACTTACAGTAGTGAATGCATACATTTCATTTTTTTTCATTTCATACATTTTTTTTTTTTCATACTTGGCCCCCCGTGGGAATCGAACCCACAACCCTGGCATTGCAAACACCATGCTCTACCAACTGAGCTACAGGGAAGGTGGTGTGGTCTAATAATGACATTGTATCTGCTCAACTAGACAGTTTTCAGGGACACCATGATTACTGGGTATGACTGGTATGTGATACGGTTTCACACACTGCCAATGAAAGACTGTGGGTATGAGAAATACATGCACATATATACACAGACACACACACACACCCAATTAGACCCTGATACTACAGGTTGGGGGGTCCTACATGGGCAGACCCTCAGTGGAGACAGTCAGCTGTTGTGGGGTAGTGTGGTCGTAAACACAACATAGTCAACGCAGCAGCAGGCTGGGGCCTACACAAACAGGTACCAGGGGAACACACACAGAGATATGTGGAAGTGGAAGAGAAAACATCCACCAGAGCATCAATATATGTCCAGCTCACTAGTAGATATGGGGTGATGATACAGGGAGCTTAGCACTGTCTGGGTTATCTATTTCACTTGGCAGACAGTGTCAAGTGTCAATCGAGAATAACAGGTCTTGGTAGATTGTGTATCGGGATCATGTGTATTAGGTGCTCTCTTATACAAATGTGAACCAAAATTCAAGACACTTATAACCCTATAATAGTGAAACTCACACTATAAACAAATTCAAAAGCTTGAATGAAATACTCATATTTATCCATCAATGAACTGACAAATTACATAAATCCCACGGTTCTTTTTATTGCACTATTAAATAAATATCTAAGCATAACATAAACATTCATGGTAAAGTAACTTTTCCAGGAGATGTTTTGAGTCACAGCCCCAGGGTTATAACGTTGCATAAAACATGGTGCGTCTTCTGCGTGGATGGAGAGCAGTAGGGAGAGAGAGCGATTTTACTATTGGCCATAGGATGCTCGATTGACAGATGAGAATATACTAGGTTGTAGTCGACCGATTAATCGGAATGGCCGATTAATTAGGATCAATTTCAAGTTTTCATAACAATCGGAAATCAGAATTTTTGGACACCGATTTGCCGATTTCTTTTTTTTATTATTATTATTACGTTTGTTTTTGAAGTGTCTCATTAAAAATCATTATGACCACTTACTACGCTGCATCTTGGTCCCCTCTTCCAGACGATCGTTACAGTGTTATTATGTTATAATTAAGTCTATGATTTGATAGAGCAGTCTGACTGAGCGATGGTAGGCACCAGCAGGCTCGTAAGCATTCATTCAAACAGCACTTTCATGCATTTGCCAGCAGCTCTTCGCAATGCTTCAAGCATTGTGCTGTTTATGACTTCAAGCCTATCAACTCCCGAGATTAGGCTGGTGTAACCGATGTGAAATGGCTAGCTAGTTAGCGGGGTGCATGCTAATAGCGTTTCAAACGTCACTCGCTCTGAGACTTGGAGTAGTTGTTCCCCTTGCTCTGCATGGGTAACGCTGCTTCGAGGGTGGCTGTTGTCGATGTGTTCCTGGTTCGAGCCCAGGTAGGAGCGAGGAGAGGAACGGAAGCTATACTGTTACACTGGCAATACTAAAGTGCCTATAATAACATCCAATAGTCAAAGGTATATGAAATACAAATCGTATAGTCCGATAATTCCTATAATAACTACAACCTAAAACTTCTTACCAGGGAATATTGAAGACTCATGTTAACCTGTTATGGCTAGGGGGCAGTATTTTCACAGCCGGATAAAAAACGTACCCGATTTAATCTGATTATTACTCCTGCCCAGAAACTGGAATATGCATATAATTATTAGCTTTGGATAGAAAACACTCCAAAGTTTCTAAAACTGTTTGAATGGTGTCTGTGAGTGTAACAGAACTCATTTGGCAGGCCAAAACCTGAGAAGATTCCATGCAGGAAGTGCCCTGTCTGACAATTTCTTGCCCTTTTTGATTATCTCTATCCATTACAGAGGATCTCTGCTGTTACGTGACACTTCCTACGGCTCCCATGGGCTCTCAGAAGGCGGCAAAAAGCCGAATCGTGGCTTTGCAGGCTCTGGTTGAAAAAAAGTAGCGCGTTTGGGTAGTGGCTGGTTACAGTACTGTGAGACTCAGGCGCGTGCCCGCGTCGACCCCATGCGATGTTTTCTTTCGTCTGTTTACCTAAACGCAGATTCCCGGTCGGAATATTATCGCTTTTTTACGAGAAAAATGGCATAAAAATGTATTTTAAACAGCGGTTGACATGCTTTGAAGTACGGTAATGGAATATTTAGAAATCTTTTGTCATTAATTGCGCCATGCTCGTGACCCTTATTTACACTTCGGATGGTGTCTTGAACGCACGAACAAAACGCCGCTATTTGGATATAACGATGGATTATTTTGGACCAAACCAACATTTGTTATTGAAGTCGCAGTCCTGGGAGTGCATTCTGACGAAGACAACAAAGGTAATCAAACTTTTGTAATAGTAAATTGGAGTTTGGTCAGGGCTAAACTTGGTCGGTGTCTAAATGGCTAGCCGTGATGGCTGGGCTATCTACTGAGAATATTGCAAAATGTGCTTTCACCGAAAAGCTATTTTAAAATCGGACATATCGAGTGCATAGAGGAGTTCTGTATCTATAATTCTTTAAATAATTGTTATGTTTTTTGTGAACGTTTATCGTGAGTAATTTAGTAAATTCACCGGATGTTTGCGGGGGGTATGCTAGTTCTGAACGTCACATGCTAATGTAAAAAAGCTGGTTTTTGATATAAATATGAACTTGATTGAACAAAACATGCATGCATTGTATAACATAATGTCCTAGGGTTGTCATCTGATGAAGATCATCAAAGGTTAGTGCTGCATTTAGCTGTGGTTTTGTTTTTTGTGACATTATATGCTAGCTTGAAAAATGTGTGTCTGATTATTTCTGGCTGGGTACTCTGCTGACATAATCTAATGCTTTGCTTTCGCTGTAAAGCCTTTTTGAAATCGGACAGTGTGGTTAGATTAACGAGAGTCTTGTCTTTAAAATGCTGTAAAATAGTCATATGTTTGAAAAATGGAAGTTTTCGGATTTTAGAGGAGTTTGTATTTCGCACCACGCCCATCATTGGATATTGGAGCAGGTGTTCCGCTAGCGGAACGTCTAGATGTAAGAGGTTAAAAGGAACCACCAGCTTTCATATGTTCTCATGTTCTGAGCAAGGAACTTAAATGTTAGCCTTTTTACATGGCACATAATTGCACTTTTACTTTCTTCTCCAACACTTTTTTTTGCATTTTTTAAACCAAATTGAACATGTTTCAGTATTTATTTGAGGCTAAATAGATTTTATTGATGTATTATATTAAGGTAAAATAAGTGTTCATTCAGTATTGTTGTAATTGTCATTATTACAAATTTTTTTTTTTTTTTAACAAATTGGCCGATTAATCGGCATCGGCTTTTTGGCCCTGCCAATAATCGGTATCGGCGGTGAAAAATCATAATCGGTCGACCTCTACTAAGTTGACATGAGTTGTTAATCATGGCTAGACCCAGCAGACTGTCTGAATAGATTATATTAGATGAGTTTAATAGTCAAATGCGCAGGGTCGCAGATGTAATTGCAGGGCACAGTTAAATTCTTAAGCTCTGAGCTCTAACAGTGCAAGTCAAAAATGGTGACTAAACAGAACAGTCAAGAGAGACAGGAGAACAACCATATGAGCCATTGCATTGAGTCAAGTTTTGATACTATGGACATTTCAGAAAATATGTCTTTGAGTAAATGGCAAATGTAACCTCATTGACAAGTTGCCCATGTATTGTACTTTATATTATTTACTCTTCTACAGAAGGACTTAAGGGCTAACCCTTAATAATGACTTACTGACATGTTATTGTTGTTATCATGTTAATATTATGTCTATGTACAGTATCTCCTCTTTCCATATGACAGGAGACATGCTCAGAATACCATGGATAAAGAAAACTACCACAGTAGATTCATTTGAGGTACAATATGGCAGGATTTTGAATTAGCATAGTGATTAGAAAAAGTGTGATATTGACTCTTACCTGGAAGGGCAGAGTTAAATGTTTACTGGGTTCAAGTTCCAAAGAAGATAATTGTCAGGTGAAGGAAGTGGCTACTGTCCTGAAGTTGAAGTAATCCTCTTGTTATCACCAAGTTTGTTTATCTATATAAGAACAGTTTTCTTTAGAATGTGAACAATAAGTGGAAATACTAACAAAATTGACAGAAAGAGGATTTAAACCTATTCATGTTGTTAATTATATTGACGTTGAAATGTGGTTCCAATTCAACTATTGCAATAGGCCTAATGTAAAGAACCTTATAAATATCCCCAGGTTGCAGTGTTGCGAAGATAAACGCAAGCTACAGCGGAGTATTACGCGCTGTCAACACCGATAGGCTACAATGTAACGATAAAGTCAAATGATGTTCGGAAGCACCAGTCATGCAGAGAAACAATGTATCCACGTGGACGTACCGTGAAGTAACTGAAATGTCCACCAGAAAACACACTTTTTCGATGAAAACGAAATCCTACGTTACAGTTCGGCCGAATTCCCAGAGGAGATGCATGATTTCTTATCATTTCAAAAACAACATCCTCTTCTACTCGATGGGCGGAGCGTTCGGAAGTCACCTGGATCTCAATGGCTTGGCGACACCTCTAATCTCAACGTGTACGATAATAAGTGGTGCAAATGGTTTGTTTCATAAAACAACCGTTTGAACGGTGCGGTAACAGAAGTACAAGTCATTGGAAATGTTGTAGGGCTATCTCTATATTCATTTAAATAACTATTCTACCTGTTTTTCAGCCCTCACCCAGCTTCGACCTCAACCATTCTGTAGTCTACTGTAGCGCTGTTGACACTGACGTCAGCTGTCATACTTTCCTCCCGCTCTCTTGTGCGCGCGCTAACTGGTATCAGGTTTTGTGCACATTTTGGGATATAGGCTGCTACAGTATAGATAGCAGGTTTATGCTACCATAATGTGTTATCAGAGAGTAAGGTGTTTATAAGATTTGCAAAAAAAACATGTAATCATGAAAATAAGAGATTGGAGAAATTCTCTCACTCACACACTCACTCTCTCACACAAACTCTGAACTGTTTTCAGAGGGATGACAGTACGTTTTCTTTCCACTCCAGTTCGCTCTCAAATCCCCTTTGACGATCATGCGTTTCAAGCGAAGTTTCAGAAGGTCATGACATTTTAATCTAGTGAGAAATCTGAGAGCATTTAATTCAGAAAGAAAATAGAGAAATTAGGTTAGCTAACTCAAAGTTCGGAATAATAATTGAGGTTCTGCTGTTGTACCATGTACTGTATACAGTACCATCAACAAACTCATTCACCCAAAATATAGTAGTCGTGCATCATAATGGCCACAAGATGACAGTGTTAAGCTTCTCCTGACATTGATAACCTAGCCCCATCAAACTCAACTCTGGACATTGAAGCCAGTTCCACTGCATTATTTTCATTGTTCCTCTCTAATCAGGGACTGATTTAGACCTGGGACACCAGCTGTGTGCTATTACTTATTAGGTAAGACAGAAAACTCCCTGCCTGTGCCATTAAACCCCTACAACTCATCCAGAACGCCGCAGCCCGTCTGGTGTTCAACCTTCCCAAGTTCTCTCACGTCACCCCGCTCCTTCGCTCTCTCCACTGGCTTCCAGTTGAAGCTCGCATCCGCTACAAGACCATGGTGATTGCCTACGGAGCTGTGAAGGGAACGGCACCTCCATACCTTCAGGCTCTGATCAGGCCCTACACCCAAACAAGGGCACTGCGTTCATCCACCACTGGCCTGCTGGCCCCCCTACCTCTGAGGAAGCACAGTTCCCGCTCAGCCCAGTCAAAACTGTTCGCTGCTCTGGCACCCCAATGGTGGAACAAGCTCCCTCACGACGCCAGGACAGCGGAGTCAATCACCACCTTCCGGAGACACCTGAAACCCCACCTCTTTAAGGAATACCTAGGATAGGATAAAGTAATCCTTCTACCCCCCCCCCCCCCCCCCTTAAAAGATTTAGATGCACTATTGTAAAGTGGTTGTTCCACTGGATATCATAAGGTGAATGCACCATTTTGTAAGTCGCTCTGGATAAGAGTGTCTGCTAAATGACTTAAATGTAAATGTAAATGTAAAACCAGCAGGCTTCGGACCTCATAGGGTAAGAGTTGAATACCCCTGTGGCCTACTCACTAAGTCGTTCCCCACATTTTTTACATTTTAGTAATTTATAGTGCATTCATTTTAAGATAGCTAGGTGGGACAACCACATATCACAGTCATAGTAAGTAAATTTTTCTTCAATAAAGTAGCTATCAGCAAAGTCAGTGCGAGTAGAGGGGAAAAGAGTCAAGTGCGAGTGTTAGTTCACAAAAGGCTTTTTTGTATGTTTGGGGGTACAAGAGGGGTGGATTATGAGATTATTTAAGATATACATAGAGAGGTAGGGTTTCAGATGTAGATGTTTTCGGAAGATGGGCAGGGACTCTGCTGTGAGGGAAGCTGGTTCCACCATTAAGGTGCCAGGACAGAGAAGAGCTTGGACTGGGCTAAGTGGGAGCTTTCCTCCCCACATCAGTATCTTCAGCCCTGACAAACTGTGCAAAGTTTGTTCCTTTATGAGGATTGATGAAGATAAATGTATGTTCATACCTATGAGGTTCTCTGAAAATGGAGGATAGTAATTGCTATGGGCTTCATTCTTTCACAACACTGAACATACAAAAGTTGCTATTATCCCCATTCACCTCTGCAGTGTATTTGAGGTGTGCACGATGACAGGTTTGTAGGGAAGGGAAACTGGTTCTCATTGAGGTTGGCACTCGTTCACAGACATATTTACAGGCCAGAGAGCACATGGGCTCAGACAATACATATCTCTCTCTCTCTCTCTCTCTCTCTCTCTCTCTCTCTCTCTCTCTCTCTCTCTCTCTCTCTCTCTCTCTCTCTCTCTCTCTCTCTCTCTCTCTCTCTCTCTCTCTGTGTGTCTCTGTGTCTCTCTGTCTCTCTGTCTCTAAGTCTCTTGCCCTCCCCCATCTCTCTCACTCACTCATTCACTCTTCCTCTTTCTACATCATAGGTACAGTTAAGCCCTATTCATACACTCTCTTTCAACAGTTACCTTTACCTATGTCTTGAATAGCATTTTCTGTTTTTGTCTAATTGATTGACTGACTAATGACTGAAGTATTTTGCTCTGAGTATTTTGGGTCTGCTGATGTGGCCTCTCAACGGGGGATAATGTGAACTGAAGTGAGGGAACATTTCGGTTAGAGGAGGAGGCAGAAAGGAGGGAGGAGGGGCAGATAAGGTAAAAATGTAAAAATAGACAATCAAATAAAAGGAGAGAGAAAGTATGGGAGCAGAATTGGCACATAAAAACAGATACCTTCAAAAAGTGTGTGAATAGGAGAGGAAAAGCTATGCAGCTGGCAAGACGCAGGAGAACAAGGGGAATAGCAACGGAGGACAGAAGCAAGTGAAACTGGTAAGATTTTTGAAGCAGTGGAGGAACATGACTTGTTCCATATAATGACTTCCTCTGTTGATGTCTAATGTCCTCTCCATGTAACTCAATCTGGCTCCTACAGTACAGTAATGGGAAATTATTGCTTTCTTCTGACTGAGCTTCATTGTTTTATTCTACATTATTGGAATGACTGGTAAATAATGGAGGGAAATTACAATAAATACGCTGCATTAGGGAAGGAGAAAATTAAGAAATATGTGTCTGTTATACAAGCATTTATGGATAAATGGACAATCTGAAAGTTGTATTGTCTTTCACTCCTCAGTTACTTCATTTGTTTTAGTGTGTGCATAAAAATCATATAAAAGGATATTGTTTGAATGTTTAGATTATTTATTTTATTCGTTTGATATACAAGTGGTATTACAGATGAATTGACCTGTTAGAAACTCCTTTCTCCTGCGGTCAGCCTGCCATCTTGACCACGATGCACCTGACTATGAACCTGCTCTGCCTGCTGGTCCTGACCATTCACCCTGACCTGGCCATGGTGAGTATAACCTTTCTCCTCATTACATTAGGAGGCTGGGACCTGTTCAAAAGAGTACAATGTTACAGAAGGTTCGGACAGAAATGTTATAGAACATACAATATGATTGTCTGTCTGTCACAGTCTATGGTCTGTCATGTAGAATACTAAATGCTGTAAGCTCTATTCATTACATATTTATCTGCAGCGTTCTAAATGTTTCATTTCACTGAATACACCCCTGGTAACCTGAGAAATGTATATTTCCATCCCAGGTGGTACGGAAAGGTGGGACTGTTATACATTGAGAACTGTTCATAGAAGTCAATGCATACTTTAATATCCAGCCAGGCACCAGGTAAAAATGTGTGTACAGCTGAGGAAATCACTTGGCATGTCAAACCAACAGAAGGAAAAATATTTGGGCTTACTGAAGTAGGAAAGCTTGTAGCATACACATTGAGAAATGGTCCCACATTTTGGAATTAGATGAAGGTAAACCAACATTTCTCTGTTTGTTATCGAAATAGAATCGAGTTGGAGTTTTTAGGCGATACATTTGTGTTAAATTGGGCTTTGGGAGCTGAGGCTCCAGAATTTTGGGTCACAATACACATGTTTCTCATTAGAATGGAGCATATGTTAAGGGCAGATGTGGGTCTGGCTCAGACTACAAAGCCCCTGTAGTAGATTGAGGATAGATTCAGGGGTGGGGGGCTGTTTTTGTGCCAGTCAAGCTTCCATATACTCAAAAAAAGCCATCAATCCATATAGCTTCCATATATAAAGTGAAATAACTTATGGACACTGGATTGGCTTGAATATTTAAAAAAATGATCAGTGGCAGACTGATAATGTTGATGGGGCTGTGGTGGAGCGGGTTGAGACCTTCAAGTTCCTCGGTGTCCACATCACTAAAGAATTAACATGGTCCACACACACTCACACAGTTGTGAAGAGGGCATGAAAGAGCCAGCGCTTAATTTGAGCCAGATCCTGCTGGGACCCGGCACCTCTCCGTTTTGGACTGTTTTGTTCAGGTGTTGTGCCGAAAAGCTCCCCCCTGCCAGAACTCTCCCCCCCTTTGCAAAACTCGCACGCACTCAATTCTTCATTGCTGTGACTTGATTGTTAGTTGAGATTTATGATCACGTTACGCTGCATTTCATTAAATTCTTATGTCGGTTTGATCGCGGGGGAGACACTAGTAATGTCTGCAGATTTTCGCTTTGGCATGTTGTTTCAAGTGTATTAATCCATAAATATATCTCCTTGCCAAAATGCGTCATCTCTCCCGTGTCTTATTCGACTAATAGTTGTTCTGAAATGTTTATTGCTTACCTACATTTTACTCCCTCTATGTTTAATATAACACACATACATTAATTATTCATTTAGGTTGCCTATCCTGATGTGAAGTTTGTTCTATAGAAAGTATTTGACTCTGATGTGTGCCACAGAAAGTACTTGAGTCTAGCCACAAAGTTAAGGGAATTAAAAGGGGGGCGGGGGGGTTCGGCAAAGCTATTTTCTTGCCTGCCGAAATCCCCCCCCCCCCCCCCCCCTCTTCTATTTTGGGACTGCAAGGCCTGGCACACTTTAGAATCATTCTGGTAGCTCATCTTGACCAGTAGTGTGTGCCACAGAAAGCAAAATTAGAGTCTAAAGAAACATTTTGTAATTTTTAAGAAAATAAAGACACAATAACACAATAACATCTCAGAAAGTTAAGTTTGTTAACAAACATTAAATAGGAAATACAAATGTAAATCTTTGCATAATAAGATATAATGACAATAAATCAAATAAACAAATTGGAAAGTTGCAACAGCTCGACTGAACATTTAGTCCACTTTTATGGAAAGTTTTCCAGGTGATACCGTCGCCTGGAACTCAAGCCTAACCTAGTCCTCACAGGCAACGCAGACATAATCCTCCAATGGTGGGATGGTTTTCATACAGGACTGGTGGAACCATCGTGGCCTGCGATCACAACCAATCTGAAATTTATGATGAAAAATGTTAATATATTTAAAACTTTAAATACATTTTCTGGAATTACAATTATTTCAGTATCAGACAAAGCTGATAATACTACCTCTAGAAATATTACTGCTTATACAAATTTGTTCTCGTAAAACTGTGCCTTTAGAAGTGAACAAGCAATTACACAGTTAGTGTCTTCCTCATTATTGTCCACCTCCCCACAGAAGTGGCACAGCTGGCTCAGGTCATCTAGCAAAACATAATGTCAAGTAGTCTATATATCTTTACATGTATTTTTCTGAGCAAACGGGGAACAGGGAACAGTATAGGTTTCTTGTAACAAAATCATTTAAATACATGTGTTTTAGTGGCCATCTAGTCGTTGGATCAAAGATAACCTTGAAAGATCCATAAAAATGTTGTTTTTTTATCTATAATTATATTAAATAAAAAATTGAACATACCAATGTTTTGGAGGAGAGTGACTGCTATTTTTTCTATCATGATGTTGACATCTTTATCCGTATTTGAAAGGACAATCAACTCCTCCTTCAGAACACATTCAGCAAACTATGAAAAAAATGTGATTGGCATTTAAATTTTCCCCAACAAAGTTGTTACACTTAAGATTATAATTCGCAAGTATACAACGACACAGCTATACATACTATAATTTGACAGTTCTGTTTGCCTGTTAGTCAGTATATTTTCAGTAGATGAATTGTGCATTACTTATACTCTCAAACTTACTTTCAAGGGAAGGACCCCACAAGAAGTAACAGATGGTTGGCATGGGTGAGGAAGGGTACCACACGCCCATCTGGAGATATTACGCCCCTTCTCTCTCAGGAATGATCTGAACATACAGTTGAAGTCGGAAGTTTACATACACCTTAGCCAAATACATGTAAACTCACTTTTTCACAATCCCTGACATTTAATCCTAGTATAAATTCCCTTTCTTAGGTCAGTTAGGATCACCACTTTATTTTAAGAATGTGAAATGTCAGAATAATAGTAGAGAGAATGATTGTGGGTCAGAAGTTTACATACACTCAATTAGTATTTGGTAGCTTTGCCTTTAAATTGTTTAACTTGGGTGAAACATTTCAGGTAGCCTTCCACAAGCTTCCCACAATAAGTTGGGTGAATTTTGGCCCATTCCTCCTGACAGAGCTGGTGTAACTGAGTCAGGTTTGAAGGCCTCCTTGCTCGCACACACTTTTTCAGTTCTGCCCACATATTTTCTATGGGGTTGAGGTCGTGGCTTTGTGATGGCCACTCCAATACCCTGACTTTGTTGTCCTTAAGCGATTTTGCCACAACTTTGGAAGTATGCTTGGGGTCATTGTCCATTTGGAAGACCCATTTGCGACCAAGCTTTAACTTCCTGACTGATGTCTTGAGATGTTGCTTCAATATATCCACATAATATTCCTGCCTTATGATGCCATCTATTTTGTGAAGTGCACCAGTCCCTCCTGCAGCAAAGCACCCCACAACATGATGCTGCCACCCCCATGCTTTTTGGGATGGTGTTCTTCAGCTTGCAAGCCTCCCCCTTTTTCCTCCAAACATAACAATGGTCATTATGACCAAATAGTTATATTTTTGTTTCATCAGACCAGAGGACATTTCTCCAAAAAGTATGATCTTTGTCCTCATGTGCAGTTGTAAACCGTAGTCTGGCTTTTTTATGGCGGTTTTGGAGCAGTGGCTTCTTTCTTGCTGAGCGGCCTTTCAGGTTATGTCGATATATGACTCATTTTACTGTGGATATAGATACTTTTGTACCTGCTTCCTCCAGCTTCTTCACAAGGTCCTTTGCTGTTGTTCTGGGATTGATTTGCACTTTTTGCACCAAAGTACGTTCATCTCTAGGAGACAGAATGCGTCTCCTTCCTAAGGGGTACGACGGCTACGTGGTCCCATGGTGTTTATACTTGTGTACTATTGTTTGAACAGATGAATGTGGTACCTTCAGGCGTTTGGAAATTGCTCCCAAGGATGAACCAGACTTGTGAAGGTCTACAATTGTTTTTCTGAGGTGTTGGCTGATTTCTGTTGATTTTCCCATGATGTCAAGCAAAGACGCACTGAGTTTAAAGGTAGGCCTTGAAATACATCCACAGGTACACCTCCAATTGACTCAAATTAAGTCAATTAGCCTATCAGAAGCTTCTAAAGCCATGACATCATTTTCTGGAATTTTCCAAGTTGTTTAACGGTACCGTCAACTTAGTGTATGGAACTTCTGACCCACTGGAATTGTGATACAGTGAATTATAAGTGAAATAATCTGTCTGTAAACAATTGTTGGAAAAATTACTTGTGTCATGCACAAAGTAGATGTCCTAACCGACTTGCCAAAACTATAGTTTGTTAACAAGAAATTAGTGGAGTGGAGTTTTAATGACTCCAACCTAAGTGTATGTAAACTTCCGACTTCAACTGTATATGTTAATAAAAGTACAGCATTTTGAAAAACTTTATTGATGTCACAATAGTTGTCATGGAGAGAAGAGGACCAAGGCGCAGCGGGATTGTGGACACTCATGTTTATTAAATAAAACACGTAAAGCATCCACTTGAAAACAACAATAAACAGTACTTACAACAGCAACAGTCTTGCAGGCACATACAATGCAGTGCAAGGACAACCACCCACAACCCCAAAGAAAAACACACACACCTATATAGGACTTCCAATCAAAGGCAACTCAACACACCTGCCTTCAATTGGAAGTCCCAATCACCAACACAACATTTAACAAACACAAACCACCTGCCACATCCTGACCAAGACTAACACAATTACGCCCTCTGCTGGTCAGAACGTGACAATTGATTACAATATAGAGATTAATAACAGATGTGAATCTGAGAATGCAGGGATTCCAGCAGGGAAAGATGAGCTACCAGAATGATTCTAAAGTGTGCCAGGCCTTGCAGTCCCAAAACAGAAGGGGGGGGGGGGGGGATTTCGGCAGGCAATAAAATAGCCTTTCCGAAATCCTCCCTCCCTTCTAATTTCCTTAATTTTGTGGCTAGAGTCAAATTCTTTCTGTGGCACACATCAGAGTCAAATATTTTATTTCGAAACAAACATCAAATCAGGATAGGCAACCTAAATGAATAATTAATGTATGTGTGTTCTTTTAAACATATAGGATGTTTATAGCCAAACCGAAAACTGCAGACATTATTAGTGCTTCCCCGCGATTAACCAACATAATAAAAAAAAATAATTAAAAGCAGCCTAACGTGATCAGAAATTTAAACTAGTAAGCAAGTCGCAGCAATGAAGAATTGAGTGTGTGCGTGTTCAAGCAAGTCGCAGCAATGAAGAATTGAGGGGGGGTTGAATTCTGTCAGGGGGGAGCTTTTCCCCACAACACCGGAACCTATTTGGCCGGATCCGGTACCTCTCGTGGCATGACATTTTTTTTCTCAGTTCTTGCAATGTAAAAATTCCTCTTCCGTTAATTATCCCAAACCCACAAAAAACATAACGTGAAAAAGTAGATTTTCAGCCGGGGCCTAATATTGTAAAGGTTGATTCGGGATGGGCCTGTCTGGGTTTATGGTTTGCGTAACATTGTAACCTATGATTGAGACCAACGTTTGGCTGTGGCTGTGTGAGAAGCACGCCAGTACAGTTTCTCTCACATAGCTAGAATGAGATTCACTTTATATGATCTCTCTCCCTCACTGCTCTGATAGAAATGAGCCTGCAACTCTCATCTCTCCAGCATTGCACTTCATCATGTATTTTCTTATAGAATTGCACGAAGGTTTCTGAAGGAACTGCAGCACCCCTGATAAATTGAAATACATTTGCTAAAAGTATATAATTACTGCTGTCTGTTCAGAAATGCATGAAATTATTCAGAATAGGCAACTACACCATGAGAAGGCCTATAATTTAGCAAAAGCAGATCAATAGTTTCTTAAAAAAAATAACCTAGCTGTTGATTGTAGCCCAATGACAGGAATAGCCTACAGTCAGGAACGCACGGCAAATCTGTCAGTGAAAAAAACAACATGCAGACAAAACAGGCCATTCGCAATATTTCAAATTCAATCGAGGGAAAACAGTTTAGAAAGCAAATGGCTCCTGCTGAAAAGAGAATACGCTATGCTGTAGGCTACCTAAATATTTGGTCAACTTCCAAATATTGTTTTACAAAGTAAAACAAGGGAGAGATAGGCTTTTGGCAGGAGCCATCAGCCATCGCCATTTTTAGGACTATAATTTCCTTATCATATTGTAGCCTATAATATGTGTCTCCACACACCTGGGCCTAGGCTATTGATGGATTCAAGACAAGGTCATTTTTATTGATTTCAGATTCTCAGTTTGTCAGTGTCAAAGTACCCTGCCATTTCGATCATATGTGCGGTATTAAAAAATACTCTGCCAAAGTCTCCATTCATGTAAAATTATGTAGAATTGAATGAAATGCATTTATAAAAGGTCACATTTTTCCCGCACCCTAGGCTACTAAAAATGTTCCCCATATGTGCAACTTCTGTAAGTGCCTCTACTCTACTGTTCTATGCCACTACACAAATGAGATGATATGCACGCAATGCTTTACTATAAAGGTGATTATTTTGTAATTTTTTTTGTAATGCGTTCTGGTACCTCAGAACTCTCCAGGTCACCCCCTTCTCGCGCTTACTTTTTATTCTGGCACCTCCCAATTTACAAATGCAGCACTGGAAAGCGCCTCTTCCCCCTCAGAAGGCTGAGATTTGGCATGGGCCCTCAGATCCTCAAAACGTTATACAGCTGCACCATTGAGAGCATCTTGACTGATGGCAACTGCAAGACACCCGACCGAAAGGCGTTAAAAAAGGGTGGTGAGTACGGCCCAGTATATCACTGGGGCTGAGCTCCCTGCCATCCAGGACCTCCATACCAGGCGGTGTAATAGGAAGGCCCAAAACATTTTCAAAGACTCTAGCCACCCAAGCTATAGACTGTTCTCACCGATACCACACGGCAAACAGTACCAGTGCACCAAGTCTGGAACCAACAGGACCCTAAACAGCTTTTACCCCCTAGCAATAAGACTGCTAAACAAGACTGCTAAATAGCTAATCAAATGGCTACATGCTGCTGCTACTGTCTATTATCTATCCTATTGCCCAGTCACTTTAACCCTAACTATATGCAAATAACTACCTCAATTACCTCGCACATCAACTCGGTACTGGTACTCCCTGAATATAGCCATGTTATTTTTACTTGTCATTGTTATTTGTTATTCACAGTGTATTTCCTCGTGTCACTATTTATATTTTATTTTTTATCTTTAACCCTGCATTGTTGACGAAGGACCCGTAAGTAAGCATTTCACTGTTAGTCTACACCTGTTGTTTATGAAGCATGTGACAAGTAAAATACAATTTTATTTACATTTACATTTACATTACATTTAAGTCATTTAGCAGACGCTCTTATCCAGAGCGACTTACAAATTGGTGCATTCACCTTATGATATCCAGTGGAACAACCACTTTACAATAGTGCATCTAAATCTTTTAAGGGGGGGGGGGGGGGTTAGAAGGATTACTTTATCCTATCCTAGGTATTCCTTAAAGAGGTGGGGTTTCAGGTGTCTCCGGAAGGTGGTGATTGACTCCGCTGTCCTGGCGTCGTGAGGGAGCTTGTTCCACCATTGGGGTGCCAGAGCAGCGAACAGTTTTGACTGGGCTGAGCGGGAACTGTGCTTCCTCAGAGGTAGGGGGGCCAGCAGGCCAGAGGTGGATGAACGCAGTGCCCTTGTTTGGGTGTAGGGCCTGATCAGAGCCTGAAGGTATGGAGGTGCCGTACCCTTCACAGCTCCGTAGGCAATCACCATGGTCTTGTAGCGGATGCGAGCTTCAACTGGAAGCCAGTGGAGAGAGCGGAGGAGCGGGGTGACGTGAGAGAACTTGGGAAGGTTGAACACCAGACGGGCTGCGGCGTTCTGGATGAGTTGTAGGGGTTTAATGGCACAGGCAGGGAGCCCAGCCAACAGCGAGTTGCAGTAATCCAGACGGGAGATGACAAGTGCCTGGATTAGGACCTGCGCCGCTTTAGGCAGGCAGGCATGTACATATTTATTATGGTTGAAGAGACATCTAATAATTTGGGAGAGGCTCTGACTGTTGGTTGGCCTCTATTTGTCTGAGAACCCAACCACCTAAAATATAATTCAATAAAAAAGTATTTCTCCAGAACAGAGCAATTGAAGTTATCAACTCATGTTGAGTGGATAGGGCCTTAAATATGCTGTACTAGTACAGCGGCCTCAAAGATCACAGCATGAAAAGACAACACATGTTCTGGGTCTATTCAAAGTTACAAACTGATAACATAGCGGTCTGTCTCTTTTTGCTCCTGAATTCTGTGTGTTGTTCAGGGAGGAAGATCCCAGCGCAAACAAAGGCAGGCTGAGGACAGTCTGAGACCATACCTGGGTAGAGTGGACCCAGGTGAGACAAGTCTGCTGTCTTTGTTAACTCTGTCCTAGTTGGTTTACATCCAACATTAAATTCATGCACAAACTCAGTTAATATTTAAAGCCTAGTGACAGTCACTTCCTCCACTGTTTCTCCATTTCTCCCTCCATCCCTCCCCATGTCCCAGTCCAACTGTGTGAGCTGCTGAAGTGTCACAGTCCAATGGGCTCCTGGTGCCAAGTGGTGCAGGACAACAGAGTCCTCGTCCCAAAGTGTGTGTGTCCGAAGACCTGCCCATGGTAGGGCCACACCACAAACTTAATTCAGTTATATTCAAGACAGGTGCATTACACCGATTAATATTCTAAGGCAAAATATTGTGGTTGCACAACATTGCGATGTTCATTTTCATAAATTACGAACCTGTCACAAAAAATGTCGTACTCGTCACGGAAAATGTCGTACTGGAGAGAAGAGGACCAAGGCGCAGCGAGACTGTGAATACTCATACTTTAATAGACTCAAGTAAGGCATCCACAGGAAAACCATAACACGACAGCAACAGTTTGCAGGCTAACAAACACAGTGCAAAACAACTACCCACAACCCCAAAGAAAAACACACACACCTATATAGGACTTCCAATCAAAGGCAACTCAACACACCTGCCTTCAATTGGAAGTCCCAATCACCAACAAACATTCACACACACAAAACTGCCACGTCCTGACCCCAAAACTAATACAATAGCTCCATCTGCTGGTCAGGATGTGACAGTACCCCCCCCCCCCCCAAGGTGCAGACCCCGGAATGCACCTACCAACAGAAAACACACAACAACAAAAAAAATCCCCAACAAAACCCATTAAACAATAACCCCTAAACAATAAGGGAGGGAAGGGAGGGTGGCTGCCGTCAACGACGGCACTGTGCTACACCCTCCCTCCCCAACCCACCTATCCTGGAGGTGGCTCAGGTGCAGGACGTGGACCTTGCTCCACCCTCGGCGTCGCCCACTTCGGTGGCCCCTCGGGCTGGGCCGGAGGACGGGAGGGCCCCTCGGGCTGGGCCGGAGGACAGGAGGGCCCCTCGGGCTGGGCCGGAGGACAGGAGGGCCACTC
Source organism: Salmo salar (assembly GCF_965601325.2). Classification (NCBI taxonomy): domain Eukaryota; kingdom Metazoa; phylum Chordata; class Actinopteri; order Salmoniformes; family Salmonidae; genus Salmo; species Salmo salar. The sequence goes on from NC_138291.1 coordinate 69,069,351, forward strand.
GGGCTGGGCCGGAGGACACGAGGGCCTCTCGGGCTGGGCCGGAGGACAGGAGGGCCACTCGGGCTGGGCCGGAGGGCAGTCGGGCCACTCTGGCGGCTCCGGGCAGTCGGGCCACTCTGGCGGCTCCGGCAGTCGGGCCACTCTGGCGGCTCCGGGCAGTCGGGCCACTCTGGCGGCTCCGGGCAGTCGGGCCACTCTGGCGGCTCCGGGCAGTCGGGCCACTCTAGCGGCTCCGGGCAGTCAGGCCACTCTGGCGGCTCCGGGCAGACGGGCCACTCTGGCATCTCCGGGCAGACGGGCCACTCTGGCATCTCCTGACTAGCGGGCGGCTCTGGCGGCTCCTGACTAGCGGGCGGCTCTGGCGGCTCCTGACTGGTAGGCAGCTCTGGTGACTTACGACTGGCGGGCAGCTCTGGCGACTCTTGACTGGCGGGCAGCTCTGGCGACTCTTGACTGGCGGGCAGCTCTGGCGACTTACGACTGGCGGGCAGCTCTAGCGACTTACGACTGGCGGGCAGCTCTGGCGACTTACGACTGGCGGGCAGCTCTGGCGACTTATGACTGGCGGGCAGCTCTGGTGACTCTTGACTGGCAGGCAGCTCTGGTGACTCTTGACTGGCGGGCAGCTCTGGTGACTCTTGACTGGCGAGGCTGGGCTGACGCACTAGACGCCTGATGCGTGGGGCTGGTACTAGATGTGCCAGCCTGGAGACACGCACCTCAGGGCTAGTGCGGGGAGCTGGCCTGGGGCTCCATCCTTGCCCCGTCAAACAGCCCTTATGCCCCCCCCCAAAAAAAATCTTGGGGCTGCCTCTCGGGTTCCCTTAGCTCCCTTAACTTGTCCTCCCAGGTCCATTGTTCCTCCTCGTTCTTCCGCTGCTTGGTCCTTTGGTGGTGGGTAGTTCTGTCACAAAAAATGTCGTACTCGTCACGGAAAATGTCGTACTGGAGAGAAGAGGACCAAGGCGCAGCGAGACTGTCAATACTCATACTTTAATAGACTCAAGTAAGGCATCCACAGGAAAACAATAACACGACAGCAACAGTTTGCAGGCTAACATACGCAGTGCAAAACAACTACCCACAACCCCAAAGAAAAACACACACACACCTATTTAGGACTTCCAATCAAAGGCAACTCAACACACCTGCCTTCAATTGGAAGTCCCAATCACCAACAAACATTCACACACACAAAACTGCCACGTCCTGACCCCAAAACTAATACAATAGCTCCATCTGCTGGTCAGGACGTGACAGAACCTATTGCATTAACTATTCAAATCAACACAAACATGAAATTATGTCTGATAGTACATTTGCTGAAAGTTAATGACCATTACAAACCAGAATCATGGAGATGGCTGTTACTTCCTTCCCACCCTGCCAGCAGGTACAAAAGTAACATTGCAGTAGTTCTATTCTCGGTCTATTTAATTTCAACTAATTTACCTAGCTCTATCAATCTCTGAGTAACTTTCGTCCCCGTTCTCCCTTACAGTAACACTTCCTCAAAATAGTCAGAATCGATCTAAGATAGATCAAGAAATTGGTAATTATTTAGAAATTTTTGCAGGTCTTAGTCACGCAATTGTACATCTAACTAAGATGTTTGGAGCAGTATTTCTCAAGTGAAAATAATTGCATGAAAACTAGTCATCTGTCATTGAATGACAGCAAACACTGTATTGAAGAATCCCTACTGTTGACCAATCACTGGCGAATGGGCGTAGACTTCGGCTATCGAACATCAGCTTGCCTCAAGAAAAAAATTTGTGTTCTCGAATAGCCCAAAAAAAACCTGCCGAACACCAAAATGAATGAAAACGTCACAAAATGTGTCAAAATACATGCGCAAACTGTTTTGATCAATAAGCATAAGTAAGCTTTATTCATTACACGTGTAATGATTTGTGTGTGCAGGCAGGGGGCACCAGTGTGCAGTGTTCTGGGAAAGACCTATGGCAACGAGTGTCTGCTGCATAGAGAAGCCTGCCGCAAGAGACGTCGCATTGGACTGGCTCATATAGGGCCCTGTCTTGGTAGGACACACAAACTCACAGTACTGTACCTACATAATAAGCCTTCTTCAAGTCCAGTTCCCACTTCATGCTTTCTTATGTTTGTTTCCAAGTTCCCAAGGCAAACTGCACAGAGGAGGAGTATGGCCAATTCCCATACCGCCTAATGGACTGGTTCCTCCTATTGAGTCGTATGGGAGAGTCTTATGCCCCCTACGCCCTGCCCCAGAGCTGCCTGAGCCATGCCCAGCGCACCCAACTAGCCCAGGTAACAGACAAGACAGAAGAAAAGGGCTTGGCAACTATGGTCCTGGAGGGCTGCAGTGTTTGCAAGATTTAGCTCTACCCAAGTGCTACTGCACCTGATTACACTTATCATGAACTATATTGAAGGGCATGGAGAGCACTTTGGCATAAGACCACTATGATTTGTGTTGTGGTGTTAAATTGCTAAGGTTAACAAGCTCCTGTTTAGCTTATTGTGTGGTCTTCCACAACTCAGAATGAGGGGGCTTACAGGAACCCCAGTATAAATAGACTGTCAATAATCACTCAATTATTCAATAAGAAAGTTAACTGGGTGGTAATATTATATCCCCATCCCTGCCTTCCTGTCCTCTCGCCATTCCTTTATCTATTCAACAAATCACATCCTTAACCTTCTCGTTGTCCTCCTTCCTCCTCCCTCCCACTCTGTCCATCCTCTTTGTAGTTATTGCCAAATAGGAGAACCTGGGCATGAATGGCACATTTTTGTCATTTAATATTCTTCTGCTGAGATGTTACCTCTCTTTCTTTTCCTGAATTGTGTAGCGGAGGTTTGCCCTGCTGGACAAGAACAAGGACGGGAAGCTGAGCCAGAGGGACCTGAGGAAGTTGCGCTACAAGAGGATGCCTCTCGAGCAATGTGCTAACTTCTTCTTCCAGTGAGCCCCACTCTGAATACACACTAGACATTCACATTTAGAGTGAGGGAAAAAAGTATTTGATCCCCTGCTGATTTTGTACGTTTGCCCACTGACAAAGAAATGATCTGTCTATAATTTTAATGGTAGGTTTATTTGATCATTGAGAGACAGAATAACAAAAAAATCTCCCTCGGCCTGGGGCTCCATGCAAGATCTCACCTCGTGGAGTTGCAATGATCATGAGAACGGTGAGGAATCAGCCCAGAACTACACGGGAGGATCTTGTCAATGATCTCAAGGCAGCATAGTCACCAAGAAAACAATTGGTAACACACAATGCCGTAAAGGACTGAAATCCTGCAGCGCCCGCAAGGTCGCCCTGCTCAAGAATACGTATACATGCCCGTCTGAAGTTTGCCAATGAACATCTGAATGATTCAGAGGACAACTGGGTGAAAGTGTTGTGGGCAGATGAGACCAAAATGGAGCTCATTGGCATCAACTCAACTCGCCGTGTTTGGAGGAGGAGGAATGCTGCTTATGACACCAAGAACACCATCCCCACCGTCAAACATGGAGGTGGAAACATTATGCTTTGGGGGTGTTTTTCTGCTAAGGGGACAGGACAACTTCACCGCATCAAAGGGACGATGGACGGAGCCATGTAGCGTCAAATCTTGGGTGAGAACCTCCTTCCCTCAACCATGGCATTGAAAATGGGTCGTGGATGGGTATTCCAGCATGACAATGACCCAAAACACACGGCCAAGGCAACAAAGGAGTGGCTCAAGAAGAAGAACATTAAGGTCCTGGAGTGGCCTAGCCAGTCTCCAGACCTTAATCCCATATAAAATCTGTGGAGGGAGCTGAAGGTTCGAGTTGCCAAATGTCAGCCTCAAAACCTTACTGACTTGGAGAAGATGTGCGAAGAGGAGTGGGACAAAATCCCTCCTGAGATGTGTGCAAACCTGGTGGCCAACTACAAGAAATGTCTGACCTCTGTGATTGCCAACAATCGTTTTGCCACCAAGTACTAAGTCATGTTTTGCAGAGGGGTCAAATACTTATTTCCCTCATTAAAATGCAAATCATTTTATAACATTTTTGATGTGTTTTTCTGGATTTTTTGTTGTTGTTATTCTGTCTCTCACTGTTCAAATAAATGTAACAAATAATCCTACCATTAAAATTATAGACTAATCATTTCTTTGTCAGTGGGCAAACGTACAAAATCAGCAGGGGATCAAATACTTTTTTCCCTCACTGTACTTTATCCTCTATGCACCACATACAAATTATGACAGATACAAATCCCCACTATGTTCATTATTGTCTTTATCAGTTGCCAACTATCAATATAATTCCATCTCAATCAATAAAGAAAACACTTATCAATTAAACTTATTAATTGAGAATGTTATGAAAAAATGTGACATTTGGGGCAATTACCTATTTGCAAAATGGAATGTCAAATGATTTCCTGAATGTAGAGGGTTAAAATGTCTCACCATGTCATGGCATTTACCCCATTCCATGTTGCACCTCCCATTCACATGTGCTCTCTGCACCCCATCCTCAACAGACATCCTCTGTGCCAATCAGCCTTCCTCTGAGCCCCCCTCTCCCTCTACTAACCAGCCAACCCCCCTCCCCACTCATCATTCTCCTCAATTCAATTCAAGGGGCTTTATTGGCATGGGAAACATATGTTAACATTGCAAGCAAGTGAAGTAGATACTATACAAAGTGAAATAAACAATACAAATGAACAGTAAACATTACACTCGCAGAAATTCCAAAAGAATAAAGACATTACAAATGTCACATTATGTAAACTCAGCAACAACAAAAAACGTCATCTCGCTGTCAACTGCGTTTATTTTCAGCAAACTTAACATGTGTAAATATTTGTATGAACATAACAAGATTCAACAACTGAGACAAAACTGAACAAATTCCACAGACATGTGACTAACAGAAATTGAATAATGTGTCCCTGAACAAAGTGGGGGTCAAAATCAAAAGTAACAGTCAGTATCTGGTGTGGCCACCAGCTGCATTAAGTACTGCAGTGCATCTCCTCCTCATGGACTGCACCAGATTTGCCAGTTATTGCTGTGAGATGTTACCCCACTCTTCCATCAAGGCACCTGCAAGTTCCCGGACATTTCTGGGGGGAATGGGCCTAGCCCTCACCCTCCGATCCAACAGGTCCCAGACGTGCTCAATGGGATTGAGCTCCAGGCTCTTTGCTGGCCATGGCAAAACACTGACATTCCTGTCTTGCAGGAAATCACGCACAGAACGAGCAATATGGCTGGTAGCATTGTCATGCTGGAGGATCATGTCAGGATGAGCCTTCAGGAAGGGTACCACATGAGGGAGGAGGATGTCTTCTCTGTAACGCACAGCATTGAGATTGCCTGCAATGACAACAAGCTCAGTCCGATGATGCTGTGACACACCGCCCCAGACCGTGACGGACCCTCCACCTCCAAATCGATCCCGCTCCAGTGTACAGGAGCGTACAGGCGTTCCTGGTGTAACTCGGGCAGTTGTTGTTGCCATCCTGTTCCTGTCCCGCGGGTGTGATGTTCAGATGTAATGATCCTGTGCAGGTGTTGTTACACGTGGTCTGCCACTGCGAGGATGATCAGCCGTCCTGTCCGTCCTGTCTCCCTATAGCGCTGTCTTAGGTGTCTCGCAGTACCGACTGCAATATATTGCCCTGGCCACATTTGCAGTACTCATGCCTCCTTGTAGCATGCCTAAGGCACGTTCACGCAGATGAGTAGGGACCCTGGCATCTTTCTTTCTGTGTTTTTCAGAGTCAGTAGAAAGGCCTCTTTAGTGTCCTAAGTTTTCATAACTGTGACCTTAATTGCCTACTGTCTGTAAGCTGTTAGCGTCTTAACTACCGTTCCACAGGTGCATGTTCATTAATTGTTTATGGTTCATTGAACAAGCATGAGAAACAGTGTTTAAACCCTTTACAATGAAGATCTGTGAAGTTATTTGGAATTTTACGAATTATCTTTGAAAGACAGGGTCCTTAAAAAGGGACATTTATTTTTTTGCTGAGTTTATATAGTGTTGTAATGATGTGCAAATGGTTAAAGTACAAAAGGGAAAATAAATAAACATGCATTTGGGTTGTATTTACAATGGTGTTTGCTCTTCAATGGTTGCCCTTTTCTTGTGGCAACAGGTCACAAATCTTTCTGCTGTGATGGCACACTGTGGTATTTCACCCAGTAGATATGGGAGTTTATCAAAATCGGGTTTGTTTTCGAATTCTTTGTGGATCTGTGTAATCTGAGGGAAATATGTGTCTCTAATATGGGCATACATTTGGCAGGAGGTTAGGAAGTGCAGCTCAATTTCCACCTCATTTTGTGGGCAGTGTGCACATAGCCTGTCTTCTCTTGGGAGCCAGGTCTGCCTACGGCAGCCTTTCTCAACAGCAATGCTATGCTCACTGAGTCTGTACATAGTCAAAGCTTTCCTTAAATTTGGGTCAGTCACTGTAGTCAGGTATTCTGCCACTGTGTACTCTCTGTTTAGGGCCAAATAGCATTCTAGTATGCTCTGTTTTTTGTTAATTCTTTCCAATTTGTCAAGTAATTATCTTTTTGTTTTCTCATGATTTGGTTGGGTCTAATTGTGTTGCTGTCCTGGGGTCTGTTTGTGTTTGTGAACAGAGTCTCAATACCAGCTTGCTTAGGGGACTCTTCTCCAGGTTCATCTCTCTGTAGGTGATGGCTTTGTTAAGGAAGGTTTGGGCATCGCTTCCTTTTCGGTGGTTGTATAATTTACCGTCTCTTTTCTGGATTTTGATAATTAGCGGGTATCGGCCTAATTCTGCTCTGCGTTCGTTATTTGGTGTTTTACGTTGTACACTGAGGATATTTTTGCAGAATTCTGTATGCAGAGTCCCAATTTGGTGTTTGTCTCATTTTGTGAAATCTTGGTTGGTGAGCAAACCCCAGATCTCACAACCATAAAGGCCAATGGGTTCTATACCTGATTCAAGTATTTTTAGCCAAATCCTAATTGGTATGTTGAATTTGATGTTCCTTTTGATGGCATAGAATGCCCTTCTTGCCTTGTCTCTCAGATCGTTCACAGCTTTGTGGAATTTACCTGTGGCGCTGATGTGTCTAGATGGAATTTGTATTTGTGGTCCTGGCGACTGGACCTTTTTTGGAACACCATTATTTTGGTCTGACTGAGATTTACTGTCAGGGCCCAGGTCTGGCAGAATCTGTGCAGAAGATCTAGGTGCTGCTGTAGGCCCTCCTTGGTTGGTGACAGAAGCACCAGATCATCAGTAGACATTGACTTCAGATTCTAGTAGGGTGAGGCTGAGTGCTGCAGACTTTTCTAGTGCCCTCGCCAATTCGTTGATATATATGTTGAAGAGGGTGGGGATTAAGCTGCATCCCTGTCTCACCCCATGGCCCTGTGGGAAGAAATGTGTGTGTGTTATTTTAACTGCACACTTGTTGTTTGTATACATGGATTTTATAACGTCGTATGTTTTTCCCCAAACACCACTTTCCATCAATTTTTATAGCAGACCCTTATGCCAAATTGAGTCTAAGGCTTTTTAGAAATCAAAAAAGCATGAGAAGACTTTGCCTTTGTTTTGGTTTGTTTGTTTGTCAATTGGGTGTGCAGGGTGAATACATGGTCTGTCGTATGATAATTTGCTAAAAAGCCAATTTGACATTTGCTCAGGACATTGTTTTCACTGAGGAAATGTATGAGTCTGCTGTTAATGATAATGCAGAGGATTTTCCGAAGGTTGCTGTTGACGCATATCCCATGGTAGTTATTGGGGTCAAATTTGTCCCCACTTTTGTGGATTGGGGTGATCAGTCCTTGGTTCCAAATATTGGGAAAGATGCCAGCGCTAAGGATGATGTTAAAGAGTTTTAGTATAGCCAATTGGAATTTGTTTTCTGTATATTTCATTGAGGATACCATCAACACCACAGGCCTTTTTGGGTTGGAGGGTTTTTATTTTGTCCTGTAGTTCATTCAAGGTAATTGGAGAATCCAGTGGGTTCTGGTAGTCTTTAATAGTTGATTCTAGGATTTCTATTTGATCATGTGTATGTTTTTGCTGTTTGTTCTTTGTTATAGAGCCAAAAATATTGGAGAAGTGGTTTACCCATACATCTCCATTTTGGATAGATTATTATTTGTGTTGTTGTTTGTTTAGTGTTTTCCAATTTTCCCAGAAGTGGTTAGAGTCTATTGATTCTTCAATTACATTGAGCTGATTTCTGACGTGCTGTTCCTTCTTTTTCCGTAGTGTATTTCTTTATTGTTTCAGTGATTCACCATAGTGAAGGCATAGACTCAGGTTTTCTGGGTCTCTATGTTTTTGGATGGACAGGTTTCTCAATTTATTTCTTAGGTTTTTGTATTCTTCATCAAACCATTGTCATTGTTGTTCATTTTCTTCAGTTTTCAGTTTACATTTTTTAGATTAGATAGGGAAGCTGAGAGGTCAAATATACTGTTAACATTTTCTACTGGCAAATTTACACCTTCACTATTACAGTGGAACATTTTGTCCAGGAAGTTGTCTAGAAGGGATTGAATTTGTTTTTGCCTAATTGTTTTTTGATAGGTTTCCACACTACATTCCTTCCATCTATAGCATTTCTTAATATTACTCAGTTCCTTTGGCTTTGATGCCTCATGATTGAGTATTGCTCTGTTCAGGTAGACTGTGATTTTGCTGTGGTCTGATAGGAGTGTCAGTGTGCTGACTGTGAACGCCCTAAGAGACTCTGGGTTGAGGTTAGTGATAAATTAGCCTACAGTACTACTGCCAAGAGATGAGTAATAGGTGTACCTACCATAGGAGTCCCCTCGAACCCTACCATTGACTATGTACATGCCCAGCATGTGACAGAGCTGCACGAGTTGTGACCCGTTTTTGTTGGTTATGTTGTCATAGTTGTGCCTAGGGGGGCATATGGGGGAGGGAATGCTGTCACCTCCAGGCAGGTGTTTGTCCCCCTGTGTGCTGAGGGTGTCAGGTTCTTGTCCGGTTCTGGCATTTAGGTCGCCACAGACTAGTACATGTCCCTGGGCCTGGAAATGATTGATTTCCCCTCCAGAATGGAGCAGCTGTCTTCATTAAAGTATGGGGATTCTAGTGGGGGATATAGGTGGCACACAGGAGGACATTTTTCTCTGTTAAGATCATTTCCTTTTGAATTTCTAGCCAAATGTAAAATGTTCCTGTTTTTTATTAATTCCATGGAGTGAGTTAGGTCTGCTCTATACCAAATTAGCATACCCCCTGAGTCCCTTCCCTGTTTCACACCTGGTCATTTGGTGGATGGGACTACCAGCTCTCTGTAACCTAGAGGTCAACCAGCGGGTCTATCTCCTCTATACCATGTTTCTTGTAGGATGACAATGTATGTATTTCCGATTTTTCACTATCTCTTCCATCCCTCTATCACTTCCTCCTCCATAACCCATGTCCTAATCGCTCTCTTTCCTTCCTACTATGTCTATTCAATCTCTGTCTCTCTCTATCTCCCCCTCCCCCTCTCCCGCCTCAGTCGTAAATCTTGTGTGTGTGCTGCCAGTCTGCAGTGACATGTTTTGTGGGAGTGGGGCTGGCCGGCTCAATGTCAAGCCATTCCCAGCAATGATAATGTTTATTACCCACTGAGCTTCCCGTTGTGTGTGGATTAGCACAAATGGAAATGGTACCCTTCAAAGATAATGTTTCTTTGTGGGTGAAGACAAATGTCAGTCTGTGCATATTGTATGCAGATGTGTTTGTTTGCATGTGTCCTTTGTGTTTGTGTGCTTAATTTGCCCTTCGTGTTTGTGTGTGTGCCTGTGTGTGTGTGTGTGTGTGTGTGTGTGTGTGTGTGTGTGTGTGTGTGTGTGTGTGTGTGTGTGTGTGTGTGTGTGTGTGTGTGTGTGTGTGTGTGTGTGTGTGTGTGTATTTGCAACAGTAGGCCTATATGTTTGTTTATGTATATTCTCTGTAAGCAGGTCATGTGACCATAACAAGAACAGTAAGGTGACCCTGCATGAATGGATCTCCTGTCTGGTGGATCGCTCAGAGAGCTGGTTCCACAACTTCATGTGTGGGTGCAATCACTTACCCTCACTATCTAAATTATGCTACATTACCTGTAGATCCTAGTGTGTCGTGTGTTTCATCTTTAATTGAAGAAAATTTGATTACAGCAAATTTTTAAATTACAGCAAATGTTTCTTTCTCTCTCTGACAGCTATGAAAATGGGATCCAGTAAGCTGTGTCCCATGAAGCCCAACAACCACCTTTGATCTGGACATCAACACATCTCCTCTCGCTTGTCTACATGTGCATCTGTTTATCACTGCTATCTACAATAATAAGCATCAAAGATGATCCACTTTTCTCCACTTCCAGCATCATACTCCCCTAACAAACACAGTACTGAGTGTGACAGTTTTTGATTTACGACATCTGTTTTGTGACGGTCACTGTACATTCATCTGTGTGGAGAAATGGCCTGTAATAAATGTCTATGAGACCTGGCTGCCCCGTTAGTGTCTGTATGGGGATGGCCTGAGGAGAGAGGGGCTCATTAAGAACCAAGAGGACGTGTCGCATGGATCAAGCATCCAATTACTGTGGGAAAGAGAGATGGAGAAAGACTCACAGAGACAGTGGGATACTATGATAGAGGTAAGAGATGGAAAAGAGATGATGGAAGGCGAGGAAGCTTAGTGTGAGACGCCGTGACCAGGGAAGGGAACGAGGGATAATGGAGGGGAGGGATCAGAAATTAGAAAAAGAACGGGAGGGGGATGGAATAGTCGGAAAGAAGTAAAGTTAGGGGAAAAATAAAGTATGTGAGAAGAGGTTTGATGTGGGGAATATTAGCCACAGCGTATGATATTTGTCAAGAGGAAATGTAGAAATAATGACTTCTTGTAATGTCAAAGATCCAAATCCTTAGCCCTTAACAGGCTTATACATTCCAGTACATTCTATCATATTGAGGTATTTCAGCTGTTGCCTCAGCTTTTCCATAGCTCTAGTTTTTGTTTTGTGTATGTGCGTGTGTGCGTGCGTGTGTGCGTACGTGTGTGTGTGTACTCTCAAAGATCAGTAGGGGATGTACGTGGCCCGGGGTGGGTTCTTCCGTTCCACTGGTGTCTCTGGACTAATTAGCCCTCATATTTTGCTTCGCCAGGAGGATGGGGAGAGAAAGAGAGAGAGAGATATTTCAATATTCAACATAGGATAGAGATGCTTCCCAGACATGGGGCAAATGAGGAATGAGAGTTGCAATGTGTCCAGAAAAAAACCAAAGAATCAAAACAAGATTTTTTCCTGACGTCTCAGATTCGCTCTCATCACTTTTGATGAAGACGAGACCACTGGAGGCTGTAAAACATATCAGAGTTAGAAAAAAGAAGATAGGAAAAAAAACAGACGGCGAGGGCAGCTGTAAATGAAGAGATATAGGTATGTGATCGGAGATCAGCCAGAGCCAATTGAGAGCAGACTGTATTTGCTAATGAGTGACCTGCAAATCAAGCTGTTAAGGCAGTCACCACGGCGAGGAGAAAGGAGATCTGAATACAAAGTCCCAGCTTCAATTGCTCCCCCATCCCAGGGGACTTGCTCCTTTATCTGTGAAAATGAAATGAATTGTTGGCGCCACCCCTGGAGGTCCCAGTGTCCCCTCCCTCTTTGTGTCTTCATCCCCCTCACGTTGATACATTCCCACTTATTACCTCAGGACCGCCTGCCCCACCTTCAAATCTACCCTCCCACACCCAGGGGAGGCTAATACTGATCCAAAGGCTGCCTATCCCATCCCAGCCAGTTGTCCCTCCCTACTTACTCACACTCACCTACAATCATTCTCTTCTCTTTCTGTTGTCATGTTGGAAGTTGAGTAGCTCAATCTTTCCCACCTCCCAACCCAACCTTTTCCTCTCCCCCTGGTGATCTGATCTGAGATGGTGTTTGTCCTCTCTCTCTCTCTCTCTCTCCTCTCTCTCTCTCTCTCTCTCTCTCTCTCTCTCTCTCTCTCTCTCCTCTCTCTCTCTCTCTCTCTCTCTCTCTCCTCTCTCTCTCTCTCTCTCTCCTCTCTCTCTCTCAAGGGACTCTCTGCCAGCTCAGGAGCAGATGGGTGGCTGGTGTTGATATGTTGTTAAAAATAAAGATTCCTGTTAACCCGTTGTCAGCTAGCGCCCTTTCTTTCTTTCTTTCTTTCTTTCTTTCTTTCTTTCTTTCTTTCTTTCTTTCTTTCTTTCTTTCTTTCTTTCTTTCTTTCTTTCTTTCTTTCTTTCTTTCTTTCTTTCTCAAACACTGCCCACGCAACACTTTACAACATAGTCGCAGTACTGTGCCACTACCGCTCTGCAGACAGTAGCCCAGCTGTCTGTCCCATACGACTGAGCCCTGGCCTTAAAAACATGATATTTAATACATGATTGTCATAAAGACGGCCTGCTGCATTATGCATGACTCGTAAGCAGACATAAATAATAAATGAAACCAGCAATTTTGTGGTTTCTGCCATGCAATTATTTAAATTACATTTTCTGTCTTGGTTTTTGTTGCTCTCAGCGGATCGAGTTAGTCCAGTGACTGTTTGTCGATAAGTTATTAAAGGCAACACAAGAGAGGGAAAGCTGTGGGATCAAAATAAATATTCAGGCCAGCGCTGATGGTGCAGATCCCACCAGAGAGAGAGAAAACGACAGACGGAGAGATAGTGTGCATTTTGTGGGTGTCTGTCCTGATATACCTGTCATATGCCAGCATGCAGGCTGAGTTACCTTACAGATACAACGGGAGAGAGGTGAATTATGGGACAGGAATATTCTTCTGACATTACTTTGGCTCCATCAGATACGCTGATCCATTTCCTGCACTAAACAGCAGCACTGAAATAAATTAAATATACGGACAGTCAGTTGTATATAGGCTATAACCCCAAAAGGTTAATCAGAATCTTGCCTTCAAACGCATCAGCCATATCGTGCTCTGCCAGATTGTCAACTTTTAAAACTTCAGAGGGATTCTAAAGTGGGCCAGGGAGAGAGAGAGAGGGGAGAGCTGTTAGCTTTGAAAGAGAGTCCAGCAGCAGTGAGGGGTCCTTCCTAAAAGGGGAAACAGATTTTGCCACTGCTCTGATCATTAATATATTAATCTATTTTTTTCCAGGAGGTTTTGCTTTAAGCCCCCATATTGCAGAGGGCTCTCAGGTTTGTCTAAGGACAGACAATACTCCCTCTGGGTGAAGTGGCTCCATTCAGAGGACCTCAATAGTCCTACTGAAGTAGCTAGTGAATGGGTGGGAAAAGCCCTGGCGAGAGAAAAGAGAGGGGAGTTAGCACACAATGCAAACAGCCTCTTTGGTTTTCTGATGATATTGACTGAAGACCGGAAGAAAGAGTACCTACATGCGGTTCTCCATTGTGTGTCTTTGTGTGTCAATGTGCACCTTGCTCCTCTGAGAGCTGTACTTGACCCATACCTCCTCACACCATACCATACCACACCACTCCACCCCAACTTAGATTTTTGTTTCTTGCCCTACGTTGTGTACATTTTCAGTTCACAACACTCTGCTGCATTGTGGTTTGTCATTGACATGACTGCTGTTTGTTATTCTTGTGTTCATAGTCAATTAGAGGCACCAAATCAAATGGCAGAAGAAAATGTGACGTCAAGCTCCCACAGTTCATACTCAATATAGATCTTATCAGATCGTCCAGCAAATGGTTAATGTGGGCAAGTTTTGTATCATCATTCACCCCCTCTCCATTCTCCACCACTACCTCTGACAACTCCCCCCCACCTTCTGCACACACACACTCCCCTCACCACCACCCCCACTCCCACTCTGTGACCTCACCACCCTGAACACACATACACACACACTACACACGTGTGCCTACCTCTGTTTGATTTGTGCTGCTCACTGAGATCTGAACTGGACTGGAGAAGAGGAGAGACATTTGAGAGGGAAAAAAACTAGAGAGAAATAGGAGAAGAGGATAGAGAAGAGAAGAGAGAGAAGCTTCACTCACAGACGATGACATTCACATAGCGATCACAGATCTTGTAGGACTCGTATGGGGTAAGGCTCCACGTGTGACTGAGTGGGACCTACAGATACCCAATACTGTGCTTTGGGACCTGACACCACACTGAGAGTGGTGCTGAGGCAGCCGGACACCTACTAAAGCAGAAAGCAAGCTCCAAGGGAGGGAAAGGGGCATCCAACAACAACCTGTGTTGTTTGCTCGAGCTCCTCCTCCCGTCCATCTCTCATCCTCCTTTCGTTCATCTCTCCTCTCATCCCTCATATTCTGCTCTGGAGTGGGAGAGTCTGTCTGCACTGTGAGGTAAGGACAAGCATGTTGTTGTCAAGTGCCTGTGTGTGCATTATCTTGAAATGTTCACATCGATAAACAAGTCTGGATGTTATTCAAACTTGTTTCTACATCAGAGCAGTTCATTTTTTTCTCTCAGCCTCAGGAGGTTGGAGAAAGCTGTGTGGGGGTTTGGAGTACTTTGGGTTTGTTGTCGGTGGGACAAGTACATGACGCAAATAATGAAGCTTTTATGTTTTTTTGTGTTTTTTTCACCTAATTTTCTACATACTATAGCTTTCCTTTAAACCACTGTATGTTTCACTATGACTGCTTGTCTGTCAATCATTTGTCTGTCTCTCTGTCAGTCAACCTGCCTTTTTATTTCATCCATCTCTCCTCTCATCCCTCATATTCTGCTCTGGAGTGGGAGAGTCTGTCTGCTCTGTGAGGTAAGGACAAGCATGTTGTTGTCAAGTGCCTGTGTGTGCATCATCTTGAAATGTTCATATCGATAAACAAGTCTGGATGTTATTCAAACTTGTTTCTACATCAGAGCAGTTCATTTTTTTCTCTCAGCCTCAGGAGGTTGGAGAAAGCTGTGTGGGGGTTTGGAGTACTTTGGGTTTGTTGTCGGTGGGACAAACAGATGATGCAAATAGTGAAGATTTTTATGTATTTTTTCTGGGTTTTATTTACTTCATTTTCTACATACTGTAGCTTTCCTCTAAACCACTGTTTCACTATGACCGCTTGTCTGTCAATCACTTGCATGTCTCTCTGTCAGTCAACCTGCCTTTTTCTCTGTCTCTCTGTCAGCCGGTATCTCAGTATGTTCCTCTAGCTCCCCATAAGAGTTGCTAAGTGTGACTGTGAAGTGGGAAGTGATAGCAGAAGGAAAGAGGACATAATGAAGGAGGACATCAGAGAGATCTAGCAATAATGTGTGTGTGTGTGTGTGTGTGTGTGTGTGTGTGTGTGTGTGTGTGTGTGTGTGTGTGTGTGTGTGTGTGTGTGTGTGTGTGTGTGTGAGAGCGAGCGAGCGAGAGTGTGAGAGAGAGAGCGAAAGGGATGGTGAGAAAGAGGGGGTGGTGGATATAAGGGAGAGAGACGGCTAACACACTCAGACACACTAGCAGTGGGGTAGAAGCACCCTCTACACTCCACCTCCGACTCCCTCGCCATATCATGTCCCCCCAAACCATATCCCATATTAGTGAGGATACATAAAATCCTTTGGGGACCTACCCATGCCATTTAATCTGTCCCTCTAACCCACTCACAGGAGGCAGATGGGACCCCCTAAGTCTAGGACAGAAGACATCTGACACAGTGTCTATACCGATACCAAAGCAAACCAAAATTGGTTCTGTGAAAGTTCCCAGAACATTTGTTAGGTCTGAGTAAATCTTCTCATAACACAAACACTGTCCAGTCGTGGTGATGATTATAGAATGATTGTATAAAACATTTGCCTGATGTTGCAAGAACATTCCTAGAACACATTTAATCTGTTTTTTAAAGGCTCCTAGAATGTTTCATTTGGTTGTGGGAAGAGTGTAATGAGAACAAAAATATATGTTCCCAAAACACAAAAACTGTCCAATTGTGCAGATGATTATACGGCGCTTCTTTTAGGGAGTATAAAACCTTCACTTGATGTTAAAAGAACGTTCCCAGAACACATTTCATTTGTTCTTTAAAGGTTCCCAGAATGTTTCATTATGTTGTGGGAACAAT
The DNA here is from genome assembly GCF_965601325.2 of Salmo salar. Classification (NCBI taxonomy): domain Eukaryota; kingdom Metazoa; phylum Chordata; class Actinopteri; order Salmoniformes; family Salmonidae; genus Salmo; species Salmo salar. The sequence continues at coordinate 69,085,391 of NC_138291.1, forward strand.
TTGGTGGAAACATTGTGGGGACATTACTAATGATTCAGTATGTTCCCAAACATAAAAACTGTACAGTTGTGCGGAAGATTCTACAATGTTTTTTTTAGGGTGCAAAAACATTCACCTGGTTTTACAAGAATTTTCCCAGAGCACATTTTGTCTGTTATTTTAATGTTCCCAGCATGTTTCATTAGGTTATGGGAACATTGTGTCGATACGACAAGAGATATGTTCCAAAAACACAAAAACTGTCCATTTGTGCTCATTATAACAATGTTTCTATTAGGTTGAAAATAATGTTGCTTGAAGTTGTAAGAACATTCCCAGAAAACATTTTTGATGTTCTTCAAAAGTTCCTAAAACATTTATTTAGGTTGTGGGAACATTGTGAGACTATCACAAGAGATAGGTTCCCAAAACACTAGAACTGTTCAGTTGTAAGTTCATTTTTATGACGTTCATAGCATTGTTTTATGTTTAAGGTGATATTTCATTGATGTTCACACAATATACATTTGACCTTTTCTTTGAGGTCCTCAGAACATTTCAAGAACGTTTAGAAAATGTTATATTTAAGTTTGTGTAGCTCCTTAAAACATAAGCAGATTGGAATACATCCCCATTGTGTTTGTCAATTTGCATAGTGTACTTTTGGGTGATATAGAGAAACATTCCTTTTACATTTCATTCACAGGACATTTGAACAACATTTAATCATACAAAGACACCCATATGTTCTACACTTAATATGTTGATAATGTGCACATTATTTCATTCATAGGACATTTAATTACACAAACATACTTATTCACATCATATGTTGACAATTTGCACATGCAGGCTTTGAACCTGCAATGTTTGGTTCCACTAGAAAGATAATTAACCTTCTGCGACACCAGTGGATAGCTATGGCCTTGTGTTTTTTCCCCCAGTCAAACATGGTCAATCAGGACACAACACAGAACAGTTATTAAAATGTTCCCATCCTCTTCATATTCTGTGTAATTGTAACACTGTATATTATGATTTTCTTTCTTCATCACATATGTTGAGAATCTTATGAAATGTGATTTTGAAATTGAGAAAAGGTAAAAAAAAACGTATTTAGTTTGATGGTTCAGAGTCTGTATATAAGAAGCATATGAATACATAAGAATACAAGTTATATAAAGGAAGCTCTTTCCAACTAAAATCACATTTCACAAGACTTTCAACACATGATGAAGAAAGAAAATCACAAATTACAGTCTTACAAGTACACAGAATTTGAAGAGGATGTGAACATTTTAATAACTCAGAAATTGTGTTATGTGTCCTTATTTGACCATATTTGACTGATAAAAAAGCTCCACAAGGCCAAAGCTATCCCCTGGTGGCGAAGAGAGTTAATTATCTGGCTGCAGTTCTGAAGATTGCATCTTCAATCCCACATATTCTGTAACCATTTTCCTGTAACCAAGTGAAATTGAGGCCCAGATATACTCCACTAAAAGAGAGGTTGTCTTTATTTCATCCAGATATATAAATCCAGTCAGAAATGCAGAAAAAAAAGCATTGTGTAAAAATTGACGGTTCAAATAAATAAAAACATCATACTTTGAGACGCTTGATATGCTGATCCTAGATCAGCACTCAGTCTTGTAAATATAAATATGGGCCTAGAAGTACGCAGCATACTGTGCGCTTGGAAAGTATTCAGACCCCTTCACTTTTTTCTCATTTTGTGACGTTCCAGCCCTATTCTAAAATGTATTAAATCGTTTTTTCCCCCTCATCAATCTACACACAATACCCCATAACGACAGAGCAAAAACAGGCAAATTTATTAAAACCAAAATACTGAAATATTACATTTGCACAAGTATTCAGACCCTTTACTCAGTACTTTGTTGAAACACTTTTGGCAGCGATTACAGCCTCGAGTCTTCTTGGGTATGACGCTACAAGCTTGGCACACCTGGTTGATGTTTTGGACAATGTTTTGCTCACGCGGACTGGAATATGTTCTGGTCAGACTCAGAGAACAACATTGACTTATACGCTGACTCTGTGAGTGCGTTTATAAAGAAGTGCATTGGAGATGTTGTACCCACTGTGACTATTAAAACCTACCCTAACTAGAAACCGTGGATGTGGCATTAGCGCAAAACTGAAAGCGCGATCCATCGCATTTAACCATGGAAAGAGGTCTGGGAAAATGTCTGAATATAAACAGTGTACCTATTCCCTCCGCAAGGCAGTCAAACAAGCGAAATGCCAGTACAGGGACAAGGTGGAGTCGCAATTCAATGGCTCAGACACTAAACGTATGTGGCAGGGTCTACAGGAAATCACGGACTACAAAAAGAAATCCAGCCACGTCACAGACACCGATGTCACGCTTCCAGACAAACTAAACACCTTCTTTGTGGATTATACAGTGCCACTGTCGCGGGCCGCTAACAAGGACTGCGCCCCCGCCCCCCCCTCTTCTCCGTGGCTGACGTGAGTAAAACATTTAAACGTGTTAACTCTCGCAATGATGCCGGACCAGACAGCATCCTTAGTCGCGTCCTCAAAGCATGCGCAGACCAGCTGGCTGATGTGTTTACGAACATATTCAATCGTTCCTTATCCCAGTCTGTTGTCCTCACCTGCTTCAAGATGGCTGCCATTGTTCCTGTACCCAAGAAGGCAAAGATAACTGAACTAAGTGACTACCACCCCGTAGCATTCACTTCTGTCATCATGAAAGGGCTTTGAAGACTAGTCAAGTATCATATCACCTCCACCTTACCGGCCACCCTAGACCCACTTCAGTTTGCATACCGCCCCAACAGATCCACAGACGACGCAATCGCCATCACACTGCACACTGCCCTATCCCATCTGGAGAAAATTAATACCTATGTAAGAGTGCTGTTCATTGACTACAGCTCAGCATTCAACATCATAGTACCCTCCAAGCTCATCATCAAGCTGGAGGCCCTGGGTCTCAAACCCGCTCTGTGCAATTGGGTCCTGGACTTTCTGACCGGCCACTCCCAGGTAGTAAAGGTAGGAAACAACATCTCAACTTCGCTGACCCTCAACACTGGGGCCCCACAAGGGTGCGTGCTCATCCCCCTCCTGTACTCCCTGTTAACCCACGACTGCGTGGCCATGCACGCCTTAAACTCAATCATCAAGTTTGCAGACGACACAACAGTAGTGGGCTTGATTACCAACAACGACAAGATAGCCTACAGGGAGGAGGTGAGGGCACTCGGAGTGTGGTGTCGGGAAAACAACTTCTCACTCAACATCAACAAAACAAAAGGAGATGATCGTGGACTTCAGGAAACAGTAGCGGGGGCATCCCCTTATCCACATCGAAGGGACAGCAGTGGAGAAGGTGGAAAGTTTTAAGTTCCTCGGCGTACACATCACAGACAAACTGAAATGGTCCACTCACACAGACAGTGTGGTGAAGAAGGCGCAACAGCGCCTCTTCAACCTCAGGAGGCTGAAGAAATTTGTCTTGTCACCCAAAACCCTGACAAACTTTTACAGATGCACAATCGAGAGCATCCTGTCGGGCTGTATCACAGCCTGGTACGGCAACTGCACCACCCTCAACTGCAAGGCTCTCCAGAGGGTGGTGTGGTCTGCACAATGCATCACTGGGGGCAAACTACTTACCCTCCATGACACCTACAACACCCAATGTCACAGGAAGGCCAATAAGATCATCAAGGACATCAACCACCAGAGCCACTGCCTGTTCACACTGTTACCATCCAGACGGTGAGGTCAGTACAGGTGCATCAAAGCTGGGACTGAGAGACTAAAAAACAGCTTCTATCTCAAGGCCATCAGACTGCTAAACAGCAATCATTAACTCAGAGAGGCTGCTGCCTACATTAAGACCCAATCGCTGGCCACTTTAATAAAGGGATCACTAGTCACTTTATACAATGCACTCTAAATAATGCCACTTTAATAATGTTTACATATCTTACATTACTCATATCACATGTATATACTATTTTATACCATCTATTGCATCTTCGCCATCACTCATCCATATACTTACATGTACATATTCTCATTCACCCCTTTAGATTTGTGTGTATTAGGTAATTGTTGGGGAATTGTTAGATTACTTGTTAGATATTACTGTTAGGTAATATTGTTAGATATTACTGCACTGTCGGAACTAGAAGCCCAAGCATTTTGCTAAACTCGCATTAACATCTGCTAACCATGTGTATGAGACAAATAAGATTTGATTTGATTTGATTTATTTGGGGAGTTTCTCACATTCTTCTCTGCAGATCCTCTCAAGCTTTGTCAGGTTGGATGGGGAGCATCGCTGCACAGCTATTTTCAGGTGTCTCCAGAAATGTTCAGTCAGGTTCAAGTCCGGGCTCTGGCTGGTCCACTCAAGGACATACAGAGACTTGTCCCGAAGCCACTCCTGCGTTGTCTAGGCTGTGTGCTTAGGGTCATTGTCCTGTTGAAAGGTGAACCTTCGCCCCAGTGTGAGGTCCTGAGAACTCTGTAGCAGGTTTTCATCAACGATCTCTCTGTACTTTGTTCATCTTTCCCTCAAGAACGACTAGTTTCTCAGTCCTTGCCGCTGAAAAACATCCCCACAGCATGATGCTGCCACCACCATGCCTCACCGTAGGGACAGTATTGGCCAGGTGATGAGTGGTGCCTGGTTTCCTCCAGATGTGACGCTTGGAATTCAGGCCTGAGTAAAGCATCTCAATACTTATGTAAATGGCATATTTCATTTTTTTTATTTTTTTTTTTTGCTTTGTCATTAAGGGGTTTTGTGTCTAGATTGATATGGACAATTAAAACAAATCTATTTTAGAATAAGGCTGTAACATAACAAAATGTGGGAAAAGTCAAAGGATCTGAATACTTTCCGAGTGCACTATACAGTATGTGGCACCAGTTATGAACCCATTAGACGTGAAGCTGTAGAAAACACCAATCATTTCAATATATGTGCCTCCTTCCATCACACTTTGCCTTCTTTTGCTCCATTTCTCATTTATTACTCTGGACCCCAGCCTCCCCCTCTTCTCATTTCTCAAAATGTTCTCTCACTCTCCCTCACTCTGCATCTCTCATTTCTCAATATTTCAATCTTTCTCACTCTCACCTCCCTCTCTCATTTCTCTCTCTCTCCCTTTCTCCCTCTCTGTAAAAGCTTTATGGGTGTGTTGACTCCACTACTTGGATAATGAGATCCTCCATACTTTGTAATGATGCAACTGTTGTTGTAACTCAGAGGTCCCAGGGCCTGATCAAGACTCAGATGCATATGCCTAGAACCTACGTACAATTGTCATCTGATCTGCAGGGCACAGCCTTGACGCCGACAAACACACGTTGAGAAGCAGGCGTTTTTTGAAGACTGTGACTTTGAATGAATGCATTTTTTCTCTGGGGACGAGAGCCGAGACCTGTAATCATATCTACAAATCATCACAACAGTGAGAACAGGAAAGAAAAAGCAGCCCAATCTGAAATCTGTTTCAAAGTTCTTGTGGCTTTGTCTGCTTTTGTCAAGAGAATCTGTCTCCCAATTGGATTATACTGAAGCACCTCCAGATGTTGTTTGTGTTTTTCCAAACTGAAGTGGCGGATTTCCGTTAACAAAGGCTGCAACGACCATGAAAAAATACCCTCTATTTAGAGAACAAACCCATTTGTACTGGCATACTATAAATAGATCTATATATTCAAATGAATCCACTTCTGAGAGATATTTGCAACCCACTTCACGCTTTGAAAGTCGTACGATGAGTGATTTTTCACCAAGTGTCAAGCTGCGCTATACAGATCCCAGTAATATAGCGTGGCAATTTGCTTTCCCGCATGAATAATTCCGTGTGAATAGCGGAAATGTTTCCTCATATCAATGAATCATCTGCTGCTAGACCTCTTTAGTACATCATGAACAGTAGGAGCAGAACTGTATGTGATGGAACTGATGGATGCTTTTGACCTTTCCCCTGCTCTTTCAGTCCCTGGGAGACGGCAGAGTGGTGACAGTGTGAATGATGGCAGCAATGGCCCTGTCCTGGTATCTCTGCCTGGCCGTGACTCTCCTCTGTGGCCCCTCCTGGCCCCAAGGACACTCGGCTCTGGCCCCTGAGAATGAGGTGCCACTCCGCCCCACCGCCTGGCTGCCTGATGGAAAGGTCACCTCCATACATCTGCCCAAAGGACGCACCCGGAGGTACAGTATAGAGACCACGTCAGAGGAGGTGGATAGTATTGCACACTGAATGTTTATGTTCCGTGTCCTGGACAAAGATTGAAATACTTATTAAGAAAGGCCCCTGTTTAAAATGATGTCACAACAATAGGCTATGTTATTACAAGCTACCCAAATGGTAATTTCCTGTGTAATTCTTCATGGGTTTGAGCAAAAACAATGATAGCCTTAATCTTAATAGCCATTTCTTTGGTTGTTGGAAAGGCAGTGGTTGAGTGTAGTGTGGCCCCATGGGCAGGAAGAGCAACCCGCTTGGCCCGGGCTCTGCTGATCATGTCAGTGGTAGAGCTCTAACCCTGGGAGCTGTAAATTGGAATATGGGCATCCCTGTGAGCTGTCCATCTGTCCATCCATGCAGCCATGCATTACAAAACAGATTTTTTTTTAAATGAGGAAAAAATCCGCTAATTATGATTCTAATTAATCAATCAGTTAAACTATGTATTGCCCTTGACAACATTAGCACGGCACAGCTGTTGATAAACTGCAGCACATCAGCAGTTGATCCAGAAAATATATGTAAAAGAATGATACTATTTTTCAATGGGCAGAGTAAATATTCCGGAGCCTATGACAACATAGAGGTCAATTACATCTCAATATTGAATGTCTCACCTTGATGAGTTATGTTGGTGAAAATACAAAGATGATCAAATATTGCTGACTGAGTTGGTGATTGATAATGATAGTCATGGTTAATTGGTGAATTTGAATCTAATTATATTGTGGAGGAGATGAACAATAAGCTTGTAGAAGGAGACCAGAATGTCTAAGCACAGAAATGTGATGTTGGATTGACACCTGTAGTCTAACATTGTGTGTCCATAGACTGCAGTTCTGTGGATTGTCATCGCACACGGTGAGGAGGGATATCTAATGTAGCAATCCAATGACAAATGTTTCATGGTCCTATAATTGCCCAACATTCCAAAGCAACATTGCTGTCTTCATGCTATGCACGATTTTAGAAGGTTACAGCAAAGAGATATCCATCTGTACAGCGCAGGTCGATGAAAGCTTATCACAGATCGTTAGTTGAACTCTCCTTGTTTGCTTTACGAGCTTAACAGTGTATGGGAGAAACAAAGGAGTGGACATTTTCTAAAAACACTTGGAATGCTTTGACGGCTACATGTACAGTACTTTTCTTAGTAACAGTATGTTGTTACATTTGAAAGGGGGAAGAAAAATACATGAGAATTTAATAGACAATCCCTTTTTCGTGTGGTACCTATCTTCGTGCAGACTGTACTTCACATTGAAGAAGGTTGTGATGATGTCTGTGACCGTCAGTCCCTGTGACCTCCCCATCGAATGGACCCTCGCAGCCCGAACCCTGAAGGACAAACCGCCTAAAAATCCACACTGTAAGTGGGAAACACTGATAGAAAATAAAGGCAACTACACACAACACCCTCTCACATGCAATTCCTATTCATATCAATTCAGTTTCATTACACCTCAATCCAATTCACACTGGAGCCATTTATTTTTGACATAGTGTCCATTTAAAGACTAACCCTGGTCATAAATGTCTACAAGATAGGAGAGACTTAATCAGTCCATTGGTCTTGCTCTCTCTTTCCACCTCTCTCTCTTTTCCTCTCTCCCTCTCTCTTACTCACACACACACAGTACTGAGCCCAGGCCTAGTATATCACTGGACAATCTGCCCAACCATTTTACCTTCAAAGCAAGAAGGACAGTAATATCTAAATGTCACACTTTTTTCCTGAATGTAAGAGAGATTAGATGGATGTTTGTATTAAAGTATGATTATATCTGGCTCACATACAGTACAGTGGCTTGCGAAGGTATTCACCCCCTTGGCATTTTTCCTATTTTGTTGTTCCACTTACAACGTGGAATTAAAATAGATTTTTTTCGGGGGTTTGTATCGTGTGATTTACACAACATGCCTACCACTTTGAAGATGCAAAATATTTTTTATTATGAAACAAACAAGAAATAAGACAAAAAACTTGAGAGTGCACAATTATTAACTATTCACCCCCCCCCCAAAGTCAATACTTGTTATTAATATTATTAATTCATAATTATTATAATGTAGAGCCACCTTTTGCAGCAATTACAACTGCAAGTCTCTTGGGTTATGTCTCTATAAGCTTGGCACGCCTAGCCACTGTGATTTTTGCCCATTCTTCAAGCAAAACAACTCCAGCTCCTTCAAGTTGGATGGGTTCCGCTGGTGTACAGCAATCTTTAAGTCATACCACAGATTCCCAACTGGATTGAGGTCTGGGCTTTGACTAGGCCATTCCAAGACATTTACATTTTTCCACTTAAACCACTCGAGTGTTGCTTTAGCAGTATGCTTAGGGTCATTGTCCTGCTGGAAGGTGAACCTCTGTCCCAGTCTCAAATCTCTTGAAGACTGAAACAGGTCTCCCTCAAGAATTTCCCCGTATTTAGCGCCATCCATTATTCCTTCAATTCTGACCAGTTTCCCAGTCCCTGTCGATGAAAAACATCCCCACAGAATGATGCTGCCACCACCATGCTTCACTGTGGGGATGGCGTTGTTGGGGTGATGAGATGTGCTGGGTTTGTGCCAGACATAGCGTTTTCCTTGATGGCCAAAAACCTACATTTGACCAGAGTACCTTCTCCCATATGTTTGGGAGTCTCTCACATGCCTTTTGGCGAACACCAAACATGTTTGCTTATTTTTTTCTGTAAGCAATGGCTTTTTTCTGGCCACTCTTCCGTAAAGCCCAGCTCTGTGGAGTGTATGGCTTAAAGTGATCCTATGGACAGATACTCCAATCTCCGCAGTGGAGCTTTGCAGCTCCTTCATGGTTATCTTTGGTCTCTTTGTTGCCTTTCTAAATAATGCCCTATTTGACTGGTCCATGAGTTTTGGTGGGCGGCCCGCTCTTGGCAGGTTTGTTGTGGAGCCATATTCATAATTTTTTTTATAATGGATTTAATGGTGCTCAAAGTTTCTGATATTGTTTTATAACCCAACCCTCATCTGTACTTCTCTACAACTTTGTCTCTGACCTGTTTGGAGAGCTCCTTGGTCTTCATGGTGCCGCTTTCTTGGTGGTGCCCCCTGCTTAGTGGAGTTGCAGACTCTGGGGCCTTTCAGAACAGGTATATATATTATATATATACTGAGATCATGTGACAGATCATGTGACACTTAAATTGCACACAGGTGAACTTTATTTAACTAATTATGTGACTTCTGAAGGTAATTGGTTGCACCAGATCTTATTTAGGGGCTTCATAGCAAAGGAGGTGAATACATATGCACGCACCACTTTTCCCTTTTATACATTTTTTAACATTTTTTGAAACAAGTTATTTTTTTCATTTCACTTCACAAATTTGGACTATTTTGTGTATGTCCATTACATGAAATCCAAATAAAAATCAATTTAAATTACAGGTTGTAATGTAACAAAATAGGAAAAACGCCAAGGGGGATGAATACTTTTGCAAGGCACTGTTTTGCCAATACTTGAGGATAAGGGTTTTAAATTTGTCATTTAAAATAACACATATAGAGAGGGTTCTGCTTTTTAAAATAACTTTTATAAGATTGATACATAGATAGATTTGTACAGAACGGCATGCAAGTAATAGCCTATACAGTATAAACTGAAATTCAGCTAAATTCTGACCTTTACGATTTCATTGGAAATGTCTCATATTCATGCCCAATAGTTTTTATTTGCGCTTCTATGGGCTAAGTGAAACCCAAAATATAGCAAATCTGGTGGAAACCTCTCAAAGAGTTGCAGAAATAGAACTTGAGGGTTAAATAAAGAACAGATAAGTCTAAGCGACATAACTACATTCAATTAAAAATATATATATATATAATCTCTCGGTGAGCACAAAAAGGTCAGTTACCAAAAGTAGCCTATTTAGGCTAGCAATGATGTTATGCAACATGGTCCTCACCAGCCTGCTTAGTTAAAATCAGTGGGTATTCTAGATGGACAAACGAACAGCTTTATGAAGTTATACTGTGACACATAAATCATTCAGAGTGTGAACCCTATGTTCCCCAACGTCTGCCTAAATTATTCACTTCAATTGTGTAACATTTGGTCCCCTTTTATTTCCCAAGGTAAGGAGAAATTATAAAGGATGATGGTGAAAAGGGGTTTATATGAATAAGGGACAATCTTCTTTGCACTTCATTGATTAGAGTTGACTACTGTATTCCTTAAAAGTAATCACGATACATATTGAACTGTAAGACTGTATCTTCAATGAGTGTGAATGTATGTTCTCTCTAGTGAGTGTAAGTATGTGTGTGCATGTATGAGGCAGAATATTAATGACCCATGGCTTAACAGTGTTTTCTGCACAGGGAGTACCAAGAAGAGTATGCCAGAGGTGTGGTGGAGAGGGCCTGGGACTGAGGACAAGATACACACCTACACTGGCAACGCCATGGACACCTACACAGGTCCTTCCTACGCCCCAGCATCTATCTACATCCTCAGGCTGCGCCCCAAGGACCAGGACACCAGGGCTAGCGTGTACCTCCATCAGGGCTCTGGGTCCTCAGGGGCCTTCCCAGAGCTTCCCTCTGACCCCCATGTCCACACCCTGGGTGTAGGAATGACCAGTGTCACCCTCAGCTGGGGCCCCAGTACCTCCCTCACAAGACTGCCGCACACCCAACGCAGCTATGACTACTGTGTCCTTGTCAACCGCAAACACAACTACCGCAACCTCTGTGCTGCCCGGGAGGGCATCAGGAAAGAGCGGGAGAAAGACAAGAAACGGCAGAAGAAGGACAAACAAAGCAAAGTAACTGTGTGGCCGATTCTCAAAAACTGGTGGTGGCAGCAGTGGGATGCTGAAACAGATCTCCGGTCACCTGCTGCGCTCCGTGACCAGCATGATGAACTCCAATGTGTTTGTAAGGGAACAGAGAGCGTGTGCACTGTTTCAGAGCTTGTCCCTGACACGCAGTACTACTTTGACGTCTTTTTGATTGACAGGCTAAATGGAACCAGTGCAGCATATACTGGAACGTTCACTCAAACACATGAGGAGGCCCGACCAGCTATCACACCACTCAGGGAAGGGGAGCTCCGGTGGGTGACCTTCCGGGATGGAGGCTCAACCTCTGGGGAGTTCTTTAGCTTCCGTCCCCGGGGTTGGCAGCAGAGTGGCCTATTCACTCTCCAGAGCTGCGGAAGCAGTGAGAAGATCAAGGTCACCGTCTCCAGCAAGGGCCAAGAGCTTAGCTCCCAGGCTGTGGGAGAAGACTTGGCTCAGATCTGGCTCCAAGGCAGCCCCTCCTACCTCATCCACCTGGAGAGAGAGGGTACTGCGCCCCCCAGACAAGCTGCTCTAGGGGTGCTGAAGGCCTCTGTTAAGATGCAGGCATCCTCTGCTTACCATCGTCAAGGGGTACCTTCGCTCCCCTCCACCCTGCAGATTAAGTCTTTCAACAGGCTGCGGAGCTGTGAATCCATCACCCTGGCCTGGATGGGCACAGAGGAGAGGAGCCTATACTGCGTGTACCGCCGGAGGCTGGGTAAAGGCGAGGGGGAGAAGGGAGGTACGGCACCCTGCATGGGGCCCGAGTCACGGTCGGACACTGAGAGAGTCCTGTGTAAATACTTCCAGGAGCTAAACCCTCGGCGGGCTGTCACGACGGCCGTGATCGGGGGCCTGGAGCCTGGGGTCGCCTACATGTTTGATGTCTATCTAATGAGACGCTGGGGGATCCCCATAAAGTACAGCAGCAAGACAGTGAAAACCAGGAAGGAGTGCTGAGCTGTTGCCCCCTCCTAGTCTCGTAGTCTGCAGCAGCATTGGACTCAACAAAGAGGTGATTTACAAAGACTTACCATGACAAAGCCATTCTACTATGAGGGAGACTGTTAATAATTGTGGTACACCCGCCGAAGAGTGGTCGCATTTGAACACTGGTACCCATGGATTGGGTAGGAGAAGCAGAGGGGGGACCGCACACCAGCAAAATTAATTCCATTACAGTAACCTGCTGTGCTTTTTGTCTTTTTGTTTATAGTTGTGCCAGTTGTCCAAGTACTTATTCTGAGTCTGAGTACAAAGGAGGATAGAGGTTTTTGATGACAAAAAATGTCAGCAAAGACTGTGCCCAAAAATATGCAACAGAAACAGATGGAGCTTTGATCGTACTTTACAATGGGGATAGAGAACGTATGGTAAGAACCTACAGTATATATTTAGTGCTGCATTGTTTTGTTCTATATTCTACAGGCTTAAAACACAGATGGGGTAATCTATTGATGCTTAGCGCAAAGTCAGTGTGTAGGCTATCTTGTATTCTGCTTTCGCATGAAGCAGGTAAAATGAGCTAGCGACTAGCTTCATTGTCTTTGATGTATTTTAATTGTGCTATGCTTAAAATGCACCAATAAACACATTAGTATCTCTATCTCTGTATCAACATCTAATAAAATATCCTCTTTTGTTTGACTCTTTGCTGACAGTTAGTTGAGAAAATGATTAAATTGAGAAATCAATGTGACCCTAAATGTTAACACTTGCATTTATTTATCTCTACTTGGATGATTACTACAAAACTTAAGAGAATGACTGAAGATCATGATTGCCTAGCTGCCCTACCTGCTTCAACAGACAGAATGGGTGGACATCAGCCTGTGATATCAGAAAGTCTTGATTCCACAAAACACGTTAACACGCTAAAAAAGTAACCAATACGAGTGCATTTTTGCATCGACATAAGCACGTTTTCGTTAAGCCTGTTGCATGCTTCCCAGTCGAAACAGTTTGTGCCTATATTATGCCTAAATTAAAATGTGTGATGTTTTTGTTCGTTTTGGTGTTTGACTTATTTGTTTTCGGCTGTTAAATGTTTTTATCTTGAGGCAAGTCGAAGTTCGGTAGCCGAAGTCTACGCCCCTTCGTTTGTGATTGGTCAACAGTAGGGGTGGGAACTATGGACAGGATTTTCCAATTAAGTGTTTGCTGTGATTCAACAACAGAGCGCAGCAGCAACTAGTTTTCATGAAAAAAAATTAACTTCAAAAGTAATGCACCAAAAATCTTAGCTAGATGTAAAATTGTGTGACTTAGACCTCCTCAACAGAAATGTTAAAATGAATTACAGATTTCTTGATTTATCTTAGATTAATTCTGAATATAAAATGAGTTGTTTGGATCCTGGATGCTGATTGGTTGATATGCAGGAGTTGAGGGACACCATGACATGTTAATCTCATAATTCCCACTGTCCCACAGCCCAGGGAGGAAAGTCATAAACTTCATCTCCCTCGGGGAAAAAAAGCACATCATTATTTTCCAATGCTACTATTTGGTTTGCAACAGTTGGGGGTTGTATAAACCTACCTGTCAGCCTCTACAATCTGAGCAACAATGTGTCATTTTAAAAATGCTTTCACTCCCATGCCAGCAGGCTAGCTAGCCCAAGAATAAACATGGAACTAATAATTCACCATGGAAACCATAAATACTTGGAATTCCATTAATTCATTAACCAGCACAGTGCCAGTGGCCTGTGTAGGCCTATTGGATATTTTTTATTTGGATATGTTTACCTTAGCAACATTGAATGAATAGAATGATTAGAATTAAGGACTGGGTCAAAACATGAGAGAAGAACTAAAGACCATCCCACTTGGGTAGCAACTTCAGAATGCAAAAGTTATCCGATACGGGCCAGGAGGCAAGGGACATAATGGCTGTGAGATTTATTGGCAACCCCTAACATTGAGAACAGAAAGTGCTGGGACATTTTAGCTGGCAACGATGTGAGTGGGACGTCCCATTCTCCACCATAGAAGAGGCAAGCACTGACTGTCAATATTTTATTTATTTTTATTTTACATTTCTTTAACTAGGCAAGTCAGTTAAGAACAAATTCTTATTTTCAATGACGGCCTAGGAACAGTGGGTTAACTGCGTGTTCAGGGGCAAAATGACAGATTTTACCTTGTCGGCTCAGGGATTCAATCTTGCAACCTTTCGGTTACTAGTCCAACTCTCTAACCACTAGGCTACCAACACCAGGACCATGGACATTACTTCCACTCGTGTGCCATCATGGGAAACGTCACTATAGCTTGGTTAGCTCGAACTTGCTAACCATAATAGTTGTTGCCTATGTAAGCCTATTTGATACTTTTAAATCATTATTTATTGACGTTCTTGTCTCTCATTATCATTAAATTTATGCAAGATAGCTAAATGGAAATGATTTGTTTAGGGAAGAAACATTGAATGAATAAAATGATAAGGATTAATGACTTGGTCCAAACATGAGAAAATAACTAACGACCAGCCGCTTGGGTAGCATCTTCAGAATGCAAAAACGAATTTATTCATTAAAATAATGTTTTTATAAATATTTTGGCAACCATTTTATAAAAGCAACAAGGCCCTCGATCCCAGGGATTATTGTGTGATAACTCCCTCCTAAGGGCTGTTCTGCTTAACTACTTAACTAGTTTCAGGAAGTGTTATGGCTTTATTGTTGCTACGGTGGTGCAAGAGGGAAAAACAACTGTAATATTGCCACTTTTTTCAAAAACATTTTTAGGGAGTATGCAAGCGCAGAAGTTTGCTTCACCTAGCTGATTTCTGCTATGAACAAACCAAACCTATGTATGCTGACCCTTAACCTACACTCTGTTGACAGGACAGAGCACCACATTTTGTAAACAAAGCAAGTGACGTTTTTAGCCAGCTAGCTACTTCAACAGTTTTGATAAAGAAGACTGGTAGGTTTGATACGTTATTGTAAATAACGTTTACAGCCAATATCTGTTTTGAATTACTTTGAACTACTTTGTGGTGCCCAACAACTAAGAAAATAGTACTTCTGTAGTATGCAACTATGTATTAGCTAGCACGTATGGTAACTTTATTTATCAATTTGTTGGCTACTGTCAGCTATCAACCTAACTAGCTAGCTAGCTAGGTGAGTTGTGTGTGTTTTTTTATACCTCAGTCAATGAATGGTTGTGTGCCGTATGCGAGGTAGGAGACAATTTAAGGTTAAAGGAGTAATCTGCAGTTCAAACAAATACTTCAAAAAGGGAGGAATGCCAAACCAGGAGGGAAAGGAAAAAAAGTGAAGTCTTCAAACACTTTAAAATAAAGGACACTATATATATATACAGTACCAGTCAAATGTTTGGAAACACCTACTCATTCAAGTGTTTTTCTTTATTTTTACTATTTTGTACGTTGTAGTATAATAGTGAAGACATTAAAATGGTGAAATAACACATATGGAATCATGTAATAACAAAAAAATTGTTAAACAAATATATTTTTTATTTGAGATTCTTCAAAGTAGCCAGTCTTTGCCTTGATGACAGCTTTGCACACTCTTGGCATTCTCTCAACCAGCGTCATGTGGTAGTCACCTGAAATGTGCCTTGTTAAAAGTTAATTTGTGGAATTTATTTCCTTCTTAATGCATTTGAGCCAATCAGTTGTGTTGTGATGAGGTAGGGGTGGTATACAGAAGATAGCCCTATTTGGTAAAAGACCAAGTCTATATTATGGCAAGAACAGCTCAAATAAGCAAAGAGAAATGACAGTCCATCATTTCTATGCGACATGAAGGTCAGTCAATCCGGAAAATGTCAAGAACTTTGAACGTTTCTTCAAGTGCAATCGCAAAAACAATCAAAGACTATGATGAAACTAGCTCTCATGAGGACCGCTACAGGAAAGTAAGACCCAGAGTTACCTCTGATGCAGAGGATAAGTTCATTAGTTAACTGCAACTAAGAAATTGCAGCCCAAATAGTTTAAGTAAAATACACATCTCAACATCAACTGTTCAGAGGAGACTGCGTGAATCAGGCCTTCATGGTCTAATTGCTGCAAAGAAACCACTACTAAAGGAAACCAATAAGAAAAAAAGACTTGCTTGGGCCAAGAAACACAAGTTATGGACATTAGACCGGTGGAAATCTGTCCTTTGGTCTGATGAGTCCAAATTTTGGTTCCAACCGCCGTGTCTTTGTGAGACGCAAAGTAGGTGAACGGATGATCTCCGCATCCGTGTTGTGAACTGGAACACGCTGTCGTAGGCATCGATCAAGAGCATCCCCAAACATATTCCGTGAATGACATGTCTGGTGAGTATGCAGGGCATGGAAGAACTGAGACATTTTCAGCATCCAGGAATTGTGTACAGATCCTTGCAACATGGGGATGAGCATTATCATGCTGAAACATGAGGTGATGGAAGGCGAATGAATGGCACGACAAAGGGCTTCAGGATCTCATCACAGTATCTCTGTGCATGCCATCGATAAAATGCAATTGTGTTTGTTGTCCGTAGCTTATGCCTGCTTCCCTGAGATGGTTTCTGACAGTTTGTGCAGAAGTTCTTTGGTTGTACAAAACCACACTGTCAACAGCTGTCCAGGGGGCTGGTCTCAGGCGATCCCACAGGTCAAGAAGCCGGATGTGGGCTGGCGTGGTTACACGTGGTCTGAGGCCGGTTGGACATACTACCAAATTCTCCAAAATGACGTTGGAGGTGGCTTATGGTAGAGAAATTATTATTCAATTCTCTGGCAACAGCTCTGGTGGACATTCCTGCAGTCAGTATGCCAATTGCATGCTCCCTCATACTTAAGATGTGTGGCATTGTGTTGTGTGTCAAAACTGCAAATTTTCGAGTGGCCTTTTATTGTCCCCAGCAAAGGTGACCTATGTAATGATCATGCTGTTTAATCAGCTTCTTGATATGCCACACCTGTCAGGTGGATGGATTATCCTGGCAAAGGAGAAATGCTCACTAACAGGGAGGTAAACAAATGTGTGCACAAAATTGGAGAGGAATAAGCTTTTTGTGCTTATGGAACATTTCTGGAAACTTTATTTCAGCTCATGAAACATGGGACCAACACTTTACATGTTGTGTTTATATTTTTGTTTAGTGTTGCAAGTCATTTTAGATAGATTCATGTTGGCAGAAATGTGCATTCCATATGCATCCACACCAAATATTACTTAGTTGTTAGTTAGTGCAATTGTTATCCTGTAGGTCGAATTTGTAGTATCTTTATACACTAGTACTTTATAACTATCACATGTCAAACATAGCATTTTGTATTTGAGGTGTTTTATGTTACGGTGTATAATCCAAGAGCCTTGAGAGGCAATCAATAATTATATTTATTTGAATACACATCTTTATTATTCTATATAAAATACTGGGATAAACTTCAAAAGGAATCCATACAGAACTATGCTGCATTTCAAGCTATATTAATGCCATCTACAAGGGAGACCATCCAGTGCAACCTAACTCTATAAAGAAGTCAAATACCTCCATGTTAGTTGGTGCTCCTGACTGTGTTGTTGAAGCCATAGAAATGGAAGGGGACCTGCAGTTCTGTTTTGTAAAATATAGATAAGAACCTTCCATCTCAGTCATAATTAGGAAATTCAAAGGAGCACCAATATATCTGGTGTTAAGCACAAGGGACTAGAAACATAAATGTGCTTATAAAACACTATTACATTTAGCAGAAAACGTACACGTTTCCCTGCACAAAACCTTGAAGTTAAGACAAGGCAGGTCAAATTTGGATTAAAACTTGTTACCTGCATGCCCTCTAGCCACACATCTATCACGTATTTATATAAAAATTGCCTGACTGATCTTGGCTCAGCTAGTCCCTCTGCTGAAAACATATGGCTTCTACTGCAGAGGTGAATTGTCCCAGTACTAATACAGCCCCTCTATTCCCTCACATGTCTCCTGTGGCTTACACTAAGCCCTCATCACAAAAAGGCTTGTGAGGAAAACACCAAATACCTACCCATTTAGTTAGCGTCTAAGGCATGTCTTGTCTCCTCCTGTTAAGGTATGCTATATGAAACCGAGGTTTTGTGCTCGTCTTTTTTACATGGGAAAATAAAAAAATCATGTCCTTAGAAAAGTACAAAGCAGCCTGACGAAGCGTGTCAGTGTGCAAAATGCTTTTGTTTCTCCCTGTCTGGTTTGACTTCCCATTACCTGCATAGAATCACTTAAGAGTATAGAGATAGATCAGAGAAAAGAACAGACAATATACATTCACACATATACATCCAAACCATAGATACAGTACACAGTACATACAATACCGTTCAAAAGTTTGGGGTCACTTAGAAATGTCCTTGTTTTCCATTAAAACATACATGAAATGAGTTGCAAAATGAATAGGAAATATAGTCAAGACGATGACAAGGTTATAAATAATGATTTTTAATTGAAATAGTAATTGTGTCCTTCAAACTTTGCTTTCGTCAAAGACTCCTCCAATTACAGTCTTGCAGACCTTTGGCATTCTTGTTGTCAATTTGATGAGGTAGTCTGAAGAGATTTCACCCCATGCTTCCTGAAGCACCTCCCACAAGTTGGATTGGCTTGATGGGCACTTCTTACCTACCATACAGTCAAGCTGCTCCCATAACAGCTCAATAGGGTTGAGATCCGGTGACTGTGCAGGCCACTCCACTATAGACAGAATACCAGCTGACTGCTTCTTCCCCAAATCGTTTTTGCAAAGTTTGGAGCTGTGCTTTGGGTCGTTGTCCTGTTGTAGGAGGAAATTGGCTCAAATTAAGAGCCGTCCACAGGGTATGGCATGGTGTTGCAAAATGGAGTGATAGCCTTCCTTCTTCAAGATCCCTTTTACCCTGTACAAATCTCCCACTTTATAACACTTTTATCCAATCTTCCTCTGTCGGTGTTCTTTTGCCCATCTTAATCTTTTCTTTTTATTGGCCAGTCTGAGATATGGCTTTTTCTTTGCAACTCTGCCTAGAAGGCCAGCATCCCGGAGTCGCCACTTCACTGTTGACGTTGAGACTGGTGTTTTGCAGGTACTATTTAATGAAGCTGCCAGTTGAGGACTTGTGAGGCATCTGTTTCTCAAACTAGACAATCTAATGTCCTCTTGCTCAGTTGTGCAACGGGGCCTCCCACTCCTCTTTCTATTCTGGTTAGAGCCAGTTGGAGCTGTTCTGTGAGGGGAGTAGTACACAGCGTAGTACAAGAGTTTCAGTTTCTTGGCAATTTCTCACATGGAATAGCCTTCATTTCTCAGAACAAGAATAGACTGACAAGTTTCAGAAGAAAGTTCTTTGTTTCTGGCCATTTTGGGCCTGTAATTGAACCCACAAATGCTGATGCTCCAGATACCCAACTAGTCTAAAGAAAGCCAGTTTAATTGCTTCTTTAAATCAGAACAACAGTTTTCAGCTGTGCTAACATAATTGCAAAATGGTTTTCTATTGATCAATTAGCCTTTTAAAATGATAAACTTGGATTAGCTAACACAATGTGCCATTGGAACACAGGAGTGATGGTTGTTGATAATGGGCATCTGTACACCTATGTAGATATTTCCTTTAAAGAATCTGCAGTTTCCAGCTACAATAGTCATTTACAACATTAACAATTTCTACACTGTATTTCTGATCAATTTGATGTTATTGGAATGGACAAAAAAAAAATTGCGTTGCTTTCAAAAACAAGGACATTTCTAAGTGACCCCAAACTTTTGAACGGTAGTGTACATACCAACATCCAGGTGGTAAATGAGACAGTTTACTATCTTTGGCAGCCAGGTAAGCGGAGAGTTCCAAAATACAAAAATAAGGCTCTCGAAAAACAAAAAGCATCAATAAATAAAATCACCACAGTACATTGTACGAAAGATCTGCTTCTGTATAAAGTGTCGTTTGAGGGCACCGTTGGGATTGGAAGCAGGGCTTGCACCCTGCTGTGCTGAGGAGTGTGGTTGGAGAAGGTGGAGGAGGGCGAGGTCAAAGCAGCTACAACCCAGGTCTGCTACTGCGGGACATGAAGCCACCCCGGTTGTGGGAGCTTGCTGGGACTGAAACAGGCACCAGTAGAGCTGAGAAGAGAGGAGATCAGGACAAAGACGACAAGTGTTAATGAGCATTGATAGTTAATACTCAAATTTGTCTCTATTTGAAGATAACTACTTTCCTCGTAACCGGAGGCTACGACCGAACTCTCTCATGAACATACTTAATTACCAAACACAACCCAGCGACATGTTTTATTAACGGAGTGGCCGCATATCTTTTTTTCACGGATTAAAGGTCCCGAAGCGTCGGGGCATGTGCGGATCACCATCCGTTCTCTGTATGTGCTTCTTTACCTCTACTTTATGCACACATTTGAGGTCTCCTTCCCTTCACATTTCCCACTGTCAATCATGAATGATAATTTCAAGTTTTACCAACCATTTTATCTCAATCAGTTTCATGGGGATATGCATTTAGATCTTCTTGAGTTATACAGTGTTGTTTTGAAGTAGCCTACAGTGGTGTTTTGAATGATGTTCAGTGAGCAAATTTTTTGAGCAAATGGTGCAAACTGTAGCATAGCCTACCTGTGTATTTTGCCTTGTGGCGCGCCCTGTTGAGTTTTGGCCACATGAAAGAAAAATGCAGTGGTGTTTTTGTCTTACAGTAATGTTACACTATGAGTTTATATTATGTGATCTTGCGGACATTAATAAAGTTAGATCAAAGCTGAATCAAACGAAACCTGTTCGCCAGAGTAGACTGTTCTTTACAAGTAGAGCAGAGAAAGCATAAAGTAGTGAATAAACACAAGTGCAGAAGCTTCGGGATCTTTAGTCTGGGTAAATAAAGGTCAGTGAAAAGTCAGATCCGCAGCCACAGCCTTTAAGAAATTATGAGGACCACTTAATGTGTCTGACCTGGGGGAGGGGCTTGTGTGTCAGGCTCCTCATCATCTTCAATGGGGGAGTGGCCCAGGGGGTGGTGGGCAAAGGAGTCCAGGAAGGAGGAGCTGCTGATGCCCAGACTGATGCCCGTCACTCCGATGCCCAGAGAGTCTGCCAGAATACCAGACAGAGACTCACTCAATCAGTCGGTCTCAAAAATAAATGTGTAGAAAGTGTGTACAGTATGCAATGTAAAACGAGGTGCCCACCTGTACCCACAGATGCCCTGCCAGGACGTCCCTGTCCAATGTTGTCCAGCACCGTGAAGGAGCGGCGGTAAGGGGTGTCCGACTGCAACAGAACCCAGAGTTAAATCTCACTGACTGGGACGCAGGCAAACATATTCCACATTCATCCTTTACAAAATAAACCTACAAAATATACCTAAATCATGCTGTAGTGGTAATAATGTGTGACTATAGCCATACCCTGTAGGTGTGGGTGGTGTTGGGACGGGAGAATACGTCCAATTGATGAAGCCGATCCCGAGGAAGCAAACTACCTGCTTCATCTGTAACAGCACTGTGGGCACGACTGGACGAGTCTCTATGCCGCTACACAAAATAAAATTGCGTTGTGTTATAAGCAGGTGATAGTAGTAAGTGTTTTATCAAGTCAGTTCAAGATGTACAACTAGTATGCAGTTTTACTCGTCCCATACCTGAGTAGGTCTGAAGTGCTGTCCAGAGTGCCTGGGCTCAGCGTCCCCTGTGCCGATGGGAGGAAGGAGTGTGTTCCTGCTCAGAGGCATCGGAGGAGAGGCCAGGCGGTCACTGGCTGTGGGTCTGGAGAGAGTAACAACTCTGTTCACCTTCCACGCTTTCTATAAAGTTACAGTCCCTTTAACATGGAGCAGACTGAAATCTCACTCCACACAAGGGTAAATGATATGCTCCACACAGATATTGTTCCACTCAAGGTTCATGACAAGTTCATCTGTTCGGGTACTTAGCCAGTCACACACACACACAATTCCTCACAACCCTTCCCCTCCATTCTGCTGAACAGAACGCCACAAGGCACGAGTTAAAAGGCAAACCGCTTTCAAAGTAATCTCTCTGCACAGACGGTTCTCCAGCTTCAGAGCGATAGCAGAAGAAGAACGAGGGAGGGAGGGGTGTACATGGAGGAGGACAGGGACCAGATGGAGATTGGGTAACCCTCTTTAAGTTAACTCACAGGCGCGTCCCACGGATGACCTCATCCATGGAGCCAGCGGCACTGGACTGCGTCAGGCTGGGAACCAAGGGCAAAAGGGTGCGTGGAGGCGGGTTACGGCGTCTCGCCGACTGGGCAGGGCGGGACAGGGAGGAGGAGCTCTGCTCTAGCACCCGGCGAGGACGTGGCTTGCTAAAAGGAATCACGATGGACCCTGGCCGATGGGTCATCACCCTCTCCTCAGGGTCCCTAAGAAGGAAAAGGAAGCAATTAACCTTTACTCAAAGTAAGATATGCATACACACCTACATATCCATAGCTAATAACCGTCTCTTCACCTCTTATTTAATAAGACGATAAGAAGTGATGAGTGGTTGACCCCTAGAGTTAGCTCCTAATGCTACACTCTACTAATAAAGATTCTTATACTAAATAATAATACTAATAAAAATTCTTATAGCATCAGCATGAATATGATCAGTACTTATGATCTCCATACTGGGCTCTCTCCATCACTCCCAGGTTCCTCTGCTGCAGGGGGATGCCGTGGATGACTATGAGTTCGTTGAGGTTGTGATGCGTCACCGCCGCCTCTACTGGGACCCGACTGGACTGTAGGAGGGAGGGAGGCAGAAGGAGATACGGAGTAAGAGTCATTCACCTAAAGTGGCCATTCACCTAATAAAACTACAGCCACCTCATTATCACTACGGACACTTGCACATCACCTTAGCCCCAACTCAGCTTTTCTATATGCAACCAAGTGGAGAGGACCTACAACCACCCACTTGAGACCAAGCAAACAGTTAGACAAAAAAGTAAATTAAAGCAAGTAGTAAGTAAAAGCATTCCAAAATTGTCATTGATACATTTTTTAAAAGACAGAGACGGGTGTAAAAAAACCTAAAAAGTTGGTTAAGAGGTAAGAAGGTGACTAAAATTGGTATGGTTTGAGTTATTCAACAGGCACAAGCACATTCGGTCTAAGAATGAATAAAAACATGCCGCTGTGGATGGCGTCGATCGGCAACATTTTGCCTCTAGGTGAGAGTTGCATACAGTGGATGATTTTTTCTGCTTTTTGGATTTCCGTCTGGGCTTGTGCTTTGAGCCCCTTGATTTTGTGGTCTTTGGGAGAAAAACGGATGACCAAATGAGAGAGAGAGAGAGAGAAAAGGATGTAGTAAGGAAGGACAGATTGGTGGTTAGAAGGGTGTGGAACAGACCAAGGAACAAGAAAGAGTAGGGGGCAAAAAGAAGGAAAGAAAAAAGGATTCAAGTTAATGAACTATCTGATAGCCTTAAAACAGAGTGAGAAAAACTCCTGACAGCAGGGGAAAACAATTCAGCATCAGTGTGTGATTGTGTTCCCAGTTTTGAGAACTAAGCCTAAACTCTCAAACTAATCTGAAGGTTATTATAGAGTCCATTCACTGTGCTTACTAACATATCCTATTGATCTAAATCCTACATCCTAACAGTAGGATGTTCCACTCTGCGGGGAGGTAGACCCATTGGTGGGCCTTCTCCCCCCTCTCAGGTCACTGACCTGGGGTTGCGGGGTTCCTGTTAGCTGGGGCACCCTGCTTTGGCCCAGCCTGGGGAGCAGGGTAGGCAGTGTGGACAGGAGCAGAAAAGGGTTCTGAGCATCCGACTGGGATTGGTTGAAGTTCACTGCATTTTTCTCATCGTCTGTCAAAAAGAGGATGCAGAATACTGTCAACACAGGCTCAAGCAACAGATTATGCTGTGGGGATGGCATCATTTGGCAATGATGGATTTGTTGGTTTAAAAGTAAATGGCAAGTCTCTATGTATGACCCAGCGTTGCCTATAAGACATTGCCCTGTGGTTCTACCTGACACACAGCCCTCCCAGTGCCTGCGGACCAGCTCCTCCATCCAGCCAAACAGCTCTCGCCACACATCGTCAAACAGCAGGTCGAGGACTGCCTGTCTGCGACAGCGGTAGGGAGAAACCGGAGGCAGGCCGTACCGCCGCCGACCAGCCCCCATGCACCCCCGCTCCCACTTGTCATCCCTGTAAAGGTCAAACCATAGATTAAACCATCAACACAACAGACCTGGGCAAAGTCATGTAAAATACTGTCAAATACTGAGCTTGGTTTAAGGTTACTTGGTACCCTTAGGATAATCCCAAAAGTAGGCAACAAGCTCAATCAAGTGCACCATACTGTAAAGTGATTGAACTGCCCCTATAGATATACTGTAGGGTACTAAACAGGAGAGCCGGGAGGTGACCCACAAATCCCTGCAGTCAAAGGCCAGGTACTCCTCCATCAGGCCTTCAGTCTCGATCACCCTGGGCCTGTCATGACCTCTGGATCCACGGGGAGTACCAGGTGGGTGGTCAACATCCGCACTGGGCCTGGACAGCACAGCCTTCCTACCCTGCACACACAGACTGGACACACAAACACGGTTCCTAAAAAGCATCAGTCCTATTTTTTTGGCTAGCCAAAGTAGCCTAGCTAGTACATGTACGCCTTGCAAAAAATACAAAAAATAACACATATTATTTTATATATTTTTTGGGGGGGGGAGATGCCTGTTTTACATGTTATTTTGGCATTAATAAGTGTCACATGAGTTTGCAATCAATGTAAAAATGTTTTATTTTTTATGAGTTAATAAAGCCACATACAAACTTCTCTTTTTCGCTTTCTTGAGTAAGGCCTAGCTCAATGCTTTCTGTGGTGGTGGGGCAGCCAGCGGAAAATACGGAGCGTAGGTGTTGGTAACGTTCTCTAGTTGAACCGTGATTGGCTCAGTGTTCTGTCACTCACTGGGACACTACGTCACCGCCAAATCTAAGGGTAGAGCTCGAAAATTCAAGCCCTTTGGGTGCTGCAATTAGAGTTACATTAGAAGTGCCCATCCAAGAAGGCTCAAGGTCATTGACCACAGATAAAATGATATCAAACCACATTATATCTACAGCAGCTTTGATTGGACTGATCATGTCAACATCATACTTTTAAAATCTTGAATCAAGTCGACAATCTACTGGCAAATCTAGTAGTTTTAATCCTTGTCATATGAAGAGAAATAATGAAGTGAAATTATAGATAAAATGTATTGGACATTGGACATAAACATTACACAACAAGTTGGAGATTGCAAACTCAACAATGAGTGGTTTGGAAGGAATCAGTGGCTAACTGCAAGCATTTCAAAGCAATCACTAGCCTGCTATTCAGTGGAGTGGGTGTGTGGTCCCAATTCTGGGTTTAAAGGTCTCTTTTCCAAGCTTAAAATGATAAACATTCAACATTGTCCGTGCTGTCAATCCAGCATGATTTCTGCCGCGCTAACTCGGAACTGGGAAATCTGACTTCAGTGAGTTCAAGACAACTGGGAACTAGCTAAAAAAGATAGGTTTGGAATGTTCATCCAACTCGGAATTGCAAGTCTGGAATTCGGGTCTCTTTCTAGAGCTCCGACCTGAAGATCACTGACGTCATCATGATTCGCCTTTGATTGGTAAACATACTAAGTGTATGTTGTGTAGTAAGCTGTTAATAGCCCATGTGCCTCACCTTAATAATTTGGTCCTGTTTCCCCTCCTAATTTCACCTACTGTTCTGACTTGGTGGTGCACATATAGCCTATAGCCGGTTTTAGAGAATGTAATCATTGAATATTGTAAGAGCTTTCATTGTCTGCTTATATGCCCCCTTTATTTAACCTACGGTTGACTTGGTGTACAGGGAGAACACTGTAATAACGGCCGTGTTCTGAATTCTGTCGCTGTACATTTCAAAAGTGCTGAACAAATAGTTATATTGACTACGTCTCTCCTAGCTCGCTCATTAATGTCTTAATCGAAATTAAGGATTGCCTCTTATCCGCTTGGCGACTCCTTATGCCTTTGTTGGTACATCTCAATTGTTAGTAAAAACCACATTTGTTTAAGCAAGTCAGCCATATCAGCTGTGTTTTTTTTTTAAGGCATTAAATGAGGCTGAATGAACTGTTTCGCTGCCAGACAAGGCTCCACTGATAGCCAGGTGTAGCAGTGGTAAGGTGTTGGGACTGCTGTTGGGACAGCTTTATGTAGGCCCTACGTGTGTCACAGTTATATTGCAATTAATATATTGTTAAGTGGTGTGTAGTGGGTTTGCTGGCATGCATCTAAAAAAATGTGGGGGGATTTGCCCCACCAAGATTTACATGCTAAAATCGCAACTGATGCCTTGTAACTTACACACACTGACTTACTTAAGTTGACTTGCTGTTTGACAAGCCACACAGTATGTAGGTCACAAAACCACAAAGCAAATGGACATCCATAATTGATGGGTTAACAGCATCAGTAGTTAGTGCTCACTCTGTGCAGGGGCCAGGCTTGTCCTTGTCCTGGGGCTTGCTACTGATGCTGTCCTTTTGTCCAGCTGCACTGCTGCTGGCTGTCCCGGTCCCCTCCCCTGAAGTGGCGTACCACTGGAAGCCCTCGTCACTGGGACACACCAGCTGACTACCCAGGATCCTGTGGGTTCACATAGCAGGGTGGAGGGGGTCAAACAGTGATTAAAACCTAAATTAATCCAACCGATAGGAACATTTATTAACCCCCCCCCCCCCCCCCAAACACACACTGAGACAATGGTTTATGATATCTTATTGGGAATGGGGCTCAAGGGCTTTGAGCCTATAATTATGTGGCAAGTAGGTTCTTCTCAGGTTTGAAAATGAATCTAAAATCAGATTCATCTTAGGTACCTTCAAGTTGGACTGTTCTTTTAAGAGGTATCCCTTTATTGCACCCTAAGTACTTTCAGTGATACATTTGCAGGCGAGGAGTGGTGGAACAAGGCTAGAGTGGCAGTAATGTGTGACAGTGTGTGAGAAGTGAGAGGTGAGGGGGGGAGTAGGGTGAGGACCCACCGTAGGTGAGGGAACCTGAAGGCCCACTGATGACACTCATCTTGCAGCCCCCGTAGATGCGCCCCACCCTGCCCCTCATAAAGCTCCTCGTCAATCTCCTCAAACATCTGCTGCACCTGTCGCGACGCCGCCTTGTCAAATTCCTGAGGGATGGAGGGATGGAGGGAGGGAGGGAGGAAGAGAGGTAGAGAGAGAGGAGGCCCTGCAGAGGAACACTATGACAGAAGGCAGTTGCTTTTCAAGCTAATCAAATATTAGCAGCACATCGCTGAGTGTCGTTTATTTCACAGCAGGCTACAGTGTGCATGGCGATGGGCTCCTAGAACTCCCAGGGAACTGTGTGTGTGGCAGTGTATGGGTGATCGTGCTGGAGTAAGTAGTATCACGTGCATATGTTTGTGAGAGAGAGTGTGTGCCTACACAGGCAGGTTGTGTTTACTGTACAATATAGGTTAGGACTATGACTCCTATGAGGCATTCTGAGGACATGGCTGTGTGTAAATATATCATGGAGTTTTTATAAAGTTTCTGAGGGCAAGCTCTAAAAAGCTAAGAATCACCATGAAGTGAAACCATGCGGGAACTGACCTCTGCAGACAGAGTAGACTAAGTCATTACAATAAAATATGATAAGGCTAATTTAATGGAAATCTGTATAAAAGACTGTTGTAGCATTCAGCATGGCTAGGCCTAGCTAGTGCCTTCAGAAAGTATTCACACCCCTTGACTTTTTCCACATTTTGTTGTGTTACAGCCTGAATTTAAAATTGATTAAACTGAGACTGTGTCACTGGCCTACATACAATACCCCATAATGTAAAAGTTTGTTTTATTTTTTACAAATGAAATAAAAATGTAAAGCTGAAATGTCTTGAGTCGATAAGCATTAAACCCCTTTGTAATGCAAGCCTATAATTGTTCAGCAGTAAAAATGTGTGCAATAATAGTGTTTAACATAATTTTTGAATGACTACCTCATCTCTGTACCTCACACAAGTCAGTTAAAATCAAATTCTTAATTACAATGACAGCCTACCGGGGAACAGTGGGTTAACTGCCTTGTTCAGGGGCAGAACAGATTTTTACCTTGTCCGCTCGGGGATTCGATCCTTACATATAAATATATGTAAGGTCCCTCAGTTGAGCAGCGAATTTCAAACACAGGTTCAACCACCAAGACCAGGGAGGTTTTCTAATGCCTCGCAAAGAAGGGCACCTTTTGGTAGATGGGTAAAAAAGAGCAGACACTGAACATCCCTTTGAGCATGGTGAAGTTATTAATAACACTTTGGATGGTGTATCAATACACCCAGTCACTACAAATATACAGGCGTCCTTCCTAACTCGGTTGCCGAAGAGGAAGGAAACCTCTCAGGGATTTCACCATGAGGCCAACTAGTGATTTTAAAACAGTTACAGGGTTTATTGGCTGTGATATGAGAAAACTGAGGATGGATCAACGACACTGTAGTTGCGCCACAATACTAACCTAAATGACAGAGTTAAAAGAAGGAAGGCTGTATAGAATAAAACTATTCCAAAACATGCACCATGTTTGCAATAAGGCACTAAAGTAAAACTGCAAAAAATGTGGCAAAGAAATTAACTTTACGCCCTGAATACAAAGCATTATGAATACACAACACATCACTGACTACTACTCTTCATATTTTCAAGCATGGCTGTGGCTGCATCATGTTATGTTATGGGCAAGGATAAGGGAGTTTTTTAGGATAAAAATCAACTTAGAGCTAAGCACAGGCAAAATCCTACAGGAAAACCTGGTTCAGTCTGCTTTCCAACAGACACTGGGAGACAAATTCACCTTTCAGCAGGACAATAACCTAAAACACAAGGAGATGCTTACCAAGATTAAATTTAATGTCCCTGAGTGGCCTAGTTACAGTTTTGACTTAAATCGCCTTGAAAATCTATGGCAAGACTTGGCTGTCTAACAAAGATCAACAACCAACTTGACATGAATAATGTGCAAATATTCTGCAATCCAGGTGTGCAAAGCTCTTAGAGACGTACCCATAAAGACTCACAGCTGTAATCACAGCCTGTTTTCACTTTGTCATTATGGGGTATTGTGTGTAGATGGGTGAGAAAAAACATATATTTAATCCATTTTGAATTCAGGCTGTAACACAACAAAATGTGGAATAAATCAAGGGGTATGAATACTTTCTGAGGGCACCATAAGCACTTGAAAATACTCAGAACATAGGGCAATTGAATAGTAAGATTCAGACAGCCAGCTGAGAAGGTGAGGCGAGACTCACATCATAGCCCCAGGAGAAGACAGAGCTCCTCTCTGTAGAGATACCCGTCCCTGTGTAGCTGTGGATCCCAGACCAGGACCGCGTCGTGTCTCCAGTAGTGGCCGTTGGACAGTCTGACCGGCGAGAGGCTGCAGATGTCGTCTCCGGGCTGCAGAAGAGGACAGACACTGTTTACATGTTGCTGTGCATTACAGTGTTGTGTGTTGTCGAGTGTGTGAGGGAATAATTTAGACCAGATTATGTAACTAACTGGCTACCTCCCTCTTTTTTGTCTCCTTGGCTTCACGCATCTAAACAGGATATGTGAAAGCAAAATTGCTGCTCCCTACAAGTGTACTTGGTATCGCCCGCCCGATTCTTTGAGAACAGGTCCTACCTGTTGTAAGTGGAGACAGCTTCCTGAAGGTCATGGAGGAGGCGCTGGGGGAGGAAGTCATCGTCTACCTCCTCTGGGAGAGGGTGATGGTCAAGGCTGCTTCGGGATATGCCCCGACTGCAGAGAAAGGAAAATACAGCTTTATTAAATATGAGTAAGCAATAGCATCGATAGATACATAGATATATCATTCTAATACTATAGTAGGTTGATATGTATTGTTGTAAAAATACACTAATCCCAAACAAACAAGGAGTGAAGCATGAGGTGGGACTTTACATAACCAATTTAAAGCATTAAACATTATCCTATCCCATCCCTTTGTGTAGGGAGGCAACTGACCTTGGTGTGACAGATGGGCTGTCAAAAATGTGATCTGATCAATACATTCTCCTTTTACATTGTCATACGATCATGGACTGTGCATTAGGTAACGTTAGCTATTACTTACCAACAATGTAGCGTTAGTCAATCTAGGTTACCTAGCTACCAAATCAGTATCTCGAATGACAGAAATTACTGTTAGCAAAAAATGATAAGCTTGGTCATTAGCAAACAAGCTTGCTTTACTTACATCTCAAGATTGTGCGATACTGGTCTCCTACTGTATCGCGAAATCATTATCCTTTTTCCGTTTTTATCGGCTCATGCCCTCCTGAGTGTCCCCTCTCGTCGTGCATCCCTCTGATTCCTGTCCCCACTTTGTCTTTTGGAAGAGGTTTGCCATTTTTCCCCGCCCGCAGGTCAATACGTACACACTTGCAAGTTAGCTAGCTACTGTAACGTTAGCTAGCTGGCCTCGTTGTTACTGAACTTATTGAGGCTAACAGTAATTGCAGCTAACTTGCTAGCTAGCCAATTTAGTTACTCTAGAAAACTGAGGAAGAGAAGTATTGATCTACAATATAATACTTCAAACAAACCGTGGCCTAAAAATAAAGTATTTTATGTTTCAGCGCAAGTGTAATAATATATACCAATATTACAGTATCCATTACCACTAAAGAGGATTATCGCCACAACAACAAGGATGTTATGGACACCCAATGCATAGGCCTGATGGGAAATGTATTTCAATCTCGTCTAATATGACCTTTCTCGTTAATATAAAAGACTACAAATCCATATGCTCTGTGCGATTTTCCTATCGCGCTCCTAAATTATATCCGTCTCTCACCGGGGAATTTTGGCCACACATAATTATTTTGATATTTTTTTGTAATTACACATTTTATGTACATTTTACAAATGTTCTATTGATTCGTTACACCTTTGGTCAATATTTAAACGTTTAAAGCACATTTTCATAGCAGTAAACAATTATTTCTGAGATAAATCCGTTTCATATAGGAACCATAGTAAAAGTAGTTTTATAGCCGAGATGTATTAATGGTAGGACAAAAATTGTCTTAAAAACAGCATGAGAACGACAGAAGTTCACAACTAATTGTAATTTTATTGGACTCCGTCTTGAAGACCAACGTTACATCAGATACATAATAAACAAGGCAAGGTAATACCTATCACTAACGTAGTTTTATCATGACTAGAATGGTATCGCGTTAGCTAGCTAGCTATCAGTCCAGTTTGCTTACTTTTATTGTCATGACTTCATTTGCAAATATCCTGTAATTTTTAGTTTAGGCCTATACATTGAAGACTTCGAGAGATCAAGATAGCATGTGATCAATTTCAGTTACATAAGCAAACAGTTAACTAGCCTAATTACATTATACCGTGATAGCAAGGTCTCCAGAGGCATGTCCAAACTATAACCCTAGAGTTTACTTTAACAGTTAGCTAGCGAATCATTACATTAATCGGTAAGACGAGCTGAATAGTTTATTTTCCTATAATTCAATTAGCTATCATTCAAATGTCATTGTACATAGTGCAGTCAAAGTATTCATACCACTTGACTTTTTCCACATGTTACGGCTTTATTCTAAAATGGACGAAATTGTTTTCTTAATCTACACACTACCTCATAATGAAAAAGCAACACGTTTTTTCAGTTTTTTTGTTTGGATCAAAAATAAAAATCTGATCACAATTATTCAGACCCTTTACTCAGTACTTTGAAGCACGTTTGGCAGTGATTACATCCTTGAGTTTTCTTGGGAATGACGCTATTCGCTTGGCACACCTGTATACGGGGAGTTTCTCCCATTCTTCACTGAAGATCCTCTCAGGCTCTGTCAGGTTGGATGGGAAGCTTTGCTGCACAGGGGGTTCAAGTCGGTACCGGAGTGCCAAGTCTAGGACAAAAAGGCTTCTCAACAGTTTTTACCCCCAAGCCATAAGACTCCTGAACGGGTAATCAAATGGCTACCTGGACTATTTGCATTGTGTGCCCCCCCCACCCCTCTTTTACGCTGCTGCTACTCTATGGTTATCATATGCGTAGTCACTAACTATACATCCATGTACATACTACCTCAATTGGGCCGACCAACCAGTGCTTCCGCACATTGGTTAACCGGGCTATCTGTATTGTGTCCCACCACCCGCCATCCCCTCTTTTACGCTACTGCTACTCTCTGTTCATCATATGCATAGTCATTTTAACCATATCTCCATGTACATACCGGTTAGTCAGGCTGATTGAGGTAGTGTCTGTATGTACTATATGTAGCCTCGCTACTGTTATTTTTCACTGTCTTTTTACTGTTTTATTTCTTTACTTACCTATTGTTCACATAATACCTTTTTTTTCACACTTGGTTAGAGCCTGTGAGTAAGCATTTCACTAAGGTCTACACCTGTTTTATTCGGTGCACGTGACAAACTTTGATTTGTGCTCTCGCTGGGCCAGGTCTTGAGTGCTCTTTTCATCAAGGATCTTACTTTGCATCTCCACAGTATGAGGCTGCCACAACCATGCTTCACCGTAGGTGGTGCCAGGTCTCCTCTAGACGTGATGGCGTTCAGGCCAAAGAGTTCAATCTTGGTTTCATCAGACCATAAATTCTTGTTTTGTGGTGAGTCTTTTAGGATCCTTTTTGCGAACTCCAAACGGGCTGTCATGTGCCTTTTCCTGATGAGTGGCTTCCGTCTGGCCACTACCATCAGGCCTGATTGGTGGAGTGCTGTAGAGATGGGAGAACCTTCCAGAAGGACAACTACTTCCACAGAGGAACTCTGGAGCTCTGTCAGGTTCTTGGTCACCTCCCTGACCAAGACCCTTTTCCCCCCGATTGCTCAGTTTGGCCCGGCGGCCAGCGCTAGGAAGGGTCTTGGTGGTTCCAAACTACTTTCATTTAAGAATGGATGCCACTGTGTTCTTGGGGACCTTAAATGCTGTAGATATTTTTTGGAACCCTTCCCTAGATCCTGTCTCGGAGCTCTACGGACAATTCCTTCGACCTCATGGGTTGGTTTTTGCTCTGACGTGCAGTGTCAACTGTAGGACCTTATATAGACAGGTGTGTTTGTGTCTTTGCAAATCATGTCCAATCAACTGAATTTACCACAGGTGGACTCCCCGAGTGACACAGTGGTCTAAGGCACTGCGTCACTACAGTCCCTAGTTCGAATACAGGCTGTATCTCATCCGGCTGTGACTGGGAGTCCCATAGGGCGGCGCACAATTTACCCAGCGTCGTCCGGTGTAGGTCATCATTGTAAATAAGAATTTGTTCTTAACTGACTTGCCTAGTTAAATAAAGGTTTATTTTTTTTATTATAAAGTTGTATAAAACATCTCAAGGATGGTCAATGGAAAAAGGATCCACCTAAAGCTCAATTTCGAGTCTCATAGCAAAGGGTCTGAATACTTATGTTAATGTATTTCAGTTTTATTTTTTATACATTTGCAAAAATTCTAAACGTGTTTACTCTTTGTAATTATGGGATATCGTGTGTAGATTGAGGGGAAAAATTTATTTAATACATTTTAGAATAAGGCTAATGTAACAATGTGGAAAAAGTCAAGGGGTCTGATTACTTTCTTAATGCACTCTATGTCACAATGTCCTGACCTACAACAGTCTCTGCTGATATCAAAGTCAAGAAACATCACTTCTCTTGTTATTGCTTATATCATAGGTTCATCAAGCCATCCCCACTATGGACCTACTTAGGAGAACAGCCATACAAGAGGACATGGTCCAGTATGATCTCTTCTTGGTTCAGCCAAACCTCTCAGACACACAGGCTGACGAGCTATGTCTGCAACACCTAGTGGAGGAGATTTTGGCCAAGGTTGCACCTCTCCTTATGCAGTATATCTGGCAACAGCAGCCATTCAACCTCAAGTACCACACTGAGAAAGGTACAGTGCTTGTCCTGATCTGGATACAAATGTTCTTCAAGGTTTTAAGTATTTGTTATATAAATTAATTTCAAGCTTTGACTGATTGAATGGTGATATCTTGATTGTACCTGCAGGGGGAGTTCCTGCACACATTGGAGGTAGCACTGTGTTTGGGGACAGTGTGGAGGATGAGTGGTTTATCGTATACCTCCTCCTCCAAATCACGCAAGCCTTCCCTGAACTTGCTGCCAGGTAGAGTGGAACACAGTCTGCAAAGCCTTGTAATACTTCCAGTTGGTTTCAATTCTTCTTTTGTGTGTTCTTTCCTACTGATATTTACTTTAACTTGATACAGGTTAGAGGACAATGATGGGGAGTTCCTTCTGATTGAAGCAGCAGACCATCTTCCCAAGTGGTTGAATCCAGAGAGCAGTGAAAACAGAGTAAGATGTCTACGTGTGATGATTACAATCTGTTTATCACTCTCTGTACATCGCTTCACATACCTGATTATACCTTTGTTTGTTGTCTCTGTAGGTGCATATCAGGTCTCGCTCACTCCGGTCTCTCACAATCTGTGTTTCTCTCTGATTCTGGTCTGCTAGGTGTTCCTCCACAGAGGTGAGCTGTACATCCTGCCTTGTCCCTCCCGCTCTGGTGATGTTGGACTGCCCAGGGATGCGGTGCCCAGTGTGACCCATGCTCTGGCACTGCTGTCATCCCACACGCAGGCCTGTCTCGCAAGCCCCAAGATCCGCACTGCCCTGGGGAAAAGACTGGAGGGGTGAGTGAAGCAGCAGAGACAACAATATGACTAAGTGATTGTAAGGTATCTGTTTGAGGGTAGATTTGGGCCTTATGATCGCTCAGAAATACATATTTAAGGGTATATAGCTTTGTACGTCTAGCCACACATTCAAGCCTACTGTCATAATGACTGTGAGTCGGTGTATCTGGCTTCACAGATATCCAGAGAAGATCCAGGCAAACCTTCACCATGCTCACTGCTTCCTGCCTGCGGGCATCGCTACAGTGTTGGCACAGAGACCAGACTTGGTTGCCCCGGCAGTGTCAGCTTTCTACCTGAGAGATCCAGTAGATCTCCAGGCCTGTCGGACGTTCCGGACCTTTCCCGCCGACACACGAGTCCTAACCTCAGTACACATAAGTTGCCTTTGACTGGTTGACGGATGTATGCATTTTAGTGTTGTCACGATACCAATATTGTGATGCATAGATTTTCTTTGGCAAAAAAGAACACGACACAGCCTAAACTCTATGGTCCTTTAAAACCTGCTTTTGTAAAATATGATGTGCTATAGCTTGCAAAATATACAAATGTGACTCTGGTTGGAAACATAAGGCTGTTTTTGTTTCTTTTACTTCCTAGTATCGCGATACTGGTATCATTACAACACGACTGCATTGTGTTATGCAGTGTAGTTTTGCTATATTAGTGCTGTATTTAGATGTTGTCTATTTGTATTTCCAGGTGACGTTCACCCGTTGCCTGTACGCCCAAATGCAGCAGCAGCATTTCACCCCCGACCGGAGGAGTGGGTTCACCCTGCCTGCCCGGTCCCATCCCCAGTACCGTGCCCACGAGCTGGGCATGAAACTGGTGAGTTCACCCCCACCCACTAACAATATTGACATTTCTTAGACTTGGGATAATTATTTATTGTGTAGTTCTTAGTTATTCTTGTCTCTGACCTTCCCAGGCCCATGGCTTTGAAATCCTGTGCTCCAAATGCAGACAGCCATCATTGGTGCCTGATGCTCCCATCAGCTGTAACCCCTTGTGGAAAGGATTTCTGAACAGTCTGAAGAAGAATGGTTATTTCAGAGTGAGTCATTACTCTGCCGTTGACAGAAAGGGTGACTGGCTCAAGGCTTGCAGTGTCTACTTTGCTTGCATATATTTGGTGTCGTGTGTGTGTGTGTGTGTGTGTGTGTGTGTGTGTGTGTGTGTGTGTGTGTGTGTGTGTGTGTGTATATGTATATATCTCTTGAGTTATTAAACCGCTGTAATCTTGACAGCATTTTCAATTGCTTCAACTGATCGTTAACCCAGTGAACTGATTACACATGTTCAAGAGTATCGGTTTTCTATTATTGGTTAGCAACAGACAAAAGATTAGCAATCTTGCAAACAAAAGTAAATAATTGTTTAGATTGTGAGACTGCTAATCTCTGTTGCTCGTTAACCAGTAAGAGGGGGGGGGGGGGGGGGGGAACTATTGTACAGACTCCTATATTACTCATAACAATCCTCTATTTCGCGTTTCATTGAGGATAGCAGTGTTGTGCTGTTAGCATTGCAATTGTCAGTGATTCATAGCGTTATACCTTTTGGTGACATATTATTGTGTTGTCTGTGGCAGGGGGAGCTGGAGGGCTCTGCACATTACAGAAAACTGATGACCTCAGCAGAGAACTTCTTTAAGCAGTCAATCACCCCAACACACAGGTGAGTGCTCTCAGCTTGTGTGTGTAGGTACACGTGTGGTATTTTCAATGCCGTGGTTTTAGAAGCCCTCTTAGCCGCAGAGACAAATGTAGCTGTTTTAAAGCTAATTTCCTGCAATTTTTACCATGGGGCAGAGAGAAAAAAAGTGCAGTTTCAAACAAAAATTCTTGCAATTCTACACATTTTGTCATGGGGCTGAGAACTTTCAGTTGTAAAGCTAATTTCCTAACAATTATGTGCATTTTGACATGGCGCAAGCCATCTAAGTGACTCAAACATGACAAAATTACGTTTTGGGAATTTCAGATTCTCCCTGACTGTCTAGTTTTTATTGTTAGTTCTTAAAGAGGATCTTATTGAAAAATATATTGCTCCATTAGCTTTTCTACATACTTTCTATCTGGTTTTAGTCATTTAAGTTTACACTGAAAATTCTTTAGCAGTGCGCCACTGCTAAGTGCATATAGGGGAAACACTGTGTGAATACACTATCCTGTGTGTGTTTGTAGCTCAGGTGGCAGGGCCCCAGCTGAGGAGGTCCTTCAGCTATTACAGAGCTGTGCTCCCTACAACCTGGATGAGCTGAGTAAACAGGAGGCCCATCTACCCCCAGAGGATAGTGAGTACAACACCTCACTTTACTGTAGTACAACAGTCAGTCTTGTACCAGCTCAGGTGCATTGAGTAAAGTTCATGTTATTATATCTCACTCACTGAACTGATATGTTCACACCACAAAGTAGCATGCTGGCTTTCATGTTAGATAAAACCACAGTCATAAGGACTGCTCATTAGGGGAAGGGATCAGCCTGTAGTGAACATACCCATGTAGTAAACTGGACAAAGAAGCTGTTTCCATAAAGATGAGCTCAAGGTTGATGACAACACTGATTTTTCTCTTATCTCTCTCCCCCCCCATCTCCAGGTGAAAGTTGGCTGGATATTTCAGCCCAGGAGCTGGAGCATCTGTTGGAGGAAAGAGAGGGGAGTGGAGTGTGGTTGGGTGGCTCGAAGCCCAGCCTGAGCAAACATACGCAGGGGGGAAGGAGTGAGAAAGGGGAGGAGGAGGGCAGCTACAGCCTAGTGGCTGTGACTCAGGGCATGAAGAACTTCATCAACACCATGTCTTCACACGAGGGGGCCGAACTACCCTGGTGAGACTGAGTGGCTGATTCACTGTCTGTCCACACTGTTCTACTTAGCAGTTAGCTTCCCACGTAAAGGGCTATGCAATAATACTGTATAGAACGTTAATGTACGCTAGCTGACTAACGGGTATTCAGGTATATGTAATTTGCCTTTGTTACAGGTCCCATTCAAATGAGCCGTTCAGGTTTGATCCAGAATCCATGGCTGGTGCACTGGACAGACTAATGGGTATGTAGTTGAATAAGGGCTACTGTTTTATGAAATCCATATGTTACATTAG
This sequence comes from Salmo salar, assembly GCF_965601325.2. NCBI lineage: Eukaryota > Metazoa > Chordata > Actinopteri > Salmoniformes > Salmonidae > Salmo > Salmo salar. The sequence goes on from NC_138291.1 coordinate 69,123,285, forward strand.
AACTAGCTTGAAGTGGTGGTCTGCGTTAGAGCCCTGCACGGGTATGAATTTAAAGCCAGAGCTCTCCCATGCCTGCAACATTCATGCCCTACCCAGGACAGATTTATTCTGCCAAATTTAAGGCCCGGCCCGAAATCTGAAATAACTTATTTTGTTTGTAAATCCATTAGCTGCTCCTCGCTGTCTCACTCGCTCCCTGTGCGCAGCCCTCTCTGCTCATGATGCTCTGAGTCTGAGTATCCATAGCAATGGATCAACTTGGGCTGCTCTGCTCAATGAAGAGACATGAGCGAGCAGTTGTGTAATATTCGTCACTCTGAACTTGAGGAACATTATTTTCTGTGAAATCTCCTGTTTTTTTTATTGGACGAGGTTGAAGCACTTCTGAAATTGTTATGGTCTTAGTCAGATGGCCCCGACAGACATGGAAGCTCTGCTTATATCTCCTAAGAAACTTTGCAGTATTGTTGTTTTTGTGTTAATTCTTACATTGCCCAGAACGTTTTTTGTGTTATTAAATACAGCCGGAAATAAGTTTAGGATATCAGAGCGGCGGTCACTTACCAGGAATATGACTTTCCCAAATTGGAGCCTTTTTTTCGTACCCCCAGGGCAATTGAACTTATCCCAAAGGCTGCTCTGAGACACCACTGGCGGAGAAGAGGTATTCGGAGTGGACTTCTAGTCCGACTCTGGAGGGGAGCACACCATCCACCACTTTAGTGTATATTACTCGCTAATGTTCAGTCTCTGGACAAAGTAGACGAGCTCAGGGTGAGGATCTCCTTCCAGAGAGACATCAGGGACTGTAACATACTCGGTTTCACGGACTTGTGACTTACTGTCCCCGTCCATACAGCCAGCTGGGTTCTTGGTACATCGTGCAGACAGGCATAAAGAACTCTCCGGGAAGAAGAAAGGCAGTGGTGTATGTTTCATGATTAATTACTCATGGTGTGATAACATACAGGAACTCAAGTCCTTTTGTTCCCCCAACCTAGAATACCTCCCAATCAAGTGCCGATCGTATTACCTCCCAAGAGAATTCTCTTCTGTTATAGTCACAGCCGAGTATATTCCCCCTCAAGGAACTACACTGGACTTTATGCACACTGGATACCACAAATCCTGAGGCTCCATTTATTGTAGCTGGGGATTTTTAACAAAGCGAATGTGAGGAGAACACTACCGAAGTTCTATCAACACATTGACTGTAGTACTTGTTCTGGGAAAAACACAGGACCAGTGCTACTCCCCCTTTTGAAATGCCTACAAGACCCTCCCCTCCCTTCGACAAATCAGATGACGACTCCATTTTGCTCCTCCCTTCCTATAGGTAGAAACTCCAACAGGAAGTACTTGTGCTAAGGTCTATTCAACGCTGGTCTGACCAATCGGAATCCACGCTTCAAGATTGTTTTGATCACGTGTACTGAGATGTTCCAGGTAGCCTCTTAGAATAACATTGACGTATACGTGGACACGGTGACTGAGTTCATCAGGAAGTGTATAGGGGATATTGTTACCACTGACTATTGAAACCTACTCAAACTGGATAGATGGCAGCATTTGCACAACTGAAAGCTCGAACTACCACATTTAACCATGGCACAATGAAAGGGAATATGGTCGATTACAAAAGTGTAGTTATTCCCTCCATAAGGCAATCAAACAGGCAAAATGTCAGTACAGAGACAAAGTGGAGTTGCAATTCAATGACTGACATGTATGTGGCAGGGTCTATAGACAATCACTGATTACAAAGAGAAAATGAGCCACGTTGCGGACACCGACATCTTGCTCCCGGACAAGCTAAACCCCTTCACCCTCTTTGAGGATAACACAGTGCCACCAACGCGGCCCGCTCCCAAGGACTGTGGGCTCTCTTTCCCCGTGGCTGACGTGAGTAAGACATTTTAGCGTGTTAACCCCCGCAAGGCTGCCGGCCCAGACTGCATCCCTAGCGGCGTCCTCGGCGCATGCGCAGACCAGCTGGCTGGAGTGTTTACGGACATATTCAATCTCTCCCTATCCCAGTCTGCTGTCCCCACTTGCTTCAAGGTGTCCCTCATTGTTCTTTTACACAAGAAAGCAAAGGTAACTGAACTAAATGACTATCACCCTGTAGCACTCACTTCTGTCATCATGAAGTGCTTTGAGAGGCTAGTTAAGGATCATATCCCTTCTACCTTACCTGACACCCTAAACCCACTTCAATTTGCTTACCGCCCCAATAGATCCACAGACGATGCAATCACCATCACATTGCCCTATCCCATCTGGACAAGAGGAATACCTACGTAAGAATGCTGTTCATTGACTATAGCTCAGCCTTCAACACCATAGTACCCTCCAAGCTCATTATTAAGCTCGGGGCCCTGGGTCTGAACCCCGCACTGTGCAACTAGGTCCTGGACTTCCTGACGGGCCGCCCCCAGGTGGTGAGGGTAGGAAACAACACCTACACTTCTCTGATCCTCAACCCACGGGCCCCACAAGGGTGTGTGCTCAGCCCCCTTATGTACTCCTTGTTCACCCATTAACTGCATGGCCATGCACGTCTCCAACTCAATGAAGTTTGCAGACGACACAACAGTAGTAGGCCTGATGACCAGCAATGACGAGGCCGCTTCAATGTCAACAAAACGAAGGAGCTGATCGTGGACTTCAGGAAACTGCAGAGGGAGCAAGCCCCTATCCACATCGTCAGGACTGTAGTGAAGTTGGAAAGTTTTAAGTTCCTCTGTGTACACATCACTGACAATCTGAAATAGTCCACCCACACAGACAGTGTGGTGAAGGCGCAGCAGCTCTTCTTCAACCTCAGAGGCCAAACCAAATTTCTATAGCCTCCTAAGACCCTCAACTTTTACAGATGCACAGTTGAGTGACTCCTGAGTGGCGCAGTAGTCTAAGGCACTGCATCAGTGCTTGAGGCGTCACTACAGATCCGGGTACGATCCCGGGCTTTGTCGCAGCCGGCCGCAACCAGGAGACCCATGAGGCGGTGCACAATTGGCCCAACATCATCCGGGTTAGGGAAGGGTTTGTCCTTGTCCCATCGCGCTCGATCCTGGGCTGTATTACCGCCTGGTATGGCAACTGCACTACCCGCAATCGTGTTGTCTACCAAACGCATCACCGGGGGCACATTTCCTGCCCTCCAGGCCACGTTCAGCACCCGATGTCACAGGAAGGCCAAAAAGATCAAGGACATCAACCACCTCGCTATCATTCAGAAGGCGAGCTCAGTACAGTTAAGTTTATTTTATTTAACTTTAACTAGGTAAGTCAGTTAAGAACAAATTCTTATTTACAATGACGGCCTAGGAACTGTGGGATAACTGCCTTGTTCAGGGGCAGAACAACAGATTTATACCTTGTCAGCTCGGGGATTCGATCCAGCAACCTTTCGGTTAGTGGCTCTGACCACTAGGCTACCTGCTGCCCCAAGCTGAGACTGAGAGACAGCTTCTATCTCAAGGCCTTCAAACTGTTAAATTGCTGTCACTTGCCGCTACTCAACCCTGCACTTTAGAGGCTGCTGCCCTTTATACAAAACATGGAATCACTGTCCACTTTAATAATGTTTACGTACTGCTTTACTCATGTGTATATACTGTATTTTAGTCAATGCCACTCTGATATTGCTCGTCTTAATATTTGTTTGTTAATTCCATTATTTTATATTTGTGTGAATTGTTAGATACTACTGCACTGTTGGAGCTAGGAACAGAAGCATTTCGCTACATCCGCAGTAACGGCTAAATATGTGGTGACCAATAACATTTTATTTGATATGCTTTTACTGTACAGCAGAGTATACCTGAGCCCTGCCCTTACCTAGTTATTGATTTAAAAAAGACAGGCCCGGCCCTAACCCGATGTATAATGTCGGGGCCTGTCTAGTCCGAACTTTTCAACAATGTGCTATGTAAATATTTCAGGGGCTAAGGACGAGGAGTTGGACTCAGACGACCTAGATGATGATGATGATGACGATGATGATGATGATGATGATGATGATGATGGAGTGAAGGGTCCTACTGGACCGCTAGGAGTAGGGCCAGAAGCTTTGGAAGGTCTTAAGAAGTACATGGATGAGATGGACCATGAGCTTATGGGCACGAACATCGGACAGAGCTTCAACCAGCAGGCAAGTCTGACTTGTGGTGGATATTTATTACCTCTTGTTGCAGTGTGCAAATTCTGAAAAGAGTTATTTGGAGAGAGGCTGCATAAGTTGAATTAGTTGCATAGAAATATGTTAAATAACGATTTTATTCTATGGTTCAAGCAGGACACCAGTAAAGCAGGCCCCGGCAAGGAGGATCTGCTGGGTGAGGATGATGAAGAGATTCAGCCCCTGAACATAGACCTTAACCTGGTCACTAACCTCCTGGAGTCTCTGAGCTCCCAGGCTGGGCTGGCCGGGCCTGCCTCTAACCTGCTGCAGAGTCTTGGCATCCACCTGCCCCCCAATACTGACCGTTCATGAACACCTGCCCTCCCCCATCACTGACCGCTCATGAGCACCTGCCCCCCAACACTGACTTTTCATTATGACCTAGCGTCCATATCTTACTGTCTGCACAGGACTTTAAACTCTTGGCTCAGAGTACACTGGGCCAGAATCAATATTGATCATCAGGATAGGGTTTGACAACTGGATCATGTTTGCATTCAGAATGGCAGGATCTAAAAGTTAACTGTAACCCTAAAACTTTGTGATTCTAACACGGAGACACTTGTATCCCTGTTGGATATATTAATCTGATTCTGACTGTCTTAAATGTGTTATTTTTTTTTTCTTTACAGCACTTAGAATGCATGAAATAGTCAAATAATAAAGCCATTACTTTTTGGGGACAAAATGTGTAACCATTTTCTAAATTAAGTTAAATGTGGTTTCAAGGCAGTGAAAATAACTTTTCTTCACTTACCCTGTGCCTTGATTGTTATTAAATATTAACCAAAGCCCAGCCAATTTCAATAATACATGTTCAGATAAATGCGTTGACTTGCTCACTGACCAGGTTTCCATCTAACCTTTTCATCTCAGTAAAGTACTGTACATGTCAGGACCGGCCTGATGGGAAACAGCAAATTTGTCAGTAAACATTCCAAATGTCAACAAAATATTCTAGACAAGGTGAGATTTGTCAGTAACATTAATTATGCAGGAAATGGTGGTGGAAACACCTTCATGCACAAATATTGATTTAATAACGTAAACCTGGAGTCATGCGAAGATATGTTGTGTGGTCGTCCCACTACGACTTGGGGAAAGTTTACAGATTAAATATGTTATGAACTTCACAGGGTGGTGAGTTTGCTGCGCCTTTCCAATAGATATTTTATTTGACAAAAATGATCTCGCTCTTATCCATAATAAACCACCCCCCCACTGTATATGTGAGCTGTTGGCTAGTGTTTATTATATAACTAACTGTTGCTATTTAACGCAACAACAATGGGTAGAGTAGAAAATGCACATTGAACTGATTTTTATTCGGTAGATTTACAACTTTTCTAAGTCCTATCAACTGTTTTCAGCCAATGTATTGTATGTCTGTGGATTGACTGTTTGAATTGAATATTGGCAGTTGGAAAAATGCATGGAGTCATTCCTCTAAATTTGGATGGCTAACAAACATACAAATTCTTCAAATGCATTATTTTACACTATCTTATCATAGCACTGGCAAACCATGGTTGACCAACTCCCAGACCAAAATGGCTGACCTTTAGCTTATAAGGTTCAAGACTATTCTCGTATTGTAATTTGATGGTCATCATGCCCTGCTTTTTATCCTTTGTAGCTCAGTTGGTGGTGCATGGTGCTTGTAACGCAAGGGTAGTGGGTTCGATTCCCGGGACCGTACATATGTAAAACCTATACACGCGTGACTAAGTTGCGTCGGATAAAAGGGTCTGCTAAATGGCATATGTATCACAGCCTGGTACGGCAACTGCGCCACGCTCTACAGAGGGTGGTGTGGTCTGCACAACGCATCACCGGGGGCAAACTACCTGCGCTCCATGACACCTATTGCACCTGATGTCAAAGGAAGGCAAAAAAGATATGACAATAACCACTCGAGCCACTGCCTTTTCACACCACTACCATCCAGAAGGCAGGGTCAGTACAGGTGCATCAAAGCTGGGACCGAGAGACTGAAGAACAGCTTCTCTCTCAATGCCATCAGACTGCTAAAAAGTAATTACTAACTCAGGCTGCTGCCTACATGGAGACCCAATCACTGGCCACTTTAATAATGTTTACATATCTTACATTACTCATATGTATATACTGTATGTTATACCATCTATTGCAGCTCGGCCATCGCTCATCCATATATTTATATGTACATATTCTCATTCACCCCTTTTAGATATGTGTGTATTAGGTGTTGGAGAATTGTTAGATATTACTTCGCTGTTGGAACCAGAAGCACAAGCATTTACACTCGCATTAACATCTGCTAACCATGTGTATGTGACGGAGGCAACTGACTTCTGACTAGTCTCTAGGGTCAACTTCATCCTCCTACATGTTGGATCATCTACAACAGGCTGTACAACGGTCTTGTTAATCTGTGTGCCGTGTGGAGTAGCGCTGCAGCCAGCGGTGAGTAGGTCAGAGCAGCCATGTCCACCAAGAGGTGCTGTAGAGCTCCCAGCAGCAGTATTGCCAGCAGGTAGCCCATGAAGAGCAGGCTGTGCCAGCTACCCTCGCCCAGTGCCCGGGGGCCCTCTGGGTGCAGCAGGCACAGGAAGCCAAGCACCAGGCTCTGGTTCACCATCAGGGTGAAGTACAGGTCAAAAGGCGAGGTGTGGGAGCTGCTGTGGCGCTGGCGCTCGGTCTCAGCCACCTTGGCCAGCCAGGTCAAAGAGAGGCTATGGAGAAGGAGGGCCAGCGGGGCGTAGAGACACTCCAGAACCTCCACTGACGGGAGACCCTGAGACGCTGCAGGGAGAAGGGGTAAGTTAGTGTACTGACACAACTGATGATTGACACGCCAACACATTCAATTTTATGAGACTATTAAGATTTCCCCCTTTGACTTTCCCCTCAAGCTAAACACTGTAAATGCATTTACCTGTGATAGTGACGGAGGTCAAAGTGATGACCGTGATAAGGCTCGTTAGGTGGACTGATGGTGGTACTGCCAGCCGCAGGCCGTGACTCCAGCCCACACAGAGCAGGGGCAGCAGGCGCATGGTGAGGGCATACATGCCAGAGTGGGCACTGGCCTCTGCCCACACACCCAACACAGCTTGGGCACTGCCACAAATAGAAGGCACCAGCAGGCGTTCACCCAGAGACAAAGAGTAGGGCTTCAGTGGTGCTAGGCCCATGGCATGGAGGAGCAGCAAGTATAGCAGAGTCACCAGCACCTGGGAAAGACATGCCATAAACACAGGCAAACATTAGCCATCATTAGCCATTTTAAAGAGCAACTGCCCCTAAAAACCAACTTCTCCTTTTGAAAATTGCCTATTTGGCATCGATAAGTCAAACATTTATTCTAGTGTCAAAATTGACTATGAATTGTAAATAAGTGGTCATAGTCTGTGTCATCCAAAATTGAGATTTGCGAGATGATAGTATGTCACATAATGAGGGTTCCGTAACAGTTTTCCTTGGGTTGGGTTTATTTCAGTCAAGCCCACATACCCACAGCCGGCAGCACCCAAGCAATCATCAATTGGGAACACAGCTGCATGCGACCAGATTGACAATGGGCATTACAATTTGGTTTGACATTTGATATCCCTATGTGGCTAGTTAGGGACCATCCGTAAATTACACAATGTACATGGAACAATATCTTAAAATGTCAATAGCTCCCAATTTCATATACTTAATCTCGAACCAACTATAGATTGTAGAAATTCCTTTACAAATATTGAAAGCATTTAATGAGACAACAAAGGTCTGCAACATGAAAACATTTTCCCATTTATATTGTGTAATTTATTGACGGTCCCTAACTAGCCCTGTAGATAGGCTATCCAAAGTCAAACCAGCTTTGCTACAGTCGCACACAAGCCGGCTGAAGATAATTTTACAATAATTCTGGTCATTATTATTTCTAAAAGTTACCACTTAGCAAAGGCCTAATGATGATAAGAAACATTGATGGCTCATGCAAAATCCAAACACCACAACTCAAAACCTGACACAGATTACTCTTATAGTAACCCTAAGCCAATCGTGCCCTACCTGGACAAATGTGATTGGTACAGCAAACGGGTAGTGGTACTGGGGAATGAAGATATCAGCAACAAAGCTGCGGAGCCGATCTGCCAGGGCATACAACACCATGACCAATAGCATTGCACTAAAGCTGAGTAATGGCACCAGAGGCTTCCATACATCAGGCAAAAACCTCCTCAGTGTACAAGCACTCCTCTTCCATCTCATCCACCAAGGACTGTTTAGGGAACACAATGGTACAGAGAGTAATACAGAAGGAGTGTACTTCAGGAGACTATTGATAGAAACATTTAAACAAATTGGAATACACTGCAATGAACTGCATATATCTCGTGTCTGCAATTAAGTACTATTAAACTATTATAGAAAACCGGTGACTACCATTCTGTCAGGAGACAGACCCTGGTAGTAGGGTAGGTATCCCTGGGGTCCATCCTCATATTCCAACTGCCTCTCATCAACCCCTCTACTGCAGCAGGTAATGGAGGTAGAGAGCCATCGTTCCTCCACTCCCTAAAAAATGGGCGCTAACCAATCACTTCCATGGCATAAATCACATTAACATCTTTATTTCTTCATTAATTTACTTCACCATTACCGTGGGCGTTCTGTCTTTGTAACTGCCAAAATACTATGACAAAACAATACATTAAGAGTTTCATTCCAAAGCGCCATATATACATTTTCTGAAATGTTGGTAAATTAGCTTTTATTGTTTTAAAGAAATTCTGAAAGAGTTTGGTGTTTTATTTTCACTATCTAATGACATGGGGTTGTTATATTAGAGACAAATTATTTTGTTATATCTGCCTCACTATCAGATAAATAAGTAGTACTGCTAGGGTTTACACTGTCAAATGTACCATAACTACATTTTTAATAAAGAACTGCACAAATGATACATTTGTGACAAATATCTAAAAAAATTATAATTCAATACAGTAATATGAGATCTGTATGTAAAACAATTACCTTGACATTTTAGTAATTTACAACAGGGTTTCCCAAACTCTTCAAGTGGACTATACCCTATATTTACTCAGACAATACTCCATAAGAAAAATGTATGTTGTTTCCTAGACATTTCATATCCACCGTTCTATCTGTGATCTATAATATAGGGTGGAAAGATTGGTTTGTTTTTACAAAAGTGCTCTTAGTAACTATATCAGATTGAAAAAGTAATTATGTAAATAAGCCATTTATATTGTACTTATTAAACTGAACTTACTGAATGGACGATGATACTGTACATAGCAAGTCAAATCAAAGTTTATTTGTCACGTGCGCCGAATACAACAGGTGAAATGCTTACTTACAGGCTCTAACCAATTGTGCGAAAAAAAAGGTGTGTGTGTAGGTAAGTAAAGAAATAAAACAACAGTAAAAAGACATTTGAAAATAAGAGTAGCAAGGCTATATACAGACACCGGTTAGTCAGGCTTATTGAGGTAGTATGTACATGTGGGTATGGTTAAAGTGACTATGCATATATGATGAACAGAGAGTAGCAGTAGCGTAAAAAGAGGGGTTGGCGGGTGGTGGGACACAATGCAGATAGCCCAGTGCTCCCTGGTTGTCCCGACCAACCAGGGAGCACTGGTTGGTCGGGACAATTGAGGTAGTATGTACATGAATGTATAGTTAAAGTGACTATGCATATAAGATAAACAGAGGTCCTGGATGGCAGGCAGCTTAGCCCCAGTGATGTACTGGGCCGTACGCACTACCCTCTGAAGTGCCTTGCGGTCGGAGGCCGAGCAATTACCGTACCAGGCAGTGATGCAACCAGTCAGGATGCTCTCGATGTTGCAGCTGTAGAACCTTTTGAGGATCTCAGGACCCATGCCAAATCTTTTTAATTTCCTGAGGGGGAATAGGCTTTGTCGTGCCCTCTTCACGACTGTCTTGGTGTGTTTGGACCATTCTTATTTGTTGTTGATGTGGACACCAAGGAATTTGAAGCTCTCAACCTGCTCCACTACAGCCCCGTCGATGAGAATGGGGACGTGCTCGGTGCTCCTTTTCCTGTAGTCCACAATCATCTCCTTAGTCTTGGTTACATTGAGGGATAGCTTGTTATTCTGGCACCACCCGGCCAGGTCTCTGACCTCCTCCCTATAGGCTGTCTCGTTGTTGTCGGTGATCAGGCCTACCACTGTTGTGTCGTCAGCAAACTTAATGATGTTGTTGGAGTCGTGCCTGGCCATGCAGTCGTGGGTGAACAGGGAGTACAGGAGGGGACTGAGCACGCACCCCTGGGGAGCTCCAGTGTTGAGGATCAGCATGGCAGATGTGTTGCTACCTACCCTCACCACCTGGTGGCGGCCCGTCAGGAAGTCCAGGATCCAGTTGCAGAGGGAGGTGTTTAGTTCCAGGTTCCTTAGCTTAGTGACTTTGAGGGTACTATGGTGTTGAACGCTGAGCTGTAGTCAATGAATAGCATTTTCACATAGGTGTTCCTTTTGTCCAGGTGGGAAAGGGCAGTGTGGAGTGCAATAGAGATTGCATCATCTGTGGATCTGTTTGGGCGGTATGCAAATTGGACTGGGTCTAGGGTTTCTGGGATAATGGTGTTGATGTGAGCCATTACCAGCCTTTCAAAGCACTTCATGGCTATGGACGTGAGTGCTACGGGTCTGTAGTCATTTAGGCAGGATGCCTTTGTGTTCTTGGGCACAGGGACTATGGTGGTCTGTTTGAAGCATGTTGGTATTATAGACTCAATCAGGGACATGTTGAAAATGTCAGTGAAGACACCTGCCAGTTGGTCAGCACATGCCTGGAGCACACGTCCTGGTAATCCATCTGGCCCCACAGCCTTGAGAATGTTGACCTGTTTAAAGGTCTTACTAACATCGGCTACGGAGAGCGTGATCATACAGTTGTCCGGAACAGCTGATGCTCTCATGCATGCCTCAGAGTTGCTTGCCTCGAAGCGAGCATAGAAGTGATTTAGCTCGTCTGGTAGGCTCGTGTCACTGGGCAGCTCACGGCTGTGCTTCCCTTTGTAGTCTGTAATAGTTTGCAAGCCCTGCCACATCCAATGACCGTCAGAGCCGGTGTAGTATGATTCAATCTTAGCCCTGTATTGACGCTTTGCCTGTTTGATGGTTCGTCGCAGGGCATAGCGGGATTTCTTGTAAGCTTCTGAGTTAGAATCCCGCACCTTGAAAGCGGCAGCTCTACCCTTTAGCTCAGCTCGAATGTTGCCTGTAATCCATGGCTTCTGGTTGGGGTATGTACGTACAGTCACTGTGGGGACGACGTCCTCGATGCACTTATTGATAAAGCCAGTGACTGATGTGATGTATTCCTCAATATCATCGGAAGAATCCCGGAACATGTTCCAGTCTGTGATAGCAAAACAGTCCTGTAGATTAGCATCTGCTTCATGTGACCATTTTTTTATAGACCGAGTCACTGGTGCTTCCTGCTTTAATTTTGGCTTGTAAGCAGGAATCAGGAGGATAGAGTTGTGGTCGGATTTACCAAATGGAGGGCGAGGGAGAGCATTGTACGCGTCTCTGTGTGTGGAGTACAGGTGATCTAGAATTGTTTTCCCTGTGGTTGCACATTTAACATGTTGATAGAGATTTGGTAGAACTTATTTAAGTTTCTCTGCATTAAAGTCTCCGGCCACTAGGAGCGCCGCCTCTGGGTGAGTGGTTTTCCGTTTGCTTATTTCCTTATACAGCTGGCTGAGTGCGGTCTTAGTACCGGCATCTGTCTGTGATGGTAAATAAACAGCCACGAAAAGTATAGCTGAGAACTCTCTAGGCAAGTAGTGTGGCCTGCAATTTATCACAATATACTCTACTTCAGGCGAGCAAAATCTAGAGACTCCGTGCACCAGATGTTATTTACAAATATGCACAGACCGCCCCCCCTCGTTTTACCGGAGTGTGCTGTTCTATCCTGCCGGTGCAGCTTGTATCCCGCTAGCTGAATATCTATGTCGTCATTCAGCCACAATTCCGTGAAACATAGGATATTACAGTTTTTGATGTCCCGTTGGTAGGATATTCGTGATCGTACCTCGTCTAGTTTATTGTCCAATGATTGCACGTTGGCGAGTAATATTGACAAAACGGCAGCTTTCCTAGTTGCCTTCGTCGGGTCCGGCCGAGGCATCCCGCTCTTCTTCCTCTGCATCGCTTCCTTTTGCGAAAAATTGGGATGTCTGCCCTGTGGGGTGTTTGGAGAATATCGTGTGAGTCCTGCTTGCTGTTGTTGCTGTTGTAAAAATCTTTGTCTAATCCGAGGTGAGTGACCGCTGTCCTGATATCTAGAAGCTATTTTCTGCCGTAAAATACGGTTGCAGAAACATTATGTACAAAATAATTTACAAATATCGCGAAAAACCCCCACAAAATAGCACAATTGGTTAGGAGACCTTAAAACGGCGGCCCTCTCCTCCGGCGCAATTATCTTCTGTAACCACTCACACACAAGAATCATGAACATGCAGGTGACATAAGCACCATATAAAACACAAATAGACCAATACCAAGGATAATGTTTTCAAAGAAACAGAAAATTTAAAATGGTTACACTGAAGAAAATGTACATAGTTTTAACATTTAAAACTGATGGACTTACCACTGAGTTTGAATTGTTCCATTATGGTGTTTTTACATTAGGTGTTTATTTGATATTCCACAATCTCCTCCACTGTCCCTCGTCTCCTTCTCCTCTCCAACCAATATCCACAGATGAAACAGGTTGATGTGGTTATATTGACCACAGATGAATGTTCCTTATAAAACAGGTTAAAAAAAGTTCCCTTGCTTTGTTCTCCGTATGGCAGTTGTGGATTGTCTGATGGCCAATGACCTGAGCGGAATGCATTTTCCATGAGAACCTTCACGAACACTAAGCACACAGTTATTGACATCTAGATGGACTTTAACCTCACCTGTTAGATTATAAACTCAGCAAAAAAAGAAATGTCCTCTCACTGTCAACTGTGTTTATTTTCAGCAAACTTAACATATGTAAATATTTGTATGACCATAAGATTCAACAACTGAGACAGAATCTGAACAAGTTCCACAGACATGTGACTAACCAAAATGGAATAATGTGTCCCTGAACAAAGGGGGGTCAAAATCAAAAGTAACAGTCAGTATCTAGTGTGGCCACCAGCTGCATTAAGTTCTGCAGTGCATCTCCTCCTCATGGACTGCACCAGATTTGCCAGTTCTCGCTTTGAGATGTTACCCCACTCTTCCACCAAGGCACCTGCAAGTTCCCGGACATTTCTGGGGGGAATGGTGTAACGCTCATTCCTTCGACGATAAACACGAATCCGACCATCACCATCACCGCGACTCATCAGTGAAGAGCACTTTTTGCCAGTCCTGTCTGGTCCAGTGACGGTGTGTTTGTGCCCATAGGCGACATTGTTGCCGGTGATGTCTGGTGAGGACCTGCCTTACAACAGGCCTACAAGCCCTCAGTCCAGCCTCTCAGCCCATTGCGGACAGTCTGAGCACTGATGGAGGGATTGTGAGTTCCTGGTGTAACTCAGGCAGTTGTTGTTGCCATCCTGTACCTGTCCCGCAGGTGTAATGTTTGGATGTACTGATCCTGTGCAGGTGTTGTCACACGTGGTCTGCCACTGCGAGGAGGATCAGCTGTCCATCCTGTCTCCCTGTAGCGCTGTCTTAGGCGTCTCACAGTACGGACATTGCAATTTATTGACCTGACCACATCTGCAGTCCTCATGCCTCCTTGCAGCATGCCTAAGGCACGTTCACGCAGATGAGCATGGACCCTGGGCATCTTTCTTTTGGTGCTTTTCAGAGTCAGTAGAAAGGCCTCTTTAGTGTCCTAAGTTTTCATTACTGTGACCTTAGTTGTTGCCTACTGTCTGTAAGCTGTTAGTGTCTTAATGACCGTTCCAAAGGTGCATGTTCATTAAATTGTTCATGCTTCATTGAACAAGCATGGAAAACAGTGTTTAAACCATTTACAATGAAGATCTGTGAAGTTATTTGGATTTTTACGAGTTATCTTTGAAAGACAGGGTCCTAAAAAAGGGACGTTGATTTTTTTTGATGAGTTTAGAATCCATAGGGGGACAGTAAAGTGTCTCTGTAGGTGGGCAAATACCACTAACAAAGACAGTATGTATCTATGTATTCTACAGTAGGGAAATAATGTAAAATTGTCTTTGCATCAAACTCCATCTGTATCTTGTTTAACAGAAAATTATCAACAAACAGTAGCTCTCTTAGATTAGTGATCCATATGTAATTACAAACAGGGTGGTTTGAGCCCTGAATTGTGATTAGCTAAAGGCTGTGGTATATCAGACCGTATACCAGAGGTATGACAAAACATTTTGTTTTACTGCTCTAATTACATTGATAACCAGTTTATAATAGCAATAAGGCTCCTTGGGGGTTTGTGATATATGGCCACTTTGCGTCGTGCCTAAGAACAGCCCTTAGCCGTGTTATATTGGCCATATACCACACCTCCTCGGGACTTATTGCTTAAATAGATCACCCAGAGGTGGTCATAGGAAGGAGTGATTTGATCCCTGAGAGGAGAGGCGGTTGTGGTTTCAGAAAATAAGAGGTTTTAACCCATGCATGTCAGCTGGTTATCTATCCAGGATACAATTGTAGGCGTTATATGCCTTGAAGCCATTTGGAAAATAACTGTGGGCCACATTGTAGATAGTTGTAAACATGTTATTGAGATGTTATAAAAGTAGCATGGCTTGGTCATGGTTTTGAGCTTACAGTATATGTAGCCTAGTGGTAAAAGCACATAGAACTTTGTCATGAATGCTTTACATATTGTATGGAAGTACTGTTAGGTCTATCTTTGACTTTCATTTTTAAATAAACAATGCATTTGTCTGCTCCATCCTCTGCATTTGTATCCATCCTCTGCAAATGTGTCATACCGTACTGTTTAGTATGACTTCATCTGTGCATGGAGGTGTATCTGGTCCTACAGTAACCCTAGTGGGAATCTAATCACTGATCCTTCATGCACAAAATAATGCGTTAAAAAAAAAAACAATTTGGGTTATTTGGTAACCCAGGGCTGGGTAAATATTGGACAGAACATATGCTGGGTTATTGTGACCCAGCCATTTGGATTGCGAGAATAACCCAACAAGTTGGGTTGTTGGGATTATCCAAACATGGCTTAACCTGTTTGGGATAGGGGACAGTATTTTCACGGCCGGATAAAAAACGTACCCGATTTAATCTGGTTATTACTCCTGCCCAGAAACTAGAATATGCATATAATTAGTAGATTTGGATAGAAAACACCCTAAAGTTTCGAAAACTGTTTGAATGGTGTCTGTGAGTATAACAGAACTGATATGGCAGGCCAAAACCTGAGAAGATTCTACATGGGAAGTGCCTTGTCTGACCATTTCTTGGCCTTCTGTAGCCTCTTTATCGAAAATACAGGATCTCTGCTGTAACGTGACATTTTCTAAGGCTTCCATTGGCTCTCAGAAGGCGCCAGAACATTGAATGATAACTCTGCAGTCTCTGGGCGAAAAACAGTAGGGGTTTTGGAGAGTGGTACTTCTGAGAACAATGGCACTGGTGTGCGCGTGCATGTGACGACTCCATGTTTTACTTTCAGTGTTTGAACGGATACAACGTCTCCCGGTTGGAAAATGATCTCTATTTTACGAGAAAAATCGCATAAAAATTGATTTTAAACAGCGTTTGACATGCTTCGAAGTACGGTAATGGAATATTTTGAATTTTTTGACACGAAACGCGCCGGCGCGTCACCCTTCAGATAGTGATTTGAACGCACGAACAAAACGGAGCTATTTGGATATAACTATGGATTATTTGGAACCAAAACAACATTGGGTGTTGAAGTAGAAGTCCTGGGAGTGCATTCTGATGAAGAACAGCAAAGGTAATCCAATTTTTGTTATAGTAAATCTGAGTTTGGTGAGTGCCAAACTTGGTGGGTGTCAAAATAGCTAGCCGTGATGGCCGGGCTATCTACTCAGAATATTGCAAAATGTGTTTTCACCGAAAAGCTATTTTAAAATCGGACACCGCGATTGCATAAAGGAGTTCTGTATCTATAATTCTTAAAATACTTGTTATGTTTTTTGTCAACGTTTATCGTGAGTAATTTAGTAAATTCACCGGAAGTTTTCGGTGGGTATGCTAGTTCTGAACAAAACATGCTAATGTAAAAAGCTGTTTTTTGATATAAATATGAACTTGATTGAACAAAACATGCATGTAGTGTATAACATAATGTCCTAGAAATGTCATCTGATGAAGATCATCAAAGGTTAGTGCTGCATTTAGCTGTGGTTTTGGTTTTTGTGACATATATGCTAGCTTGAAAAATGGGTGTGTGATTATTTCTGGCTGGGTACTCTGACATAATCTAATGTTTTGCTTTCGTTGTAAAGCCTTTTTGAAATTGGACAATGTGGTTACATAAAGGAGAGTCTTGTCTTTAAAATGGTGTAAAATAGTCATATCTTTGAAAAATTTAAGATTTTGCATTTTTGAGGTATTTGTAATTCGCGCCACATTCGCGCCATTGGATATTGGTGAGGCGTTCCGCTAGCGGAACGTCTGTCCCTAACATTAAGGACTACAATACCAGAAAATGGTAAGACCCTCTGAAGAAGAAGACTACACAGGAACATTCAGTCTGCAGCTGTTGATAGACTGTTGATGCACACCACTATAGATATCTCTAAGGTATCTATTCTAAACAAACAGAGTGAAGGACAAGGCCCGCTGAACACTGTGTGTTACACCTCTGGAAGACCCATTCTAACAGACACGCCAAGACCAAGACGCTACGACTACAAAGGACATGGGGACCTCTTGTGGACAACACAACCAGAGACTTTCTGTCAACTGACTCCACAGACTGATCAGGTGTTTTCAGCAGAGTGTGATGACAAAGACATACAAGTGCAAATATGTACCTGCATTTCTAAATTCGAATGAGCGGTTGTTGGGGTGCTAAATATCCATATTGTTGATGAGTGTATTCAGCTGTATGTATGATAGTTGAATTCCTTTGTCTCCCCCCCAACATATAATCTATCCTGTGTGTGTGTTTTTATGTAATTCTGTGTCATTAGTTAGTTAGTAAATAAATAATTAAGCCAATTTGTGTATCGCTGATTCATCACAGAGATTAGGGTTCGTGCAGATTTATGGGATATTACGACATTCAGAATGAGACTGACAAATGAGGTAATAATAATTAATGGATGACTAAAATGATAGCGATATATTCTGATAGAGTTAATTCTGGAAACTCATAAAACAAAGGTTTTCTGTGGTGCCCCAAGATTGCTAATGAGTTAATTGTTACATGATTAATTTAATCATTGTAATAATTAAACATAGTTAATTAATTTGATAAAATAATTGTCATCGCATTAATGGTGCCAATGTCACGACACAGTTTTTAAAACATACTATTGTACCAATTTATGTACAGTTTATTACCATGTTATAACAGTTATAACCTACTAAATTAATAATAAACCTCCACAGTGGTGAATCATACATATTGCAGAAGAGACTACTGTTTTTCCCACTGTAGAATTGAGGAATTAAACAATTTGCCAGAGTACAGGAACGCTCCTGCATGGGGATGAGGGGACAAATGAGATAAACCAGTCACATAATCTGGGACTGATACTGAGATACTGGCTCCATTACCTCTGCTTTTCTTTCCTCCCCTCATAATATGTTAACAATAACACAACTTCGATCTCTTGAGTTTCTTTCAACAGGAACTTATGTCCATGTGTTTCATATACAGAGCATCCTTACTTTGCAACATCTGTAAGAACCACCAGATGACTCTCTTCTCTTCTTAACATAGCTGTTAAATGGTGCAATGTTCAGTGATAGCAGAAACATCAGGAAAATATGTTTATATTATTCGTAGCTCTACCAGGTACCGGACAAAATGTTGGAGCTCAACAAACTTCTAACCGAACTATGAATACACAAATGGCCTATGTACAGGTTGGTATCATCACTGATGCAAATACGTTCACTTCCTCTCCCCTTATCCAATGTAATGCTGCAACATCATTGTTTTAGTGTTCTGTAAAACATCATCCATCAAAGAACCTTTAATAAAAGATGGTCATAGATCTAGGGCAACAATGACAAAGAAAACAAAACAGCTTAAAGTTATACTGCGAAAAAAAATAAAGGGAACACTTAAACAATACATCCTAGATCTGAATGAAAGAAATAATCTTATTAAATACTTTTTTCTTTACATAGTTGAATGTGCTGACAACAAAATCACACAAAAATAATCAATGGAAATCCAATTTATCAACCCATGGAGGTCTGGATTTGGAGTCACACTCAAAAATAAATTGGAAAACCACACTACAGGCTGATCCAACTTTGATGTAATGTCCTTAAAACAAGTCAAAATGAGGCTCAGTAGTGTGTGTGGCCTCCATGTGCCTCTATGACCTCCCTACAACGCCTGGGCATGCTCTTGATGAGGTGGCAGATGGTCTCCTGAGGGATCTCCTCCCAGACCTGGACTAAAGCATCCGCCAACTCCTGGACAGTCTGTGGTGCAACGTGGCGTTGGTGGATGGAGTGAGACATGATGTCCCAGATGTGCTCAATTGGATTCAGGTCTGGGGAACGGGCGGGCCAGTCCATAGCATCAATGCCTTCCTCTTGCAGGAACTGCTGACACACTCCAGCCACATGAGGTCTAGCATTGTCTTGCATTAGGAGGAACCCAGGGCCAACCGCACCAGCATATGGTCTCACAAGGGGTCTGAGAATCTCATCTCGGTACCTAATGGCAGTCAGGCTACCTCTGGCGAGCACATGGAGGGCTGTGCGGCCCCCCAAAGAAATGCCACCCCACACCATGACTGACCCACCGCCAAACCGGTCATGCTGGAGGATGTTGCAGGCAGCAGAATGTTCTCCACGGCGTCTCCAGACTCTGTCACGTCTGTCACATGTGCTCAGTGTGAACCTGCTTTCATCTGTGAAGAGCACAGGGCGCCAGTGGCGAATTTGCCAATCTTGGTGTTCTCTGGCAAATGCCAAACGTCCTGCACGGTGTTGGGCTGTAAGCAAAACCCCCACCTGTGGAAGTCGGGCCCTCATACCACCCTCATGGAGTCTGTTTCTGACCGTTTGAGCAGACACATGCACATTTGTGGCCTGCTGGAGGTCATTTTGCAGGGCTCTGGCAGTGCTCCTCCTTGCACAAAGGTAGCGGTCCTGCTGCTGGGTTGTTGCCCTCCTACGGCCTCCTCCACGTCTCCTGATGTACTGGCCTGTCTCCTGGTAGTGCCTCCATGCTCTGGACACTACGCTGACAGACACAGCAAACCTTCTTGCCACAGCTCGCATTGATGTGCCATCCTGGATGAGCTGCACTACCTGAGCCACTTGTGTGGGTTGTAGACTCCGTCTCATGCTACCACTAGAGTGAATGCACCGCCAGCATTCAAAAGTGACCAAAACATCAGCCAGGAAGCATAGGAACTGAGAAGTGGTCTGTGGTCCCCACCTGCAGAACCACTCCTTTATTGAGGGTGTCTTGCTAATTGCCTATAATTTCCACCTGTTGTCTATTCCATTAGCACAACAGCATGGGAAATGTATTGTCAATCAGTGTTGCTTCCTAAGTGGACAGTTTGACTTCACAGAAGTGTGATTGACTTGGAGTTACATTGTGTTGTTTAAGTGTTCCCTTTATTTTTTTGAGCAGTGTATTATGACCATCAAGGTCAGACAACTCTCCAATGTCTTAAAAAAGTGATTATTTGAATCAGAATGGGCTCTGTCCACAGTCTCCCTCCCTCTCCATGAAGTATACAGAGAAACCACACTGGGAATTCCACATAATTTCCCCGCCCTCTCGCTCCATCACAGACGGATGTCGTCCAGCAAGGTGAGCCTTCGTCCGAACAGCTGCTCCTCATAGGTCAACAGCTGCCTCAAGAAGTGCACATTGGGCTCTGTGCATTCTCTTCTCTCCTTTAGCCAGTGGATGGCGTCCAGCACTGGTGCTGCATGAGGAAGGCTAGCATTAGCGCTGAGCTATGGCTCCGCCCCATGCTGCAGTGCACCAGCGCTCAACCCCCAACCCCGCGGTTCAGGGCCCCAGTGATGAACCTCGCCGCTTGGGGAAGCACCTCCACCAAGTCCTGTTGGGCATCAACACTCAGCCGTGGGTAGCTGAGGGTGCTGGGAAATGCATCTGGCAGTCAGCCGTAGCATTGACCACATGGGTGATTTGTAGGTTCTCGAGGATGTGGTAGTCAGAGGCCTGGGCAGATTAGCCCGGGTAGAGCTCCCCCTCCAGGATCTCAGAGGGGTAGATGGTGAGGGTATACCTCTCGGGCTCCAGGAGAACCATGCCTGAGGTGCAGAGGAAGGGGTAGAGGCTGTGGAAGGCAGAGAAGCCTCGCAGTAGGAAGACATGATCCATGCCCAGGTCACTGAGCTGGAAGAAGCACCACTGCAGGAACGGGGAAGCTGCCCTGGCCTCCACACTGCCCACACAATGTGTAGCCTTGCTGCACACTCACCCTCTTTGGGAAGGCAGGAATTAACACTAACTGCACCTCAGGCTCACACACTGCTGGACAACAGTATGCATACACGCATGTACCTGCGTTCACACACACACACACACACACACACACACACACACACACACACACACACACACACACACACACACACACACACACACACACACACACACACACACACACACCACACACACACACACACACACACACACACACACACACACGAGAGAAAATCATACACACAGAGCTCAAATGCATATTGTGTTCGCAAATAATGCTTTTGATCGGTAGGGTGATCCTTGACGATAATGCAGATCGTGGTAATTTGACAGTTCCAGTCACAGTTCATGTCAACTTTAACCTCACATTTATATTTAATCTTATATCCACTTGATCTAATATTGGTTGCTAACCTACCTTGGGTCTGTCTATGCACTGGAGTCAGTGAGAAACATTTGGATGATTTGCTAGTACCATTGACTTCCCTGTAGGGGATGCTGTTTCTTGGTTGCAAGACGCTTTTGCATTTTCTGGATTGTTCTGTATCTAGACAGTTAGTCACTCAGACAAAGACAGAAAAACAGACCTGCATTACCTGGCCTAAACCAAGGACATTGCATGTATTATTTATTCAGCAATATATTTTCCCAACAGAATCATACTCTTCAGGGATGCATGGCAACCCATATTAGACTACTGACACAAGCTGAGATGCCTAGCTACAGTGGTGTAAAGTACTACTTATGTAGTTTTTGGGGGTAATCTGTACTTTACTTATTTATATTCTTATTTACTTATTTATATTTTTGCCAACTTTTACTTTTACTTCACTACATTCCTAAAGAAAATGATGTACTTTTTACTCCATACATTTTTCCTGACACCCAAAAGTACTCGTTACATTTTGAATGCTTAACAGCACAGGAAAATATTCTAATTGACACTTATCAAGAGAACATCCCTGGTCATCCCTACTGCCTCTGGTCTGGCGGACTCACTAAACACATGCTTCGTTTGTAAATTATGTCTGAGTTTTGGAGAGTGCCACTGGCTATCCGTAAATTTAAAAAACAAGAGAATGGTGCCGTCTAGTTTGCTAAATATAAGGAATTTAAAATGATTTATACTTTTACTTTGAGTTTTGATACTTAAGTATATTTGAGCAATTATATTTACTTTTGATACTTAACTATATTTAAAACCAAATACTTTTAGACTTTTACTCAAGTAGTATTTTACTGGGTGACTTTCACTTTTGCATAAGTCATTTTCTATTAAGGTATCTTTACTTTTACTCAAGTATGACAATTGGGTACTTTTTCCACCACTGCCTAGCTAGCAGTAAGACAGAACACTCATCTGGACACCACTATGCCCATGTTTCCCAGTACCAGACATTTGGAAGGCACAGTTGCTGCCCCCTATGCCCCTCATCAGGGGGATATCCTTCCAGAGTGAGAATAGTCGAAATTCCAGTCAAATTCTTGACCAGTCTAACAAATATAAGGTTAAATGTCTGTCAATTTGTCACAGAACTGGTTTGCTTGGCTCAGCTGTAAAAGACGAGGTTCGTTTTTTTCCTTGTTTTTTTACTCAGTCACTCTCACCTCCTTGGCAGGGCCTTATTCTAGCTGGTTGCCTCGAAAACTTAGTGGTGATAAGGGCTCTAAAATGCCACATGGGTGCTGGCTATGACAGGTGAGGGAGCAGAGTGACAGAAAGATGAAAACGGCCTTCTGTCTCCCTCTTTGCCCTATAGTCAGCCATGAACAATTATTCTATATTATTCTGTATTATTCTACAATTAACCTCTATGGGCTAGGTGGGACGCCCACCTACTCAACAGCCAGTGTAATCCCGTGGCGCGTTATTCAAATACCTAAAAAAATGCAAAAACTTCAATTTTTCAAACATATGACTATTTTACACCATTTTAAAGACAAGACTCTCGTTAATCTAACCTCACTGTCCGATTTCAAAAAGGCTTTACAACGAAAGCAAAACATTAGATTATGTCAGCAGAGTACCCAGCCAGAAATAATCAGACACCCATTTTTCAAGCTAGCATATAATGTCACATAAACCCAAACCACAGCTAAATGCAACACTAACCTTTGATGATCTTCATCAGATGACAACCCTAGGACATTATGTTATACAATACATGCATGTTTTGTTCAATCAAGTTCATATATCAAAAACCAGCTTTTTACATTAGCATGTGACTAGCATGTGACTAGCATTCCCACCGAACACTGCCAGTGAATTTACTAAATTACTCACGATAAACGTTCACAAAAAGCATAACAATTATTTTAAGAATTATAGATACAGAACTCCTCTATGCACTCGATATGTCCGATTTTAAAATAGCTTTTCGGTGAAAGCACATTTTGCAATATTCTCAGTAGATAGCCCGGCATCACAGGGCTAGCTATTTAGACACCCAGCAAGTTTAGCACTCACCAAAGTCAGATTTACTATAAGAAAAATGTTATTACCTTTGCTGTCTTCGTCAGAATGCACTCCCAGGACTTCTACTTCAATAACAAATGTTGGTTTGGTCCCAAATAATCCATTGTTATATACAAATAGCGGAGTTTTGTTCGTGCGTTCAAGACACTATCCGAAAGGGTAAATAAGGGTGACGAGCATGGCGCAATTCGTGACAAAAAAAATCGAAATAATCCATTACCGTACTTCGAAGCATGTCAACCGCTGTTTAAAATCAATTTTTATGCAATTTTTCTCATAAAAAAGCGCTAATATTCCGACCGGGAATCTGCGTTTAGGTAAACAGACGAAAGAAAATAAAGCATGGGGTCGACTCGGGCACGCGCCTAAGCCCATAGTACTCTGATCGGCCACTTGCCAAACGCGATAAAGTGTTTCAGCCAGAGGCTGCCTCGATATCGTTCAGCTTTTTCCCGGGCTCTGAGAGCCTATGGGAGCCGTAGGAAGTGTCACGTTATAGCAAAGATCCTCAGTCTTCAATAAAAAGAGCCAAGATGAAACACAACTTGTCAGACAGGCCACTTCCTGCATGGAATCTTCTCAGGTTTTGGCCTGCCATATGAGTTCTGTTATACTCACAGACACCATTCAAACAGTTTTAGAAATTTTAGGGTGTTTTCTATCCAAAGCCAATAATTATATGCATATTCTAGTTACTGGGCAGGAGTAGTAACCAGATTAAATCAGGTACGTTTTTTATCTGGCTGTGTCAATACTGCCCTCTAGCCCTAACAGGTTAACAGATCCTCTTTGGGCTAGGTGTCCTGCTAGCGGGATAATTCCGACAACATCCGGTGAAATTGGACAGCGCCAAATTCAAATGACAAAATCGTAATATTAAACATTCATGAACATACAAGTGTCTCATATCATTTAAAAGCTTAAATTCGTGTTAATCCAATTGCAATGTCAGATTTCCAAAAGGCTTAACGGCGAAAGCATACCATGCGATTCACAAAATCACAAAAGGCGATTAAATAAATCACTTACCTTTGAAGATCGTCATCTGTTTGCAATCCCAAGGGTCCCAGCTGCAACATGGATGGTCATTTTGTTCAATAAAATCCTTCTTTATATCTAAAAAAGTCAGTTTAGTTGGCGCCATTGATTTTAGTAATCCACTCCTTCAACATGCAGACAAAGGAATCCAAAAAGCTACCGGTAAACTTCGTCCAAACAAGTCAAACAACGTTTCTATACAATCCTCATGTACCCTAATATGTAAATAAACAATAATATTTAATACGGAAAGAACGGTGTTCAATAGGAAAGGAAAATAACGAAGAGTGCGCCCTCATTCACACGCGCCAAAAGACTACTTTTCCTGTTGAGTTCCCTTTGGAAAGACTACTATTACTTGTTTGTTTTTCAAGAAACAAGCCTGAAACCCTGTATAAAGACTGTTGACATCTAGTGGAAGTCATAGGTACTGCAATCCGGGAGGAATATTTATATATAGACCCATAGACTTGCATTGGAAAAGCCTGTGACCTCCAAAAAAAAAAATGATTCCAGATGGATTTTCCTCGGGTTTTCACCTGCCTTATAAATGCTGTTATACTCACAGACATTATTTTAACAGTGTTAGAAACTTCAAAGAGTTTTATATCAAATTCTAACAATTATATGCATATCCTAGCTTCTGGGCCTGAATAACAGGCAGTTTACTTTAGGCACATCAGTCAGGCGGAAATTCAGGATACTGCCCCCTAGCCCTAAGAATTAAACACCTCCAACATGGTTAACAGATATTTAAATGTTTTATCTTTTTATGAATACCCATGGCGGTCAAAGTCACTGAAATATAGGAGTATAAGCTTATATGATTATACAATACAACCACACAATGGTGAGGATATTGGCTTGATTCATCATTTTAATAACTGTTCCCTGATGTCACTGATAAATCAAACAGTCTTGATGAACCCATCTTAACAGGTTCCATCAAAGTAGCTCCACTGTGTTGTGTATTCGTTTGATCACGTTTGTTTCTATAGTACCCTGGCTATGTATTAGGGCAAATTAGGCCCTCTCCACTGTTTGAATACAGAGATCAGAGACGTGGATTATTTGGTTGACCTAACTGCTGGGTTGCAGGCGTTGGGTCACTTAGTTAGGTTGTTTTCTTGAAAAACTGCTGCGTTGTTGATGCTGGGTACTGGGTTATTGGTACTGGGTTTTTGAGATTTGACCCAGCGGGTCAGAACAGAAGACTGAATAAGTAATTTAGTAGGGGTATGGCTTTCAAATAGTTATTTTTTGCTACCGATAAGAGTAAATGCAATTCCTTTTCATCTGTTTTGTTTTATAGGAGGCTGAAAAGATTTAGCATGGGCCCTTAGATTATCAAAAAGTTCTACAGCTGCATCATTGAGAGCATCTTGGCTGACTGCATCATCGCTCGGTACGGCAACTGCATGGCACTATAGAAGGTGGTGAGTACAGCCCATTACAACACTGGGGCAGAGCTCCCTGCCATCCGAGACCTCTATACCAGGCGGTGTCAGAGGAAGACCCCAAAAATTGACAAAGCTGTAGACTGTTCTCTCTGCTACCACACGGCAAATCTGGAACCACGGACCCTGAACAGCTTCTATCCCCAAGCCATAAGACTGCTAAACAAGACTGATAAATAACTAATCAAATGGCTCGCCGGAATGGCTTGCACTGACTCAATGCACATACACTGGACTCTACCCACACACTCACAGCCCAACACACACATATACACCCCAACACACAGATATACTTTTTTCCACTAACTCTCCTACACTACTGACTATGCACACACACTAGTGATGCCCGGTTTGACTCATAACCCGATTATATATATATATATATTTTTCCCCACAAAAGTAGTACACTGGACCTTTACTATTCCTATATTAGCGGGCCGATTTAGCCGTCTGTAGCACCTATGTTATGTGTGATGAGGCGCTATACAAATGCAACAGTCGCAGATGGAACTTCAAATAGGCCTATGGCATGTCAAGGGAACTGTAGCCCACTGTTCAGATGGGTTCTACGCATAGTCACTTTACCCCTAACTACTGTGGTGGTTAATTTCTTTACTTTCAAATGAGGAGAGACAAACTTATCACACAAGTCAGAGTCATACTTAAACTAAATCTTTATTCACTTATTAATAAGGGAGCAGGTCAGTACAACACACGCATATAAAGTGAATTGATTTGAGTTCTTAGGAAACTATGCAGTATTTTGTTTTTTAATGTATTATTTCTTACATTGTTTCCCCAGGAAATCTTAAGTCTTATTATATGCAGCCGGGGAAAAACTATTGGATATAAGCGCAACGTCAACTTACGACCAGGAATACGACTTTCCCGAAGCGGATCCTCTGTTCGGACCACCACCCAGGACAATGGATCTAATTCCAGTAGTCGACCCAAAACAACAGCTCAGCAGAAGGGGCAGACGAAGCGGCCACCTGGTCAGGCTCCGTAGACGTGCACATCATCCACCGCTCCCGAGTATACTACTAGCCAATGTCCAGTCTCTTGACAACAAGGAAGACGAAATTTGAGCAAGTGTTGCCTTCCAGAGGGACATCAGAGATTGTAACATTCTCTGTTTCACGGAAACATGGCTCTCTCAGGATATGTTGTCTGAATCGGTTCAGCCACCGGGCTTCTCCATGCATCGTGCCAACAGAGATGAACACCGCTCTCGGGAAGAGGAAAGGCGGGTGTGTATGCTTCATGATTAACGACTCATGGTGTAATCATAACAACATACAGGAACTCAATTCCTTCTGCTCACCTGACCTAGAATTCCTTACAATCAAATGCCGGCCATTTTACCTACCAAGAGAATTCTCGTCAGTTATAGTCAGAGCTGTGTACATTCCCCCTCAAGACAGCCATCAAGGAACTTCACTGGACTATATGCAAACTGGAAACCATAAAGTTGAGGCTGCATTTATTGTAGCTGGGGATTTTAACAAAGCAAATTTGAGAACAAGCTACCTAAATTGTACCAGCATATTGATTGCGCTACGAGTATGGGCAATACCCTCGACCACTGCTACTCTAACTTCCGCAATGCATACAAAGCCCTCCCCCGCCCACCCTTCGGCAAATTCGACCACGACGCCATCTTGCTCCTACCATCTTATAGACAGTAACTCAAACAGGATGTAGCAGTGATGAGAACCATTCAACGCTGGTCCGATCAATCGGAAGCCAAGCTTCAAGATTGATTTGATCACTCGGACTGGAATATGTTTTGGTCAGCCTCAGAGAACAACATCAACCTATACGCTGACTCGGTGAGTACGTTTACAAAGAAGTGCATTGGAGATGTTGTACCCACTGTGCCTATTAAAACCTACCCTAACCAGAATCCGTGGATGGACGGCGGCATTCTCGCAAAACTGAAAGCGTGATACACTGCATTTAACCATGGAAAGTGGTCTGGGAATATGACTGAATATAAACAGTGTAGATATTCCCTCCGCAAGGCAATCAAACAAGCAAAATGCCAGTACAGTGACAAGGTGGAGTTGCAATTCAACGGCTCAGACATGAGACATGTGGCAGAGTCTACAGGAAATCATGGACTACAAAAAGAAAACCAGGACACCGACATCACGCTTACAGACAAACTAAACACCTTCTTTGTCCACTTTGAGGATAATACAGTGCCACCGTCGTGCACCCCCCCCCCCCCCCTTCTCTGTGGCTGACGTGAGTAAAACATTTAAACGTGTTAACCCTCGCAAGGCTGCTGGCCCAGACTGCATCCCTAGCTGCGTCTTCAGAGCATGTGCAGACCAGCTGGCTGGTGTGTATACGGACATATTAAATCGCCCCCTATCCCAGTCTGTTGTCCCCACATGCTTCAAGATGGCTACCATTGTTCCTGTGCTTTGAGAGACTAGTCAAGGATCATATCATCTCCACCTTACCGGCCACCCTAGACCCACTTTAGTTAGCATACCGCCACAACAGGTCCACAGACGGCGCAATCGCCATCACACTGCTCTATCTCATCTGGACAAAAGGAATACCTATGTAAGAATGCTGTTCATTGACTACAGCTCAGCATTCAACATCATAGGACCCTCCAAGCTCATCATCAAGCTGGAGGCCCTGGATCTCAACACCGCCCTTCGCAATTGGGTCCTGGACTTTCCGACGGTCCGCCCACAGGTGGTGAAGGTTGGAAACAACATCTCCACTTTGCTGACACTCAACACTGGGGCCCCACAAGGGTGCGTGCTCAGCCCCCTCCTGTACTCCCTGTTCACCCACAACTGCGTGGCCATGCACGCCTCCAACTCAATCATCAAGTTTGCAGACGACACAACAGTAGTGGGCTTGATTACCAACAACAATGAGACAGCCTACAGGGAGGAGGTGAGGGCACTCGGAGTGTGGTGTCAGAGAACAACCTCTCACTCAACGTCAACAAAACAAAGGAGATGATCGTGGACTTCAGGAAACAGCAGAGGGAGCACCCCACTATCCACATCGAAGGGACAGCAGTGGAGAAGGTGGAAAGTTTTAAGTTCCTCGGCGAACGCGTCACAAACAAACTGAAATGGTCCACCCACACAGACAGTATGGTGAAGAAGGCGCAACAGCACCTCTTCAACCTCAAGAGGCTGAAGAAATTTGGCTTGCCACCCAAAACCCTGACAAACTTTTATAGATTCACAACCGAGAGCATTACAGCCTGGTACGGCAACTGCACCACCCTCAACCACAAGGCTCTCCAGAGGGTGATGTGGTCTGTACAACGCGTCACCGGGGGAAAACTACCTACCCTCCATGACACCTACAGCGCCCGATGTCACAGGAAGGCCAATAAGATCATCAAGGACATCAACCACCAGAGCCACTGCCTGTTCACACCGCTACCATCCAGATGGCGAGGTCAGTACAGGTGCATCAAAGCTGGGACTGAGAGGCTGAAAAACAGCTTCTATCTCAAGGCCATCAGACTGCTAAACAGCAATCACTAACTCAGAGAGGCTGCTACCTACATTAAGACCCAATCACTGGCCACTTTAATAAATGGAACTCTTGTCACTTTATACAATGCCACTTTAATCATGTTTACATATCTTACATTACTCATATCACATGTATGTACTGTATTTTATACCATCTATTGCACCTTGCCTATGCCGCTCGGCCAACGCTCAACCGTATATTACATGTACAGATTCTCATTCACCCCTTTAGATTTGTGTGTATTAGGTAGTTGTTGTGGAATTGTAAGGTTACTTGTTAGATATTACTGCACTGTCGGAACTAGAAGCACAAGCATTTCGCTACACTTGCATTAACATCTGCTAACCATGTGTATGTGACAAATAAAATTTGATTTGATGACCCAAGACGAGCATCATGATTCCACTATTTATAAGGCAACTCCTATAGTCTCTATTTGCCATTAATAACACCATACCTGCTATAGTTCCTGAGTATTATCATGATCATCAAAAACATAATTTGGTAATGTAAATAAGTCAAATAGATTAGGATCAGTTTCACTCTCCCCATTCACCAATCCATTTGTCAGTTATAAAAATCATTCAGTTTCCAAATCATAATCAAAACCCAATTAATTATCCAAAGAAAATGTAGAATGACATTGTTCGGTGATTCTCATTGGTCCTATCACTCAAAGGCAAAAAAAAAAATGTTTTAACAAACATCGACATTGTAATGCTTTTCATAGGAGAAGTATCGGAGTCAGGCGCAGGACACAGGGATGAGTGCAAACAAAACGTTTTACTCAAAAACAATAATCCAACTTCTCCCGCAGCAATAAGACATGGCTGGGAGAAATTCCTCCAACAACTACAAAACAGGTAACAATCACAGACAAGACAAACATGAAAGCCAGAGGGTTAAATAATGAACATAATCAGGGAATATGAAACAGGTGTGTATAATTAAGACAAAACCAAACGAACAGGGAAACAGATCGGTGGTAACTAGTAAGCCGGTGACGTTGATCGCCGAACGCTGCCCAAACAAGGAGAGGGGCCGACTTCGGCGGAAGTCGTGACAGTACCCCCCCTTGACGCGCGGCTCAAGCTGCGCGCCGACGCCGGCCTCGGGGACGACCCGGAGGACGGGGAGCAGGGTGATCCGGACGGAAGCGGTGAAACTCCTGGATTAATGATGGGTCCAGGATGTCCTCCGCCGGTACCCAGCTTCTCTCCTCCGGACCGTACCCCTCCCACTCCACGAGGTACTGAAGGCCCCTCACCCGATGTCTGGAGTCCATAATGGCTCGTACTGTAAAGGCCGGGGCCCCCTCGATATCCAGAGGGGGCGGAGGAACCTCCCGTACCTCAGACTGCTGGAGCGGACCAGCCACCATACGGCATGACGAGGTACTCATAGTGCCCAGAAGTGGTGCTAAATGCCGTCTTCCACTCATCCCCTCCCTTGATACGCACCAGGTTGTACGCGCTCCTGAGGTCCAATTTT
This sequence comes from Salmo salar, assembly GCF_965601325.2. Taxonomy (NCBI): domain Eukaryota; kingdom Metazoa; phylum Chordata; class Actinopteri; order Salmoniformes; family Salmonidae; genus Salmo; species Salmo salar. Next base: position 69,154,075 of record NC_138291.1, read on the forward strand.
GTGAAGAAGCGCACCCCGTGCAATGACTCTCATACTAGCGATAAGAGGCAGCGGGTAACTGTATTTTACCGTAATCTGGTTCACACCTCGATAGTCGATGCACGGGCGTAAACCTCCATCCTTCTTCTTCACAAAAAATGAACTCGAGGAGACAGGTGAAATGGAGGGCCGAATGTATCCTTGTCCCAGAGATTCGGTGACATATGTCTCCATAGCCTCCGTCTCCTCCTGTGACAGAGGATACACGTGACTCCTGGGAAGTGCAGCGCCCCCGGAGATTTATCACACAATCCCCCGGTCTATGGGGTGGTAATTGAGTCGCCTTCTTTTTACAGAAGGCGATTGCCAAATCGGCATATTCGGGGGGGAATGTGCATGGTGGAAAACTGGTTTGGACTTTCCACCGTAGTGGCACCTAAGGAAACACCTAAACACCTCCCTGAACACTGACAGGACCATCCCTTGAGAACCCTCTGTTGCCACGAAATAATAGGATCATGAGAAGCCAACCAGGGAAGACCCAAAACAACGGGAAACGCAGGAGAGTCAATCCGAAAGAGACTAATTCTCTCCTCATGACACCCCTGCGTTACCATAGCAATGGGAGCTGTGACCGCCCTAATCAGCCCCGACCCCAAAAGACGACTATCTAGGGTATGTACAGGGAAGGGAACAACAACGGGAACAATAGGAATCTCTAATCTATGAGTCAAAGACCGATCAATAAAGTTCCCAGCTGCGCCTGAATCTACTAGCACCTTGTGCAGGGAATGCTGGGAGAACCTCGGAAATCCTATAGATAACCACATGTGAGCAACAGGGGGGTCTGGGGGAGTCGTGTGCCTACTCACCTGAGATGAACCACCAGTGTTCTGCCTACCACCTCGACTTCCTGGAGAACCTCCCCAGCACCGATCAGCAGTGTGTCCTCTGCGGCCACAGCTAGTGCATGGAATGGTTCCCCCTCCGGTCTCCCTCGTACCAGCCCCTCCTAACTCCATAGGTGTTGGGTCTAAGGGGCTGGGGGATGGAACTAACGAACCCCGATCCGGACGTCCGCGGGAGGCCAACAGGTTATCCAGCCGGATCGATAAGTCCACCAGCTGGTCCAGGTGGATGGTGGTGTCCCTACAGGTTAGCTCCCGACGAACGTCCTCTCGCAAACCATACCTGTAGTGGTCGATCAGGGCCCGCTCATTCCATCCCGCACCCGCCGCCAGAGTTCTAAAGTCCAGCGCAAACTCCTGAGCACTCCTCATCCCCTGTCTTTACTGCAACAATCACTCCCCCGCCACTCTCCCTTCCGGTGGATGATCAAATACTGCCCAAAAGCGGCGGGCGAAGTCCTCGTAGTTATCCAGAGTAGGGCCTTCCCCTTCCCAGATGGCATTGGCCCACTCCAGGGCTTTACCAGGCAGACAGGAGATGAGAGCGCTCATTCTCTCGCGTCCCGAAGGTGTCGGCTGGACAGCCGCCAGGTAGAGCTCCAGCTGGAGTAGGAACCCCTGGCACCCGGCAGCTGTTCCGTCATACGCTCCTGGGAGCGAGAGCAGAATCCCACTGGATACTGACGACGGATGGTTGAGCATGTGTGTATGATGTGGTTCTGGTGGCGATGGAATGGCTGGGTCGAAGGGAAATCCTCTTCTCTCAATACTGTCCATAGTCTGCAGCACGCGATCCATGGCTGTCCCGAGACTCTGTAACATGATCGCGTGCTGCTGGATGCGCTCCTTTACTGGACTAGGAGTACTGGCTGCTCCTGCTGACTCCATTATAGTGGTCCGTGATTCTGTAATGCTTTTCATAGGAGAAGTATCGGAGTCAGGCGCAGGACACAGGGATGAGTGCAAACAAAACGTTTTACTCAAAAACAATAATCCAACTTCTCCCGCAGCAATAAGACATGGCTGGGAGAAATTCCTCCAACAACTACAAAACAGGTAACAATCACGGACAAGACAAACATGAAAGCCAGAGGGTTAAATAATGAACATAATCAGGGAATATGAAACAGGTGTGTATAATTAAGACAAAACCAAACGAACAGGGAAACATAGATCGGTGGTAACTAGTAAGCCGGTGACGTCGATCGCCGAACGCCGCCCGAACAAGGAGAGGGGCCGACTTCGGCGGAAGTCGTGACAGACATTGGCAAAATGTACGTTTATATTAACATACAGTATAATTATCCTATAATTCTAGTATTAACTTTCTTATCACAATCATAATACAGATCAGTATCTTAATGCATTATTAATCTAAATTACAATACATTTAGCAATGTGTAGACCTCTACAATCAACCTGATTCCCCAAAATAATTTTTTTAAACAAGTCTAAATCAATTTTGGTCACAGTTGACCATCCGGAGAAATCCCCAAAATCCAGCAGACCTAATCTGGTGAGATTTGTATCAAAACAAATAAATAACACAATAATACACTCCTTCACATATCACTCAATACACTCCTACATATCACTCAAGGTGTGTAAACTTCACTCCAAAACCTCAGAGGACTGTTACCTCCCCTGTTTTGACACATTTACATTTACATTACATTTAAGTCATTTAGCAGACGCTCTTATCCAGAGCGACTTACAAAATGGTGCATTCACCTTATGATATCCAGTGGAACAACCACTTTACAATAGTGCATCAAAATATTTTAAGGGGGGGGGGGGGTTAGAAGGATTACTTTATCCTATCCTAGGTATTCCTTAAAGAGGTGGGGTTTCAGGTGTCTCCGGAAGGTGGTGATTGACTCCGCTGTCCTGGCGTCGTGAAGGAGCTTGTTCCACCATTGGGGTGCCAGAGCAGCGAACAGTTTTGACTGGGCTGAGCGGGAACTGTGCTTCCTCAGAGGTAGGGGGGCCAGCAGGCCAGTGGTGGATGAACGCAGTGCCCTTGTTTGGGTGTAGGGCCTGATCAGAGCCTGAAGGTATGGAGGTGCCGTTCCCTTCACAGCTCCGTAGGCAATCACCATGGTCTTGTAGCGGATGCGAGCTTCAACTGGAAGCCAGTGGAGAGAGCGGAGGAGCGGGGTGACGTGAGAGAACTTGGGAAGGTTGAACACCAGACGGGCTGCGGCGTTCTGGATGAGTTGTAGGGGTTTAATGGCACAGTCAGGGAGCCCAGCCAACAGCGAGTTGCAGTAATCCAGACGGGAGATGACAAGTGCCTGGATTAGGACCTGCGCCGCTTCCTGTGTGAGGCAGGGTCGTACTCTGCGAATGTTGTAGAGCATGAACCTACAGGATCGGGTCACCGCCTTGATGTTAGTGGAGAACGACAGGGTGTTGTCCAGGATCACGCCAAGGTTCTTAGCACTCTGGGAGGAGGACACAAGGGAGTTGTCAACCGTGATGGCGAGATCATGGAACGGGCAGTCCTTCCCCGGGAGGAAGAGCAGCTCCGTCTTGCCGAGGTTCAGCTTGAGCTGGTGATCCGTCATCCACACTGATATGTCTGACAGACATGCAGAGATGCGATTCGCCGCCTGGTTATCAGAAGGGGGAAAGGAGAAGATTAATTGTGTGTCGTCTGCATAGCAATGATAGGAGAGACCATGTGAGGATATGACAGAGCCAAGTGACTTGGTGTATAGCGAGAATAGGAGAGGGCCTAGAACAGAGCCCTGGGGGACACCAGTGGTGAGAGCGCATGGTGCGGAGACAGATTCTCGCCACGCCACCTGGTAGGAGCGACCTGTCAGGTAGGACGCAATCCAAGCGTGGGCCGCGCCGGAGATGCCCAACTCGGAGAGGGTGGAGAGGAGGATCTGATGGTTCACAGTATCAAAGGCAGCAGATAGGTCTAAAAGGATGAGAGCAGAGGAGAGAGAGTTAGCTTTAGCAGTGCGGAGAGCCTCCGTGACACAGAGAAGAGCAGTCTCAGTTGAATGCCCAGTCTTGAAATCTGACTGATTAGGATCAAGAAGGTCATTCTGAGAGAGATAGCAGGAGAGCTGGCCAAGGACGGCACGTTCAAGAGTTTTGGAGAGAAAAGAAAGAAGGGATACTGGTCTGTAGTTGTTGACATCGGAGGGATCGAGTGTAGGTTTTTTCAGAAGGGGTGCAACTCTCGCTCTCTTGAAGACGGAAGGGACGTAGCCAGCGGTCAAGGATGAGTTGATGAGCGAGGTGAGGAAGGGGAGAAGGTCTCCGGAAATGGACTGGAGAAGAGAGGAGGGGATAGGGTCAAGTGGGCAGGTTGTTGGGCGGCCGGCCGTCACAAGACGCGAGATTTCATCTGGAGAGAGAGGGGAGAAAGAGGTCAAAGCACAGGGTAGGGCAGTGTGAGCAGGACCAGCGGTGTCGTTTGACTTAGCAAACGAGGATCGGATATCGTCAACCTTCTTTTCAAAATGGTTGACGAAGTCATCCGCAGAGAGGGAGGAGGGGGGGGAGGGGGAGGAGGATTCAGGAGGGAGGAGAAGGTAGCAAAGAGCTTCCTAGGGTTAGAGGCAGATGCTTGGAATTTAGAGTGGTAGAAAGTGGCTTTCACATGACTCCCAATGTGAGCAATGTAAAAAAAAAACACTACAACTGGTCAAAACATTTAAATTAAATAATTTAAAATAACAAAATAGAATTAGAATCACTACCCTTAATAACTCCATAAAGAAAAATAATTGTACCCATATGGTCATAGTAAAATTGACTTAAAATAGACTACCCTTAGTCAAAGGCAACGCCCTCTCCTTCTTCCTGTTGGTCCAAATCACAAATATGGCTTTAAAATTCATCATAATTATCAATATTACAAATGACCTTCAAATCAGTATTACAAATTACCTTAAATTCATTATCCAAATTGCTTTCCAGTGAGGGTGATCAAACCACACTGGAAAGTCAGGACAGGGGTCAGAGGTCATACAAACCCTTCGAATAAGTGTTTTTTACTATATTAGAATAATGAAATGAAAAACAGTCAAGCATTTCATACATTTCGTATCCCAGGTTTCTAGTAAATTTACAGTACCTGTCTTATCAAAAGAATTCACGTGTTCAATTAAAACTCAGAAAAGATAAACTTCTGAAAATTCCATTTGTGTGTGTGTCCTTTTAAGATACCTTGGCACGAAGACAAATGAAAAACTCACTAAACCCAAATGAAATAGAACACTAACAACAAATCAAACATGGTATTTAAAAAACAACAACAAATAGTCATGACAAGTGTGTTGTGTGTGTGTATTTGCAAACCTTAATGTAAAAACAAACAAAAATGGCCAGCCCTTATTTAATTTGGTAGTTTACAGCCTCAATCTCACTCACTGCTCTCCCCGAGACCACAGCGTCGGGAAACATTCCAAAGTGAGAAAATGACTGCCCCCTATACTAATATCATAATCAGTAACCCAAAGGTTTATGATAATGATAAGTCCATTGTACTCCCTCAAATCATTAATCATTTGTTTTAATGTACCCCAACGCTTATGTGCGCTTAATTTAGCATGTGCTACCCTTAGACACAGCAAAATGTATCTCGCCACCAAGTCTAACAATTCACTCCCATATTATATAATATGACTGGTCTCTCTTTTCCATAACCATATCACATTATCCTGGTATCGTTACTACATTATTTTTCTGTTGCAAATGTAGTCAATTTCTCAGGGTAAGGAATCAGTGATATTTGATCCCAGGCGTCTATTAAAAAGTTGTTTGAGACATAGTCTCCTATGTCTCCCTTAAAATACATACTGTAGGGGACTTCCATCAGTTCTGGAAGGAAGAATCCTTCACAAAACACATCAGATAATACAGTGTTTCATTAAGTGGAATCGACACCTACAATGAACAATAAACAACCCGTAACCCCTTTCCAGTAATCTAATCATTTCATCCTGTTGCATTAATTTAGTTAAATTATAAACCTGATGTTTAACCTTCAAAAAGTTGGTGCTGTCTCATCAGCGTAATAGTCAAAACTAAGTGTCACCCACTCGTAGCTACGATGTGGGCGTGCCCCAAGGGTCAATACTGTTCAGCCTGTACATTAATGATCTGCCTTCTGTCTGTACTGGGTCTGAAGTTCAAATGTATGCAGATGATACAGTGATATATCTGTATGCAAAGAGCAAACAACAAGCTGCACAATAACTCAATACTGTAATGGTCCAGGTTACAAATTGGCTCAGTGACTCATGTTTGCATTTTACATTTTAGTCATTTAGCAGACGCTCTTATCCAGAGCAACTTACAGTAGTGAATGCATACATTTCTTTTTTTTTTTCTCCGTACTGGTCCCCCGTGGGAATCAAACCCACAACCCTGGTGTTGCAAACACCATGCTCTACCAACTGAGCCACAGTTTGCATCTCAATGTGAAAAAAACAGTCTGCATGTTGTTCACAAAGAGGGCAACTGATGCCACTGAGCCAGATGTCTATGTGTCAGGGGAGAAGCTCCAGGTGGTGTCCGGTTTTATGTACCTTGGCATCATACTTGATTTCAACCTCTCTTTTAAAAAGCAGGTGAAAAAGGTAACTCATATAACCAAATTCAACCTAGCTAATTTCCGATTTATACGAAATTGTTTGACTACAGACGTAGCAAAACTGTACTTCAAATCTGTGATACTCCCCCACTTAACATACTGCTTGACTAGTTGGGCCCGAGCTGTACAACATTAAAACCCATTCAGTCTGTCTACAAACAGGCTCTCAAAGTGCTTGATAGGAAACCCAATAGCCATCATCACTGTTACATCCTCAGAAAGCATAAGCTCCTGAGTTGGAAAAATCTTGCACAATACACCGACACGTCTTGTATTCAAGATCCTAAATGGCCTGGCTCTCCCTCCACTCAGTACTTTTGTTAAACAGAAAACCCAAACCTATGGCAGCAGATCCACAAGGTCTGCCATGAGAGGTGACTGTATAGTTCTCTGAAGGAAAAGTACCTATAGTCAATCTGCTTTCTCTGTGAGAGCTTCCAATGTCTGGAATACCCTGCCATCAGACACACACAACTTTACCACCTATCACACCTTCACAAAAAACATGAAGACATGGCTAAAGGCCAATCAGACTGGTGAACATAATCCCTACCTGTGTATTGCCACTTTCCATGTTGTCTGCAGCTGGTGAGGTGTGGAAACACTTTGTTGCTTATATGTATTTTGTTTTGTTGCTTTTAGTGCTATTGCTCTGTCTGCATGTTACGTGTTGCTCATTCTATGTGTGTGTTCACCGCTCATTGATTGTCTATTGTTATTGTAATTGTTTTTAATAACCTGCCCTGGGACAGGTTGAAAATTAGCCGGCTGGCTGAAACCCACACTTCTACTGAAACGTTGATTAATGTGCACTGTCCCTGTAAAAATGTAAATAAACTCAAACTGCAATCCACTTTAATGACAAGACACTGTTCCACGTAATGGAAACAGATTATAATGTTAGAATACATTAACTTCCTGAACAAATTCACTGGTGTTACCTGAACTATAAAACCCTGCAACAGTAATCAGAAATCATTAAAGAACGTTTCCAATTCAACTATTTAGACCTCTACTGCAAATGTCCAACTGCATCCCTTACAGCCCGATATAGGCCAGCGAGCATGACTCGCTTTTACCAGCGGACTAAAACATTGGAACTCTTCTATTCTTAGCAGTAGGAAAAACATAGAGTTGAAGTCAGAAGTTTACATACACTTAGGTTGGAGTCATTAAAACTTGTTTTTCAACCACTCCACACATTTCTTGTTAACCAACTATAGTTTTGGCAAGTTGGTTAGGACATCTACTTTGTGCATGACACAAGTCATTTTTCCAACAATTGTTTACAGACAGATTATTTCACTTATAATTCACTGTATCACAATTCCAGTGGATCAGAAGTTTACATACACTAAGTTGACTGTGCCTTTAAACAGCTTGGAAAATTCCAGAAAATGATGTCATGGCTTTAGAAGCTTCTGATAGGCTAATTGACATCATTTGAGTCAATTGGAGGTGTACCTGTGGATGTATTTCAAGGCCTACCTTCAAACTCCGTGCCTCTTTGCTTGACATCATGGGAAAATCAAAAGAAATCAGCCAACACCTCAGAAAAAAAATTGTAGACCTCCACAAGTCTGGTTCATCCTTGGGAGCAATTTCCAAACCCCTGAAGGTACCACATTCATCGGTACAAACAATAGTACGTAAGTATAAACACCATGGGACCACGCAGCCGTCATACCGCTCAGGAAGGAGACACGTTCTGTCTTCTAGAGATGAACGTACTTTGGTGCAAAAAGTGCAAATCAATCCCAGAACAACAGCAAAGGACCTTGTGAAGATGCTGAAGGAAACAGGTACAAAAGTATATTTTTCCACAGTAAAACGAGTCCAATATTGACATAACCTGAAAGGCTGCTCAGCAAGGAAGAAGCCACTGCTCCAAAACCGCCATAAAAAAAGCCAGACAACGGTTTGCAACTGCACATGGGGACAAAGATTGTACTTTTTTGGAGAAATGTCCTGATGAAAAAAATAGGACTGTTTGGCCATAATGACCAACGATATGTTTGTTCGAAAAAGGGGGAGGATTGCAAGCCGAAGAACACCATCCCAACCGTGAAGCATGGGGATGGCAGCATCATGTTTTGGGGTGCTTTGCTGCAGGAGGGACTGGTGCACTTCACAAAATAGATGGCATCATGAGGTAGGAAAATTATATGGATATATTGAAGCAACATCTCAAGACATCAGTCAGGAAGATAAAGCTTGGTCACAAATGGGTCTTCCAAATGGACAATGACCCCAAACATACTTCCAAAGTTGTGGCAAAATGGCTTTAGGACAACAAAGTCAAGGTATTGGAGTGGCTATCACAAAGCCCTGACCTCAATCCTATAGAAAATGTGTGGGCAGAACTGAAAAAGCGTGTGCTAGCAAAAAGGCCTACAAACCTGACTCAGCTACACCAGTTCTGTCAGGACGAATGGGCCAAAATTTACCCAACTTATTGTGGGAAGCTTGTGGAAGTCTACCCGAAATGTTTGACCCAAGTTAAACAATTTAAAGGCAATGGTACCAAATTCTAATTGAGTGTATGTAAACTTCTGACCCACTGGGAATGTGATGAAAGAAATAAAAGCTGAAATAAATCATTCTCTCTACTATTATTCTAACATTTCACATTCTTAAAATAAAGTGGTGATCCTATCTGACCAAATCAGTGATTTTTTTACTAGGATTAAATGTCAGGAATTGTGTAAAACTGAGTTTAAATGTATTTGGCTAAGGTGTATGTAAACTTCCGACTTCAACTGTATATAACCCATTCCCAATAACGTTCTGCGCTTACTTCTACTGTAAGGTTAAAAGCAAACTTGACAACTGTCTCTTCTATTTCGGCTTCCTACTAATGAAATGTCCTAGACATTAAAAGTAACATGTAATGCACCAGATTTATAAAATACATCAGTCAATCCATAAGGAGAAAACACATTTCGGAATACCAGAGCCTTTTCCTGCCCACAACTTCAGTTCATTGCAGTTGTATCCTGCAATAAGTAATGCCCCTGTTTAGATATCAGTTATGTTCATGGTCACAGCTCTATCGCAATTACCTATCCGCTATTATTCGAATGCAATAGATGTAGGTAACTGTCCCTTATTTGATTGTTATTTAAATACTTCTCCATTCTCAATATGTTATTCCAGCAGACTATTTAGGTAAAAGACATTGTATTACATCAACATCGCTTCGCTATTTATGTTGAATGAATTAGCCTTTCAATTTGAACTGAGCTGTTGAAACGTTCAGTTTATATCTTTAACAAACACTGGTGGCAGTATCTGTCCAGGCAAAACATACCAATACTTGAATTACAATCAGAAACTCATATTTCAGTCAATATCATAGACTCAATGCTATTGAAATGACGAAGAAATCCAGCAAATAACCCAATTACGATGGTTTGTAGTCTTAACATCTGGCACATAATACCAACACAATTCCCAGAAAATAGCCCTACAGGTCCACACGTTTCTCTGCAGAGATTCTCACATGCGCAAAAGGAATAGATTAGCACTCAACGAGTTCAATCATTTATTGATTAGGAAACAGATCTTGTGCCTTTTTAATAAAAACAGATTGTTTTCTCATGCAACATATTTCAATTACTTTAGTACATCACATTCATCCTGCAATGATAATTTGTTTGATGGAAACCCTAGGCTTTATATGACGTTATAAATTACGTTGAGATTCCATCTTAATTCGCCCTAACTTTACGGAAAAAGGTTTATTCAATTAATATAGCAACTCCTCTCATACTGGGAAGAAAAAAAAACACATTTTTTTTTTTTTTAAAAAGCATCTCTGGATGTGAGAGATGCTATGTACTCTCTCATGCAAAGAAAGTGTGTGTTTAGGGCCTCCGAGTGGCGCAGTGGTCTAAGGCACGGCATCGCAGTGGGTTCGAGTCCAGGCTCTGTTGCAGCCGGCCGCGACCGGGAGGCCCATGGGGCGGCGCATAATTGGCCCAGCGTCGTCCGGGTTAGGGAGCGTTTGACCGGCAGGGATATCCTTGTCTCATCGCGCACTAGCGACTCCTGTGGTGGGCAGGGCGCAGTGCACGCTGACATGGTCGCCAGGTGTACGGTGTTTCCTTCGACACATTGGTGCGGCTGGCTTCCGGGTTGGATGGGCATTGTGTCTAGAAGCAGTGCGGCTTGGTTGGGTTGTGTTTCAGAGGACGCATGGCTCTCGACCTTCGCCTCTCCCGAGTCTGTACGGGAGTTGCAGCGATGAGACAAGACTGTAACTACCAGTTGGATATCACGAAATTGGGGAGGAAAATAAGGGGTGAAAAATACAAAAAATAATAATAATAAAAAATAAAAAGGTGTGTGTTTGCATGAGAGACGTGTGTGTTTGTTGTCAGCTGTTGGGACACGGGCCACATCAGAACACTAGCCTGGTTGATTGGACGAGGGGACGCTTTTATGGAACAGTTAGGGAGGAGGCCTCGCTGTGCGTTTGTGAATGATAGAGTGTGTTTGGTTTCATCAGAAATAGATTATTGTGTGTGTGTGTGTGTATACGCATGTGTGTTAAGTCACTGCCAGGACCTGCTTGCAGAATCACCAGAATCACATTCCTTAGGTCTCCAATGTTGGAAGTGACAGTGTCCAAACGTGGGAATCAAATTCCAAGAGCAATGTCTTCTCATCCTAATCACTTCAGTTATCCTGTGGTGTCCTAGAGCACCTCTGTGTGTACTCAGATGTGAAAGCACTTATTTTTCCAGAATGTATTATCACAGATGATAGCATTTGAAACTCTGAGTTATCATTACAACAATATAACTATCCATCTTACAATCATACTGATATTATATTAATGAAACAAATACTTATCTGCCTGTTTGTTTGTTTGTTTGTGTGTGTGTGTGTGTGTGTGTGTGTGTGTGTGTGTGTGTGTGTGTGTGTGTGTGGCGCACACGCGACCGTGGGTCTGTGAACAGTAGAGCAGTTTGCTCCCCTGTGTATAGCGCCCAGATACGCAACGCGCCTGTCACGTGACCTGTCAGTACTAATTGATATCAGTGCTTGTCCGGCTGTGGCAACTGCAGCCAGACAGAACACGGGCAAGCGTGAGTGAGAGAGAGGGAGTGAGATAGAGAGGTAGAGTGGAAGTTACCCATCCCAGGTCAATAATTAAATTATCAGAGTCAAAACACATAAGTATATTGGAAGACAAAAACTCAGTGAATTTGGGGAAATACAAATACTTAGGACGCAATGATGACCCAAATAGAGACGACGGTGCATTATGACAACGGATTCGGAGATGAGGAGGACTACATGATACAGGAGGATGAGTGGGACAGGGACATGTTGCTGGACCCTGCCTGGGAAAAACAGCAAAGAAAGGTAAATCGAGAGAAGATGACGACATGCACATAACAAATTAACTTTACACACTGCAGTACTTTACGCACCGGTTTGGGAGTTTACATGACAGCAAATTAACATTTGTTTGCATTTCCAAATTGTTTAATAATTAAATATTAAGTTATTCACGTTGAGCTCAGACTTCAAAGCGCTCTCTGGTTCCTGGTATTGGGTTCAGATGGAGCCAGGGGTCTGTCTTGGCTCCAGTTGACGGGAATATTGACGGACAGATGCGATGGGTACCAGCTAACAATAGCTCATTGAGCGGCTCTCGAAACTGCTGCCATTCCACTGATACGCGAGGAATGTGAACTGTCAACAGATGCTTCTTAACACGCGATGACGTGCTTGGGATTAGAATGGATGCTATATCTAATTTTAACCTCGAGACCAAAAGGCATTATAGTGGGTTAATCAAGTGTCCTTGGTGTGGAATTGTTTTGTTTATAGAAACCACAAAATACTGTACCAAGCATCTGAATATAGGCCCCCAACTCAGTAGCCTATCTGTCAGGCTAAGCAAATATTTATTTTGTGGGTATTTTAGGTACATGCTAATTAAGGCCTTCTGCATGGTATAAGCATGGTATAGTTGGATAGCAGTGTTGACCACATGGGATTTGTTTTCAGTTCTCAGTAACTTCTTTGGCATCTTAATTAAGGCTCTTTATTAGCTTTCCCTCCACTTTAATCCTACTACCCAGTAAGAGCCACCAGGGAAGACAGGGCTGCACTTGAATGAGACCTGCTGGCACACTGAACTGTCCTTACCTTTGTACACTAACTTGCCAATTAGGCTACCATGTTCTAGCACAGGCTAGGTGTGCCACCTGACTGTACCAGGTGCCACCTGATTCAGCCGGGTTTGGTGAACAGAGGCAAATTAGGCATGATTCTTGGAACCAAGAGTGAAAATAATGAATAAACAGCCTTCAACCAGTTCATGTGTTTGAACACCTCCTTCAATGACAGGGTTGGTCCCTATTGGACATGATTCATGAATATATTTAGCTCTGAACGTTAGGGCTGTTGGAGGGAGGAATGAGGTTGGCGGGGTTAGGTCTGGAGGACTAGCCATGTTTAACGAGGGGGCAGCAGTTCAATGTCACATACACTTTGGTCTGTTTTGTCATGCTGTGTCCTTTGTTCCAAAGCCTCTAATATTCCTAATTTAGACAGGCATTCCACCGGGCAGCCTCTCCAGGCGGGTGGCGTTAACCCACAGCCCTCTGGGGGACCAGGCTATGTACTATAAGAACTTAAGGTTCTCAAGGGCCAGAGGATCACTCCCCCAGTCATGCTGTGTGGACTGGAATGGCTTGAAAATACAACATGTGACTGAAGCATACAAACATTCTCTGTGTTTATGCACAGTACAGTCAACACTGTGTAGATGAAAGCTTGAAACAGATTGACAGATCACATTCCTGATTGATGTAAGGAGTCTAATTGAGGCTGATCCAGTAAGGGATTTTGAGAAGGGATGTTCAATGTATCCCATTCAATAAACTGTAGATCACTCTCAGTTTGTGACACGTGCAAGAATTGACACATTTGAGTATTTCAATTAAGGCCCATAGCCCCCGCCCATTTTAACCTTTGCCCTTTCGGTATTCACTTACAGTATCTGGAAGCACTGGACAGATAGTGAAAGCAATATGGCTATAGTTCCACTTATCCTTTTTGATTATCAGATACTTGTTATCATTTTAGTAAAAGTGTGGCTTTTTTCTTTTCAAAGAGAAACACATGAGAGAAGAATGCACTTTACGCATGTGACATTTTCCTCTCATTTTGATATTCAGTTAAAATGTTTTCTTCCTGTCTCTTATCACTAGGGCCACCAGAGCAGGCTACATTTAACACCTTATATCATCAGCAGTGGTGTAAAGTACTTAAGTAAAAATACTTTTAAGTACTACTTAAGTCGTTTTTGGGGTATGTGTACTTTACTATTTATATTTTTGCTAACTTTTACTTCATTACATTCTGAAATAAAATAATGTACTTTTTACACCATACATTTTCTGTACTACCCAAAAGTACTCGTTACATTTTGACAGGAAAATGATCCAATTCACACATTTATCAAGAGAACATCCCTGGTCATCCCTACTGCATCTGATCTGGCGGACTCACTAAACACAAATGCTTTGTCTGTAATTTATGTCCGAGTGTGACCTTGGCAATTCGTAAATTAAAAAACAACAAGACAATGGTGCCGTCTGGTTTGCTTAATGTAAGGAATTTGAAATGATTTATACTTTTACTTTTGATACTTAAGTACATTTGAACAATTACATTTACTTTTGATACTTAAGTATATTTATAACCAAATACTTTTAGACTTTTACTCAAGTAGTATTTTACTCGGTGACTTTCACTTTTACTTTAATCATTTTCTATTAAGTTATCTTTACTTTATCTTAAGTATGACAATTGAGTACTTTTTCCACCACTGATCATCAGGAATGTGAGCTGGGATCTTCTCAAAGCTTTCATCTATACAGTGTTGATTGCCTCTGGGCTCTGTTTGCTATTGTGAGATCAAGTGACTTAATATAAACATAGCAGGGGAGAGTTGTGATATTTAAGTCATGCATAAGGATACAGTAGAAATCATGAGCGTTATCGGAAAACAAATGATTGTATCCTTTACAATAGGCAGTAGGTTGGTTGGAGGGAAGGTGTAATTTGAAACCTAGGGGTTTGCTGACCCTCGACAAATAGGTTAATCTCAATATGTGGCACTTGCCATAGGGACCACAGTCATCACAATTGGCCTCTGGCTAAGTCATGCTAAGCTGTTATCTTATTGTATGTTACAACCAAGCTATACACTTGCAGTAGCTACCTTCATAAAGTATAGATGGCAAACACTTTCAACTGGGAAGGGTAAATTGGAAAATGTTATGTAAAATGGACTGTAACGTTTTAAAACATTGTGGAACATTCTACCTTTGATGAATAAGACCCTTGATGGAAAACTCACTCAAGGTTCTCTGATTAGCTCACAGAAAGTCTCTCTACCATCAATGCTCAAACCCATCCTAAATTATGTGAAATTGACATTGTACTGTTTGGATTTTACTCACCAAAATATCATTTTATTTGTAGACCTTCACAGCTTGGTGTAATTCCCACCTGAGGAAAGCAGAAACACAGATTGAGAACATTGAGGACGACTTCAGAAATGGCCTCAAACTCATGCTTCTCTTGGAAATTATTTCAGGTACTGTTTGTTGACTAAATAGTTGATAATTGAATACATTGATTGGTACTCACAGAGAGTTTAATGCTGTTTGCTCCTTCCCTCAGGTGAGAGGTTACCTAAGCCTGACAGAGGGAAGATGCGTTTTCACAAGATTGCCAATGTCAACAAAGCCCTAGACTTCATCACCAGCAAGGGAGTGAAACTTGTCTCTATTGGAGCTGAAGGTGGTATTTTATTTGGCCTGTACTTTACCTGTTGGCAGCTCAGTATCTTTTGATTCATTTGAATAATCCATTGTCTAATTCACTGAAGCAGGTCTTATTCATCAAAGGTAGAATGTTCCACAATGTTTTAAAACTTTACAGTCCATTTTATATTAACTTTTACAATTATGTGATGGATCTGATGGTAGTTGGATTTTTTCTCTTCAGAAATTGTGGATGGTAACATTAAGATGACTCTGGGAATGATTTGGACCATCATCCTCCGCTTTGCCATCCAGGACATCTCTGTAGAAGGTAATATAGGACAATTCTAACAAAATAGCGTACTTGAGGAAAAAAACCTGCCTTTGTTATTGTATTGTAAGTTATGTCCTTCATATGGATTCCCAGTGTTTTTATACTGCAGCTACCTTCTTGGACAGATGATCTGTATTGCCTTCCTGGTTTAATGAAATAGAGATCTCACTGGGGAATATTGCTGTTGAACAAATATTTCTCTCTCCTTTCAGAAACCTCTGCAAAGGAAGGCCTTCTCTTGTGGTGCCAGAGAAAGACTGCCCCCTACAGAAATGTCAATGTCCAGAACTTCCACATTAGGTGAGAACACTCTTAAGTCTTTTCCTAACCCTTTAGAGTCCAAGCCCTGTCTACCCCAGTTGATGGTGTTCTACTTAGCTATATGGAATTGTTGTAAGAAGATCATACCAATAATAATTTTGTTATTTTGAATTTTAAGACTCCTTGAAGTTGCCTAATATGTATTTTTCTATTTTATTATTTTCTATACTAATGTGTTAGTACTAAGTAATAAGACATGCAAAGCCTGCACACACTATAGCTCTCTAGGACCAGTGTTGGTGACCTCTGCTTTATTCAGTTATCATGCCAATCTGACCTCTGACCTGGTTCTCTCTACTGCCTGCTGGTGAAGCTGGAAGGACGGACTGGCCTTCTGCGCCCTGATTCACAGACACAGACCTGACCTTATCGACTATGCTAAGCTCAACAAGGTCTCTCGTGTGTCCCAATCACTAACCATGATGGTGTCTGGTGCCTCCCACATACTAACAGAGAAGGGTTCCCTATGTCCATAATATGAACTCCAGTCTTTTCCCACAGCGTAGATTAATATAAAGTTATTATGTGGGTGGGTTGACTTTTGAGAAGCAGAAATAAGAGTGTTTAATTATGTTTAACTCAGGGGTTCTCAAACTTTTTGGGGCCAGGGACACCTTTTGTGATAACAGGTTCATCAGGGACTCCCTCATGATCAGAACACAACTCAAGTGTGTTAAAATGGTCTACAAGGACTTTTACAGTACATGGCTGGACAAACCAATTCTCAGGCCCGGGAAATCAAATTTAAAAGGCCTGCCTCTCGGCATTGGAGAGAAAATGTTGCAGTTTTCAAGCTAATTTCCTGAAATTCTACACATTTTGTCTAAGGCAGAGATATTTTTTGTTGTTGCAGCTTTAAAGCTAATATCCTCCAATTCAACACATTTTGCCATGGCAAACGGTATCAGAGTATCGGGTCTCGGACCAGTCTCAGAGACAGCTTTTACCCACAAGCCATCAGACTGCTGAACTCCTGAACCGGAACCGACCACCTCCACACCAACAGTCTCCTTGCACTGACTCTTAGCACACATGCATTCGCTCACACACACACACACACACACACACACTTCTACATATGCATAAACACATACATACACACACACACACACACACACACACACACACACACACACACACACACACACACACACACACACACACACACACACACACACACACACACACACTAACAAGATCTCACGGTCTCACGATCTTACTTCAATATTCAACGTTTGTCCAGGGGGGGATAAACATCTATGATAAACATCCTGCAGGTTCATGCTCTACAACAGAGTACGACCCTACCTACCGTAGAGTACGACCCTACCTCATACAGGAAGTAGCGCAGGTCCTAATCCAGGCACTTGTCATCTCCCGCCTGGAGTACTGCAACTCGCTGTTGGCTGGGCTGCCGGCTTGTGCCATCAAACCCCTGCAACTTATCCAGAAGGCTGCAGCCCACCTGGTTTTCAACCTTCCAAAGTTCTCACGTCACCTTTCTCCTCCGTACACTCCACTGGCTTCCAGTCGAAGCTCTCTTCCACTACAAGACCATGATGCTTGCCTACGGAGCATCAAGAGGAACTGCCCCCTCCTTACCTTCAGACTATGCTCAAACCCTACATCCCAACCCGAGCACTCCATTCTGCCACTCTGGTCTCTTGGCCCTCCCACCCCTACAGGAGAGTAGCTCCCGCTAAGCCCAGTCCAAGCTCTTCTCTGTCCTGGCACGCCAATGGTGGAACCAGCTTCCCCCGGAAGATGGGGCAGCAGAGTCCCTGCCCATCTTCCGAAAGCACCTGAAACCCTACCTCTTCAAAGAGTATCTTAAATAATCCCCCTTCTCACCTCGGCTATTTCCAAATACCCTGGTATATGGTATATACAGTATACCGCCCAAGCCTAGTACACTCTGGGTAATTACATGTATTTATTTATTTCATTTATTAGTGTACTTTAATTGCTCTTATGCAAGCTTTTATATAACTGGCAGCAGATCTGCTCAAAGTTGAATTAGAATAACCATAGACCACTTAAACTGGTGCAAAACTTCCACTCACGGGTGGCCAAAAAGAAATTACTGAAAGCCACACCTTCACTAAACCACGCCTCCTATTTAACAAGGCCCCGCCATTACAATACATAAATCCTGTCAATACGATGGTACAGATTGATTCATCATTGTATCTAATGGTGGGTACAAATATCTACTTTCTTCAATACATTTTAAATGTGTAACCATCAATAATCATTAGTGGACCCTTGGGGGTACATAAAATAGGTTTGTGTCCTGGGAAACAGAAATGTACCCTAACTGTACGTATTTTTTGAAGAGTATTAAAGAGTAGACTACTACAGTGTGGATTTGTGTCCTTCCACCGTGTAACCTGTGGCCTTTATAATACCTAATGACATTTACAGTACATCTCCATCCTTGTTAATCAAAAAAAAAGAAAACATAGCCCATTATGGTTTTCCCAGGAGGCTGAACTGATTTAGCCCTGACTGCGAATAGATGAAGAAATGTGAGCCACATCCCAATAGAGCCCAGGGTTTACCTCAGCTGTGGTGGGCAGATACCTCTAAATGAAGCAGCTCTTTATAGGGCAATCAATCTATCCATTGTTGTTTGGGAATAAACATAAAAATGTATAGTTCTGGGCAACCCAAACCATTCAGAATGTTGTTTAATACAGAAAAGAGCCAGTTTTAGTAGAGGTGTCCTCGCTCTCTCTCGTACATATGCAAGTGGACACACACACACTCATACACACACACAAACACCTCTGCACCCCCCCCCCCCCCCCCCCCAAAACACTCCCATGCATGCATTGGACCTTGTCAGCTGTCATGTCTGGCTCCAGGTGAGTGGGCTCAGTAAGCCATGAGTGTTAGCTTGCTGAAATGGCTCCATGTGGGGAACAGGCCCATGGGTATCTGCCCGCCCTGGATCTCTGCAGCTGCCACTGTCCTGTAACAGGCTTTCCCCCCTCAGCCAGCATCAGTGGAACAGACTTAGGACAATAGCAGCAGCATGAGCCCTCTCCTCCCACTAAACAAACTGACTCACCCTACCCCATTAGTGAGGAGACACTTACTGACTGTCTGTCACCTGTTTGGTTAATACATCACTGGGTGCAGGACAGTTTGTAATCTGGTTTCAAATACTGTACATGTGCATGTTTTTTCATGTTAAAAGTAAATGAAAACATGACTATCTTAGTTTTAAAAAGTGTAATGGTGTTAAGGTGGTGTTGAAAGACAGCTATATACTAACTGCTATATAACAATATAATTGGAAAGTATGTTTCTATAATACTGATTATTTTCTAGGATGATCCTATGGGGAACCTGAACCTGGCCTTTGAAATAGCAGAGAAGCACCTGGATATTCCCAAGATGCTGGATGCAGAAGGTAATGTCTTCTAAGGAAACAGCGTTTTGAATTCGGCATTAGCTATAGGCATCTTGTTTTGCTCAATATGAAAACATAAACCATCTTATTTGGTCCTGTAATGGTGGGAGTCAGACTATGGGCTTTGTTGCAGGATTGGCTGGATGAGATTGCCAGGAGGATTGTCTGTACTTGTATGAACATTGTAATGATAAAGTCCTATGTGCCTGGTATATGTCCAGTTTGTATCACACATTTGCAATGGTACAGAAGGTGAGGGCACATTGGTCAAGTTTTAGGTCCTTGTTTAGACCCCTTGGCCATAGACCACCCCACTTTCCTTCCAGGATAGTCCTGGGCTAAGACGTTCAGGTGTGGAGTCTCTATCTGTGGTCCTTTTCCTCTGTCAGTGCTCTTGTGTTTCCTGTCTCCACCTTCAGTGTCTTCCTCCTTCTCTACTTGTCGTCTGTCACCCTCTTCTGTCCCTCCATCCACACTGTAGACATCATCAACACTCCTAAGCCTGATGAGAGAGCTATCATGACCTATGTGTCCTGCTTCTATCATGCTTTTGCTGGAGCTGAGCAGGTATACAGCTTGCACCATGAACAATTTGAATCGAGTTTGTGAATGCAATGTGTTTTGGGTACAATATCCCCAAATCATTTGATGATGATTACCCTGTGTCAATCATTCCACTTAAAATAAGCACACGATAATCCAATCATTCAAATTTTTTAAGGTCTTATTTCCCCGCCACTACCAAAAACACATATCCTGGTCTGTCCTCTTCGCTAGCCTGAAAGTTGTTTGACATCATAATTCTACTATGTTGGTAAATTGTGATTTTGACATTGACATGCATGTTTTTGAAACGATACACACAGATTGCATTAAATGTATGACTTAAATGGTGTGCATGTTGGTGGGGTGGGGGTAATTGGATGAGGAATAGCATTAGATATGTGACAACAACACTCTCACCTCACCTCTCTTTCTTCCCTGACCTCATCTCTCTTTCCTCCCTCCCCTTGGTAGGCTGAGACAGCGGCCAACAGGATCTGTAAAGTGCTGGGTGTGAACCAGGAGAATGAGAAACTTATGGAGGAATACGAGAAACTGGCCAGCGAGGTAAAGCATACTTTGGGATATTTACTTTCTTATTGGTGAACTCTCTTAGGGCCATACTTCTACCCCAATTGGAAAACTCAGAAAGTTGACCGTCTCACATCCCTATACACACAAACTTGCAGTAATGAAATTTCCAAGTATTCAAATCAAATTCGATGTCCAATTCAACTTAATTGAATTGAGAGGAATAACAACACACAAACCCAATAGCTCCACTCCATCATTACCTTCTGTATTCCGTAGCTACTGGAGTGGATCCGCCGAACCACCCCATGGCTGGAGAATAGGGCCGCAGAGAAGACCATGGTTGAGATGCAGAGGAAGCTGGAGGATTTCAGGGACTACCGCCGCATGCACAAGCCCCCCAAGGTGCAGGAGAAGTGCCAGCTGGAGATCAGCTTCAACACCCTGCAGACTAAGCTGCGCATAAGCAACCGGCCCGCCTTTATGCCCTCTGAGGGAAAGATGGTATCTGTAAGTGTTAACACCGAACATTCAATGATAAATCATATAAAACTGATTAAACACAAGCGACCAGTCAAAGTACAGTAGCTATAGATATCTATGGATGTAGGTAATCCAAAAGACCAAGGTAAAGACCAAGGCACTCTTACCAGAATGTTGATGAAGTTAAAAAGCTGTTTTAATAGCATATCAACTGAGCGTGATGGTTTGCTGCTTTTGACCCGTGTATTTGTGTCTCCATGTGGCTGTAGGACATAGCCAGTGCATGGCAGGGGCTGGACGGGGCCGAGAAAGGTTATGAGGAGTGGCTTCTGACCGAGATCCGCAGGTTGGAGAGACTGGACCACCTGGCTGAAAAGTTTTGCCAGAAAGCCACCACCCATGAAACCTGGGCTAGTGGTCAGTCTGGGCTATTATTGTCTGTCTGTGCAGTGTTTACTTATGTCTTTGTAATGTCTAGAGTTTGACCTTTGAATGTAAGTGATTAGCTCCAAATCCTTTGAGATTTTTCAATGGGAAAATGTCAGAGTAAATCTTTAGCATTTGTTTTGACTAACGGGAGATTCACGACCGTTGCTCTCTGTCTCTGTCTCTCTCTCTGTTTCTCTCTCTCTGTCTCTCTCAATTCAATTCAATTGGCATGGGAAACACATGTTAACATTGCCAAAGCAAGTGAAGTAGATAATATACAAAAGTGAAATAAACAATAATCTCTCTATCTCGCTCTCTCTCTGTGACCAAGGTAAAGAGCTGATTCTATCTCAGAAGGACTATGAGACGGCCACCCTGACGGAGGTGCGGGCGTTGCTAAGGAAACACGAGGCGTTTGAGAGTGACCTGGCTGCTCACCAGGACAGGGTGGAGCAGATAGCTGCCATCGCACAGGAGCTCAAGTGAGGACTTTTTCTCTAACCCTCACTCCTAACCATCATCCCTACCAAATCCTATTCCTAAAATCATGGCTTTGACAAGGAATACAATCTGCATTCTACTGAAAGGAAAATTCCACCCAAAAACCAGTCCATTGTTGATATACTCCCCAAATGTTTTGCATGTCAGCAATCCATTTTTAAGATATAGAACTTTCAAAATACATAAATATGGTATGATGCACTTTGCCTGTGATTAGGTATGGCAACAAATACATTATAAGTTATGTTAATTTGCTTTCTCCGTTCTGACCATTTTCATCAATTTTGTACATTTCTACATTTCCTGAACGAATTTCCACACTGTACAACATTTGTTTTGTCTTTGTGTGCCTCTATTTCGTAAATAAGTCACTTTTCCTTCATCAGAATAATTATTCTCCTCTGTGACCATGTTTTTTCAATGGATTCACTTGCAGTTTTTATTTCAGTGGATTATATTGCAGTCGGACGATTTCCGGGGGTCTCTAATTGGCAAGCTTGTTCTCTCTAAGTTGTTGACTTGGTCTGCTAGCAAGTTATCTAGCAGTTTTCAGCTGTGAACAGTTTCTTATTGGCAATAAAAATGTATGATTGACATACTTTTTTCACAGTCATTGCTGAATTATTTAATGTAACAAATAAAATATTAAAATACTGTTAGAGAAGGTACAGTAAAAATCCAAACTGGTCCATGCATCAATGCCAGTATTATGCTAGTAAAACACAGTAAACTTCCCAGCCCTAGATTGACCTGTATGTTTCCTGTGGTGTGGTGTAGTGAGCTGGACTATCATGGTGTGGCTGCTGTCAATCAGAGGTGTCAGAGCATCTGTGATCTGTGGGATCAACTTGGTACATTGACCCAGAAGAGGAGAGAGGCTGTGGAGGTGAGTTGAGGGGGTTGAGGTTTGGGACATGACATACTATGTTCTCAGCTAAACTGGGCTAAATCCAGTGAAAAGCAAGCCGGCACAGTACATCTTGGTAGTGTGAAAAGAGAACCAGTTCCATGAATCCAGTTGAAAACTGAGGAGGTAAAGCAGTGAATGACGTAACCTTGAGTTGGGGTGGAGTGTTCACAGGACAGCTTAATCCAAAATAAAGCTAAATCTCATGTATATTCTATTGAGATAGCTAGGGATGGGGACTTGGAAATGAAGACACAGCTGATTATTGGTTGCCACTAAGTCTGCTGACCGAGATAAGGGGATGAACTAAAGGCACAATCATGTAGATATGGCTGCCTGTACAGTATCTGGCTGGCAGGATGCCCACACTCCCCTTCCTCTGAGCCCCTCTGATCCATACTGGATGCTCATGACCTGCAAATGTGTCAAGACCCTTATCCAGGCCTGGGATTAGGGTGACTGACATGAGCTGCTGTCTGCCACCTGCCCCTGCCCAAAGGGAATGGTCTAATCCACGCAGACCATCTTCCAAACTCAGGGGTCAATTGGGTCACATCAATGTGATGCATCCTGGGATTAGCATCCCAAACAGGTGAAGCAATATTGATGAATGGTCAATGAGATGAATGGCAAAGTTTTTTCTCGCGCCTGTTTTCCAGAGGACAGAGAAGCTGCTGGAAACCATTGATCAGTTGTTCCTGGAGTTTGCCAAGAGATCAGCACCTTTCAACAACTGGATGGAAGGGGCTATGGAGGATCTGCAGGATATGTTTATTGTACACACGATCGATGAGGTCCAGGTACGTAATACTCGCTGTTACCATTTAGTCATCCTACCGTTGTTACAAATGTTGCAGCTATGTAATTTTGGTTCAGTGTCCAAAGTACTTGCTATGTACACTGCAACCTCTCCTCTCCTGCTCCCCTGCAGAGCCTGATCTCCGCCCATGAGCAGTTCAAGGCCACCCTCCCAGAGGCAGACGGAGAGAGACAGGCCATCCTGGGGATCCACAACGAGGTGCAGAAGATCTCCCAGAGCTACGGCATCAAAGCCAACCTCCTCAACCTCTACAGCACCATCACCACAGAGGAGCTCCTCGCCAAGTGGGACAAGGTACAACCTCGAAAATTCACATACATAAACTTGAGACACGCATGCACACATATGCATTCACGCATGCACATACACAGCCAACTTCTGTCAGATTGATGTATGTGTTGTTGCCATGTTGCTGACCAGGTGAAGAAGCTGGTTCCCCAGAGAGAAGGCTCCCTCCAGGAGGAGCTAGCCCGGCAGCATACTAACGAGAGGCTGAGACGGCAGTTTGCTACCCAGGCTAACCTCATCGGACCCTGGATACAGACAAGGATGGAGGTCAGAGAGTCAGCCATCAGTTTAGTGTCTAAGGGTACCCTTGGATCCAGAACAAAAACCTGATTTGCTAATTTGTGTGGTGCTGACAGGAGATTGGGAGCTGCTCCCTGGAGGTGGGCGGTACCCTGGAGGACCAGATGACCCAGCTGAAGCAGTTTGAGCACATCATCGTTACCTACAAGCCCAACATCGACAAGCTGGAGGGAGACCACCAGCACATCCAGGAGTCCCTGGTGTTTGACAACAAGCATACCAACTACACCATGGAGGTACTGCAGAGCACCACAGAGAGACGGTCTCTACATGCGGTCTATGTAGATTAGATGTGGTCATGGGGATAATGATGTCTTCGAGATCCCAAAGTGCATTGTTGGAATACATTGTTGACAGTTGATTAATCTGTCTGTCTGTGTCTATGTCTGTCGGTGTGTTTAATCGTCATGGTAAAAGCACATCCGTGTGGGCTGGGAGCTCCTCCTCACCACCATCGCCCGCACCATCAACGAGATCGAGACCCAGATCCTGACCCGCGATGCCAAGGGCATCAGCCAGGAACAGATGCACGAGTTCCGCTCCTCCTTCAACCATTTTGACCGGGTATAGTACTCCATCCACACCCTGGACTCCCGGTTCTCAGTCTCATATAATAACATTTAACCTGAATGGCATGTTAAGTAGCAGAATACCACTGACAAAAAAACAATTAACCGTCTTGCCTATCTTATTCAGAAGCTGCGTAAGGAAACTGAGGTAATATATTGTTGTTGATACTGTAATAAAATGGTCACTGCTTTGTGGCCTTGGTTGTTTAGACAGTTAAAACATAATACAAATCCAATTGTACTGTATGATAGTGTAATGTATAGATCTATAAAAAATGTATTTTTTTATATTGGTTCTACATTGTTGTAATGCTGCATGTTATGGACAGTGGACACTTGCATGTGTGTGTGTGTGTGTGTGACACCTCTGAGTGGACTCTAACACCTGGTCCCAGGAGAACACAGGCAAACTGTGAGGAGTTCAAGACCTGTCTGATCAGCCTTGGACATGTGGGCAATGAACATCAGGTACTCACCCCTACTGACCTCTAACCTTTCATGATTCCTGACTGACTCTCGTTGACGACTTAGGCTTCTTCCATCCTTCTAGAACAGACCAAATCTGCTGCTACCTCATATATTTTCCCAGTTCTATCTATATTTGAATAGTGGGCTCTAAATAATACACTACATTATGGCGATGTTGGCGGTAGCAGCTTTCATCTGTGGTTGTGTGTATTTGTCCATGTTTCTGATGTTAGCTTTGGTCTTCTCCCCTACCGGATCTCCACTGCTCTACCATCCACCTTCTCTTGGTCTCCCTCCCTCCCTCCTCTCTATCCCATCCCCTCCCGGTGCGGTGACCTACTCCCAACCTCCACCCTATGACCCTTGACCTCCGACTACAGAAGAAACATGGGGCGATGGACACTGATGACTTTAGGGCCTGTCTGATCTCCATGGGTTATGATTTGGTAGGGGTCTCAATGTTCCCATGCAGAATTACAGTATGCAAACAATGCATACTAATACCAAGAGGTATTGGTAATATTCAATGTGTAATAACGAACAAAGATATCATTGCTCTTTTCTCTGATCTCGCTCTAATATCTCTCTCTCTCTGTCTGTCTGTCTGTGTGACTTGCTGTCTGTCAGGGTGAAGTGGAATTTGCCCGTATCATGATGCTGGTTGACCCCAGTGCCACTGGCATGGTGTCTTTTCAATCATTTATTGATTTTATGACCAGAGAAACCGCTGACACGGACACCGCCGAGCAGGTTGTGGCATCCTTCAGGATCCTGGCAGCCGATAAGGTGTGTGTGTGTGTGTGAGAGAAAGTGAACGGGAGTGTGAAAATTGAGTGAAACATGTCAATCACACAGATGGGGCAGATTCAGTACAATGGTCAACACGCATATTATTCTGTCAGATTATTAATATTTGCTAAAGCGGACTTACCTACATGAGCCCGTGTTCTCTCTGTTTTTCTCCCGACTCCACAGCCCTACATCCTGGTTGAGGAGCTAAGGAGGGAGCTCCCCCCTGACCAGGCAGAGTACTGCATCTTGAGGATGCCCCGCTACAGCGGCCCAGGGGGATCTGCAGGGGCGCTAGACTACACCGCCTTCTCCACTGCCCTCTATGGAGAGAGTGACCTCTAACCCTGCAAGATGATGCCCAAGTGACCTCTTGACCCCACCCAATACGTCTGGATGAAGATCCCTTTAACCAAACACACTGTAAATGCAAGGCGAAGTTACCGATGTTAGATTCACAATAGGTAGATATAGTACATTTAGCTACTTATTGTAACACAATAGTTTCCCTCATATGAGTTCTGCGGTGAAGTGAAGATAGAATAACAGTTTTTCTTATCTGCTAAGAGGAATAACATGATCATATAAGCTACAATAGTTAGATATAATATAATGTTTATTGACTACAGTAATAGCAGCAGTTGGATATGTAGCTAGAACAGAAAAATTGCAGGCTAATAGTCAGCATTTTCTGCTCATCTTCTGTCAGTGCCTTATTAGGAACTACTGTATGAGTTGTAATTGGGAATAAGACAAAAACATCAAAGCTAGGACGTTGAACGGATGCCTGTTTCCAGTGGGATGTTGTTTATGTAACCAAAATGTACTTGTGGTATAATCATAACTCATGTTTCCTGCTCCATGCAAACTTTTCTCACATCACAATTTACCCAATATATATATAAAGGACAGTTATAGGCTATGATTGATTTATAAAAGAATAGGTTTCACAGTTAACACACAATGTACAGTATATTTCTCACACCCAAAGCTAAGAGAAATCATTGTTACATTTTCTTATTTGAGAACATAAGGAGTTTGGAACAACTTTGCCTATATTGCTTATTGCCTTAAATCCTATCAAATTCCTACATACTTTGAATCAAACCTCAAAGAGGGTTAAGCCTGTCTCTCAGCCTGCCACCTGTTAAGCAGTTGGGATTTCCCAGTTGAAAACAGGGAGGGAGAAGAGAATCCAGTTACTATTCAATCCAAAGCAACAAAAAACAATTGACCATTTGAGAGACTGTTGACAGTAAACTTTGTACTTTCAAGTGATTTGATTATCCAATAAACCCTCTTCCTGATCATCCCTGATGTTTATTTTTCTTTACATAATAAAAGAGTGCAGTTAAATACAATATTGTGTTTTTCTATTCTCTAGGCCTAAACTGTAAAAGCCATATTTCCTTTCATTGAAGTTGATTAAAGTAGGCTATATGAAAGTGAAATTGACAGTCACAATTCAAACATGGATATAATCAAATAAAAATGATCTGCAAAATCCGATGTGAATATCCTACATTTGATAAGATTGGCAGGGCAAGGGCACTCAATGGTAGCATTCCTGTAGTCAAAGGCCACTGTATGAGTGTGATTATGAGCCAAGAGAGGGTATATTGAGCCGTTTTGTGCCAAAATGGTAAAGTAGGACAAAAGTGGGGATAACGTAGCCTAGTTACCTGACACCACCTCTTTAAACATGGGGATAGTAGGCATATATTCCACAAGCATAAGCTTCCTGACAAAGAAGGGTATTTATTAAGTCAGTTCCCACTAATCACAGACCAACGCTAATGTCTTTTGAACGTTTGAGCAAGTTCGAATCCAGCAATAGAAAGTTGTTTTTGATATTTTTGTTTTAAGCCTATCCAAAACCTTAACCCTTACCTTAACCCTTCGGAGTTAAGGCCTAACCTTAAGATTTCTGAGTCAATGCCTAAGCTTAACCCTAAAAATGTGTAGTTAATGCCAAAACTTAATCTTAAACACTTCGAAATTTGACATTTGAGAAACATGGATGAACGTCTATTCTGATGTGAGACTGAAAGCTAGTTGAACTTGAAAGCCCTGATTGCTAAGTTCATTTTAAGATGTCAGGCTCACTACCCAAACCAGACACAATTTGTTTCAAGTGGCCAAGAGATGTCATGTGATCTCCTACTGCTCTCTAGTGGATGAACTGGGAACCAGACAGAGGATACACATCAACAGTTGAGTAGAGACTTCAGCTTTCTCCTCATACAGTGAATTCGGAAAGAATTCAGACACCTTGATTTTTTCCACATTTTGTTACGTTACAGCCTTATTCTAAAATTGCTTAAATTGTTCATTCCCCTCATCAATATGCAAATAATACCGCACAATAAAAAAAGCAAAAACAGGTTTTAAGAAATGTTTGCAAATGTATCACAAATAAAAAACTGAAATATCACATTTACATAAGTATTCAAACCCTTTACTCAGAACTTTGTTGAAGCACCTTAAGCAGTGATTACAGCATTGAGTCTTCTTGGGTATGATGCTACAAGCTTTGCACACCTGTATTTGGGGAGTTTCTCCCATTCTTCTCTGCAGATCATCTCAAGCATTGTCAGGTTGGATAGGGTGCGTATTTTCTGGTCTCTCCAGAGATATTCGATCAGGTTCAAGTCTGGGCTCTGGCTGGGCCACTCAAGGACTGAACTGAAAAAGCGTGTGTGAGCAAGGAGGCCTACAAGCCTGACTCAGTTACACCAGCTCTGTCAGGAGGAATGGGCCAACATTTCCCCATCTTATTTTGGGAAGATTGTGGAAGGCTACCCGAAACGTTTGACCCAAGTTAAACAGTTTAAAAGGCAATGCTACCAAATACTAATTGAGTGTATGTAAACTTCTGACCCACTGAGAGTGTGATGAAAGAAATAAAAGCTGAAATAAATCATTCTCTCTACTATTATTCTGACATTTTACATTCTTAAAATGAAGTGGTGATCCTAACTGACCTAAGACAGGGAATTCTTACAAGGATTAAATGTCAGGAATTGTGAAAAACTGAGTTTAAATGTATTTTGCTAAGGTGTATGTAAACTTTGACTTCAACTGTATATTGTTCCTATACTAAGCATGTGTTTGTAGGACTAAAATTTTACTTTATGAGGGTAGTATACAATATTACGGGTTGTTTAGAAAATTCCACCAGGTGGTCAAAATTCAACAGGTTAATAGTTGCCCTCATTGGGAGACTAGGTAGTATTAGTAGTAGTAGTAGTAATGTAGTAGTAGTAGTAAGTAGCCCAGAATTACTAGTGGCAGTACATTACCGTATTAACAGTGAATGTTTTAGTTAGGTAGGCAATGGATTAGCTGTAGTAAGTGGGGTCGCTATTGTTGTTTGGTTAGTGAATGTAGGGTTGGGGTAAGCTTTGTGGCATAATCAGTCGGATGTGCTCCTTCAGTGCTATAATTTGATTGGTAGAATATACACAACATGACCCAAAGTATGTGGACACCTGCTAGTCAAACATCTCATTCCAAAATCATGGGCATTAATATGGAGTTGGTCCCCCTTTGCTGCTATAACAGCCTCCACTCTTCTGGGAAGGCTTTCCACTAGATGTTCGAACATTGCTACAGGGAGTTGCTTCCATTCAGCCCACAAGAGAATTAGTGAGGTCAGGCACTGATATTGGGGGATTAGGCCTGGCTCGCAGTCGGTGTTCCAATTCATCCCAAAGGTGTTTGATGGGGTTGAGGTCAGGGCTCTGTGCAGGCCAGTCAAGTTCTTCCACACCGATCTCAACAAACTATTTCTGTATGTACCTCGCTTTGTGCACGGGGGCATTGCTGAAACAGGAAAAGGTCTTCCCCAAACTGTTGCTACAAAGTTGGAAGCACATCATTTCATTGTTTGCTGAAGCGTTAAGATTTCCCTTCACTGGAACTAAGGGGCCTAGCCCGAACCATGAAAAATAACCCCAGACCATTATTCCTCCTCCACCAAACTTTACAGTTGGCACTATGCATTCGGGCAGGTAGTGTTCTCCTGGCACCCGCCAAACCCAGATTCGTCCCTTGAACTGCCCGATGGTGAAGCATGATTCATCATTGTTATCTAAAAGCTGTATAAAGTGCATTATTCCAGACCGGTCTGCACGTTTTAAAGTTTGAATAGAATTTCTAGCATTAACAATCTAAGAGTAGCAGAATTGCCCAGGTTGGTTGATTCATGTGCGTGGTTGTGGACAAAAAAGCCTAGTTTTACCTGCCAAGCGCACGCTGGGTCAGAATGATAAGGAGCCACCCAATGAGAGTCGGTCCATCTCTCTGATTATTTTTCAACTATTCTTTCTACAGACAGTGAACTGTTTTACATTTTCAGACATGGCTGAATCGGGAGAAAGCGAAGATAAAATCACATTTCTAAGTACGGTAAGTACGTTAATGCTACTGAGAATTTAACACAGGTGGTGGCATTGGCGGGAAAGTAAGGTTGTGTGCCGCATACACTATGTTGGGTATCGATACGGTAGCCAGAAAAATAATCATTTACAGTAGGTTACTGTAAAATAATCACTGGTACTGTTGGCCACAATGGTCAGGTGTATGATATGTGTTATTTTACTTCTTCACTTTTTCCCCACTGTCAAACACTCTTTTGAAAGTTACTTAGAAAAAGTTACAAAAGCCGAACCTTTGTTTTCATGATAGAGAATTTAGAGTGCACTATGAAACTGTTCAATTTTTGTCTATTTGAAAGTTACTAGGCTGTGTTAAATGGCTATTACTTGTCTTTAAAGGTTTAATGCAACCATTTCTTTCTCAAAATCCCAACATTTTTGGTTAACAATTAAGTACCTTACTGTGATTGTTTAAAATTAAAATGGTCACAAATCTACTAAAATAGTTTCTTAACAAAGAGTAATTCCTCAAGAAAGAATTTTGCTAGGACTGTCTTGGAGTGGTCTGAGTGGGAAGGGGAAAACAAAAAACAAGCTGTTATTAGCAGAGAGGTTTGGAACTCTATTTGTTATTGTTTTATTAACTAATTTACTGCCTGTTTATGTCATCCCACCAAAACAGGCTGACATTTCAGGCGGTCTTTCAAACAGCTCTCCTTTCAAACAGTTCTCCTAACCTCCTAGTGTGGAAATATATATATAAAAAACAGGGAATCATGTTTTTGACTGCACTGAGCCTTTAAAACTTACTATTTGTAGGCTACCATGACATGTTTTTATTTTGCTACAAAAAGACAGTACATTACAGAATTTTCACTCTCTCTATTGCTCTCCTCTCATTTGAGTGAATAACAACAGCCATTTATCCCTTTTCTTTAGTCACTCTTGCAAATGGCTTGCTGACTTTTCTTACAAACTCTAAAGAAACATTAGCCTAATTCTGTAGAAATGTTAGTTTATTTCATTTTTTCTGTGTTTAATTATATTATCTCTACTGAGATAACGGAGGCCTATCATTCTCTGTGGTTGTGAGTCATCCTCTCATGGCTTGGTATCTCAGCCCTTTGATAAAGACATGTCACTGGTGGAGTGTTGGCTGATGCTGTGTGAGACAGTCACGTGCTTAGATAGACTATTTAGGGCCGTGGTGACAGGTACTGCTTCAGGCATTTTGGTCTCTCAGCCCACACTAGAAATCTCTGAAACTAAGTTTGCAGTTAATTTTGCTGTGGCCTTCAACTCTGCTCGCAAAGAATTTTAGATGGGCCAAGTCAATCCCCCTGCCCTGCCCTGACCTGACTCTACAATGCAAGATTGAGCTCAGTAACAATTCAAAACCTTTCAAATCTCATGGGATATTGACAATTTTAAATGTATGGCCTGAGTGGGAATGACATTCTTCACCCCAGCCAGCTCTGAGCCCTATTCCTTACTCAGTTAGGTCCCTAAGTGGTTCTACTGTGCAGTGTGACTCATAAAGTCCAGAGGCTGCTCATAGTAGGGTGGAATGGAGGTTGAGGCAGGGATCAGACACCACAGTGGCATCATGCCCTGGGCACTGAGAGGTGTTCCAGCCTGGCTGATTTCCTTATATGGCTGTGACCTGACTCCCTTGGTGTGCACTTTTTAAAGGAATCTTTGCTACAATGTTGCAGTAGTATCTAAGCAGTGTTAATTTTGGCACTCTTTTTTAAATTGAGTCTAGACTTAGTCATTTTGAATAAAATGTAATAGTCTTAGTCACATTTTTGCCATGTGAATAATGATTTTGTGTAGTTATTGTCGAAATTATGAAAACAGTGGGTATTTTAGTCAACTAAATGCCCTTTCATTTTAGTCACATTTTAGTCACATCACATTTGTATTGCCTCATTAACTTATACTGAACAAAAATATAAACGCAACATGTAACAATTTAAAAGTTACAGTTCACATAAGGAAATTAGTCAATTGAAGAAAAAAAACAATAGGCCCTAATCTATGGATTTCAAATGACTGGGAATACAGATATGCATCTGTTGGTGACAGATATTATACCTTAAAAAAAAGTTTGGGGCGTGGATCAGAAAACCATTCAGTATCTGGTGTGACCACCATTTGCCTCATGCAATGCGACAAATCTCCTTCGCATAGTTGATCAGGCTATTGATTGTGGTTTGTGCAATGTGGACATTTTCAGCTTCCAGGAATTGTGAAACATAAGGTGATAGTGACAGATGAATGGCACAACAATGGGCCTCAGGATCTCGTCATGATATCTATGTCATGACTCTCCTGTGAGGATCCAAAGATCAGGACAGTGGATCAGCAGGAGAGGGACACACACACACAATATATTTCAACATCCAATGATAGAAATTATGAGAGATGGAATATGGAAAATGTATGTCTATTTTGTGATGTCATTAAATTGGTATAAAGACGTTATAATGAAAATATTGTAACTTGAAGAGCTTTTACACTGGGTATATCAGGTTTACATCCTTTATGTTGTGTTGAAAATATCAAGGATAAACAGAATGTTTTTGTGACAATAGGATTGTGATTTTAGTTACTTAACGAGATCATAGTAATTATGATACCTTGCCTCATAACTAGCCACGCCCCAGGGAGCCCAGAGAGCATGTCAGCATGACATTTTTACCAGAGGGTATAAAAGATTGAGTTAAAAATGTACGTATCAGACTAAAAGGACCACAAGCTGCAGCTAGGTCTACATTAGTCACAACCCTGAAATGCCACACGGGGTTGGTGAAGACAAAGAAATGTCTAACAATCCAATGACCCGATCCTGTAGGTTCATGCTCTACAACATTCGCAGAGTACGACCCTGCCTCACACAGGAAGCGGCGCAGGTCCTAATCCAGGCACTTGTCATCTCCCGTCTGGATTACTGAAACTCGCTGTTGGCTGGGCTCCCTGCCTGTGCCATTAAACCCCTACAACTCATCCAGAACGCCGCAGCCCGTCTGGTGTTCAACCTTCCCAAGTTCTCTCACGTCACCCCGCTCCCCGGTGCTTGCCTACGGAGCTGTGAGGGGAACGGCACCTCCGTACCTTCAGGCTCTGATCAGGCCCTACACCCAAACAAGGGCACTGTGTTCATCCACCTCTGGCCTGCTTGCCTCCCTACCTCTGAGGAAGCACAGTTCCTTCTCAGCCCAGTCAAAACTGTTCGCTGCTCTGGCACCCCAATGGTGGAACAAGCTCCCTCACGACGCCAGGACAGCGGAGTCAATCACCACCTTCCGGAGACACCTGAAACCCCACCTCTTTAAGGAATACCTAGGATAGGATAAAGTAATCCTTCTAACCCCCCCCCCCTAAAAGATTTAGATGCACTATTGTAAAGTGGTTGTTCCACTGGATATCATAAGGTGAATGCACCAATTTGTAAGTCGCTCTGGATAAGAGCGTCTGCTAAATGACTTAAATGTAATGTAAATGTAATGCTACGGTTGAGTACAGTGAGGGAAAAAAGTATTTGATCCCCTGCTGATTTTGTACATTTGCCCACTGACAAAGAAATTATCAGTCTATCATTTTAATGGTTGTTTTATTTGAACAGTGAGAGACAGAATAACAACAAAAATATCCAGAAAAACGCATGTCAAAAATGTTATAAATTGATTTGCATTTTAATGAGGGAAATAAGTATTTGACCCCTCTGCAAAACATGACTTAGTACTTGGTGGCAAAACCCTTGTTGGCAATCACAGAGGTCAGATGGTTCTTGTAGTTGGCCACCAGGTTTCAGGAGGGATTTTGTCCCACTCCTCTTTGCAGATCTTCTCCAAGTCATTAAGGTTTTGAGGCTGACGTTTGGCAACTCGAACCTTCAGCTCCCTCCACAGATTTTCTATGGGATTAAGGTCTGGAGACTGGCTAGGCCACTCCAGGACCTTAATGTGCTTCTTCTTGAGCCACTCCTTTGTTGCCTTGGCCGTGTCTTTTGGGTCATTGTCATGCTGGAATACCCATCCACGACCCATTTTCAATGCCCTGGCTGAGAGGGAAGGAGGTTCTCACCCAAGATTGGACGGTACATTGCCCCGTCCATCGTCCCTTTGATGCGGTGAATTTGTCCTGTCCCCTTAGCAGAAAAACACCCCCAAAGCATAATGTTTCCACCTCCATGTTTGACGGTGGGGATGGTATTCTTGGGGTTATAGGCAGCATTCCTCCTCCTCCAAACACGGCGAGTTGAGTTAATACCAAAGAGCTCCATTTTGGTCTCATCTGACCACAACACTTTCACCCAGTTGTCCTCTGAATCATTCAGATGTTCATTGGAAAACTTCAGACGGGCATGTATATGTGCTTTCTTGAGCAGGGGGACTTTGCGGGCGCTGCAGGATTTCAGTCCTTCACGCCGTAGTGTGTTACCAATTGTTTTCTTGGTGACTATGGTCCCAGCTGCCTTGAGATCATTGACAAGATCCTCCCGTGTAGTTCTGGGCTGATTCCTCACCGTTCTCATGATCATTGTAACCCCACGAGGTGAGATCTTGCATGGAGCCCCAGGCCGAGGGAGATTGACAGTTCTTTTGTGTTTCTTCCATTTGCGAATAATCGCACCAACTGTTGTCACCTTCTCACCAAGCTGCTTGGCGATGGTCTTGTAGCCCATTCCAGCCTTGTGTAGGTCTACAATCTTGTCCCTGACATACTTGGAGAGCTCTTTGGTCTTGGCCATGGTGGAGAGTTTGGAATCTGATTGATTGCTTCTGTGGACAGGTGTCTTTTATTCAGTTAACACGCTGAGATTAGGAGCACTCCCTTTAAGAGTGTGCTCCTAATCTCAGCTCGTTACCTGTATAAAAGACACCTGGGAGTAAGAAATCTTTCTGATTAAGAGGGGGTCAACTACTTATTTCCCTCATTAAAATGCAAATCAATTTATAACATTTTTGACATGCGTTTTTCTGGATTCTTTGTCAGTGGGCAAACGTAAAAAAATCAGCAGGGGATCAAATACTTTTTTCCCTCACTGTACTTCGTACCCCTGCACATTGACTCAGTACTGGTTTCCCTTGTATATAGCCAAGTTATCGTTAGTCATTGTGTATGTATTAGTACTTTCATTATTGTCACGTCCTGACCAGTAAAAGGGGTTATTTGTTATTGTAGTTTGGTCAGGGCATGGCAGGGGGTGGTTTTTCTGTGTGTTTTGGGGCTTTTGGGGTTATATTCTATGTCCTTTTTTCTATGTTTTGTATTTCTTTGTTTTGGCCTGGTATGGCTCTCAATCAGGGACAGCTGTACTTCGTTGTCGCTGATTGGGAGCCATACTTAGGTAGCCTGGTATCCTTTGGGTTTTGTGGGTGGTTAATTTCTGTTTAGTGTTGTTACCTGACAGAACTGTTTTGGCTGTCCTTCGTTGTTTTGTTTTAAGTGTTTCATTAAAATATTATGATGAGCACTAACCACGCTGCGCCTTGGTCTACTCCATTCTACAGCCGTTACAATTATTATGTGTTTTACCTTTCTATTATGTCTCTATTTTCTTTCTCTCTGTACTGTTGGGGAGGGCCCGTAAGTAATTAATTTGATTTGCTGCTAATATTAATTGCGCTTATCACTGAAAAACTCTCAATCTCTCCAAAAACTCTTGTCCAGTCCACTTAGTCAGATTTTAGTAACAGAAATAGTTTAGTGTCATATTGTTTTAGTCAACTGAAATTAAAAATCATTTTAGTTTAGTTATAGTTTTTTTCTGGGTTTATTTAGTCAATTAGGTCCATGCCAGGGACGAGCTCATACTGGTCAGTGTGTCATGAAGAGATACAGTGACATGCCATGCAAGGCAGACAACGCAGGTAACCTTCGAAGAGGAGAGAAGTAGTTAACGTGATAATGTTAGAATAAACTTCAATAGTGTCTGATAGAGACCCCACAATAATAACAGCCACTTTATGGATGGTTTATTTAGAAACAGTTTCCATTATGTGAAATCCTTTTTAATCCTGATAATCTCTCTCTTCTTCCTCTTCCTCCTTGTGGACGCAGCCTTCCAGCAGACCCTCTGGAGTGTCACGTCCATCTTCTCCTGGAGTGGAGTTGCTCAAGGCAGGTTGCCTCTTTCTGTCATTAAAGAGAACACAACCTATCGGTCAAGGACAAAATGCAACTGCTGCGATTTTGGGAATGTCTATGAGATATCGTAGGGTATCTGAAGGGCGGGGACAGGTTGAGGCTGCTGATTGGACACACAGGGGAGTGTCTGACTGTCCCGTCTACAGAGCGGGGGCGGTGCAGTCACACCCATACACATATCAAACACCAACAAGCATTTTGATGATTTAAATTCTGCCAATAATTCACTCATGTAAGCTTGTGCTCTCTCTCTCATGTCAACAGGGCAGTGCACTATGAGGGTGGAGCAGTGTCCAGCCATGCCCGCTCTCTCTAGAGGCTGGAGATACTGCGTGTTGCGTAAGTCTGTCACACCTCTTTCTCATACCCCTCATACACGCCCCATAAGATGCAGCCATGTGCAGCCATGTGTATCTGTGTTTGTTAAAGATGCGCTCACTTGTATTTGGTCCAGTGGAGTGGTAGCAGTAAGAGGAGAGGTAATACTGTCTGCAAACTGCAAAAATATTCATAGGATCTAAGTGCAGACAGCATTCCTCCCTCCTTTTACTGCTATTGCCATAGCTCCATGCACTTACTGCATGCTGACTGAACTCTAGCTGATTGAGCAGTAGCCATACACGCTGGGGTCTGCCATTCTGGCTCCACCATGTCACCATAGGGAGGTACCTGAATCTGACCGAGGATAGAGGCCTTCACCTGATGGACAGGGGGAGGGCCGACGTCAAGTCCATATCCTGCTGCCGACCCTCCAAGGTCAGAGGTCAAATGACAAATTAACTGTTCTTTGTCTACCCCGAACACATAGGCAAAATCTGATACCCAGTGCTATTGATTGGTAAAATGTTGATGTTGATTAGAATCACATTTCCACATTAGTCTTTAGGAGAAGCTGAAGTGTGGGCCAAAGAAGCACATTGATGGTATGGCTGCCACGGTGATCAAGTATGATGACTCCATGTGCTACGTCCAGCATGTGGACTCTGGTCTGTAGCTCACCTACTAAGCCATCAATGCCAAGTTTGTCCGCTTGGGAGGGGTGCAGCACAAGGTAATAGAATGTATTTTTCCAGTACTGATTTCTGCTGAACTTCATTACACCGTAGGTTTACTCAGTATTTCAGTCATTACTTTGACATGTGCTTATTTTCCCAGCTTTAATTTGTTGACTTTTTGTGTGTAATGTGTACTGTATTGTGTTTTGTTGTCACATTGTCCCATGACCTTTTCTCTTGGTCATTATGCACAGTGAGTGTCACATGGATCACAGTCTGAGCCTGTCTCTTTATCATAAAGAGGAGTCCCACACAACCAGACTCATCCTCAACACAGTCCTCTTCTTCACACACTTCATCAGATAGGCCACCACACAGCCCTCTAGGGAACCTGGCTAAATAGGTTCCCCCAGAGAGTGATTTAGCTGAGGTAGCAGTGTAAATGATGGAGCCATTGTGTAGTTAGTTAACATTTGGGCTCATTTAGCAAGGCCTGGACAAAAAGATCTATACATTTGGAAATGCAGAAATGGTTGATTGAATGTTGTCAATCTTCTGTCAATCTACTCTCCTGTTTTTAGGAGACTCGATGGTCTCAGTCAGCAGGGGAACATTCCCTCTTTCAACCTGCCACTAGAGACAGTGGGCCTGAGTCTGCAGGATCTGATTGGCTACTTCCAGATATGTGGGGAGGGGCTAGGACCTGAGGCTAGGCAGAAAAGTGTGCGAGCACTGAAGAACAGTGGAGGTAATGGTGATTTATTTAGCCTTGAATCTACTGTCCCCAGAATAGCCACGACAAAATACGTTTTCTGTATTTGTATGTTTTTGTTTGAAAATTTGCTATTTTAACACTTTATATTTCTTTCTCTCTCAGGGGGTCATCACGTTTGGTCCTTGACTGCATTGACCATTTATACTGGTACAGCAACGCAACTCATTTTTCTAAGCTGCTGGGAAAAAGGCAGCAGATGAGTGTGAAAACATCCTCAACTACTTCTATGAGCTAGCAGGTGAGAATGACCCACTCAGCATAAAATACATTTACTGTAGTGAACAGTACTATGTGTATATAAACTCAGCAAAAAAAGAAACGTCCTCTCACTGTCAACTATGCTTATTTTCAGCAAACTTAACGTGTAAACATTTGTATGAACATAAGATACAACAACTGAGACATAATCTGAACAAGTTCCACAGACATGTGACTAACAGAAATTGAATAATTTGTCCCTGAACAAAGAGCGGGTCAAAATCAAAAGTAACAGTCAGCATCTGGTGTGGCCACCAGCTGCATTAAGTACTGCAGTGCATCTCCTCATGGACTGCACCAGATTTGCCAGTTCTTGCTGTGAGATGTTACCCCACTCTTCCACCAAGGCACCTGCAAGTTCCCGGACATTTCTGGGGGGAATGGCCCTAGCCCTCACCCTCCAATCCAACAGGTCCCAGACGTGCTCAATGGGATTGAGATCCGGGCTCTTCGCTGGCCATGGCAGAACACTGACATTCCTGTCTTGCAGGAAATCATGCATAGAACGAGCAGTATGGCTGGTGGCATTTTCATGCTGGAGGGTCATGTCAGGATGAGCCTGCCGGAAGGGTACCACATGAGGGAGGAGGATGTCTCCCTGTAACGCACAGCGTTGAGATTGCCTGCAATGACAACAAGCTCAGTCCGATGATGGTGTGACACACCGCCCCAGACCATGATGGACCCTCCACCTCCAAATCGATCCTGCTCCAGAGTACAGGCCTCGGTATACGCTCATTCCTTCGACGATAAATGTGAATCCGACCATCACCCCTGGTGAGACAAAACCACGACTCTTCAGTGAAGAGCACTTTTTGCCAGTCCTGTCTGGTACAGCAACGGTTGGTTTGTGCCCATAGGCGATGCTGTTGCCGGTGATGTCTGGTGAGGACCTGCCTTACAACAGGCCTACTACAAGCCCTCAGTCCAGCCTCTCTCAGCCTATTGCGGACAGTCTGATTACTGATGTAGGGATTGTGCGTTCCTGGTGTAACTCAGGTAGTTGTAGTTACCATCCTGTACCTGTCCCGCAGGTGTGATGTATGGATGTACCGATCTTGTGCAGGCGTTGTTACACGTGGTCTGCCACTGCGAGGATGATCAGCTGTCCGTCCTGTCTCCCTGTAGTGCTGTCTTAGGCGTCTCACAGTACAGACATTGAAATGTATTGCCCTGGCCACATTTGCAGTCCTCATGCCTCCTTGCAGCATGCCTAAGGCACTTTCACGCAGATGAGTCAGTAGAAAGGCCTCTTTAGTGTCCTAAGTTTTCTTAACTGTGACCTTAATTGCCTACCGTCTGTAAGCTGTTAGTGTCTTAACTACCGTTCCACAGGTGCATGTTCATTAATTGTTTATGGTTCATTGAACAAGCATGGGAAACAGTGTTTAACCCCTTTACAGTGAAGATCTGTGAAGTTATTTGGATTTTTACGAATTATCTTTGAAAGACAGGGTCCTGAAAAAGGGATGTTTCTTTTTTTGCTGAGTTTATAGTAGGCTATATGATATTATAAACTAGGTGGTTCGAGCCCTGAATGCTGAAAGCTGTGGTATATCAGACCGTAAACCACGGGTATGACATTTATTTTTACTTCTCCAATTATGTTGTTAACCGGTTTATAATAGCAATAAGGCACCCCTGGGGTTTGTGATACTGTATATGACCAATACACCAGTAGTGGAAAAAGTACCCAATTGTCATAGTAAGTAAAAGTAACCCAGTGTCACGCCCTGACCTGAGAGAGACGGTTTATTTCTCTATTTTGTTAGGTCAGGGTGTGGGGTGGGCATTCTATGTTATGTATTTATTTGTTTTGGGCCGAGTATGGTTCCTAATCAAAGGCAGCTGTCTATCGTTGTCTCTGATTAGGAATCATACTTAGGCAGCCTTTTCCCACCTGTGAATGTGGGTAGTTGTTTTCTGTTTTGTTATCTGTTACCTGACAGAACTGTGCGCTTTCGTTTTCCCTTTGTTATTTTTGTTCGAGTGTTTGGTTGATTCTAATAAAAGATCATGAACACGAGCCACGCTGAATCTTGGTCCCCTCTCTACGACAGTCGTTACACCCAGTAAAATACTACTTGAGTAAAAGTCCAAAAGCATTTGGTTCTAAATATACTTAAGTATCAAAAGTAAATGTAATTGATCAAATATACTTCATTATAAATCATTTCAAATTCCTTATATTAAGCAAAGCAGACAACACCTTTTTATTGTTTTTAAAATGAACGGATAGCCAGGGGCACACTCCAACACACACATGATTTACAAACGATTAATTTGTGTTTAGTGTGTCCGCCAGATAAAGAGGCAGTAGAGATGACAACGTATTCTCTTGATAATTGTGTGAATTGGACAATTTTCCTGTCCTGCTAAGCATTCTAAATGTGACGAGTACTTTTGGCTGTCAAGGAAAATGTAGGGAGTAAAGATTTGGATGTGCTGTGTTGTTCTCTGTGTGTATGGCAGTGGATTCCAACCAGCATCTAATCTGTGATAACCTGCTACCAGAGCGAAAAAAAACCCCTGCTTCTCCAGACTTGCCTTGTCAACCAGGTCACCAGGTACACAACCATTAATAACCCTCTGACTCACACTGAAATGTCCATTCTTCACTCACATAGGCCTACATTACTTTCCAAGTATTGCCAGTTGTAATCTCGTTAGCTATGTTGCAACATTTCCTCCATCTTGTGCCAATATCAGTTTTTCTCAAATCTGGCTTCCAATAGTTTATATTTTGTTCTAAGAGATTGTCAGTTGTATAGGTTTTGAAAGGTTTTGTATAGCTTACCTATCATATTAACATTATTTTCTGACTCAAATAGATTTCCCTCAAGATTTCTCATTTTGTGATTTGACATTTTGTGTTAAAACCTGTTGGGGCTAGGGGGCAGTATTGAGAAATTTTGAAAAAAATATGTGCCCATTTTTTACTGCCTCCTACACCAACTCAGAAGCTAGGATAGTTTCTGGGCAGGAGTAATAATCAGATTAAATCGGGTACGTTTTTTATCCGGCTGTGAAAATACTGCCCCCTAGCCATAACAGGTTAACTTGGCTTTCGAAGACCTTAGAATGGCAGGGTAGGATAGATATAGGTCTGTAACATTTTGGGTCTAGAGTGTCTCCCCCTTTGAAGAGGGGGATGACCGCAGCAGCTTTCTAATCTTTGGGGATCTCAGATGATACGAAAGAGAGGTTGAACAGGCTGGTATTATATGTTGCAACAATTACGGCAGATCATTTAGAAAGAGAGGGTCCAGATTGTCTAGCCCGGCTGACTTGTAGGGGTCCAGATTTTGCAGCTCTTTCAGAACATCAGCTATCTGGATATGGCTGAAGGAGAAATGGGGAGGCTTGGTCAAGTTGCTGTGGGGGGTGCAGGGCTGTTGACTGGGGTTGGGGTAGCCAGGTGGAAATCATGGCCAGCTATAGAAAAATACTTATTGAAATGATCAATTATTGTGGATTTATCAGTTGTGACAGTGTTTCCTAGCCTCAGTGCAGTGGACAGCTGGGAGGAGGTGCTCTATTCTCCATGGACTTTACAGTGTCCCAGAACATTTTGGAGTTTGCTCTTTCAAACTGCCTGTGTATTAATGGTTCCTAACTTCCCTGAAAAGTTTCATATCACGGGGGCTATTTGATGCTAATTCAGTACGCCACAGGATGTTTTTGTGCTGGTCAAGGGCAGTCATCTGTTCCTGGCTCTACATTTTTTGAATGGGGCATGCTTATTTAAGATGGTGAGGAAAGCACTTTTAAAGAGTAACCAGGCATCCTCTACTGACGGAATGAGGTCAATATCGTCCCAGGATTCCCGGGCCAAGTCGATAAGAAAGGCTTGCTCGCTGAAGTGTTTTAGGGAGCGTTTGACTGTGATGAGGGGTGGTCGTTTGACCGCAGACCCATAGCGGATGCAGGCAATGAGGCAGTGATCGCTGAGATCCTGGTTGAAGACAGCAGAGGTGTATTTGGAGGGCAGGTTGGTTAGGATTATATCCATGAGGGTGCCTGTGTTTACGGATTTGGGGTTGTACCTGGTAGGGTCATTGATCATTTGTGTGAGATTGAGGGCATCTAGCTTAGATTGTAGGACGGCCGGGGTGTTAACCTCTATGGGCTAGGTGGGACGCAAGCGTCCCACCCGTGGTGCACTCCATCAACAGCAGGTGCATTTCAAGAGCGGGAAATTTGAATCCAAATAAATGTCAAAATTCAAATTTTTCAAACATACAACTATTTTACACCCTTTGAAAGATAAACATCTCCTTAATCTAAAAACGTTTTAGGATTTCAAAAAGGTTTTACGGCGAAAGCATAAATTTAGAGTATGTTAGGACAGTACATTTACAAGAGTTGTGTGTAATGTTGTGCCAATTCAAAGACAGACGTCACCAAAACCATAAAATCAGCTAAAATTATGCACTAACCTTTTACAATCTCCAACAGATGACACTCCTAGGACATTGTGTTAGACAATGCATGCATTTTTAGTTCTATCAAGTTCATATTTATATCCAAAAACAGCGTTTTACTGTGGCGTTGATGTTCAGGAAATCGTTTCCCTCCAATAACCGGCATTCAAGTCAGCACCACAAATTAAATAATTAAAATTAGAAAACATTGGTAAAATATTATATTGTCATTTAAAGAATTATAGATTTACATCTCTTGAACGCAATCAACTTGCCAGATTTAAAAATAACCTTACTGGGAAATCACACTTTGCAATAATCTGAGCACTGCGCCCAGAAAAATACGCGTTGCGATACAGACTAGCCGCCATGTTGGGGAGATCTAAAATCGAAAATACTATGTAAATAATCCATTACCTTTGATTCTCTTCATCAGATGTCACTTCCAGGTATCACAGGTCCATAACGAATGTAGTTTTGTTCAAAAAAGCTCATCATTTATGTCCAAAAATCTCCGTCTTGTTAGCACATGATCTAAGCATTACGGCCTTTTTTAACCAGAACATGAATAATATTCAAGGTGGACGAATGCATTCTCTTTTATAACGTATTGGAACGAGGGTACCCAACATGAACTCGCGCGCCAGGTGTCTAATGGGCCATCATCGTAGAATAGATTTAAGGCATAATGTACAGACAAGGGAATGGTAGGATGTGAATACAGTGGAGGTAAACCTAGGCATTGAGTGACGATAAGAGAGGTATTGTCTCTCGAGACACCATTTAAACCAGGTGAGGTCACTGCATATGTGGGAGGTGGAAAAAAGGTTTAGCTAAGGCATATTGAGCAGGGCTGGAGGCTCTACAATGAAGTAAGACAATCGCTAACCAAAACAGCAATGGACAAGGCATATTGAAATTAGGGAGAGGCATGCGTAGTCGAGTTATCATGGGGTCTAGTGAGTAGCTAGGCGGGCTGGAGACACAGCGATTCAGACAGCTAGTGGGCCGGGGCTAGCAGGCTAGCAGAAGGGCCTTAGGGGGACGTCGCGATGGAAGAGTCTGTTGTAGCCCCCTCGTGCGGTTATGTCGGCAGACCGGTCGTAACGGATCGGTAGGGCTCCGTGTAGTAAAAGGTTCCAGGCCAATTGGCAAAATAGGTATTGTAGCCCAAGAAATTGGCTGATGGACCTCTTCAGCTAACAGTCCGATATGCTCTAGACAGCTAGTGGGCCGCGGCTAGCAGAAGGGCATTCAGGGGACGTCACGACGGAGGAGCCTGTTGAAAACCCCCTCGTGCGGATTACATCGGTAGTCCACTAGATGGATCGACCGGGCTCTGTATTGGCAGTAAAAGCGGTCCAGGCCAATTGGCAAATAGGTAATG
Source organism: Salmo salar (assembly GCF_965601325.2). NCBI lineage: Eukaryota > Metazoa > Chordata > Actinopteri > Salmoniformes > Salmonidae > Salmo > Salmo salar. The sequence goes on from NC_138291.1 coordinate 69,198,449, forward strand.
TAGCCCAAGGAGTGGCTGATGGACCTCTTCAGCTAGCCGGGAGATGGGCCTAGCATAGGCTAGCTCCAGGCTAATTGGTGCTTGCTTCGGGACAGAGACATTAGCCAGGAGTAGCCACTCGGATAGCAGCTAGCTAGCTGCGATGATCCAGGTGAAAAGGTTCAGAGCTTGCGGTAGGAATCCGGAGATGTGGAAAAAAAGAAGTCCGATATGCTCTGGGATGAATCACGCTGTGCAGACTGACAGGAGTTGTCCGAGCTAAAGGTTAGCTGATGATCACTAGCAGTGGCTAGCTGACAACTAGCTAGTATCTAGTTAGCTGGCAACTAGCTAGTATCGAGTTAGCTGGCTAGCTTCTGTTGGGGGTTCCGGTTCTAAAGTAAAGAAAATAGCAGATCCATACCACATTGGGTGAGGTGGGTTGCAGGAGAGTATGTTGAAGTTGAGGTAAAAAAAAAAATACATATATATATATATGCTCAAAAAAATAAAGGGAACACTTAAACAGCACATCCTAGATCTGAATGAAAGAAATTATCTTATTAAATACTTTCTTCTTTACATAGTTGAATGTGCTGACAACAAAATCACACAAAAATAATCAATGGAAATCCAATTTATCAACCCATGGAGGTCTGGATTTGGAGTCACACTCAAAATTAAAGTGGAAAACCACACTACAGGCTGATCCAACTTTGATGTAATGTCCTTAAAACAAGTCAAAATGAGGCTCAGTAGTGTGTGTGGCCTCGACGTGCCTGTATGACCTCCCTACAACGCCTGGGCATGCTCCTGATGAGGTGGCGGATGGTCTCCTGAGGGATCTCCTCCCAGACCTGGACTAAAGCATCCGCCAACTCCTGGACAGTCTGTGGTGCAACGTGGCGTTGGTGGATGGAGCGAGACATGATGTCCCAGATGTGCTCAATTGGATTCAGGTCTGGGGAACGGGCGGCCAGTCCATAGCATCAATGCCTTCCTCTTGCAGGAACTGCTGACACACTCCAGCCACATGAGGTCTAGCATTGTCTTGCATTAGGAGGAACCCAGGGCCAACCGCACCAGCATATGGTCTCACAAGGGGTCTGAGGATCTCATCTCGGTACCTAATGGCAGTCAGGCTACCTCTGGCGAGCACATGGAGGGCTGTGCGGCCCCCCAAAGAAATCCCACCCCACACCATGACTGACCCACCGCCAAACCGGTCATGCTGGAGGATGTTGCAGGCAGCAGAATGTTCTCCACGGCGTCTCCAGACTCTGTCACGTCTGTCACGTGCTCAGTGTGAACCTGCTTTCATCTGTGAAGAGCACAGGGCGCCAGTGGCGAATTTGCCAATCTTGGTGTTCTCTGGCAAATTTCAAACGTCCTGCACGGTGTTGGGCTGTAAGCACAACCCCCACCTGTGGACGTTGGGCCCTCATACCACCCTCATGGAGTCTGTTTCTGACCGTTTGAGCAGACACATGCGCATTAGTGGCCTGCTGGAGGTCATTTTGCAGGGCTCTGGCAGTGCTCCTCCTTGCTCAAAGGCGGAGGTAGCGGTCCTGCTGCTGGGTTGTTGCCCTCCTACGGCCTCCTCCACGTCTCCTGATGTACTGGCCTGTCTCCTGGTAGCGCCTCCATGCTCTGGACACTACGCTGACAGACACAGCAAACCTTCTTGCCACAGCTCGCATTGATGTGCCATCCTGGATGAGCTGGACTACCTGAGTCACTTGTGTGGGTTGTAGACAACGTCTCATGCTACCACTATAGTGAAAGCACCGCCAGCATTCAAAAGTGACCAAAACATCAGCCAGGAAGCATAGGAACTGAGAAGTGGTCTGTTGTCACCACCTGCTGAACCACTCCTTTATTGGGGGTGTCTTGCTTATTGCCTATAATTTTCACCTGTTGTCTATTCCATTTGCACAACAGCATGTGAAATGTATTGTCAATTAGTGTTGCTTCCTAAGTGGACAGTTTGATTTCACAGAAGTGTGATTAACTTGGAGTTACATTGTGTTGTTTAAGTGTTCCCTTTATTTTTTTGAGCAGTGTATATATACGAAATATATGTGAAGAAAAAAAGATATATACACGGACATGACAAGATGAAGACAAAGACGCCTGACTGCTACGCCATCTTGGATCATTTTAAGTTGAATGTATTTGAAAATATCTACCAACAATGGTCAATCCAAAATGTATTTTTTAAAATGTGATGGAAATAAATGTACCAAGTCATTTACGGTTTCTATGCCTGTAGTTTTCCATGTGTGCAAATTTTACGATGAATTCTGAAAAGCTATCCAAGGATTATTCCATTAGGTTGTGTTTCTAGGGAGTGGTATTGGTTCTTGTAAAATAAGCCATGGGTAGCGAGTTGATACAGTTCCAAGTCTGGAAGGTTAATAAAACCACCCTCAGACTTAGTAAGATGTATAAATTTACTTTTTATTCTATGAATTGTATTTGCCCATATGATGTCTGATATGACCAATTATATATTTTTTAAAGAATGTCTTCGCTGGGGTAATTGTTATTCCCGAAAATAAATACAAAAACGTTGGGAGCCATCAAATCAAACTTTATTTGTCACATGCGCCGAATACAAAAAGTGTAGACCTTACCGTGAAATTCTTACTTACAAGCCCTTAACCAACAGTGCAGTTCAAGAAGAGTTAAGAACATATTTAAAATAAACTAAAGTAAAACATTTAAAAAAGTAACACAATAACATAACAATAACGAGGCTATATACCGAGTCATGTGAAGTAGATAATAAACCGCAAGAAGCAACAGTGTTCAAAAAATATGGGGGGGGGGGGCTATGTAATAGTCCGGTGGTCTTATGGCTTGGGGGGTAGAAGCTGTTAAGGAATTAAAGTTATCTTTATACACTACCGGTCAAAAGTTTTAGAACACTTACTCATTCAAGGGTTTTTCTTTACTTTTACTATGTTCTACATTGTAGAATAGTAGTGATATCAAAACTATGAAATAACTCATATGGAATCATGTAGTAACCAAAAAAGTTTTAAATGAATCAAAATATATTTTATATTTGAGATTCTTCAAATAGCCACCCTTTTCCTTGATGACAGCTTTGCGCACTTGGCATTCTCTCAACCACTTCATGAGGCAGATACCTGGAATGCATTTCAATTAACAGGTGTGTTTTGTTAAAAGTAAATTTGTGGAATTTCTCTTTGCTTAGTTCCCTCCTGTACTCCTTGTTCACCCACGACTGCGTGGCCACGCATGACTCCAACAACATAATTTAGTTTGCCTGACGACACAACGGTGGTAGGCATGATCACCGATGATGATGAGACAGTGTACAGGGAGGTCAGAGACTGCCAGGACAACACCCTCCCCCTCAACGTCTGCAAGAAAAAAAGGAGTAAAAAAAAAAAGAATTACTTTTTAACACGGCATTGTCGAAAAAACGCTCGTAAGCAAGCAATTTACTATAAATATAGTCAACACCTGTTGTATTCGGCGAATGTGACAATTTTTTTCAATTTTATTTATAGTATACTGTTTGCACTGTAATTCTGACTGTCCCCTCTTCAGCTTGATTTAATTAGGCATCCAGTAATGTCAACTGACCTTTAAACATGAGTAAAATCTGTCACGCCCTGATCTGTTTCACCTGTTCCTGTGACTGTCTCCACCCTCTCCAGGTGTCGCATATTTTCCCCAGTGTATTTATCCCTGTGTTTCCTGTCTCTCTGTGCCAGTTCGTCTTGCATGTTTAGTCTTGTAAGTCAACCAGCGTGTTTTTCCCGTACTCCTTTTTGCTATTCTCCTTTTTCTAGTCCTCCTGGTTTTGACCCTTGCCTGTTTCTGGACTCTGTACCCGCCTGCCTGACCATTCTGCCTGCTTTGACCACGAGCCTGTCTGCCACTCTGTACCTAATGGACTCTGATCTGGTTTTGACCTTTTGCCTGTCCACGACCAATCTCTTGCCTACCCTTTTGAATTATTAAACATTGTAAGACTCCAACCAACTGCCACCTGTGTCTGCATCTGGGTCTCAGCTTGTGCCTTGATAAAATCATTATGGTGCAGAGCATCTGAGTCATGTAAAAGCTTCTCTCTCACTTCCCACACAGCGACGTGCTGCAGGATGTGGAGAATGACATCATCCACATGGGCCACGCCATCAGGACCTTCTACTCCGCCCTCATCAACCTGCTGGGACACTGTGCCCCTGAGATGCATGTGAGTCTGTTTAACCTCCTGATTGGACACTGTCAATAGTCCAATAGACTAGCGCTGTTTTGTAGGACCACAAATAGCTCCCCTGGGTTTACACTGATTGGCCATGCAGTGATTGACACTGCATACTAATCCAAACTTTATCAGGGTTAAGAATCTCTATTTCCTCACTTTTATTATGTGTCCAAAAAGTGAAGGTTGGTATTATATCCTGCAAATTACTTGACAGCTAAATAATTTGACATTGGCTGCTTCTCTGAGGTGTTTGAAGAACTTGGAGTGAATGGCAGAGCTTAAAGGCCCAGTGCAGTTAACTTAATTTCCTGTTTTTTTTAATATATTAACATATATTTCCACACTATGAGATAATACTGGAATGCTATTGTGAAAATGATGATAATGCCCTTTTTGTGTAAGAGCTGTTTGAAAAGGCCAACTACAGTTTCAGCCTATTTTGGTGGGATAGAGTTTTGGCCTGCCTGGTGACATTAGTTAATATGCCAATAAAAGAGATGAAGCCAAGATGACGTTGCTGTGAGAGGGAGTGTTTTCTCGCTTGTCAAAGCAACTTTGAGGGTTAGGTGGTTAACAGTCTAATATTGGCTATCAATGTAGCAAGAAACTAACTATAACTTGTTTTAACCACATAGGACAAGTTTAGAGTTAGTTTTTGTCAAGTTGAATGGGAAGACCACGACAGAAAGACAACAGAAGATGGAATATCCAAGCCTCAGAGAAGACGACAGGAGTAGGTGGCTACAATGAGAGCCAGAGCAGCATGGATACACTAGATGTGTCATGACTTCTACTAAAGGTGGCTCCTCCCCCTGTTCGGGCTGCGCTCGGCGGTTGTCGTCGCCGGTCTACTAGCTGCCACCGATTCCTTTTCGTTTGGTTTTGTCCGTCTTGTGTTGCAGCTGTTTTGAGTTTAGGTTCATTAGTGGGTTATTTATTCTCGCACTACCAGTTTGGGTTCGTGCGGGATTGTTTTTGGTTTACCTGTCGTGGTTTTGGGTTGCGTTGTATTTTCTGTGTCTTTAGTGGACAGGCGTTCTTTCTGGACTGCGTTCCGGACCTTTTGGGTGGACTCTTATTCGGGTCATGTGCCTGTTCATTTTTTGGTTGGACTCAGGAATAAACACTCTTCTCTTGCATATTTGGTCTCCTGAGCCTGACTTCACCCCCCCCCCCCACCCCACCTCTCCTAGGGAGAACTGACAAGATGCTGCAAGCTCAAGCAAGAGAAAAACAAAACTGACAAGGATGAGATCCTTGCAACCTCTTTACCTCAGACCACAAATAAAAATTTAAAAAAGTGAAAGAGGACATTTCCATGTCTGAACTTTTCTCCGCAATCCTCTCCCTGTCTAATAAACAAGGTGCCACGTTATCAAGTGTCCATCATAGAGCAGGCTACCGAAGAAACATCAAAGAAGATTGATAATTATCAGAGACTGTCCGTCAGCTTCACAAAGTTGTGAGCGAGAACAAGGAAAAGATAACGTTCCTAGAGAATGAGCTGAAGAAACTCCAATCCCAAATTAATGAGCTGTAAGAATGTAGCTGAACTTCAAAGGTACTCTCTCGGGTGGAATCTGAAAATCCAAGGTGTAAGAGAGGGAGAGGACATTAGGGAAGCCGTCATTAATATCCTGGGAATGGTGGCTCCGTGCATCAAAGACAAGTTAAGAGACATGATCGACGTGGTACATTGACTTGGGAAACTAAGATCTGATGTACCCCCTCGCAATATCATCCTGCGCTTCAATATTCACCATTACAGGGACATCATCTGAAAATTGGCCTAAGGGAACAAGTTTCTGGATGAGAAGAAGCTCAAAGAGGCTACGATACCGCAGGATCAGACTGCCAGGGAGAAACTGTGGCCGCTTATACAGAACGCACGACAAGAGGGAAAGAAGGCTGGGTTCAAGGGCTCACACGCATTTATCAAAGGAAGAAAGATTACTGGTTAACTCTGACATGAACCACACTTGAACTGGGAGTACTGCCAAGAGTACATTTAATGTACCGCCACAAGTAAATTTACTGTTTGAACTACAATTATGAACACTTGCCAACAAAAAAAAAGAAAAGGGATTTGTTATACTGTTAACCCCCGCTACCTCAGCTAACCGTAGTTTTCCGTCAGAGTAACCCTCAAGGTTCAATGTTTGTTTTATTGTTCACATTACTACATCTGTCATCTAGTTTGTCTCTTTTTTATGCAGGACTTTGTTTTCATCTCACTCAATATCGTCAGTCTGAATGCTTTGAGAGATCTTAGAAAAAGGAAAGCCTTATTTTTATATTGTAAACGCAGTAATGTAGACTTTGTCCTTCAGGAAACTCATTTGTGTGAAAGGGATTTGAAAACCATTCTGCTGGTGATTTGACACTTATCCACAAGTTTAAAGGCGACATTCTTAAATCCACATCTTCACAGGATGGGAGATGAGTCATAGTAACTGTTAAACTTGACAATGCTATTTTCATCATCTGTAATGTGTATGGCCATAACTCACATGCTTCAATAAGACCCCTTTTGCCCAATTTACCAGACAATTACAGGATTTACACAACAAATACTCAGAGGCTTTTCTAATTATTTCAGGGGATTTTAATGAAACACATGACTGTTGATTGTTTTAGTCCTAGAATGAGTCAAAGCTCTAAAAATAGCAATATCATCATAACATTATGCAAGGATCTCTGATGCCTGGTGTTATTTCAATCCGGATGCAAGGGTTATACCTGGACCAACAAAACTATGACACGTAAATCTAGAATAGATTTATTCCTAATTTCCCCCATTTTGTTCTAGCTGTAGATCATCAGTTGGCTCCCTTTTCTGATCATCATTTGATTTCCCTGAATTTACAAAAGAAACAAAGAAGAAAAGAGAGAAAAGGGGGGAGTGAATGAGATAAATTGGTTCTAGTCTCATCAGCCTGGGGTTAAGTTGGCTCAAGTTGAGACAGATTGCCAAGCATTTATTACAAATCCACCCCCCATCAAAACATTCTGTTGCGTTAGCCAAAATATAATGTGGTGAAATTATTGTCCAAATCTCTTTCAGGGCTTGTCATTTATCCAGATGGAACTGTAGTCGAACCAGACCCAGCCACTGTGTTCTGCTCGGACCACAAGTCAGCCATGGCGCTGTTCCTGGACTGTGTAGGACATCGAGGACCAGAGCGTCCTTTTCCACCTGCTGGAAGTGTTCTTCCTGACAGACCTGCAGGCTACTGCCTCTCTGGACACAATGAGGGAGACATTGGGCATACTGACAAAGCACCACTGAAGTGACCATTGTTATGGAACTGAGGGACCTACAGAAATGCCCACTGTGATTCATTATAACCTCATTGGAGTGATCAGCTAATGAACATTGCGTAACAAAGAGTGAGACACTATCACATCACAAGGATTATCCTCTCTAACACAGATGAAGTGCACCATTAATAAATTAACGAAATTTGAATTAAGGTTAGTATTGGAGACAGAATAGTAGTGGCTACTACCGAACACTATGGGGCACTGTTACCATATCCAGTTTTTTCCTCACTCATTCACTCCCCCTTCCACTAATTCTTAACAGACTTCAATGAACAACCTGTCCCCTTCGCTCCTGTCCCTCCATTTCTCTGACTCTCCTCTCAGACTTTTATGGATAAAATCATTTTTCCTCAGTCTCTCCCTGCTAGCCTCCCCTAGGGTAAAATTGTACATCTCTTTTTGGTCCTGACACTTCAGTAAAGTAAACTTCACCCGGCGGCTTCTCTCCCTGCAAACTAATCTGAGTGCCACAGACATGGCCCTAGCCCGTACCTGTGTAAGGCTGTGCTCACTAAGTACTCCAGCCTGTTCTCTGAGACCGAGGGCCAGGGGCCACTGCTGGATGCTCTCCTACAGGCTGTCTACCACTTGTCCAGGGCCCTCAGCCTCACCAAGGCCCAGAGAGATGCCATGCTGGCCATAAGCAGGTGGGGGACATGGAGGAACTATGTTATCACTGTCACTCCATACTGCTCCCTTATTGCCTCCATCACTTGCACACCTTCTCTACCATAGAGGCAGAATGGGCACAGTTATTTACAAGGATATGTTATTCTAAAGGAAATGTTGGTGCATACTCTGTCTTTATCTGCTTGTGTCCTCAGTAAGCTTAGGCTGTCCATGATGCAACTTCTCCTCTGTCGGCTTGTTTTTGAGGTGCCTTTCTGACAGACCACACCAAAATGCCACTCAATTAAGTGATAATGCCCGATAAGCCGGTGTTTGGAGGATATATTGGCACAAGTGTTGTTCGTTGAGGCCCCGCGAATCGTGCTAATATATCCTCCAAACACCGGTTTCGAGGGCATTATCACTTTTATACAACGGGTTATCAACATATTCGAATAATGATTTACATATTTTCATTAAACGTTATTTAGATGAATTCGTTCATACTATTTCATCTTTCCATAAGATATAGTCCCGACACAAATCTAGGGCTGCTACCCAAGCCGGCTGGTCGTTCACCCTATCGGATCATGTTCTGTATCTATGGACGCAACGTTTGTTCGTTCTAAATGTTCTATTGCCATATTGGCTGGCAGCGTTCTTATTCCTTGCTAACTGACAGTTACATCAAACAATGCAGTCAGAATAACATCAAGTAGCTGCATTTGCGTTTGTTTAAGCTGTTTTCTAGTGACATTTATTTGGGTACATCCATAGATTTGAGCCATGTTTTCAATTTAAATGTAAAAATACAATAATTAGTGCAGCTTCGCAAGTCCATGGGCATTGCATTCAAGTATATTGTAGCTAACAGAGAACGCCGATAGACTGATTTTACTGTGTTGAAAAGGGACAAAGCAATCCCCTCTAGTTACTGCCCTTGTTATCCTGGAGTTGCTTTCCTTGAGCATAATATGCCGGCATAGGGGTGGAGGTGCAAGTATATGCAGGATCTTAAAGACAAGGCTTGCATCTACGTACTGTTTAAAGCTATCCAGACTAAATCATTTATGTTTGTAAATGATATGACAATGGTGGTAACTGTTTGGTTTGTTATCAAAAATCATAATGTTTTGTTTGTAGAGTGATTTTAATTGGTTTCAGAATAGTAGCTCCTGCTTGTGACCAGCATGTGAGGCAATATGTGAGAAGATCATAGCATGCATATATAGTTTGGCGGCCTCCAGGGAAAGGAAAGGTCTTATAACATATCGTTGGATATTGTGTTAACCACCTTCTTCACATGTTTCTTAAATGTCAAGTTGGAGTCCAAAATGATGCCGAGATAGCTGAAGTTCAACACAACTTTCAGATTCTCCCCATTAACCTCTATGGGATGGTGACTCCCCCCACGGGACGGTTAAGCTAACGTAGGCTAATGTGAGTAGCATGAGGTTGTAAGTAACATTTCCCAGGACATCTGATATGGGCAGAAAGCTTAAATTCCTGTTAATCTAACTGCACTGTCCAATTTACAGTAGCTATTACAGTGAAAGTCTTTGCTATTGTTGGGGAGAGTGCACAGTTATGAACTTCAAAGTGTATTAGTAAACCAATTAGGCACATTTGGGCAGTCTTGATGCAATGGATCAGTCTAAACGTTTGCACATACACTGCTGCCATCCAGTGGCCAAAATCTCAATTGCGCCTGGGCTGGAATAATACATTATGGCCTTTCTCTCGCATTCCAAAAATGATTTTAAGAAAAACAATATTTTTTTCTTTGTATTATCTTTTACCAGATCAAATGTGTTATATTCTCCTACATTCCTTTCACATTTCAACAAAATGCAATGTGTTTCCTTTCAAATGGTACCAAGGATATGCATATCCTTGCTTCAGGGCCTGAGTATGTCATTTTAGGCAAAAATTTAAAAAAGGGTAGGATTCTGAAGAGGTTATTAAAAGATCAGCTTGTTGGGAATAATCAATGGATTTCTTAGAAGTACATACAGTCTTGTTGATATTGAAATGCAGACAAGAATTAGTCATCCATTTAGAAACATGTACCATAGCATGTTAACAACTACAGTGCCTTGCAAAAGTCTTCATCCCCCTTGGCATTTTTCCTATTCTGTTGCATTACAACTTGTAATTTAAATTGATTTTTATTTGGATTTCATGTAATGTACATACACAAAATAGTCAAAATTGGTCAAGTAAAATAAAAAAGTGGTGCGTGCATATGTATTCACCCCCTTTGCAATGAATAAGATCTGGCGCAACCAATTACCTTCAGAAGTCACATAATTAATTAAAGTCCACCTATGTGCATTCTTGGTGTCAAGTGATCTGTCACATGATCTCAGTATATACACCTGTTCTGAAAGGCCCCAGAGTCTGCAACATCACTAAGCAAGGCGCACCACCAAGCAAGCGGCACAATGAAGACCAAGGAGCTCTCCAAACAGGTCAGGGACAAAGTTGTGGAGAAGTACAGATTAGGGTTGGGTTATCAAAAAATATCAGAAACTTTGAACATCCCATGGAGCACCATTAAATCTCTTATAAAATGGAAAGAATATGGCACCAAAACGCATGGACCAGGCAAGAAGTGCATTAATCAGAGGCAACAAAGAAAACGCTATGTCTGGCGCAAACCCAACACCTCGCATCACCCCGAGAACACCATCCCCAGTGAAGCATGGTGGTGGCAGCATCATAGTGTGGGGATATTTTTCATCGGCAGGGACTGGGAAACTGGTCAGAATGGAAGGAATGATGGATGGCGCTATGTACAGAGAAATTCTTGAGGGAAACCTGTTTCAGTCTTCCAGAGATTTGAGACTGGGACGGAGGTTCACCTTCCAGCAGGACAATGACCCTAAGCATACTTCTAAAGCAACACTTGAGTGGTTTAAGGGGAAACATTTAAATGTCTTGGAATGGCCTAGTCAAAGCCCAGACCTCAATCCAATTGAGAATCTGTGTTATGACTTAAAGATTGCTGTACACCAGTGGAACACATTCAAGGAGCTGGAGCAGTTTTGCCTTAAAGAATGGGCAAAAATCCCAGTGGCTAGATGTGCCAAGCTTATAGAGACACCCCTGGATACTTGCAGCTGTAATTGCTCTATAAAGTATTGACTTGGGGGGGATAGTTATGCACGCTCAAGTTTTTTGTTTGTTGTTGTCTTATTTCTTGTTTCACAATTAAAATATTTTGCATCTTCAAAGTAGAAGTAGGCATGTTGTGTAAATCAAATGATACAACCCCCAAAAAATCCATTTTAATTCCAGGTTGTAAGGCAACAAAATAGGAAAAATGCCATGGGGGTGAATACTTTTGTAAGCCACTGTACTCTTTGCCAGCCTTCAGAAGACCATAACATATGCAAATATGTTCCCCTTTGTGTTTTACACCTTCAGCAGAGGAATGACATTTCTGAGTGCATGTCATTCAGTTTCACTGGCATATAGTACGTTCTATGGATGGTCTAAAACTTCAATAATTTGAACATGACTGGGGATTCAAACATATCTTTATCCATTTATCGTCATCAACAGCTCCTACCAGGTCTTTCTCACATTTTTGTTTTACATGTTTTGTATCATTGGGAAAAGCCTCTATCAACCAACCCTTGATACAGTTCGGAAATCAACTTTGAGGTTTGTCAGACTGCCATAAAATAGCATCTGGCTTGTCCAGTGTTTTCTGCACAGAGGAATAAAGTGTTGTTTCGGCAAAAATGCACTTCACCTCCATCACAATCTGGTCTTTCCTGGTTGCCTGACCCCTTGAAATTACCATTATTCCTAGATCCCAGACTGTAGCGTTAAGCTTAAGCTACTATCTTGTAGCTACTTTGTATCATTCACTGATATTGTTAATATGCTGCAAAATTCACCTGATCTCTATAGACTGGTCTTCCCTGGCTGTCTGATCCTGCTGGGACCCCTTTCACTATCCGATCCTGCTAAGACATGATGAGCATGGTGTTGTGTACTGACTGCACTAGATGGCTGCATTCCCGCTGGATGGCTGCGAGACCTGCAGGTCCCGAACAGAGATCATTGCGGGGGTGGTCGGCAATTTTCATGCTGCGGGCAGGAGCCATTTGTCAGACGATTATTTGGAAATGGTCCTTTTTCTGCTTTGTCTGCATTAGCCTACCTATTTTATTAAAAACACGTATTTTTCACATTCACACACTCAGAATTCGCTGCTTCAACTTCAGTAGCCTACCTCTCCTAGTTGGGCATGAGAGTTCAAGTGTGCCTGGTGTGTGTGTGTGGTCTCATTGAAATAGAGTAGGCTGCCTACATGGGCAGAGAATCACATGGCAGTTAACTTGAAAATGAAATGTTCTTAAATATTATTAGCCTAGTTTACTATTGTAAATTGTGGTGGCAGGTAGCCTAGTGATTAGAGCTTTGGGCCAGTAACTGAAAGGTTGCTAGTTCGAATCCCTGAGCTGCCCTGTTCATTGTAAATAAGATTTTGTCCATAACTGACTTGCCTAGTTAAATAGAAATCTGTAAATGTACATTGATAGTGGAGGGTGTGCAACCAACGTGAGTCAAAGTACAATCCAAAAATGTAATCATCATTGAAAAGGAATTGTGCGCAAACAGTTGAAGTTGGAAGTTTACATACACTTAGGTTGGAGTCATTAATAACCTTCTTATGGCTTGGGGGCAGTATTTTTTACGTCTGGATGAGAAGCGTGCCCAAAGTAAACTGCCTGTTACTCAGGCCCAGAAGCTAGGATATGCATATAATTGGTAGATTTGGATAAACACTCTAAAGTTTCCAAAACTGTTAAAATAATGTCTGTGAATATAACAGAACTGATATGGCAGACGAAAACCTGAGGAAAATCCATCCAGGAAGTGGGATTTTTTTTGAGGAGGGTAGTTTTCAATCTAATGGGTTAGGACCCAGATTGCAGTTCCTATGGCTTCCACTAGATGTCAACAGTCTTTAGACATTGTTTGAGGCTTGGTTTCTGAAAAATGAAGAAGAATGAGACCTTTCTGTCAGTAGACTGTAGAATCATGCAGTACTGGTTTGCGCGCGTGACCGAGAGTGCGCCGTTCATGTTTTTCCTTTCTATTGAATACGCTATTGTCCGATTAAATATTAACGATTATTTAGACAATTGACAACCCGAGGATTAATTATAAACATCTTTTGACATATTTCAACGAACTTTACCGGTACTATTAGGATGTATTCGTCTGCATGTTTTGACCGCCTTTGAGCGAGTGGATTACTGAACAAAACGTGCCAACAAAACTGAGTTTTTGGGATATAAAGAGGGACTTTATCAAACAAAACAAACATTTATTGTGTAGCTGGGACTCTTGTGACTGCAACCAGATGAAGATCTTCAAAGGTAAGTGATTAATTTTATTGCCATTTCTGACTTTCGAGACGCCTCTACTTGGTTGGAAAATGTTTGTATGCTTTTGTAAGCGGGGCGCTGTCCTCAGATAATCGCATGGTTTGCTTTCGCCGTAAAGCCTTTTTGAAATCTGACAGTGGCTGGATTAACAAGAAGTTAATCTTTAAGCCGATGTATAACACTTGTATTTTTCGGAATGTTTATTATGACTATTTCTGTGTTTTGAATTTGGCGCTCGGCAATTTCACCGGATGTTGTCGAGGTGGGTCGCTAGCGGAACGCCTGCGCCAGAAAGTTTGCAGCATGTTGTGGGGGTGCTTTGCTGCCGGAGGGACTGGTGCACTTCATAAAATAGATGGCATCATGAGGCATGAAAAGTATGTGGATATATTGAAGCAACATCTCAAGACATCAGTCGGGAAGTTAAAGCTTGGTCGCAAATGGGTCTTCTAAATGGACAACGACCCCAAGCATACTTCCAAAGATGTCGCAAAATGGCTTAAGGACAACAAAGTCAAGGTATTGGAGTGGCCATCACAAAGCCCTGACCTCAATCCCATAGAATATTTGTGGCCAGAACTGAAAAAGCGTGTGCGAGCAAGGAGGCCTACAAACCTGACTCAGTTACACCAGCTCTGTGAGGAGGAATGGGGCAAAATTCACCCAACTTATTGTGCGAAGCTTGTGGAAGGCTACCCAAAATTAAACAATTTAAAGGCAATGCTACCAAATACTAATTGAGTGTATGTAAATGTCTGACCCACTGGAAATGTGATGAAAGAACTAAAAGCTGAAATAAATCATTCTCTCTACTATTATTCCGACATTTCACATTCTTAAAATAAAGTGGTGATCCTAACTGACCTAAGACAGGGCATTTTTACTAGGATTAAATGTCAGGTATTGTGAAAAACTGAATTGAAATATATTTGACTAAGGTGTTTGTAAACTTCCGACTTCAACTGTAGGTTAGACTATTATGGTGAGTGAGTGGGTATTGATTACCCATTTACTTGTCTCTGCCTGCAAATCATCCTCTTAAGGTAGGCTATATCCTATAGGCTTATGCAAAACATAGCAAGTGTAGCTGTCATCATTCTTGCTGATTCGAGTTCAGTAGCCATACCTGCGAGATCTGGTGCGCGTGTAGTCTCAATTAAATAGAGTAGGCTATAGCCTATGCATGCGCAGAGAAGGACGTGGCTGTTATCTTTCCAAGGAAATGTACTTCCTAAATTGGCCTATGATTAGGCTATAGTTTACTACATTGCCTAGAAATAGGCCTAAATATTCATCACTCATATTTCTCTGTCTGAAAATCTTCCCACTCCTAAAAAGTAGGCTATAAAAATATCTCAAGAGAAAGTGCAAGTCTCTCCAATTCTGCTCTCATCAAACTACATCTCGCATATTGCCTTACATAGCTCAGTAATACAAAACAAGGGCCATGTGAGAATCTCTGGCAATTTAACCTATTTCTTAAGTTATTTTTGCGTTTTTGATATTGAGAATACGGCGCAAAATGGCTGGGACCATGGCTGGCAAGTGAGCTGCGCCACATTCGCCTAAAATAACTGGTTTGGGACCAGCTCTTGCAGTAGAGGGTGGGAGTCGGACAGAAAGCCAGCAAGTGCAGGCGGGAGCAGGATGAAGAAATCAGTCCTGCAGACCTCTACTGTGTCAGTGTGAAAAGTAGGGAATTAGCTAGGGAAACTGACAGATCAATAATGTTACATTGCCATACTGACTAATAAAACTCATATTGTCCTGAAAAAACATAAGAATATCAATATTCAATTGTTTGGTCGATGGCTTCATTGTTTGACTCTAGTGTGATTGAGTCAAAACGAATAGCTGATGTTAGCCAAGTTTTGGCCATCTCTCTCTAATGATACATCAACTGGCGAAGGCTAGCCAAGTTAATTTACTTCAGAAACGGGACAAAACAAAGGCTACAAAACATCTCCATACAAACAGCAGCTGTTAGATAGTGATATGAGGTGGCTATTATTACTATCTGACAGATAACTGGATGCTAGCGCTGACCCGGATGTGGTAGTTAGCGTACCTTATTCATTCACCTCAGTTGAGAGGGGATGAGACATTAGCTAACGTTACATGTCAGTTACAATACTAGCTCAGCACTGCAAATAAATACTAGTTTCATTTTTTTCTGTTAAACAGCAGTTACGTTGCCAGCTACATCAGTCAACTAAATAGTTTACATCTCGGTGCAAGAGCGCAACATATGCACACTGAACTATTCTCAACTCTTCTGTGCTGGTCCAGCCAGCCTTCCAGAAGCTTTGCCTTCACACAGCCTGTCATCCCTCTCTGTGGTGTCCTTGCAGTCCTAAATCCAGCCAGCTGAAAACTCCAAACAGCTTACCCAACCTCTCAGAGGCATCCGCATGCTCCTAAAGCACACCTTTGCTGCTTTTGGTATCACATTGCGATGATAAAACTGGAGGGGACAAACATGCAACTTCAGACCCCCCCCCCGTCCCCCCCCGTCCTCAGTGAAAGGGGTGCCCCTGCATAAAATGATGCTGATTCGACTGGCTGAGAAAAGCTGCCTGCCTGTATCTCATCCCGACTACCAACCCCTACACATTCATTATTATGGGACAGCTGGAGATCGAATTTCAATACTGAAACAATGTTGCAAATGTCAGAGAGCCAGACAGCAATGTTTATACAAATCTCCGCTATTGAAAATCAATTGCTAGTTTAAAAGAAATGGGAGATAATGTATATATGCTTTTTACAGTGGAGATCAAGTTCATAAATTGTCTGGCTGGGCTGATGAGACAATGGATTGCGCAGTCAGATGGAACAAAGTAAATAGGCTTTTCAACGTTATAGCTTTAGCCGGTGTTAACACCAGCTGGAAAGCGATTTTAACCAATTAGCACCCAGGATTAGACCCACCTGTTGTAAAAAGTTAGGTATGGACTCTACAAGGTGTTGAAAGTATTCCACAGGGATGCTGGCCCACGTTGACTCCAATGCTTCCCACATTTGTGTCAAGTTGGCTTGATGTCCCAGCAGCGTTGCAGCGGCATGGACTCTACAAGGTGTCGAAAGTATTCCACAGGGATGCTGGCCCATGTTGACTCCAATGCTTCCCACAGTTGTGTCAAATTGTCTGGATGTCCCGGCAGCATTGCAGTTCTTGACACACTCAAACCGGTGCCCCTACCATACCTCGTTCCAAGGCACTTAAATATTTTGTCTTCATCCTCTGAATGGCACACACACACAATCCAATGCCTCAATTTTATCCTTAAATCCTTATTTAACCTGTCTCCTCCTCTTCATCTTTACTGATTGAAGTGGATTTATCAAGTGGCGTCAATAAGGGATCATTGCTTTCACCTGTATTCACCTGGTCAGTCTATGTAATGGAAAGAGCAGGTGTTCAAAATGTTTTAAACACTTGGCGTATAACAGCAGTAATACACACAGGCCATGTAATATATGTGTGTATTTCAACCTGTACAACTTTTCTGAAGACATTGACTTTGGGTAACTCCATATTTTCAGCTGTTGACCAATCACTATGAGCAGAGCTGGAGGTTTGGGACACGTGGCCTCCACCTCAGAGGAGGAGCTTCACTTCTACAGGAAGCTATTCTGGGGGTTGTTCAACGCGCTCTCCAGGAAGGTACAGTTGGACCAACTCTTAACCCAGCCTGTCCCAAAAACAACCCTTTGATGTTAACAGACTTGAAGGGTGTAAGCAATAGCCTACAAAGGGAGCTCCCAATAGCCCATTTGAAGGATAAGCGGAGTTGTCAACATATCATAACCAGGCCCATTCATATGTAATCGGGACCATTTAGATCTGTAAACATATATTGGAGGGGGCATTGGATTTGTTTTCAGACCAAGCAATAATGCTACTGCCCACACTAACCCACCCAGTCCATTATTTATATTATGTGTGTCTTTTCCTGTGTAGCCCTAAGGCATGTGTTTGTTCAGACTCTCCCTGTCTCCCTGTCTCCTCTCCTAAACAGCCCTATGACACTGAGCTCTCTAGGCTGGCTCTGCAGTATCTGGCAGCTGCAGCTGAAGCCCTCCCTCTTGACCACATGGACCCTGTTTGAGCCTGGTTGGAGAGACACCCACTCCATGGATGGAGAGGGATACTTTGACTCCCAGCCTGTAGACTCCTACAAGCGAGCCTTCAGCTAGGGCCTTTGAACTCTCGTTATTCTTCCCCTCTCTTGTAGAAATACCCCTTAAATTGACATGACATTCGAATTTCTAATATAAAATTGTTCTGATATGTGTCATGAATGTAGAAATGTTTTCTTCTTAATTAGTGTCTGTACCAGAGAAACTGGAGTTTGTGGTGAATAAATGCAGAACACACCCATGAGAAGTGGTCAATGGACAAGGTAACTGAGCTTACTATGAGTATAGCGTATGTTCTGTACAATAACTTTGACTGTCATTCTGTGTCAAACGTCAACTGCTTCGTCATTCTGTGTCAAGCGTGAACTGCTTCGTATGGAGAATATGCTGTGTGTGTATAGGATTATCATACTGTATATTATTAATTAGTTATGGGTATCATTGCTGTCTTTCAGTTTGCCAATGGCTTGGTCCTTGAGGAGCTCTGTGAAGAGACCAAAGTACACTCTCTCCTGAAGCCTTACATAGCTCTGGCTGAGAGGGTAGGTCTAAGCTATAGCAAACAGAGAGAGTACTGTAATATTTGTATGTAACTGTCTGTATTTGTTACAGTTCAACATTTTATCTTCCATTTGCTACTTTCATATTTGTTTTCCTCAGGACACAGAGGTGTATCGCTGGTCCATAAAGGAGACAGTGAAAAGTATGTTGGCCTTTGGCTGGACCATAGCGAGAACTAAAGAGGGAGATTTTATTATTTTATTTATTTATTTCACCTTTATTTAACCAGGTAGGCCAGTTGATAACAAGTTCTCATTTTCAATTGCAACCTGGCCAAGAAAAAGCAAAGCAGCGCGACACAAACAACACAGAGTTACACATGGAATAAACAAACGTACAGTCAATAACACAATAGAAAAAAGGCAGTGTGTGCAAATGATGTAAGATTAGGGTGGCAAGGCAATAAATAGGCCATAGGGGCGAAATAATTACAATTTAGCAATTAAACACAGGAGTGATAGATGTGCAGCAGATGAATGTGCAAGTAGAGATACTGGGGTGCAAAGGAGAAAAATAAATAAATAAACAATAGTATGGGGATGAGGTAGTTGGATGGGATATTTACAGATTGGCTATGTACAGGTGCAGTGATCTGTGAGCTGCTCTGACAGCTGGTGCTTAAAGTTAGTGAGGGAGAGATGAGTCTCGAGCTTCAGTGATTTTTGCAATTCGTTCAAGTCATTGGCAGCAGAGAACTGGAAGGAAAGGTGGCCAAAGTAGGAATTGGCTTTGGGGGTGACCAGTGAAATATACCTGCTGGAGCGTGTGCTACAGGTGGGTGCTGTTATGGTGACCAGTGAGCTGAGATAAGGCGGGGCTTTACCTAGCAAAGACTTATAGATGACCTGGAGCCAGTGTGTTTGGCAACGAATATGAAGCGGGGGCCAGCCAATGAGAGCATACAGGTCGCAGTGGTGGGTAGTATATGTTTTTTTTTGTGACGAAACGGATGGCACTGTGATAGATTGCATCCAATTTGCTGAGTAGAGTGTTGTAGGCTATTTTGTAAATGACATCGCCAAATTCAAGGATCGGTAGGATAGTCAGTTTTACGAGAGTATGTCTGGCAGCATGAGTGAAGGATGCTTGGTTGCGAAATAGGAAGCCGATTCTAGATTTAATTTTGGATTGGAGATGCTTAATGTGAGTCTGGAAGGAGAGTTTACAGTCTAACCAGACACCTAGGTATTTGTAGTTGTCCACATATTCCAATTCAGAACTGTCGAGAGTAGTAATGGTAGATGGGCGGGCAGGTGCGTGCAGCGATCGGTTGAAGAGCATGCATTTAGTTTTACTTGCATTTAAGAGCAGTTGGAGGCCACGGAAGGAGAGTTGTATGGCATTGAAGCTCATCTGGAGGTTTGTTAACACAGCGTCCAAAGAAGGGCCAGAAGTATACAGAAGGGTGTCATCTGGGTAGAGGTGGATCAACATAATAATAATAATAATAATAAAGAAATAAAAAATCTTCCTTCCTTGTTTTCTTCTTTGAAACTGAGCAGCTGTACAGTTCATATTGTTGTTGTTGTTCACACTGAATGTACTAACTATACTATTACGCAATGGATACATATATTTCAATGGATGCATTGACATGGATTGCAGTGTACGCAAAGAAATATTTAAATGAATGCATCTCTCTGTCTCTGTGGTTTAGCTGTCATTTGAAGGAGGCTCAAACTTCACCTCCAAACCAATGGACATGAGCAGTGTGACACTCATTGGACCAGTTTGTAAAACAGGCTTGCAAAACTCTAGGAATTTTCTATTAATTTCCAGGTTTTCCAGAAAACCTGGTTGGAAGATTCTGGATTTCCTGCTTATGTTCTCCTGATTCCTGAGAATCCTCCAACCCAAGATTTCATATCTAGAATTGATTTTTGTTATTGACCATATAATTGATTGTTTTATACTTTCCTTCAGTCTATGGTTGAAATGCTGACTGAGAACTACCATAACACCTGGTCAAAAAGGAAGCAAGAAGTGGATACTAAAAGTACCATTACATCAGAAACAATGATAAATTAAGCGGTGTTATGTACCTTTGGCAACTTGAAGCCAATCAAAAAGGTTACTTGGGGTTTTGAAGCAAAGCGCTGTGCAGAATGATTCATCTACATATTGCATCTCAAATACATGATCATGATTGGCGAATCTCAAATGTGCTGACTATCCTTTCTGAATTTCATACATTTTCATCTATAAAACTGATCTAATTTGTTATTCTAGGGGTAGGGGGTCATTCTACAGTAGTGCCCTATGATACCCTCCCTGCCAAGGAGACAGCCAAACAGAGAGAGATCCCAAGATGTCCTCAAAGTTCTTTCAGCTCAATGGCTACACTGTGTGGAGATGAGGAACTGTCTGTAAAGGACAGGACTATAACAACTGATGCTAAGGAATCCATTGATTATTAGCATCAGTTGCTATAGTCCTGTCCTTTACAGCCAGTTCCTCATCTTCACACAGTGTAGCTGTTGAGCTGAAAGAACTTGAGGACATCTTGGGATCGCTCTCTGTTTGGCTTTTACAGTGACTGTATTACCGCCACACCGGCGGTCATGAGTCATGATGGCAGTCAAATTCCATGTGACCATTTTGTCACGGTAATTAGGCTTCTCCAAGCTCTGATGCTGCTGATGGTGATTAGTAGCCTACCGAACTTGCTAACTGCCTCATACTCAGCACTCTATTGTCCCTCTAATCACTCGGACATCAATGCAAATGTAATCGAAAATCTAATCAAACATTTCTATAGGCAATGCTATTGCGTGATAAAACAGTGTGATGTCCTCTGTTAAAAAGAGGAGGACCCCATCAGCTTTGTATAGGCTAGGCCTAGTGTATATATATTTCTCAACTTTCCTAATATTAAGCACATTGATTTTCTTTAAAGCAGGAGTATAGCCTACCTGGCTGGCATGAAAATGAACCACGGGAAAAGCGTCCTCCATTTGTTATTTAAGTGCAGAGATGACGTATTTTTTTTCTGCGGCCCATGTTTTGAGACAGGTGCATGATATTGGTCCATTCTAAATCAAAACAGATTTCACACATATTGTTTAGTATATGTAAAGACAAGATTAAATCAATAATATTGTGATGGGTGACAATATTAGCCTATCACTTGTGAATTATATATTATCACTTATATATTATCACTCCAGCTTAAGGCAAACAGTGCATGCTTTTTTTTGCAACTTTTTCATATCATAGTCTAGCCTATGTAGCCTAGCCCATAAGCCTATATGTTTTGATAAGGTTTGTATCACAACTAAAGGGGCCAAATAACTTCTTAAAATGAAGCAACTTAATCTGCTTTAAAACGGGTGTAAAGTCTAACTTTCATACATACGCAGCACGTGAGTTTCAAGTTAGGGGAAGATCATTTTCACCATAGAAAATGCACCTTAATAATAAAAGCATTACATGCACAATCACTTTTGTGGTCACCTTTGTGAATGGTGTTTTCCTGCTAATGGAACAGTCACGCTTATAATGTGAAGAAATAGCCTAATAGTTTATCAACATTTTAAGCTAAACTTTGTCATCTATGGAATCATGCTCATTGCTTAAATCAGTTTTTTTTGATGCTAGTGGTTGTATTAATTTGGGATCTATCGCATTCCACAACTGTCCCAGACTATGTTTGGAATATTTATTTCTCACCCAGAATAGAATAGATCAACTTTTGTACTATGGGGTATAGTAGATTGACATAGGCTAGTGCTTTTGCTGTTCATTAGGGCTACTCATCTTGTTGGCTGCCAAAAAGTACATGTGGACAGTTCTTTCAATATCTTCAATATATGCCTCGAAATTGGATAAGGAAGCACACAGTTGGTTCCCCGATGTGTCTGTCTTCCCTTGTAGCCTGTGATTAAGACCCGATCATGTGACGGAGAGCCATGTGAGCTAGAGGTGCTTAGGTACTCAGAGGGGAGAAGGGAATTATAATTATTATATTCAGCCCAACGGCATAATGGCCACTGGCACAAAAGGCATGGATTTTTTGGGGGGGATTATGGCCACACAAAGGGGATGTAGCCGGGAAATTCGAGGCATTATCAAGTGCTTGTGAAATTGTGAATGTGAGACTGATGAAGTGTGTACAACCTGTGCAAAAAAACTAAGCAGAGCTCATGCCGTTTCCATTTTCTTCATATCATGTTTCTTTAGACATGTCAACAATAAATAATGCATTTTTGTGATGGTGTAGGCTATATTACATGTGTCGTGTCTTTGGCTATGCCGGATTAAGTGATATGACATGCTAACCTATAAAATTATTTCTCTGTAATTAATATTACCTGATTAAGCTAATCATGGAAATGTAATTAACTAGAAAGTCGGGGCACCACGGAAGAACGTTTATAGAGCCGTTATCTTCCGAATAAACTCTTAAAATACTTAGTAATATTTTACATCGATAGCAGTCAATATTAACCCTTATCTTATTTTCAGTCTCATAATGAAAGTTGTAAATTCTTGGCTATCTTCACGAACCCTGGCTAACAAGTTGAATCAGCAATACAAAATTGGGTTTAACTATTTATTTACTAAATACCTAAACCAATCACACAGAATTACAAATACACAGAATACAATGTCATACAGAAAACGTCCCGGTGGACGGAACCTGTATGATGGCTGGTTACACAAAGGGGGTTGGGCTTGAATGAAAGAGCGGGAAGACTTAGGAACAAAGAAACAGCAGCTATGCTATCGTAAATACATTTTCTTATGCATTCTAAATTACCGCCCATTTGGAAAAGTAAAATGCAATAAATATTTACTCTGAGCTGCGCTTCGGTAGATTGGTCGTAGACGCTGGCCGGGTTGGCCAACAGATCTTCCTGTCCTCGGAAGAATGTCTCTGGTGGTAAATTGGATACGTGGTGGTATCTTCGTCTGTTTGTTAGACTGGATCCGTCGTCCGTCCTTTCCTAGCCCACGTCTACAGCGGCCGCTGCTAACTCAACGGCTAGGAAGTATCACTTCTGTAGTGAATAAGCTCAAAGTTCATACCATTCGCCACCAAAGCTCACGCCGAGGTTGGCTTAGTTCTGTACTTGACATGTGTGTCCTTCTAACGTAGAGGCTGCAGACCTCACGTACTGGAACATGTGGTTATCTTTTCGTCAAAGGCTTATATAGTGGAGAGGGGGAAGGATGTGTTTCATCGTTTATAACCCCTGTCTCTTCACAGGGGTGGGCCACTGATCAAGCAGGGCACTTTCCTTATGAAAACCCAATTCTCTCATTTGGAAGCTAAAATTACATTTAATCTCCTAACAAACAATTTCAATATCAAACATTTCAATTGCATAACAATTCCATGTGACTCTGATAACTAGAGGGTGTATACTTTCCCAGGTACAGTTTATGTCATCCTGTCATCAGTCATACTGTCTCAGATGACAACCGAACTGACATCCATACTCATTACGTTCCAAAGCATATTTCCAACTGGTTTTATTACCAAAATATGGTTCCTTTCCCCATTTGTTTGATGTTCCCAGACTCTCTATATTTAACAGGACAGCAGTCCTTCAGGACAGCAGGCCAACATCATGACACATGGATTTATTACTTTTAAAATGTAGATGTTCCAAAGGTCTGCATCAGTGGCTTGTTGGCTATGCGTGGAAGAGAGGAGATGCTAAATGTGTTTATGTTAATTAACGGTCAATTACAGTGGACCGGCAATTATTTGCTTGACAATCACGAGCTGAAAAAATGTCATGACCACCACGGCCCTGTCAATGATCATTGGTCTTTAATCATACATAATTGTCGTACATCCTTAACAGTTTCAGGTTTAGTGCCTTGTTTAAGGGTATACAATCAATCTCCATTTCTCTGTGAAATGTCAACAGAGCCCTGTTCTTATACCAAGCGTTTTTATTTTCAAAGCCTTTTACATTTAATTCAGCTCGTGTCATGCTAATTTAGCTTTTTGTGACCCGTGGAAACAAATTTGAAGACGATGACCACAAAGTGTAAAATCCTCACAAGTTTTTCAGAGAAACCTGCACTGCTATGTCAAAAATGCTCGTGCTTATTATCGGATATATTAGGTTACGAAATCCAACTTTTTGGATAGAATGTTAATGTGTTAGAGAAAAACCCCACTGAATGATTCAGAACGTGAATAACCATATTTGTCTTTGTAAAAGGTATTTTATAACATAAGGAAGTGAAATTTCTTCACCAAAGCGCGTTTTCACACACTCTGGGCAGAGTGGGTGGACATCCTAGAATGTGTTGTGTTTTTCCTCAGAGGTCATGCAGGCAAGAGGTCAGATGACAAAAGTAAAGGCTCCCAGCTACAGCAGATTCACTTTTTCAGCAAGGTTTGAAATGTAAAACCCCTTTGTATTCTCCAGTCCAACAACTGAGATGGGCATGTACTGTAGGAGGATAAGAATGAACAGTTTGCACTCTGTTGTCCTACTTGATTTTGCCCTGGCTATTATTAATTTCTTTACGACCACACACTGATGTAGGCTAATCGTTTTGTTGGGAGGTTGCCATGGGCAACCCCAGTAAGTGAAAGCTACTGTGGCACCGGAATTGATTTAGCCATTTTGGAAATCCATGTGGGTGTGTCGATTTCCATCAGACCATTGATTAAGCCTCCCACGCTCCCTCTGACGGGACCACTAATTCAGACGGCAGCCAGTCTCTCTGCACTCTCTACGCACAAAGATAAAAACTGAGACATGGCAACAAATACAGCACAACAACTATCACTGTTCCTTTGGAAATGACTCAAAACAGACACAACGAGGAAAAACAGGATACATTTACCAAAACACAGAGATAAAGTGATATGAATAGCCCATATTGGTGTGCTGACAAAAATACAGTATCTCACAAAAGTGAGTACACCCCTCACATTTTTGTAAATATTTGAGTATATCTTTTCATGTGACAACACTGAAGAAATGACACTTTGCTACAATGTAAAGTAGTGAGTGTACAGCTTGTATAACAGTGTAGATTTGCTGTCCCCTCTAAATAACTCAACACACAGCCATTAATGTCTAAACCGCTGGCAACAAAAGTGAGTACACCCCTAAGTGAAAATGTCCAAAATGGGCCCAATTACCCATTTTCCCTCCCCGGTGTCATGTGACTCGTTAGTGGTACAAGGTGTCAGGTGTGAATGGGGAGCAGGTGTGTTAAATTTGGTGTCATCGCGCTCACACTCCCTCATACTGAAGTTCAACATGGCACCTCATGGCAAAGAACTCTCTGAGGATCTGAAAAAAATAATTGTTGCTCTACATAAAGATGGCCTTGGCTATAAGAAGATTGCCAAGACCCTGAAACTGAGCTGCAGCACGGTGGCCAAGACCATACAGCGGTTTAACAGGACAGGTTCCACTCAGAACAGGCCTCGCCATGGTCGACCAAAGAAGTTGAGTGCATGTGCTCAGCGTCATATCCAGAGGTTGTCTTTGGGAAATAGACGTATGAGTGCTGCCAGCATTGCTGCAGAGGTTGAAGGGGTGGGGGGTCAGCCTGTCAGTGCTCAGACCATACGCCGCACACTGCATCAAATTGGTCTGCATGGCTGTCGTCCCAGAAGGAAGCCTCTTCTAAAGATGATGCACAAGAAAGCCCGCAAACAGTTTGCTGAAGACAAGCAGACTAAGGACATGGATTACTGGAACCATGTCCTGTGGTCTGATGAGACCAAGATAAACTTATTTGGTTCAGATGGTGTCAAGCATGTGTGGCGGCAACCAGGTGAGGAGTACAAAGACAAGTGTGACTTGCCTACAGTCAAGCATGGTGGTGGGAGTGTCACGGTCTGGGGCTGCATGAGTGCTGCCGGCACTGGGGAGCTACAGTTCATTGAGGGAACCATGAATGCCAACATGTACTGTGACATACTGAAGCAGAGCATGATCCTCTCTCTTCGGAGACGGGGCCGCAGGGCAGTATTCCAACATGATAACGACCCCAAACACACCTCCATGACGACCACTGCCTTGTTAAAGAAGCTGAGGGTAAAGGTGATGGACTGGCCAAGCATGTTTCCAGACCTAAACCCTATTGCGCATCTGTGGGGCATCCTCAAACGGAAGGTGGAGGAGTGCAAGGTCTCTAACATCCACCAGCTCCGTGATGTCGTCATGGAGGAGTGGAAGAGGACTCCAGTGGCAACCTGTGAAGCTCTGGTGAACTCCATGCCCAAGAGTGTTAAGGCAGTGCTGGAAAATGTTTGTGGCCACACAAAATATTGACACTTTGGGCTCAATTTGGATATTTTCACTTAGGGGTGTACTCACTTTTGTTGCCAGCGGTTTAGATATTAATGGCTGTGTGTTGTGTTATTTTGAGGGGACAGCAAATTTACACTGTTAAACAAGCTGTACACTCACTACTTTACATTGTAGCAAAGTGTCATTTCTTCAGTGTTGTCACATGAAAAGATATACTCAAATATTTACAAAAATGTGAGGGGTGTACTCACTTTTGTGAGATACTGTAAATAGTGTGTAAGGTCTATTGGGTTAGATTTGCCTATAAGCATTGTGATTCAGTCATTTCTATCATACCCTCTGGTGGAACAGTACCTACAGTAAAGAACCATCGCCTCCACTTTCTGTCCACCGCAGCCAGCTCCCACGGCAATGGGTGTCATGGCTCCAGTAAGGAGAAGGAGATGGGGACCAGGTATTGGTTATTAACATATTACAATAATAACATGTTAGCAGAATTTTTTGTCTTATTAACTGTCTATGTGCCCCTGTGCCCTGGAACTTTACATTCTCATCATATTTCATTTTGTATTCCTCTTTTTCCCTCCATCCCTCTCTCGTCCTCCTCCCATTTTCAGCCTGTTCTGCATACTGGGAGCTCTTGTCAGACATAGGATATCTCTGTTTGGTAAGGATGGTGTTAAGTTAACATTGACTCAAGATTTGTTTAAATCTCGTTACTCTGCTTATATTTTCATTGCTACTGTTTATGTTCATCCGTCTGCATACATAGATACATAGCCTATGTGTCTCCACATGCCTAAGCCCCAGATCCTATCAGCTGTCCGTGAGATTATGATTATGATCCTTATAATTGTGATTTCCCCTGTGTTTCCCCAGCGGTCTTCTCATACTAGTCCAGTCTATGGATGCCAGGTAGATAACACGGTCTCACAGAGCTGTTGTAACTCAGGAACTGATACCTTGATGTTCTGATATCTTTTGGTATCACTGTTGGTCCCAGGGCTCACAAGATTGCTGTCTCAATGGAAATAAATTAAGGATTCAGTATATAAATAACAAATAGTCATGCCAATAGCTAGAGGACTCATGTTTAGTACTCTTTGTTTAAGTGAGAAGACATATTTATTGAAGAATACGACTATGCCCTTTATTCTCCTTTTGTAGGACATGTTTTCAAATCACATTCTTCTACATTACCAATAATATATTGCTAATTTAGACCAGATGTGGAATATGGGCCAATAATATGATATTATGAGAGATAATCAGAATATTAAATTATCCTCTCAAAATAGTGGGATAAAGTATGTGCCATTTTCCTAACCTGTTTTAGATTTGTCATTATGGGGTATTGTGTTTAGATTGATTAGGAACATGTTTAATTTAATACGTTTTAGAATAAGGCTGTAACGTAACAAATGTAGAGAAGTCAATACTTTCCGAAAGCACTGTAAGTCTCACCTTCTCCTTTACAGTGGACAGTGTCCAGGTGTCCTGTTATACAATCCCCAACTTGGCACCAGCAAAAGCTTCTATGTGGAAGGATACTTTTTGTCATTTAGCTTTGTGTAATGTAACATACTGGTGCAGGAGGGAATAGTAGCCGTTTTACAGGATCCTGACCAATTGTGCTGTTTTGGGATGATCTTAACTTTTTTTGTACGTAATATTTCCACAATGTTTCCTATGAAAATAGCTTCTGGACATCAGAACAGCTATCACTAACCTTGATTTGGATGATGACTTCTACTTCAATGAGTCTGAGGCAAACGACATATTGATTATCCTAAACCAGGCCCAAATCCAAGAAACCAGGAGAAGGCCGACGTGCGAGGTACCTGACGAGAGAGTGGATAAATCTCCTCTACCATTTGTTCTATTGGCGAACGTGTTCTATTGGCGAACGAGAATAAACTGGACAAGCTCATGTCGAGACTATCCTATCAACGTGGTCTGAAGAACTGTAATATCCTATGTTTCTCTGAGTCGTGGCTGAACAAGGACGTGGAAAATATAAATCTAGCTGGTTTATCTATACATCGACAGGACAGAACGGCAGCGTCGGGGAAGCTAAGAGGAGGGTGTGTATGTAGCTTTGTTAACCTGTCTGGGCTAGGGGGCAGTATTTTCACGGCCGGATAAAAAACGTACCCGATTTAAACTGGTTACTACTCTTGCCCAGAAACGAGAATATGCATATTATTAGTAGATTTGGATAGAAAACTCTCTGAAGTTTCTAAAACTGTTTGAATGGTGTCTGAGTATAATAGAACTTATATGGCAGGCAAAACCTGAGAAAATTACTAGCAGGAAGTGGCCTGTCTGAGAATTTGTAGTTCTTCTTTTGATTCTCTATCGAAACTACAGTATCTGTGGGGCTACGTAGCACTTTCTAAGGCTTCCATTGGCTCTCTAAAGCCTTCAGAAAGTGGATTGAGGCGTCTTCTGTCTCTGGGCAGAGTATAGTAGCTCAGTTTCTCAGTGGTCTGCCTGGTGACAAAGAGATTGGATATACGCATTCACGCGAGCGCGCAACTTTTTTTCTTTTCCTCTTTGAATGAATACACTATTGTCCGGTTGGAATATTATCGCTATTTTATGAGAAAAAAATGATTTTAAACAGAGTTTGACATGCTTCTCAGTACGGTAATGGAACATTTAGAATTTTTTCGTCTCGAAATTCGCTCGTGCGTTAACCTTTGGATAGTGACCTGAACGTACGAACAAAATGGAGGTATTTGGACATAACTATGGATTATTTGGAACAAAAACAAAATTTATTGTGGAAGTAGCAGTCCTGGGAGTGCATTCTGACGAAGATCAGCAAAGGTAATGCAATATTTCTAATACTAATTCTGAGTTTAGTGTGCCTCGAACTTGGCGGGTGTCAAAATAGCTAGCCGTGATGGCTGTGCTATGTACTCAGAATACAGCAAAATGTGCTTTCGCCGAAAAGGTCTTTTAAAATCTGACATAGCGATTGCATAAAGGAGTTCTGTATCTATAAGTCTTAAAATAATTGTTATGTATTTTGTGAACGTTTATGATGAGTAATTTAGTAAATTCACCGGAAGTTTTTGGTGGGAATACATTTTCTGAACATCATGCGCCAATGTAAAAAGCTGTTTTTGGATATAAATATGAACTTGTATTGTATAACATAATGTCCTAGGAGTGTCATCTGATGAAGATCATCAAAGGTTAGTGCTTCATTTAGCTGTGCTTTGGGTTTTTGTGACATATATGCTTGCTTGGAAAATGGCTGTGTGATTATTTTGGTCTATGTACTCCCCTAACATAATCTAATGTATTGCTTTCGCTGTAAAGCCTTTTTGAAATCGGACAATGTGGTTAGAGTAACGAGAGTCTTATCTTTCAAATGGTGTAAAATAGTTGTATGTTTCAAAAATTGTATTTCGCGCCACGCTGTTCCACTGGCTGTTGACTACAGTGGGACGGTCACGTCCCACCTAGCCCATAGAGGTTAACAAAAGCTGGTATATGATGTCGAATATTAAGGAAGTCTCAAAGGTTCTGCTCAGCAGATTTAGAATACCTTATGATAAGCTGTAGACCATACTATTTACCGAGACAGTTTTCATCTATACTGCTCAAAAAAATAAAGGGAACACTTAACCTGTTGAGGGTAGGGGGCAGTATTTGCACGGCCGGATTAAAAACAATTTCGTCCTACCTTCCCTAGAGAGGTTAAACAACACAATGTAACTCCAAGTCAATCACACTTCTGTGAAATCAAACTGTCCACTTAGGAAGCAACACTGATAGACAATACATTTCACATGCTGTTGTGCAAATGGAATAGACAACAGGTGGAAATTATAGGCAATAAGCAAGACACCCCCAATAAAGGAGTGGTTCAGCAGGTGGTAACCACAGACCACTTCTCAGTTCCTATGCTTCCTGGCTGATGTTTTGGTCACTTTTGAATGCTGGCGGTGCTTTCACTCTAGTGGTAGCATGAGACGGAGTCTACAACCCACACAAGTGGCTCAGGTAGTGCAGCTCATCCAGGATGGCACATCAATGCGAGCTGTGGCAAGAAGGTTTGCTGTGTCTGTCAGCGTAGTGTCCAGAGCATGGAGGCACTACCAGGAGACAGGCCAGTACATCAGGAGACGTGGAGGAGGCCGTAGGAGGGCAACAACCCAGCAGCAGGACCGCTACCTCCGCCTTTGTGCAAGGAGGAGCAGGAGGAGCACTGCCAGAGCCCTGCAAAATGACCTCCGGCAGGCCACAAATGTGCATGTGTCTGCTCAAACGGTCAGAAACAGACTCCATGAGGGTGGTATGAGGGCCCGACGTCCACAGGTGGGGGTTGTGCTTACAGCCCAACACCGTGCAGGACTTTTGGCATTTGCCAGAGAACACCAAGATTGGCAAATTCGCCACTGACGCCCTGTGCTCGTCACAGATGAAAGCAGGTTCACACTGAGCACGTGACAGACGTGACAGAGTCTGGAGACGCCGTGGAGAACATTCTGCTGCCTGCAACATCCTCCAGCATGACCGGTTTGGCGGTGGGTCAGTCATGGTGTGGGGTGGGATTTCTTTGGGGGGCCGCACAGCCCTCCATGTACTCGCCAGAGATAGCCTGACTGCCATTAGGTACCGAGATGAGATCCTCAGACCCCTTGTGAGACCATATGCTGGTGCGGTTGGCCCTGGGTTCCTCCTAATGCAAGACAATGCTAGACCTCATGTGGCTGGAGTGTGTCAGCAGTTCCTGCAAGAGGAAGGCATTGATGCTATGGACTGGCCCGCCCGTTCCCCAGACCTGAATCCAATTGAGCACATCTGGGACATCATGTCTCGCTCCATCCACCAATGCCAAGTTACACCACAGACTGTCCAGGAGTTGGCAGATGATTTAGTCCAGGTCTGGGAGGAGATCCCTCAGGAGACCATCCGCCACCTCATGAGGAGCATGCCCAGGTGTTGTAGGGAGGTCATACAGGCACGTGGAGGCCACACACACACACTTCTGAGCCTCATTTTGACTTGTTTTAAGGACATTACATCAAAGGTGGATCAGCCTGTAGTGTGGTTTTCCACTTTAATTTTGAGTGTGACTCCAAATCCAGACCTCCATGGGTTGATAAATTGGATTTCCATTGATTATTTTTGTGTGATTTTGTTGTCAGCACATTCAACTATGTAAAGAAAAAAGTATGTAATAAGATAATTTCTTTCATTCAGATCTAGGATGTGTTGTTTAAGTGTTCCCTTTATTTTTTGAGCAGTGTATATTCTTCATAGCTGTCTATTTACCAACACAAACTGGTGGTGGCACTGAGACCTCACTCAATGAGCTGTATAGGGCCATAAGAAAACAAGAAAATGCTAACCCAGAGACGGCGCTCCTAGTGGCCGGTAATTTTAATGCAGGAAAACTTTAGATCAACTTTAATCCACACATAGAGACGCATACAAAAGCTCTCCCTCACCCTACATTTGGCAAATCTGACCATAACTCTATCCTCCTGATTACTGCTTACAAGCAAAAACTCAAACAGGAAGTACCAGTGCTCAACACGGAAGTGGTCCAATAAGGTGGATGCTAAACTACAGGACTGTTTTGCTAGCACAGACTGGAATATGTTCCGGGATTTATCCGATGGGAAAGGGGGATACATAGTCAGTTGTAGAACTGAATGCATTCAATTGAAATGTATCTACTGCATTTAACCCAAACGCTCTGAGTTAGAGAGGTCCAGGGGGCTGCCTTAATTGACATCCACATCATCAGCACCCAGGGAAGGGGTGGGTTAACTGCCCTTCTCAGATGTTTAGCTTGTCAGCTCGGGGATTCAATCCAGCAACCTTTTGGTTACCGGCCCAACGCTCCTACCTGCCAGGCTACGTGCCGCCCCAGATGGCACAGAGGAATTTACCACATCAGTCACCGGCTTTATTAATAATTGTATCGACGAAATCATCCCCACAGTGACCACATGTACATATCCCACACAGAAGCCATGGATTACAGGCAACATCCGCACTGAGCTAAAGGCTAGAACTTCTGCTTTCAAGGAGCGGAACACTAATCCGTACACTTAAAAGAAATCCCGCTATGCCCTCTGACGAACCATTAACCTCTCTAGGGTATGTGGGACGAAATCGTCCCACCTACTCAACAGCCAGTGGAATCCCGTGGCGCGTTATTCAAATACCTTAGAAATGCTTTAACTTCAATTTCTCAAACATATGACTATTTTACACCATTTTAAAGACAAGACTCTCATTAATCTAACCACACTGTCCGATTTCAAAAAGGCTTTACAACGAAAGCAAAACATTAGATTATGTCAGCAGAGTACCCAGCCAGAAATAATCAGACACCCATTTTTCAAGCTAGCATATAATGTCACATAAACCCAAACCACAGCTAAATGCAGCACTAACCTTTGATGATCTTCATCAGATGACACTCCTAGGACATTATGTTATACAATACATGCATGTTTTGTTCAAATCAAGTTCATATTTATATCAAAAACCAGCTTTTTACATTAGCATGTGACGTTCAGAACTAGCATATCCACCGCAAACTTCCGGTGAATTTACTAAATTACTCACGATAAACGTTCACAAAAAACATAACAATTATTTTAAGAATTATAGATACAGAACTCCTTTATGCAATCGCTATGTCCGATTTTAAAATAGCTTTTCGGCAAAAGCACATTTTGCAATATTCTGAGTAGATAGCCCGGCCATCATGGCTAGCTATTTTGACACCCACCAAGTTTGGCCCTCACCAAATTCAGATTTACTATAACAAAAATTGGATTACCTTTGCTGTTCTTCATCAGAATGTACTCCCAGGACTTCTACTTCAATAACAAATGTTGGTTTGGTTCAAAATAATCCATAGTTATGTTCAAATATCCTCTGGTTTGTTCGTGCGTTCAAGACACTAAACGAAGGGTGACGAAGGGTGACGCGCCCGAAGCGTTTCGTGACAAAAAAATTCTAAATATTCCATTACCGTACTTCGAAGCATGTCAACCGCTGTTTAAAATCAATTTTTATTCGATTTTTCTCGTAAAAAAGCGATAATATTCCGACCGGGAAACCCTGTTTTCGTTCAAAGACTAAAAAATAAAAACATGGTGTCAGCCCGTGCACGCGCCTCAGTCTCATTGTTCTCTGATCGACCACTATCCAAATGCGCTACTGTTTTTCAGCCAGGCGCTCCAAAGGCATCATTCACCGTTTTGCCGCCTTCTGAGAGCCTATGGGAGCCGTAGGAAGTGTCACGTTACAGCAGAGATCCTCAGTTTTCAATAAAGAGAGTGTAGAAGGCCAAGAACTGGTCAGAGAGGGCACTTCCTGTAAGGAATCTTCTCAGGTTTTTGCTTGCCATATGAGTTCTGTTATACTCACAGACACCATTCAAACAGTTTTAGAAACTTTAGGGTGTTTTCTATCCAAATCAAACACTTATATGCATATTGTAGTTTCTGGGAAGTAGTAATAACCAGATTAAATCGGGTACGTTTTTTATCCGGCCGTGCAAATACTGCCCCCTACCCTAGAGAGGTTAAACAGCCAAAGCATCAATACAGGACAAAGATCAAATCCTACTACACTGGCTCTGATGCTTGTTGGATGTGGCAGGGCTTGCAAACTACTACGGATTACAAAGAGAAACCCAGCCGAGAGCTGTCCAGCGACACAAGCCTAACAGACGAGCTAAATACCTTCTATGCTCGCTTCGAGGCAAGCAACACTAAACTATGCATGAGAGCGCCAACTGTTCCAGATGACTGTGTGATCACGCTTTCCATAGCCGAAATGAGTTGAATCTTTAAATAATTTAATATCCGAACAAGGCCTGACGGATTACCAGGACGTGTACTCAGAGCATGCGCTGACCAGCTAGAAAGTGTTTTCACTGATATTTTAAACCTCTCCCTGGCCCATTCTGTAATACCTACATGTTTCAAACAGACCACCATAGTCCCTGTGCCCAAAAACGCCAAAGTAACCTGTCTAAATTACTATTGCCCCATAGCATTCACATCTGTAGCCATGCGATACTTTGAAAGGCTGGCTATGGCTCACATCAACACCAACAGATCCACAGATGATGCAATCTCTATTGCACTCCATACTGCCCTTTCCCACCTCGACAAAAGTAACACCTACGTGAGAATGCTGTTCATTGACTACAGCTCAGCATTCAACACCATAGTGCCCTCCAAGCTCATCACTAAGAGAAGAACCCTGGGATTAAACACCTCCCTCTGCAAATGGATCCTGGAGTTTCTGATCGACCGTCCCTAGGTGGTGAGGGTAGGCAACAACACATTCGCCCTGCTCACCCTCAACACGGGGGCTCCTCAGGGATGTGTGTTTGGTCCCCTCCTGTACTCCCTATTCACCCAGTACTGCATGGCCGCACACAACTTTAACACCATCATTAAGTTTGCCGATGACACGACAGTGATTGGCCTGATCACTAACGACGATGAGACAGCATACAGGAAGGAAGTCAGAGACCTGGCAGTGTGGTGACAGGACAACCACCGATCTCTCAACATCTGCTAGACAAAGGAGCTGATCTTGGACTATAGGAAACGGATGGCCGAGCACACCCCCGTTCACATCGATGGGGCTGTAGTGGAGTGGTTCGTGAGCTTCAAGTTCCTCGGTGTCCACCTCACTAAGGTCCTATCATGGTCCAAACACACCAACACAGTTGTGAAGAGGGCACAACAATGCCTCTTCCCCCTCAGGAGTCCTCAGATCCTCAAACAGTCATACAACTGCACCATTGAGAGCATCTTGACTGGCTGCATCACCACTTGCTATGGCAACTGCTTGGCACCGGACTGCAAGGCGCTACAGAGGTTAGTGCATATGGCCCAGTACATCACTGGGGCCCGAGCCCCTGCCATTCATGACCTCTATATCAATCAAATGTATTTATAAAGCCCTTTTTACATCGGCAGATGTCACAAAGTGCTATACAGAACCCAGCCTAAAACCCCAAACAGCAAGCAATGCACATGTAGAAGCACGGTGACTAGGAAAAACTCCCAAGAAAGGCAGGAACCCTGAAGGCCATCACAGGCTAGCTATTTTGACATCCACCAAGTTTGGTACTCACCAAACTCAGATTTACTATTAGAAAAATTGGATTACCTTTGCTGTTCTTCGTCAGAATGCACTCCCAGGACTTCTACTTCAACCACAAATGTTGTTTTGGTTCAAAATAATCCATAGTTATGTTCAAATATCCTCTGTTGTGTTTGTGCGTTCAGGTCCCTATCCGAAGGGTGATGCGCGGATGCATGTCATGACAAAAAAATTCAAAATATTCCATTACCGTACTTAGAAGCATGTCAAACGCTGTTTAAAATAAATGTTTATGCTATTTTTCTCGTAAAATAGCGATAATATTCCAACCCGGCGACGTTGTTTTCGTTCAAAGGCTGAAAGAAAAACATGGCCACTTCTCGGGGCCGCGCATCTCCTGTCTCTGAGCCACCAGCCTGACCACTCACAAACAGCGCTCCTGTACATAGCCCAGAGACAGCAGAGATCTCATTCCACTTTCTGGCGCCTTCAGAGAGCCTATGGGAGCCTTAGAAATTGTCACGTTACAGCAGAGATGCTGTATTTTTGACAGAGATGCCACAGAAGCACTAGAAATGGTCAGAGAGGGCACTTCCTGTAAGGAATCTTCTCAGATTTTGGCCTGCCATATGAGTTCTGTTATACTCACAAACACCATTCAAACAGTTTTAGAGACTTGAGTGTTTTCTATCCAAAGCTACTAATTATATGCATATTCTAGTTTCTGGGCAGGAGTAATAACCAGATTAAATCGGGTACGTTTTTTATCCGGCCGTGAAAATACTGCCCCCTATCCATAACAAGTTAATTGAAGTTCGGTTTAAGAACATTGATAACTTAATTCTCGTAACAATTTGGTCCTTCAGCCGGAATCCAAAATCTGTCCCTGTCTTCCTAAGGTAACACGCCGAAAACCGTGCACGGGCGGGTCATTGACTCGTAAATTAAAGACCTGTCCCCTGAAATTGGGGTTCCATAACAGGTCGGTAAATATCTAAGGTTGACAGAGACAGTGACGGAATCCAACCTACATTGCTTTTCCCAGCCTACAAGACGAAGGTCAAATCTTTATTTACGAATTTGGGGGAATGATTTAAGATATCTTGGATTTGATGTTCTAAATACTTGGAATTTATCAAGAATAGGAGCTTAGTTATTCTACACAGATTGACTAAGGTGTTTTTACTTTGTGTATTAACAAAATCGATAAGGGAGCAGGTCCACGAAGACCTGAGGTACATGTGCACTACCATAAATAAAACTAGCTTAATAATTGAGGTCAGTGTTTTTCTTTGAAGTGGCTGAGAGGTTATTAAGGGATATTATATAGGTGCTGTGAGATAGGACGGTGATTTTGTGCAAATAGGATAACTTAAATGGTTAATTAACGAGTGGTAAATTAACCATAGATCCGAATCAAGAGACATACCTAAATAAAGTCCTAAATTGAGGAGAGGCTATAAAATAGGTTTTGTGAGATCGGATGGTAATTCTATGTGAACAAGATAACTCAAATGGTCAATTAACAAGAGTGAATTAACCATAGATCCGATTCAAAAGACAACACTGAAATAAAGTCCAAAAAGGAGGAGAGAAAGAGAGAGGCGAGAGCATTAAATTAAACAAAACAAGGTAAGATAATCATAGATCCAAATTAGTAGTCATAATAGAACAAAACCAGGTTAAAATGGGAAGTAAAGGGTCAAAGAGAAGAGACATAAAATACAGCACACACACACATGGATTGTAACACATAGATTGTGATACATATAGAAGTAATTGAATCAGAGTTTTTTTTAAAAAGCACATAGAATAAGACACATAGCAACACATTGGGAAATTTCCACAGGGGTAAGAGGATAATTGCGTGTGAGATAGATAAGAGGGTCAAAAGCCATATACATGTGAGGCCTAATGGAGCTATCAAAAGTCATAAAAGTAATTATTCTGGGATACTAGAGGAAATTACCAGTAGGTAAGAGATACACATAGAAGACAAATAATTATTCAAAAATTCTAGGTTAATGATAATAGCGGTAGACAGCACACACATAGAGATTTATAGTAAGTAGACACAGATTGTGAGAAGGAGCAGAATAACTACGATAGTAATTTAACGAACATGGGTAGTAAATCCTCTAAGGGAATCCCGGTATAAACTGGGGATGAGCGTTTTATGCTGGGAAAAGATCAAATAAACATTTATTTTAGCCCGAAATGGAGGAAGAAGTACGATTTTGATGAATGTTTAAATGTTGAAAAAATTGGAATCAATGGAATCAATGGTTAAACAAATAAATAGGGTCTGTGGGGATAAGACAGAGAAGCAGCGTACAGAAGGCCTCGAAACCGCTCGTGTTTGGCTAGAGGAAGCTAGAAAAAGAGCGGAGGGGGCAAAGAGAAAGGGAGGTAGAGAGGCAGAGACACAGAAAGGAGAACAAGATTTAGTAAACTTATTGAGAAAGTGGATAGAGGTGGAGAAAGGGAGGAAGTCGAGAAAAGTGGATGGAGACGGTCAAAAGAAAGGGGGAAATAGATGCTTTAACTGTCACAAGCTGTCACATTTGCTAAAGAGCGCGTTAGTGGTACAGTGGTAGAATTCTCGCCTGCCATGCGAGAGGCTCGGGTTCGATTCTCAGCCTAGGCATCAGTGGATTAAAATTCAAGGTGCTGATTGTCATTCAACTGTTAGTATGTTTTGGCTGGAAAGTTACGGTTGTTAGTGGTGGTTTAAGATATAAACCGAACGTTTTGATGGCTTGTTTAGTTTAAATTGAAGAGACAGTTACCTAAATGTAATGAATTATAATGAGCGGATAGGTGATTGTGATAGAATAGTACCGAGCGAAATGTGTTTTTTTATTATTTTGAAAGGAGTTGTATTAAGTATTTTATAAATTTGGAGATTTAAATGGTACATTTAAGGTCATAGACATTTAATAAGTGTGAAGCCGAAAGAAAGGAGAAAGTTGTAACGTATGTTTTAATCTTACGATAGAGGTAAAGCAGAACGTTGGTTGCGCGCTCGCGGGGATATATATACTGCTCAAAAAAATAAAAGGGAACACTTAAACAACACATCCTAGATCTGAATGAAAGAAATAATCTTATTAAATACTTTTTACTTTACATAGTTGAATGTGCTGACAACAAAATCACACAAAAATAATCAATGGAAATCCAATTTATCAACCCATGGAGGTCTGGATTTGGAGTCACACTCAAAATTAAAGTGGAAAACCACACTACAGGCTGATCCAACTTTGATGTAATGTCCTTAAAACAAGTCAAAATGAGGCTCAGTAGTGTGTGTGGCCTCCACGTGCCTGTATGACCTGCATACAACGCCTGGGCATGCTCCTGATGAGGTGGCAGATGGTCTCCTGAGGGATCTCCTCCCAGACCTGGACTAAAGCATCCGCCAACTCCTCGACAGTCTGTGGTGTAACGTGGCGTTGGTGGATGGAGTGAGACATGATGTGCTCAATTGGATTCAGGTCTGGGGAACGGGTGGGCCAGTCCATAGCATCAATGCCTTCCTCTTGCAGGAACTGCTGACACACTCCAGCCACATGAGGTCTAGCATTGTCTTGCATTAGGAGGAACCCAGGGCCAACCGCACTAGCAAATGGTCTCACAAGGGGTCTGAGGATCTCATCTCGGTACCTAATGGCAGTCAGGCTAACTCTGGCGAGTACATGGAGGGCTGTGCGGCCCCCCAAAGAAATGCCACCCCACACCATGACTGACCCACCGCCAAACCGGTCATGCTGGAGGATGTTGCAGACAGCAGAACGTTCTCCACTGCGTCTCCAGACTCTGTCACGTCTGTCACGTGCTCAGTGTGAACCTGCTTTCACCTGTGAAGAGCACAGGGCGCCAGTGGCGAATTTGCAAATCTTGGTGTTCTCTGGCAAATGCCAAACGTCCTGCACGGTGTTGGGCTGTAAGCACAACCCCCACCTGTGGACATCGGGCCCTCATACCACCCTCATGGAGTCTGTTTCTGACCGTTTGAGCAGACACATGCACATTTGTGGCCTGCTGGAGGTCATTTGCAGGGCTCTGGCAGTGCTTCTCCTTGCACAAAGGCGGAGGTAGCGGTCCTGCTGCTGGGTTGTTGCCCTCCTACAGCCTCCTCCACATCTCCTGATGTACTGGCCTGTCTCCTTGTAGCGCCTCCATGCTCTGGACACTACGCTGACAGACACAGCAAACCTTCTTGCCACAGCTCGCATTGATGTGCCATCCTGGATGAGCTGCACTACCTGAGCCACTTGGGTTGTAGACTCCGTCTCATGCTACCACTAGAGTGAAAGCACCGCCAGCATTCAAAAGTGACCAAAACATCAGCCAGGAAGCATAGGAACTGAGAAGTGATCTGTGGTCACCACCTGCAGAACCACTCCTTTATTGGGGGTGTCTTGCTAATTGCCTATAATTTCCACCTGTTGTCTATTCCATTTGCACAACAGCATGTGAAATTTATTGTCAATCAGTGTTGCTTCCTAAGTGGACAGTTTGATTTCACAGAAGTGTGATTGACTTGGAGTTACATTGTGTTGTTTAAGTGTTCCCTTTATTTTTTTGAGCAGTGTATATTGGCTGTAAAGCGGTTCAGGTTTGGATAGTTGAATCGTAAACCGCGGTGGTGCGCGCTAATAGCGTTTCAATCGGTGACGTCACTCGCTCTGAGCCCTTGAAGTATAGTTTTGGTACCTCTGTAGTAAAACAATTTCATATGTTTTGGAAATTAGCTAGGTTGCATTTGGTTATTTGAATTACCTTTTTCATTTGCTTTTTAAAAGAGAGGTTGGAATCAAGTATGAGGCCATGGAACTTAAAATCAGATATCACGTGGAACTTTTCCCCTGATACATAGACATCTGTCTCAGGGGCATCAGTTTTCTTCTTTGTGAGAAACATGCAGACTGTGTTTTGTGTTTTTTATTTTTTATTTATTGAGATGCAAACATGAGTCTCTGAGCAACTTTGTCATCTGAACCATTACAGTAGTGGGTTCTTGTGTAGCTTGTTTGTTACTGAACAGCATTGATCAATGTATCATCTGCATACATTGGAACTTCAGATCCTGTACAGACAGAAGAAAGATCATTAATTGTTTTTACTAAATTTATGCAACAGGTTGAAGTGATTTGATTGCTGGAAAGGGGTTATGGGTTTGTTTGTTTATTGTTTATTTTTGCTGTTGATTTCACTTAATTAAACATTTCATTGTCTGATGTTTGAGTAGGATTCTTTCCTCCAGGACAGATGGAAGTCAACTGAAGTATGTATGTGTCACGGTTGTCGTACTGGAGAGAAGACCAAGGCGCAGCGGGTTGCGTGTTCATCATGATCATTTATTCAATACACGTGAACACGAAAAACAATAAACAAAAGAGACCGACAGTTTTACAGGCTAGGTACTCACATATAGCAGTGCAGAATCAACTACCCACAAGTGAACAAACAAAACACACACCTACTTATAGGACTCCCAATCAGAGGCAACTAGAAACACCTGCCTCCAATTGAGAGTCCAGCACCCAACCTACACATAGAAAACTAACCTAGAACCTTCCCATAGAAATACAAACATAAACCAGTGACCAAAAAACCCCGTAATGCATAAATAAACTACCCTCTGCCACGTCCTGACCAAACTACAATAACCAAATATACTCTATACTGGTCAGGACGTGACAGTATGTTAAAGGAGACATGGGAGAACACGTCTCAAACCACATTTTGTTAAATGCCTGGGATTAAATATTGCTGATTCCTTACGCTGAGAAATGTACTACATTCGCGACAGAATTTAGTTTAATTTAGTGGGGTAACAGGAACAACCCAAAGGTGAAAAAGCTATGACATATTTGTTGGACATTGGTCTAGTAATGATACCAGGATAATTATGTCTAAGGGTGCATGTTCAATTAAGATGTAGATTAAAACTAATGATTGGGGGGAGTACAATTGAATTATAAGTATCATAAGGTTTGGTTTCTAGTCTACGTTTGGTTTTCTGAATCGGTGTAGTATGATGAAATGCTGACCAAGTGGTTGTATTTTCTGGAAAAAGGAGTGTTTCAAATTCCTAGGGACAGGATTTCTTAAAGGGGTATACACACATGGAATCGTTAAGGTTTTGTTTTCTGAGTTTTAATTAAACACATGAAGTCTTTGGATAAGGGAAATGTTCTGGGAACCTGGGATAAAATATGTAGAAAATGTTGAAGGTTTTTCTTTAATTCGTCTAATAAAATAAGAACCACTTCTGTGAAGGGGTGCTATGACTCTTGACCTCTATAATGGCTTCCCTTTGTGGTCTGATCAGCCCCATTGAAAAGCCATTTGGATAGTGAATTTAAGGTCATATGAAATACAAATTTTAACCTCCCTGGGCAAGGTGGGACGTTAGCGTCCCACTCTATTCAACAGCCAGTGGAATCGCGTGGCGCGAAATACAAATACCTCAAAAATGCAATAATTTCAAACATACGACTATTTTACACCATTTGAAAGATAAGACTCTCGTTAATCTAACCACATTGTCCGATTTCAAAAAGGCTTTACAGCGAAAGTAAAACATTAGATTATGTTAGGAGAGTACATAGACACAAATAACCACACAGCCATTTTTCAAGCAAGCATATGTCACAAAAACCCAAAACAAAGCTAAATGCAGCACTAACCTTTGATGATCTTCATCAGACACTCCTAGGACATTATGTTAAACAATACATGCATGTTTTGTTCAATCAAGTTCATATTTATATCAAAAAACAGCTTTTTTACATTAGCATGTGATGTTCAGAACTAGCATTCCCACCGCAAACGTCCGGTGAACATATTGCAAATGCACGAGGCTGTTTCTCGGTCTGTGAACCTTCTAGATCCACTTAACTCACCGTGCACAATAGACTTGAGCTCTAGAACAGGTTTCTAAAGTTTCAGAGCTCTAGATCTGACGGTTCTTGAATCGTTCGAATGAAAGTAACTATTGCAGGCGCTATAAGCCTCTAAGCCCCACACTGTGTCACTATGGTCTAGCTGTGTGTGTGTTAGTTTTTTTGCAAATCTGACGGGAAAAATGACTGATTTACAGTTCATGAGGGTTACCTAGTCACACATATTAATTTTTGAAATTATCTGACTTTTTTAACCCTTCGAAACAGCCCCTGTGACCCATATTTAAGGCACTTCCAGTTGGCACAGAAAGCTATAAGTAAACACATATCCTGATTGGGGTATGCTATTACAGAATCCTGAGTTAAGTCTTTACGTTAAGAATTGACTGATCTACATAGGGTTGAATAGAGTGATTTTCACTATCTGCTGGCTGGTTATAGAAAAACACTTTTTGGGTGTTTTTAACCTGTTGGGGATAGGGGGCAGTATTTGCACGGCCGGATAAAAAACGTACCCGATTTAATCTGGTTACTACTCCTGCCCAGAAACTAGAATATGCATATAATTAGTAGATTTGGATAGAAAACACCCTAAAGTTTCTAAAGCTGTTTGAATGGTGTCTGAGTATAACAGAACTCATATGGCAGGCCAAAACCTGAGAAGATTCCATACAGGAAGTGCCCTGTCTGACAATTTGTTGTCCTTCTTTTGCATCTCTATCGACATTACAGCATCTGTGCTGTAACGTGACACTTTCTAATGCTTCCATTGGCTCTCTAAAGCCACCAGAAAGTGGAATGGGGTGTCTGCTGTCTCTGGGTAAAGTATCAGAGCAGAGTTTGTAAGTGGTCAGCCTGGGGACAGTGAGACTGAAGATGCGCGGTCACGAGAACTCGCCATGTTTTTCTTTCAGTCTTTAAATGAATACAACGTTGCCCGGTTGGAATATTATCGCTATTTTATGAGAAAAATAGCATAAAAATTGATTTTAAACAGCGTTTGACATGCTTCTAAGTACGGTAATGGAATATTTTGAAATGTTTTGTCACGAAATGCGCGTCGGATAGTGACCTGAACGCACGAACAAAACGGAGGTATTTGGTTAGAACTATGGATTATTTGGAACCAAAACAACATTTGTTGTTGAAGTAGAAGTCCTGGGAGTGCATTCTGACGAAGAACAGCAAAGGTAATCCAATTTTTCTACTAGTAATTCGGAGTTTAGGTGACCCCGAAGTTAGCGGATGTCAAATTAGCTAGCCGTGATGGCTGAGCTATGTACTCAGAATATTGCAAAATGTGCTTTCGCCGAAAAGCTATTTTAAAATCAGACATAGCGATTGCATAAAGGAGTTCTGTATCTATAACTCTTAAAATAATTATGTTTTTTGTCAACGTTTATCATGAGTAATTTAGTAAATTCACCGGAAGTTTTCGGTGGGTATGCTAGTTCTGAACATCACATGCTAATGTCAAAAGCTGGTTTTTGATATAAATATGAACTTGATTGAACAAAACATGCATGTATTGCATAACATAATGTCCTAGGAGTGTCATCTGATGAAGATCATCAAAGGTTAGTGCTGCATTTAGCTGTGGTTTGGGTTTATGTGACATATATGCTAGCTTGGAAAATGGCTGTGTGATTATTTGTGCCTATGTACTCTCCTAACATAATGTAATGTTTTGCTTTCGTAAAGCCTTTTTGAAATCGGACAATGTGGTTAGATTAACGAGATTCTTATCTTTAAAATAGTGTAAAATAGTTGATTGTTTGAGAAAA
Organism: Salmo salar; assembly: GCF_965601325.2. Taxonomy (NCBI): domain Eukaryota; kingdom Metazoa; phylum Chordata; class Actinopteri; order Salmoniformes; family Salmonidae; genus Salmo; species Salmo salar. The sequence continues at coordinate 69,242,762 of NC_138291.1, forward strand.
TTGAATTGTGGTATTTTAGTTGGTTTTGTATTTCGCGCCGTGCGATGCCATTGGCTGTTGTCTAGGGGTTCCACAGGCGGAACAGGGTTCCGCTAGCGGAACGTCTGTCCTCAACAGGTTAACACGCTGTAAGGCGATGTGCCTCTCTTTTTTTGTCAATTATACATATGTAGGTATCGCATGGCCATAGATTTGTCTTATTTTAGCGAGTTTGTCCATTACGCCTATAATCTGTCCATTTGCCATATGTGATCATAGGAAGTCGGGTACTGAATCCAAAAGTCACAGAACCATGTCCAAATGGCATAGGAAATGTCCAAATGGCATATGTAACTATTGAAAGTACTAAATTAGGATGTTAAGTCCATTTGCCATACATGATCTAGGAAGTCAGCTTCTGAACCCAAAAGTCAGTGAACCATGTGCAAATGGCATATATAAGGTCGAGATGGCCTATATACTGACGAAATTATATATATCACTATGTTAAGCCCTGAATCTATCTTTAAGGTCTATTTGTAATCCAAGATGGAGGTGCAGTAGGATGTGTATATCTGTCTTTGTATTTTCCTGTGTCTTATCCCCTGTAAATAGCCAGTCTTTTTTGTATATATCTTAATCTCACTTTTATCTACGAACTAAATATACTTTCCTGCAACTCACCTCAACCAATGTGGTACGGATCTGCTATTTTTATTCTTTATAACTGGAATTTCCATCAAGAGCTAGCCAGCTAACTAGCTACTAGTCTTTGTTAGCCACGGCTAGCTGTCCTCACCTGTTTCCCCCGGAATCAGCCAGCCTTAGCTCGGACAATCACCTGCCAGTCTGCACAGCGCGATATCAACCCAGAGCATATTGAACTGCTTTTCTCTACCATATCACCGGATTCCTGCAACCCACCTCACCCAATGTGGTACGGATCTATTATTTGTATTCCTAATAACTGGAACTTCCATCAGGAGCTAGTCAGCTAACTAGCTACTAGTCTATGTTAGCCACGGCTAGCTGTCCTTGCCTTTTTCCCCGGAATCAGCCAGCCTTAGCTCAGACAATCACCTGCCAGTCTGCACAGCGCGATATCAACCCAGAGCATATCGGACTGCTTTTCTCTACCACATCACTGGATTCCTGCCACTCTGGATCATTACACTGGATCATTACTCCTAGCTAGCTGCAAACGAGTGGCTACTGTTAGCTAATGCCTCTGTCCCGAAGCAAGCACCAGCTAGCCTTGAGCTAGGCCCATATACCAACTAATTCTAGGGCTACAATTACCTCCTTTGTCAATTGGCCTGGACCCTTTATTGTCGACACAGAGCCCCGCCGATCCATCACGACTGGACTGCCGACGCGATCACCCGATGTGGTCTCGTCAGGCTATTCTGTTACGATATCGCCACAGAACCATCTACTAGCCCCGGCCTGTTAGCCTTTTCTGAATGCTGTGTCCCCTGCTCGCCCTGAGCTGTAGTGAATACCGTACAGCACCCTGACTCACCTATTGCTACTCTTCAGACCCTATGATCACTGGGCTACACAGCTGATGCCCTCTGGACTGTTTCAGTAACACGGTAACTCATTTTGTTTACCTGTCGGACCCTGCCTCGAATGTATCTAACTGACCCGCTCAGCCCTTTCTTCGCCATTTACACGCTGTAGTCTTAGCTCTCCTGATCAACACCTGCGATTGCTTTATGCCTCTCTCTAATTGTCAATATGCCCTGTCTACTGCTGTCATGGCTATTTTTTATTGCTTTATTTCACTGTAGAGTCCTCAGTCCCACTCAAAATGCCTTAGATAGCTCTTTCGTCCCACCCTACACACATGCGGAGACCTCACCTACGTCAATTGATGCCTCCAGAGACAAAACCTCTCTCATCATCACGCAATGCATAGGTTTACCTCCAATGTACACACATCCTACCATACACTTGTCTGTATATTATGCCTCGAATCTATTAATAACCTCTTACATCTAGATGTTCCACTAGCGGAACGCCTCGCCAATATCCTATGATAGGGCGTAGCGCGAATTACAAACTCCTCAAAAATCCAAAAACGTCAATTTTTCAAACATATGACAATTTTACACCATTTTAAAGACTCCTTTATCTAACCACATTGTCCGATTTCAAAAAGGCTTTACAACGAAAGCAAAACATTAGATTATGTCAGGAGAGTACCCAGCCAGAAATAATCACGCACCCATTTTTCAAGCTAGCATATAATGTCACAAAAACCAAAACCACAGCTAAATGCAGCACTAACCTTTGATGATCTTCACTCCTAGGACATTATGTTATACAATACATGCATGTTTTGTTCAATCAAGTTCATATTTATATCAAAAAACAGCTTTTTACATTAGCATGTGACGTTCAGAACTAGCATACCCACCGAAAACTTCCTGTGAATTTACTAAATTACTCACGATAAACGTTCACAAAAAACATAACAATTATTTTAAGAATTATAGATACAGAACTCCTTTATGCAATCGCGGTGTCCGATTTTAAAATAACTTTTCGGTGAAAGCACATTTTGCAATACTCTGAGTAGATAGCCCGGCCATCATGGCTAGCTATTTTGACACCCACCAAGTTTGGCACTCACCAAATTCAGATTTACTATAAGAAAAATTGGATTACCTTTGCTGTTCTTCGTCAGAATGCACTCCCAGGACTTCTACTTCAACACCCAATGTTGTTTTGGTTCCAAATAATCCATAGTTATATCCAAATAGCTGAATTTGTTCTTGCGTTCAAGACACTATCCGAAGGGTGATGCGCATATCGTGAGAAAAAAATTCAAAATATTCCATTACCGTACTTCGAAGCATGTCAAACGCTGTTTAAAATCAATTTTTATGCGATTTTTCTCATAAAATAGCGATAATATTCGAACCGGGAGACGTTGTTTTTCGTTCAAAGACTGAAAGAAGAAAATGGTGTCTTCACGTGCACGCGTGCGCCCATGTCATTGTTCTCAGATCGACCACTTTCCAAATCCCCTACTGTTTTCCGCCCAGGGACCACAGAGTCATCATTCCCAGTTATGGTGCCTTCTGAGAGCCTATGGGAGCCTTAGAAAATGTCACGTTACAACAGAGATCCTCTATTTTCGATAAAGAGGCTATAGAAGGCCAAGAAATGGTCAGAGAGGACACTTCCTGTATTGAATCTTCTCAGGTTTTGGCCTGCCATATGAGTTTTGTTATACTCACAGACACCATTCAAACAGTTTTAGAAACTTTAGGGTGTTTTCTATCCAAATCACACAGTTATATGCATATTCTAGTTTTTGGGCAGGAGTAATAACCAGATTAAATCGGGTACGTTTTTTATCCGGCCGTGAAAATACTGCCCCCTATCCCAAACAGGTTAAACCACACCCAGAAATCTGGTCCTATAATTCTCTGTCCCCAACGGACTAGACGACCAGTTCTTATAGCGTTTAGCAGTACCCTTATCCTACTCCTCCTCTGGTCCTCTGGTGATGTAGAGGTTAACCCAGGCCCTGTAGCCCCCAGTTCCACTCCTATTCCCCAGGTGCTCTCATTTGTTGACTTCAGTAACCGTAAAAGCCTAGGTTTCATGCATGTTAACAACAGAAGCCTCCTCCCTAAGATAGTTTTTTTCACTGCTTTAGCACACTCCGCCAACCCTGATGTCCTAGCCGTGTCTGAATCCTGGCTTAGGAAGGCCATCAAAAACTCTGATATTTCCATCCCCAACTATAACATTTTCCGCCAAGATAGAACTGCCAAAGGGGGTGGAGTTGCAACTGCTGCAGAGACAGCCTGCAGAGTTCTGTCATGCTATCCAGGTCTGTGCCCAAGCAGTTGGAGCTTCTACTTCTAAAAATCCACCTTTCCAGAATAAGTCTCTCACTGTTGCCGCTTGTTACAGACCCCCCTCAGCCCCCAGCTGCGCCCAGACACCATATGTGAATTAATTGCCCCCCATTTATCTTCAGAGTTTGTATTGTTAGGTGACCTAAACGGGATATGCTTAACTTGTTGGGGCTAGGGGGCAGTATTTACACGGCCGGATAAAAAACGTACCCGATTTAATCTGGTTACTAAACCTACCCAGTAACTAGAATATGCATATACTTATTATATATGGATAGAAAACACCCTAAAGTTTCTAAAACTGTTTGAATGGTGTCTGTGAGTATAACAGAACTCAAATGGCAGGCAAAAACCTGAGAAGGTTTCATGCAGGAAGTGGCCTGTCTGACAAGGTGTTGTTGTTCTTGCTTCTGTTTATTGAAGAGTCAGGATCTTAGCTGTAACGTGACAATTCCTACGGCTCCAATAGGCTCTCAGAGCCCAGGAAAAACCTGAACGATGACGAGGCAGCCTCAGGCTGAAACACATTATCACCTTTTCAAGTGGCCCATCAGAGGACAATGGAATTAGGCGCGTGCCCGATTTGACCCCGTGCAGTATTTTCCTTCGGCTGTTTAGCTAATTGCAGATTCCCGGTCGGAATATTATCACTTTTTTACGAGAATAATGGCATAAAAATTGATTTTAAACAGCGGTTGACATGCTTCGAAGTACGGTAATGGAATATTTAGAATTTTTTTGTCACGTTATGCGCCATGCGCACGACCGTGATTTACCATTCTGATAGTGTCTAGAACGCACGAACAAAACGTCGCTGATGGAACTTAACTATGGATTATTTGGGACCAAACCTACATTTGTTATTGAAGTAGAAGTCCTGGGAGTGCATTCTGACGAAGAACAGGAAAGGTCAGACCATTTTTCTTATAGTAAATGGGATTTTGGTGAAGGCTAAACTGGGTGGGTGTCTAAATAGCTAACCCGTGATGCTGGGCTATCTACTCAGAATATTGCAAAATGTGCTTCATCCGAAAAGCTATTTTAAAATCGGACATATCGAGTGCATAGAGGAGTAATGTATCTATAATTCTTAAAATAATTGTTATGCTTTTTGTGAACGTTTATCGTGAGTAATTTACTAAATTGTTAGTAAATTCCCCGGAAGTTTGCGGGGGTATGCTTTTTCTGAACGTCACATGCTAATGTAAAAAGCTGGTTTTTGATATAAATATGAACTTGATTGAACAGACATGCATGTATTGTATAACATAATGTCCTAGGTGTGTCATCTGATGAAGATCATCAAAGGTTAGTGCTGCATTTAGCTGTCTTCTGGGTTTTTGTGACATTATATGCTAGCTTGAAAAATGGGTGTCTGATTATTTCTGGCTGGGTACTCTGCTGACATAATCTAATGTTTTGCTTTCGTTGTAAAGCCTTTTTGAAATCGGACAGTGTGGTTAGATTAACGAGAGTCTTGTCTTTAAATAGCTGTAAAATAGTCATATGTTTGAGAAATTGAAGTAATAGCATTTCAAACGTTTTGAAAATCGCGCCACAGGATTACACTGGCTGTTACGTAGGTGGGACGAATTCGTCCCGCCGGTCCCATAGAGGTTAACACACCAGCATCCTACAATCTAAGCTAGATGTCCTCAATCTCACCCAAATTGTTATGGAACCTATCAGGTACAACCCCGAATCCTTAAACTTGAGTACCATCATTTACATTTTAGTCATTTAGCAGACACTCTTATCCAGAGCGACTTACAGTAGTGAATGCATAGATTTCATAAATGTTTTCTCCGTACTGGTCCCCCATGAGAATCAAACCCACAACCCTGGCGTTGCAAACACCATGCTCTACCAACTGAGCCACACGGGACAACATAGATATCATCCTGACCAGCCTCCCCTCTAAATAGACCTCTGCTGTCTTCAACCAGGATCTCAGCGATCACTGCCTCATTGCCTGGGTCCGTAATGGGTCTGCTGTCAAACGAACACCCCTCACTGTCAAATGCTCCCTAAAACACTTCAGCGAGCAGACCTTTCTAATCGACCTGGCCCGGGTATCCTGGAAAGATATTGACCTCATTCCGTCAGTAGAGGATGCCTGGTGATTCTTAAAAAGTGCTTTCGTCACCATCTTAAATAAGCATGCTCCATTCAAAAAATTTGGAACCAGGAACAGATATAGGCCTTGGTTCACTCCAGACCTGACTGCCCTTGACCAGCACCAAAATATCCTGTGGCGTACTGAATTAGCCTCGAATAGCCCCCACGATATGCAACTTTTCAGAGAAATTAGGAACCAATAGGCAAAGGATAACATGTTCAAACAGAAATTTGCATGCTGTAGCACAAACTCCAAAAAGTTCTTGGACACTGTAAAGTCCATGGAGAATAAGAGCACCTCCTCCCAGCTGCCCACTGCACTGAGGCTAGGAAACACTGTCACCATTGATGAATCTACGATAATCAAGAATTTCAGTAAGCATTTTTCTACGGTTGGCCATGTTCTCCACCTGGCTACCCCTACCCCGGTCAACAGCTCTGTACCCCCCCAGAGCAACTTGGCCCAAGCCTCCCATATTTCTCCTTCACACAAATCCAGATAGCTGATGTTCTGATAGAGCTGCAAAATCTGGACCCCTACAAATCAGCCGGGCTAGACAATCTGGACCCTCTCTTTCTAAAAAGATCCGTCGCAATTGTTGCAATCCCTATTACTAGCCTGTTCAACCTCCCTTTCGTTTTGTCTGAGATCCCCAAAGATTGGAAAGCTGCTGCGGTCATCCCCCTCTTCAAAGGGGATAACACTCTAGACCCAAACTGTTACAGACCTATATCTATACATTTTTTTACATTTTAGTCATTTAGCAGACGCTCTTATCCAGAGCGACTTACAGTAGTGAATGCATACATTTCATACATTTCTTTTTTTTTCTCCGTACTGGTCCCCGTGGGAAACGAACCCACAACCCTGACGTTGCAAACAACATGCTCTACTAACTGAGCAGCCTATGCTGTCCTGCCTTTCTAAGGTCTTCGAAAGCCAAGTTAACAAACAGATCAGACAATTTCAAATCCCACTGTACCTTCTCCGCTATGCAATCTGGTTTTCCGAGCTGGTCATGGGTGCACCTCTGCCACGCTCAAGGTCCTAAACAATATCATAACCACCATCGATAAAATACAATACTGTGCAGCCGTATTTATAAACCTGGCCAAGGCTTTCGACTCTGTCAATCACAGCATTCTTATCGGCAGACTCAACAGGCTTGGTTTCTCAAATGACTGCCTCGCCTGGTTCACCAACTACTTCTTAGACAGAGTTCAGTGTGTCAAATCGGAGGGGCTGTTGTCCGGACCTCTGGCACTCTCTATGGGGGTGCCACAGTGTTCAATTCTCGGGCCGACTCTTTTCTCTGTATACATCAATGATGTCGCTCTTGCTGCTGGTGATTCTCCGATTCACCTCTACGCAGACGACACCATTCTGTATATTTCTGGCCCTTCTTTGGACACTGTGTTAACTAACCTGCAGACAAGCTTCAATGCCATACAACTCTCCTTCCGTGACTTCCAACTGCTCTTAAATGCAGTAAAACTAAATGCATGCTCTTCAACCAATTGCTGGCCGCAGCTGCCCGCCCACCCGACTAGCATCACTACTCTGGACGGTTCTGACTTAGAATATGTGGACAAATACAAATACCTAGGTGTCTGGTTAGACTAAACTCTCCTTCCAGACTCATATTAAGCATCTCCAATCCAAAATTAAATCTAGAATCAGCTTCCTATTTTGCAACAAAGCATCTTTCACTCATGCTGCCAAACATACCCACATAAAACTGACTATCCTACCGATCCTTTACTTCGGCGATGTCATTTACAAAATAGCCTCCAACATTCTACTCAGCAAATTGGATGAAGTCTATCACAGTGCCATCCGTTTCGTCACCAAAGCCCCATATACTACCCACCACTGCGACCTGTATGCTCTTGTTGGCTGGCCCTCGCTTCATATTCGTCGCCAAACCCACTGGCTCCAGGTCATCTATATGTCTTTGCTAGGTAAAGCCCTGCCTTTTCTCAGCTCACTGGTCACCATAGCAGCACCCACCCATAGCACACGCTCCAGCAGGTATATTTCACTGGTCACCCCCAAAAACCAATTCCCCCTTTGGCCGCCTTTCCTTCCAGTTCTCTGCTACCAATGACTTGAACGAATTGCAAAAATCACTGAAGCTGGAGACCCATATCTCCCTCACCAACTTTAAGCATCAGCTATCAGAGCAGTTTACAGATCTTTGCACCTGTACATAGCCCATCTGTAAATAGCCCATCCAACTCCCTCATCCCCATATTGTTTTGAGTTTTTTTGCTCCTTTATACCCAGTATCGCTACTTGCACCTTCACATTCAAATGCAAATAATTTTATAACATTTTTGACATGCGTTTTTCAGGATTTTTTTGTTGTTTTTCTGTCTCTCACTGTTCAAATAAACCTACCATTAAAATTATAGACTGATAATTTCTTTGTCAGTGGGCAAACGTACAAAATCAGCAGGGGATCAAATACTTTTTCCCCTCACTGTAGCATATGTGTAATGAACACTTTCCAATTGTCACGCTCTGACTTGGAGAGCTGTGTTTTCTCTGTTTAGCTAGGCCAGGGTGTGATAGGTGGGTGGGCATTCTCTGATTGTAAGCCATACTTAGGCAGCCTATTTTTCCTTCGTTTTTTGTGGGTAGTTGTTTTCCGTTTAGTTGTGAGTACCTGACGGAACTGTCTGCTGTCATTTTTGTTTATTTGTAAGTGTTCATTTTTTCATTAAACATCAAGATGAACATACTCCACGCTGCACCTTGGTCTACTTATTTCGATGCCTGTGACAGAACTACCCACCACAAGAAGACAAAGCAGCGTGCACTCTCCAGGAGGAGGAGCGGGACCAAGCACTATGGCTCAGAGGAGTGAACCTGGGAGGAGATCCTAGATGGGGCAGGACCCTGGACAAGGCCTGGGGAGTATCACCGTCCGCAATGGGAGATAGAGGCAGCGAAGACAGAACGGTGATACTGGGAGGAACGGCTAGGCAAGCATCAGGAGGCCGAGAGGCAGCGGCAAAAACATTATTGGGGGGGCACACGGGTAGATTGGCGAAGGCGAGGTTAAGACCTGAGCCAACTCCCCGTGCTTACCGTGGGGAGCGAGTGACCGAGCAAGCACCGTGTTATGTGGTGATACGCACTGTGTCGCCAGTGCATACTCACAGCCCGGTGCGCTCGGTGCAAGCTCCTCACCGTTGCCGTGCTAGAGTTGGCCGGCAGCCAGGGAGAAGTGCACCGGCTCAACGTATCTGGTCTCCAGTGCGTCTCTTCGGCCCAGGTTATCCTGCACCTGCTCTACACACGGTGCCTCTCATTCACCAGCACAGCCCAGTTTGTCCTGTACCAGCGCTCCGCCCTTTCCGGGCTATAGTCAACATTGAGCCAGGACGTGTTGTGGCAGCCCTCAGCGCCAGACCTCCAGTAAGCCTCAAAAGGCCCAGTGTACCCTGTGCCTGCTCCGCGCACTCTCCCTCCAGTGCACCACCATAGCCCAGTACGTCCTGTGCCTGCTCCATGCACTCTCCCTCCAGTGCGCCACCATAGCCCAGTATGTCCTGTGCCTGCTCCTCGCACTCTTCCTCCAGTACGCCTCCATAGCCCAGTACGGCCGGTGCCTGCTTTGAGCACGAGGTCCTCAGTGCGTCTCCCCAGTCTGGTGAGACCGGTTCCAGCTCCTCGTAGGAAGCCTCCAGTGATGATCTATGGTCCGAAGCCTCCAGCGATAATCCATTGCACAAAGCCTCCAGGGATGATCCATGGCCCGGAGCCTGTAGGGATGATCCATGGCCCGGAGTCTGTAGGGATGATCCATGGCCCAGAGTCTGTAGGGATGATCCATGGCACAAAGCCTCCAGTGATGATCCATGGCGCGGAACCAGTAGTGATGATCCATGGCACGGAGCCTGCAGCAAAGGTCCCCAGTCCGGAGCCTCCAGAGACGCTCTCCAGTCCAGAGCCTCCAGCGACGCTCTCCAGTCCGGAGCCTCCAGCGACGCTCCTCAGTCCGGAGTCTTCAGCGGCGGCCTGCAGCCCCGAATCTTCAGCGGCGGTCGGCAGTTCAGAGCCTCCAGCGCTGATCCACGGTCTGTTTCCTCCGGCGACACAGAAGCAGGGGGATAAGCGGGCGTTGTGGTGGCTATGCCCCGAACCAGAGCCGCCGCCAATTATAGATGCCCACCCGGACCCTCCCTAATAGGTTCAGGTTTGCGGCCGCTAGTCCGCACCTTTGGGGGTATACTGTCACGCCCTGACCTAGGAGAGCTGTGTTTTCTCTGTTTAGCTAGGCCAGGATGTGATAGGTGGGCATTCTATGTTTTGGCCGGGTATGGTTTCCAATCAGAGACAGGTGTCTATCGTTGTCTCTGATTGTAAGCCATCCTTAGGCAGCCTGTTTTTCCTTAGTTTTTTTGTGGGTAGTTGTTTTCCGTTTAGTTGTGAGTACCTGACGGAACTGTCTGCTGTCATTTTTGTTCATTTGTAAGTGTTCATTCTTTCATTAAACATCAAGATGAACATATTCCACGCTGCACCTTGGTCTACTCATTTCGACGCCTGTGACACCAATAGCATTATATTGGCAATGGACACTGTCCAACTGCAGTTTAACATGTTAACCTTTTCACAAGTACCAACACACTGGTGTGATCATTTTACAGTGGTCCCTGTAGCATACGATCAAACCGGTGTGATTAGAACGCTTATTTAGAAAGCTTATTTAGAACGGTCAGTTTCGAATGATGCAACAATCAGCATTTGAGCCAGCCACACTGTTTTTTCAGAAAAATTTCGCACAAACACAGTACCTTAAAGTTATTTCCAATGTGAGCAGTTTATTTTTTGATGCAATGTTCAGACATTCACAGAAGTGACTACAGCATAACACAATCATCCAAACCGGAAAAATGTAGGCTAGATTTTTCCTAGCACTAACTGAGGAAAGGTCACGTAACAGAAGTGGTCATATTTGTATAACTCTCGGCCGACATAAACTACAATATGAATTAGCTAATATAATTAACTATTTATAATTAATCACATCACTGGTGTGCTCACCATTGATCGAATTAATTTAGTAAAACTCTAGAAATCAAAAGTAATCCGACGATGGGTAGTTTCTGCGCACTGCCATGCTTTTTTTCTCACAGAAACCAAAGCTAATAAGAGAAGACAAGATGAGTTTGGTCTGTTTATAGAATGCATGTTGAAGAGGGTGTGTCATCTACCATCGTTCACATCCCACCATTCATTTCCAGAAGTTCTCAATAAATGAGTGAACCCTTAATCACCTCATTTTGTTATGACATCTTTGGTCCGACATATGATTAAGTGATAGTGATTTGATACAAGTGGCGCGTGCCGGCAGTCAATCACGTAACCTCTCACTCCCACTCTGAGCCATTCAGTTCTGCTGCGATGCCTGCATTTCGTCAACAATGCTACTGCCATCCTAAATGACCCGTTATACAAAATAAGAAATGTTCTTAGCAGCCTGACATCAGCATTTGGTCAATTCTTTGTGTCATACAAGGACCTATGCATTGATGAGTCCCTGATATTATGGAAAGGTAGGCTCTCCGGGTCCGTGGTGATGACCATGCTGGCTCTTCATCTCGGCAAGGGACACAGTTTGTATGTGGACAATTGGTACAGCAGTCCCACACTCTTCCAGCATCTGCTCTCCAACCGCACAGGGGCCTGTGGCACAGTCAGGTCGAACAGGAAGGGGATGCCGGCATTCAGATGCAGGAAGATGCAGAGAGGGGAAGTGGAGTTCAAGGAGAATGGTCAACAGCCGACAGTGAAGTGGCATGACAAACGAGACGTCCATGTCCTCTCCACTGTCCATACAGCAACCATGTTGGCCACAGGGAAGGTGGACCACCTGACGGGAGAGAGAAAAATCAAACCAGACTGTGAGCTTGACTATAACCTCAAAATGGGGGCAGTGGATAAGGCGGACCTGATAAACAGCTTTGTGGAATGCATTCAGAAAATGTCCAAGTGGAATAAGAAGATATTTTTCCATCTGATCAACACTGCTGCCCTCAATGGCCACATAGTTCACCATCAATTAACAGGTGAGATGATTACTGAACAAGGTATTTTTTGTAATTGGACGTACAGTTCACATACAAATCACATATGCAATTATAGTGACAATATCTCACCCACCTACCCACTGTCTCATCATCCTCTCCCTTCCCTCATCCTCCCCACTCCCCCATAGGTAAAGTAATTACACACCAAAAGTACAGAGAGAACCTCATGAGAGCTGCTGAAGGAGCACCACACCCCTCGGCGCCCATCCACTGGGGGTCGTCCTGCTGCAGACAATCCCCTACGCCTCATTGCACGGCATTTTCCCTGCAAAGTCCCTCAACATGCTGCTCAAGGTAGTCACACACGGAGGCACTGCAAAGTCTGCCTGCCTGGCACCAGGAGAAGTAAGCAGAGGAAGTTGACAAAATACATGCGTTTAGCTTGTGATGCACCTCTATGTATTTCACCATGCTTTGGGGAGTATCATATGCTCAAGCACTATTGAGCACATCTGCAGCAATGAATGACTGACTGACCTGACAGGTGACCTGCCATGATACTATGCCTTTAGAAGTGGGGGGGTGGGGGGGGGGGGTGCAGTTGTTGTTCAGTCAATGCATAAATATGATTTATGGGTTACGCATATTCCGTTTTTTTTTCTTCTAGTAAAACAAGTTTTTGTTGTTGTTCAACCAACCACCACCAATACTGCACTAAAATAGACGACTATTACATATTGGTCTATGTGTTTTCTTGCTGTGTTTTCATCCAGTAAAACTGTTAAGGAGTGTACGCTAGCATACAAAAGCTGGCCTCAATCTTCAGCTCGATAGATGTCCAGCTCCAGTTCCAGTTATGATATTGGCAAATACTGTTTGTGTGTGTGGTTTCTAAAAGTACAGAATAAAGAGGAATTATTAGTAATTAGAAGAGTATATAGCTATATTAGGATATAGCAATAAAACAATATTACAAAGAAGTAACATAATAAACATTGCTATAAAAATAGTATATTGCATTGACAAAATCACAAATTTGAGCTATAACAGTAAGAAATGGTAACTTCGAGCTCCGCAAGGGGGCAAAACAAGGCAGAACAGAGCTATGCTAAATTGGCAAAATGTAAACAAACCATGATCAAATGTTTTATTTATTTAACCTTTATTTAACTAGGCAAGTCATTTCACAACAAATTATTATTTACAACGACGGCCTACACCGGCCAAACTCAGACAACGCAAGGGCAATTGTGTGCCACCCTATGGGACTCCCAATCACGGCCGCTTGTGATACAGCCTGGATTCAAACCAGGGTATCTGTAGTGACGCCTCGAGCACTGAGATGCAGTGCCGTAGACCACTGTGCCACTTGGGAGTCATAAGGCCAGGGTAGCTTCAAAATACAACACAAGCTAATACTTCTCTGACGCAGTTCACATTATTTTACAGAGCTAATAGAAGAATGTAGCTAGCTACACAGTGAGGGAAAAAGTATTTGATCCCCTGCCGATTTAGTTTGTTTGCTCACTGACAAAGAAATTATCAGTCTATAATTTTAATGGTAGGTTTATTTAAACAGTGAGAGACAGAATAACAACAACAAAAAATCAAGAAAAACCCATTTCAAAATGTTATAAAATTATTTGCATTTTAATGAGGGAAATAAGTATTTGACCCCTCTGCAAAACATGACTTAGTACTTGGTGGCAAAACCCTTGTTGGCAATCACAGAGGTCAGACGTTTCTTGTAGCTGGCAGGTTTGCACACATCTCAGGAGGGACTTTGTCCCACTCCTCTTTGCAGATCTTCTCCAAGTCATTAAGGTTTCGAGGCTGACGTTTGGCAACTCGAACCTTCAGCTCCCTCCACAGACTTTCTATGGGATTAAGGTCTGGAGACTGGCTAGGCCACTCCAGGACCTTAATGTGCTTCTTCTTGAGCCACTCCTTTGTTGCCTTGGCCGTGTGTTTTGGGTCATTGTCATGCTGGAATACCCATCCACGACCCATTTTCAATGCCCTGACTGAGGGAAGGAGGTTCTCACCCAAGATTTGACGGTACATGGCCCCGTCCATCGTCCCTTTGATGCGGTGAAGTTGTCCTGTCCCCTTAGCAGAAAAACACCCCCAAAGTATAATGTTTCCACCTCCATGTTTGACGGTGGGCATGGTGTTCTTGGGGTCATAGGCAGCATTCCTCCTCCTCCAAACACTGCGAGTTGAGTTGATGCCAATGAGCTCCATTTTGGTCTCATCTGACCACAACACTTTCACCCAGTTGTCCTCTGAATCATTCAGATGTTCATTGGCAAACTTCAGACAGGCATGCATATGTGCTTTCTTGAGCAGGGGGACCTTGCAGGCGCTGTAGGATTTCAGTCCTTCACGGCGTAGTGTGTTACCAATTGTTTTCTTGGTGACTATGGTCCCAGCTGCCTTGAGATCATGGACAAGATCCTCCCGTGTAGTTCTGGGCTGATTCCTCACCGTTCTCATGATCACTGCAACTCCACGAGGTGAGATCTTGCATGCATCCCCAGGCCGAGGGAGATTGACAGTTATTTTGTGTTTCTTCCATTTTCGAATAATCGCACCAACTGTTGTCACCTTCTCACCAAGCTGCTTGGCAATGGTCTTGTAGCCCATTCCAGCCTTGTGTAGGTCTACAATCTAGTCCCTGACATCCTTGGAGAGCTCTTTGGTCTTGGCCATGGTGGAGAGTTTGGAATCTGATTGATTGATTGCTTCTGTGGACAGGTGTCTTTTATACAGGTAATAAACTGAGATTAGGAGCACTCCCTTTAAGAGTGTGCTCCTAATCTCAGCTCGTTACCTGTATAAAAGACACCTGGGAGCCAGAAATCTTTCTGATTAAGAGGGGGTCAAATACTTATTTCCCTCATTAAAATGCAAATCAATTTTTGACATGTGTTTTTCTGGAGTTTCTGATGTTATTCTGTCTCTCACTGTTCAAATAAACCTACCATTAAACATTGTAAGTGGTGTTACATAGATGCTGTCACGTCCTGACCAGTAAAAGAGGTTGTTTGTTATTGTAGTTTGGTCAGGGCGTGGCAGGGGGTGTTTGTTTTATGTGTTTCGGGGGTTTTGGTATATGTTCTATGTTAGTATATTTCTATGTCCGAGTGTAGTTTTTCTATTTCTATGTTTAGGGTTTTTGTTTGACCTTCAATTGGAGGCAGCTTTTTCTTGTTCCCTCTGATTGGAGGTCCTATTTAGTAGGGGTTTTTCAGCTTGTGTTTGTGGGTGGTTGTTTTCAGTCTATTGTTTTGTACCTGACGGAACTGTTAAGCTGTCGTTCGTGTTCTGTTTACGTGTTCAATAAAAGTTAAAAATGAGCACTCAACCCACTGTGCCTTGGTCTAGTCCCTTCGACGCCCGTTACAGATGCTGTGTTCAAGATGCATTATTCATGGTGTATTTGATGTAGTAAATAAATAAATGATTTATTGATGTATAGATAAGAATTTAAATTTGATGTAACAGGTAAATTAACGTTAGGCCATTGTTTGTGTTTTTATGTTCCATCCCGAAACTAACGTTCTCTGTTCTGTTACTGCTACGGAATTTGTTAATTTACTGTGTGCAATCTAACTTAAGCAGATCTTAGTCTGAGTCATAATTGTTGATGGCAGAGGCTAAGAAAGACAGTAAAGGGACTTTCAAGGGACTTTAGGATTCAAGAACCTCTTTTCAGGTCAAGCAGCCAACGAGGTATTTTGTTCAACCTATAGAACTTTGTTTTATAGTCGCGCCAAGTGCCATTTGTATTGTCGCGCCAAGCGCCATTTGTATTGTTGCGCCGAGCGCCATTTGTATTCCTTTGTTTCAGTACTGTATAATTTATCAACGTTACTGTGTTCATTCAAACATATAGTTCTCACGGCGTGACGTGGATGCATCGGAGAAAAAGACGTGCAAGGCAATAAACGCCGTTTCAAGGAACCAACCAACCTGTGTCTGTTGTCGTGAAGAGAGCTACAAAAATGATAGACTGATAATTTCTTTGTCAGTGGGCAAATGTACAAAATCAGCAGGGGATCAAATACTTTTTTCCCTCACTGTAAGCACGATTGAATATAACACCATAAAGGTTTTGAAATAAATAATGTCACCTCGCGTGTCCTCGGTTATAAGGAATATACACAAATATATTATGCTCCATACATACAGTAAGCTACAGTAGAAAAGACAGAAACTATTACCCTAACTATTACTGTTTCCCTTTCTGTGATGATTTAAGCCAGCCCATTTGTGGATTTCAGCCCTATTTGATGGTAAAGTTCATACCTCCCCTTTAGGATATGAACTCAATCTTTTCATGTTCATATCTGAAGAGGTACAGGTAACCCTGAATACGTGGCAAATGGAATTTTGAAAATTGCCTGCACAGAAGCAGAGCAAAATGGCGCCGGAAGAAATGGCAGCAATTGTGCTATTATGTGGTTTTTTGTTGTTGCTTTATTTGTAAATTATTTTGTACATAATGTTTCTGCAACCGTATCTTACGGCAAAAATGAGCTTCTGGATATCAGGACAGCGATCACTCACCTCAGATTAGACGAAGATTTTTTCTTCAACAAGCAAGACGTACAGGACATTCTCAAAACACCCGACAGGGCCAACTTCCCCGTTATTTGCAAGAGGAAGCGACGCAGGTACAGAGGACAAAGAGCCTGATGCCTGGTCAGGACCCGGAAAAGGTGAGTGGGAAAGCTGCCGTTACCGTCAATACTACTCGCCAATGTGCAATCATTGGACAATAAACTACACGAGGTACGATCACGAATATCCTACCAACGGGACATCAAAAACTGTAATATCCTATGTTTCACGGAATCGTGGCTGAATGACGACATGGATATTCAGCTAGCGGGATATACGCTGCACCGGCAAGATAGAACAGCACACTCTGGTAAGACGAGGGGGGGTGGTCAGTGCATATTTGTAAACAACACCTGGTGCACAAAATCTAAGGAAGTCTCTAGATTTTGCTCGCCTGAAACAGAGTATATTGTGATAAATTGCAGACCGCACTACTTGCCGAGAGGGTTTTCAGCTATACTTTTCGTGGCTGTTTATTTACCACCACAGACAGATGCCGACACTAAGACCACACTCAGCCAGCTGTATAAGGAAATAAGCAAACAGGAAACCACTTACCTAGAGGCAGCGCTCCTAGTGGCCAGAGACTTTAATGCAGAGAAACTTAAATCAGTCCTACCAAATTTCCATCAACGTGTTACATGTGCAACCAGAGGGAAAACAAGTCTTTATCACCTGTACTCCACACATAGAGACGCGTACAAAGCTCTCCCTCGCCCTCCATTTGGTAAATCCGACCACAACTCTATCCTCCTGATTCCTACTTACAAGCAAAAGTTAATGCAGGAAGCACCAGTGACTCGGTCTATAAAAAAGTGGTCAGATGAAGCAGATGCTAAACTACAGGACTGTTTTGCTATCACAGACTGGAACATGTTCCGGGATTCTTCCGATGCCATTGAGGAGTACACCGCATCAGTCACTGGCTTTATCAATAAGTGCATCGAGGACGTCGTCCCCACAGTGACTGTACGTACATACCCCAACCAGAATCAAATCAAATCAAATGTATTTATGTAGCCCTTCTTACATCAGCTGATATCTCAAAGTGCTGTACAGAAACCCAGCCTAAAACCCCAAACAGCAAGCAATGCAGGTGTAGAAGCACGGTGGCTAGGAAAAACTCCCTAGAAAGGCCAAAACCTAGGAAGAAACCTATAGAGGTACCATGCTATGAGGGGTGGCCAGTCCTCTTCTGGCTGTGCCGGGTGGAGATTATAACAACACTTGGGCTAAATGTTCAAATGTTCATAAATGACCAGCAATGTCAAATAATAATAATCATAGTAGTTGTCGAGGGTGCAACAAGTCAGTAACACAAGAGTAAGTGTCAGTTGGCTTTTTCATAGCTGATCTTTGAGAGTATCTCTACCGCTCCTGCTGTCTCTAGAGAGTTGAAAACAGCAGGTCTGGGACAGGTAGCACGTCCGGTGAATAGGTTAGGGTTCCAGCAGGTCTGGGACAACAGGTCTGGGACAGGTAGCACGTCCGGTGACCAGGTCAGGGTTCCATAGCTGCAGGCAGAACAGTTGGAACTGGAGCAGCAGCACGGCCAGGTGAACTGGGGACAGCAAGGAGTCATCAAGCCAGTAGTCCTGAGGCATGGTCCTAGGGCTCAGGTCCTCCGAGAGAGAAAGAAAAAGAAAGAGAGAATTAGAGAGAGCATATTTAAATTCACACAGGACACCGGAAAAGACAAGAGAAATACTCCAGATGTGACAGACTGACCCTAGCCCCCCGACACATAAACTACTGCAGCATAAATACTGGAGGCTGAGACAGGAGGGGTCGGGAGACACTGTGGCCCCATCCGATGAAACCTCCGGACAGGGCCAAACAGGTAGGATATAACCCCACCCACTTTGCCAAAGCACAGCCTCCACACCACTAGAGGGATATCTCCAACCACCAACATACCATCCCGGGACAAGGCCGAGTATAGCCCACAAAGATCTCCGCCACGGCACACCCCAAGGGGGGGGCACCAACCCAGACAGGAAGACCACGTCAGTGACTCAACCCACTCAAGTGACGCACCCCTCCCAGGGACGGCATGGAAGAACACCAGTAAGCCAGTGACTCAGCCCCCGTAATAGGGGTAGAGGCAGAGAATCCCAGTGGAAGGAGGGGAAACCGGCCAGGCAGAGACAGCAAGGGCGGTTCGTTGCTCCAGCCTTTCCGTTCACCTTCACACCCCTGGGCCAGACTACACTTAATCATAGGACCTACTGAAGAGATGTGTCTTCAGTAAAGACTTAAAGGTTGAGACCGAGTCTGCGTCTCTCACATGGGTAGGCAGACTATTCCATAAAAATGGAGCTCTATAGGAGAAAGCCCTGCCTCCAGCTGTTTGCTTAGAAATTCTAGGAACAATTAGGAGGCTTGCGTCTTGTGACCGTAGCGTACGTTTAGGTATGTACGGCAGGACCAAATCGGAAAGATAGGTAGGAGAAAGCCCATGTAATGCTTTGTAGGTTAGCAGTAAAACCTTGAAATCAGCCCTTGCCTTAACAGGAAGCCTATTATTTAGTGCTTTATCCGGGTAGCCGGAAAGTAGAGCATTGCAGTAGTCCAACCTAGAAGTAACAAAGGCATGGATTAATATTTCTGCGTCATTTTTGGACAGAAAGTTTCAGATTTTTGCAATGTTACGTAGATGGAAAAAAGCTGTCCTTGAAACAGTCTTGATATGTTCTTCAAAAGAAAGATCAGGGTCCAAAGTAACGCCGAGGTCCTTCACAGTTTTATTTGAGACGACTGTACAACCATCCAGATTAATTGTCAGATTCAACAGAAGATCTATTTGTTTCTTGGGACCTAGAACAAGCATCTCTGTTTTGTCCGAGTTTAAGAGTAGAAAGTTTGCAGCCATCCACTTCCTTATGTCTGAGACACAGGCTTCTAGCGAGGGTAATTTTGGGGCTTCACCATGTTTCATTGAAATGTACAGCTGTGTGTCATCCGCATAGCAGTGAAATTTAACATTATGTTTTCGAATGACATCCCCAAGAGGTAAAATATATAGTGAAAACAATAGTGGTCCTAAAACGGAACCTTGAGGAACACCGAAATACAGTTGATTTGTCAGAGGACAAACCATTCACAGAGACAAACTGATATCTTTCCAACAGATAAGACCTAAACCAGGCCAGAACTTGTCCATGTAGACCAATTTGGGTTTCCAATCTCTCCAAAAGAATGTGGTGATCGATGATATCAAAAGCAGCACTAAGATCTAGGAGCACGAGGACAGACGCAGAACCTCGGTCTGACATCATTAAAAGGTCATTTACCACCTTCACAAGTGCAGTCTCAGTGCTATGATGGGGTCTAAAACCAGACTGAAGCGTTTCGTGTACATTGTTTATCTTCAGGAAGGCAGTGAGTTGCTGCGCAACAGCTTTTTCTAAATTTTTTGAGAGGAATGGAAGATTCGATATATAGGCCGATAGTTTTTTATAATTTCTGGGTCAAGATTTGGCTTTTTCAAGAGAGGCTTTATTACTGCCACTTTTAGTGAGTTTGGTACACATCCGGTGGATAGAGAGACGTTTATTATGTTCAACATAGGAGGGCCAAGCACAGAAAGCAGCTCTTTCAGTAGTTTAGTTGGAATAGGGTCCAGTATGCAGCTTGAAGGTTTAGAGGCCATGATTATTTTCATCATTGTGTCAAGAGATATAGTACTAAAGCACTTTAGTGTCTCCCTTGATCCTAGGTCCTGGCAGGGTTGTGCAGACTCAGGACAACGGAGCTTTGGAGGAATACGCAGATTTAAAGAGGAGTCCGTAATTTGCTTTCTAATGATCATGATCTTTTCCTCAAAGAAGTTCATGAATTCATCACTGCTGAAGTGAGAGCCATCCTCTCTTGGGGAATGCTGCTTTTTAGTTAACTTTGCGACAGTATCAGAAAGAAATTTTGGATTGTTCTTATTTTCCTCAATTAAGTTGGAAAAATAGGATGATCGAGCAGCAGTGAGGGCTCTTCGATACTGCACGGTACTGTCTTTCCAAGCTAGTCGGAAGACTTCCAGTTTGGTGTGGCGCCATTTCCGTTCCAATTTTCTGGAAGCTTGCTTCAGAGCTCGTGTATTTTCTGTATACCAGGGAGCTAGTTTCTTATGACAAATGGTTTTAGTTTTTAGGGGTGCAACTGCATCTAGGGTATTGCGCAAGCCATCGATTACAGGCAACATTCAAACTGAGCTAAAGGGTAGAGCTGCCGCTTTCAAGGTGCGGGACTCTAACCCGGAAGCTTACAAGAAATCTTGCTATGCCCTGCGACGAACCATCAAACAGGCAAAGCGTCAATACAGGGCTAAGATTGAATCCTACTACACCGGCTCCGATGCTTGTCTTATGTGGCAGGGCTTGCAAACTATTACAGACTACAAAGGGAAGCACAGCCGCGAGCTGCCCAGTGACTTGAGCCTACCAGATGAGCTAAGTCACTTCTATGCTCGCTTCAAGGCAAACAACACTGAGGGATGAATGAGAGCATCAGCTGTTCCGGACGACTGTGTGATCACGCTCTCCGTAGCCGACGTGAGTAAGACCTTTAAACAGGTCAACATACACAAGGCTGCGGGGCCAGATGGATTACCAGGACGTGTGCTCCGGGCATGTGCTGACCAACTGGCAGGTGTCTTCACTGACATTTTCAACATGTCCCTGATTGAGTCTGTAATACCAAAATGTTTCAAGCAGACCACCATAGTCCCTGTGCCCAAGAACACAAAGGCAACCTGCCTAAATGACTACAGACCCGTAGCACTTACATCCGTAGCCATGAAGTGCTTTGAAAGGTTGGTAATGGCTCACATCAACACCATTATCCCAGAAACCCAAGAAACCACTCCAATTTGCATACTGCTGAAACAGATCCACAGATGATGCAATCTCTATTGCACTCCACACTGCCCTTTCCCACCTGGACAAAAATAACACTTATGTGAAAATGCTATTCATTGACTACAGGTCAGCGTTCAACACCATAGTACCCTCAAAGTTCATCACTAAGCGAAGGATCCTGGGACTAAACACCTCCCTCTGCAACTGGATCCTGGACTTCCTGACTGTCCGCCCCCAGGTGGTGAGGGTAGGTAGCAACACATCTGCCACGCTGATCCTCAACACTGGAGCTTCCCAAGGGTGCGTGCTCAGTCCCCTCCTGTACTCCCTGTTCACCCACGACTGCATGGCCAGGCACGACTCCAACAACATCATTAAGTTTGCAGATGACACAACAGTGGTATGCCTGATCACCGACAATGACGAGACAGCCTATAGGGAGGAGGTCAGAGACCTGGCCGGGTGGTGCCAGAATAACAACATATCCCTCAACGTAACCAAGACTAAGGAGATGATTGTTGACTACAGGAAAAGGAGGACCGAGCATGCCCCCATTCTCATCGATGGGGCTGTAGTGGAGCAGGTTGAGAGCTTCAAGTTACTTGGTGTCCACATCAACAACAAACTAGAATGGTCCAAACACACCAAGACAGTTGTGAAGAGGGCACGACAAAGCCTTGGCATGGGTCCTGAGATCCTCAAAAGATTCTACAGCTGCAACATCGAGAGCATCCTGACCGATTGCATGGTACGTCAATTGCTAGGCCTCTGACCGCAAGGCACTACGGAGGGTAGTGCGTACGGCCCAGTACATCACTGGGGCTAAGCAGCATGCCATCTAGGACCTCTACACCAGGCGGTGTCAGAAGAAGGCCCTAAAAATTGTCAACGACCCCAGCCACCCCAGTCATAGACTGTTCTCTCTACTACCGCATGGCAAGCTGTACCGGAGTGCCAAGTCTAGGACAAAAAGGCTTCTCAACAGTTTTTACCCCCAAGCCATAAGACTCCTGAACAGGTAACCAAATGGCTACCCGGACTATTTGCATTGTGTGTCCTGCAACCCCTCTTTTTATGCTGCTTCTACTCTCTGTTTATCATATATGCATAGTCACTTTAACTATACATTCATGTACATACTACCTCAATTGGGCTGACCAACCAGTGCTCCCGCAAATTGGCTAACTGGGCTATCTGCATTGTGTCCCACCCACCAACAGGCAACCCCTCTTTTACGCTACTGCTACTCTCTGTTCATCATATATGCATAGTCACTTTAACCATATCTACATGTACATTCTACTTCAATCAGCCTGACTAACCGGTGTCTGTATGTAGCCTCGCTAATTTACAGCCTCGCTACGGTATATCCTGTTAGGGATGGGGGGCAGTATTTTCACGGCCGGATAAAAAACGTACCCGATTTAATCTGGTTATTACTCCTGCCCAGAAACTAGAATATGCATATAATTGTTTGATTTGGATAGAAAGCACCCTAAAGTTTCTAAAACTGTTTGAATGGTGTCTGAGTATAACAAAACTCATATGGCAGGCCAAAACCTGAGAAGATTCTATATGGGAAGTACCCTGTCTGACCATTTCTTGGCCTTCTGTAGCCTCTTTATCGAAATTACAGGATCTCTGCTGTAACGTGACATTTTCTAAGGCTCCCATAGCCTCTCTGAAGGCGCCAGAAAGTGGAATGATAACTCTGCAGTCTCTGGGCGAAAAACAGTAGGGGTTTTGGAGAGTGGTACTTCTGAGAACAATGACACTGGCGCGCGCATGCATGTGAAGAGTCCATTTTCTTATTTCAGTGTTTGAACGGATACGTCTCCCGGTTGGAATATTATCGCTAATTTATGAGAAAAAAAACGCATAAAAATTGATTTTAAACAGCGTTTGACATGCTTCGAAGTACGGTAATGGAATATGTAGATTTTTTTTGTCACGAAACGCGCCGGCGGATAGTGATTTGAACGCACAAACAAAACTGAGCTATTTGGATATAATTATGGATTATTTGGAACCAAAACAACATTGGGTGTTGAAGTAGAAGTCCTGGGAGTGCATTCTGACAAAGAACAGCAAAGGTAATCCAATTTTTCTTATAGTAAATCTGAGTTTTGTGAGTGCCAAACTTGGTGGGTGTCAAAATAGCTAGCCGTGATGGCCGGGCTATCTACTCAGAATATTGCTAAATGTGCTTTCACATCGGACACCGCGATTGCATAAAGGAGTTCTGTATCTATAATTCTTTAAATAATTGTTATGTTTTTTGTGAACGTTTATTGTGAGTAATTTAGTAAATTCACCGGAAGTTTTCGGTGGGTATGCTAGTTCTGAACAAAACATGCTAATGTAAAAAGCTGGTTTTTGATATAAATATGAACTTGATTGAACAAAACATGCATGTATTGTATAACATAATGTCCTAGGAGTGTCATCTGATGAAGATCATCAAAGGTTAGTGCTGCATTTAGCTGTGGTTTTGTTTTTTGTGACATATATGCTAGCTTGAAAAATGGGTGTGTGATTATTTCTGGCTGGGTAGTCTCCTGACACAATCTAATGTTTTGCTTTCGTTGTAAAGCCTTTTTAAAATCAGACAATGTGGTTAGATAAAGGAGAGTCTTGTCTTTAAAATGGTGTAAAAAAGTCATATGTTTGAAAAATGTGAGTTTTTGCATTTTTTTGGTATTTGTAATTCGCGCCACGCCCTATCATTGGATATTGGTGAGGCGTTCCGGTAGCTGAACGTCTGTCCCTAACAGGATATAGTCTGTCTTCTTACTGTTGTTTTATTTCTTTACCTACCCATTGTTCACCTAATACCTTTTTTGCACTATTTGTTAGAGCCTGTAAGTAAGAATTTCACTGTAAGGTCTATATACCTGTTGTATTTGGCGCACGTGACAAATACATTTTGATATGATTTGATTTGATTAGAGCATAACCTTTAAACCCATGTTATCCTTAGGGAGAAACTCAGATGTGTCAACCTACATGAACCGGCGAGAGCAGTCCGAAAACTCTGTATCTTATCCACCCCAACCTCCCCCCGACGACCCCATCAAAAACGGTGTGTCTCTGTGTGACCCAGAGGCCGCAATATGTCAAAAGCATGTCGAAATCACTGCTAGCCAGGCTTCATTCCGGGCCTACTTTTTGAATGGTCGCTGCAGTCTGACCGAGTCAGCTACGGTCTAGTGGGGCACCTCGTTGAACTCGGCACAGCCTAGAGACTATGGTGATGCAATTTGTTTCTATTTCAGTGATGGTTTTAGCCTGTCGGTTTTTGTGATTTCAACCAGTAATCCAATTTTATCATAAGAGAGAAACTCAGATGTGTCAAAAAATGTGCATTAACTCAAAGAGCGTTGAGGCCTTGACGCCATCTTGTTTCTGGGCTAAAAGTACATTTAGCCACCTTTGAGCTCAACGAGTTGCACCTTGGAAGTCTTCTCCATTTATGAGAAACGGCATTGTCCATTTGGTACAACAGCAAAAAGCCCCCCCAAAATAAAATGATATCGTGGAAACCGAGTGTCCTGGAAATGTAATTTTTTGACTTCCCGGAAGACCAGACCTTGGGGGGGGGGGCAACCTGAGGTTGTCGGCCTATTTTAATAGCCCCCCCTGTAAGTTAGTAAGGGACCGTCCATTTGCCCTATGGAAATCCTCATCAATCATCCTTGAGCTGCCACATGTGCCCCTTCATGTATGGGAATTTTTAGGGTTGGGTTTTTCTTGTAACTAATTTCTGTGTTCTTTTCATGTGCTGTTCTATGAAACCAATTTCTGTGTTCATGCAATTGGTTGACTGAACAAATCCTTCTCTTTTCAGTAGCTGCAATTTGGCAGTACACCCAGATATCTCAGAAATCTCAGTTTCAAGGTCTCAGCTTAGAGAGATGCCTCGTGAGGTGTTTGTCTGTCACATGTTATTAAACAGTATTGGTCGGTCACATGAATGAAACAAAACAGTAATGATTCATTAATTATGCTAAATCATGCAAATATAACTTGTCTGTGTATAGCCGTATACAAGACAACTGCTGGGTCTGCCCAGGGAGAGCTCCTGATTGACATGTGTCCTATGGTGTATTGAGTTGGTTGGAACCTCTCCAGTGCCCTGCCAGTAAACAATTATTAATTTAAGATGCAAGATATGTAAGAATTTTTCCACAACAGATCCTTAATTAAAACCTGCTCCAGAGCGCTCAGGACCTTGGAATGGGACGGAGGTTCACCTTCCAACAGGTCAACGACCCTAGGCACACAGCCAAGACAACGCAGGAGTGGCTTTGGGACAAGTTTCTAACTAAATGTCCTTAAGTGGCCCAGTAAGAGCCTGGACTTGAACCCGATTGAACATCTCTGGAGAGACCTGAAAATAGCTGTGCAGCAACGCTCCCCATCCAACATGACAGAGCTTGAGAGGATGTGCAGAGAAGAATGGGAGAAACTCCCCAAATACAGGTGTGCCAAGCTTGTAGCGTCATACCCAAGAAGACTCGAGGCTGTAATCGCTGCCAAAGGTGCTTTAACAAAGTACTAAGTAAAAGGTCTGAATACTTATGTAAATGTTATATTTCAGTTTATTTTTAATACATTTGCAAACATTTCTAAAAACCTTTTTTTGCTTTGTCCTTTTGGGTTATTGTGTGTAGATTCATGCGGGAAAAAAACAATATATGACATTTTATAATAAGGCTGTAACGTAAGAAAATGTGGAATAAGTAAAGGGGTATGAATACTTTCCGAAGGCACTGTAGGCCTATATCTTTTCTTGGACTTTTTTCCTCCAGTAAAACTGTAAAGGAGTGTATGATCAAGTAGTATGTTGCGAGCATACAAAAGCTGGCCTCAATATTCAGCAAGAAATATGTCAAATTCCAGTTATGGTGTATTTATTAGACTGTTTAAAATGTAGACATTCCAAAGGTGCGCATTGGCGTATAATATAAATGCGCTAAGTCCCGGTGAAGCTTGTGCTAACAGCCGGTTCTCTGTGTTGTACCAGCAAGGGGCCCCAGGGGCCCTGTGGTAGGATGTCTTGTACAGGTACCTCCCATGCCTGACCCCATAAGGACAGTAGACAGGGTCCTGGACTTGCCTCGTGTGCTCTACCACCTGGACAAGGTGGGCTTAGTGAAGGCTGCTCTCTTACCCAAGTATTTGCTATTAGTAAAACTATTAGTAGAGCATTGAATCATAGAATTAAGATATTACCTCGCTCCCAAAGCTATACTCAGCAAAAAAAGAAACGTCCCTTTTCAGGACTCTGTCTTTTTTTAAACAATTAATGAACATGCACCTGTGGAACGGTCGTTAAGACACTAACAGCTTACAGACGGTAGGCAATTAAGGTCACAGTTATGAAAACGTAGGACACTAAAGAGGCCTTTCTACTGACTCTGAAAAACAACAAAAGAAAGATGCCCAAGGTCCCTGCTCATCTGCGTGAAGGTGCCTTAGGCATGCTGCAAGGAGGCATGAGGACTGCAGATGTGGCCAGTGCAATAAATTGCAATGTCCGTACTGTGAGACACCTAAGACAACGCTACAGGGACAGGACGGACAGCTGATCATCCTTGCAGTGGCAGACCACGTATAACAACACCTGCACAGGATCAGTACAGCCGAATATCACACCTGCGGAACAAGTACAGGATGGCAACAACAACTGCCCAAGTTACACCAGGAACTCACAATCCCTCTATCAATGCTCAGACTGTCCGCAATAGGCTGAGATAGGCTGGACTGAGGGCTTGTAGGCCTGTTGTAAGGCAGGTCCTCACCAGACATCACCGGCAACAACGTCACCTATGGGCACAAACCCACCGTCACTGGACCAGACAGGACTGGCAAAAAGTGCTCTTCACTGACGAGACGCGGTTTTGTCTCACCAGGGGTGATGGTCGGATTTCCGTTTATCGTCGAAGAAATGAGCGTTACATCGAGGTCTGTACTCTGGAGCGGGATCGATTTGGAGGTTGAGGGTCCGTCATGGTCTGGGGCGGTGTGTCGCAGCATCATCGGACTGAGCTTGTTGTCATTGCAGGCAATCTCAACGCTGTGTGTTACAGGGAGACATCCTCCTCCCTCATGTGGTACCCTTCCTGCAGGCTCATCCTGACATGACCCTCCAGCATGACAATGCCACCAGCCATAATGCTCGTTCTGTGCATGATTTCCTGCAAGACAGGAATGTCAGTGTTCTGCAATGGCCAGTGAAGAGCCTGGATCTCAATCCCATTGAGCACGTCTGGGACCTGTTGGATTTGAGGGTGAGGGCTAGGGCCATTCCCCCCAGAATGTCCGGGAAGTTGCAGATGCCTTGGTGGAAGAGTGGGCTAACATCTCACAGCAAGAACTGCCAAATCTGGTGCAGTCCATGAGGAGGAGATGCACTGCAGTACTTAATGCAGCTGGTGGCCACACCAGATACTGACTGTTACTTTAGATTTCTACCCCCCCTCCCCCTTTATTCAGGGACACATTATTCCATTTCTGTTAGTCACATGTCTGTGGAACTTGTTCAGTTTATGTCTCAGTTGTTGAATTTTGTTATGTTCATAAAAATATTTACACATGTTAAGTTTGCTGAAAATAAACTCAGTTAAAAGTGAGAGGACGTTTCTTTTTTTGCTGAGTTTATTTAGCCTTGGGGTATTGTTGTGCAACACAATATCTGGTAAAAAGTAGCTAAAACACAATTTGATTGTCATCTGAAGAGTTGCCTTTGCCCATAATTAGAGTATCCCAAGTGGAAGCAGTGTGGCGCAAGGAGTTATCCAAACAGAGGAAGAGAGCTGTTGCGGCCTGCGTTAGAATGGCTCATCCCTACCCAGGTATCCCTTTAACCTCAACTAGTGAATGATTAGTATAAGGTTTAATAGAAAATATATGGCTGTTGATCCCATGGTCCGATGCGTACAAGAACTGAACACAGTTTCATTTACTGTACCAATAGACCACAGTAAACAGTGGTCCGCTTGGTAAGTACAGAGAGAATATGAAACGGCAGAGCAGTGTTACATGGTGATTGGGATGCACCTTAAAACCCAGAGATGAGTCCATTTATCATATCCCTGTCAGACAGGTTATACAGTATGAACATAGCAACATTAGCATAGGAAAGGCTCATGGGTTTGTACAGTGATATGACTTCTAGGTTTACATACAGCTAGTTATATAAGCTAGCAGCCCCAAGGCAATTTTCCACCATCTGGCCAATATAAAGGGTGCCTGAGTTAGATGAAATAAGAAGCTTATGAGCATAATCATAACTCATTCCTTCCCTCTATCCTTCTCTGTCTCTCTCTCTCTCTTGTATGCTTCCCTTACCTCCTCTGTACCTCTTCTATAGGCACTGGGCCGTCAACCTCTTTCTACAGGGCTATGCCAAGACCTGGATCTCTGCTGATGGTCACTCCTTTGAGGAAAAGTTAGTTGAAGATTTGGCTGTAAGTGTCAGTGTGAGCATTCAACAGGCAACAGTGTGAAAGTTCAATTTAACTCATTATTTCGCCTTTGTATGACTCTTTCACACAGTCAAATTATAGCTATACATTCATGTTATCCGTTTTCTGGTGAATCATTACTCTTTTTATTCATTGTTTGATTTTTACCTAGTGATTAATTTTGAGGGCCCTATTATTTGTGTTGTCATTGTCACTTTGAGTTCAATTATACCTTTCTTACTCTCCATGGAGGAATGATTGGGGGGAAATAACATGACAAAGATTAATTCCCAGACACTTCCGGCACCTATTGTAACAACTAATCAGAGTGGCTTTTAAGGGATGGGTGGCAGAATTGACATGTAGGGTATGGTCTGAGGGGGGTTATCTTAAATAAACCCAAAGCACTTGTCTTTTCCTACTAGCACTGACTTTGCTGATATCTACTTTGCTGAAAGAAAATGTACTTGCTACGATTGTGATACGTCGTTGTCTCACCTAGCTATCTTAAGATGAACGCACTAATGTACATGATATATACTGTACAAAAGTGTGTGGACACCCCTTCAAATTTGTGGATTTGGCTATTTCAGCCACACCAGTTGCTGACAGGTGTATAAAATCGAGCAAACAGCCATGCAATCTCCATAGACAAACGTTGGCAGTAGAATGGACTTACTGAAGAGCTCAGTGACTTTCAACGGGGCACTGTCATAGGATGACACCGTTCCAACAAGTGAGTTGGTCTAATTACCCAACATCCGTGCCCGACCTCACTAATGCTCTTCTGGCTGAATGGAAGCAAGTCCCCGCAGCAATGTTCCAACATCTAGTGGAAGGCCTTCCCAGAAGAGTGGAGGCTGTTATAGCAAAGGGGGAACCAGCTCCATATTTATGTCCATGAATGAGTTGTTCAACAAGCAGGTGTCCACATACTTTTTGTCATGTAGTGAGAGTCACTCTGGATAACAGCGTCTGCTAGATGACTAGAATGTAAATATAAAATGTTTTTAAAAATGTAGCCACGCCATAGACGTGGGTGTCTATGGATAGTCAGTTTGACGCACATGTACAGAGTGGGTGTTGGGATGAGTGGTGTGTTTACATTTCAGACTGCCAGAGCATTCTGAGAGAGAGGAGAAAGGGGAGGGAGAGGACGGTGACAAGCAGATTGATCTGCTCCTGCCACTCACCACACTGTTCAGAAATACTTTCTTATTGGTCATTTTCCAACAATGAGTTAAAGAATATTTTTTTTTAATATATAAAATAGAAATAGTGACTTGAGGAATAAATACACAAAATAGATGGCATCATGAGGAATGAAAAGTATGTTGCTATATTGAAGCAACATCTCAAGACAACAGTCAGGAAGTTAAAGCCTGGTCGCAAATGGGTCTTCAAATGGTTAATGACCCAGAGCATACTTCCAAAGTTGTGGCAAAATGGCTTAAGGACAACAAAGTCAAGGTATTGGAGTGGCCAGCACAAAGCCCTGACCTCAATTCTATAGAACATTTGTGGGCAGAACTGAAAAAGCGTGTGTGAGCAAGGAGGCCTACAAACCTGACTCAGTTACACCAGCTCTGTCAGGAGGATTGGGCCAAAATTCACACAAATTATTGTGGGAAGCTTGAGGATGGCTACCCGACTCGTTTGACCCAAGTTAAACAACTTAAAGGCAATGCTACCAAATACTAATTGAGTGTATGTAAACTTCTGACACACAGGGAATGTGATGAAAGAAATAAAAGCTGAAATAAATCATTCTCTCTACTATTATTTTGACATTTCACATTCTTAAATAAAGTGTTGATCCTAACTGACCTAAGACAGGGAACTTTTACTCGGGTTAAATGTCAGGAATTGTGAAAAACTGAGTTTAAACGTATTTGGCTGAGGTGTATGTAAACTGTCAACTGTACATAATTATTCAGACCCTTTGCTATGAGACTCGAAATTGACCTCAGATGCATCCTGTTTCCATTGATCATCCTTGAGACGTTACTGAAACTTGTTTGGTGTCCATCTGTGGTAAATTCAATTGATTTGACTTGATTTGGAAAGACACACACTTGTCTATGTAAGGTCCCACAGTTAATAGTGCATGTCAGAGCAAAAACCAAGCCATGAGTTCGAAGGAATTGTCCGTAGAGCTCCGAGACAGGATTGTGTCGAGGCACAGATCTGGGGAAGGGTACCAAAACGTTTGATTGAATGTCCCCAATTACACAGTATCCTCTATCATTCTTAAATGGAAGAAGTTTAGAACCACCAAGACTCCTCCAAGAGCTGGCCGCCTGGCCAAACTGAGCAATCGGGGAAGAAGAGTCTTTGTCAGGGAGGTGACCAAGAACCCAATAGTCACTCTGACAGAGCTCTAGAGTTCCTCTGTGGAGATGGGAGAAACCTCCAGAAGGACAATGATCTCTGCAGCACTCCACCAATCAGGTCTTTATGGTAGAGTGGCCAGACGGTATGCCACTCCTCAGTAAAAGGCACATGAAATGCTGCTTGGAGTTTGCCAAAAAGCAAATAAAGACTATCAGACAATGAGAAACAAGATTCTCTAGTCTGATGAAACCAAGATTGAACTCTTTGGCCTGAATGCCAAGCGTTACGTCTGGAGGAAACCTGGCACAATCCCTATGGTTAGCATGGTGCTGACAGCATCATGCTGTGGGGAAGTTTTTCAGTGGCATGGACTGGGAGACTAGTCAGGATTGAGGGAAAGATAAACGGAGCAAAATACAGAGATATCCTAATGAAAACCTGCTCCAGAGCACTCAGGACCTCAGACTGAGGTGAAGGTTCACCTTGCAACAGGACAACGACACTAAGCACACAGCCAAGACAATTGAGGAGTGGCTTCGGGACAAGTCTCTGAAGGTCCTTGAGTGGCCCAGCCAGAGCCCGGCCTTGAACCCGATCTAACATCTCTGCAGTGACCTGAAAATAGCTGTGCAGTGACGCTCCTCATCCAACCTGACAGAGTTTGAGAGGATCTACAGAGAAGAATGGGAGAAACTCCAAATACAGGTGTGCCAAGCTTGTAGCGTCATACCCAAAAAGACTCAAGGCTGTAATCGCTGCAAAAGGTGCTTCAACAAAGTACTTTGTGAAGGGTCTGAATACTTAAGTAAATGTGATATTTCAGTTTTGTTTAAAATATATTATCAAAAATGTCTAAAAACTAGTTTTTGCTTTGTCATTATAGGGTTCCGTGTGAAGATTGATGAGGGAAAAAAACTACTTAATCCATTTTAGAAAAAGGCTGTAACGTAACAAAATGTGGGAAAAGTTAAGGGGTCTGAATACTTTCTGAAGGCACTATACTTGTTATGCTTTTAAAATACATTGCATAACAATACACCAGACTTGAGGGTTCACTGGTAATGATATAACACGTAGGTATGTACATGCATGCACGACCTCAGCAACATGTTTAGTTTGAATAAGATCGCTCAACCCATTAATTATAAGAGCTGCGTATCCCCCATGGACTGTACTATACCCCAGCGTTGTTAAGTAGTTAAGTCAATTGGCTCCTCCTCCTTTTTCTCCAGTGCTTTATGTTCCACAAGTACGTGGGCGTGCGAGTGGGCGGTGGCATCGGTGACGAGATTCAGGACCCGGCCGGGGACAAGTTTGAGGTGGTCACGATCATCTTTGACTTCACCTTCTTCATCATCCTTCTGGCCATAATTCAGGGTGACACAGCTTGTTGATGCCACATACACACCACACACACAGATGCTTGCGCACACGCACACAAATCCTTCTCCATTATTCACCAGTGGGTCAGATAGACTGGTATGTCTTGATGTGATTGAGAATAGAGCAATTATAATGTATCTGTTTATCTCTTCAGTGTCTAAGGTTTTCCTGTCACGTCTCACTCAATCATACACACACACAAAATCTTCTGTAATACAAATACAGTACACATTCATGTCCCTGTTTCCTGTAGGTTTGATAAGTTAGGCCTTTGGGGAGTGACATGACCTGCAGGAGCAGGTGAGATGAGTACTTTCATAAAATTATTCACACACACACACACACACAGACGACAGTACCAGTCAAAAGTTACACATTCAAGGGTTTTTCTTTATTTGTACTATTTTCCAGTTTGTAGAATAAAAGTGAGAACATCATCTATGAAATAACACATATGGAATCATGTAGGAACCAAAAATGTTCAACAAATCAAAAATATATTTTAGATTTTAGATTCATCAAAGTAGCCATCCTTTGCCTTGATGACAGCTTTGCACACTCAACCAGCTTCCCCGGGAATGGTTTTCAAACAGTCTTGAAGTAGTTCCCACATATGCTGAGCACTTGTTGGCTGCCTTTTCTTCACTCTGCGGTCCAACTCATCCCAAATCCTCTCATTTGGGTTGAGATCGGGTGATTATGGAGGCCAGGTCATCTGATGCAGCACTCCATCACTCTCATTCTTGGTCAAATAGCCCTTACACAGCCTGGAGGTGTGTTGGGTCATTGTCCTGTTAGTCCCACTAAGCGCAAACCAGACAGGATAGCATATCGCTGCAGAGTGCTGTGGTAGCCATGCTGGTTAAGTGTGCATCGAATTCGAAATAAATCCCTGACAGTGTCACCAGCAAAGCACCCCCACATCATCACACCTCCATGCTTCACGGTGGGAATTTGTTCATTTGTTCACCTACTCTGTGTCTCACAAAGACATGGCGGTTGAAACAACAAATCTCAAATTTGGACTCATCAGACCGAAAGGACAGATTTCCACCGGTCTAATGTCCATTGGTCGTGTTTCTTGGCCCAAGCAAGTCTATTTTTCTTATTGGTATACTTCAGTAGTGTTTTCTTTGCAGCAATTTGACCATGAAGGCCTGATTCACGTAGTCTCCTCTGAACAGTTGATGTAGCCTTCCCTGTGGCTCAGTTGGTAGAGCATGGTGTGTGCAACGCCAGGGTTGTGGGTTCGATTCCCACGGGGGGCCAGTACAAAAAAAAAAAATGCATGAAATCAAAATGAAATGTATGTATTCACTACTGTAAGTCGCTCTGGATAAGAGCGTCTGCTAAATGACTAAAAAAAAAAAAAAAAAAAAAAAAAAAAAATGTTGAGATGTGTCTGTTACTTGAACTCTGTGAATCATTTATTTGGGCTGCAATTTCTGAGGCTGGTAACTAATGTCCTTATCCTCTGCAGCAGAGGTAACTATGGGTCTTCCTTTTCTGTGGTGGTCCTCAGTTTCAAATAGGGCTATCTTCTGTATACTACCTCTACCTTGTCACAACACAACTGATAGGCTTAAAACGCATTAAGAAGGAAAGAAATTCCACAAATTATTTTTTAAGAGGCACACCTGTTAATTGAAATGCATTCCAGGTGACTACCTCATGAAGCTGGTTGAGAGAATGCCAAGTGCGTGCACAGCTGTCATCAAGGCAAAGGGTGGCTACTTTGAAGAATCTCAAATATAAAACACATTTCGATTTGTTTAACACTTTTTGGTTACTACATGATTCCATGTGTTATTTCATAGTTTTGATGTCTTCACTATTATAGTAAAAATAAAGAAAAACCCTGGAATAAGTAGGTGTGTCCAAACTTTTGACTGGTACTGCATGTACTTTTTTTGAAGAACCTACTGCACCTGTAATTCACTCTTTCAAACATTTCCTCATGTTATCTGTAAAAGGTACTTATATATGGAAGTTATCCTTACCTGACCTCACTGGCCTGAGGTCCTAGTGCAACTTTCAGGTGCAGTACCAATATTGGTTTGCCATCTAGGTTACGGGGCGATAGGTAGCCTAGTGGTTAACCTGTCTGGGAACCTGGGACGCTTGCGTCCCACCCTAGTCAACAGCCAGTGGAATCGCGTTGCGCGAAATACAAATACCTCATAAATGCTATAACTTCAATTTCTCAAACATATGACTATTTTACACCATTTTATAGATACACCTCTCCTGAATCGAACCACGTTGTCCGATTTCAAAAAGGCTTTACAGCAAAAGCAAAACATTAGATTATGTTAGGAGAGAACCCAGCCCAAAATAATCACACTGCAATTTTCAAAGCAACTAGCATGCATCACAAATACCCAAAACACAGCTAAATGCAGCACTAACCTTTGACAATCTTCATCAGATGACACTCCTAGGACATCATGTTACACAATACATGCATTTTTTGTTCGAGAAAGTTCATATTTATATATAAAAACAGCATTTTACATTGGCGTGTGACGTTCAGAAAATATTTTCCCTCAAATGCTTCCGGTGAATCACCGCTACAATTTACAAAATTACTATTCGAAAACATTGTTAAAATGTAATATTGTCATTCAAAGAATTATAGATTAACACCTCGTGAATGCAACCGCATTGCCAGATTTAAAAAAAACTTTACTGGGAAATCACACTTTGCAATAAACGAGGTGCTATGCTCAGAAAAATAGGCTAGGTGATACAGGTTATCGCCATCTTGGAACCATCTAAAATCAAATATACTATTGTAAATATTCCCTTACCTTTGATTATCTTGATCAGAAGGCACTTCCAGGAATCCCAGGTCCACAACAAATGTAGTTTTGTTCGAAAAAGTTAAATAATTTATGTCCCAATAGCTCCTTCTTGTTTGGGTGTTCCGAAGGCTACTCATAATGTACTGAAGCGCGCGGGACTTGTCGTCACGAATGTGTAAAAAATATATATTTACATTCGTTCAAACATGTCAAACATTGTATAACATAAATCTTTAGGGCCTTTTTCAATCAGAGCTTCAATAATATTCAAGGCGGACGATTGCATTGTCTTACTAAACATTTCGGAACGAAAGGGTACCCACGGGCGCAAGCGTCATAGTAGTAATGGCCCTCCCTCTATGACCAACTTTCCAGGCCTCTCGTTCGGTCAGTTTTTACCGGAGAAGACTCAAACCACTTTGTAAAGACTGTTGACATCTAGTGGAAGCTAAATGAATCCTAACTCACGGTGTGTTTCATAGGCAAAGTGTTGAAGGTGATTCCACAAATCAGATTTCCACTTCCTGCATGGAATCTTCAGGTTTTGGCCTGCCATATGAGTTCTGTTATACTCACAGACACCATTCAAACAGTTTTAGAAACTTTAGAGTGATTTCTATCCAAATCTACTAATTATATGCATATTCTAGTTACTGGGCAGGAGTAGTAACCAGATTAAATCGGGTACGTTTTTTATCCGGCCGTGCAAATACTGCCCCCTAGCCCCAACAGGTTTTAAGAGTGTTGGGCCAGTAACTGAAAGGTCGCCGATTCTAATCCCCAAGCCGACTAGGTAAAAACATCTGCTGATGTGCTCTTTAGCAAGACACTTTACCCTAATTACTCCTGTAAGTCGTTCTGGATAAGTGCATCTGCTAAATGACTGAAATGTTCATGTCAACTCTAATGAGTGTACATTTATGAGACTGATTCAGAGAATGTGAATCATTCTCTGAAGTGGATTCAGAGAATGTGTTAGAGCATGTTTGTCAGGAGGTCTATGTGTAGCTGGTGTATAGGAGTCAGGCACAGGACAGCAGATAAGAGTAAATAAACGTATTTTACTCAACATATAATAAATGCAATACAAAAACAGAGCCCAAAATAACGGACCTACCTACATAGAAGCAATCACTCACAAACAAACATGGGGGAACAGAGGGTTAAATAATCAACAGGTAATTGGGGGATTGAAACCAGGTGTGTAAGACAAAGACAAAACAAATGGAAAATGAAAAGTGGATCTGCAATGGCTAGAAGGCGGGTGACGTCGACGCCGCCCGAACAAGGAGAGGGACCGATTTCGGTGGAAGTCGTGACAGTACCCCCCCTCTTGACACGCAGCTCCAGCAGCACACCGACACCGACCTCGGGAATGACCCGAAGGACGAGGCGCAGGGCGATCCAGAAATCCCATAGCAACGAAGGGTCCAGGACGTCCTCCACCGGCACCCAGCATATCTCCTCCAGACGTACCCCTCCCACTCCATGAGGTATCTATGAGCGCCTTATGCTGGGAATGCGGGGAAAACTCAGGAAATGAAATAAACACATACATGTGAGCAACAGGGGGCTCTGCGTGAGCCTGGTGCCGACTCACCTGGGGTGACACGATAGTACCCTGCCTGCTGCCTCGACTCCCTGAGGAACCCCCCAGCACCGACCAGCAGTGTGCCGTCTGCGACCACAGATGGTGCAGGGAATGGCCCCTCCTCCGGTCGCCCTAAGTGCAGCACCTCCCAGCTCCATGGGCGTCGGAGCGGAGGTGCTGGGGGATGGAACTGACAGGCCCCGATCTGGACATCCGCGGGCAGTCAGCAGGTTGTCCAGCCGGATGGACATGTCCACCAGCTGGTCCAATGTGAGGGTGGTGTCTCGGCAGGCCAACTCCCGACGGACGTCCTCACGCAGACTGCATTGGTAGTGATTGATCAGGGCCCTGTCGTTCCATCCCGCGCTGGCAGCCAGGGTCTGGAAGTCCAATGCAAAATCCTGCGCGCTCCTCATCCCCTGCCTTAGGTGGAACAGTTGTTCACCCGCCGCTCGACCCTCAGGCGGGTGGTCGAAAACTGCCCGTAAGTGGCGGGTGAACTCTGCGTAATGGTCCAACGCCGCATCTCCCTCACTCCATATGGCGTTGGCCCACTCCAGGGCTTTGCCTGAGAGGCAGGAGACGTGGGCGGACACGCTTTCATGTCCCAAAGGAGCCGGGTGGATGGTCGCCAGGTAGAGCTCAAGCAGGAGTAAGAATCCCTGGCTGGCAGCCGTCCCATCATACTCCCTCGGGAGCGCGAGCCGAATCCCGCTGGAACCGGGTGAAGGAAGGGTGGACAGTGGGACCTGCTGTAAGTGGGCTGGTGGAGGCGCTGGATGACCTCCTCCTCTCTCCCAACGATCCATATTCTGCAGCACGCGATCCATGGCGGTGCCCAGATGTTGCAATATGGTCGCATGCTGCTGGACGTGCTCCTCTATCTATTTATGGAAAAAAATATTTGCAGATGAAACCTGGGCTCTGCTTTATTTGCATCCCAATATATCTTTGATATTGAATGTAGTTAGGAACCTTTTGGAGACAATACTCTCAACACTCGTGGTGTGCATGCACACACACAACATTAAGGACTAAGGTGTTCTGAAAGTCGGAGTATATTTGCTGCATAATGACTAGATCTAGTGAAATGCAAATGTGGAAATTTCATCATATGATTACTAGGGCTGTCAAACAATTCAAACATTTAATCAAGTTAATCGCAGGATTTGCTGTGATTAATTGCAATGAGCTGTAATTTAAGATTTTTAAAACATTACAAGAATATTGACGTCTTGATTTGACCTAAAGTAACGCTTAGCAAAATCATGTGAATTGAGAAACACTTTCTTTAACCTCAAGGTCAACTTGTTTTTACATCACATTGTACAGATTATGCATTTTGGATGTTTTGATTAATGGAGAATTTAATTATCTAGGAACCTAATCTGTATTTTTTGTAAATGGCATGTTACAGAAGGGTCCAGACACTTTTTTGGGGCAATTTCACTTGGTTTTAACTTCTTCGGGCTAGGGGGCAGTATTCGGAAGTTTCGATGAATGAGGTGCCCAAAGTAAACTGCCTGTTACTCAGGCCCAGAAGCTAGGATATGCATATAGAAAACACTCTAAAGTTTCCAAAACTGTTAAAATAATGTCTGTGAGTATAACAGAACTGATATGGCAGGCGAAAACCCGAGGACAATCCATCCAGAATTTATTTTTCAGCTCACCCCTGATTACTATGGCTGTCAATGGGAATATAAAAGGAATACCTCCCAGATTGCAGTTCCTAGGGCTTCCACTAGATGTCACCAGTCTTTAGAAAGAGTTTCAGGCTTGTTTTTTTGAAAAATGAGCTAGAATTTGTAGTGTTTGTAAGTGGCTTCCATTTTGGCTGTAATGTTTGTTGCGCCTTCCGGTGAGGGCGCGCACTTCGTTATTTATCTCCGGTAATGAATATGCTATTCTCCGTCGTTTGAATATACTATTCTCTCTATCGTTTATTTACATATTAGGGTACCTGAGGATTGATTCGAAACGTTGTTTGACTTGTTTGGAAAAAGTTTATTGGTAACTTACGGGATTCATTTGTATGCATTTTGAATGAGGGAAACCGTTCAACTGACTTTTGATATAAAGAAGGACTTTATCGAACAAAACAACCATTTGTAATGTAGCTGGGACCCTTGTGATTGCAACGAGATGAAGATCTTCAAAGGTAAGTGATTTATTTTATCGCTATTTCTGACTTTTGTGATGCCTCTGCTTGGTTGGAAATGTATGTAATGCTTTTGTGTGCGGGGCGCTGTCCTCAGATAATCGCATGGTGTGCTTTCACTGTAAAGCCTTTTTGAAATCTGACAAAGTGGCTGGATTAAGAAGAAGTTAACCTTTTAAATTATGTATGACACTTGTATTTTCATGAATGTTTAATATTACGAT
This sequence comes from Salmo salar, assembly GCF_965601325.2. Taxonomy (NCBI): domain Eukaryota; kingdom Metazoa; phylum Chordata; class Actinopteri; order Salmoniformes; family Salmonidae; genus Salmo; species Salmo salar. The sequence continues at coordinate 69,282,224 of NC_138291.1, forward strand.
TTTTGTCATTTCAATTTCGCACTCTGCAATTTCACCTGATGTTGGCCAGGTGGGACGGTAGCGTCCCACTGCCCCCAAAGAGGTTTTAATACCGACATCCCCCTATCACAGGAATGACATGCCTGTCATAAGATTATTGCTGACATGTCATACCTGTCTGACACACTTGTTAAGCAGAACATTTTTCTTAACTACATTTTTTAAAAACCTTTTCATGTGTGAAAAGGGGTAATTTCTTGTCATGTTATATGGGACAAAGATAAAGTTTTCAAAGAAGCAAAACAATAAAAAACAGCAATTACAATTCCCTAAAAAGCTTTTATGTTCTTTTGAGTGACACCTATGCCCTTATATTAGTTATATTCAAGAAAATACAATAATTCATTTTTATTGTGATTCATATGAATGTACCTTAGTCAAATGTAATTCAGTATAACAATAAGTGTTTTAAAATAAATAATTTTATGCCCATTTTTCATAACCACACGGTTATATATGCATGCTTAAACTGGCAGAAATATAACTACCCAGAAAAAAATTACATTTTATTTTGAATACCACATATTTGATGTGTCATGGGTACAACTCAATTTGTTTAAGGTTTTTTACAAAAACTTGCCTTACACTGAAAAAAATCTAAAATCTATGAAAATATATTTCACTTCATCCCTTGAGAATGCTGACTAAAATAAAAACCAAAGTTATTGTATTTTAATGTAAATACTGGTGTTATACTGGGATAGGATAAAGTAATCCTTCTACCCCCCCCCCCCACCCTCCCCCAAAAATAATATATAGATGTACTATTGTAAAGTGGTTGTTCCACTGGATATCATAAGGTGAATGCACCAATTTGTAAGTCGCTCTGGATAAGAGCGTCTGCTAAATGACGTAAATGTAAATGTATACTGTATGACAATATTTTGTTACCCTGAATGACATCACTACGGCCCACAAATATTGATTAAATGTGATTCCCTCAGCAATAATGATAATTTGAACTATTATTAGTAGCAGCAATAGTATTTTTCTTTTAGCTATTTAAGTTATAAAACTGTAAAAAAAAAAAAAAAAGGATAAGATGTTTAAAATGTGCAGGCTAGCTGAACTTAGGTCGCTTCCATACGAGAGCGAGAGAAATGACCCATACACCACACACAAAGAACATAGTTATCGCTATGCAACAGTTTAACTGACACATGAGGTACAATTTAATTCACATAGGAGTAAATCAGCATTGAACATTTCAAACAAAGCATTAATTCAACATTATGCAAAAAAACGTAGTTTTGCTTAAAATCATCATGAAACAGTGGATCTCTTTCTCAAAGTAATATCATGACATTACATCACATCAGGCATTTGAAAGAAAATGCATTCCACCAACGGCAAAACAAAACATTTCTGTATTCTGAACAGAATATTAACCAAATCCATTGTCTGAACATCAAATGGAACTCATCAACGTTCTCAAACTGAACTCATCATTCAATAACATCTTTAAAACATGGATTTCTTTTAGATTGCTTGTGTAAGCCTATGTGGTATTCTGTTGCCTAACTGGTGTGTAACTTGAAAAGTGCCCCAAATTTGAAGCAGCTATTAACTAATATAATTCATAATTGTGTGTGTGTGTGTAAAATTATATCAGTTACACCTTAACTGCAGTGCAATAAAACATTAACTATGGTGTAATAGTGCAACTTAATGTTAAGTGTTATCCACCCAGCTTTATATCCTATTGTGTTGCTGACAGCAGCATGAAACCATGAAAACAATACATTGTATTTCTTCTGGCTAGTCTTTTCTCCCTAGCAACTGGATCTGCATTAATCTTTTTTAGCGCCGTGCAGCCCTCTCCTTATCAGACAATGGCATCTACAGTAGAAAGAATGTGCCTTGAAATGCCATAACATTTTTTAAATGATAATATTCAGTATTCATACAACAAGTAAATATGCATGAAAATTGCATGATTAAACGTTGTAAACTAGTGAAAACATGGGATAATAAAGCTAGTCATTCAGCATAACGGGTCACATTGTGGTATAACATTAACCTTTTGTTGTGCTGAAAGACAAAAGCGTGAAACTGAAGGACGGATTTCATACATAAACATATTTAACAGGCAGTTCCTTGGCCACCTATATAAAGTAATGACCTTGATCTATAAAGATTATCCTTACTTTTCATATTTAATATAGCTTTTTATAAAATAACATTAAAATGATGTTTTCTGTGTTGTACTGAAGGACATGCATTTGTGTTACAAAGGTTACTAGAGTGTGAAAAGGTAAAATCAAATATTTCCGAGAGATTTACTCACCTCATCACATTGATAGAGGGTCTTTAATTAATGGGTCATCTTTGTGATGTCACACACTGTCACATGATTACCATCATGTGATATGTTGAATGACACTGACGACACGCAAAAGTCCGGACAAAAGTTATTCAAGTTAAATATTTTTTAGATACAGTATGTCGCCAATTATTCTATATATTGTTGCAAACAATAACACAATTATGCCATGGGTGTTCATTTATATTTTTAGGATACAATTCTACATTTTAAAAACAATTGTCATTATAATTGTCACGTCCTGGCCAGTATAAGGGTTAATTGTTATTGTAGTTTGGTCAGGACATGGCAGAGGGTATTTGTTTTATGTTCGGGGTGGTGTGTTTGTTGAAGGGCGTTTGATTTATTATTTCCGGGTTTTGGTTTATGTTCTATGTTTAGGTATTTCTATGTTTAGTCGAGTGTATTTCTATGTTAGGTTAATGGGGGGGTTGGGCCTCTCAATTGGAGGCAGGTGCTTCCTCGTTGCCTCTGATTGAGAGTCCTATATATGGGTAATTGTTTGGTGTAGGTTTTGTGGGAGATTGTTTCTTGTCTAGTGTGTGTGAGCCTGAGAAGACTGTTGTGTTGATCGTGAGTTCGTTTTGGTGTTTATTTTGAGTTAAAAGAAGTTCAAGATGAGCAACCACATACCTGCTGCATTTTGGTCCTCCTTTCCCAATGACAACTGTGACAAGAATTTTAACCCAGACAGTTACACTGAAGGGCATTGACAATTTAGAGCTCAATAACTCCCTTAATTTAATAGTTTGCAACACAAATATTTCTGGGTCAAAAGAAGGGTGAGAGTTGAGTGATTTAATACTATATTTATACATATTTAACTTTTTATGTTAAATGAATGGCCTTTGGACACCAAATTTACACGTCTCGTCTTTGACCCTTGTACTTTATCAGCTATTTTGACAGGTGTATAGGGAGTAATATGACTGACTAGGTATGGACATTTAAGAGATCTGTCCTCATTTGATTGCTTCCCAATTCATGTGTAGGTTCAGTTGTCCAACAAAGTTTACTACTGAGTGTACAAAACATTAGGAACTCCTGTTCTTTCCGTGACAGACTGACCAGGTGAATGCAGGTGAAAGCTTTGGTCCCTTGTTGATGTCACCTATTAAATCCACTTCAAATCAGTGTAGACGAAGGGGAGGAGACAGGTTAAAGGAGGTTTTTTAAGCCTTGAGACAATTGAGACATGGATTGTGTATGTGTGCCATTCAGAGTAAATGGGTAAGACAAAATATTTAATTGCCTTTGAACGGGGAATGGTAGTAGGTGCCAGGCACACCGGTTTGTGTGTCAAGAACTACAAAGTTGTTGGATTTTTCATTCTCAACAGTTTCACTTGTGTATCAAGAATGGTCAACCACCCAAAGGACACCCAGACAACTTGACAACTGTGGGAAGCAGTGGAGTTAACATGGGCCAGCATCCCTGTGGAACGCTTTCGATGTCCATGCCACGATGAATTGAGGCTGTTCTGAAGGGAAAAGGGGGGTGCAACTTCCTAAGAAGGTGTTCCTAATGTTTTGTAAACTCAGTATATAATTTTAAATGTAATGGGGTGTTCAGTCCCTTAATGGACTCTCTCGGCTCTCTATTTAACAGGTTATTCTTAATGTCAAAAACAATTACCCGTTGAATTATTTAGGGTGTTTAATTTTAGCAATGAATTGATATGCATGTCTAATAATGCATGCTGAGACTTATTTTATAATGATTTGGAAATCACTGACATTATTATAATTGGTGGGTCAATTATACCAGCATTCCTATTAAAATTAGAGGATACTTCCACAATAGCTTGCTAAGGCCAGCCAACATTGCATGTGCTTATGTTGTACATTCTACTGTCTGGAATAGTGACATGTTGTAAGAGTTTCTCAATGTGTCTCAACCGGTTTTCTCCTGAGATTCGTTGTGATGTACCTCATTAACAAAGCTGAAACCGAACACTTGGACTAAGTAATCTTGCTGATATCCAAAATACAAATTAGGTATTCTGGGCATCAAGTTACATGAAAGCCAAATATATTAATTACTGATGTCCTTGACACGGTTGAATTGTCCTTGACAGGAATCCTACAGCAAGTTTGGAAGATGTGCCAGGAGGGTTGCTGGGAATTCTTTCCTGTCGGTGACAGTTTTGACACGTCCTGATCATAATAAGATGTTATTTTCTATGGTAGAGTTGGTCAGGGCGTGACGGGGTGTTTTGTGTTTTTCTATGTTTTGTATTTCTATGTTGTTTTTTGGGCCAATCTCCAATGAGAGGCAGCTGGTACTCGTTGTCTCTAATTGGAGATCATACTTAAGTAGGGTTTTTCCCCACCTGTGTTTGTGGGTAGTTGTCTTCCGTTTAGTTTTCTGTACTTGATAGAACTGTGCGCTTTCGTTTTCTCTTTGTTATTTTTTTCTTTAGTGTTCTGAGTTAAAATAAATATTCATTATGAGCAATCAACACGCTGCGCTTTGGTCCCCTCTCTACGACAGCCGTTACAGGTTTCCATAAAGAGTATGAAGACCAGCTCAGCTGAAGGGATATCTGATGTTTGTCATAATAATGTCATAATATAGGATGATGTATAGCCTTTGGAATGATTCACAAACTCAACTTACTGTATATATGGTATGCGCTGTAGTCAACTACTGAATATTATATACACTGCTCAAAAAAATAAAGGGAACACTAAAATAACACATCCTAGATCTGAATGAATGAAATAATCTTATTAAATACTTTTTTCTTTACGTAGTTAAATGTGCTGACAACAAAATCACACAAATAATCAATGGAAATCCAAATTATCAACCCATGGAGGTCTGGATTTGGAGTCACACTCAAAATGAAAGTGGAAAACCACACTACAGGCTGATCCAACTTTGAAGTAATGTCCTTAAAACATGTCAAAATGAGGCTCAGCAGTGTGTGTGGCCTCCACACAACGCCTGGGCATGCTCCTGATGAGGTGGCGGATGGTCTCCTGAGGGATCTCCTCCCAGACCTGGACTAAAGCATCCCCCAACTCCTGGACAGTCTGTGGTGCAACATGGCGTTGGTGGATGGAGCGAGACATGATGTCCCAGATGTGCTCAATAGGATTCAGGTCTGGGGAACGGGCGGGCCAGTCCATAGCATCAATGCCTTCCTCTTGCAGGAACTGCTGACACAGTCCAGCCACATGAGGTCTAGCATTGTCTTGCATTAGGAGGAACCCAGGGCCAACCGCACCAGCATATGGTCACACAAGGGGTCTGAGGATCTCATCTCAGTACCTAATGGCAGTCAGGCTACCTCTGGCGAGCACATGGAGGGCTGTGCGGCCCCCCAAAGAAATGCCACCCCACACCATGACTGATCCACCTCCAAACCGGTCATCCTGGAGGATGTTGCAGGCAGCAGAACGTTCTCCACGGCATCTCCAGACTCTGTCACATCTGTCACATGTGCTCAGTGTGAACCTGCTTTCATCTGTGAAGAGCACAGGGCGCCAGTGGCGAATTTGCCAATCTTGGTGTTCTCTGGCAAATGCCAAACGTCCTGCACGGTGTTGGGCTGTAAGCACAACCCCTACCTGTGGACGTCGGGCCCTCATACCACCCTCATGGAGTCTGTTTCTGACCGTTTGAGCAGACACATGCACATTTGTGGCCTGCTGGAGGTCATTTTGCAGGGCTCTGGCAGTGCTCCTCCTGCTCCTCCTTGCACAAAGGCGGAGGTAGCGGTCCTGCTGCTGGGTTGTTGCCCTCCTATTGCCTCCTCCACGTCTCCTGATTTACTGGCCTGTCTCCTGGTAGCGCCTCCATGCTCTGGACACTACGTTGACAGACACAGCAAGCCTTCTTGCCACAGCTCGCATTGATGTGCCATCCTGGATGAGCTGCACTACCTGAGCCACTTGTGTGGTTTGTAGACTCTGTCTCATGCTACCGCTAGAGTGAAAGCACCGCCAGCATTCAAAAGTGACCAAAACATCAGCCAGGAAGCATAGGAACTGAGAAGTGGTCTGTGGTCACCACCTACAGAACCACTCCTTTATTGGGGGTGTCTTGCTAATTGCCTATAATTTCCACCTGTTGTCTATTCCATTTGCACAACAGCATGTGAAATGTATTGTCTATCAGTGTTGCTTCCTAAGTGGACAGTTTGAATTCACAGAAGTGTGATTGACTTGGAGTTACATTGTGTTGTTTAAGTGTTCCCTTTATTTTTTGGAGCAGTGTACATTTTATGGTGCACTCAATTTGTATATTCATTTTTTTCCTGTATAATCCAGAGTGATGAATGTGGACTGCCAAATGGAGATGGATGATATGCACCGTTATCAATGGTCTGGAAAAGTAATGTGTGTGCTTTGTGCGGAGAGAATTAGTCACTTGAATACACCAGCTTTCACTCTAGTGGTTCTGATATGACTATATGTGTTAAATTGTGGCAATATGATATAATTTGTCATTCTTTTGAAATAAAGAAGTTGAAACAAAAACCCATTGGGATTCAAGTGCATTGCTGTTCAGTAGTTTTGCTTCCATTCATATAAGTATTTGGATGGTACTATTTGGGTATTACCAAGAAGTAGCACACAAAATGTGTGTGAATATCAGTGTTGAGGCCTGTTTTCACAGTCCAGTTTTCAGTCAGTCTCCGGTCTGTCTATTGAGAGCCATGTCCTCTTTTGTGTGCCTTTCTTAGACAGACAAACCCTCTGACATCTGTTCCTCTCATCCTTCTAGTTTCAGGCTGACTCACCAGTCTGAACCATGTTCAGAGCACTGAGGGACCAATCCTTTACCGTGAAATGAATCCCCCGTGCTTAACAGTGTGATGGACCGTTGCTTCAGACGGCCCTAAACCGTTCTTTGCGCAACACATTGATTACATAACCGCGGCGAGGATCATTAAACCATTTTAATGTGTGAGGGAGACCAGGCCCTGCGTGCCACCTGCAGATATTGTCCTTATGCTGAGATCGAGGTGCAGGCAAGGTATTACTATGGCTTTGTTTTGATTCGCCTCATAGGACCTACAGTAGCTGGAAATTAGAGCAAATACATTTTTATTTGTCACATGGGCTGAATACAACAGGTGTATATTTTACCGTGAAATACTTACAAGCCCTTCCCAACAATGCACAGTTAAAGAAACATTTGCTAATACAAATTGAAAATTGTAACACAATAGACAACAATAACAAGGCCATATACAAGGAGTACCGGTAGGAGTCAATGTGCAGGGCTACAAGGTAGTTGAGGTAATATGTACTGTACATGTACATAAAAGTAACTAAACAATCAAGGTGTGTGTGGGTGGGTGCATGCATGCACGCGTTGGAGTATCAGTGTAAGTCCTGTATGTGTGAGTGTGTGGGTAGGTTTCAGTGAGTCTGCATAGAGTCAGTGCAAAAAATGGGTCAATGCAAATAGTCCGGGTAGCCATTTGATTACCTGTTCAGCAATCTTATGGCTTGGGGGGTAGAAGATGTTCAGGAGCCTTCAGGTTCCAGACTGAATGATCCAGTACCAATTGCCATGTGGTAGCAGAGTGAACAGTCTATGGCTTGGGTGGCTGGGATCTTTGGCAATTTCCCGGGCCTTCCTCTGACCGTCTGGTATTGAGGTTCTGGATGGCAGGCAGCTCAGCCCCAGTGATGCACTGGGCCATTTGTACTACCTTGTGTACTGCCTTGAGGTCGGATGCCAAGCAGTTGCCATACCAAGCCATGATGCTCTCTCAATGGTGCTGCTGTATAACTTTGAGGATCTGAGGGCCCATGCCAAATCTGTTCAGCCTCCTGAGGGGAAAGAGGCATTGTCATGCCTTCTTCACGACTGTGTGCGGACCATTCCTTAGTGATGTAGACACTGAAGACCTTGAAGCTCCGACCCGCTCCACTACAGCCCTGTTGATGTGGAAGGGGGCTTGCTCTGCCCTCCCTTTGTCTTCCTGACGTTGAGGGAGAGGTTGTTGTCCTGGTACCACACTGCCAGGTCACTTATCTCCTCCCTATAGGCTTTCTCATCGTTGTCGGTGATCAGGCCTACCACCATCGTGTCATCAGTGAACTTAATGATGGTGTTAGCAGCCTACAGTTTGTCAGACTGAAAAAGAGTCTGGTTTTCATCCTATACAGCAAGTCAGATTTCTAATGTTTAGGTGTAGCCTAGGCTGCCGCAACATTTATGTCATACATTGTTTGCTTGTGTCTATCCGGAGTGATGTGTTCTTTGCTAAATAAATACCGGAGGAAAGTGGAAAGCTAACATGAGCACAGGCAAAAAATGCCCTGCGTCAACCTCTAATATTTTAATGGATGATGCGATGGAAGCTAACAAATAATTCGGAGTCGTTTGACGTCCCAGAAAAGACAGTCGAAAGTTCGATATGTTCAGCAAGTAAACCATTGTAATGTGCAATTGCCTCTGCAAGCTCCTTATAGTTGTACTTGTTGGAACTTTCCCTCTCATCGTGTCCTCTAAAAGCAAATTCTTGCATGTCCAAAAATGCAGTGTTGATAAGCCACTTGAGAACATCCCTGTTTCTTCTTACTTTCTCTTTGTGTTGCGCAGTTTGAATACGCAGACCTTCGTCATAATAGATGCAGCATTTTCCCAGAAGCTTGAATCTGATGTGGGCATTTATATGCTCCCGGCTTTTGTTTTGCCATTTAGCTGAACGATCAATGTTCTTCGGGTCACTGTACCCACCTTTCGACCAAGGCTCAGACTTTCCAAAAAGCAGGCAAGGCCAGCAATACAAGCGGCTTGATGAAAGGCTCCCTGTTATTAACCAGCTATACTTTTGATACCAGTTGGTATTGAACACTCTCACCTTTCATTCTTCTTCTTGAAACAAATAGTCCAACATTTTCAGCAGTGTTGGCCATTCTACCATTCTGGCAGAGAAAGCTGCACACTCGCGCTGGTAGCTAGATAATAACTTCAGTAGCTAACAAGGAAAATGTAAATAAATTGCACTAACTGGACACAAAAATAAAGTTCTAAAATGAAGAAAACAATTTATTAAACCTCCTCAGTCTCCTGTAATTCGAAAAAACTCATTTGAATTGAATAATATCCCAAATGCTCAACTATCACTTTTCAATTTTAATCTCTTGTCACGGTTGTTGTCGGTGAAGGAGGACCAATACGCAGCAGGTACGTGTATGCTCATCTTGATTTTTATTAACTACAAAAATGAACATACAAAATAACAAAACGAACGAACAACTACAAACAGTCTGGTAAAGCATACGGCTTACACACAGAACAATTCCCCACAACCCCAAAGACAAACACACACACCTATATAGGACTTCCAATCAAAGGCAACTATACACACCTGCCTTCAATTGGAAGTCCCAATCATCAACCCAACATTTAACAAACACAAACATGCCACGTCCTGACCAAAACTAAAACACTAGCTCCATCTGCTGGTCAGGACGTGACATCTCTATCCAACAGTGTTACCAAGCTTCTCAACATATAGAATCCCCATAATGCTCAGTGGCACAATCCCAATACAAGTCACTAGGTTAATTCTCTGATTTGGATGGGTAACATGTAGCCAGAGGAGGACAGAAGCTAGCTGTCCTCCGGCTACACCATGGTGCTACCCCAGACAGTGCTGTTGAAGTTACTGTATACCTTCACTGCACAAGTGTATTTTAATCAATTATTTGGTGACATGAATATATTTCATTTCACTGAGGATGGTCCTTCCATTTCTCCTCTGAGGAGCCTCCACTGCAACAGATGTGAATGCTATGGGGCAATAGTCATTAGGTTACCTGGCATTCTTGGGCACAGGGACTATGGTGGTCTGCTTGGAACATGTAGGTATTGCAGACTGGGTCAGGGAGAGGTTGAAAATGTCAGTGAAGACACTTGCCAGCTGGTCAGCGCATGCTCCAAGTATGCTTCCTGGTAATCCGTCTGGCCCCACGGCCTTGTGAATGTTAACCAGTTTAAAGGTCTTACTCACGTCGGCTATGGAGAGCGAGATCACACGGTCGTCCGGAACAGCTGGTGCTGTGGTTCATGCATGGTTCAGTGTTACTTGCCTCGAAGCGAGCATAGAAGGTATTTAGGTCATCTGGTAGGCTCACGTTACTGGATAGTTTGTGGCTGGGTTTCCCTTTGAAGTCCGTGATAGTCTGCAAGCTCTTCTACATTGGAAGGGCATCAGCGCCGGCGTAGCAGGATTTGATCTTAGTCCTGTATTGAAGCTTTGCCTGTCGGTTGTAGCAGGATTTCTCATAAGCATCCGGATTAGTGTTGCTTTGTTTTACTGCAGTTAATCGAATAAATACACGTTGAATTCCCTGTTCATCATTGTGATCGCAGTTAATCCATTCCAGGGTATTTTCATACAATCATGAATGAGCCTGGATTATGTTCATTGTAACAAAAACTCCACTGCTGGCTCCATTGCACATAACGAGGCAATTTTTCATTGAAAATGTGATACTTTGGGAAAAATATGAATATGTCTCTACCATACTGAACATGGAGGCCATCCAGATTTACCTACAGTCACACAGACTATCCCAGGACATGGATGGTTGAGATTTCCAGATGTCCATATATCAGTTCTATATCTAAGGTTGTAACATCCCACCTCGTCCAGAGCAAAGATATGAAACCCCTCTTTCATCAAAACACTGTCCCCCTTGGAAATGAACCCCATTCCAATGTGAATGAAAATCCATCATACCAACATAGAACAGATACCCAACTCGCCTTGTGGTTTCCTCAAAGAACAGAAGCTAGCTGTTGAACAAGCTGAGAAGCCCTCAACACGATCTAGTTACAGGAACATGGTGTACTGGACCTTAGACACTTGAACATGTTGTATTTAGTGGCTACCAGCCTACTAGCCTTGATCAAAGGCACCCAGGGCAAGATGGATGATAGCACAGCAGACAGCAATGCTATTTCCCAGTAGCAGAGCAGGCGGCACCATTTCCCAAAGTCCTGAAACAACAGTTGAGTAATGTCGAGGACAGCTGGCCTTGGTTATGCAGTCTGCAGCACGTCTGTGTCTGGCTGCTGCCGTTGAGTCTGGACTAGAGGGCCACGTGATCAGTCTCATTACTGGGACTAATGGAGAAGTGTGGACAGCCATACAGCAGGGGCTATCTGATAGCACAGTCTGACACGGCTCAGTTAGTAGAGAGCAGCAGCTACAGGTGTGGGATCTTAAATTTGATCACTTTTGTTGCTGAAAATGTTCAATGGGAAATCAATTAAGTAATGGATCCATCAACTCTATCCAGGGGACCAATTTCCCCCCCTGAAAAAAGTCAGATAACATACTAAAGCATTCATATGGACAGATGGCTGTAGAACATCTGCACATGCATTGTGGGCAAGGTGGATCCTGTTGGATCACCCAGAAAAGCATCCTAATATTTCTTTCTTCCTTCTGAAGACACAGCAGCAGAATATATGACAATATAATATCAGCCATGAATCAATAAAATATGACAAAAGGAAAGAATTGTGTGTAAACAGCTCTGAGTTTGCTCATAGCTCAGGCAGAAAGGTGTTCTGTATGAACATGGAGAGGGATGCCAAAGCCACATCTAACATTTCTATTATAGTTCAGTTGACTATTTGACTATTTACCATAGTCTATGCCTGTCTTTCAGTCTTTCAGTCTTCATGACTTCATGACAAAAATATGTATGACAGACTCCTTCCTTTCAGACAAACTTGGGCACAAATACCTTGATTGCCGTATTTCGATGTTTGGCAGTTGTTGACGGACGTGTCATTTAAAAGGCCATTTATGTCAAAGTTTTAATCAAAGTGTTATATATATTTGGGCTTGAAGTGGGAAAAAGTATTCTATATTTGGGCTTTTTAGTGGGAAATCCGAAGTGGTAACTTTGTCAATGCTGTGTGCTTCCCTATGAGATCTGCTAATACTTTACGTTTACGTTTAATTTCAGGGCTGGGTTTTATTTGAATGTTACCACCCACCAGCATGGCATTGTTAATTAATCAGAAACACGGGCAAAGCTCTTCCTCTTCCCGAGTCGCAACTATCTGAGTCGGTACAGCCACCTGGTTTCTTCACGCATCGCGCTGACAGAAACAAGCATCTTTCTGGTAAGAAGAAGGGCGGGGGTGTATGCCTTATGATTAACGAGACGTGGTGTGATCATAACAACATACAGGAACTCAAGTCCTTTTGTTCACCTGACTTAGAATTCCTCACAATCAAATGCCGACCGCATTATCTACCAAGAGAATTCTCTTCGATCATAATCATAGTCGTCTATATTCCCCCCCAAGCAGACACATTGACAGCCCTGAAAGAACTTCATTGGACTATGTAAACTGGAAACCACATATCCTGAGGCTACATTTATTGTAGCCGGGGATTTTAACAAGGCTAATCTGAAAACAAGGCTCCCCAAATTCTATCAGCATATCGATTGTGCTACCAGGGCTGGTAAAACCCTGGACCACTGTTATTCTAACTTGCGCGAAGCATATAAGGCCCTCCCCCGCCCTCCCTTTGGAAAAGCTGACCACGACTCCATTTTGTTACTCCCAGCCTATAGACAGAGACTAAAACAGGAAGCACCCGCGCTCAGGTCTGTTCAACGCTGGTCCGACCAATCGGATTCCACGCTTCAAGATTGCTTCGATCACGTGGATTGGGATATGTTCCGCATTGCGGTGAATAACAACATTGACGAATACGCTGATTCTGTGTGCGAGTTTATTAACAAGTGAATCGGTGATGTTGTACCCACAGCATCTATTAAAACATTCCCCAACCAGAAACCGTGGATTGATGGCAGCATTCGCGCAAAACTGAACACGCAAACCATTGCTTTTAATCAGGGCAAGGTGACCGGAAACATGACCGAATACAAACAGTGTAGCTATTCCCTCCGCAAGGCAATCAAACAAGCTAAGCATCAGTATAGAGACAAAGTGGAGTCGCAATTCAACGGCTCAAACACGAGAGGTATGTGGCAGGGTCTACAGTCAATCACAGACTACAAAAGAAAAACCAGCCCCATCGCGGATCACGATGCCTTGCTCCCAGACAGACTAAACAACTTTTTGGCTCGCTTTGAGGACAATACAATGCCACTGACACGGCCCGCTACCGAAACCTGCGGGCTCTCCTTCACTGCAGCCAACGTGAGTAAAACATTTAAACGTGTTAACCCTCGCAAGGCTGCAGGCCCAGACGGCATCCCCAGCCGCGTCATCAGAGTATGGGCAGACCAGCTGGCTGGTGTGTTTACAGACATATTCAATCAATCCTTATCCCAGACTGCTGTCCACCAAATGCTTCAGGAGGGCCACCATAGTTCCTGTTCCCAAGAAAGCTAAGGTAAATTATGCTAAATGACTACCGTCCTGTAGCACTCACTTCCGTCATCATGAAGTGCTTTGAGAGACTAGTCAAGGACCATATCACCTCCACCCTACCTGACACCCTAGACCCACTCCAATTTGCTTACCGGCCCAATAGGTTCACAGACGACGCAATCGCCATCACACTGCCCTAACCCATCTGGACAAGAGGAATACCTATGTAAGAATGTTGTTCATCGATTACAGCTCAGCATTTAACAACATAGTACCCTCCAAACTCGTCATTAAGCTCGAGACCCTGGGTCTCGACCCCGCCCTGTGCAACTGGGTCCTGGACTTCCTGACGGGCCGTCCCCGGGTGGTGAGGGTAGGTAACATCTCCACCCCGCTGATCCTCAACACTGAGTCCCCACAAGGGTGCGTTCTCAGCCCTCTCCTGTACTCCCTGTTCACCCACGACTGCGTAGCCATGCACGCCTCCAACTCAATCATCAAGTTTGCAGACGACACTAGTGGTAGGCTTGACTACCAACAACGACGAGATGGCCTACAGGGAGGAGGTGAGGGCCCTCGGAGTGTGGTGTCAGGAAAATAACCTCACACTCAATGTCAACAAAACAAAGGAGATGATCGTGGACTTCAGGAAACAGCAGAGGGAGCAGCCCCCTATCTACATTGACGGGACAGTAGTGGAGAGGGTGGAGAGTTTTAAGTTCCTCGGCGTACACATCACGGACAAACTGAAATGGTCCACCCACACAGAGAGCGTCTGCTAAATGACTAAAAATGTAAATGTGAAAAAGGCGCAGCAGTGCTTCTTCAACCTCAGGAGGCTGAAGAAATTTGGCTTGTCACCAAAAACACTCAAAAACCTTTACAGATGCACAATCAAGAGCATCCTGTCGGGCTGTATCACCGCCTGATACGGCAGCTGCTCCGCCCATAACCGGAAGGCTCTCCAGAGTGTAGTGAGGTCTGCACAACGCATCACCGGGTGCAAACTACCTGCCCTCCAGGACACCTACACCACCCGATGTCACAGGAAGGCCAAAAAGATCATCAAGGACAACAACCACCCGAGCCACTGCCTGTTCACCCCGCTATCATCCAGAAGGCGAGGTCAGTACAGGTGCATCAAAGCGGGGACCGAGAGACTGAAAAACAGCTTCTATCTCAAGGCCATCAGACTGTTAAACAGCCATCACTAACATTGAGTGGCTGCTGCCAACATACTGACTCATCTCCAGCCACTTTAATTATGGAAAAATTGATGTAATCAATGTATCACTAGCCACTTTATATAATGTTTACATACCCTACATTACTCATCCCATATGTATATTCTGTATGCTATACCATCTACTGCATCTTGCCATCTTGATGTAATTAAATATATCACTAACCACTTTAAACAATGCCACTTTATATAATGTTCTCATGCCCTACACATCACGGACAAACTGAAATGGTCCACCCACACAGAGAGCGTCTGCTAAATGACTAAAAATGTAAATGTGAAAAAGGCGCAGCAGTGCTTCTTCAACCTCAGGAGGCTGAAGAAATTTGTACCGTAATTTCTGGACTATTGAGCGCACCTGAATATAAGCCGCACCCACTGAATTTAAATGTTTTATTTATTTTGAACATAAATAAGCCGCACATGTCTATAAGCCGCAGGTGCCTACCGGTACATTGAAACAAATGAATTTTACACAGGCTTTAACGAAACACGGCTTGTAACAAAAATAAATAGGCTTTAACGAAACACGGCTTGTAACAAAAATAAATAGGCTTTAACAAAAACAAATAGGCATAACGAAACATGGCTTGTAACAAAAAATAAAACATTTGCAGTAAGCTTTAGTTGTCTTTTTGCACTGAGTCAATTCCTCACACTGCTGTTTCCAACGTCTTATCATCGACTCATTAAGACCAAGCTCCCGTGCAGCAGCTCTATTACCTTTTCCAACAGCCAGATCAATCGCCTTAAACTTGAAAGCTGCATCATATGCATTTCTCTGTGTCTTTGCCATGATGAGGGTGACAAAATGACTACCGTAATCAGAATGATGGGAAGTTTGAGAGCGCTCGATTTAATCTAAACAGTAAACAAAAAAGTTGTTTGACCTTAACACGTTCGGCAATTTCATTGGTCTAATGAAAGCTTCATGCCGCCAAAAAACTGAGCATGTCACAGAATGTGTTTTTTGGAGAAAAAAAAATTGAAAGCGGGATAAATCCATATATTAGCCGCGTCATTGTTTAAGCCGCGAGGTTCAAAGCGTGGGAAAAAAGTTGCGGCTTATAGTCCGGAAATTACGGTATATACAGTACGCTATACCATCTACTACATCTTGCAATCTTAATGAAATGTATCACTAGCCACTTTAAACAATGCCACTTCATATAATGTTTTCATACCCTACATTACTCATCTCATATGTATATACTGTACTCTTACCATCTACTGCATCTTGCCTATCCCATTCGGCCATCACTCTTATATATTTTTGTGTACATATTCGTATTCATTCCTTTACACTTGTGTGTGTATAAGATAGTTGTTGTGGAATTGTTAGGTTATATTACTTGTTAGATATTTCTGCATGGTTGGAACTAGAAGCACAAGCATTTCACTACACTTGCATTACCATCTGCTAACCATGTGTATGCGACAAATACATTTGATTTGATTTGAACTGAGCTGAGCCAAACAGATTTTTGCAGTTGCCTACACTTGATCGCCTAAGCAATGGATAAAATTTAAATAGGGGGTGCAAACTTATTATTATTGCACCTCCACTTTCTCAAGCAAAGCTAGTCCGCATTAAAACTTATATGACCATTTTATAAATGGTAAAATTGAATGTGATATAATTGCATTTTAGAACCCTGCTCCCCGTCGCCCAAAGATTAATGATTTTGACCGGTGAGCTAGAAACCACAAGTGTCTACTATACCATAATGAAAAGGCACCCTCAAAAGAAAATATCAAACTTGTTTATCTATTTTGTTTAGCTGTTATTACATTTGCATTGATGTTTTGTTTCGTGTGCGATGCGCTCAGTGTTGTTACGTATTAGTTGCAGCGTGCATCATGAGCAAAATCATTGTAGCCTATCATTTCACTTCCCCTAGCTGAGAGAATTATAGCATGAGCACGGGCTGACTTGGCCTTGTTCTAGCCACAGATGAACCAATATAATTGACAAGATATGTGGCTGCTCTAACAATGGAAAAAATAATTGTCAGGATGTCACATGTCCTACTTATAAGTACTGTACACTCGTAAGAACCTAAGAATGAAGGACTTCATTCTATCAAATAAGCCACAATTAGAAAATTAGCCATGAATGTTTTTGTTGACAAAATTCAAGACTCATATTGACCTCACATTGGGTTTTGAGAAGGTGGTGAAAAGAAAGGATGCGAGGACTACGCAATTGAGATAATCGCAAGGAGTGTTTCCTTACTTTCTCAAACCTGTCAGAATCACTTTAGGCGTGCTTACTGGGCTAAAGTGGAGATGTAAGCAGTAGCGATGCGTGGGTAAAATCGCTGAGGAACCCATGCCAGAAAAGAAGGCCATTTTACAACCTGTGTTGTGATAATTGCATTGTTTGCTCTATAACCTGTTAGTTTATATGCCTTGCGACCATGATATATAGGCCTAAGGCCAAGACAATCAGACAGTGACAACAGAACAAATTCATCCACACCTTTCTTTCATCACAAAACTGGAGCGCATTCGCTGTCTGGGGAAGTCCACAAACCATATTGCATGTAAAAAAAGTTACATGACATACAGCATGGTCAAGCAAGATGGCGCCGACAGAGATGGTCGCCACGCTTCAGGTCCTTAGGAAACTATGCAATTTAGTTTTGTTATGTATTATTTCTTACATTGTTAACCTCTCTAGGGCAGGCGGGACGAATTCGTCCCACCTACGTAACAGCCAGTTGAATCCTGTGGCGCGATTTTCAAATACCTTAAAAATCCTATTACTTCAATTTCTCAAACATATGACTATTTTACAGCTATTTAAAGACAAGACTCTCGTTAATCTAACCACACTGTCCGATTTCAAAAAGGCTTTACAACGAAAGCAAAACATTAGATTATGTCAGCAGAGTACCCAGCCAGAAATAATCAGACACCCATTTTTCAAGCTAGCATATAATGTCACAAAAACCCAGAAGACAGCTAAATGCAGCACTAACCTTTGATGATTTTCATCAGATGACACACCTAGGACATTATGTTATACAATACATGCATGTTTTGTTCAATCAAGTTCATATTTATATCAAAAAACAGCTTTTTACATTAGCATGTGACGTTCAGAACTAGCATACCCCCCGCAAACTTCTGGTGAATTTACTAACAATTTACTCAATTACTCACGATAAACGTTCACAAAAAGCATAACAATTATTTTAAGAATTATAGATACAGAACTCCTCTATGAACTCGATATGTCCGATTTTAAAATAGAATATTGCAAAATGTGCTTTCACCAAAAAGCTAAGTACATAGCCCAGCCATCACGGGCTAGCTATTTAGACAACCGGCACGTTTAGCCTTCACCAAAATCAGATTTATTATTACAAAAGTTTGATTACCTTTTGTTGTCTTCGTCAGAATGCACTCCCAGGACTGCTACTTCAATAACAAATGTTGGTTTGGTCCAAAATAATCCATCGTTATATCCGAATAGCGGCGTTTTGTTCGTGCGTCCCAGACACTATCCGAAATGGTAAATCAGGGTCGCGCGCATGGCGCAATTCGTGACAAAAATGTCTAAATATTCCATTACCGTACTTCGAAGCATGTCAACCGCTGTTTAAAATCAATTTTTATGCAATTTATCTCGTAAAAAAGTGATAATATTCCGACCGGGAATCTCCTTTTCGGCAAACAGAGGAAAAAACACAAAGACGGGGGCGGACAGTGCACGCGCCTAAGCCCACAGTCCCTTGATCGGCCACTTGAGAAAGGCGATAATGTGTTTCAGCCTGGGGCTGAAATGACGACATTCAGGTTTTTCCCGGGCTCTGAGAGCCTATTGGAGCCGTGGGAAGTGTCACGTTACCGCAGAGATCCTTAGTTTTAGAAAGAGATAAATGGTCAGACAGGCCACTTCCTGTAAAGGAATCTCTCAGGTTTTGACCTGCCATTTGAGTTCTGTTATACTCACAGACACCATTCAAACAGTTTTAGAAACTTTGGGGTGTTTTCTATCCAAAGCCAATAATTATATGCATATTCTAGTTACTGGGCAGGAGTAGTAACCAGATTAAATCGGGTACGTTTTTTATCCAGCCGTGTCAATACTGCCCCCTACCCTCAACAGGTTAAACCAGAAAATCTCAAGTGTTAATACATACAGCCGGGAAGAACTATTGTATATAAAAGCGATGTCAATTTACCAACATTACGACCAGGAATACGTCTTTCCCAAAGCGGATCCCTTGTTTGGACCTTGGACCTCCACCCTGTTCGTACCCGACCCCCTCTCCTGCGGTCGCCGCAGGAGAGGCAGACGGAGAGGCCTACTGGTCAGACTCAGAAGGCGAGCACACCATCCACCTCTTCCGAGGAGATTACTCAACAATGTCCAATCTCTAGATAACAAAGTGGACGAAATTAGGGCACGAGTTGCCTTCCAGAGAGACAGAGATTGTAACATCCTCTGTTTCACAGAAACATGGCTCACTGGTGTTGATGTGAGCCATGACCAGCCTTTCAAAGCACTTCAGGCTACCGACGTGAGTGCTACAGGGCGGTAATCATTTAGGCAGGTTCTCTTCGCTTTCTTGGGCACAGGGACTATGGTGGTCTGTTTGAAACATGTCGGTACTACAGACTCGGACAGGTAGAGGTTGAAAATGACAGTCAAGACACTTGCCAGTTGGTCCGCACATGCTTTGAGCTTTGCTAATGTTTAAAAAGGTCTTGCTCACGTTGGCTACGGAGAGCGTGATCACACAGTCGTCAGGAACAGCTGGTGCTCTCATGCATACGTCAGTGCTGCTTGCCTCAATGCGAGCATAAAAAGGCATTTAGCTCATCTGGTAGGCTTGCGTCACTGGGCAACTCACGTCTGGTTTTCCCTTTGTAGTCTAGTTTTCAAGCCCTGCCACATCCGACCAGCGTCAGAGCCTGTGTAGTAGGATTCAATCTTAGTCCTGTATTGAAGCTTTGCCTGTTTGATTGTTAGTCTGCGGGCATAGTGGGATTTCTTATAAGCGTCCAGATTAATGTCCAGCTCCTTGAAAGCGGCAGCTCTAGCCTTTACCTTGGTGCAGATGTTGCCTGTAATCAATATCTTCTGGTTGGGAAATGTACGTACGGGGACGATGCCGTCAATGCACTTATTGATGAAGCCGGTGACTGTGGCGGTATACTCCTCAATGCCATTGGATGAATCCCGGAACATTTTCAAGTCTGTGCTAGCAGAAGAGTCCTGTAGAAGTAGCATCTGAGTCATCTGACCACTTCCGTATTGAGCGAGTCACTGGTTCTTCCTGCTTTTAGTTTTTGCTTGTAAGCAGGAATCAAGAGTATAGAATTATGATTCAATTTGCCGAATGGAGAGCGAGCTTTTTATGCATCTCTGTGTGTGGAGAAAAGGTGGTCTAAAGTTTTTTTCCTCTGGTTGCACATAGAAGAAATTGGGTAACACGGATTTAAGTTTGCCTGCATTAAAGTCCCGGCCAGTGGGAGAGCCGCTTCTGGATGAGTATTTTCTTGTTGGTTTATGGCCTTATTACAGATCGTTGAGTCAGTCTTAGTGCCAGCATCAGTTTGGTGGTAAGTAGACGTATACAAATATTGATGTGAACTCTTGGTAGATAGTGTTGTCTACAGCTTATGAGGTATCCTACCTCAGGTGATCAATACCTCGAGACTTCTTTAATATTAGACATAGCAGTTATTGACAAATAGACACCACCGCCCCTCGTCTTACCAGACATAGATGCTCTGTCCTGCCAAAACAAGGAGAAACCAACCAGCTCTTTATTATCCATGTCGTCGTTCAGCAAAGTCTCTGTGAAACATAAGATTAGAGTTAATGGGCCGTTGGTGCGATAGTCTTAATTGTAGATCGCCCAATTTGTTTCCCAATGATTGCATGTTGGCCAATAATGAGAGCAGTGGTTACTCGCTGATGAATTCTCACAAGACACCCAGACCTCCGCCCGCATATTTCAGTCTTTTCTTCACGCGAATTATGGGGATTTGGGCCTGGTCTCCGGGAAGCAGGATCCGCACCTTTTTTTTCAATTTTCACCCAAACTGACATACCCAAATCTAACTGCCTTTGGCTCAGGTCCTGAAGCAAGGATATGCATATTCTTGGTACCATTTGAAAGGAATGTAGGAGAATATAACAGATCTGGTAAAAGATAATAAAATAAATGTTCTTTTGTATTTTTTGGTACCATCATCTTTGAAATGCAAGAGGAAGGCCATAATGTATTATTCCAGCCCAGGTGCAATTTAGATTTTGGCCACTGGATGGCAGCAGCGTATGTGCTAAGTTTTAGACTGAGCCAGTGAACCATAGCATTTCTGTTCAAAATGTTGTATCAAGACTGCCCAAATTTGTTTAATAATAACTTCATTGTCAAAATTGTGCACTCTCCTCATATAATAGCATGGTATTCTTTCACTGCAATAACTACTGTAAATTGGACAATGCAGTTAGATGAACAAGAATTTAAGCTTTCTGCCAATATGAGATATGACCTGGGAAACTCTTGTATACTAATCGCATTAGCCTACGTTAGCTCAATCGTCCCGTGGAAGGGACACCGATCCCGAAGAAGTTTTAAAGAAAAAAATCTTTGTCCAGTTCGAGTTGAGTAATCGCTGTTGATGTCCAGAAGCTATTTTTGGTCACTAGAGATAGTAGCAGCACCATTATATACAAAAATGTAAAAACTAACTAAAAATAGCAAAGTTAGTTAAGAGCCCGTAAAACTTTTTTTTCAACCAGACCGCATCAGGTAGATGGGCTACACAGAGAAAGAGGGGCACTGTTTTTTTTCTCGCTCAGATGCTTTCTCTGGTGCGATACATGCAACCTCTTGCAAATTGAAGGAACATTATTAAACACAGGAGACAAAATAAAAAAATGTTAGTACATTTTTGGGGGAAGCCTGGCTTCCCTTGGCATCCATGAATACACACCACTGGATGTAAGATCAGCCAGGTGAACTACATGACAAAGGTATTTGGACACCTGCTCGTCAAAAATCGAATTCCAAAATCATGGTTATCAATTAATGAACTTGATTCCCCCTTCTGGGAAGGCTTTCCACTGGATTTTTTAAACATTGCTGCAGGGATTTGCTTCCATTCAGCCAAAAGAGCATTAGTAAGGTTGGGCACTGATGTTGGGCGATTAGGCTCGGCTCGCCTATACCAATTCATCCCAAAGGTGTTTGATGGGGTTGAGGTCAGGTCTCTGTGCAGGACAGTCAAGTTCTTCCACACCGATTTTGACAAACAATTTCTGTGTGGACCTCGCTTTGTGCACAGCATTGTCATACTGAAACAGGAAAGGGCCTTCCCGAAACTGTTGCCACAAACTTGTAAGGACAGAATCGTCTAGAATGTCATTGTATGGTGTAGCCTTAAGATTTCCCTTCACTAGATCTAAGTGGTCTTATCTGACCCATGAAAAACAGCCCCAGTCCATTATTCCTCCTCCACCAAACTTTAGTTGGCACTATGCATTCGGGCTGGTATCATTTTCCTGTCATCCGCAATACACAGATTTGTTCGTCGGACTGCCAGATGGTGAACTGCCAGCAGTTATTTTACTGCTGCTCTTTAATTATTTGTTACTTTTATTTGTTACTTTTTTTGGGGGGGGGGTTCTTAAAACTGAATTGTTGGTTAAGGGCTTGAAAGAAATTATTTCACTGTAAGGTCTACACCAGTTGTATTTGGCGCATGTGACAAATTAAATTTGATTTGAAGCTCGATTCATCACTCCAGAGAACTTGTTTCCACTGAGTCCAATGGCTTTACGCCACTCCAGCCAACGCTTGGCATTGCGCATGTTGACCTTCGGTTTGTGGGCGGCTGCTCAGCCATGGAAACCCATTTCATGAAGCTCCAGACGAACAGTATTGTGCTGCAGTTGCTTCCAGAGGATGTTTGGAACTTGATAGTGAGAGTTGCAACCGCAAACAGATGATTTTTACACGCTATGCACTTCAGCAAATCCTGAAACGCAAAGGCATACCTTGTGCTCCATCTTTTGGAAATGTCGAACAAATCTTATCACAATTTTGTATTTTATTTCACCTTTATTTAACCAGGTAGACCAGTTGAGAACAAGTTCTCATTTACAACTGTGACCTGGCCAAGATAAAGCAAAGCAGTGTGAAAAAAACATGAGTTACAAACAAACGCACAGTCAATAACACAATAGAAAAATCTATGTACAGTGTGTGCAAATGTAGAAGATTAGGGAGGTAAGGCAATAAAGGTGAAATAATTACAATTTAGCATTAACACTGGAGTGACAGATGTACATATGATGATGTGTAAAAGATATTTAGGTGCAAAAGAGCAAGAAGATAACAATATGGGGATGATGTAGTTGGGTGTGAATTTAAAGATTGGGTGTGTACAGGTACAGTGATCGGTAAGCTGCTCTAACAGCTGATGCTTAAAGTTAGAGAGGGAGATATAAGACTCCAGCTTCAGTGATTTTTGCAATTTGTTCCAGTCATTGGCAGCAGAGAACTGGAAGGAAAGGAGGCCGAAGTAAGTGTTGGCTTTGGGGATGACCAGTGGAATATACCTCCTGGAGTGCGCGCTATGCGTGGGTGTTGCTATGGTGACCAGTAAGCTGAGATAAGGCAGGGTTTTACCTAGCAAAGACTTATAAATGACCTGAAGCCAGTGGGTTTGACAACAAATATGAAGCGAGGGCCAGCCAACGAGCATACAGGTCACAGTGGTGGGTAGTATATGGGGCTTTGGTGACGAAACTGATTGCACTGTGATAGAAAACTGGATGTAGTTTGAGTACAGTGTTGGAGGCTATTTTTTAAATGATGTCAAAGAAGTCAAGTATCGGTAGGATAGTCAGTTTTACAAGGGTATGTTTGGCAGCATGAGTGAAGGAGGCTTTGTTGCGAAATAGGAAGTCAATTCTAGATTACATTCTGGATTGGAGATGCTTAATGTGAGTCTGGAAAGAGAGTTTACAGTCTAACCAGACACCTAGGTATTTGTCCACATATTCTAAGTCAGAACCGTCCAGAGTAGTGATGCTAGTCGTGCGGTGCTGGTGCGGCCAGCAATCGGTTGAAGAGCATGCAGGTACGGTGGGATTCTTAATGCTCAGTAATCTGTTTGTTAACTTGGCTTTCAAAGATTTTAGAAAGGCAGGGCAGGATGGATATAGGTCTAACACAGTTTGGGTCTAGTGTCTCACCCTTTGAAGAGGGGGATGACCACTGCAGCTTTCCAATCTTTGGGGATCTCAGACGATACAAAAGAGTTTGAACAGGCTAGTAATTGCAACAATTTCAGTAGTTCATTTTAGAAAGAGAGGGTCCAGATTGCCTGGACCCTGTTGGCCGTGGTAGGGGTAGCCAGGTCGAAAGCATGGACAGCCGTAGAAAAATGCTTGTTGAAATGAATTGATTATCAGAGATGTATCAGTGGAGTGGGCAGCTGGAAGGAGGTGCTCTTATTCTCCATAGACTTTACAGTGTCCCAAAACCTTTGGAATTAGTGCTACAGGATGCAAATTTCTGTTTGAAAAACCTAGCTTTAGCTTTCCTAACTGACTGTGTGTATTGGTTCCTAACTTCCCTGAAAAGTTGCATATCGCAGGGGTTATTTGATGAGAATGCAGAATGCCACAGGATGTATGTGCTGATCAAGGGCAGTCAAATCTGGGGTGAACCAAGGGCTATATCTGTTCTTAGTTCTACATTTTTTTAAAAGGGCATGCTTATTTAAGATGGTGAGGAAAGCACTTTTGAAGAGCAACCAGGCATCCTCTACTGACGGGATGAGGTCAATATCCTTCCAGGATACCCGGGCCAGGTCTATTAGAAAAGCCTGCTCGCTGAAGTGTTTTAGGGAGCGTTTGACAGTGATGAGGGGTGGCCGTTTGACCGCGGACCCATTACGGACGCAGGCAATGAGGCAGTGATCGCTGAGATCCTGGTTGAAGGAGTATTTAGAGGGCAAGTTGGTCAGGATGATATCTATGAGGGTGCACATGGTAACAGATGTATGGTTGTACCTGCTAGGTTCCTTGATCATTTGTGTTAGCTTGAGGGCATCTAGCTTAGATTGTAGGATGGCCGGGGTGTTAAGCATATCCCAGTTTAGGTCACCTAACAGTACGAACTGACGACATCTGTCAGAGCAGCTCACAGATCACTGCACCTGTACATAGCCCATCTGTAAACAGCCCCTCTATCTACCTCATCCCCATACTGTATTTATTTATTTATCTTGCTCCTTTGCACCCCAGTATCTCTACTTGCACATTCATCTTCTGCACATCTACCATTCCAGTGTTTAATTGCTATATTGTAATTACTTCGCCACCATGGCCTATTTATTGCCTTAACTCTCTTATCTTACCTCATTTGCTCTCACTGTATATAGACTTTATGTTTTGTTTATTCCATGTGTAACTCTGTTGTATGTGTCGAATTGCTATGCTTTATCTTGGCCAGGTTGCAATTGCAAATGAGAACTTGTTCTCAACTATCCTACCTGGTTAAATAAAGGTGAAATAAAAAAGATGGGGGGGAAATCAATTCACATATGGTGTCCTGGGCACAGCTGCGGGCTGAGGGGGGTCTATAACAAGCGACAACGTAGAGACTTATTTCTGGAAAGGTGGATTTTTTATAAACAATGTTAATAAAAAGTTGAAACTCGAATTGTTTGGGCACAGACCTGGATAGAATGACAGAAATCTGCAGGCTAACTCCACCCCCTTTGGCAGTTCTGTCTTGTCGGAAAATGCTGTAGTTGGGGGATGGACATTTCAGGATTTTTGGTGGCCTTCCTAAGCCAGGATTCAGAAACGGCTAGGACATCAGGGTTGGCGAAGTGTGCTAAAGCAGTGAATAAAATAAACTTAGGGAGGAGGCTTCTGATGTTAACATGCATGAAACCAAGTCTTTTACAGTTCCAGAAGTCAACAAATGAGAGCGCCTGGGGAATGGTAGTGGTGCTGGGGGCTGCAGGGCCTGAGTAGGATAAGGGTCTGGCTAAAGGCTATAAGAACTGGTTGTCTAGTGCATTCGGAACAGAGAGTAAAAGGAGCAGATTTCTGGGTGTGGAAGAATAGATTCAAGGCATAATGTACAGACAAGGGTATGGTAGGATGTGAGTACAATAGAGATAAACCTATGCATTGAGTGACGATGAGAGAGGTTTTGTCTCTTGAGGCACCAGCTAAGCCAGGTGAGGTCACCGCATGGGTGGGTGAAAGGGCTATTTAAGGCATATTGGGCATGGCTGAGGGCTCTACAGTGAAATAAGACAATCCCTAACCGAAACAGCAATAGACAAGGCATATTGACATTAGGGAGAGGCATGTGTAGCCGAGTGATCATAGGGTCCAATGAGTAGCATTAGGTGAGTCAGGGAGCCGATTCAGTTCTTGCTACTACGCTAGGCGAGCTGGAGACACTGCGATTCAGACAGCTAGCAGGCCGGGGATAGCAGATGGGCCTTCGGCGACGTCACAATGGAAGAGCCTGTTGTAACCACCTCGGACTATTACGTCGGCAGACCAGTTGTGATGGATCGGCGGGGCTCCATGTCGGCAGTAAAGGGTCCAGGCCAATTGGCAAAAGAGGTATTGTAGCCCAAGAAATTAGCCGGTCGACCACTTTGGCTAGCCGGGAGATGGGCCTAGCTCGAGGCTAGCTCAAGGCCATCTGGTGCTTGCTTCAGGACAGAGACGTTAGCCAGGAGTTGCAGCTAGCTAGCAGCGATGCACCGGTGTAAAGGTTCAGAGCTCGCGGTAGGAAAAGGGGAAAACAATATTACCACGGGACAAGACAAAACGCACGTTCGACTGCTACGCCATCTTGGAACACCAGTGATTCAAGCAGGTTTGTCACCACTTTATCTTACCTTTCAATGAGGGTGTTAGGATACATCAACTACATATGTCAGAATAATATAACCTTGGAATGCATCAAATGCAGAATTTTCAATCCTGAACATTCAGGGATGCTAAGGTCATTAATCCTAAAGTATACAACGGAATTAAAGAATGTGGCTGAGGAAAAATTTAACGTTTTTACCGTCAGACAAATGTTCAGACCTTTTCGTCAAAGTCAGAAACTTTCAGTACACTACGAGGCTTCAAAAGAGCCATTGTGCTTTTATTCTAGTACCGGACCCAGCTGGGAACCTTGCTTCCAAATATCTAAAACTGCGAGAAAATCAACCATGTCATTTATTTTTTGCAAGTTCAAAGACTTCAGCATTAATATTTCAATAGCAAAAGGAGATGAAAAGATGGAACTCATAGGTACAGTATAAAACATGTACACGTGGAGTTACATAAAGAAGAGAGATGCAGGTGTTATGAAGCAGTTTTTATATATACAGTAGTGCAAAAATATCAAAGTTGGTGCAGGTTACTATTGGCACAGAAAGTAAAGTTCAACTTCCAATACACTGACTGCACCTTGAATTCCATTGCACCCAGAAATGAATGGTGGGCCGTTCTACCAATTTGGTACCTTTTGATGTGTGAAACTTTGTGGGGAAAAAAACATTGATTTCGTCATAAAGAGCACATGTTCAACTTAATAAAAAAACATGGTTTTCCATCTCATCTTAAAAAACCAACGACTATGGTAAGTGCCTATTGTTATGCTCAACCCACTCAGTTTTCCACCAGAAAATTGCCAAAAAGAGTAGAACCACCTCACCCGCTTTTACACTATGATTTGACTATTAAAAAAAATATTTTTTAAAGGAATGGTTTCACATTATTAAAACGAGAGTTAAGTTCATGTAGCAGGGTTGACCTTGAAATGAGGGGCATGTTATATTTTTCTTAAAATTAAATCACTAACCACATGAAATAAATCATCTTCAGTAATGACTTTGTCAAAGCAACAAAATAACTAGGGCTTTACAATGAAGGTGAGTGTGTTAAAATCTTCCTGGAAGTCACAGATGGTGCACAGAGGAACATGTCAAAATGCAGAAATTTAGTAAATTGTTAGTAAATTCACCAGAAGTTTGCGGGGGGTATGCTAGTTCTGAACGTCACATGCTAATGTAAAAAGCTGGTTTTTGACATAAATATGAACTTGATTGAACAAAACATGCATGTATTGTATAACATAATGTCCTAGGGTTGTCATCTGATGAAGATCATCAAAGGTGAGTGCTGCATTTAGCTGTCTTCTGGGTTTTGGTGACATTATATGCTGGCTTGAAAAATGGGTGTCTGATTATTTCTGGCTTGGTACTCTGCTGACATAATCTAATGTTTTGCTTTCGTTGTAAAGCCTTTTTGAAATCGGACATTGTGGTTAGATTAACGAGAGTCTTGTCTTTAAATGGCTGTAAAATAGTCATATGTTTGAGAAATTGAAGTAATAGGATTTTTAAGGTTTTGAAAATCGCGCCACAGGCTGGCAGTGGCTGTTACGTAGGTGGGACGCAAGCGTCCCACCTAGCCCATAGAGGTTAAAAGTGCATGGCTTGTGCAATGCTTTCATTTTTTGTCCTACAGGAATCTGAAGTCGTCCACTAGAAACCAGTAGGAGACCACATGACGATTCTTGGCCACTTGAAACCAATTGCGTCTGGTTTGGGTAGTGAGTCATTGAGCCAAAATGGCTGAATGGATTTTCAAGCCTGACATGTTAAAATGACCCAGCAATCAGGGCTTTCAAGTTATAGTAATAAAAATAATTAGACAGACAGGTGGGGAACTTCAAACCTCTTTTCCCATTCACTTTTCCTATTGTAAACGAGTGAGAGAGATCAACGGCGCATGTGGAGGATGTACAGAGCCCAAAACAACCACTCGAAGTTTAACAGCTGAAGGGGAAGGCTGTTCATTGAATATAACAGGCTTAAAATGCAAGGTAACACTTTACATGAAGTTTCCCCTATTACTATGTAACTGCACAGTAATAACTGTAGTAACAGATGTTACATGGTAATAAGACTGTAGCACTATCAGTTATAAAATATATATTTTTTTTACACAATTGGAACAACGAATGTATATAGTACCTGCAAAACCCCAGTCTCAACGTCAGTGAAGACTGTGATGTTGGCCATCTAGGCAGACCTGCAAAGAAAAAGCCATATCTCAGACTGGCCAATAAAAAGAAAAGATTAAGATGGGCAAAAGAACACAGACACTGAACAGAGGAACTCTGCCTAGAAGGCCAGCATCCCGGAGTCGCCTCTTCGCTGTTGACGTTGAGACTGGTGTTTTGCGGGTACTATTTAATGAAGCTGCCAGTTGAGGACTTGTGAGGCGTCTGTTTCTCAAACTAGACACTAATGTACTTTTCCTCTTGCTCAGTTGTGCACCGTGGCCTCCCACTCCTCTTTCTAATCTGGTTAGAGCCAGTTTGCTCTGTTCTGTGAAGGGAGTAGTACACAGCGTTGTATGAGTTCTTCAGTTTCTTGGCAATTTCTCACATGGAATAGCCTTCATTCCCCAGAACAATAGACTGCAAATTTCAGATGAAAGTTATTTGTTTCTGGCCATTTTTAGCCAATAATTTAACCCACAAATGCTAACGCTCCAGATGGTCAGTTTTCTTGCTTCTTTAAAACCTCACTAGCGTATGTGGCCCACCTGCGGGACACACTGCCAACAGCCAGTGAAATAGCAGGGCGCCAAATTCAAAACAACAAAAATCTCATAATTCAAATTTCTCAAACATACAAGTATTATATCCCATTTTAAAAATACACTTCTCGTTAATCCAACCACGTTGTACGATTTCAAAAATGCTTTACGGCGAAAGCATAACATTAGATTATGTTAGGACAGCACCTAACAAGAAAAACCACACAGCCATTTTCCAAGCAAGGAGAAGCGTCACAAAAACCAGAAATACAGCTAAAATGAATCACTAACCTCTGATGATATTCATCAGATTGCACTCATAGGACTTCATGTTAAACTATACATGTATGTTTTGTTCGATAAAGTTCATATTTATAACCAAAAATCTCATTTTACATTGGCGTGTATTGTTCAGAAATGTTTTGCCTCCCAAAACATCCGGTGAATGATCACATCAATTTACAGAAATACTCATCATAAACATTGATAAAATCTTAAACTGTTATTCAAAGAATTATAGATACACTTCACCTTAATGAAACCGTTGTGTCAGATTTAAAAAAAAATTTACAGCGAAAGCACACTTTGCAATAATCTGAGTACAGCGTTCAGACACGAAACCAAACCCGCCATTTTCTGGAGTCAACAAAACTCTGAAATAATATTATAAATATTCACTTACCTTTGATTTTCATCAGAATGCACTCCCAGGAATCCCAGGTCCACAATAAATGTTTGTTTTGTTCAATAAAGTCCATCATTTACGTCCAAATACCTCCTTTTGTTCGCACGTTCAGTCCACTACTCCAAATGCAGGAAGTGCACGCTAATGTCACGACGAAAAGTCAAAAAAAGTTATACACTGCTCAAAAAAATAAAGGGAACACTTAAACAACACAATGTAACTCCAAGTCAATCACACTTCTGTGAAATCAAACTGTCCACTTAGGAAGCAACACTGATTGACAATACATTTCACATGCTGTTGTGCAAATGGAATAGACAACAGGTGGAAATTATAGGCAATTAGCAAGACACCCCCAATAAAGGAGTGGTTCTGCAGGTGGGGACCACAGGCCACTTCTCAGTTCCTATGCTTCCTGGCTGATGTTTTGGTCACTTTTGAATGCTGGCGGTGCTTTCACTCTAGTGGTAGCATGAGACGGAGTCTACAACCCACACAAGTGACACTGGTAGTGCAGCTCATCCAGGATGGCACATCAATGCGAGCTGTGACAAGAAGGTTTGCTGTGTCTGTCAGCGTACTGTCCAGAGCATGGAGGCGCTACCAGGAGACAGGCCAGTACATCAGGAGATGTGGAGGAGGCCATAGGAAGGCAACAACCCAGCAGCAGGACCGCTACCTCCGCCTTTGTGCAAGGAGGAGCAGAAGAAGCACTGCCAGAGCCCTGCAAAATGACCTCCAGCAGGCCACAAATGTGCATGTGTCTGCTCAAAAGGTCAGAAACAGACTCCATGAGGGTGGTATGAGGGCCCGACGTCCACAGGTGGGGGTTGTGCTTACAGCCCAACACCGTGCAGGACGTTTGGCATTTGCCAGAGAACACCAAGATTGGCAAATTCGCCACTGGTGCCCTGTGCTCTTCACAGATGAAAGCAGGTTCACACTGAGCACATGTGACAGAGTCTGGAGACGCAGTGGAGAACGTTCTGCTGCCTGCAACATCCACCAGCATGACCGGTTTGGCGGTGGCTCAGTCATGGTGTTGGGGTGGCATTTCTTTGGGGGGCCGCACAGCCCTCCATGTGCTCGCCAGAGGTAGCATGACTGCCATTAGGTACTGAGATGAGATCCTCAGACCCCTTCTGAGACCATATGCTGGAAAGGTTGGCCCTGGGTTCCTCCTAATGCAAGACAATGCTAGACCTCATGTGGCTGGAGTGTGTCAGGAGTTCCTGCAAGAGGAAGGCATTGATGCTATGGACTGGCCCACCCGTTCCCCAGACCTGAATCCAATTGAGCACATCTGGGATATCATGTCTCGCTCCATCCACCAACGCCACGTTGCACCACAGACTGTCCAGGAGTTGGGGGATGCTTTAGTCCAGGTCTGGGAGGAGATCCCTCAGGAGACCATCCGCCACCTCATCAGGAGCATGCCCAGGCGTTGTAGGGAGGTCATACAGGCACGTAGAGGCCACACACACTACTGAGCCTCATTTTCACTTGTTTTAAGGACATTACTTCAAAGTTGGATCAGCCTGTAGTGTGGTTTTCCACTTTAATTTTGGGTGTGACTCCAAATCCAGACCTCCATGGGTTGATCATTTGGATTTCCATTGATTATTTATGTGATTTTGTTGTCAGCACATTTAACTACGTAAAGAAAAAAGTATTTAATAAGATTATTTCATTCATTCAGATCTAGGATGTGTTATTTTAGTGTTCCCTTTATTTTTTTGAGCAGTGTATATAATATTCAGTAGTTGACTACAGCGCATACCATATATACAGTAAGTTGAGTTTGTGAATCATTCCAAAGGCTATATATCATCCTATATTATGACATTATTATGACAAACATCAGATATCCCTTCAGCTGAGCTGGTCTTCATACTCTTTATGGAAACCTGTAATGGCTGTCGTAGAGAGGGGACCAAAGCGCAGCGTGTTGATTGCTCATAATGAATATTTATTTTAACTCAGAACACTAAAGAAAAAAATAACAAAGAGAAAACGAAAGCGCACAGTTCTGTCAGGTACAGAAAACTAAACGGAAGACAACTACCCACAAACACAGGTGGGAAAAAACCCTACTTAAGTATGATCTCCAATTAGAGACAACGAGTACCAGTCCCCCCCCCCCCCCCCCCAAAAGTATTTAATAAGATTATTTCTTTCATTCAGATCTAGGATGTGTTGTTTAAGTGTTCCCTTTATTTTTTTGAGCAGTATATTTACGTTGGTAGAAATATGTCAAACGATGTATAGCATCAATCTTTAGGATGTTTTTAACAAATCTTCAGTAATATTCCAACCGGACAATTCCAATGTCTTCAGAAAAGAAAAGGAACACAGCTCACACTCACGTTAGCACGCGTCTCTGAGCTCATGTCATTTCCTCAATCATCTGACTCCAGGCCCTCTTGTTCGCTACAAATTCACAGTAGAAGCATGAAACAACGTTCTAAACACTGTTGTCATCTAGTGGAAGCCTTAGGAAGTGCAAAATGAACCCTAAGTCACTGTATACTGTATAGGCAATGACTTGAAAAAACTACAACCTCAGATTTCCCACTTCCAGGTTGGATTTTTCTCAGGTTTTGCCTGCAATATGAGTTCTGTTATACTCACAGACATCATTCAAACAGTTTTAGAAACTTCAGTGTTTTCTATGCAAATATAGTAATAATATGCATATCCTACCTTCTGAGCCTGAGTAGCAGGCAGTTTAATTTGGGCACGCCTTTCATCCGGACGTCAAAATACTGCCCCTTACCCTAGAGAAGTTTTAATCAGACAACAGTTTTCAGCTGTGCTAACATAATTGCAAAAGGGTTTTAAAATGATAAACTTGGAAAGCTATGAAAATATTCCCTAAAAAAACAGTCGTTTCCAGCTACAATCATCACAGACATCATTCAAACAGTTTTAGAAAATTATTTTCACTCCCTCCTCTCCACATTTTCTTCCTCTGTTTCTGCTGCTAAAGCCACTTTCTACCACTAAATTCCAAGCATCTGCCTCTAACCCTAGGAAGCTCTTTGCCACCTTCTCCTCCCTCCTGAATCCTCCTCCCCCTCCCCCCCTCTCCCACCGATCCTCGTTTGTTAAGTCAAACGACACCGCTGGTCCTGCTCACATTGCCCTACCCTATACTTTGACCTCTTTCTCCCCTCTCTCTCAAGATGAAATCTTGCGACTTGTGACGGCCGGCCGCCCAACAACCTGCCCGCTTGACCCTATCCCCTCCTCTCTTCTCCAGACCATTTCCGGAGACCTTCTCCCTTACCTCACCTCGCTCATCAACTCATCCTTGACCGCTGGCTACGTCCCATCCCTCTTCAAGAGAGTGAGAGTTGCACCCCTTCTCAAAAAACCTACACTCGATCCCTCCGATGTCAACAACTACAGACCAGTATCCCTTCTTTCTTTTCTCTCCAAAACTCTTGAGCATGCCATCCTTGGTCAGCTCTCTTGCTATCTTCTCTCAATGACCTTCTTGATCCAAATCAGTCAGGTTTCAAGACAGGTCATTCAACTGAGACTGCTCTTCTCTGTGTCACGGAGGCTCTCCGCACTGCTAAAGCTAACTCTCTCTCCTCTGCTCTCATCCTTCTAGACCTATCTGCTGCCTTTGATACTGTGAACCATCAGATCCTCCTCTCCACCCTCTCCGAGTTGGGCATCTCCGCTAACATCAAGGCGTTGAACCGATCCTGTAGGTTCATGCTCTACAACATTCGCAGAGTACGACCCTGCCTTACACAGGAAGCTGCGCAGGTCCTAATCCAGGCACTTGTCATCTCCCATCTGGATTACTGCAACTCGCTGTTGGCGGGGCTCCCTGCCTGTGCCATTAAACCCCAACAACTCATCCAGAACGCCGCAGCCCGTCTGGTGTTCAACCTTCCAAAGTTCTCTCACGTCACCCCGCTCCACCGCACACTCCACTGGCTTCCAGTTGAAGCTCGCATCTGCTACAAGACCATGGTGCTTGCCTACGGAGCTGTGAGGGGAACGGCACCTCCGTACCTTCAGGCTCTGATCAGTCCCTACACCCAAACAAGGGCACTGCGTTCATCCACCTCTGGCCTGCTGGCCCCCCTACCTCTGCGGAAGCACAGTTCCCGCTCAGCCCAGTCAAAACTGTTCGCTGCTCTGGCACCCCAATGGTGGAACAAGCTTCCTCACGACGCCAGGACAGCGGAGTCAATCACCACCTTCCGGAGACACCTGAAACCCCACCTCTTTAAGGAATACCTGGGATAGGATAAAGTAATCCTTCTAACCCACCCCCCCAAAAAAAAGATTTTGATGTACTATTGTAAAGTGGTTGTTCCACTGGATATCATAAGGCGAATGCACCAATTTGTAAGTCGCTCTTGATAACCTGATGGGGCTAGGGGGCAGTATTTGCACGGCTGGATAAAAAAACGTACCCGATTTAATCTGGTTACTACTCCTGCCCAGTAACTAGAATATGCATATAATTATTGGCTTTGGATAGAAAACAGCCTAAAGTTTCTAAAACTGTTTGAATGGTGTCTGTGAGTATAACAGAACTCATTTGGCAGGCCAAAACCTGAGAAGATTCCTTACAGGAAGTGGCCTGTCCTGGAAGTGGACAATTTCTTGCCCTCCTTGATCATCTCTAACAAATACAGGGGATCTCTGGCATGACGTGACACTTCCTACGGCTCCCATGGGCTCTCAGAAGGCGGGAAAAAGCTGAACGATGTAATTCCATCCCCAGGCTGAAACACATTAGCGCGTTTGGCAAGTGCTCTATCAGAGGGCCATTAGACTGAGGCTCGTGCATGAGGGGATAGCATGCTTTTACTTTCACTCTCTTTGTAATAAAAAACGATTTCCCGGTCTGAATATTATCGCTTTTTTACGAGAAAAATGGCATAAAATTGATTTTAAACAGCGGTTGACATGCTTCAAAGTACGGTAATGGAATATTTAGAATTTTTTTGTCACGAAATGCGCCGTGCTCGTAACCCTTCTTTACCCTTTCGGATAGTGTCTTGAACGCACGAACAAAACGCCGCTATTTGGATATTACAATGGATTATTTGGGACCAAACCGACATTTGTTATTGAAGTAGAAGTCCTGGGAGTGCATTCTGACGAAGACAGCAAAGTTAATAACATTTTTCTTATAGTAAATCTGACTTTGGTGAATGCTAAACTTGCTGGGTGTCTAAATAGCTAGCCCTGTGATGCCGGGCTATCTACTGAGAATATTGCAAAATGTGCTTTCACCGAAAATCTATTTTAAAATTGGACATAGCGAGTGCATAGAGGAGTTCTGTATCTATAATTCTTAAAATAATCGTTATGTTTTTTGTGAACGTTTATCGTGAGTAATTTAGTAAATTCACCGGCAGTGTTCGGCGGGAATGCTAGTCACATGCTAATGTAAAAAGCTGGTTTTTGATATAAATATGAACTTGATTGAACAAAACATGCATGTATTGTATAACATAATGTCCTAGGGTTGTCATCTGATGAAGATCATCAAAGGTTAGTGCTGCATTTAGCTGTGGTTTGGGTTTATGTGACATTATATGCTAGCTTGAAAAATGGGTGTCTGATTATTTCTGGCTGGGTACTCTGCTGACATAATCTAATGTTTTGCTTTCGTTGTAAAGCCTTTTTGAAATAGGACAGTGTTGTTAGATTAACGAGAGTCTTGTCTTTAAAATGGTGTAAAATAGTCATATGTTTGAAAAATTGAAGTTTTTGCATTTTTAAGTTATTTGAATATTGCACCACGGGATTACACTGGCTGTTGAGTAGGTGGGACGAATTCAAGCGTCCCACCTAGCCCATAGAGGATAAGAGTGTCTGCTAAATGACGTAAATGTAAATGTACAATAGTCATTTACAACATTAACAATGTCTACACTGTATTTCTGATCAATTTGATGTTATTTTAATGGACAAAAACAAGGACATTTTTAAGTGACCTCAAACTTTTGAACGGTAGTGTACATTGCCTATAACAGATTCATATTAGCAGGAAATGTGAATAAAGAAGGTGAGGTTTTTTCCCTCTCCCTTTTTTCACATTTGCTAGTTGAATCCTTATGGAGTAGCACAGGGTGGCAGAGGTCCTGAGAACTGGTGGAGCCTGATCTGGACTTTGTTGTTTCACCAGGCCTGTGTGCATGTGATAAGACTACATCGATACATGTCACGACTCATCCTAGCCTCACTCTGCTTGGATCTCCTTGGCGGCCAGTAGTGAGAATGCTTGGTTGAGGATGGAGGTGGGATTTTGCTTGGATGAATGGGGACAGCTGGCATGCTGCATGCCTGAAACTGTCTGTTAGAGTTATTACTGGTGACCGGATTCAACCGTTCATCACCTTATCTTGCCCCTTCAGGTAAGCCACTGAGGCAGTGCAGGCTCGTCTTTTTGGTGCATTTGATTTCATGTTGCAAAGCCCAGTCAAACTGAGTTGAACAAACTTCACTGCTTTATTCTGAACAGTTGAACAAAGAGCTCCAGACTCAAACCAAAAAACCTAAATCCAGCAGGAGACTCTATACTTCAGTACCAAGAATTTATCAGAAATTACTGTTGCTGAAATATGAAATACCAAGCTGTATTGCCATAAAAAACTGCCCATTTTTCATTTCTGCTTCCTTTTATTCTCTAGCCATTGGCTCTAAATACCTGACATGCTTGATTACAGCAAATCAAAGGGTAAACAAGCTTCAATATGTTCCCTTGCGAAATGTAGAAATGTTGACTGTCACGACTTCTGCCGAAGTCAATGCCCCTCCTTGTTCGGGCGGTGCTCGGCGGTCGACGTCACCGGTCTTCTAGCCATCATTGATACATTTTCCATTGGTTTTGTCTTGTCTTCCTACACACCTGGTTCCAATCCCATTCATTACATGTTGTGTATTTAACCCTCTGTTTCTCCTCATGTCCTTGTCAGAGATTGTTTGTTGTTATGTGCTTGTGTTGTTAGATTGGTGCGCGACGGGGTTATTGTACCCGTGTTTATTTTATTATGTACTTTATTATGTACTTTGGTTTTGGAGTTTGTTTTTAACTTTATTAAACTACTCCAGTTACACCAAGTTTGTTTCTCCTGCGCCTGACTTCCCTGCCACCTACACACACACGATGTGACAGTGTGTGTCACAGAATGACTGTTTTTAAGACATGCATGCGTGTGTGTGTAGGTACAGAATGAAAACGTGTGAATATGTGTGTGCCTGTTTGTTAGTTTGCATACGTTGCAGGGAAGTTCTGTATTTCTATGTGAGTTCGTGTGAATGTTATGTCTGAGTGTTTGTGACAATGTGTTTATGTACTGTGCCAGTCAAAAGTTTGGAGACACCAACTCATTCCAGGGTTTTTCTTTATTTGTGCTATTTTCTACATTGAAAAATAATAGTGAAGACATCAAAACTATGAATATACAATTATATTTTATATTTGAGATTCTTCAAAGTAGCCACTTTTTGCCTTGGTGACAGCTTGGAATGCATTTCAATTAAAAGGTGTGCCTTGTTAAAAGAACATTTGTGGAATTTCTTTCCTTCTTAATGCGTTTGAGCCAATCAGTTGTGTTGTGACCAGGTAGGGATGGTATACAGAAAATAGCCCTATTTGGTAAAAGACCAAGTCCATATTATGTCAAGAACAGCTCAAATAAGCAAAGAGTAATACAACTGTCCATCATTACTTTAAGACATGAAGGTCTGTTAATGTAGAACATTTCAATAACTTCGAAAGTTTCTTCAAGAGCAATTGCAAAAACCATCAAGCGCTATGATGACACCAGCCACTGAGTTACGTCTCCTGCGGAGGATAAGTTTATTAGAGTTACCTGCACCTCAGATTGCAGCGCAAATAAATGTAACAGACACATCTCAACATCAACTGTTCAGAGGAGACTCCGTGAATCAGGCCTTCATGGTCTAATTGCTGCAAAGAAACCACTACTAAAGGACAACAATAATAAGAAGAGACTTGCTTGGGCCAAGAAACACAAGCAATGGACATTAGACCGGTGGGAGTCTGTCCATTGGTCCGATGAGTGCAAATGTGAGATGCAGAGTAGGTGAACGGATGATCTCTGCATGTGTGGTTCCCACCGTGAAGAATGGAGGAGGAGGTGTGATATGTGGGGGTGTTTTGCTGGTGACATTATCGTGGGAGATATTTATTATTCAAGGCGCACCTAACCAGAATGGCTACCACAGCATTCTGCAGTGATATGCCATCCCATCTGGTGTCACGTCCTGACCAGGACGTGGCAGGGGTGTGTTTGATTTATTTGTCTTGGGTTTTTGGGTAATGTTCTATGTTGTCTATTTCTATGTTTGAATGTCTATTTAGTCTATATCTATGTTCAGGTTTTGGTTTGTCCTTCAATTGGAAGGAGCTGTTCTTCGTTGCTTCTAATTGGAGGCCATATTTAAGTAGGGGGTTTTTGTCACTGTGTTTGTGGGTAGTTGTTCCATGTATAGCTGTATAGCCTTACAGGACTGTTTTTGGTCGTCGTTTGGTTCTTTTGTTCAGTGTTCACGTTTATCCAAATAAAAATAGATGAGCACGATACCCGCTGCGTCTTGGTCCACTTTTTACGACGCGCCTGATATCCGGTTTGCCCTTAGTGGGACTATCATTTGTTTTTCAACACCACAATGACCCAAAACACACCTCCAGGCTGTGTAAGGGCTATTTGACCAAGAAGGAGTGATGGAGTGCTGCATCAGATGACCTGGCCTCCACAATCACCCGACCTCAACCCAATAGATGGTTTTGGATGAGTTGGACTGCTGAGGGAAAAGCAGCCAACAAGTGCTCAGTATATGTGGGAACTCCAAGACTGTTGGAAAAGCATTTGATATAAAGCTAGTAGAGGGAATGCCAAGACTGTGCAAAGCTGTCATCAAGGCAAACGGTTGCTGGAATGGGTAGGTGTGTCCAAACTTTTGACTGGTACTGTACATAAACACGTCACAAACACTCAGACATAACATTCACACGAACTCACATAGAAATACAGAACGTCCCTGAAATGTATGCACACACACCAATATAGTACCATACTGAAGATATAGATACTGCAGATAAAGACATGAATATTGATGATAGAGCAGAGGGCTTTTTTTAGGGTGATATGACAGATATCAGATTCAGCCTTGAGCTTTTGATCTGCATCATTACATGGGGAGAGAGGAGGACATGTGCTGATTATCCTACAAAATGCTGAAACAAAACCAGATACAATTTGTATGGATAGTTTTAGCTCCCACTAAGTAGCTAATGTATCACTGTGTGTTATTTCGTCTCGTGCCTAACAACACCCGTGCCAATATATCCTCCAAACACCGGCTTCTCTGGCATGAACACTTAAATATAGTATTGTAAAACAGTTTTGTGTTAGTACTATTATTTTATATACACTGTGTTTTCAACTGCTCTGTACAACATGTATTCATCCTGAGGAGGCCAAAAGAGGGTACCTTCTTAGAAATCACATGATGAAAATATCTTTCTACAAATGCCACGGTTTAACCTTCACATCAACAGCTGGCATTTAAACAGTACTGTACAAACCATCAAAATAACAGTATTTATCAGGACCATCCTGGTCAATCTGCCTTAGGAGGAGGGGAGGAATAGTCATACCACACCAGCTCTGCTGTTTGTGGTATGATGGGATTATTATAGAGTCGTAAATGGTGGAATTATTATAGAAATCACTGTAATAATCTGAAAATCTGTGAACAGGCCTACACAGAGACAGGGAAGGCCAGATTTTTTAATCCAGAGAGCTCACAAGTCATAGCATTGTGACCAGAGGAGCCTTTGGTATGGAAAAGTACTCCCCTACTGATCCATGTTCTACAGGCAGGTGATTCATTTAAAACAGTCATACTATAAATCCTCTATAATGCTATTATAAACATGTTACAACTTGAATTAGCGCTAAAACATGTAAGCCGCAGAAAAAAGAGGTTTAAATGTCACATTTCCTAATGAAAAGAGGCAAATTTCAATTACATACGACTAACAATGAAGGAATATAAAAGTTTTATCCGTCACGATGCTGCAAACTAGGTTTTAACCGCGCTGTGAATTCGATTGGATCTTGTTCGCGAGGTAGCAAAAAACATTTAGCAATATCAAACTAATTCTAGTCCTTGCAGCGGATGTTTGTTGGATTATGATCAGGTAATAATTAAAAGCTATTTTAGCTATCTAGCAGTGTGATTAAAAGAACATGAAGAAATCGAAATGATTGCTAAAATACGATGTTGCTCTTATTTCATGCAATAGCCATGTCACGACTTCCGCCGAAGTCGGTTCCTCTCCTTGTTCGGGCGGCGTTCGGTGGTCGACGTCACCGGTCTTCTAGCCATCACCGATCCACCTTTCAATTTCCATTTGTTTCGTCTTGTTTTCCCACACACCTGGTTTACATTTTCCTCATTACTTGTCGTGTATTTAACCCAGTGTTCCCCCCATGTCTGTTGTAAGTGCTTGTGCACACTTTGACTGGTGCGCGACGGGTTTTGTACCCATATTTTCTATTTCTGGATGCCGTTGGTTTTGAGAATTAAACTGCTCCGGTTATTACGCAGTTCTGCTCTCCTGCATCTGACTTCCCTGCCACCAGTTACGCACCCCTTACAGAATTTCACACCCGAGTATGGAGTCAGCAGGAGCAGGTACCTATGGTAGCGGAGTCGAGGAGCGCGTCCAGGAGCACATGGCGTTGATTCACCATCTCGGCGTCGCCATGGACCGCGTCGTCCAGACAAAGGACCGCTGGGAGAGACAGAGGGTTCCTCCAGCGCTCCCACCAGCACAACAGGGGTCTCCATTACTCACCCCCTCCACACCCGGTTCAGTGGGATTCGTCTCGCACTTCCCAGGGAGTACGATGGGACGGCCGCACACTGCCAGGGTTTCCCTGCTGCAGCTGGATGTATATCTGGCGACCGTCCACCTGGCTCCCTCAGGCCATGAGAAGGTGTCCGCCCTCGTCTCGTGCCTCTCGGGGAAAGCCCTGGGTGGGCCAATGCTGCGTGGGGAGAAGGAGATGCGGCGCTGGATCACTTCGAGCATTTCACCCTGCCGCTTCCGGGCAGTCTTCGACCACCCGCCCGAGGGTAGAGCGGCGGGTGAACGTCTATTCCACCTGTTACGAATCCCTTTGGCCCTGCAGTCTAGGGGGATGGAGACGAGACCCGTTACATAACCCATGCAAATTATAATAGTGATAAAGAACAGTGAGAACCAAAAAAGAAACAATAATCCAAAGAAACAATAATCCAAAACTTAACTCTACCGTCAAACTCTTAGGGTTTATTTATGAACACACGGTAATGGGGGTGTGAGAAAAGGGGCTGAGCTGGACCCAAGCAAAGAAACAATAATCCAAAACACCCCTAAACTAGACTAGCCTACTTCAACAACAGCTAGCTAACTAACCAAAAATACAGTGGGTGGTCCGCCCAGTTCTAACTAGGATACTTAGACAAAGTATTCCTACGGGTAATGTATGCCCATGGGCGACTTGTCTTGGTACCCCCTTTTCCCACCAACAAACAGTCAACACTTTAACAAAAACAATACTCACAGGTGGGATGGACAAAGTGACATGTAGTTGCAAAAACAAAATAGATCAATACAGAGCGATAGAGCTGGGGACACAGAGAGAGAATGAGTTACAGAGAGATTGATCTGGGGAGAAAACAACTGACTGGGTTTTTAAACCAAGGGAAAGGGGATGTTATTGGTTGAGGGAAAAGGAACAGGTGTCTTCTGATTGGGGACTGACTGGGGAGTGATTGTCACCTGTGAGGAGAAGGAGGAGAGAAAAGAAATACAAACACAGGATACCTGTATCCGTAACACTCCCACCCTTAAAAGAGCAACCCCAGGGGGGATTGCGACCAAAAGTATGTACAAAGGGTACCCATAATATCAATAAACAAAGGCAACCTTGCAAAACATACAAACATTATTATTACACACGAGACAAAGCATCTGCGAATACATTATCAGAACGCTTTTTGTGGCGGATCTCTAAATTATATTTCTGTACAATAAGAGCCCAACGCATAAGGCGCTGGTTTTGGTTGTACATACGGTGGAGAAACACTAAGGGGTTATGGTCAGTATATACGATCACTGGAAGGGCACTAGAACCAATATACACTTAAAAATATTGCAGAGCTAACAACAACGCTAGAGCTTCTTGCTCAATGGTGGCATAGTTTGTCTGACATTTGTTACATTTTCTGGAAAAATAACACACAGTATGATCCACTCCACTCTTGTCCTGCTGCAGTAGAACAGCACCAGCACCTCTGGCACTAGCATCTACTTCAAGTTTAAATGGTTGTTCAAAATCCGGAGCAGCAAGTACAGGGGTAATACATAAGAGTGCTTTAGCAGTCTCAAAAGCTACCTTACAATCCGGGGACCACACAAACGATCTAGCCGGACTGAGCAAATCGGTCAATGGAGCAA
Organism: Salmo salar; assembly: GCF_965601325.2. Taxonomy (NCBI): domain Eukaryota; kingdom Metazoa; phylum Chordata; class Actinopteri; order Salmoniformes; family Salmonidae; genus Salmo; species Salmo salar. The sequence continues at coordinate 69,324,985 of NC_138291.1, forward strand.
CTACCGCAGAGAAGTTTTTACAGAAGCTACGGTAGTAGCCAACCATCCCCAAAAAGCGGCGTAGCTCTCGTCTGGTGGTAGGTGCAGGGAATGCAGTGATAGCCAAGACCTTATCATCAACAGGGCGCACCTGTCCATGGCCGACCTCTTTGCCGAGATAGGTAACAGTAGCCTTCCCAAACTCGCACTTTGCCAAGTTCAGGGTTAGAAAAGCAGCTGCCAAACATTCACATACTACCCTCAGAGAGCTAACATGATCTGTCCACTCAGATGAATAAATCACTAGATCATCAAGATATGCACTACAATTGGGAACGCCAGCTAATACGGTGTTAACCAGTCTTTGAAAAGTGGCTGGTGTATTTCGCATCCCAAAAGCCATGACAGAGTATTGTAGGAAGTTGTCTGGTGTCAAAAAAGCAGAAATCTCACAAGCACGTGAGGTTAACGGAACCTGCCAGTAGCCTTTTAAGAGGTCTAACTTTCTTACATAAGTAGCAGCACCAACAGTGTCGATACAGTCGTCCAGTCTGGGCAACAGGAAAGAATCTGGCAATTTGACAGAAATTACCTTTCGATAATCCGTACATAACCTGGATGTACCATCAGGTTTAGGAACCAGAATGCAAGGAGAACTCCAAGGGCTTGAACTTGGCGTAGCCAGGTCATTTTCCAACAAATATCTCACTTCATCCCTCATTATCTTCCTTTTAGAAGCATTGACACGATTATGGGTGTTGCTTCATAGGGGAAGCATTTCCAACATTAATGTCATGTTCCAACACATTTGTGTGAGTAGGAACATCATTAAAGAGACATGGAAAACTGTGGAGTAGCCTCACAATATTGTCGGCCTGTCCGTCTGTTAAATGAACCAGACCTGACTGGAGAGACAGCAGCATTTCTGAGTTGGGCAATCTAACGCACTGCTACTGAGTATTGCGCAACTCTAATCCATCAACATCATCAATATGACAGTCCACTTTCATAGCAGTAGAAGAAGAGGAGACAGCAGTAACTTCCGCTGTGGTTATACTATCTACCTGGGTGATGGGTCGGGTGTGGTATTCTTTCAACATGTTAATGTGGCACACATGAGATTGGCGTTTTCTATCAGGAGTAGAAGCACATAACCAGTTTCACTTAAGTTATTTTCAATCAAATAAGGACCAGAGAAACGAGCTGACAGTGAAGATCATGGAAACAGGCAATAACACCAGTACTTGGTCGCGGGGTCTGTCGGTTCCATCCCCCAGCACCAACGCTCTGATGCCCATAGAGCTGGGAGGTGCTGCGCTGGGTTGGTTCCTCTGGGGCTCGAGGCAGAAGGCAGGGCACTCTGGCATCACCCCAGGTGAGAAGGCACCATTCTCACCCAGAGCCCTCTGTTGCACACATGTTTTTGTTTGTTACTTTTCTTGAGTTTTCCCTGCATTCCAAGCATAAGGAGCTCGTTGATTCAGGCGCAGCTGGGAATTTTTTAGACAGATCATTCGCCCATAGTTTAGGGATCCCCATCATTCCAGTGGCTATGCCCTTCCCTGTTCACGCCTTAGACAGTCGACCATTAGGGTCAGGGTTGATTACCAAGGCCACCGCTCCTCTGGGCATGGTGACACAGCGGGGTCACACGGAGAGAATCAGTCTCTTCCTCATTGACTCTCCTGCGTTTCCCGTGGTGCTAGGCCTACCCTGCTTAGCTTGTCATTACCCCACTGTTTCATGGCAAGGGAGGGCTCTCACGGGGTGGTTGCGAGAGTGCTCTGAGGTTTTTTAGGGATTTCCGTTGGTGCTGCTACGGTGGAGAGTCCAGACCAGGTCTTCATCGTGCGCATTCCCCCCGAATATGCCAATTTGGCTCTCGCCTTCTCCAAAAAGAAGGCGACTCAATTACCACCCCATCGACGGGCGGATTGTGCGATAAATCTCCTGGTAGACGCCGCACTTCCCAGGATCCTCTGTCACAGGCAGAGACGGCAGCTATGGAAACATATGTCTCCGAATCCCTGCGTCAGGGGTATATTCGGTCCTCCACTTCACCCGCCTCCTCAAGTTTCTTTATTGTGAAGAAGAAGGAGGGAGGTCTGCACCCGTGTATTGACAAATGAGGCCTAAAACAGATCACTGTGAGGTACAGTTACCCGCTACCTCTTATCGCCACTGCGATTGAGTCAATGCAAGGGGCGCGCTTCTTCACCAAGCTAGATCTCAGGAGCGCTTACAACCTGGTGCGTATCCGGGAGGGGGACGAGTGGAAGACGGCATTCAGTACAACCTCGGGGCATTATGAGTACCTCGTCATGCCGTACGGGTTGATGAATGCTCCATCAGTCTTCCAAGCCTTTGTAGACAAGATTTTCAGGGACCTGCACGGGCAAGGTGTTGTGGTGTATATTGATGACATTCTGATATACTCCACTACACGCGCCGAGCATGTGTCCCTGGTGCACAGGGTGCTTGGTCGTCTGTTGAAGCATGACCTGTACGTCAAGTCTGAGAAATGCCTGTTCTTCCAACAGTCCGTCTCCTTCCTAGGGTATCGCATTTCCACCTCCGGGGTGGCGATGGAGAGTGACCGCATTTCAGCCGTGCGTAATTGATCGACTCCCACCATGGTAAAGGAGGTGCAGCGGTTTCTAGGGTTTGCCAATTACTACCGGAGGTTTATCCGGGGTTTTGGTCAGGTAGCGGCTCCCATTACCTCACTGCTGAAGGGGGGACCGGTTCGTTTGCAGTGGTCGGCTGAGGCGGACAGGGCTTTTGGTCACCTGAGGGCACTGTTTACCTCGACTCCCGTGCTAGCCCATCTGGATCCCTCTTTGGCATTCATAGTGGAGGTGGACGCATCCGAGGCTGGGATAGGAGCCGTGCTCTCTTAGCACTCGGGTATGCCACACAAGCTCTGCCCCTGTGCTTTCTTCCCGAGGAAGCTCAGCCCGGCGGAGCGAAACTATGACGTGGGGGACTGGGAGCTGTTGGCTGTCGTCAAGGCTTTGAAGGCATGGAGGCATTGGCTTGAGGGGGCTAAACACAATTTTCTCACCTGGACTGACCACCGCAATCTGGAGTACATCCGGGCGGCGAGGAGACTGAACCCTCGCCAGGCAAGGTGGGCCATGTTTTTTATTATTTGGAAAAACTCCCTAGAAATGCCAAAACCTAGTAAGAAACCTAGAGAGGAACCAGGCTATGAGGGGTGGCCAGTCCTCTTCTGGCTGTGCCGGGTGGATATTATAACAGAACATGGTCAAGATGTTAAAATGTTCATAAATGACCAGCATGGTCAAATAATAATAATCATAGTAGTTGTCAAGGGTGCAACAAGCACGTCCGGTGAACAGGTCAGGGTTCCATAGCCGCAGGCAGAACAAGGCCCAGACTGCCTCTCAGTCCCAAGGAAAGTTCATGCTGAAGAATATCCTGAATAATCTTAAAATCGGCCATACACCGGGCAGCCACGGATACTAATCCCCTACATTCTCCTCAGGGGTCAGAGTTCAACCAATCTGACAGTTCAGCCAAAAGGACATTGTAACATTTGGGATTACTCCTTGTCACTCAAAGGCTTTAATCTATGACATTGACATCCACAGCATGCCCCCTATCCATTCCCTCCCTTTCTGCCCCTCCCTCATATCCACCACCTAGTTCTTGAACAAATACAATTATTTTAATCCCACATCTGTTGTAACCACCCTCTGTCAGCTACTTACCTTCCGAACAAAAACTCTAGTTCCTCACTTTGAGCACAAAGTCATTAGCACACTTGACTTTCATGTTTGTCAAAGAGCAGCAACTCTTTGCAGATGACATTGACTGTGTCTGGCTCTCGATTCTGAGAGCTGCCCACATTTCCTTTTTTTTTATGTTCAGATTGTGTTCAGTTCATTTTTCTACGTGCCATCTAGTAGAGGGCCTGTTGTCCGGACCGCTGGCAGTCTCTATGGGGGTGCCACAGGGTTCAATTCTCGGGCCGACTCTCTTCTCTGTATACATCAATGATGTTGCTCTTGCTGCTGGTGATTCTCTGATCCACCTCTGTGCGGACGACACCATTCTGTATACTTCTGGCCCCTCTTTGGACACTGTGTTAACTAACCTCCAGAAGAGCTTCAATGCCATACAACTTGCACCTGCTTGCCCGTTCAGCATCACTACTCTGGACAGCTCAGACTTAGCCTGTCTGAGCCAGTGGAATCGCGTCGCGCAAAATGCAAAACCTCATAAATGCTATAACTTCAATTTCTCAAACATATGACTATTTTACACCGTTTTATAGATACACCTCTCCTGAATCGAACCACGTTGTCCGATTTCAAAAAGGCTTTACAGCGAAAGCAAAACATTAGATTATGTTAGGAGAGAACCCAGCCAGAAATAATCACACAGCCATTTTCAAAGCAACTAGCATGCATCACAAATACCCAAAACACAGCTAAATGCAGCACTAACCTTTGACAATCTTCATCAGATGACAATCTTAGGACATCATGTTACACAATACATGCATTTTTTGGTCGATAAAGTTCATATTTATATATAAAAACAGCATTTTACATCGGCGCGTGACATTCAGAAAATCTTTTCCCTCAAATGCTTCCGATGAATCAGCGCTACAATTTACAAAATTACTATTCGAAAACATTGTTAAAATTTAATATTGTCATTCAAAGACTTATAGATTAACATGTCTTGAATGCCACTGCTTTGCCAGATTTAAAAATAACTTTACTGGGAAATCACACTTTGCAATAAACGACGTGGTATACCCAGCAAAATAGGCTAGGCTATACATGTTGGAGCCATCTTGGAATGATCAACCATCAAAAATACTATTGTAAATAAAACCTTACCTTTGATTATCTTTATCAGAAAGCACTTCCAGGAATCCCAGGTCCATAACAAATGTAGTTTTGTTCGAAAAAGTTAATCATTTATGTCCCAATTGTTAGCGCGCTCCGAAGGCTACTGAAAATGTACCGTGCTGAGTAGGACTTGTCGTCACGAATGTACAAAAAAAAAATATTTAAGTTCGTTCAAACATGTCAAATGTTGTATAACATAAATCTTTCGGGCCTTTTCAACCAGAGCTTCAATAATATTCCATGGGGACGTTTGCATTGTCTTTCAAAACGTTTCGAAAGGGGAGGGTAGCCATGGGCGGCGGCGTCATAATGGTAAATGGCCCTCCACCTGTGACCACTTTCCACAGCCTCTCTTTCAGTCAGTTTTGATAGTAGGAGACTCAAACCACTTTGTAAAGACTGGGGACAGTCTAAATGATTCATAAGCCCCTATGTGTTTCAATGGCAAATGTTTGAAGTGATATCCACACATCAGATTTCAGTTTCCTGTCAGGATTTGTCTCAGGGTTTTGACTGCCATATGAGTTCTGTTATACTCACAGACACCATTCAAACAGTTTTAGAAACTTTGGAGTGTTTTCTATCCAAATCAAACAATTATATGCATATTCTAGTTACTGGGCAGGATTAGTAACCAGATTAAATCGGGTACGTTTTTTATCTGGCCGTGCAAATACTGCCCCCTATCCCCAACAGGTTAAAATACATGGACAACTACAAATACCTAGGTGTCTGGTTAGACCGTAAACTCTCCTTCCAGACTCATATTAGCCTGTTGAGGACAGATGTTCTGCTAGCGGAACCCCGTTCCGCCTGCGGAACCCCTAGCCAACAGCCAATGGCATCGCACGGCGCGAAATACAAAACCAACTAAAATACCACAATTAAATTTTCTCAAACAATCAACTATTTTACACCATTTTAAAGATAACACTCTCGTTAATCAAACCACATTGTCCGATTTCAAAAAGGCTTTACAGCGAAAGCAAAACATTTTGGCCACCAGACGGCTTGCAGGTTATGTGCAACGTTTTAGACTGATCCAATAAACCATTGCATTTCTGTTCATCGAGTTTGCCAAAATGTGCATAATTTGTTTAATAATAACTTTTCATGTTTAAAATTGTTCACTCTCCTCAAACAATAGAATGGTATTATTTCACTGTAATAGCTACTGTAAATTGGACAGTGCAGTTAGATTAACAATAATTTTTGGTTTCTGCCAATTTCAGATATGTCCTGGGAAATTCTCTTGTTACTTACATTTTTTACATTTACATTTTAGTCATTTAGCAGACGCTCTTATCCAGAGCGACTTACAGTAGTGAATGCATACATTTCATACATTTTTTTCTGTGCTGGCCCCCCGTGGGAATCGAACCCACAACCCTGGTGTTGCAAACACCATGCTCTACCAACTGAGCTACAGGGAAGGCCAACCTCATGCTAATCGCATTCGCCTACGTTAGCTTAACCATCCCATGGAAGGAACACCGATCCCAAATAAGTGAACAAGAAATTTGTGGAGTGTTTGAAAAAACGAGTTTCAATGACTCCAACCTAAAGTCTATGTAAACTTCCGACTTCAACTGTAAGTGAATTTGTCCCAATACTTTTGGTCCTTCAATATATTGGGACAAATTGGATGAAAATACCCTCGAATTAAAGCAGAGAGTCTGTACTTTAACCTCATAGTCAAACCACATAATCTAATCCAAAGAGCTGGAGTACAGAGCCCCCCCCCCCCCCCAAAAAAAACATTTGGGAGCTCACTGTACAGTGGTTCCTCCTTTCAAAGTTGCATCATACCGCGGCACACCTTGTGTGCTGCAGCAGCATTCCGTGGCACGTCATTTAATTGTCAGCCATTTTTTCTCTTACTGCAAGTTAGTGCTAGTTTGACCACTGGAGGGAATCTTTGAGAAGCATTTGATAGTCTTCCATATTGGCATTTCCAGAGATGGGGAGGGCATGCAAGAGACCGGGGTTCAATTCCCCAACGGGGAGGAATGAGTAGGCTGTCCTTGTAAATAAGAATGAGTTCTTAACTGATTCCATATGTGTTATTTCATAGTTGATGTCTTCACTATTATTCTACAATGTAGAAAATAATAAAAATATAGAGAAATCCTGGAATGAGTAGGTGTCCAAACTTTTGACTGGTACTTGCTTAATTAATTTGATTAATATTATGCTTTTTCAATTCCATGAAAAACCCTCTGGGTTTCTGTTAGGATGGAATGGAAAATATGGCGCTGTAAAACATGACGCTCGTAAATTCAGAGCATTGTCAGATTGTCAGTTAAAAAATTAAGAACATTTCGCTCTCACGTTGTAGGGTTGATTTGAGCGTTCTGGCCTTACAATGGCAGTCGAGCACACAAGCTAACATTGGCTAGCTTGCTAGCTACTTCCAGACACAAATGAGACCACTCTGACCTTTTTACTCACCCTAGCAGAGCTGGTTAGGCAGTTTGTGTTAAACAGAGTGTTGGTGACTGTGATGCTGGAAACAATTGAACTACGCTTTTCTGCCAACGTTTACTGATGTCGGCCATATTCAACGGGTGTTGAGTGCTTGTAAATTCATTATTCTGTGCTCTGGTACTCAGGCGAGAGTGCTCTGAAATCGGTGTAGATAGCCAGAGCGAATTTACAAAAGCACCCGAATGTCCATTAAGAACGCACAACGACTATACCATTTAGCTAAGCTAAGAATGATGGGAATAATCAAGTCAATAAATGTGGGGTAGTTAGCCAATAGTTAATATACTGTCAAGTTTGATGTATAACTACAAACCTCAGCTATCTACCGAACATACCGGTACATACTGCTGTAATGATATGCTATGTGGTTCGTAAGGACAGCATAGCTAACAAATTGTCAGCCAGCATAACGTATAAAGTAACTTATTTGAAAAGTCATTACTTTATTACATTGAGTAGCAAGCTACCGCGAGTACGCGCTCTATCGACTCTGCGGCTTGAGCATGCTTTTGGTGCACAGTCTTTAGCAAGCTGGTCTTCGGGCAAGAATGTAGAGGGTTCGAAACCTGCTCCCTGCTTGTTTCATTTGAAGCCGTGACGCTGGGTACCTCTAAGTCCCGTGGTGTCAACTCGCAACTTTTAAAGGAGGAACCACTGTATGTGTGTAGTAATATTTCAATTATTATTATAGTGTGCGCACACCACGCATGGGAAAAATTGTAAATACACTGCTGAAAAAATTAAAGGGAACACTAAAATAACACATCCTAGATCTGAATGAATGAAATAATCTTATTAAATACTTTTTTCTTTACATAGTTGAATGTGCTGACAACAAAATCACACAAAATGAATCAATGGAAATCCAATTTATCAACCCATGGAGGTCTGGATTTGGAGTCACACTCAAAATTAAAGTAGAAAACCACACTACAGACTGATCCAACTTTGATGTAATGTCCTTAAAACAAGTCAAAATGAGTCTCAGTAGTGTGTGTGGCCTCCACGTGCCTGTATGACCTCCCTACAATGCCTGGGCATGCTCCTGATGAGGTGGCGGATGGTCTCCTGAGGGATCTCCTCCCAGACCTGGACTAAAGCATCCGCCAACTCCTGGACAGTCTGTGGTGGATGGAGCGAGACATGATGTCCCAGATATGCTCAATTGGATTCAGGTCTGGGGAACGGGTGGGCCAGTCCATAGCATCAATGCCTTCCTCTTGCAGGAACTGCTGACACACTCCAGCCACATGAGGTCTAGCATTGTCTTGCATTAGGAGGAACCCAGGGCCAACCGCACCAGCATATGGTCTCACAAGGGGTCTGAGGATCTCATCTTGGTACCTAATGGCAGTCAGGCTACCTCTGGCGAGCACATGGAGGGCTGTGCGGCCCCCCAAAGAAATGCCACCCCACACCATGACTGACCCACCGCCAAACCGGTCATGCTGGAGGATGTTGCAGGCAGCAGAACGTTCTCCATGGCGTCTCCAGACTCTGTCACGTCTGTCACGTGTCCTCAGTGTGAACCTGCTTTCATCTGTGAAGAGCACAGGGTGCCAGTGGCGAATTTGCCAATCTTGGTGTTCTCTGGCAAATGCCAAATGTCCTGCACGGTGTTGGGCTGTAAGCACAACCCCCACCTGTGGACGTCGGGCCCTCATACCACCCTCATGGAGTCTGTTTCTGACCATTTGAGCGACACATGCACATTTGTGGCCTGCTGGAGGTCATTTTGCAGGGCTCTGGCAGTGCTCCTCCTGCTCCTCCTTGCACAAAGGCGGAGGTAGCGGTCCTGCTGCTGGGTTGTTACCCTCCTACGGCCTCCTCCACGTCTCCTGATGTACTGGCCTGTTTCCTGGTAGCGCCTCCATGCTCTGGACAGTACGCTGACAGACACAGCAAACCTTCTTGCCACAGCTCGCATTGATGTGCCATCCTGGATGAGCTGCTCTACCTGAGCCACTTGTGTGGGTTGTAGACTCTGTCTCATGCTACCACTAGAGTGAAAGCACCGCCAGCATTCAAACGTGACCAAAACATCAGCCAGGAAGCATAGGAACTGAGAAGTGGTCTGTGGTCACCACCTGCAGAACCACTCCTTTATTGGGGGTGTCTTGCTAATTGCCTATAATTTCCACCTGTTGTCTATTCCATTTGCACAACAGCATGTGAAATTTATTCTCAATCAGTGTTGCTTCCTAAGTGGACAGTTTGATTTCACAGAAGTGTGATTGACTTGGAGTTACATTGTGTTGTTTGGGTGTTCCCTTTATTTTTATGAGCAGTGTACATTGTGAAAGTCGATGGAGTTTGAGAAGCAAATTACTCAGATGAAATGTATCCATATATTCATATTTTAGAGCCACCTATCAGTTGTAACTACATCGGTCTATTTTTGAGCTGAGGTGAGCAGTGTGTAATTTTTACAGATATATGCCGCCCTCAGAGTCTATTGTGTACATTGGTATCTACATTTGGGGAAAATTGTCAATAGCTTACAGTATGTTACTGTGGTTGTTGGAGCCATCTGTTATATGGTGAAATTGTGCTTCATGAAAGTTTATTTGTGAGTAAATCTGGCTTCGATAAAAGCCAGTGTCTACCCAGCCACCGACGTCACAATATGTCACTGTAGCACTGTGATTAGCTTGTAAATCACTGTTACATAGACAACCATGACGGGTCAATACAGACGAAATTAGATTCATCTTAATTTGACCTGTCAGAGAAAATCATGTGTTTATTTTTTGTTTCTTTTAACAGTCGTCCATTCCCTCTTCTTTCCTTTGTCTCATCCTCACATCAGTCCACGGACTGATTACGTTACAGTCAGTCAACTTGAGTGGTACTGTTTGAAATGTATTTAATTCAGCAGTATGGGAAAGTTCTACACAGTATGTGTATAAGATATGATTAAATGGGTTACATATGTTCAATTACACAGTGATTAGGATGTCTCCCTCTAAATGTTTTAAAATCAAATTGTATTGGTCACACATATTTAGCAGATGTTTTTGCGGGTGTAGCAAATGCTTGCTTGCAGAGATTGACTACATTGTAGAAGTTGCTGCCAATTATATAGTGTTCAACAGTCATAATTCAGTGTTTACCAAATGTTATTCATCAATTAGACCAGAAACAATCCAGCAAGCATTTCTAATCACTTGAGTATGAGAAGCATGCATTTAGTCATATTCCCCAAAAAGTTAGGCTGCTGAGCATTACTGTTCCTTTCCTCAACAGGTGAGGAGTCAGAAGTCCTCTTGTCACAGCTGGCTCTAGGCAGGGCCAGACAAGGGGAGAGATTGTGAATGTCTGAGGGTAGGGTGCTTTGACACTGCTTCTGCTTAATCCCCTTGGCTCTAGAGATTAGGGTGTGTTTGGCGGAGCCCATACTTGGTATTCTGGCCACATCTCTGCCTGCCAGCTAGGAGTCTTACCCGCTGATGCTCAAGGGCCAGTGTCGCATGTCACCCCGCTGCAGGTCTATGAGATATTAGTCAAAGGACTAAAGATTTTGTATCTACCTGGAAAATATCCACTTCCTTTTAGTAATGCAGCTGCAGGAGTATTCTAGTACTGTATACTAGATTGGATAGATAGATAAACAGTTGGATAGATTGATAGTGTTATTGGTTGTGACTGATGTAGACGTGACTACAGTAGAATAATTAGTACTGACTGCAGTACAGTAGTAGGCTAGTAGTAACTGTAGGAAATTGGAAGTATGCTTGCAGAAAAACACAATACAGATCTATTTTTGAAGGTAGACTGTGCAATATGACAGATGCAGAAAGTAAACAGCATACAACTAAGAGCAAGGATGCGTGAGGCTCAACATCTCCGCTGTTTTGTTGCCCTGGCTACCATGCTGTGAACAGCGTGAAGCGAACCCGTGCACATGCGCAAATACTGTGTGTGACTGAGCTCATCTCAATATCTGCAGTGCGGCTTGTGGCAACGTCATTTCGCTGAGTCTACCTTTTAATAGTGATATCTCTGGATCATCTGTGGAAGAAGTAAACCAGCTAAAGGTCCATCATCATTCATAATCTGTCATTTGGTTTCACTAGTTGTCATCTTTCGGGAGCCAGGTGCTCTTGTCCAGCGCAACTCTTTTCTGTACCTTAAGGTTTAGGTTTGCTGGTAAAATATTCACTTCCTTTTAGTAATGCAGCTGTGGAAGTATTCTAAGACTATACTATGTTGATGAATGTATAGACGGATGCACGGATGAAGGTATTAAAGCATAAAAGGTATACGTTATGAAGGAATCAAATATTTTAATGGTTTTACACACAAATTGTGAGGATAGTCCTTCATGTGTGGTTTCATCATTCTGGAGCCAGGTGCCCTCGTCCAGCAATTTTGCCTTGGTCCCCTCTGTCCCGAGGTCCCACACCTCCAAAAACATTGTCTCCTCGGGCCCCTCAATAAACCCCATAAAGTCAGAGGTAAGGCCCAGTCTCTGGAAGTCAGAGTGAGGGTGGAGTATTTTTTTTAAACATTTATTTTCACTACTTCCAGCTACATCTGGTCTCCAATCTGGGGAGCGATCCTGCTTAGCATCAGAGGCAAACCAGCATTGGGATACAGAGTACTATTTTGATGGAATTAATGTGCTAAAACTATAGAGTGATATACCTGCCAAAAGATTGAACGTGTGTATTGTTAGGATCGTAAGAAAAGCCATGCGTGAAATATGAAACCTAAAATTTCATCTGTGAACATTCAAACACCATGTTACAATTACGGAATTACTTAAAAAAATATTATTTAACAAAATAGTTGAAGCACGTGCGGTGGCTGATATGGAAAACAGATCTGGCAATAAGAATAGACTATAGATAGCCAAGGGGTCCCAAAGGGTCAAGACTATTTTGCTCAGGACAGGTTATAGCCTAGACTTTATCAATGTTTTGTTTTGTCTCATTCACTGATATGGATATAGCCTCTGTGTGATGGGGTGTGCAACACAAATATCTTTAACAAGCCTACATAGTGTGGAATTCACAAATATAATATTCAAAATGCCTTATCCAAGGCCTACAGTCCATGCTACAAAATAGTGGAAAAAGTGTGATTCATTAGGTTACATGATCACCACAGTAGCCCCACCTGGCTATAACAATTATTATGCAATTATATGGCCATTAACACAACAGCATGGTGTATTTAGATTGTGGAATAGGCCTAGCCTAAATCTTATTTACTTTCTATTTTGCAGCTCAGGCGGTTATTCTAGACAAGGCTCTTCTGTGTCCATCATTCTCACACAAGTCATTTGCTGAAGGTCCAAGCCTATACTACGCCATCTACTGGTATAACATCATTATTGACTTCAGTTCTAAAACAAGCTCAACTTATTTTGAAAATGAAATTGGAAGCTGGAAAGCAACTAATGTCTGGCCTAGAGTTGCTTGATTGAATAGCTAACTTCAATTGGCTACATTCGGTTCATGTCCTTTGCAGAAGCCACATTACTGACAAAAGTTTGTACACATAAAAAAGATATGTAACTGAGTAAAGGAAGACGTAAGAAATGAATGTACACTGCTAAAAAAAATTAAGGGAACCCTTAAACAACACAATGTAACTCCAAGTCAATCACACTTCTGTGAAATCAAACTGTCCACTAAGGAAGCAACACTGATTGAGAATACATTTCACAAGCTGTTGTGCAAATGGAATAGACAACAGGTGGAAATTATAGGCAATTAGCAAGACACCCCCAATAAAGGAGTGGTTCTGCAGGTGGTGACCACAGACCACTTCTCAGTTTCCTATGCTTCCTGGCTGATGTTTTGGTCACTTTTGAATGGCGGTGCTTTCACTCTAGTGGTAGCATGAGACGGAGTCTACAACCCACACAAGTGGCTCAGGTAGTGCAGCTCATCCAGGATGGCACAACAGTGCGAGCTGTGGCAAGAAGGTTTGCTGTGTCTGTCAGCGTACTGTCCAGAGCATGGAGGCGCTACCAGGAGACAGGTCAGTACATCAGGAGACGTGGAGGAGGCCGTAGGAGGGCAACAACCCAGCAGCAGGACCGCTACCTCCGCCTTTGTGCAAGGAGGAGCAGGAGGAGCACTGCCAGAGCCCTGCAAAATGACCTCCAGCAGGCCACAAATGTGCATGTGTCTGCTCAAACGGTCAGAAACCGACTCCATGAGGGTGGTATGAGGGCCCGACGTCCACAGTTGGGGGTTGTGCTTACAGCCCAACACCGTGCAGGACGTTTGGCATTTGCCAGAGAACACCAAGATTGGCAAATTCGCCACTGGCGCCCTGTGCTCTTCACAGATGAAAGCAGGTTCACACTGAGCACATGTGACAGAGTCTGGAGACGCAGTGGAGAACATTCTGCTGCCTGCAACATCCTCCAGCATGACCGGTTTGGCGGTGGGTCAGTCATGGTGTTGGGGTGGCATTTCTTTGGGGGGCCTCACAGCCCTCCATGTGCTCGCCAGAGGTAGCCTGACTGCCATTAGGTACCGAGATGAGATCCTCAGACCCCTTGTGAGACCATATTCTGGTGCGGTTGGCCCTGGGTTCCTCCTAATGCAAGACAATGCTAGACCTCATGTGGCTGGAGTGTGTCAGCAGTTCCTGCAAGAGGAAGGCATTGATGCTATGGACTGGCCCTCCCGTTCCCCAGACCTGAATCCAATTGAGCACATCTGGGACATCATGTCTCGCTCCATCCACCAACGCCACGTTGCACCACAGACTGTCCAGGCGTTGGCGGATGCTTTAGTCCAGGTCTGGGAGGAGATCCCTCAGGAGACCATCCGCCACCTCATCAGGAGCATGCCCAGGCGTTGTAGGGAGGTCATACAGGCATGTGGAGGCCACACACACTACTGAGACTCATTTTGACTTGTTTTAAGGACATTACATCAAAGTTGGATCAGCCTGTAGTGTGGTTTTCCACTTTAATTTTGAGTGAGACTCCAAATCCAGACCTCCATGGGTTGATAAATTGGATTTCCATTGATTCATTTTGTGTGATTTTGTTGTCAGCACATTCAACTATGTAAAGAAAAAAGTATTTAATAAGATTATTTCATTCATTCAGATCTAGGATTTGTTATTTTAGTGTTCCCTTTATTTTTTTGAGCAGTGTATATGGAGGTAGTTTTAAAAGAAGTGCTTTATAAATAAACAAGAGAGCATGTTGCTCTCGCCTCACAGATAGAGAGGCCCAACCCACATGTTGATATAGGATACAGTGATGAGTTTTGTAACTATCACCCGTGATAAACCTGAGTGCACAATGGTAAATAGCATCCAATGGTTTTAATGTGTTTGCCGATGCATGCATATACATAATATCACCCTAATCTAAAACGGACATAAAAGTAGCCTGCACAATTTGTTTTCTATTTACGGGGGACAGACAAGCCCTGTTTCTGTAAAGGAACCCTATCTTGAATTTGAGCTTTTTTCCCAATTCAGTAACATGTTTTTTAAAAGAAAGCCTATCATCTAACCATACTCCTAAGGATTTATATGCAGAGACCTGTTTGATTTGAGTACCATCCAAGCTAGTGATTACAAAAGTGTTTCTAACTGAGAGTTTAGACCTAGAACAAAACATGACATTTGTTTTCTTAGCATTTAAAACAAGTTTAAGCTGTAAAAGAGACCCCCGTTGTATCCTAAAATCAGACTCCAACTGCATTAAAGCGTGGTCCGCTGTTGGAGCAATAGAGTACATTACTGTGTCATCTGCTTATAAATGGAATTTACAATATCTGACATCAACAATGTTGTTTATATAAAGTGAGAACAATAGTGGGCCAAATGTTGAACCCTGAGGGACCCCTTTAAGTAACTGTAAGGGGTCAGACTTGACCATGACGGCCTGAGTTCTATCTTTAAGATAGTCATAAAACCATCGGCAGGCATCAGTTCCCAGTCCTATAGATGACAGCTTACTCAAAAGGATAGCATGGTCTAGTGTCAAAAGCTTTTGACAAATCTACAAACAACGCAGCACAAAAGCTATTGTTCTCACTTTCTATCATCTAAGGCATTTGAAATATAATTTACAACAAGCATAGTGGCCGATGTAGTACTGTGTTTAGATCTAAAACCAGATTGATTGGTGCTAAGAATACTGTTAGCAGAAAGAAAAGATTGTAACTGTTTGTTGACTATAGATTTTAGGATCTTTGCCAGACAGGGGAGCCTAGAGATGGGTCCGTCACCTCCCTTATGTAATGGCAGAACAAAAGCTGCTTTCCACACCTTAGGGATATTTCCTGTGCTTAATGTTAGATTAAAAATGTGTGTCACTGAACCAGCAATGATAGGTGCAGCACACTTAAGTAAGTACTGGTCTAAATTGTCAGCACCTAAGGAGTTCTTAGTATCAATGGCACACAGGGCAGCTAGAACCTCTGCTTCATTTATTTTCTGTGGTAACCCTGTCTAAAAACAGGGTTATGGGGGGGGGGGGGGGGGGGGGGGGATATACCCCTCCTAGAGTTAAATGAGCATTATTACCAAGTACCAAATTTAAAACTAGACATTCATATTGCTTTGGGACAGAGGTTGATATGGACACAGAAACATATAAGCAGGATTTTACATAAATCGCGATACCACCACCTCTACCAACTCAATCAGCTATATAAATATTTTACCCAATCAACTGAACATCTGAATCAGGCACAGAATCACACAGCCACGATTCAGATACAATCAGTACGTCAACATTTGATTGTGAGACCAACATTTCAATAAAGTCCAACTTTTGGATCAGGCATCTAGCATTCAAATGAATTATTCCAATGCCATTGCTACAGGAATTTATATCAGATGGAGTATCCAAGGTAGCACCTGAAGCTGCACTGGATGAGCAATAAACCATTTGAGCTATTGACAGAGCTCAATTTTATGGGGACAAGATTACTACTAACAATACCTCTCTGCATGTGAGTAGTATTCGCAATATGGTGATTGGACAATAATCTAGGAATTGCAGAAAGGTTGTTAACTGTAGTTTGTTCCATATTTGCAATTGAGGGACTAATTAATGAAACTGGGAGAGGAGCATTGAACGTAGTCTGATAGGGGAGCGTACAATCCCAAAAGTCAACCCCCGAAAATACACAACGTCATTTTTTACATTTACATTTTAGTCATTTAGCAGACGCTCTTATCCAGAGCAACTTACAGTAGTGCATACATTTTATTACATTTTTTTTAAAGGCTCTACATGAGGCAAGAGTAAGAGACATGTTGGTGGAGAGGATGCTGGAGCCATACCTGTTAAGATGTAAATAGTCCCAAATAAATGTTGGACTAAATTGTGCCTTCCTGTATTAAACTTATGCGAAAACATTTTATTCATTTCTACTGAACCGTTTACTTCATATTCTTATCTTTTATTATGTTTGGTATTAGATAGAACGCCGCGGCCCCACTCACCTGTGGGGAAAACAACCTGTGGTTACTTAGGTTACCTACCCCATTGGCTCACAGCAAAAGCTTGACCTTTTTCAAACTATTTTCTTGTCTGCTTGTTTTAGTCAAGTATAACATGTCTAAGGATGACTTTCAACATTGCCTGATCTAAAGCGTTCTCACTACTTCGAAAAAAATAATATTGTAGTGCTTCCCTCATGCCCCTTTTCACGACAATGCAAGCAGCCACGTGAGTGAGGGCTAGCTAGCTACCAACCAGAACATTAAGCTAGCCAACACAAACAAATGGACTATACAGCTACAAGTAGTGAGTGGAGTTACAAATGGACTAAGTTAAATCTCTTTCTTGTGATGAAATGTTTTCCACACACACAATTAGCTACGTGTAGCCTACTTGGACACTGGGTCTCCACATTTCCCACGCCGAATAGCCTATATCCAGAGGGCTCTTCTTGCAGGCTCTATTTCCCTACGTGGGAGCATTGCGATATGTAGGTCAGGATTTTTGACCTGGTTACATGTACATTGAACAACAGCAGCTTTTGGCATGTTTTGTTATTTCTGTATAACAACAAATCGACAACGAAGTTGGTTCTTCCATAATGGGGGTCAAGTGGAAAGAATGTTTGTTTTCCCTAATTTGTGGACGAGGTCCAGGGAAGTCCTAATTATTATGTGAATATCGACTTGGAGTATTTTTGACTAATAGTTACTATTATTCTTTACAACGCTAGTCCTCTTACACCGTTGAAGCTAGAAACACCATACAAACTTTAAAACGTTCAGATTGATCTGGAATAGTACAGGACCAAATGTAAAACATTCAAGCTATCCTAAATTCAAATTCTTTATAATCTTTTATCAACTATACACATTTGCATAAATTAGCATCAAATAACTCACAAACAGTAACTCTTGAACTGTTCAAGCTGGAAACACCAAACTAACTTTCACATGTTCAGGCTATCATATCCACTGCCTTCAAACAGCTGAAGCAATTCACACAATGTTTCTTATTTTTGTTGAATTGTCAAGAAGGAACCTCCAAGTAAGCATTTCATTGGAGGTGTGTACCATGTGTATCCTTTACATATGACTAATAAAACTCGAAACTTGTCATATGCTGCAATCACACCATAATCAAGGACATATGTTATGATGCTGTTACGTACATTACTTTTATCTCACAGATTGACGTCCTTGGACATATGATTTGGACTCAGCCATGTGATATGAATGTAGGCCTGCTAATAAACATTCATGCAATGGTGTCATGTATACACCGAAACATGGATATCAACCTTACCATGAACTATATAAAGTTCAATTAGATTTTTTTAAAGATACTTTTTTATTCACTCCAATTTAACATTGAAGATCAAAACCTAGCACAGTAGGAGGTATTGTGCTCCTTTAGGACTATACTTCCATGTTTATTGACTGTACACTATCTGTGTACTTTGTCTGTTTGTTTTAATTGTAGTGATCTTCTTGATCATAATATCAGGTTTGGGTTTGTATTTTGTACAACTCTTTCTGAGGCTCATCAGAAATGGCAGACAAACAGATCACTATTTAGAGGTAATACTATCTTATGTGTTGTTGCCAGAGGCCTTCCCTGTGTCCATCAAAGACGTGTCATCCACCATTAAGCTCTGTGCTCGGCTCAAATTATTGTGTGATTATACCTGCATGGACTACTAATATGAATTTAACAACCAGCTCCAGATGTGTATCCCCTAGGAGTACAACGGAGGGCTAGACTGGCTACTGGCAGTTAGCTACAGTGTTTCCCCTTCCTCTAACATTTCTCTCCCTACAACACATACACACATGCATGATTGCATCCATTAATGTACATTCACACACACTCATGTACATTGACACACACACACACTTACAATACACCCCCTTACTTTTGCTAACCTCTTCAATTCCTCAGATCTCTCTGGTATTCACAACATCTGCCCACTACTCATCCCCCTGTCTGGATGTCCAATTCTGGAATTAATCAAGAAGCCAAGAATCTCTTCTGGAGACAGAAAGGATGATAATCCATTTCTTTGGCCTTTGAAGGTAACCATCTATATCATACAGCAAAGAGAAATAAATAAGAAATGGTCCTTATTTGGCCTACACTTCTATCTAATCGCTCTCTTTCTCTCACACAGACACACACAACCCTTCTGAACACGTCTTTTGAAGTGTGCCCAATGAAGAACCTCTAAATTTCTAAGTTGTTTAGTAGGTAATCAGTGAGGGGTTGGGGGAAGGTAGGAGGGAGTCAATGAACATCTGGTGAACAGGTGTTACAGTAAGACACACTTAGTTACATAAGGCAGAGGATGTAGAGTACTTTACAGTGGCATCACATAGGGAACTTGTCTTAGTCTTCAGAACAATGATACCAAGAGGATCTGTTCAAGTGCTCAACCAGATGGTTGTGAGAATGTTGTTATTGTTTTCTAAATTCGATTTCATCACAAGTCTTCTTCAGCACCGCCCCAATAATATTGTTATTGTGCGTCTTCAGAAAGTGCACAAACTCGAAATCCAGTTGAGGTCAGTTAACTGATAAGCATTTGTTTCTTATCATACATTTTCCCAATTTTCTTCAAATCAGTTCAAACCACCTCCCTCATATCCTTTATTGTCTAGGGCAGATGCTTGGATGTTTACCTCCTAGGATAAAAGCTTAGTGTTTGACCCATGTTTCAGGTTTCAGTACATGTCATTTTTTTTTATTTATTTCACCTTTATTTAACCAGGTAGGCTAGTTGAGAACAAGTTCTTATTTACAACTGCGACCTGGCCAAGATAAAGCGAAGCAGTTCGACACAAACAACAACACAGACTTACACATGGAGTAAAACAAACATACAGTCAATAACACATTTTTTACATTTACATTTTAGTCATTTAGCAGACTCTCTTATCCAGAGCGACTTACAGTAGTGAATGCATACATTTAATTAAAAAAAATGATGTACTGGTCCCCTGTGGGAAACAAACACACAACCCTGGCGTTGCAAACACCATGCTCTACCAACTGAGCCACACGGGACCCTGTGTGGCTCAGAAAAGTCCATATACAGTTTGTGCAAATGAGGTAAGACAAGGGTGGTAAGGCAATAAATAGGCCAGAGTGGTGAACTAATTACAATTTAGCAATTAAACACTGGAGTGATAGATGTGCAGAAGATGAATGTGCAAGTAGAGATACTCGGGTGCAAAAGAGCAAAAAATAAATAAATACAGTATGGGGATGAGGTAAGATTGGATGGGCTATTTACAGTTGGGCTATGTACAGGTGCAGTGATCTGCTCTGACAACTGGTGCTTAAAGTTTGTGAGGGAGATATGAGTTTCCAGCTTCAGTGATTTTTAAAATTCGTTCCAGTCATTGGCAGCAGAGTCCTGGAAGGAAAGACGGCCAAAGGAGGAATTGGCTTTGGCGGTAACCAGTGAAATATACAGTTGAAGTCGTAAGTTTACATACACCGTAGCCAAATACATTTAAACTCAGTTTTTCACAATTCCTGACATTTAATCCTAGTAAAAATTCCTTGTCTTAGGTCAGTTAGGATCACCACTTTATTTTAAGAATGTGAAATGTCAGAATAATAGTAGAGAGAATGATTTATTTCAGCTTTTAATTCTTTCATCACATTCCCAGTGTGGTCAGAAGTTTACACACACTCAATTAGTATTTGGTAGCATTGCCTTTAAATTGTTAAACTTGGGTCAAATGTTTCGGGTAGCCTTCCACGAGCTTCCCACAATAAGTTGGGTGAATTTTGGCCCATTCGTCCTGACAGAGCTGATGTAACTGAGTCAGGTTTGAAGGCCTCCTTGCACACACACGCTTTTTCAGTTCTGCCCACAAATCTTCTATGGGATTGAGATCAGGGCTTTGTGATGGCCACTTCAATACCTTGACTTTTGTTGTCCTTAAGCCATTTTGCCACACCTTTGGAAGTATGCTTGGGGTCATTGTACATTTGGAAGACCCATTTGCGACCAAGCTTTAACTTCCTGACTGATGTTTACATCTGAATTTTACATCCTCATGATGACATCTATTTTGTGAAGTGCACCAGTCCCTCCTGCAGCAAAGCACCCCCACAACATGATGCTGCCACCCCCGTGCTTCACGGTTGAGATGGTGTTCTTCGGCTTGCAAGCGTCCCCCTTTTTCCTTCAAACATAACGATGGCCAAACAGTTCTATTTTTGTTTCATCAGACCAGAGGACATTTCTCCAAAAAGTACAATTTTTGTCCCCATATGCAGTTGCAAACCGTAGTCTGGCTTTTTTATGGCGGTTTTGGAGTAGTGGCTTCTTCCTTGCTGAGTAGCCTCAGGTTATGTCGATATAGGACTATTTTTACTGTGGATATAGATGCTTTTGTACCTGTTTCCTCCAGCATCTTCACATGGTCCTTTGCTGTTGTTCTGGGATTGATTTGCACTTTTCACACTAAAGTACGTTCATCTCTAGGAGACAGAACGCTTTTACTTCCTGAGCGGTACGACGACAGTGTGGTCCCATGGTGTTTATACTTGTGTGCTATTGTTTGTACAGATGAACGTGGTACCTTCAGGCATTTGGAAATTGCTCCCAAGGATGAACCAGACTTGTGGAGGTCTACAATTTTTTTCGAGGTCTTGGCTGATTTCTTAGGTTTTCCCATGATGTTTAGCAAAGAGGCACTGCGTTTGAAGGTAGGCCTTGAAAAGTATGCACAGGTACTCCTCCAACTGACTCAAATCATGTCAATTAGCCTATTAGAAGCTTCTAAAGCCATGACATAATTTTCTGGAATTTTCCAAGCTGTTTAAAGGCACAGTCAACTTAGTGTATGCAAACTTCTGACCTCACTGGAATTGTGATACAATGAATTATAAGTGACATAATCTGTCTGTAAACAATTGTTGGAAAGATTTCTTGTGTCATGCACAAAGTAGATGTCCTAACCGACTTGTCAAAACTATAGTTTGCCAACAAGAAATTTGTGGATTGGTTGAAAAAACACTTTAATGACTCCAACCTTAGTGTATGTAAACCTCCGACTTCAACTGTACATGCTAGAGCGCGTGCTACGGGTGGGTGCTGCTATGGTGACCAGTGAGCTGAGATAAGGCGGGGCTTTACCTAGCAAAGACTTATAGATGACCTGGAGCCAGTGGGTTTGGCGACGAATATGAAGCGAGGGCCAGCCAACGAGAGCATACAGGTCGCAGTGGTGGGTAGTATATGGGGCTTTGGTGACAAAACGGATGGACTGAAAGGCAGTCATTCGAGAAATCAAGGCTGTTGAGTCTGACGATAAGAATGTGGTGATTGACAGATTCGAAAGCCTTGGCCAGGTCGATGAATACAGCTGCACAGTATTGTCTCTTATCGATGGCAGTTATGATATTGTTTAGGACCTTGAGCGTGGCTGAGGTGCCCCCATGACCAGCTCAGAAACCAGATTGCATAGCAGAGAAGGTACGGTGGGATTCGAAATGGTCGGTGATCTGTTTGTTAACCTGGTTTTCGAAGACCTTAGAAAGGCAGGGTAGGATAGATATGTCTGTAGCAGTTTGGGTCTAGTGTCTCCCTGTTGAAGAGGGGGATGACCGGGGAAGCTTTCCAATCTTTGGGGATCTCAGACGATACAAAAGAGAGGTTGAACAGGCTGGTAATAAAGGTTGCAACAATTGCGGCGGATAATTTGAGAAAGAGAGGGTCCAGATTGTCTAGCCCAGCTGATTTGTAGGGGTCCAGATTTTGCAGATCTTTCAGAACATCAGCTATCTGGATTTGGGTGAAGGAGAAATGGGGAGGTTTGGGCAAGTTGGTGTGGGGGGTGCAGGGCTGTTGACCAGGGTAGGGGTAGCCAGGTGGAATGCATGGCTAGCCAGAGAAAAATGCTTACTGAAATTCTCAATTATTGTGGATTTATTGGTGGTGACAGTGTTTCCTAGCCTCAGTGCAGTGGGCAGCTGGAAGGAGGTGCTCTTATTGTCCATGGACTTTACAGTCTCCCAGAACTTTTTGGAGTTTGTGCTACAGGATGCAAATTTATGTTAGGAAAGCAAAGGCTAGCTCTTTCAAACTGCCTGTGTATATTGGTTCCTAACTTCCCTGAAAAATTGCATATCGCAGGTGCTATTCGATGCTAATGCAGTCCGCCACAGGATGTTTTTGTGCTGGTCAAGAGCAGTCAGGTCTGGAGTGAACCAAGGGCTTTATCTATTCCTGGTTCTACATTTTTTGAATGGGGCATGCTAATTTAACATGGTGAGGTAAGCACTTTTAATGAATAATCAGGCATCCTCTACTGACAAAATGAGGTCAATATCCTTCCAGGATACCCGGATCAGGTCGATTAGAAAGTCCTGGTCGCTGAAGTGTTTTAGGGTGTGTTTGACAGTGATGAGGGGTGGTCATTTGACCGCAGACCCATTACGGACACAGGCAATGAGGCAGTGATCGCTGAGATCCTGCTTGAAGACAGCAGAGCTGTATTTTGTGGGCAGATTGGTTAGGATGATATCTATGAGGGTCCCCGTGTTTACGGATTTGGGGTTGTACCTGGTAGATTCATTGATCATTTGTGTGAGATTGAGGACATAAAGCTTAGATTGTAGGATGGCTGGGGTGTTAAGCATGTCCCAGTTTAGGTCACCTAACAGCACGAGCTCTGAAGATAGATGGGGGGCAATCAATTCACATATGGTGCTGGGGGCAGAAGGTGGTCTATAGCAAGCGGCAACGGTTTTGAGACTTGTTTCTGGAAAGGTGGATTTTTAAAAGTGGAAGCTTGAATTGTTTGGGTACAGACCTGGGTAGTAAGACAGACCTCTGCAGGCTATATCTGCAGTTGATTGCAACTCCACCCCCTTTGGCAGTTCTATCTTGTCGGAAAATGTTATATTTCGGGATGGAAATTTCAGGGTTTTTGGTGGCCTTCCTTAGCCAGGATTCAGACATGGCTAGGACATCCGGATTGGCAGAGTGTGCTAAAGCAGTGAATAAAACAAACTTAGGGAGGAGGCATCTTTTTCAAATGCATTTTATTTCACCTTTATTTAACCAGGTAGGCTAGTTGAGAACAAGTTCTCATTTGCAAATGTGAGCTGGCCAAGATAAAGCAAAGCAGTTTGACACATACAACAACACAGAGTTACATATGGAATAAACAAACATACAATCAATAATACAGTAGAAAAAGTCTATATACAGCATGTGCAAATGAGGTAGGATAAGGGATAAGGCAATAAATAGGCCACGGTGGCGAAGTAATTACAATATAGCAATTAAACACTGGAATGGTAGAATGTGCAGAAGATGAATGTGCAAGTAGAGATACTGGGGTGCAAAGGAACAAAATAAATAAATAAATACAGTATGGGGATGAGGTAGATTGGATGGGCTATTTACAGATGGGCTATGTACAGGTGCAGTGATCTGCTCTGACAGCTGGTGCTTAAGCTAGTGAGGGAGATATGAGTCTCCAGCTTTAGTGATTTTTGCAGTTCATTCCAGTCATTGGCAGCAGAGAACTGGAAGGAGAGGAAGAATTGGCTTTGGGTGTGACCAGTGAGATACCCGTGCTACGGGTCGGTGCTGCTATGGTGACCAGTGACCTGAGATAAGGAGGGGCTTTACCTAGCAGAGACTTGTAGATGACCTGGAGCCAGTGGGTTTGGCGACGAGTATGACGCGAGGGCCAGCCAACGAGAGCGTACAGGTCGCAGTGGTGGGTAGTATATGGGGCTTTGGTGACAAAATGGATAGACTGATGATAGACTGAATCCAATTTGTTGAGTAGAGTGTTGGAGGCTATTTTGTAAATGACATCGCCGAAGTCGAGGATCGGTAGGACGGTCAGTTTTACGAGGGTATGTTTGGCAGCATAAGTGGAGGATGCTTTGTTGCGAAATAGGAAGCCGATTCTAGATTTAATTTTGGATTGGAGATGTTTAATGTGAGTCTGGAAGGAGAGTTCTCATGTTAACATCATGAAACCAAGGCTTTTACGGTTACAGAAGTCAACAAATGAGAGCGCCTGCGGAATGGGAGTGGAGCTAGGCACTGCAGGCCTGGATTAACCTCTACATCACCATTGGAACAGAGGAGGAGTAGGGTAAGGGTATGGCTAAAGGCTATAAGATCTGGTCGTCTAGTACGTTCAGAACAGATAATTAAAAGGAGCAGGTTTCTGGGCGCGGTAGAATAGATTCAAGGCATAATGTACAGGTATGGTAGGATGTGAATACAGTGGAGGTAAGCCTAGGCATTGAGTGACGATGAGAGAGGTATTGTCTCTAGAGACGCCATTTAAACCAGGTGAGGTCACCGTATGTGTGGGAGGTGGAAAAAAGGGTTAGCTAAGGCATATTGAGCAGGGCTGGAGGCTCTACAGTGAAATAAGACAATCATCATTTACCAAAACAGTAATGGACAAGGCATGCATAGCCGAGTGATCATAGGGTTCAGTGAGTAGTTAGGCGGGCTGGAGACAGTGCGATTCAGACAGCTAGCGGGCCGGGGCTATCAGAAGGACCTTAGAGGGACGTTGCGACGGAAGAAGTCTGTTGTAGCCCCATCGTGCGGTTATGTCAGCAGACCAGTCGTGATGGATCAGCCGGGCTCCGTGTAGTAAAAGGGTCCAGGCCAATTGGCAAAATAGGTATTGTTGCCCAAGGAGTGGCTGATTGCCATCTTCAGCTAGCCGGGAGATAGGCCTAGCATAGGCTAGCTCCAGGCCAATTGGTGCTTGCTTCGGGACAGAGATGTTAGCCAGGAGTAGCCACTCGGATAGCAGCTAGCTAGCTGCGATGATCCAGGTGAAAAGGTTCAGAGCTGGATTATTTTGAACCAAACCAACATTTGTTATTGAAGTAGAAGTCCTGGGAGTGCATTCTGACGAAGAACAGCGAAGGTAATCAAATGTTTCTAATAGTAAATCGGAGTTTGGTGAGGGCCAAACTTGGTGGGTGTCAAAATAGCTAGCCGTGATGGCTGGGCTATCTACTCAGAATATTGCAAAATGTGCTTTTGCCGAAAAGCTATTTTAAAATCGGACATAGCGATTGCATAAAGGAGTTCTGTATCTATAATTCTTAAAATAATTATGTTTTTGTGAACGTTTATCGTGAGTAATTTAATAAATTCACCGGAAGTTTGCGGTGGGTATGCTAGTTCTGAACATCACATGCTAATGTAAAAAGCTGGTTTTTGATATAAATATGAACTTGATTGAACAAAACATGCATGTATTGTATAACATAATGTCCTAGGAGTGTCATCTGATGGAGATCATCAAAGGTTAGTGCTGCATTTAGCTGTGGTTTGGGTTTATGTGACATTATATGCTAGCTTGAAAAATGGGTGTCTGATTATTTCTGGCTGGGTACTCTGCTGACATAATCTAATGTTTTGCTTTCGTTGTAAAGCCTTTTTGAAATCGGACAGTGTGGTTAGATTAACGAGAGTCTTGTCTTTAAAATGGTGTAAAATAGTAATATGTTTGAGAAATTGAAGTAATAGCATTTCTAAGGTATTTGAATAACGCGCCACGGGATTCCACTGGCTGTTGAGTATGTGGGATGATTTCGTCCCACATACCCTAGAGAGGATAAAGTTACAGGTGGAATTAATTAATTAATGATCTGACTCCATAAGATAAATATCAATATGCAAGAACACTATAATTGAGTTACAGTAATAGGCAATGAAAAAATGTCTGAGAATGGAAATCTTAACACGAAGTGTATTTAATTTATTTTGTAAAATGAATGGATTTGTCCAAGGAGAGAGAGAGAGAGAGAGAGAGAGAGAGAGAGAGAGAGAGACTCAAGTGTTAACATAAGTAATGACACTGCCTTTTCAGAAATGAAACAACAAATGTAATTCCTAAAAAATACAAAAGAACATATACATTCAACTTATTTAATCAACAAAAAATAGTTTCCCCTCCTCTACAAAACAAAGCGCTCCTTCGTATGCCCACTTCTCCTCAAACAATGGGAGATCTTTTACACCTGAGAAGAACTCAAAATCCACTTTTATTCTTACTTTCACTAATCCTTTAAAAACACATCTTACATCCTGCCCATATCCCGTTTCTATCTTATGTTTCCTACTCAGAAAAGTTGACATCTTAGCTTGTCCCAAAATAAAATGTAATAGTTGACATTTTCTTTTCTGTTGCTTACTATATTGAAACCCCAAAATAAAAACAGTGTTATTGAAAATCTCCCCTACAGCTTTAAACAAAGACTCCAGCATTTCCAAGAGAGGTTTTATCCTCTCACACTCCATAAAACAGTGAAAAATGGTTTCTCTTATATTACAAAAAGGACATCCATCTCTAACATCTGAGTTAATAACAGATACAAAAGCATTAACTGCAATGATGCCATGCAAAACCCTCCATTGCATATCACCAGTACCCTTTTGTAACGGTGGCTTGTACAGTGCTCTCCATGCTGGCTTTACCAATTTTACCCTCCATGGAGTGTCTTTTCTATTTTTCAATTTATCTTTATTCAACACCTTGACACACCCCCTATATAAGTCTTTCCCATTCACCTCATCCAAACCCACCTCTTCCAACCCTCTCAAATCCAGTAATAACGCCTTTCTTTCTGACTCTGGGATATTTGGTGTAATCCCTAGTCTTGGAAATGAGTCGTCTTCATCTTGTACCTTCTTCTTGTGGCTATTAAGCATACCCCACTCTTCTGCTGACAGAGCCTTCCTGCAGCTTCCCAGCAGTTGTCCGACAATCCTTTCCGACCTCACCCCCAAATGTTCAGCCACCCGTCTTCCATCCATTAAGGCGGGCTCAGCCATGGCCATTAACTGTTTTAAGGTAATGATTTTGCCCTTTACCAGAATCTTGGAAAAATGTGGAACAACTGCAGTTGTACAATCCAGTCTTGCCCCATACACCAGAGGTTCCTCCAACAGCCAATGCACTGACTCTGCTGAAGTTCGTCTGGACACCTTCATTATGCTCCACACCCTAAGAAGGCCTCTGTAAAACGGAGATACTCCCTCCCTAGAAATCTGTCTACTATCAACCAAAAATAAAGCCTTCTTTAAACCTAATCCTCCAACCTGCTGTAATACAAGACCTGCCACCCCTCTCCAAACCACATGTTCTGGTCCATAAAGCAACCTTTGAATAAACTGAAACCGGAAAGCAGCAGCCCTACTAGCAAGATGTACAAGACCTTGTCCCCCCTCCTCTTTTGACAAATACAAAACACTTTGTGGAACCCAGTGATATTTATCCCAAAAGAAATC
The DNA here is from genome assembly GCF_965601325.2 of Salmo salar. Classification (NCBI taxonomy): domain Eukaryota; kingdom Metazoa; phylum Chordata; class Actinopteri; order Salmoniformes; family Salmonidae; genus Salmo; species Salmo salar. The sequence continues at coordinate 69,353,078 of NC_138291.1, forward strand.
CACAATTATTGCCAGATGGTGGTTCTAAAACTGACAACCGATGCCACAGTGCAGAGGCAATCACATTGTTAACTATAATAGTGCGCCCCCTATATGACATACGAGATAGCAACCAACGCCATCTCATCCTTCCTTCCACCATTTCAACCACCCCAATCCAATTTTTTTCCATAGTCCCCTCATCTCCTAGGTACACTCCAAGATACTTAAAACCTCCCTTACACCATTCCAGCCCCCCTGGCAAAGCCATGATCCCTCCAGATCATTCTCCAATCTGTAAAGCACAACTCTTTTCCCAATTTACCTTTGCAGAGGATATTCTCCTAAAACGATCAACCATTAGACTCAAACTATCCACCTCCGCTTTATTTTTCACTAAAACAACTACATCATCAGCATAGGCTGAGAGACGAATAGGAGGAATATCCCTTGAAAGGTACACCCCTTCAATGCGACTTCTAATGCTATTTAGTAGTGGCTCTATAGCAATGGAATATAACATTCCCGACAAAGAACATCCCTGCCTAATACCTCTACACACTTTAAAAGGAGCACTCAAACCACCGTTAACTTTCAATACACTTTCAATGTCACCATATATCACCTCTATCATGGCAATAAAACCAGAGCTGAACCCAAACGCCTCAAAAGTGTGCCATAAATATTGATGTTCAACTCGGTCAAATGCCTTTTCTTGATCAATTGAAATTAGACCACTATCCAACCCAATAGCCCTAGAGACGTCCAAAAAAATGACGAATCAGAGAAATGTTATCCCCTATCTGCCTGCCAGGAACACAGTAGGACTGGTCCGTATGTATGATTTGCCCCATCACCTCCCTCAACCTGTTGGACAAAGCCTTTGACAGGATCTTATAATCAGTGCACAATAAAGCCACCGGCCTCCAGTTCTTCACCTCCCTAGGGTCACCCTTTTTGGGCAGTAGGGTGAGGACAGCCCTTCTGCAGCTTATTGGTAGTAACCCTCCGGTTAAACTATCATTAACTACTGCTAGCCAATCCTCTCCCAACATAGCCCAAAAAGACTTAAAAAAGTCAACGGGAAGCCCATCAATGCCTGGTGCCCTTCCATTTTCCATGCCTTTTAATGCAGTGTATAACTCCTGCAAAGACAATGGTTGCTCAAGCTCAACCTGAGCTTCTGCAGCCACCTGTGGGAGCCCATCAAGGAACTGCTGTGTCACTGTTTTATCCTCTTTGTTCTCACACTTGTAGAGCTCAGCATAGAACTCTACTGCCCTCTTTCTAATTTCACTAGGTCTAGTGAGCTCTTGTCCAACAGCTGATTTGAGACAATGAATAATTTTTCTTTGTCCATTCTTTTTCTCTAAACCAAAGAAAATTTGGATGAGGCATCCATTTCAGAGATTCCCTGAAACTTACTTCTCACCAATGCCCCCTGTGCTCTGATACCCAGCAGGTCTGCCAATGCAGCTTTTTTCCTCTTGAGGGCCTGAGTGTGGCCTCGATCTCCTGTGGTCTCAACCAACGTCATGAGTTCCACTATTTCAGTCTCTAGGGCTTTCATTGATCTGGTGATATCCTTGGTGACATTCCTTGTGTATTGCTTACAGAATTGTTGAATCTGGATTTTCCCTATATCCCACCACTGTTGAAGGGATACAAAACTGGCCTTTTGAGACCTCCACCTCTCCCAGAAAAAACTAAAACATTTCCTGAAGTGAGCATCACTCAATAAAGTTATGTTAAAATGCCAGTATGCGCTTTTAGGTTTTACATCGTTAATGAACACCACCTCTGTTCTTAAACAATGATCAGAAAATCCCACTGGGGTTATCACACTTGATTTACAGACCTGCGATTGATGCTCAAAACAATAAAACCTATCTAACCTGGCCATAGAGATGGTGTTCTCTCTCACATGCACCCAGGTATACTGCCTTGTGCCTCCATGTTGACTCCGCCAAATATCACACAATTCATTTGTTATAATGAGACATTTAAAAAAAGTCCTTGAGGCTATATGAGGTTCTTTGTGATTTCTATCTAAATCACTGACTGTGCAGTTAAAATCCCCAGCAATAAATAAATAATCTTCATTGTTACATTTCTCAATGGTATTTGATAATGTCTCTAAAAAACATACCCTCTCAACTGCCACCACTGGGGCATATACATTTATCAGACACATAGTGATGTTTTCATACCCTACTCTAACTTTTAATAACCTCCCCTCAACTACCTCTTCAACCTTATGAGAACAAGATGGCCACACCCTCACTTTTTGAGTTTTTATGACTACACACCACTGTCCCCCCCCACTCCTGTTGCCACATAACTTAATTTTCCAAATTTCTATGTGTTTCTTGTAGAAAAATTGTCACTTCCCTTTCCCCTAATTAACTCATACACTATGGCTCTTTTTTTCAACTTCTCTTGCCCCATTTACGTTTAAAGAAGAAATCTTAAAACTGCTCATGGATGAAAAAAAAATACAGAGGAAGACCCAGAAACCACATCTCTTTACAGAGAGCTGCGACTGAACTCTTTCATTTTCTTTAGAATTTACATCACTTATCACTCTCGTGACCACTTTCTTGAGTCTAGCAATTTCAGGGCTTGTCAAACCTCCCCCTGTTATTTTTGACATCAGAAACTTTGCTGATTCAATGAACAATTCACGTCCAGGGAAAAAATCTGTTACATTATAATCCTGCATATATTTCTTCCCTTTTGTCAACTTCAGAAATTGACGTACCTTCTCAATCTCATACCTCCCTTCCACCCCATTTATCTCGCTATTTTGTTGTGACGCGTCAGATGACTCACTCTCGCTATCCTCCCCAGAAGGAAACTCCACCATCTCTACAACCTGTTTATCTTCAAGTGATTTATCAATCTTTACCTTCCTCTTGGAATTAGACCCTTCACCACCTCTTACTCCTCGGTACTTTGAAAACAGCTGCTTCCTTTTCCATTATTTCAATCTCCTCTTGACCTCCAATTTCATTTTCCAGCACCACCTCAGCGACGGCAGTCGCAATCTCACCGACTGTTTCCCCTCCCTCTTTGTTCTGATCTACCACAATTGCCGCCGTATCCACAATGCCTTCCTCTCCAACTTTTCCTACCACATCTGCCCACCTTCTCCCTTCCCCTGCACCCTTAGCATGTTCATACCTTCGCGGTGGTGCGTTAGCTGCACCAGCACTAGAGCTGCTACCGGGCTCTGCGTGCTCATTCTCGGGACAATTATGCACCAAATGCCCCTCTCTTCCACAGCCAAAGCATTTCATTGATTCAGTAGAAGCGTAGAAGACATAATCAAATCCATCAATCTTAAAACTGAATGCTAAATTCAGTTCATCAGTGTCCTTTTTTAAAATCATATGCACTTGTCTCCTATGAGACACGACATGTTTCAGCAACGGAGATTTGCATCCAAAAAGAACCTTCTTTATTGTTGATACAATTTGACCATGACGAGATAACTCTTGCTCCAACACGTCATCTCTAACAAATGGTGGCACGTTAGAAAGTATAACTTTCTTTGCCGGATTCATAAGCAGAAATACCGGTGTCTGTGTCTCCCGCAACACAACACCACTCTCAACTATCTTATTCACCTTTTCAATGGAATCTAAGAATATCACTACAGCGCTATTCATCCTTGAGGCTGATTTGATACTATCATACCCAATGACAGCACCCACTGCCAAGCTACATTCTTCCACTGAACACCCGGCCGCAGTAGGAATCTTCACTCCATGTCGCCGACTAAGTTTTTTAAACTCCAAACTTCCGCGAGTGGCCATTGCAACCAGCCCCACCCGCTGGTTGTGCCTTCGCGAAAACCAACCTCAACGATCCCACCACCCCTATACGTGCTTAGTGATATTTAGACAAGATACCCTTAAAACAACTAAACTAATCAATATATACACACCAAAACCCAATAGAGTGAAAATAATTCCAGTCGCTCTCACAATCACTCCTGCTTCACGACTCACTCCCAGCATGCACGAGAGAGAGAGCGAGAGAGAGAGAGAGAGAGAGAGAGAGAGAGAGAGAGAGAGAGAGAATTCCAGTGGGTCAGAAGTTTGCATACACTAAGTTGACTCTGCCTTTAAACAGCTTGGAAAATTCCAGAAAATGATGTTATGGCTTTAGAAGCTTCTGATATAATTTGAGTTAATTGGAGGTGTACCTGTGAATGTATTTCAAGGCCTACCTTCAAACTCAGTACCTCTTTGCTTGACATCATGGGAAAATCAAAAGAAATCAGCCAAGACCTCTGAAAAAATATTGTAGACCTCCACAACTCTGGATCATCCTTGGGAGCAATTTCCAAACGACTGAAGGTACCACATTTATCTGTACAAACAATAGTACGCAAGTATTAACACCATGGGACCACGCAGCCGTCACATCGCTCAGGAAGGAGACGCGTTCTGTCTCCTAGAGATGAACGTACTTTGGTGCGAAAAGTGCGAATCAATCCCAGAACAGCGGCAAAGGACCTTGTGAAGATGCTGGAGGAAACAGGTACAAAAGTATTTATTTCCATAGTAAAACGAGTCCTATATCGACATAACTTGAAAGGCCGCTCAGCAAGGAAGAAGCTACTGCTCCAAAACCGACATTAAAAAGGCAGACTACGGTTTCCAACTGCACATGGGGACAAAGATCGTACTTTTTGGAGAAATGTCCTCTGGTCTGATGAAACAAAAATAGAACTCTTTGGCCATAATGCCCATCGTTATGTTTGAAAGAAAAAGGGGGAGGCTTGCAAGCCGAAGAACACCATCCCAACCGTGAAGCATGGGGTTGGCAGCATTATGTTGTGGGGGTGCTTTGCTGCAGGAGGGACTGGTGCACTTCACAAAATAGATGGCATCATGAGGTAGGAAAATGATGTGGATATATTGAAGCAACATCTCAAGACATCAGTCAGGAAGTTATTAAAGCTTGAACTGAAAAAGTGTGTGCGAGCAAGGAGGCCTTCAAACTTGACTCAGTTACACCAGCTCTGAAAGGAGGAATGGGCCAAAATTCACCCAACTTATTGTGGGAAGCTTGTGGAAGGCTACCCAAAACGTTTGACCCAAGTTAAACAATTTAAAGGCAATGCTACCAAATACTAATTGAGTGCATGTAAACTTCTGTCCCACTGACGATGTGATGAAATAAATAAAATCGGAATAAATCGTTCTCTCTACTATTATTCAGACATTTCACATTCTTAAAATAAAGTGGTGATCCTAACTGACCTAAGACAGGGAATTTTTACTAGGATTATAAACAGAAATTGTGAAAAACTGAGATTAAATGTATTTGGCTAAGGTGTATGTAAACTTCCGACTTCAACTGTATATATTGCATCACTGCCATTACTGCTGTATAACCTACACTGTTGTAATATATGTATATCCCCTGTTCCTTCTGTGCTACAGAAAACCACTATCACTATTCACTACCATCAGTCCTCTTCCTCTTTGCTGTGTGTGTGCGTGTGCGTGTGTATGCCTGTCTTACCAGCACCTCTTTTGGAGTCCACCACCAGTAGGTGGCGTTCTTTTTCAGTACTACTGTAAAGTGAACCTATAATCAGATATCAGACCTACAGGATGTTATCATAACAGAACCTCTGCTTCTCAAAGGTGTGACTATCACATTTTAGGGAAGATCCAGATGCAGACAGTGTCGAAGAAATCAAAGTTTTTTACTAGAACAGGGTCAGGCAAAACTACAGGTCAAGGGCAGGCAGAGGTCAGAAATCCAGTGTGGTGTGACAAGGTACAGAACGGCAGGCAGGCTTAGGGTAGGCTTGACGAACAAAAAGGACTGGCAACAGACAAACAGAGAACACAGGTATAAATACACTGGGGATAATGGGGAAGATGGGTAACACCTGGAGGGGGGTGGAGACAAGCACAAAGACACGTGAAACAGATCAGGGTGTGACAGTGACAGAGAATGTTGAATTCATAAGACAACACAGAGGAAATTCTTCCATACAGACGATGTCACTATGGGGGCTGGGCCGCACGACATCCGCGTCTAAAACGTCTCATCGGGGACAAACATCATTAACCAAATACAGAATCAGTCAGGAAACGCACCTCTAAGACTGAGATCTCGTTATTCTAATGAGCAACAGAAAAATCACGTGTCAAACGACATGTTTTGTGGCACCTAACCATGATGAAACCTGTAGGAAACGTTATGGTGAAGTCCTGAAATTCCCACAGAAGTGTGCGTTGTTTCTTAACGTTCTCTGAACTATTTGAGAACATTCCCAATGTCAAACCAGTTGGAAAACAATCCAAGAATATTACCAAAATGTAAATTAAATGTAACCATGTTTAAACATTTAGGAAACGTCTATTAAAGTAATGAAATGCCAAGAAAATAATGATTTTTGTGAAGTTCCTTAAATGTGCTGAGAATGTACCTAAGCCAAGCAACTTTGCTGCACCATTCCCAGAAAGTTGTGTGAAGGTTGAATGCAAAATAACACTAGGACAACCACGCTTTCACCAAGCTCAAATAAATATATGGTTCTCTGAACGTTATGTGCTAGTTGGGCATGGCTAACCTTGATTTACACAGTGAAAATATGCTTTCAAACCATCCACAAACGTTTTGCGAGAAGGTAAATAAATATATAATATGATATGTAGCTTATTTGAAATAATGTGCAGTTACATTCACCTTTTCATGTTAATTCAAATACTTTTCATTCAAATCATATGATTTGGTTTCAATACTTCAAAACCAAATGGTAGGTCCAGGTAGTCACAAAAATAGATGGGTGTTGGTTAAATTGTGATTTTAATGAATAGAGCAAATTTGGAGCAGCAGTATTTTTTCCTGTGAGCATGAAGCTGTTTTTAGTAGAGCTGTTGGAAAGGACATGGAGTGCCTGAGCACATCATGGGGTAATGAGCAGGATTTCCAACCGCTGAACTCCACTCATATACTCTTGTCACGCCCTGATCTGTTTCACCTGTCCTTGTGATTGTCTCCACCCCCTTCAGGTATCGCTTATTTTCCCCAGTGTATTTATCCTTGTGTTCCCTGTCTCTCTGTGACAGTTCTTCTTGTATGTTTCCAAGTCAACCAGTGGTTTTCCTGTTCTCCTGCTTTTTGCTTTCTCCTTTTTCTAGTCCTCCCTGTTTTGTCCCTTGCCTGTTTCTGGTCTTTGTTCCCGCCTGCCTGACCATTCTGCCTGCCTTGACCATGTCTGTCTGCCACTCTGTACCTCCTGGACTCTGATCTGGTTTTGACCTTTTTGCCTGTGCACGACCATTCTCTTGCCTACCCTTTTGGATTAATAAACATTGTAAGACTCCAACCATCTGCCTCCTGTGTCTGCATTTGTGTCTCGCCTTGTGCTTTGATACTCTGTATATTCTGTATTGTAATTATCCCAACAACTTTCCATAAAATCGTTGAGCCAATTCCTAATGATTTTTCGGTTTGTCGTCATGTTGATTCCATTATGTTATATTGTGAGAGGACTGGAGTTGGGAACCACTGCTGTAACCACTGCTGCCAAATGGGTTTACATGGCCGATATCCTGAAAAAATTTGGACACTCAAATAAAACTAATTGGAAGGCTTATAACTGAACAAAAAGGTCATGTTCATTTGAGAATACAACACAGAAACAGACAAATTAGAAACAGATTCCCTTCCCCTCTATGTTGCAGGATTGTGATCTGTGATTAATCAACATCGACTCTAATTCATCTTGAATAATAGTTAAGTTAACAAGTTGAAACACTTAACTTCAAAGATTCAACCCTATTTCATATAATTTCTGTGACATCTAACCGAGCACTCACACTACTTACTACCTTCAGCTACCTTATTACCAAAACTTACCCTCAGAGGTGTATCTTCTGAACAGCATGTAAAACAAAATGTTGGTCATTAGCCTATCCAGCACAGTGTCAACTCTCCAGTGGCCAACTGTTGAATGTCTCCTTTTTAAAATGACAGATTTCTGGTAGCTTGGTTTCTGAAAGTAGTGAGCAGTGTGAGCGCCCCATTTATAAGGAAGTCACCCCTTCCTCAGAGACCTCTGATACAGGGCAGTTTCCCAGCCCTGTGGAGGTAGAGGAGGGGATGTACAAACCCACCGGTCACACTGATGGAGAAACAAATGGATAGTGACAAACAGAACCCGATCGAGGACATTGTACAAATGCATCATTAAAATCATAGTGAGGTAGTTCACCATCGTAGACACCAGGATAATCAAAATGATCTTAAACGCTCTCATCTTCATGTTATTGTCCCCCTTTCTCTCTCTCCCCTTCCCCCGGCCCAGGAAGTTTCAGAGCCCTGAGAACTGAGAGGCAGCTGAATGACATCACAAAGGTCCTGAACCAAGAATGTATATATTGATTTAGGAATCAGAAGCATACAGAACAAACAGGACCCAAGCACCATCAACATCACAACACCCCACTCTGTATCTCAGGGGTTTGGACTTCAGGTAGAGCACAGGATGGACCACTGCCAGGTAGCACTCCACACAAACAAAGGTTTGAAACGGACCGGCCTGTGTTCAAGATACCAATAATATATTTAGGAATGTGTATGTAGAATATAATAAGACAGGAGACAGGGAAAAGAGGATCTCAGACATGTCAGGTTGAGAGCAAAGAACTCTGAGGCCATAGTCCCTCCCGCTCCGGTCACTATCAGCCAGAGGATGTAGACATTGGTGCAGAGATCAAGGATGAGGTTGATTGTATAGGAAGCAGTGGAGAAGGACTTGATGTGTGCATGGAGGACAGCTACTGAAGAGCAGTTTGTCTCTGCGACGTTCATGTCTTCCCCTTCTGGACTGATGCGTGAGCTTCAATATTCTACTACAATGAATAATTTTTCCTGTTGTAATGGCCGACAGTCAACAACATGAATCAGTCAAATGAAGCACGGTTGGGTTCAATTCCATTTCAACTCAGTCAATTCAGGAAATTATTTAATATCAGCACAAAAGTACATACTTACTCAATGTATTTTTCAACACATCTAATGAAATTATCTAATTGAATAAATCGTAAAACAACATCTAATTGTTAACCACATAATTATTTTTACAAAATGAACAAACCTGAACAGACTGAGTTCTCCTCTCATCTGGAAGGTGTAGAGGTGATATTAGTGCAGACAACACACAGTCACTCAGTCATTCACCCTGACCCACAAACCTCAGTAGCTCCAATCTGTAAACTGATGCTTCCCATTACTTGATGGACCACACCAGACATGCAAATGTAATCCACTGATGATGACAACACTAAGTGACGTTAAGTATGCTTGAAGAGAATATGCCATGCTATGTGGAATGTTTTATGGATGTATAAGGGCCCAGAGTTGTTTCTAACTAGGTCAGATCCTATCTCGGAAACTCAGAACTAAAATTGCATCAGAATGTTAAGTTCTGTAGGGAGATGAGAAAATATATGATAAATAGGAGCGGAAGCAGGGTCAAGACTTTGCAAGTTTTGTTCAAGTATATGGCCCAAGTGAACCCTCCACTTCTGAATTTTGAAAGACGCGCACACCCAGTTAATCATTATTTGTTCAAATAACCAGTAACTAAAACATAGCTTAAAAAAAAAAACTTTTAAAAGACGTGGTTTTCGGACAAAATGTGTGAAGTTTCAAATATACTTTTCACTTGTATCCTCATGTAAAAAGTCAAGTGACTTTTTTTCCCCCACACTAATCAATAACAATGTAATACTAAAAATAACAAGGTAGAACACAAACACACAAAATGTAAAATAACAAATAAGAAGAACACAATGAGCAAGCATACAATATATACAGGGTCATTTCAAATCAAATCAAATTGTATTAGTCACATGCAACGAATACAACAGGTGTAGACCTTACAGTGAAATGCTTAAATACAAGCCCCTAACCAACAATGCAGTTTAAAAATATGAATAAGATTAAGAAATTAAAGGAACAAGTAATTAAAGAGCAGCAGTAAAATAACAACAGGAAGGCTATATACAGGGGGTACCGGTACAGAGTCAATGTGCGGGGGCATCGGTTAGTCAAGGTAATTGAGGTAATATGTACATGTAGGTACAGTTACTAAAGTGACTATGCATAGATAATAACAGAGATCGGCAGTGGTGTAAAAGATGGGGTGGGCAATGCAAATAGCCTGGGTAGCCATTTGATTAGATGTTCAGGAGTCTTATGGCTTGGTGTAGAAGCTGTTTAGAAGCGTCTTGGACCTAGACTTGGCATTCCGGTACCGCTTGCCGTGCGGTAGCAGAGAGAACAGTCTATGACTAGGGTGGCTGGAGTCTTTGACAATTTTTAGGGCCTTCTTCTGACACAGCCTGGTTTAGAGGTCCTGGATGGTAGGAAGCTTGGCCCCAGTGATGTACTGGGCCGTATGCACTACCCTCTGCAGTGCCTTGCGGTCGGAGGCCGAGCAGTTGCCATACCAGGCAGTGATGCAACCAGTCAGGATGCTCTCAATGGTGCAGCTGCAGAACCTTTTGAGGATCTGAGGACCCATGCCAAATCTTTTCAGTCTCCAGAGGGGGAATAGGTTTTGTCGTGCCCTTTTCACAACTGTCTTGGTGTGTTTAGACCATGATAGATCATTGGTAGATCGAACTGCTCCACTACAGCTCCATTGATGCAAATGGTGTGTTCGTGTTCGGCCTGCCTTTTCCTGTAGTCCACGATCAATTCCTTTGTCTTGCTCACAATGAGGGAGAGATTGTTGTCCTGGCACCACACGGCCAGGTCTCTGACCTCCTCCCAGTAGGCTCTCGTCATTGTCAGTGATCAGGCCTACCACTGTTGTGTCATCGGCAAACTTAATGATGGTGTTGGAGTCGTGCCTGGCCGTGTAGTCATGAGTGAACAGGGAGTACAGGAGGGGACTGAGCACGCATCCCTGAGGGGCCCCTGTGTTGAGGATCTGCGTGGCGGATGTGTTGTTACCTACCCTTACCACCCGGGGAGTGACCGACAGGAAGTCCAAGATCCAGTTGCAGAGGGAGGTGTTTAGACCCAGGGTCCTTAGCCTATTGCTGAGCTTTGAGGGCACTATGGTGTTGAATGCTGAGCTGTAGTCAATGAATAGCATTCTCACATAGGTGTTCCTTTTGTCCAGGTGGGAAAGGGCAGTGTGAAGTGCAATAGAGATTGCATCATCTGTGGATCTGTTAGGGTGGTATACAAATTGGAGTGGGTCTAGGGTTTCTGGGATAATGGTGTTGATGTGAGCCATGACCAGCCTCAAAGCATTTCATGGCTACAGACATGAGTGCTACGGGTCGGTAGTCATTTAGGCAGGTTACCTTAGTGTTCATGGGCACAGGGGCTATGGTGGTCTGCTTAAAACGTGGTGGTATTACAGACTCGGACAGGGAGAGGTTGAAAATGTCAGTGAAGGTACTTGCCAGTTGGTCAGCGCATGCTTGCAGTACACGTCCTGGTTATCCTTCTGGCCCTGCGGCCTTGTGAATGTTGACCTGTTGAAAAGTCTTACTCACATCGGCTGCGGAGAGCGTGATCACACAGTCATCCGGAACAGCTGGTGCTCTCATGCATGTTTCAGTGTTACTTGCCTCGAAGCGAGCATAGAAGTAGTTTAGCTCGTCTGGCAGGCTCGTCTCACTGGGCAGCTCTCGGTTGTGCTCCCTTTGTAGTCTGTAATGGTTTGCAAGCCCTGCCACATCCGACGATCATCGGAGCTGGTATAGTACGATTCGATCTTAGTCCTGTACTGATGCTTTGCCTGTTTGATGGTTGGTCGGAAGGCATAGCTGGATTTCTTATAAGCTTCCGGGTTAGAGTACCGCTCCTTGAAAGCAGCAGCTCTAGCCTTTAGCTCAGTGCGGATGTTGCCTATAATCTATGGATTCTGTTTGAGTATGTGCGTACGGTCACTGTGGGGACGACATCATCAATGCACTTATTGATAAAGTCAATGACTGATGTGGTGTACTCCTCAATGCCATCAGAAGAATACCGGAACATTTTCCAGTCTGTGCTAGAAAAACCGTCCTGTAGATTAGCATCTGATTCATCTGACCACTTTTTTATTGACTGAGTCACTGGTGCTTCCTGCTTAAATTTCAGCTTGTAAGCATGAAATCAGAAAGAAAAAATGAAAGTTAGATTAGCCAAATGGAGGGAGAGCTTTGTACTCGTCTCTTTGTATGGAGTAAAGGTGGTCTAGAGTTTTTTTCCCTCTGGTTGCACATTTAACATGCTGGTCTGGCCACTCTGGCGACTGTTAACTGGCGGGCAGCTCTGGCGACTGTTGACTGGCGGGCAGCTCTGACGACTGTTGACTGGCGGGCAGCTCTGACGACTGTTGACTGGCGGGCAGCTCTGACGACTGTTGACTGGCGGGCAGCTCTGACGACTGTTGACTGGCGGCAGCTCTGACGACTGTTGACTGGCGGGCAGCTCTGACGACTGTTGACTGGCGGGCAGCTCTGACGACTGTTGACTGGCGGGCAGCTCTGACGACTGTTGACTGGCGGGCAGCTCTGACGACTGTTGACTGGCGGGCAGCTCTGGTGACTGTTGACTGGCGGGCAGCTCTGGTGACTGTTGACTGGCGAGGCTGGGTTTATGCACTTGGAGCCTGGTGCGTGGTGCTGGTAATGGGCGTACCAGATTGGGAACACGCACCTCAAGGCTAGTGCGTGTAACGGGAAACACCGGACCGTAGAGGCGCACTGGCAGTCTTAAGCGCAGGGTTGGCATCTCCGGTGCTGGCTCGATGCCTACTTTCCCCTGGCACGTGCGGGGTGCTGGTATTGAGCCTACTGGCCTAAAAATACCAGGCCTTACCATGGCACCTACCCCAAAGCACGGGACCTGTCCAGTCTGTTTACTTTTAACAAGGGTACGGGGCGCTGGCCTGGGTCTCCAATCTTGACCCGTCACACAGCCCTTGTGCCCCCCCCCCCCTAAAAAATTCTTGGGGGTGCCTCTCGGTCTCCCTTACCCGTCGTGTTCCCCAGTCCTCGCCAGAATTCTTCCGCTGCTTGGTCCTGTGTTGGTGGGGAATTCTGTCACATAATCCATCGTGCTGTTGAAAGGAGGACCAAGGCGCAGCGGGAATATGGATGCTCATATTTTAATTTAAAAAAAAGGAGTAAAGCATCCACTGAAAAAACAATAAACAAAACAATGAACAGTACTCACGATACGACAGTGTAGCAGGCTAAACAAAAAAAAAAAACTGTGCTCACAACAATTCCCCACAAACACACAGACAAACACACCCAACTAATATAGGACTTCCAATCAAAGGCAACACCACACAGCTGCCTTCAATTGGAAGTCCACCCCAATTACCTCTACATAGAAACACCCAACCTAGACAGAACAAAGAAAACCCAACTTCTTCTGCCACGCCCTGACCAACACTTATACACCTACTCCACCTGCCGGTCAGGACGTGACAGTTCACATGGTAACACCACCTTTTCACATGTGAGGAAAATAACATGTTTCATTTTCACATGTGAAATTTGCAGTTTCAGGTGAAAAACAATCACGTAAAAATATAATTTGCAGGTTCACATGTAAGACAACTACATGTGAAAATCTCACTTTAACATGTGGAATTGCATTGTCACGTGAAAATCACATTTGCAGTTTTTTATGTGGAAAAACTCCAACATGATTATTTATCATGTAAAAGTGAAAATCTAATCTGCAGTTTCACATGTAAAAAAAACTCCAGCTCACTTTCACATGTAAAATTGCAGATTCACATGTGGGGTTGAAATAGTGTTATTCTCCTCACATCTGAAAAGATGGTTTTAACATGTTGCAGTAGAAATGTTTTCACCGGTGATATTAGGGTGACAATATCTAAAAACCCAAAATAGGTAATCATTTTGCGGGACATGCACGGATGAGTGGACAGACATTTTTTAATGTGGGGGGTTCATGGATCATTTCAAATGGTGACACAGTTCTAAGAGGATCACTGCCTGTTAAATAAAGGGGTAATCCTTAGTTGCTATATCCATTTTTGGACTTATAAATGAATGATATGTTGTGTACCCATTGATTCTTGAAGAATATAACATATAAAAGCCTCATGAGCTTAGTTCAACGGTCGTACCCCATCAGAACCCAAAATATAAGCTTGTTTTACTCAAAAGTCTGTAAACAAAGTAAATGTAAACAACCACTGTACAGCCTAAAAACATGGTTAAAACTATAATTTTGATATCACGGGTGGTCAGTCCTTCATCCGTAGCGTAGTTAGTCTATGGATTTGAGAGTGGTTGCATTTCTCCAGCCCAATCCTTCAGCTTTTTACTGAAAAGGTGGTAGGGAGAACATGTTGTTAATGTTTGAACCGCTTTCAAAACTTTTAAGAGTAATACGGTTATTATATGGTGCAATCCTCTAGTGATTGAGTTACTTTTGTCCCATTAATATCAAGCAAAACTTCTGAAGTTGAGAACAAAATTATTAGTATTGCAAACCTAAAAGTATGGATAGCAAAAACATATTGCGAGAAAATAATTTCAAAATGCGAGGACAAATTAATTGTAAATGGGTGCAAAAAAATATATATATTTTTTTTATTTTTTTTAAATGATAATGCGATTCAGTAAAAAGCCTCCCTCTTTCCTGCAATTTTCCTAATCTTTGGTAATGTTACCCTAGCCTTTTCTTTAACTGCCTTTTTAACAGTTGCAAGTATTAGCACATTCATTCAGCAACATATCACCCTGCATACCACTGCTGGTGTGCCTCTGAAGCTAAGCAGAGTTGGGCCTGGATGGGAGACCAGATGTAGTAAAAATAAACATGGGAAAAATAAACATCTGGGGAAAAAAGTGACGTGACGTGAGGATTTGAGAAAGTAACCATGGGTCTGACTTGTGAAAATTGCAACAACAAAAAATACATTTTTTCCCCCCACATTTTTTTCCACATTTGTTTTTGAGAATATTCTCATCACAACCAAAGTTAAAACAAGATTCAGAGGAAATTATGTTTACCATTATGGTGGCAGGGCCGTTTTACCCAGATTTCTGTCTGCCTGAGTCTCATTGCCACCCCGTGAGTGGAGGTGGGAACCAATCCCCTCCGTGTGTGTGTGTGTGTGTGTGTGTGTGTGTGTGTGTGTGTGTGTGTGTGTGTGTGTGTGTGTGTGTGTGTGTGTGTGTGTGTGTGTGTGTGTGTGTGTGTGTGTGTGTGTGTGTGTGTGTGTGTGTGTGTGTGTGTGTGTGTGTGTGTGTGCGCGCGCGCGAGTATTATTTTACAGATTAATGAGTATTCTATGCAATGAAAGCCACCCAAGAGGACACTGTAACATGGTCTTGAAGGAGAGTAAGCTCCTGACTGTTGTTCTGAGGTTTTGTGTCCATACAAAACACAATACGCTACAACCCTGCAAGGAAGTCTGCTCTCTGCTGCCAATGACAAGAGTGTGGATTGGTGGGATGACGGCTACTGGTCCAAAACATTTGCCTCTGACCAAATTACCTGCCATAGCAACAATGTCGAGCATGACAGTGCCTCTGAAATTGTAAAGTGTGAAATTGAAGAATGTTGGGCCCTCAACCTCATCTTCAACTCAAAAGTGGGAAGGGTGGATGGTAAATTATCTTTCTCAAGGCAAGGGGGACCTTAATTTAAATGAATGACTCATTACTTTCCACCATGGAATCTGAAAGATAATAATTCTAATGATTATTATGATAAACCTAATATTTATTTAAAATTCAGTTGCAGCAGTCAATAACAGGTTTGCTTGGTTTTCTTGGTTGTAGTCAGACTTTAAAAATGAATAGATTTAAGGTCAATATTTGTCCTTGTTCTATTGTTCTTTCTTTCTAGTATCGCTAAAAACCCACAGGATTTAGCTAAAGTCTAAGGATTATCTGAGTGCATAGTGTACAGCTCTCACCCCTAAGAAATACATTGCTCAATGACCTGAAGAGTCATCCCCAGGGCTGTAGCTACATAGGATACCGAGGTCCAGAACTCTGTAATAACAACAACAAAAAAGTGTAATAGTTTTGGGGAACACAGTCAGGTTCTCAATTTACTGTTGAGAGTTAGAATAGTAGAATACACAAGGTGAAATTTCGAAACTTAGTTGTGCATTAGCAGTTTTCCTCTTGTTATACTGTATGTCACTCACTGACAGTCACTCAATTATCCAGTGTCAGTTAACATTTGTTTTATTGGTAAATCATCAAATCAAATCAAATGTATTTATATAGCCCTTCTTACATCAGCTGATATCTCAAAGTGCTGTACAGAAACCCAGCCTAAAAAAAAATCAGTCTAGTTAGTCTAGCCAGCTATCTAAATTTCGCTGAATTACTGACCTGGCAAACAGGGAACGTGCCCAGGGGCCCTGACCTCCAGGGGCCCCCATTGATTTTGTTAGTCACTCTCACTCAGATATCATATTTGCATGGCATATGTCATGACAAAACGTGTAGAATTGCAAATACTTTTCTGCTAACAGATCCCTCTGTATGTATTAAATTATAATTTTGAATCCCATTGCTGAGTTCATGTGAGTTCATGTGTAGCGGTTAATTGTATAGCTAATAGGCTACGTGTTTGTAGATCGACTGAGCTGAATAGTATTTTAGAGCTTGATAATTGTATAGAAATGCAGCTTGAACTTTCTTAAAATGTATGAGTCATATATTCAGATTATGTCATTTCACCAGGGCCATACATTCTTTTTGTCTGATTGTCAAAGGAATAGGAGTTCGGGAAAGGAAATGTGACTGGAGGGCTGTGTCATACCCTGATCTGTTTCACCTGTCCTTGTGCTTGTCTCCACACCCTCCAGGTGTCACCCATCTTCCCCACTTATCCTTTGGGTATTTGTACCTGTGTTTTCTGTCTGTGCCAGTTCATCTTGTTTGTCAAGTTTACCAGCATTTGTCCTGTCAGCTTCTGTCTTTTCCCAGCCTCTCTTTTTCTCATTCTCCTGGTTTTTGACCCTTGCCTGTCCTGACCCTGTACCCTCATGCCTGTCCCTGACCCTGTGCCTGCCTGCCATCCTGTACCTTTGCTCCACCTCTGGATTACTGAACTCTGCCTGTCCCTGAGCCTGCCTGCCATCCTGTACCTTTGCTCCTACTCTGGATTATCGACCCCTGTCTGCCTTGACATGTTTGCCTGCCCCTGTTTTTACAATAAACATTGTTACTTCACACAGTCTGCACTTGGGTCTTACCTTGATACCTGATAGTATGAACTAGCCATGACTGACCCAGCAGACTTGGATCAGTTCCACAACGCCATCTCCTCCCAAGGAGCCACTATTGGAAGGCACGAGGAGTTGCTTCTTGGTCTGATGGAAGGGTTCGAGACTGTGGCCGACCTAGCCTTGGACCCATTGCAGGAGCAATTCTAGGGGTTGCCTACTAGGCAACCTACCACAACGGTAACCTCCCAGCCCCTCTGTAACCTGGCTGGTAGCAGCGTCGTCACCCTGGTTTCCCGGGAACCCCGCTTACCTCCCTCGGAGCGCTAAGAGAGAATCCGAGCTTACCTGAATCCGTCCAAGAGCCTCCGGAAACTGCCGATTCACCTCTTCACAAGCCGATGCAGCTCAGCAGGGCTAGGCTGTGTCCAGCTGAACGCATTTACAGACTTGAGAGTCAGAGATGTCTGTATTGCCGTACTGCCGGTCATTTTGTGTCTACCTGTCCCTTCAAGAGACCTAGCTCATTTGTTGGAGTGAGTACACGGGTGGGTCTTAAAGATAATTGTTCCTCTCCCCTTACTCGCCCTCCTCTCCATGTCACCCTGCTGTGGGGCAACCAGTCCAAGTCTCTCCAGGTATTCATTGACTCGGGGGCCGATGTGAGTCTCATGGACGTTACCCTGGCGTCCGAGCTGGGGATCCCCATTCAACCCCTCTCCATTCCCATGGTGCTAGAGCGCTGTACGGGTGCTCCATTTGCCGGGTCACCCACCAGACCACCCCCATCAACCTACTAGTGTCAGGGAACCACAGCGAGACGATCCAATTCCTGCTGGTTGAGTCTCCGCAGGTTCCTGTGGTATTGGGATTCTCTTGGCTCCAGCGACACACTCCCTCCATTGACTGGGCTACTGGTACCATCGTGGGCTGGAGCCCGTCCTGCCACACTCATGACCGAACATCCCTGGTCATCAATATTGCCTCTGATCTGGCGGACTCACTAAACACACATGCTTGTTTGTAAATTATGTCTTAGAGTTGGAGTGTGCCCCTGGCTTTCAGTAAACAAAAAAAACTAGAAAATGGTGCCACCTGGTTTGCTTAATATAAGGAATCTGCATTTTATTTTATTATTTCACCTTTATTTAACCAGGTAGGCCAGTTGAAAACAAGTTCTCATTTACAACTGCGACTTGGCCAAGATAAAGCAAAGCAGTGTGACAAAAACAACATAGTTACACATAAACAAACGTATAGTCAATAACACAATAGAAAGATATATGTACAGCATGTGCAAATGTAAAAGATTAGGGAGGTAAGGCAATAAATAGGCCATAGAGGTGAAATAATTACAATTTAGCATTAACACTGGAGTGATAGATGTGCAGATGATGATGTGCAAGTAGAGATACTGGGGTACAAAAGAGCAAGAAGATAAATAAAAATATGGGGATGAGGTAGTTGGGTGTGCTATTTACAGATTGGCTGTGTACAGGTACATTGATCGGTAAGCTGCTTAAAGTTAGAGAGGGAGATATAAGTCTCCAGCTTCAGTGATTTTTGCAATTTGTTCCAGTCATTGGCAGCAGAGAACTAGAAGGAAAGGCGGCCAAAGGAAGTGTTGGATTTGGGGATGACCAGTGAAATATAGCTGCTGGTGATTTATACTTTTACTTTTGCTACTTACTTACATTTTAAACCAAATAGTTTTAGACTTTTACTCAAGAAAAATTTTACTGGGTGACTTTTACTTTTACTTGAGTCATTTTCTATTAAGGTATCTTTACTTTTACTCAAGTATGACAGTTGGGTACACCACTACTCACCAGTCCTGATGTCGCAGTGTTCTGTCCCCAGCACTCTGTATCCATATCAGTCTTCTGCTAGTGATGTGGATTCATGGACTAACAGTAAATTATTGGAAACAAGGATGTTTTTTTCACATGTTGAGTGCCTCAGACACTGTAGCTTTGTTATTGTGTTCTGCAATGCAAATTACAGGATAGTAGCCAAATTCAACACACACCATTTGTCATTCCCCCTTTACTTAATCTCTAACCAGGTTTCCATACAACCATTTTATGCAAGTAAAATACATGTCGGATAAAAAAAAAAATGTCAAGACAGTTCTGATGGAAACAGCTACATTTTCGGTAAATTTTCCAAATGTTGACCAAACAAAATACGCTAGACAAGGTGGTATTTTTTGTGTAGTGAAAATTAATTATGTGAGAAATGGCAGCAGAAACGCCTTTATGAGCAAATATTGACAACCATTAGGCCTTTATGAAATACATTTGGAGTCACGCAATGATATGTTGTGCTCCCACTACGACTAGGTAAAGTATGCAGTTTATTATGCTACAGATTAAATAAATGATGATGAACTTCACAGGGTGGTGAAAGTGCACTGAGGTGAATTTTTTTTTAACAGTTGCATGTTTTGGGACATTCATTCGAGCAACATATCATCTTATTCTGGAGACATAGGCCATCATTGTCATTGTAAAATAAGAATTTGTTCTTAACTGACTTTCCTAGTTAAATAAAGGTTAAATAAAAAAAAAAAATTATGATCAATGCTTTGCTGCCGTTTGACAAATAAAAATAATCTTGCATTTGTGTCCATAATAATCTCATATTGTAGGTAGACTACCTGCACTGTATATGCAAGATGTTGGCTCGAGTGCACTGTCAAATCCAGATTGGGCACATTCGCTATACAACACAACATGTTTTCAGACAAAACCATATCTACAGTTGAAAATGCGATGGAAACCCATTTAATTTAACTTTTTTATTCGGTATGGAATTTAACCTTAAAAGTTATTTTTATGTGCACTGTTGTCACTTACAGCGTATTTTATCCGCAACAAGTACCAAACTTCCATTTAAATTTCAATGTATTTATTTATTTTGCTCCTTTGCACCCCATTATTACTATTTCTACTTTGCACTTTCTTCCACTACAAATCTACCATTCCAGTGTTTTACTTGCTATATTGTATTTACTTTGCCACCATGGCCTTTTTTTTGCCTTTACCTCCCTTATCTCACCTCATTTGCTCACATTGTATATAGACTTATTTTTCTACTGTATTATTGACTGTATGTTTGTTGTATGTGTCGAACTGCTTTGCTTTATCTTGGCCAGGTCGCAATTGTAAATGAGAACTTGTTCTCAACTTGCCTACCTGGTTAAATAAAGGTGAAATAAATAAAAATAAAAATAATCAAAATTTTATCAGCAACAAGTCAGTTTGATGGAAACGGATTTCATGCGGATTTTAGAATATTCGCATGAAAATCTGTCACCAATTGGATGGAAACCTAGCTGATGTATCAAATGTTTTATCTACTAGAAAGCCTTGGATGCCACACAACGCTCGCGGAATTATCAATGAATCCTGCATTAAACGACGGCTGTGCCTGCTGGTGCGTCATTGTCCTCATGGCCAATCACACGTTATGTACCCGGAGAGACACTTCCCGTGCACTCCTGGAGATTCCCCATCCCTCCTTAATTATTGTCTGGTACTTAGCAGGGCGCTGACCGGCGAACAGACGACAGAGCGATGCGGGAGCTGCAGTGCTGCCACTCCGTCAGAGGACTTCAACCGCGACTTTGTTTGGACTGACCTATAAAACTGTGGCAAATTTAAGTGGACTGCTTCGTTACGCCAAATGTATCCTCCTTCTTGGCTTTATCCGTAAATGAATATCGTAGTTTGTAAGAGGTAGGTGCAAATATGTGAACAATATTACTATGTGTGGTTTTTAAGTTTTTCAAATAGACTGTTTTATTTATTAGGTTCTGTTTTTTTATTCATGGTTGAAGTGGCTTGAATTTCTAGTAGGCTAACGTTACTCATTTATATGTGTCTTGTAAGCATTTTCACCATGTCGTTGATTAATGTTGCAGTGTACCTTTGTCATATTCTCTGAAATTACAGAAACTGTGATAATTATAACATTCGGAAAATGTTTCGTTTAGTCAGTTATTGTTACACACCTTTTTATATTGTCTACATTATAATTCTACATTCGCCATTTTCTAAGTTCGAGGAAGAAATTGCGAGGGCATTAGCTGTTGTTTTATTTGCAACACCTCGTGAGCATCCTCTGCTGCGAACTGGTCTTTGAAAATAACTGAACTAACTTTGCTGCCTCACTTCATATTTAATTGAATTGTATTTGTCCATGATACATGATCGTTTTCAGGAATCACATTTCAGTCCGTGTATTATTGGAGAAAGGGAATTGAATTGTGTCCTTACAGGACATGTGGGAGCTTACATATATAGGGGTAACTGTTTATTTACCATGTCCAAAAATCGAAAGACAAATGAATGTTCTTTTTTTTATTTTAGGGCACTTTGACAGTGTCACAATTTCAAAACGTATAGCAATGGTATAACTGTCTTAAAGCTTTATACAAGTTGGTTTAAATATATTTTAATATAATTCCAAGCCAGATGTTTCACATAAATA
This sequence comes from Salmo salar, assembly GCF_965601325.2. NCBI lineage: Eukaryota > Metazoa > Chordata > Actinopteri > Salmoniformes > Salmonidae > Salmo > Salmo salar. The sequence continues at coordinate 69,374,772 of NC_138291.1, forward strand.
TGTTTAGAGGCATCAATCATACCTGCTTGCCATTATTTGGGAATTCTTGCATGGTTTACAAGCTATGTCAGCTATATCTGGAATGTGTTTGAGAAATACACTGAGTATAGAAAACATTAACATGCTAACTACACCGGGCAAGCTCATGCATCCTTGTGCGCCATCGTGGGCATGCTGATTTTGTCCATCCACACCAGATGGGATCAGGAGACGCAGGTTGAAATATCAAAATGAACTCTGAACCAACTATATTGATTTTTTTTGGACAGGTCGGAACATATGAAACATTCATGGACATCTATTGTTGCTAGCTAATTTCTCCTGGGATACAAACATTGGGTTGTTATTTTACCTGAAATTCACCATGTCCTTTTTTTCTTTCTTGGATCCTTGTCGAATTTTGAGTCACACAAAATTGTGTGGTCTTTACTCTGACAATTAATCCACAGATAAAAGGTGGAATTTAGTTAGCTTCTAGTAATCTCTCCTCATTTAGTCATCTTCTTCTGTGGACTTTGTATGGCAGTTGGTAATCAACCTTAAGGTGCATTATCACACACCGACTGGGGTGTGGACCTCAGTTCAGCTTTCAATCGCCCACGTGGGTACAGTATATGCCCAAGTGGGTACAGTATATGCCCACGTGGGTACAGTATAGGCTCCTAAAGACCGATGAGTAGATTGGAGAGGCAGGACTTGCAGAGCGTCTGGCGTCAAAAATAAAACCAAGCAGTTTGGATGAAATGATTGAATAATATGTCAATATATTTTGTAACGTGAACGTTGTGGTTAGCATGTAAGAACACCTGCTCTTTCCATGACATGGACTGACCAGGTGAAAGCTATGATTCCTTATTGATGTCACTTGTTAAATCAGTGTAGATGAAGGGAAGGAGACAGGTTAAACATTAGGAACTCCTCCTCTTTCCGTGACAGACTGACCAGGTGAATGCAGGTGAAAGCTTTGACCCCTTGTTGATGTCACCTATTAAATCCACTTCAAATCAGTGTAGACGAAAGGGAGGAGACAGGTTAAAGGAGGAGTTTTATGACTTGAGACAATTGAGACATGGATTGTGTATGTGTGCCATTCAGAGGGTGATTGGGCAAGACAAAACATTTTAAGTGCCTTTGAATGGGGTATGGTAGTAGGTGCCAGGCGCACCGGTTTGTGTCAAGAACTGCAATGCTGCTGGGTTTTTCATGCTCAACAGTTTCCCGTGTGTATCAAGAATGGTACATCACCCACAGGACATCCAGCCAACTTGACACAACTGTGGGAAGCATTTGAGTCAACATTGGCCAGCATCCTGATGAATTGAGGCTGTTCTGAGGGCAAAAGGGGGGGGGGGGGCAACACAATATTAGGAAGGGGTTCTTAATGTTTGGTATACTCCGTGTATGTCTTCCCATGCAGAGACTGAGCAGGTAGACTAAACATAAGAGATACAGTAGGTTGTTTCCATGTAAAAGGACCCATGATTACCAACATGTGAAGTTCATAGGAAGATGTCAAATTGGATGTGAAATGAGAGCTAAATTTAAAAATTATTAGGGCATGAATCCATTTTTCAAAGGCTTTGATTTCATGTAAAACTGATGGAAAACGGGTCTTATTAAACATCTTCCAGAAAGTCTTAAAATATATAAAAACAACAAATCATGTTGAAGTTAAGACCCCTGCCAACTAATATGAATGCTTTTTTTCTGCCTTCTATAAGTTTAAGAAAATATTGCTTTGTGCCTTGAAATTCTATTACCAAAAACCCACGTCACAGAAGTAAGAAGTAAAAGTAGACCAATCAATTAGTTAGTGTTTTTACTGGTATCAATTTTGTTTATGAATTAAATCTCAAAATTATGTTACCAAATCGGTAACAGAATTTGTGAATAATCGTTAATGGAATTTCTACAATTGAATTGGCTACAATGGGAAATCAGTCACAAACCACAGTTGGGTCACCTGAACTGTCCTCCCTTCCACTGGAATACTGTTATGTTCTGTTTCCTTTATCTTTCTGTCCACTGGTGGTCAAAGCTAGAGTGTGAAAAGTCTGGACCACTCTCTCTCTTCTCTCCTCTCCCCTCTCTCTCTCTCATTAATGTCACCTCTCCTGGCTTGTGCCAGAGAGGAAGAGGCGAAGCAAGAGTGCTCACTCTAGCCAAAATCTGTCCAGAATAAGCCCAATGTGTTTCTATGGGCTTAATATGCAGACTTAAGCTTGTCGCCTGCCTTTTGGACAACTACTCCCATTGTTAGGGCAGAGACATGAGCATCTCGTCATTATAAACAGATCTCTGCTCTTACTGACACCTACCCATGAGCCCCCTCTCTTTCCATTTGCTGTTACCAGCATCTCACCACTGAGCATGACCAGCACCGGAAGTTGAAAAGTAGTTTAAATTTGGTCAGTCCGCCATGGCTTGATTTCAACGTCCACAGACGCCTGGACCAGCCTTCATTTGGCCCAAACATAGACATCTGTGATTGGTTCAGATGTATGTTTCACAAGTTTGGACCGCACAGTGGAGTACAGTAAAGAAAAGTAGAGTATAGTACTGTACAGTAGAGTTCAGTACAGCACACAGTAGAGCACAATTGAGTTGAGTATACTGTACTGAACTCTACACTACTGTGTTGTACTGTACTGAGCTATACTCTGCTGTATTTTGATGTCCAAACTTGTGAAACATAGACCTCTATGATTTGTTCAGATTTGGTCTTGTTTGGTGGTGTTGCTCAGTAAAATAAATACCCAGTGTGTGTAATAATACCCCAATATGCAAGGAGGATATTGCATATTTGTACCTTTGTGTACATAATTAGGATACATCACCATGAAGAGAATGACATTCAAATACATAATTATGCATTTCTGTGTAGTACAGATCAGGTGTAGTACCGCAATTATGTTACTGGGTGTAAATCCACTTTATTTACTGTATGTAGTTCAATAACCAAAATGGATTTGTTCAAACTCAATGTGCCATGTCCATAGCTGACACCCCTTTCTTTCTGCAGACATCTTTGAATCTTAATTTTGAGTAGATATTTAAGAGATTTTGGAAAACGTGGTCACAAGAAAACGAAGGGAAATTTTACCGAAATTCTGTTACCAAACTTTGCATCTTAACATTTCTTACAATAATTGTGTTTTTGTAAAAACACAATAATTGTGTTTTTGTAAAAAAAAAAAAAAAGAATTGTATAAACTGTTAAAGTATTCCTTGTGCATAGAGTTGTATGTGTGTTAAACTTTGAAATTAATGGTTTTTGTTCGGCACATGGGTAAAGCCATTTGAATTCAATCACTTTTTGACAGCATCTCTTTCGATTTAATAAAAAACTTTGCATACCGGTTTGCCCATGGAGGAAGTGGTCAAAGTGACTTTTTGGACCTGAATGCCAAAACATTCAGGAGATGAAGGTGCTTAAAGTTGAACCATTTAGCATACCCCACCATACTATGAGACATCCATGTCTTCATCACTGGAAAATATAAATGTTTGAATTTGACATCATTTAAAAGCTTACAACAGTGTTGTCAAACTGTTAGGTTTTTTTCTTGCGGCAATAGGCTACAGTCATATAGCCTCGCTCCGTGTGTGGCAAAAGTTAGGAGATACCTAATCAACGGAAGATGGAATTTAAATTACATAATTTAAAGTTAAAGGAGAAGGATAGGCTACAACAACCAAGAGCCAACATGTAGGCTGCTACTTAATGTTCTGAATGGAGTTGTTGTTATTTGTAACTGTAGGATAAGAAGGTGCATGCAGTGCAGGCTCAGTTAGCCTAGCTAGCTAACGTTAGCTAGCATAATTAGCTTCTCCCGGTTTGATGCAGTTAGGACAGGTACTACGTAATCATATTTTATGATAAATAACCTAGCTATGCCAGCTATTAGTCTACTATAGTGCAAGTCGGCTTGGTTGGTTGCTATCTCTCGTCTCTCCCTCCTCCCTGTTCACCTTGTCACTTTCTTACAGTATGGCCACTCCCCCGCCTGCTAGAGCGGCACCTCTCAACCTTTATCAGCTCCAGTTAATAAAGTCGCCTAAATTACTTTTCTGCTACTTCCCACACTCGGATCGGACCGGGTCTGGATCCGACAAGGGCTATAAGGAACGAGTCTAGTTCTCTTCGGGTCCATTCCAAACGGGTCTCTTTATTTAAAAATGTTATTTATGCATATTGGGTCCGGGTGGGAAATCCCCAGGTCCATTTCGGAAAGGACCCGTGAAGACCTCTACTATGGACTCACCAACTCCTGCTTTCTCCTGTTGTGCTATTTACAAACAAACACGTGACTGGCTCAACTATTCTGGGGAACTACGGTAAGCTTCTTCATTTCACATTATGAACGCAATCTGCTTTGTCTCCTAACTTATTGTACAAGTTGACTGCAGGTATTATCTTAAAAAGTAGCTACAAATATTAACATGTATTGAAAAAGAGTGCAAAGCTGTTATCAAGGCAGAGTGGCTACATTGAAGAATCTCAAATACAAAATATTTTGATTTGTTTAACGCTTTTTTGGTTACTACATGATTCCAAATCTGTTATTTCATAGTTTTGATGTCTTCACTATTATTTAGACAATGTAGAAAATAGTTAAAATAAAGGAAAATCCTTGAATGAGTAGCTGTGTCCAAACTTTTGACTGGTACTCTATATAAATATATATGTAACTTTTTTCCCAGAAATTATAAAAGTTTGACAACCATGTTTTGTAAGCTTTTAACCCCATCAGTCCTGAGACCCCAGCTAAAATCATATTTTTATTTATCTGCCTTTCATTTGTCTGCATGCCCAGCCTTTATATTTTGTCTCACAATTATTCTTTTTTTTTCTTATTTTCAGGACAACCAGAACACAAAAATGTGATATAAATAGTTGCATTCATGAGTTTTATTGAAAAATGTCAATAAATAACTAAGATTTGCCCAAGCAAAACTCCGATAAAAATATGGAGTTTGTGACAGCAACTATGCGAGCTTATTACAGTATTATAGACACCGTTCTGGGATTTCCTATGAAGAAGAACCCCCTACTTTCTCCCGGCTCTTATGTAGCTTGTGAGTCTCAGAGCAAAACATTTTTGTAGGTCAACGCAAGGTGTTAGAAGTCCAAAACCCACCGGCGTTACGGTGGGAATCATTGGGTTAAGTGATGAAGATATGAATGTCTCATGGTATGGTGGGGTGGGTCAACTTTGAGCACCTTTATCTCTTAAATGTTTTGGCATTCAGGTCTAAAAAGTCACACTCTGAGCAATTCTACAATGATCAAATATGTATGGAAGGTTTAGTTAAAATTGAAGGGGTGCTGTCAAAAAGGGATTGAATTCAAATGTATTTACCCATACATTTTAAGTGAAATATCTGAGTCTCAGCTCAATTCAGTTAATGTGGAATTGCCCAGTACATGTTTTGTGGTTGGTATGTGTTGCAGTCAATATACTGTAGGTAAAATCTATTTTGGCTTTGTTTTGTTTGATTCCATGGGAAGGTTGCAACAGCCTGATATGATCATTGATTTTTATTTAACTAGGCAAGTCAGTTAAGACACCAAACCCGGACTACACTGGGCCAATTGTGTGCCGCCCTATGAGACTCCCGATCACGGCCGGTTGTGATACAGCCTGGGATCAAACCAGGGTCTGTAGTGACGCCTCTAGCACTGCGTTAGACCACTGCGCCACTCAGGAGTGTTTATATTGTGTGGTACTGAATAATAATACACTCTTGTCTGGCTTGAGTGGGGCTGGTTGGCCCATTGTTTCTCAGACAAAGCTGGATTGCTGCTCTTGCTATAAAGGTGAGGTATTCAATGTGTTATTATAGTGAGAATATTTCCATCCTTGACCTATTTCATTGAAGCCGTAAAGGTCCATTGTACTGTATGTACATTGGAACAATTGTTGCATTTATTTGTTTTCCTGAGGAAAAATTAGGGAGTGAGGGTCTCAAACTCTTATTTCCTTCAAAATTAAATTTTTGTTACAACTCCTACACATCAAAGGCTTATCTTGAGGAAAGGTCTCATTCTTGTTCTAATTATTTTACAATGCATTTCAGTAGGTAGCTCTGTTTACTGCAGTCAGATGGCCAGACACATTATCATTAGTCTTCATCTTTATGTTAAATCCACTATAATTCACAGAGCAGACCATGAGATTGGCTATCTTGCACTATTCTTCTCATTGAAGTCAAATTAAAAAGTCCATGCCACTGCTTTTGTACTTGACATCTCTTTTCAGATAGGCTTTCTATCTAAGTGGGATTTTTCTGTGTTGGAAATCTCCTACCTATTGAATACTATTTTTAAGCACATTTTTGTTCTCATTTCCATGTAGGGGTAGAAACACTGTTGGAATATAGATGGAATGGCTCAATGGCAAGAGAACTCACTGAAGAGGGGGTTTGTTTGAAATACCTGTGAAGTATTGTTGAAGGTGTCTGAAGTCTGCAGATCATTCCTTTATTATAAACACATGGTTGGTTGTTCGTCAACATAGTAGCATGATGCTCAAGGATCCACCTATGCAATCCATATGAAAGATCCATGAAAGTCAATTAAATAATCTCTGTTGGCATAAGGAATGAAATCCGTATCAACTAACCTGAAGGTGACTGGCGAGCAAATATCCCTCAGATTCGCTGGTTCATGTACTGCAGGTTTTAGAAACACTGGTGTAAGGTATATTGCCTGTATAGCCTTTTCTTTATAGATCTGTTTCTCCTAGAAAGAGTCAAAGTAGTGTACTTGGAGCCTGACGGCCTGATTATAGCGAGGCCTTTTGAGGTGACTGGCTGCTGTCTCTGCTGTCTGCTGCTGCTCTGCACTCACAAGGCCTACTTAGCTTCACAGAAATGGTCCTGGGGAAAATAAACATTGCATCAAGTAGCTTGGCGTGCCCCTCCCTCATTCAAAAAGCACATTTTATTCCCAATGTATGGGCTGCTATTAGGAACAATAATTACAATGGAGTTAAATGCACAGTTTACCTGGATCATTAAAAACGGAAAGCACCCATTGCTCACTCGCATCCCCTGATCTCTGCAAACTGTTTTTACGATTCTTTACAGAAAATATAGAAAATATTAGATCCCAGGTTGACAGTAGCTGGCCCCATACCAGCCTTTCTGGTCAGGAGGCACTTGAGGCAATTATTTTGAGACCGTCTACTGCTTCCTTTTGCTCCTTTGAGCAAATATCCCTCCTTCATACTATTGCTCTCATGAAGACCACCTCCTGCCCTTTGGATGTGGTCCCTACTAGACCAGGGGTTATCAAAGTAGGATCCAACATACTTAGGGGGTCCACGGACAGATCTTAAAGTATTTATATTTTTTTTTAAAACGCCATTTCATTGTTTTAATAATTTATGTTCTTAAAGGCCTAGTGGATTCAAACTAGATTTTCCTGTGTTTTATATATATATTTCCACACTGATGTTGGAATAATACTGTGAAAATGTGAACGTTATGATAATGCCCTTTTAGTGTGAGAGCTGTTTGAAAAGAGCCTGAAATGTCAGCCTGTTTTAGTGGGATGGAGTTTTTGCCTGCCTGACAGTACATTTTGTGAATAAACCAATAAGAAACAGGCTAGTTTTCAGTTTTCTCGTCCCCACTTAGACCACTCGTAGACAGTCCAAGCTAAATTCTTTGCTAAGAAGCTATTTTTATTTTTGACAATTTTAATTGAAAGCAGTAAGGTGCTTAATTATTACCCAGAAATTATTTGATACTGAGATAAAAATGGCTGCATTGGAGCTTTAACCCTGGGCAACATGGGCCTGGGAGGCTCACAGGTATATTAGTATCCACAGTACTCCATCAATTCATACATTTTTCAACTCAATACTTCTTGTATTCCCCAATGTTTTTTGGAACATAAATGCACTGTAATTTAAGCTTTAAAACTGCAACTTTTTCTCTCTGCCTGTTAGAAAAATGTGTAAAATTGCAGGATATTAGCTTGAAAACGGCAACATTTTCTCTCCAATGCCAAGAGGCAGGCCTTTAAAATGTTCCTTCCCAGGGCCCAAGACTTGGTTCATCCGGCCATGCACTGCCGAAGTCATAGTAAAATGGTGAGGGGGTCACTTATGAATTTGTTATCACAAAAGAGGTCCCAGACTCAAAACGTTTGAGAACCTCTGTACTAAACTATAACTCGTATTCATTTTTTATATCTGTGTCCATATTGTCCTTGAGTTTCTAGTAGATCGACCATATAGTTCAAAAGAAAATAGCCTAGTTAATGAAAAAAAAGCATCTAATCTACAATGGCATTATTTTTAATTATGTCTGCAACTCGTCCAAATATTGTATTTTTTCAAGTCAATACAAACTGGTGGTGTACTGGTGTGGGGAAAGTTTTCCTGGCACACGCTAGGTCCCTTGATGCCAGTTGAGCAAAACGAACGTTTCCGACACCTTGTAGAATTCAGGCTGTTCTAGAGGCAAAGGGGGGTCTGGCCCGGTACTAGATGGGCATACCTAATAAACTGAGTATTTCTAAGGTTCCTTTTTTATACAAGATTTTAGAAACGTTTTTTTCAAGCAAATGGTAGCTCAGATTTGAGTATGAACAATATATTTGAAAAATTCCAGTTGGGCTTCCGCTCACTTCACGTCACAGAGTGTCACAGTTGTCGTAAGGAGGAGCGGACCAAAGTGTAGTGTGTGTGTCGTTCCACATTTTATTTACGCTGTGAAACAATGCAATACATAAATAAACTGAATGACAAAAAAACGTGACGCAGAGGTGAAACATACACTGACTTAAAGATAATCTCCCACAAACCCAGGTGGGACAAACACCAACTTAAATATGACCTCCAATTAGAGACAACGATGACCAGCTGCCTCTATTTGGAGATCATCCCAAACAAAGCCCAACATAGAAATACAAAACTAGAACAACCCAACATAGAAATACAAAACTAGAACATAGAAAAACTAAACTAGAAAACCCCCCTGTCACGCCCTGACCTACTCTACCATAGAAAATAACAGCTTACTATGGTCAGGACGTGACACAGAGACTGCTTTATTGAAAGTCAATAATGACCTTCTGTTGGCTGCCGATGCTGGTAAATGCTCTATTCTAGTTCTTTTGGATTTCAGTGCCACGTTTGACATTATTGATCATATCATCTTTATTGACCGGCTGGAGAGGTGGGTGGGAATCTTTGGCGTTGTCTTCGACTGGTTCAGGTCATCTTTATGTGGAAGATGTTTCTCAGTGAGCATGGGTGGTTCAGTATTGTACCCAGCACCTATTCATTATATTGTCCCTCAGGGATGAATTCTAGGCCCCATCCTTTTTTCCTTGTATATGCTTCTCCTTGGTGACATCCTCCGCAATAATATTTTTATTTTATTTTACTAGGCAAGTCAGTTAAGAACAAATTCTTATTTACAATGACGGCCTAGTGGGTTAACTGCCTTGTTCAGGGGTAGAACGACAGATTTTTACCTTGTCAGCTGGGAGATTGGATCTAGAAACCTCTCGGTTACTGGCCCAACGCTCTAACCACTAGGTTACCTGCTGCCCCATTCAGTTTCACTTCTATGTGGATGACACGCAGCTCGATTTACCAATCCGACCCAGTGACCAAGCTAGCGTAGGTACCTTTCACAAGTGTCTTGCTGATATCTGACCATTTTCTCCAGCTCAATGATAAAAAAAATCTGAGGTTGTTGTATTTGGCCCCCCATCATGCTAGAACTCAGATTGCAGGTAACCTTGGTTATTTGTCCATGAATATATAGCATATGGCCAGAAACCTTTTTGTCTTCTTTGCCCCTGACCTAAACCCCGAGCTGCATGTATCATGTAAGAAATATGGTTAAGTCAAGTATTTTATCTCAGTCACTGATCTGGAGAGACTTCTACCTGCTTTTATTTCCTCACACCTAGATTACTGTAACTCTTTGTATAAATGTCTGTCAGAAATCACTCCATCGTCTACAGTTCAAAACGCTGCAGCACGGCTTTTAATTTAACAGGCATCATACGTCTTAATATAACCATATCACACATACAGTATTTTTAGCTTCTCTACACTGGCTACCAGTCACTTTTAGAATACATTTAAAAATGTTGTTAATCACATTTAAGGCTAGGCTTGGTTTAGTCCCATCCTATATCTCCGATATTTTATCTGCCTATGAACCAGGATGCAGCCTGAGATCCTCTGGCAGGAATGTGTTGACCATTCCAAAGTCTAGGTTGAAAAATAAAGGAGACTGGGATTTTTCCATTAGGACCCCTATACTTTGGAATGGTCTGCCATAAAATATATCAGACTTGCAGATTCAGATGATTCTTATATCCCTGCTGAAGACACACTTAATATGCTTTTAATGTATGATTTCGATGTATGATTTTTAATTAGCTGTATCTTATTTTTTTATTAATATTTAACCTTCCTCTTGTTTTTGTTTTAGTCAGTACTATTATTTTATGATGTGAAGCACTTTTACTTGTCTTGATAAGCACTATACAAACAATTATTATTAATAGCAGATTGATTGGAATATTGATTATTTGATTGATTGATTTGTAGTTGTATTCGATTGTTTTAGTAGTTGCAAACTTGACAACCATGCACTCTCCTGTAGATGTGGAAGCTGTACTAACAACATTTACATTTCTATTCTTCTCTAATGTAAGTGTTGAGGGCTGGTCTACTTCAGGCAGCTCTCCTGTGCTGATGCATTTCACTTTCTCTGACAGTGCGAGTCCAGGGAATTTGGATTCATGGTTAATATATGAAGCTCTTTTCTGTGCCTGCTCTCTCTCTGTTCTATGTAAATAAATCAATAAGGCCTAGCTGTCCATCATTTTGTGAGGAAGTGAGAGCGAGAACGAGCGAACGGGAGGCAGGGAGGGTGAGTGGGAGAGGGAGAGAAAGAGACCTGTTGTACCCTGCCCTTATATGACAGCTTGTGGATCCAAAGCAGCCTCCACTCCAGCCAAGGGGAGTCCAGGGCCAGCCAGCTGTGTGTGGAGTGATAGTATACAGAGAGAGTCTGGAAAGAAGAGGGATAGAGGGAGTGGGAGAGACAGAGAAGGAAAGAGATATTGAGAGTATCAGAGGGACAGAGCCAAAACACTGCCAAACTCTCAATTACAGTGATTTGCTACTGGGTTCTCATCAAACAAGCAGTTGGCTGTATTGGATGGTTTGTTTATTATTCAGAGCTAATGTACTTGCTCACAATATTGATTTGATACTCCAAATGAAACATTAATAGGTTGTTTATTTTACTTTGTGGCGTACTAATCAGTCAGTTTGTGTTGGCTTTTTTATCTCAACAATTTTTGGTTACAATACCTTTCTCTGAGTATATTTTGAAATAGAAATATCGAAGTTTATTTTCTGAACTTTTTTCAATATTGTCTTTGTGAGATACCAGTATCGCGATACTCGTTAGTACCGTGGCAAGGAAACAAAACACAAAGCGGAGGTAGCTTCTTTAGGAAAACAGACCTAATGTTGGAAACAAACATAATTATGTTGTCATTCAGTCACATTTTATTTATTTCCCAAGCTATAGCACACAATATTTTACATGTAGCAGGTTTGTAAAGGACCAAAAAGCCTGGTCTGCTTTGTGTTTTAATTTTTGTCATGTAAAAAATATAGTGATTCTGGTATTGTCACAGCCCTACTAATTTGGTTCAAATGTGCAGTAGCTACCACTGTATAAACCTTGCATATTAATACACGTTTGAATTTGAATTGTTTTTTGCATATCCCACTCTCCCTGAGACACCTCAGAGAGTGGGGTCACACCCAGGGTTTTCCATTATCAACGGTGACCCTGGAGCAATTAGGTGTAAATTCCTTCCTCAAGGGCACATTGACAGATTTGTCACCTTAGCTCAGGGATTCGAACTAGTAACCTTGGTTTGTCTTTTATCATTCGTAAAATAAACACCCAGTGTTAATCAGGCTGCTCACACACACCCATGTCCCACACAATAGAACCATCCAGACCAGGGCCATGCACAGACAGTCCTTTGGGGGGAATGTTCTCAAACAAAAAAAAGGGCATCCCTAAAAAAAATGCAGTCACAGACCCATTGAGCAATTATTACAAGAAGAGGGGAAAGCAGCACTATCTGGTGAGTAAAGTATTTTGCTAAACTATTTTGAACTGGAATAAAAGCTGCACTTACAGTATTAACAATAACCAGAAGATTGTAAGAAATACTGTAGCCTACTATTAATATATCCAACCCAACTCCATTTGTTGCCACTATCATGTTTTCAAACCTTTTGACCCGCTTCCCCCAAAAACGAGTGGTACAAAACTTGCGACCCACGCACATACGTGTTCACACGCGAGCATGCACACACAATCGCTGCGTAAATGTATCCTGTCATTACAGCCATAAACATTGATACATTTTCAAAACGCAAGATAGGCTACAGAAATAAACAGCCTTTTACACCTGTATTTGGAACAGAAATAAACTGCCTTTTACACCTGTATTCGTAACAGAAATGTATTAATTTTAGCAGCCAATATCAACTAGAGATATATCATGTCACTTTTCTGGAGTTCAGAGCAAGCAAAATCATATGGTCTATTTGTTGCAAAGGTTTCAGGATTGGATGGAAAGTATATTCTGTATGCACTGCGCCATCACTTTGGAGGGTAGCCTGCCTGCAGAGTGCTCGTTGCCATCGGGGTAGCCTTGTTCTTCCTCACAAATATTGTAGTTAATTCACCAGAATGTTAAATCTTCATCCCATAATATTGAAGGCAGTGCAATATTACAGCAGCTTATCTTTAAACCTATAGCTAGTAGGACTGGTGTAACATAATTTTTTTAATAAGTGGCATGAGTCAGCCAGACAGCCACTCACAAAGTGAGTATTGTTCAGAAATGAGTGAGTATTGAAAAAAAGGTGAGTATTGTTCAGAAATGTGGTGGGTACTCTCTTCGTTCGCTGGACTTTATCCTGCTAACTGTTCCAAATGTCCAAACTGAATTTGGTAAAAGGCCTTTTATGTACTCTGCGCCATCGTCTTGGAACGCCTTACAAAATACCTTTAAACTGGAAGAACTTGTCCCGATTGGTATTTTTAAATCACTGATGAATGATCTTGAGTCTGATTCCCTGACCTGTCAATGTTTTTAATTTGCTGTTTCGATTTTGTTATACTCTTGTGAATTCTATGGTTTTTACTAGATTACTTGTAGTTTTTCATGTTGTTTGTCTGTCATTTTTGTAATGACTTGGTGCTGCCTATCTTGGCCAGGACGCTCTTGAAAAAGAGATTTTAAATCTCAATGAGCCCTTCCTGGTTAAATAAAGGTTAAATTACAAATTAAAATTAAAAAAAATAAAGTAGAGACTACCAATCGCTGTCCATGGTGCTGATTTTGTGACATGTTTACATTTACGTAATTTAGCAGACGCTCTTATCCAGAGCGACTTACAAATTGGTGCATTCACCTTATGATATCCAGTGGAACAACCACTTTACAATAGTACATCTATATCTTTTTTGGGGGGGAGGGAGGGTTAGAAGGATTACTTAATCCTATCCCAGGTATTCCTTAAAGAGGTGGGGTTTCAGGTGTCTCCGGAAGGTGGAGATTGACTCTGCTGTCCTGGCGTCGTGAGGGAGCTTGTTCCACCATTGGGGTGCCAGAGCAGCGAACAGTTTTGACTGGGCTGAGCGGGAACTGTGTTTCCACAGAGGTAGGGAGGCGAGCAGGCCAGAGGTGGATGAACGCAGTGCCCTTCTTTGGGTGTAGGGACTGATCAGAGCCTGAAGGTACGGAGGTGCCGTTCCCCTCACAGCTCCGTAGGCAAGCACCATGGTCTTGTAGCAGATGCGAGCTTCAACTGGAAGCCAGTGGAGTGTGTGGAGGAGCGGGGTGACGTTAGAGAACTTGGGAAGGTTGAACTCTAGACGGGCTGCGGCGTTCTGGATGAGTTGTAGGGGTTTAATGGCACAGGCAGAGAGCCCCGCCAACAGGGAGTTGCAGTAATCCAGATGGGAGATGACAAGTGCCTGGATTAGGACCTGTGCCGCTTTCTGTGTGAGGCAGGGTCGTACTCTGCGAATGTTGTAGAGCATGAACCTACAGGATCAGGTCACCGCCTTGATGTTAGCGGAGAACGACAGGGTGTTGTCCAGGGTCACGCAAAGGCTCTTAGCACTCTGGGAGGAGGACACAATGGAGTTGTCAACCGTGATGGCGAGATCATGGAACGGGCAGTCCTTCCCTGGGAGGAAGAGCAGCTCCGTCTTGCCGAGGTTCAGCTTGAGGTGGTGATCCGTCATCCACACTGATATGTCTGCCAGACATGCAGAGATGCGATTCGCCACCTGGTTATCAGAAGGGGGAAAGGAGAAGATTAATTGTGTGTCGTCTGCGTAGCAATGATAGGAGAGACCATGTGAGGATATGACAGAGCCAAGTGACTTGGTGTATAGCGAGAATAGGAGAGGGCCTAGAACTGAGCCCTGGGGGACACCAGTGGTGAGAGCACGTGGTGCGGAGACGGATTCTCGCCACGCCACCTGGTAGGAGCGACCTGTTATGTAGGACGCAATCCAAGAGTGAGCCGCGCCGGAGATGCCCAACTCGGAGAGGGTGGAGAGGAGGATCTGATGGTTCACAGTATCAAAGGCAGCAGATAGGTCTAGCAGAGGAGAGAGAGTTGTCTGTCACATGTCTGAGGCTGCCAATCGAATCGATGTTAAGCTTTCCGTGGTGCCAGGGCATATATAATAATAATAATAATAATAATGTTTTATTGTCACATACACCGGATAGGTGTAATGAAATGTGTTGTTTTACAGGGTCAGCCATAGTAGTACGTTGCTCCTGGAGCAAATTAGGGTTAAGTGCTTTGCTCAAGGGCCCATTGACTGATTTTTCACCTTGTTGCTCGGGTATTCGAACCAGCGACCTTTCTGTTACTGGCTCAACCGCTAGGCTACCAATGCAGCCTATAACTTTGCTGTGGATATGGATAAATGTTTATTGGTAGGCCTATTTGGCTGTCATTTTCTCATGTTAAGTTTAACATTTCACTAAGCTATAGACGGTGTAGACTGCTTGGCTGGCGGGAATAATGTAATTACTTGTTCAGTAATGGAAGTTGGAAATTCAAACATTGCAGATTGTAAAATACATTTTTGTAATCGGCAAACAATAGAATTGTTTCAACTGCCTACCTGAACCTGCATGTCGTGAGCCGTCCTCGCCCTCTCTCCCAGCTTGGATAGAATGTTTTTGTGCTTAAAACCAGTCTATTAATGCCAATATCTCTTTTCTTCTATATAGGGGCCTATAGTAGCTACAGTATGTGACTGTGTCACCTTGCATTCTTGTGTAAATGTTTTCACCACGGCCTGTAGGTCCAGGTTGCGGGCCTGACTGTTTTCTATGCTGAGTATTGACAACCCAGACAGTCTTTCCTGGGTTGTAAACAATTTAAACTTAGTCTTGCATGATGCATGCCAAGATATACCAGAGATAAGGGACTGTGGATATTGTAACCACACAACTCAAACGCCGATTCACCAGTATGAACAAAATTGCAAACTGCTTATTTTGTTTGAGCCCTCAAATTAACTGTTATCCTCTAAAGATGATCATCTGTTAATCTATTGGCTTTCTTTAATGTGTTGAGGCTGCCAATTAAGGAGAATGTGAGTCTCATTAAAAGATGTTGCAGGTCTGCTGTATTTGAAGCACTACTCCCTTCTGCCCAGTTTCCCTGATGTTGCCACGGCAATCAAACCATCCCTGTACCTGTTGCTTCTGCGGACAGATCGTTTTCTAAACTAAAACTAATTAAGAACTACCTAAAAAGCATTATGCTCTCGGTCTGATATGTAAAAAAATAATTAAACGATTTTATAAAAATAAAATAATTCAACCGTACAAAACATACACATACAAACAAACATCCACATCACCCCTACCAAGACCCACCTGCTCACATCTCCAGCACCCATATCACTCTCCACCACATGACCTCAAACTGCACCATTTTGTTTCTCTCACTTTCAACATTTAGATAATAAACCATTTGACCTTACCATTGAGTTCATTTTCTGTTAAGTATATATTTTATCAAGATGATTGATGAGAAAGGCATCATCTAACTGCACCCTCATATGCCAAGCCTTGAAATATGCAGACAGTAAATTTACATTGTAATACTTCTGACAGCCAACTTTCTAACTCTGCCCATAACTTTTGGACTTTATATCATTCCCAGAAGGTATGGATTATTGAGTCATTGTTAGTTTTAGACTTAAGACATGACTGTGCCGTTTTGTTGTAGAATTTGTGAATTGTCTCTTGTATAATAAATTCTATACATTAGTTTATACTGGATTAAGCATTTTTGTTAACTAATTTCATTAGTTATGTTCCAACTTCCTCCATCTTGTGCCAATATCAGTTATTTTTAAGTCTTGGTTCCAATAGTTTATCATTTTTTCTATGAAATTGTCAGTTGGATAGGCTCTCTGCAAGGTTTTAAATGCACTTTTGAACACCCGAGTAAGCTGGCATTCAATTATTACACTGGCATTCAATTATTTTTTTTTCAAGTCCTGAGGCACTTTTATTAGACAAATTATTGAAGCCCAAGAAACAAGTACTTGGCTTCCTACTACATATGGAAATTAAAATGGTTTGTGAATTACTTTTTGGAGGGATACTGTCTAAATCATGTATTCAATTTAAAATATTGACATCGGTGTCAGACAGGTGCATGGGTCCCCAGATCTCGTGGGGCGCCCCGCCTTTGCAGGAGTGTCCGGTACGCCAGTGGTCAGTAGCCACCCAAACTAGGCCCATCTGAAATATGAAAATTATCAATGGAATTGGCAGGTAGCCTATTATTGTTCTGCAAAGATGCCTCCGTAGTAGATTTCTAAACTGTATTTTATATGGATAATATAAATGTAGGCCTACTCTGTTTTTGTTAGGCAAAACTGGAGGAAATGAAAAGTTCTTTCTGGTCACTAATCTGGATATGCGCACCTGCCTTTGTGTGCCAATGCAGATGACTGTTCATTGGTCAACATCAACAACCAAGACTCATAATTATTGGTTTTGAAGCATTGATGAGAATTTAACAACAACTTGCGGGAAGTGGGTTCAGAACAAACAAAAAAAACATTTTGGGGGAAATTCTACCACCACCAGAAAGGGCACTTTGGAGATTGGAAGGGCAAAGGGGGATGTGCTCTGCACAAGTAGAGCCCTATCTGTGCATGTGTCTGATCCAGACCACAAATCTACTGCTTTGTGAGTCATCAGCTGAATATTTATTCTTCCTCTTCTCCTTAGAGGGAGTCAAGTTAAAAAGGAATTATTATTGTTATTTTACTGCTGCTCTTTTATTACTTGTTACTTTTATCTCTAATTCTTATGGGTTTTTTTTAAACTGCATTGTCGGTTAGGGGCTCGTAAGTAAGCATTTCACTGTAAGGTCTACACCTGTTGTATTCGGCACATGTGACTAATACAATTTGATTTGATTTGAAACCAGTGACAAACAGAATTCTCAGATAAATTTGTTATTTCAAGTAACATAAAAACATAGTTTGGAAAATGTACTGTAGTTTACCAAGCTTGCCATATACGTTAATTGTAAAGAGCTTTTTTACAGCAAGCTTATAATTGAGTTTGAAATGTGTTAATGTCAAATTATTCCACAGCAAGGCTAAATTAAATGTAAAGTCATTAGGTTTTTGTCAAACGAACCCAGCAAAATTCATAGCAGAGTTTATTTCATTAAGTTGGCCGTGAAATGTCTGTCATATTCAATTTGTTTTTTATCCTACTTGTTTTCTTGTTGCCTACCTTTCTTTGTTTCTCTCCACCTTGCTAGTTCTTTGACACACCTCATTAACCACATCTTCAGCATGTCAAACATAATTTCAGGCACTCTGCTAGAATGCATACGGAAATTACATTTCACATTCAAACATTGTTTTAGGGTGGAGCAAGGTGAAGTGTTGTGTTGATAGACACTGATTTATTTATGCACCTTCTGCTACACACATTTCCTAATTTCTTTCTTGTAATGTTTTTTTGTGGTGGAAGAAAATAAATGTCCCGTGAAGGAAAGGTGCACAATATTGGATTAGTCCATACAGAGCATTTGATCATTACTATTCCTCTCAACGGCTGCACAGTTTGTCTTGTCAGACCCTCCATAGTTCATACCATTCAGAGATTAGAGAGTCTGTGCTGGTGGCATCACTCCTTGTGTACTAGGGGGAGAGAAAGAGAAGCCCTATCTGTGCATGTGTCTGATCCAGACAGTTATTCTTCCAACCCCCATCAGATGTTACCAATGCAAATTGGTAGTCTGTCTTGTGCACAATCAAGTTTCTGTTTCATTTTCCTCTCACCTCTTGATTGCCAGATCATAAGATGACATTAAAGTGCTCTGATGGAAGTGTGAAGACACTGATTTTGACAAGCTTTCTGTACAGCTAATCTGTTTCAGTTAATCACAGTATTATCTCTGTTTTCGAAAATATGGCAAAAATTGTAACATCGCAAGCCGTCTGTAATTTAGTGAAACAAATTGATATTTTGTGATTTAGAATAATTATATCAAATTGTGAAATATTGAGGTCCTAAAATGCTGGAGAAGGAAATTGAGATGAAGGGATTCTGAGCAATAATTAAGATCTGAAATGGCTAGTTGAATTTGAAGTTGAATTTGGATTGGACACAATCCCTGAGCAAGAGGGGAATGAAATGGCTTGGCAAGACTCCAACCAATGTATTGTATTTATCAGTGGTGGAAAAAGTACCCAATTGTCATACTTGAGTAAAAGTAAAGATACCTTAATAGAAAATGACAAAAGTGAAAGTCACCCAGTAAAATACTACTTGTGTCACATCCTGACCATAGAAGCTTTTATTTTCTATGGTAGAGTAGGTCAGGGCGTGACGGGTTGTGTCTAGTTTTGATTTTCTATGTTGTCATGTTCTTGTTTCTGTATTTCTATGTTGTTTTTTGAGGATGATCTCCAATTAGAGGCAGCTGGTCATCATTGTCTCTAATTGGAGATCAACTATTTAGTTGTTTTTCCCACCTGGGTTTGTGGGAGATTGTATTTTGAGTAAGTGTATGTTGCACCGCGTCGTCACGGTGTGGTGTGTTGTTTTGTTTATTAGTTTATTTTTATGTCTTGCATATTTTCACAGTTTAAATAAAATGTGGAACGATACACACGCTGCGCCTTGGTCCCATTCTTCAGACAAACGTGACAACTTGAGTAAAAGTCTGAAAGTATTTGCTTATAAAAGTAAATGCAATTGCAAAAACATACTTAAGTTTTAAGAGTAAAACTATAAATTATTTCAAATTCCTTATATTAACCAAACTGCACACTTTGTTTTGTTAATTTACGAATAGCCAGGGAAACACTCCAACACTCAGACATAATTTGCAAACGAAGCATTTGTGTTTAGTGAGTTCGCCAGATCTAAGGCAGTAGGGATGACCAGGGATGTTCTCTTGATAAGTGCGTGAATTGGCCAATTTTCCTGTTCTCTTAAGCTTTCAAAATGTTATGAGTACTTTTGGGTGTCAGGAAATATGTATGGAGTAAAAAGTACATTATTTTCTTTAGGAATGTAGTGAAGTAAAAGTAAAAAGTTTTCAAAAATATAAATAGTAAAGTACAAGAAACTACTTAAGTTGTACTTCATGTATTACACCACTGGTATTTCTGGCAGACAGAAGTAAATTGTTTATTGGTTTGGTGCTGTTCTGTTTTTGAAAGGTAATCATAATCCAAGTTTGCTGCATATTTTATATAACACGGACACACACTGAATGGAGTATGCATAAATTACTTGCATATCATACTCAGCCAAAACATAGAGCATACACAAAAATTACCTAATTTAATTGAAAGCAACTTTCACCACAGTACATAACGCTATCCTAAGAATGACAACAGCTGACAGTATTAGAATCGACAAAAATATCATTGCTTAATTTCTTATGTCTAATGTTGGTTATAGGATTTCTTTTTCTTCAAGAAAAGAATGAGGCCTAGCTCTCTAAAATTTTGCCCAGATCTGCATAGCCCTATCATCTGAAAACTGCTCCTCACAGGCCCCATCTTTACTGCTTTAATGTCTGCCTTCCTGCCTGCAATCATCTGGCCTATGTAAGTAATCCCTTATTAACTGCTGAAAAGTGTCAGGGGAGTTGAATGACTTTGTAACCATGTTGCTGCTCCACTGACGTTTTATTATTTACTTATAAGTTATCATTATATTATGTGATGTAATTAATAAATGATGAAAGCCTATTTAGAGCGTGGGGGAGCAGCCACGAGTGAGTCATTTCCCTCTCTTCTCCGTAAATACTTCTTCAGCCCAAGCATGGCTGTTTCCTAGAAAATAACAGAGAACTCTGGCCTTACATCATAATCAGGAGATGTCTGGCTTTATTTACATATTTCCCAATCAAATGTTGGGCCCCCCATTTGTGGGTGCATTTCATGGCTTAAGTGTTGTTAATGTGAAAAAGAAAAGGCCCAGATTCATGTGGTTAGGGTTCAGTTAGGTGTTTAATTGCCTGGTCGGTGGATGTTTCAGATGGAAAATCCTCGCCTATTAGACAGCACACTTAATCACCACACAGTAGTAGTGCCAATAAGACCAAAAATACAGTTGGCTTTTAAGAGTCGCTAACCAAAATCCCTCGATTGCCCCTCACCTTCACACATTGTGTTTGGACATGTAGCTGACGAAGACAATCCATTTTGCTCTGTCAAAAAGCATTAAATGAAGAGATCCTTCGCAATGCTCAGCACTTGGCAGTGTGTTCCTGGTAGCATTCTGAGTGAGGCATTTCCAAAGTGCACTGTCACTTAATACTTTTGTTTGTGTCTTGGTACACTGGCCAGGTAGCAGCAATGTACCTTATTATTTTGTTTCCTTTGATATAGAACAAATATAAACATGATTTGTATTAACTTTTATTTTTTAATATTGAAATCGTTTGTCCATTATTGGAGCCTGTCATCTTTTTTAAAGGAGGTTACGTTTTTGTGTTCACACTCAATGAGTCGATCAGTCAGTGGATGTGACATGCAACACATAAAGATGATACAGGCCTTTGCCTGAATAGTGGGGTCGGTTGATTGCTGCACCAAACACATCCATCATGGAGACATATGCAGATGATCCAAGCGTCCTGGTTCTGACAACTGGACTCTTCATAAGTCTTGCTAAATAAACAAGCTAAATAAAACTAGTATACACTTCTTTAGACAGTTTGTATTCATCAGCGTTAAAGATTGTCAATTATCCCCAAACTCGATCAAATCAAATACATTTTTATTGGTCACATGCACATAGTTAGCAGATGGTATTGCGAGTGTAGCAAAATGCTTGTGCTTCTAGTTCCGACAGTTCAGCAATATCTAACAAGTAATCTAACAATTCGACAACAGCTACCTAATACACACAAATCTAAATAAAGGAATGGAATAAGAATATATACATGCAAATATATGGATGAGCAATGACCGAGTGGCATAGGCAAGATGCAATAGATGGTATAAAATACAGTATATACGGTGGCAAGAAAAAGTACCCTTTGGAATTACCTGGATTTTTGCATAAATTGGTAATCAAATTTGATCTGATCTTCATATAAGTCACAACAATAGACAAACATCGTGTGCTTAAACTAATAACATACAAATTATTGTATTCAATATAGACTTAACCTCTTGGCGTTCCCCTAGGATAGGGGGTGCTAAAGCAATTTTTGAAAAAAATTTGTGCCCATTTTAAACGGCCTCCTACTCAAACTCAGAAGCTAGGATATGCATATAATTAATACTTGTGGATAGAAAACACCCTAAAGTTTCTAAAACTGTTTGAATGGTGTCTGTGAGTATAACAGAACTCATATGGCAGTCAAAACCCCGAGACAGATGGAAACAGGAAGTGGAATTCTGAATTGCGAACTCAACTTCATCACGTTGCCTATTAATCACACCGTGAGCTATGGTTCATTGAGTACTTCCTATTGCTTCCACTAGATGTCCCCAGTCTTCACAAATTGGTTTGATCCTTCTACTGTTAAAATTGAATGAATGAGACGCTGTGGAACGTGGTCACACGGAGAGGGCCATCACCATTATGACGCCGGCGCCCCTGGTTACCCTCCCCTTTCGAAACGTTTTGAAACACAATGCAATCGTCCCCCTCGAATCTTATTGGCTCTCTTGTTGAAAAACGCCCTGAAGATTTATGTTATACAACGTTTGACATGTTTGAACGAACCTAAATGGGAAAAAAATGCATTTTCTCGAAATGGCTGTCCCGCGGCCGACGGAAGTTTTGGAGCAGCCTTCAGACGCGCTAACAAGAACAAGCTCTTGGAACATAAAGGAGTATTTTTTTTAACGAAAATACATTTGTTGTGGACCTGGGATTCCTGGAAGTGCTTTCTGATGAAGACAACCAAAGGTAAGGGATTATTGACAATAGTATACAAGACTAGATGTGATATGCGATTGTTCCAAGATGGCGCTGAACTGTAACGTTAGCCTATTTTTCAGAGTATCGCATCCCCTTTCATCGCAAAGTATGATTACCCAGTAAAGTTAATTTTAAATCTGGCATTACAGGTGCTTTCAAGAGATATTCATCTATAAATCTTAGAATGACAATATTACATTTTAAAAATGTTTTCGAATAGTAATTTAGTAAATTGTAGCTCTGTTTCATCGGATGCATTTGAGGGAAAATAGTTAGTCAACGTTACGCACCGATGTAAAATGCTGTTTTTATATATAAATATGAACTTTATCGAACAAAAGAATGCATGTATTGTGTAACATGATGTCCTAGGTGTGTCATTTGATGAAGATTGCCAAAGGTTAGTGCTGCATTTAGCTGTTTTTTGGTTATTTGTGATGCATGTGGTTGGTCGGAAAATGGCTATGTGGCTACTTTTACGATCTACTCCTCTAACATAATCTAATGTTTTGCTTTTGCTGTAAAGCCTTTTTGAAATCGGACAACGTGGTTCGATTCAGGAGAGGTGTATCTATAAAACGATATAATTTGAATATATATTTTTTAATTATTACATTTTGTTATGCTAATGGCGATATGATTTTTCGCCGCATACGGGACGGAGGCCGCACATGGGATATAGAAAAATACATAATTTAAACATTCACAGTGTAGGTTGGAAAAAGTATGTGAACCCTTTGGCTAATGACTTCTCCAAAAGCTAATTGGAGTCAGGAGTCAGCTAACCTGGAGTCCAATCAATGAGACGAGATTGGAGATCTTGGTTAGAGTTGCCTTGCCCTATAAAAAAACGCTCACAAAATTTGAGTTTGCTATTCACAAGAAGCATTGCCTGATGTGAACCAGGCCTCGAACAAAAGAGATCTCAGAAGACCTAAGATTAAGAATTGTTGACTTGCATGAAGCTGGAAAGTGTTACAAAAGTATCTCTAAAAGCCTTGATGTTCATCAGTCCACGGTAAGACAAATTGTCTATAAATGGAGAAAGTTCAGGCACTGTTGCTACTCTCCCTAGGAGTGGCCGTACTGAAAAGATGACTGCAAGAGCACAGTGCAGAATGCTCAATGAGGATAAGAAGAATCCTAGAGTGTAAGCTAAAGACTTACAGAAATCTCTGGAACATGCTAACATCTCTGTTGACGAGTCTACGATACGTAAAACACTAAACGAGAATGGTGTTCATGGGAGGATACCACGGAAGAAGGCACTGCTGTCCAAAAAAACAGTCTGAAGTTCGCAAAAGTGCACCTGGATGTTCCACAGCGCTACTCTCAAAATATTCTGTAGACAGATGAAACTACAGTTGAGTTGTTAGGAAGGAACACAAAAAGGCACAGCACACCAACATCAAAACCTCATCCCAACTGTAAAGAGTGGTGGAGGGAACATCATGGTTTGGGGCCACTTTGCTGCCTCAGGACCTGGAGAGCTTGTTATCATCAAAGGAAAAATAAATTCCCAAGGTTATCAAGACATTTTGCAGAATAATTTAAGGCTATCTGTCCGCCAATTGAACCTCAACAGAAGTTGAGTGATGCAACAGGACAACGACCCAAAACACAGAAGTAAATCAACAACAGAATGGCTTCAAAATAAGAAAATACGCCTTCTGGAGTGGCCCAGTCAGAGACCCAATTTCAGGTGCTGTGGCATGACCTCGAGAGCAGTTAACACCAGACATCCCAATAGAATTGCTGATCTGAAACAGTTTTGCAAAGAGCAATGGTCCAAAATTCCTCCTGACCGTTGTGCAGGTCTGATCCGCAACTACAGAAAATGTTTGGTTGAGGTTATTGCTGCCAAAGAAGGGTCAACCAGTTATTAAATCCAAGGGTTCACATTCTTTTTCCACCCTGCACTGTGAATGTTTACACGGTGTGTTCAATAAAGACATGAAAACTTATAATTGTTTGTGCGTTATTAGTTTAAGCAAACTGTGTTTGTATATTGTTGTGACCTCGAAGATCAGCTCAAATTTTATGACCAATTTAGGCAGAAATCCAGGTATTTTCAGTTTACATCATGATCATGGCTCTTAAAAAGCCAGAGAACTATAGCCTAACCTTTCACAGTCATATCCCCTCGAGTGCCTGTGCTAAAGAGCTCTGGTATGGGTCAATGCAATTTCAGTGCAACAAAATGGAAAGTTAATTTAGAGTCGGTCCCGTGAGGTCTGAGCAAGCAACAGAGATCATATTTATGAGCAATGATCAAACTAACATTTTAAGCTCTTGGTAAACTTTGTTCCTTTTTTCCTGGAAAGAAAAGTCTGTTCGGTATATTTTGGCGCATTCATACAGTCATCACATTCAATATCTTACATTTTTTGAATGTACATTATGGTTATACAAGTCAACACTTCTTTACACTTTTCCCACATGCATAGCTGGGGGCTTTCCTAATTTTCAGACTGATGTTATGTCTGGCATGGATGGGCCATAATTCATTTTCCTCCATCGCTGGCTCTCTGTTTGCTTATATTGACCATAATGAACCATTAATTCACTACTGTCACCTGCAGACCACAGTCATTTCGAGGAGAATTAGCTATTGGAGAGACAGGGCACAGACAGAAAAAAGAAGATTCAAGACATATAAGTGTTTCCATAATGTGTGCCACAAGACGCTGGTCATTTTAGTTAAGATGGGTATTGGTCTTAATGAGGCTGTCAGATATTCAGTGATGCCTATCTCTCTTCAGTGTTGTATACTTAGATACAATGAGGATGCTGGTGGTTATTTTTGCCAGTGATTTTAAGGGAGGGCATTATTTGTAGACCTAGTCCATACTCCTATAGTCATACTCCTTAGTAGTGATTGCCATATTTGGTGTCTTTCTCACTATGTAATACTATATTGGTTAACCTGGGGTTAATATAGTGAAAGAGACACCAAATATGGCAATCAACTAGCTTGAAAGAGCATGCCCCTGACCAGAACAGCACAGTATTAGAGCTGGTCTTAAAGCCCTCTCTCCCTGCAGGGCCCAGTCTGTATATATTCCATCTGTGGTCTTGAGCAGGAGATTTCTCTTATAAGTCCTCATCACTGCTGACTCATCTCCAGTGGACAGGGCTCAGCTGTTCTCTTCCCCTCAGTCCACCCAGTGAAAACAGTCTGCTTAATTGGTATTAGAAGGGCCTCAACTGTCTGTCACAACTGGGAGTCAATATGGTTGGTTAAGGATCTGTGAGTATCTATTTAATTGCATTTCACTGAATATGACATTGTGACAAGTCATTGAAATTAATGATTTTTGTTTTTGGTCGTTATTGTTGGGGGGGTTACAGGTACATTTATCCGTATCCATTTGAAATTATTGTGACGAGCTTGTGTTTAGAGGTAGGTGAAGGAGTCAAGCGCAGGAGATCAGAGATGTCCAAGATGCGTTATTTAATAGGCAAGTCCACAAACATACAGGTCAGGTGCAATACCAAAATAAACGCCCTTGACAACAGAGAATCCAGTACTCACGGAAGGAGGGGAAAAAAACAACACTCCTAAACTTATACACACTTGGTATAACACGTGAAAACATAAGGCACAACCTTAACGAGCAACATCACATGAATAATCCTGCACAAACCTAGGCAGGCAACAGGGGTAATTATACACACAGAAATTAAGGCAAATGAAACCAGGTGTGAAAGAACCACAGACAAAACAAACGGAAAAGGAAAAAAGGATCGGTGATGGTGTAAGGACTTTGGTAGTCGCGTTTGCAGGAATGAGGCACAGGAAGCAACGAACACAGGGAGTGGTGTTTTTAATAACACTTTGAAGAAAAAACAAAGTTCAGGGGAATAAATACAATGTGCGACAAAGCCAAGCCGACACGAACAAGACAGTCGACATACAACAATCAATCCCGCACAACAAGGAGCGGGCCAGCTAAACTAAATAGCCCCTCTAATGGCTAATTGACCACAGGTGTCCAAAATCAAAAAAAGGGAAAAGCAAAAGGGAATCGGTGGCAGCTAATAGGCCGGTGACGACGACCGCCGAGCGCCACCCGAGCAGGAGGGGGCACCACCGTCGGTGGGAATCGTGACAGATGGCTAGTAGGCCGGCGGCGCCGAGCGCCGCCCGAACAGGGAGAGTAACCACCTTCGGTGGAAGTCGTGACAATTATACGTTTTTTAAAAACCTGTATCTGTAGGCTACCACTGAAAATAAATTAAAAAAAACAGTAAGAAATACATTGTTCTTAATGTGTTATTTCATAGTTTTGAAATATATATACAGTACAAGTCAAAATTTGACACACCTACTCATTCAAGGGGTTTTCTCTATTTTTACAATTTTCTACATTGTAGAATAATAGTGAAGACATCAAAACTATGAAAAACTATGAAACTATGACTATTTCACAGCATTTTAAAGACAAGACTCTCCTTTATCTAACCACACTGTCCGATTTCAAAAAGGCTTTACAGCGAAAGCAAAACATTAGATTATGTCAGCAGAGTACCAAGCCAGAAATAACCATTTTTCAAGCTAGCATATAATGTAACAAAAAACCCAGAAGACAGCTAAATGCAGCACTAACCTTTGATGATCTTCATCAGATGACACACCTAGGACATTATGTTATACAATACATGCATGTTTTGTTCAATCAAGTTCATATTTATATCAAAAACCAGCTTTTTACATTAGCATGTGACGTTCAGAACTAGCATACCCCCCGCAAACTTCCGGGGAATTCGCTAACATTTTACTAAATTACTCACGATAAACGTTCACAAAAAGCATAACAATTATTTTAAGAATTATAGATACAGAACTCCTCTATGCACTCGATATGTCCGATTTTAAAATAGATTTTTGGTGAAAGCACATTTTGCAATATTCTAAGTACATAGCCCAGGCATCACGGGCTAGCTATTTAGACACCCGGCAAGTTTAGCACTCACCATAATCATATTTACTATTATAAAAGTTTGATTACCTTTTGTTGTCTTCGTCAGAATGCACTCCCAGGACTGCTACTTCAATAACAAATGTTGGTTTGGTCCAAAATAATCCATCGTTATATCCGAATAGCGGCGTTTTGTTCGTGCGTTCCAGACACTATCCGAAATGGTAAAGAAGGGTCGTGCGCATGGCGCAATTCGTGACCAAAAAATTCTAAATATTCCATTACCGTACTTCGAAGCATGTCAACCGCTGTTTAAAATCAATTTTTATGCCTTTTTTCTCGTAGAAAAGCGATAATATTCCGACCGGGAATCTCCTTTTCGGCAAACAGAGGAAAAAAATCACAAAGACGGGGGCGGCCAGGTCACGCGCCTAAGCCCAGAGTCCCTTGATCGGCCACTTGAGAAAGGCGGTAATGTGTTTCAGCCTGGGGCTGGGATGACGACATTCAGGTTTTTCCCGGGCTCTGAGCGCCTATGGACGACGTAGGACGTGTCACGTTAGAGCAGAGATCCTTAGTAAAAGATAGAGATGGCAAAGAAGTTCCAGAAATGGTCAGACAGGCCACTTCCTGTAAAGGAATCTCTCAGGTTTTGACCTGCCATTTGAGTTCTGTTATACTCACAGACACCATTCAAACAGTTTTAGAAACTTTAGGGTCTTTTCTATCCATATGTAATAAGTATATGCATATTCTAGTTACTGGGTAGGAGTGGTAACCAGATTAAATCGGGTATGTTTTTTATCCAGCCGTGTCAATACTGCCCCCTAGCCCTAACAGGTTAAGGGATATATCAGTGAAGACCACCTCTTCCAGGGCAGTAGGATGCACCATATTTCTCTCTATACACAGCGAGGAGGTGGAAGAATCATGTCTAAACCAATTTAGGATGGGACAAAATGCTAGTGCCTTGAAAAACGTTTAAGTTTGGTACTGATAGTCCTCCTTCGTCTTTCCCTCTTTGCAAGTTTGTTCATTTGTTCCTGGCTCACTTACTTTGCCATATAAATGTTGAAACCGCACAATGGATTTTATCCCAATAGCCAGAAGGTGGAGATAAGGGAAGCATCCAGTGGGCAAAACCTGGTTGAAAATACGTATTTTTATGATGTCTTATTCTGGTCACAAACTAGTTGAAAATGACTTTTTTTAAAATGTATTTTTATTGACGGAATGTCTTTTTCTGACCGCCATAAGACCAGTCAGTCATAATTGTGACCACTATGTTATGTAGCCTACTGGTCATAGCTAAGACCTCATCATAACCTGGTAATGACCACCTGATTACGGCTTATTACCTACACTCTTAGAAAAAAGGGTTCCAAAAGGGTTCTTCGGCTGTCCCCATAGAATAACCCTTTTTGGTTCTAGGGAGAAGCCTTTTTGGTTCCCCTGTGGAAATGGTCCTACATAGAAACCAAAAGGGTTCTTAAAAGGGTTCTCCTATGGGGACAGCTGAATAACTCTTTTAGGTTCTAGATACCACCTTTTTATCTAAGAGTGTACTGTAAAAGGTATTGCAGAGGATAAAGTTGGATATTGAAAACATTGTTCATTATGTTTCTTTGTTTCCATAGTCACCAATTTAAAGTTAATCTGCAATATATTCTTACATTAAAAATAGAGCACCCAATGGCAAAAACAAATCTACATCAAACATTTTCGCACATCTGATTACAGTAATTGTTTCATAATGCATAGAAATACTGGTAGTATATAAGAGCCCATTGTTTTATTTCATTAAGGATTAATAAGAGTGGTGTGGTTGTGTAGATCCTCATTAAGGACCTCTGAGCATAGAAGGCGATCTGGAGCGTAGTGGCCCTTCTGAAGAGTCATGATGGGTCAGATCTGCAGTGAAGAGAATAAGTGCATTACAACTTTATCAATTTGTAATTTTATAAGCAAACTAGAAATGGACATTCTTGAAGAAAATTTGGACTTAGCTGGCTAAAAGTATTTCCATTGTAGTAGTTGAACGATTTTGTGGCAGTTATAGCTTATAGATATCTTTAAAAAAGAGCAACTTGCTCATATACATACTTTGCGTCCTTCTCCAACGCGGCTCAGGGGCATATTTCAGGACTTACATTTACATTTACATTTACGTCATTTAGCAGACGCTCTTATCCAGAGCGACTTACAAATTGGTGCATTTACCTTATGATATCCAGTGGAACAACCATTTTACAATAGTACATCTATATATTTTTTGGGGGGAGGGTAGGGGGGGAGGGTTAGAAGGATTACTTAATCCTATCCCAGGTATTCCTTAAAGAGGTGGGGTTTCAGGTGTCTCCGGAAGGTGGAGATTGACTCTGCTGTCCTGGCGTCGTGAGGGAGCTTGTTCCACCATTGGGGTGCCAGAGCAGCGAACAGTATTGACTGGGCTGAGTGGGAAATGTGCTTCCGCAGAGATAGGGAGGCGAGCAGGCCAGAGGTGGATGAACGCAATGCCCTTGTTTGGGTGAAGGGCCTGATCAGAGCCTGAAGGTACGGAGGTGCCGTTCCCCTCACAGCTCCGTAGGCAAGCACCATGGTCTTGTAGCAGATGCGAGCTTCAACTGGAAGCCAGTGGAGTGTGCGGAGGAGCGGGGTGACGTGAGAGACCTTGGGAAGGTTGAACACCAGACGGGCTGCGGCATTCTGGATGAGTTGTAGGGGTTTAATGGCACAGGCAGAGAGCCCCGCCAACAGGGAGTTGCAGTAATCCAGACGGGAGATGATAATTGCCTGGATTAGGACCTGCGCCGCTTCCTGTGTGAGGCAAGGTCGTACTCTGCTAATGTTGTAGAGCATGAACCTACAGGATCGGGTCACCGCCTTGATGTTAGCGGAGAACGACAGGGTGTTGTCCAGGGTCACGCCAAGTCTCTTAGCACTCTGGGAGGAGGACACAATGGAGTTGTCAACCGTGATGGCGAGATCATGGAATGGGCAGTCCTTCCCCGGGAGGAAGAGCAGCTCCGACTTCCCAGAGGGCCCGCAACCACCAACCTCCTGAGTTTTCTGGCTTTTCATGACACTGTAAGCATAAAAAAATACAAATTAATGATTGGCATAATGTGAGCATGCAGGACATGACATGACCGTAACGCACAGTAAACTATCTTTAACAATCAGAATCTAATGAAATTGGTAGCAACGGCATGTTTGCTACTCTGTCTCTTCATATTGGTCATAAATCTGAAACATTTTAAGAAAGAGGATATCAAAATTCGACAGTTGGATAATGAAAATGTTCAACTCCTCTCTAAATTGTTAAGTTTTCCTTAATCCTAATACATGTTGTAATATTTAAACAACTTTTTGAACAACACACCGCTCCATAATCCTGAAGACATTGTCCCAGACAAAGGTTCCCTAATTGAGGACAGCTTGGTAGTCTTAAAAAACAAAGTTAAATGCAAAAATGTAAGTATGTGTAAAGAGGCAATAAAATATACTGCTCAAAAAAATAAAGGGAACACTTAAACAACACATCCTAGATCTGAATGAAAGAAATAATCTTATTAAATACTTTTTTCTTTACACAGTTGAATGTGCTGACAACAAAATCACACAAAAATAATCAATGGAAATCCAATGTATCAACCCATGGAGGTCTGGATTTGGAGTCACACTCAAAATTAAAGTGGAAAACCACACTACAGGCTGATCCAACTTTGATGTAATGTCCGTAAAACAAGTCAAAATGAGTCTCAGTAGTGTGTGTGGCCTCCACGTGCCTGTATGACCTCCCTACAACGCCTGGGCATGCTCCTGATGAGGTGGCGGATGGTCTCCTGAGGGATCTCCTCCCAGACCTGGACTAAAGCATCCGCCAACTCCACAAGTCTGTGGTGCAACGTGGCGTTGGTGGATGGAGCGAGACATGATGTCCCAGATGTGCTCAATTGGATTCAGGTCTGGGGAACGGGCGGGCCAGTCCATAGCATCAATGTCTTCCTCTTGCAGGAACTGCTGACACACTCCAGCCACATGAGGTCTAGCATTGTCTTGCATTAGGAGGAACCCAGGGCCAACCGCACCAGCATATGGTCTCATAAGGGGTCTGAGGATCTCATCTCGGTACCTAATGGCAGTCAGGCTACCTCTGGTGAGCACATGGAGGGCTGTGCGGCCCCCCAAAGAAATGCCACCCCACCCCACACCATGACTGACCCACCGCCAAACCGGTCATGCTGGAGGATGTTGCAGGCAGCAGAACGTTCTCCACGGCGTCTCCAGACTCTGTCACGTCTGTCACATGTGCTCAGTGTGAACCTGCTTTCATCTGTGAAGAGCACAGGGCGCCAGTGGCAAATTTGCCAATCTTGGTGTTCTCTGGCAAATGCCAAACGTCCTGCACGGTGTTGGGCTGTAAGCACAACCCCCACCTGTGGACGTCGGGCACTCATACCACCCTCATGGAGTCTGTTTCTGAGCGTTTGAGCAGACACATGCACATTTGTGGCCTGCTGGAGGTCATTTTGCAATGCTCTGGCAGTGCTCCTCCTGCTCCTCCTTGCACAAAGGTGGAGGTAGCGGTCCTGCTGCTGGGTTGTTGCCCTCCTACGGCCTCCTCCATGTCTCCTGATGTACTGGCCTGTCTCCTGGTAGCGCCTCCATGCTCTGGACACTACTTTGACAGACACAGCAAACATTCTTGCCACACCTCGCATTGATGTGCCATCCTGGATGAGCTGCACTACCTGAGCCACTTGTGTGGGTTGCAGACTCCGTCTCATGCTACCACTAGAGTGAAAGCACCGCCAGCATTCAAAAGTGACCAAAACATCAGCCAGGAAGCATAGGAACTGAGAAGTGGTCTGTGGTCACCACCTGCTGAACCACTCCTTTATTGGGGGTGTCTTGCTAATTGCTTATAATTTCCACCTGTTGTCTATTCCATTTGCACAACAGCATGTGACATTTATTGTCAATCAGTGTTGCTTCCTAAGTGGACAGTTTGATTTCACAGAAGTGTGATTGACTTGGAGTTACATTGTGTTGTTTAAGTGTTCCCTTTATTTTTTTGAGCAGTGTATTATATTGTTCAAAAGCCATGTCATTTCTACAACAAAGTGTTTGAGTGAGTGAGAGAGAAATGGGACAAACTTTACATGACTCATCAAGGGAGGTGTCTGTTGAATCAGGACAGAAGGGTTTTGCACCTTAAAAAACGGGGGGGGGGGGGGTGTTAAAATAGGATTTGATTTGCTTTACAATCTTAAATTATTAGTAGTGGTGCTATTTCAATTGTATCTACTTACTCTACCCTCTTAGAAAAAAACGGTTCCAAAAGGGTTCTTCGGCTGTCCCCATTGGAGAACCCTTTTTGGTTCCATGTGGGACCGTTTTGGGTTCCATGTCGAACCCTCTGTGGAAATGGGTTCTATATGGAACCCAAAAGAGTTCTACAAAGGGTTATCCTGTGGGGACAGCCGATGAACCCTTTTAAATTCTAGATACATTTCTTTCTAAGAGTGTAAGATCAGACAAGCATGGGCAGCTGAATATCATGTCTCTTGGGGAATCCAGTCTCAGTGGGATCTGATGCAGAGTAAACATTTTAGTAGTACAAACCTAGCTCTTACAAAGTAGGAATCAATACACATTGATGATCAGAGTATCAAACATCAACATTTTGCACACAACTTACTGTTAATGAGTATGGATATAATTAGTGGTGGTACTGCAGTTTTTACAGCAGTGAAGTTTTGAACAGCTATCTTGTATTATTGTGCATGTTTATCTTAGATGATGGTAGTCTACAATAAATGTTATGGAAGTGAATGTGCACTTTTCAATTGAGTGGACTGCAACTACAAAAAACAATGCCGTAGTAAGATCAAAAGCAGATATAGCATTGGAGATTCTCAAAATAAGGGACCATCTCTGATAACTATAAGACCGCAGAGACTCAAATGACCTAGCAAATTGACCTAGAAAATTGGAGGTGAAATATGTCACATTTCTTTGTTTTTTAAATGTATATTTTATCACCTGCCGAATAAAAATGAATAAATGGCCCTACTCCTGAAAAAATGTATCGGGCTGGAGTGGACTCCAACCGAATAGCATTAGCCGGAGCCCAAAATAACATGATTCTGGATGAAGCAAGTTTCTCAAAGTCTTTGCCGTATTCTGTGAAAAACACTTTGTAAAGAGCACCATGAAACACTTTCAATATTTCAGTTGTCTTTTCATCTTATCTCTCAGTTTATCAAATGTGTGTTCGATGTTAAAAGTCGGGGAGCAGAAGAGTGATATTCCACATGGAACATCAACTTTGTATCATCGTCAGTTAATTCCCTGTTATTTACCAAACACTACATGGCTAAATTGAACAAATAACTTTTTTTAAAACAAATAAACAGCCTAAAAATTCTGTTCCCATGATATCAGAAGATTGACCCCTGAATCCTACATGATACCGGTGAAAGTCTCATCAGAGATACTCTGAAAACACTAGTGAGTGTGCCTTACTATGGAAAACGTATGTGAGAAGGAGTTGATTAACAAATCCTTTCGATGCCGTGAGAAAAATATTGCTTGAGGACTGTTTTGCTTTTGTGATACACTATTTAAAAGTGTCCCACATGTCATCCTTAATTTGTTCTCCATGCTTTTTGATTCCTCTCTCAACCTCTGACCTTTCCCCAGCCACTTTGTCTTCTATTTCACAGGAAATCCTACGCAGCCTTCAAAGATCTGCAATTGAAAAAGTATGTCTCTGAGTCTTTTGGTTGACTCTTCTAGAATCCTTAAACCATTGCTCTTTTGGCATCGGCACAGGAACAATTACTCAATTCTCTTTCAGAATTTTGTCTGCGATGGGACATCTATATTTTGGACATCACTATCACATTTTTGCCATTTGAATTAAGAGTCCTATTCAATCCCTGAAATTGGCATAAACATTACCTAAGAAATTACTCAACATTCTCCCATCTCTTTTCTGCATGGTGCTGACAGGAGAGAGATGAAAGGAGTGATACAGTGAATTCGGAAGATATTTAGACCCCTTGACTTTTTCTACATTTTGTTATGAAACAGCCTTATTCTAAAATGTATTAAATTGTTATTTTTCCTCATCAATCTACACACAATACCCCATAATGACAAAGCAAAAACAGGTTTTAAAAAATGTTTCCAAATGTATTAAAAATAAAAAACATCACATTTACATAAGTATTTAGACCCTTTATTCAGTACTTTTTTGAAGCACCTTTGGCAGCAATTACAGCCTCGAGTCTTCTTGGGTATGACGCTACAAGCTTGGCACACCTGTATTTGGGGAATTTCTCCCATTCTTCTCTGCAGATCCTCTCAAGCTCTGTCAGGTGGGATGGGGAGCATCGCTGCACAGCTATTTTCAGGTCTCTCCAGAGATGTTCGATCGGGTTAAAGTGCGGGCTCTGCCTGGGCCACTCAAGGACATTCAGAGACTTGTCCCGAAGCCACCCATGTTGACTTGGATGTGTGCTTAGGGTCGTTGTCCTGTTGGAAGGTGAACCTTCGCCCCAGTCTGAGGTCCTGAGCACTCTGGAGCAGGTTTTCATCAAGGACCTCTCTGTACTTTGCTCCGTTCATCTTTCCCTCGATCCTGACTAGTCTCCCAGTCCCTGCCGCTGAAAAACATCCCCACAGCATGATGCTGCCACCACCATGTTTCACCGTAGGGATGGTGCCAGGTTTCCTCCAGATGTGACGCTTGGCATTCAGGCCAAAGAGTTCAATATTGGTTTCATCAGACCAGAGAATCTTGTTTCTCATGGTCTGTTAGTCCTTGATGTGCCTTTTGGCAAACTCCAAGCGGGCTGTCATGTGACTTTTACTGAGGAATGGCTTTGGTCTGGCCACTCTACCATAAAGGCCTGATTGGTGGAGTGCTGCAGAGATGATTGTCCTTCTGGAAGGTTCTCCCATCTCCACAGAGGAACTCTGTGATTGCTCAATTTAGCCAGTCGGCCAGCTGTAGGAAGAGTCTTGGTGGTTCCAATGTTCTTCCATTTAAGAATGATTGAGGCCACTGTGTTCTTCGGGACCTTCAATGCTGCAGACATTTTTTGGTACCCTACCCCAGATCTGTTCCTCGACACAAACCTGTCTCGGAGCTCTACGGACAATTCCTTCGACCTCATGGCTTGGTTTTTGCTCAGACATGCACTGTCATCTGTAGGACCTTATATAGACAGGTGTGTGCCTTTCCAAATCATGTCCAATCAATTGAATTTACCGCAGGTCGACTCTAATCAAGTTGTAGAATCATCTCAAGGATGATCAATGGAAACAGGATGGACCTGAGCTACATTTCGAGTCTCATAACAAAGGGTCTGAATACTTACGTAAATAAGGTGTCTTTTTATTTTTAATAAAAAGTCTATAGTAAGCACTACACGATTGAGGTATACTACAGTTTTGAGTATAGGATTCTACAGTACTATATTATTCTATAGTAAACTGTAGTATTTGTTTATGTGGGCAGACCGCCACATATGGAGGAGAGAGCATGGATCTCTGAGCGCAC
The DNA here is from genome assembly GCF_965601325.2 of Salmo salar. Classification (NCBI taxonomy): domain Eukaryota; kingdom Metazoa; phylum Chordata; class Actinopteri; order Salmoniformes; family Salmonidae; genus Salmo; species Salmo salar. The sequence continues at coordinate 69,410,818 of NC_138291.1, forward strand.
ACACACGCACACGCACACAGAGTGAGTCAACTAGGAGCTCTGTTGGAATGTTGGATGCTGTGAAGCAGTAATGATGAAAGCCATGACGACAGTTGGCACAATGGAGCATGCCGTGGAGACACACAAGGTGTGAAGTCAGGATATCAATTAAGTGTCTATGGCTGCGTTTACACAGTCAGCCCAATTCTGATCTTTGTTCCACTGATCTTACGTCCCCGTTCCCCCCCCTTCATGATATGATCAAATAAATACCTGTAGGTCAATGTAGCAAGGCAAGGTTAATGAGGTAGACTACATGTTCTGCTCAGTTATTCATGCATACCCTCCCTCCTATTGAAATGACTGTACTGTACTACGATCAATTGGAATTCAAAGGTGAAGTTTGACTTTGATGACATCCTGAATTGAATGCAATTGACTTTGGGTGTTTGAGATTTCAAGACCATAGACATTTTTACGAGGATTAAAACCTGAAAAGATTTTACAAACTTTCTGCCTAATCGCCCTCCTTATTAGAATTATTATAGTGGTTGAAATTTAAGGTTGACGTCACTGTTAATGACCGTGATTTATTCCTTAAGTCATGGCTTTTAATGCATTTTGAAGTGAGGCCCATTGATTAGATCAAACATTATAGAGGTAGTGTTGGTTATTTATTCTTGTAACAAAATAGTGCCTGGTTGTCTTGTTATTGGATGCTAGGACTATCCTCCAATGGTCAGCACAATCGTACTAAGGATCTTGACTAGGCAGCAACTAAATTCAAGTTCTCCCACAGTTCTATATTAAAAGTGTAATGAGAAAAGGTTCCGGTTGGTTTTTTAATTGAGAAATCATATACCCCGCAATCTGTCTCTGTAACGATGTGCGCTGAGAGTCGGGAAGCAAGTTCAGTGAGTGAGTGTTTTAATGAAAAAAGGCAGCGTAATCCAAAACAAGAAACACGAACACCGCACAGACATGATACAGAAACAGAAACAATGACGCCTTGGGACGGAACCAAAGGGAGTGATATATGTAGGGAAGGTAATCAGGGAGGTGATGGAGTCCAGGTGAGTCTGATGACACGCTGGTGCGCATAACTATGGTGACAGGTGTGCGCCATAACAAGCAGCCTGGTGACTTAGAGGCCAGAGAGGGAGTATACGTGACAGTCTCACTGTCTCTTTCTTCGTTTTCTGAATTAAAGTGGAGTATTTTGGGACTGCAGGACATGTGCATAGAGATTTATCCGTAGCTTTAATTTCCTGCCAAGGAGATATATTGTAAATAAATCCTCGAAATAAACTTTTCTTTTGTAAAAATTGGAATGCAGTTAAAATTTGGCATATCCATGAAGAACAAGTTGTAAGTGTATGAGCTCTCCCTCGTGCCCTCCCACCAAGCACTTTCCGATCTTTCTACAGTTGATAACCCAAGCAGTGTTCCTTTTGAAAATCTACCTGATTGCATTTTGTATTGTAAATGTTTACTTAAAGTGTAAGGCATTGAGAACATACAGTATATTATGACCCTGTCTGTCTGTGGAACCGGCACTGCCATCATTCTTTCAAAAAGTCTCAGAGTAATCCCTGAGGATAGGTTCATTTTCTTTTAACATTCAACATTAGTCCCTAAATTGACTGTGACAGTAAAGACAGTTAGGTTGTTTGGCCCTCGTCGGGATAAAGAGCTTTAAACAAACATAGATGAAAGAAGTATGCCTCACTTTGGGTAATGCTCAGTCTTTCTCTCCTTAGCTCTTCCCTCTCTGTTGGAAGGATTATGTGAAGTCACGCAGCACTTCAAGGATCATATTGATATTAGATAATTGAAGGTATTCACTCAGATATTTGCATGCTCACAATTAAGGGATAAAATAGGATTTTGTTTGTGTTGTGATTATTCACGTGTTTATGAAGTTCACCATGAGTATATCAGAGACTAAATGAAGCTTATTAGTACTGACAGACAGCAACATCAATTATTGAATTTTCACTACATATGATATATTTCAGTAACACCATTAATTTGTATCATGCATGAATGTGACAGGACTCAGATTGTCTCTGGCTAAGGAAAGTAGGTGCCTATATGCCTTGGAATATTTTCCTGACCTCTTTGACCAACTGGATAACCATTGCACCTGGATTTTAATTGAAATGAGAAACACACAGATCCCACAAGCCATTACTATTTCAGCAGAGGTGTGATTTGACTGGCACAGGTTCAAATGTCCCATCTTTGTATTCCTTTCTCAGTCAAAAGCAGTCTATTAGACTGCATCACAAACAGTGAGGGTGGCCTGGTCAATATCATTGTGCTTATTTGCTGTCCCAAATCCATTGATACAAGCTTTGTCACTAACAATGCAGACACAGGCTTATAAGTGGATGGATAGTGTTAAATTCATGTTTGTTATAATTACATAACATTATGACACATGTCTGTGACTTATCTTCAGGACTGCAGGCACCACTTTCTCTGTCATGAAGTTTATATAGTCGTTCCTTGGAGTTAACAGCAGAGGAGACACAAGTGGGATGCTATACATGGGGGAGTGTTGTATATTTATTTTCCATATGGCTGTTGTATCATTGTGTGCGGAACATTGCTCATGGAATAAACATCTTATTGATGAAAACATCACATAGGATATATTGTAGCCTACATTATAGCATTTTCCTTTCAGAGATGTGACTTAACTCATCTTCCAGTTGTCCACCTAACCTCATAGAGTATAATAGCTTTTGGTCAGTGAGACTGACAGGTATGTAATTTGGATTATAACAAGTGATGAAATTGTCATCATTCAAACGAGTGATCAAACATTGTATTGTCTTTTTTTATAAAAAGAAGTGTTGTGCGCATGGTAAGCACAGTAGGTCTTATCTACCGTAAATTCCGGACTATAAGCCGCAACTTTTTTCCCACGCTTTGAACCTCGCGGCTTAAACAATGGCGCAGCTAATATATGGATTTTTCCCGCTTTAGATTTTTTTCTCTCCAAAAAAACACATTCTGTGACGTGCTCAGTTTTTTGGCGGCATGAAGCTTTCATTAGACCAATGAAATTGCCGAACGGGTTAAGGTCAAACAGTGACGTGAGCGACAATGAAAACGATCCAATATCGGATGAAGCAATTCTGAGGCTATTCAACTCCGACACCGAAGGAGATGACTTCAGTGGTTTCAGTGCACAGGAGGAAGATGGTGACCAATGACTTTCTTGTTAGGCTACTGTTTACTGCTAATTTTCTGTCTTCGTTAAAGCCTATTTATTTTTGTTACAAGCCGTGTTTCGTTAAAGCCTATTTATTTTTGTTACAAGCCGTGTTTCGTTAAAGCCTGTGTAAAGTTAATTTGTTTCAATGTACCGGTAGACACCTGCGGCGTATAGACATGTGCGGCTTATTTATGTTCAAAAAAAAAAGTTTAATTCGGTGGGTGAGGCTAATATTCAGGTGCGCTCAATAGTCTGGAAATTACGGTATGTAAACAGATGGGTTTTGTCCCACTGAACACTAGGCTGGTTCCATGCAGCCCATGTCATGACTATAGAGATGACCTTAGGTTCTTCTGGAAACAGGGATCTTCATTCCCCACCATCACTTACATTGTCATCCCGACACATCCCATCCCACACATTCCTCTATGTAGTAACATAGCTGGACAGAATATACATTTCAGTTCGCCATCACTTCATCATACCAAGGTATTTATTAGACACTCACTATGCCCTGACTTACACTGGTTATTAGCTATCAGAAATTCAAGTAAGCACCTTTGTAGGTGGTTTAACACATATAGTGCCTTCAGAAAGTATTCACACCCCTTGACTTTTTCAACATTTTGTTGTTATAAAGTGCGATTAAAATTGATTAAATAGTAATTCTTCGCCAACGATCTACCTAAAATACTCTGTAATGTGAAAGTGAAAGAAACATTTTATGCAAAAAAAAATCATGAAAAATTAAACACTATCTTGATTAGATAAGTATTCAACCCCCTGAGTCAATACATGTTAGAATCACCCTTGGCAGGGATTACAGCTGTGAGTCGTTCTGGGTACATCTCTAAAAGCTTTCCACACCTGGAAAGTGCAACATTTGCCCATACATTATTTTCAAAATTCTTCAAGCTCTGTCAAATTGGTTGTTGATCATTGTGAGGCAACCATTTTCAGGTCTTGACGCAGATTTAAGTCAAAACTGTAACTCAGCCACTCAGGAACATTCACCGTCTTCTTGGTAAGCAACAGTGTAGATTTGGCCTTGTGTTTTAGGTTATTGTCCTGCTGAAAGGTGAATACATCTCCCAGTGTCTGATGGAAAGCAGATGGAACCAGGCTATCCTCTTGGATTCAGAATCATAATTCCGCTTTCACATTATTTCTTTAGAGTATAGTTATTTTCTTTACAGTCTAGTTATTGCCCTCAGACCCTTTACTCAGTAATTTGTTGTTGCACCTTTGGCAGCGATTAGAACCTTGAGTCTTCTTGGGTATGACGCTATTAACTTGGTACACCTGTATTTGGGGAGTTTCTCCCATTCTTCTCTGCAGATCAATTGGCCCAGCGTCGTCCGGGTTTGGCCGGGGTAGGCCGTCATTGTGAATAAGAATTTGTTCTTAACTGACTTGCCTAGTTAAATGAAGGTAAAAAAAAAATACATGTAAAAAAATATACATATAAAAATCTAGTTTTAGAAACATCTCAAGGATGATCAATGGAAACAGGATGCCTGTCACGACTTCTGCCGAAGTCCATGCCCCTCCTTGTTCGGGTGGTGCTTGGCGGTCGACGTCACCGGTCTTCCAGCCATCATTGATCCATGTTTCATTTTCCATTGGCTTTGTCTTGTCTTCCTACACACCTGGTTCCAATCCCATTCATTACATGTTGTGTATTTAACCCTCTGTTTCCCCTCATGTCCTTGTCAGAGATTGTTTGTTGTTATGTGCTCGTGTATTTGTATTGGTGCGCGACGGGTTATTTTACCCATGTTATTTTATTTATGTACACTGGTTTTTGGAGTTTGTTTTATCTTAATTAAACTACTCCAGTTATACCAAGTTGGTTTCTCCTGCGCCTGACTTCCCTGCCACCTACACACACGACAGTGACAATGCCCCTGAGCTCAATGTTGAGTTCATAGCAAAAGGTCTGAATACTTATGTAAATCTTTTTTCTATATATATATATATATATATATATATATATATATATATATATATATATATATATATAGCTGAACACATACATACATACATACATATACACACATATATGCCTTTGCTAACATGTTTTCTCTTTGTCATTATGGAGTATTGTGTGTAGAATGATGAGGGAAAAAATAGTTGTATACATTTTAGAATAAGGCTGTAACGTAACAAAATGTGGAAAAAGGGAAGGGGTTTGAATACTTTCCGAATGCTTAGTATATACAGTACCAGTCAAAAGTTTGGACACGCCTACTCATTACAGGGTTTTTCTTTATTTTTACTATTTTCTACATTGTAGAATAATAGTGAAGGCATCAACACTATGAAATAACACATATGGAATTATGTATTGTTGTAAAACAAATGTATTTTATGTTTTGAGATTCTTCAAAGTAGCCACCATTTGCCTTGATTACAGCTTTGCACACTCTTGGCATTCTGTCAACCAGCTTCATGAGGTAGTCACCTGTAATGCATTTCAATTAACAGGTGTGCCTTGTTAAAGGTTCATTGGTGGAATTTCTTTCCATCTTAATGCGTTTGAGCTGATCAGTTGTGTTTTGACAAGGTAGGGGTGGTATACAGAAGATAGCCCTATTTGGTAAAAGACCAAGTCCATAATATGGCAAGAACAGCTCAAATAAGCTAAGAGAAATGACAGTCCATCATTACTTTAAGACATGAAGGTCAGTCAATCCTGAAAATTTCAAGAACTTTGAAAGTTTCTTCAAGTGCAGTCACAAAAACCAACAAGCACTATGATGAAACTGGCTCTCATGACGACCGCCACAGGAAAGAATGACCCAGAGTTACCTCTGCTGTAGAGGATAAGTTCATTAGAGTTACCAGCCTCAGACATCAGCAATTAACTGCAACTCAGATTGCACTGCGCAGAGTTCAAGTAACAGACACATTTCAACATAAACTGTTCAGAGGAGACTGCGTGAATCAGGCCTTCATGGTCGAATTGCGGTAAAGAAACCATTGCTAAAGCACACCAATATTAAGAAGAGACTTTCTTGGGCCAAGAAACACAAGCAATGGACATTAGACCAGAAAAAATCTGTGCTGTGGTCGGATGATTTCAAATTTGAGATTTTTGGTTTCCAACCACCGTGTCTTTGTGAGACGCTGAGTAGGTGAATGAAGGATCTCCGCATGTGTAATGTAGTTCCCACCATGAAGCATGGAGGAGGAGGTGTGACGGTGTGTGGGTGCTTTCCTGGTGACATTGTCGGTGGTTTATTTAGAATTTGATACACACTTAACCAGCACGGCTACCACAGCATCCTGCAGCAATATTCCATCCCATCTGGTTTGCACTTAGTCCCACTATCATATGTTTTTCAACAGGACAATGACTCAAAACAAATCTAGGGTGTGTAAGAGCTATTTTACCAAGAAGGAGAGTGATGGTGCTACATCAGATGACCTGGCCTCCACAATCACCCGACCTCAACCCATTTGAGATGGTTTGGGATGAGTTGGACCACAGAGTGAAGGAAAAGCAGCCAACAAGTGCTCAGCATATGTGGGAACTCCTTCAAGACTGTTGGAAAAGCATTCCAGTAAAAGCTGGTGGAGAATGCCAAGAGTGTGCAAAGATATCATCAAGGCAAAGGGTGACTACTTTGAAGAATCTTAAGAATATAAAATGTATTTACACTTATTTGTTTACCACATTATTCGTATGTGTTATTTCATAGTTTTGATGTCTTCACTGTTATTCTGCAATGTAGAAAATAGTAAAAATAAAGAAAAACCCTTGAATGAGTAGGTGTGTCCAAACTTTTGTGAAAAGCAGATTTAAGTTATACCCTAGTTGGGCAAGATAAACTCTTTAAAAAAGGAATGCCTTAGCTTACAAAAATATGACCCTGTTGTGGATTCTCCTCCATCATGTGCTTAGAGACAGGAATATCGGTTCGCTGAAACTTCATTAAAACCAAGGTTGTGTCTGGTATAGGGTTGTGAAATTCCAGGAACTTTCAACAACAACAAAAAATATGTTTAAGACGTCCAATTTGGATATTGTCTCATTTCATGTTACTGACAAACGAGAACCCCTTCATTCTGACCAATTATAAATACTTAAACTTAAATAAGTCCTTATAACCTTATTATAACCTTAAGTGAACCCACATGCCCACACACACAGAGACACACACACATGCAGGCTCGCGCACACACAGATGTAGCAATGGCCTATTGTGTTAGCAAGTCCCGTGTCAGATGATTTCCATTTCATATTATGGAAGGAAAGCCATCCAATTCATGGTTCACACATATTAAAAGCCACATTAGCCTTTCTCTTCAGATTAAGGAAGTTGGCAACATGTTAATTATCTCATTCTCCATATCCATTTTAGGTATGAATGTCTTTGCCTACTCAGTCAAATGCTGCCTATAATTAGTTAAGTGAAGAGGCGACTCCAGGATGCTGGCCTTCTAGGCAGAGTTGCAAAGAAAAAGCCATATCTCAGACTGGCCAATTAAAAGAAAAGATTAAAAAGGGCAAAATAACACACACTGGACAGAGGAACTCTGCCTAGATGGCCAGCATCCCGGAGTTGCCTCTTCACTGTTGACGTTGAGACTGGTGTTTTGCAGGTACTACTTAATGAAGCTGCCAGTTGAGGACTTGTGAGGCATCTGTTTCTCAAACTAAACACTCTAATGTACTTTAGCCTCTTGTTCAGTTGTGCACCGGGGCCTCTCACTCTTTCTATTCTGGTTAGAGCCAGTTTGCGCTGTTCTATGAAGGGAGTAGTACACAGCGTTGTACGAGATCTTCAGTTTCTTGTCAATTTCTCGCATGGAATAGCCTTCATTTCTCAGAACAAGACTAGACTGACGAGTCTCAGAAGAAAGGTATTTATTTCTGGCCATTTTGAGCCTGTAATCGAACCCACAAATGGTGACGCTCCAGATACTCAACTAGTCTAAAGAAGGCCAGTTTTATTGCTTCTTTAATCAGAACAACAGTTTTCAGCTGTGCTAACATAATTGCAAAAGGGTTTTCTAATGATCAATTAGCCTTTTAACCTCTATGGGCTAGGTGGCGCGTTATTCAAATACCTTAGATATGCTATTACTTCAATTTTTCAAAAATATGACTATTTTACACCATTTTAAAGATAAGACTCTCGTTAATCTAACCACACTGTCCGATTTCAAAAAGGCTTTACAACGAAAGCAAAACATTAGATTATGTCAGCAGAGTACCCAGCCAGAAATAATCAGACACCCATTTTTCAAGCTAGCATATAATGTCACATGAACCCAAACCACAGCTAAATGTAGCACTAACCTTTGATGATCTTCATCAGATGACAACCCTAGGACATTATGTTATACAATACATGCATGTTTTGTTCAATCAAGTTCATATTCATATCAAAAACCAGCTTTTTACATAAGCATGTGACTAGCATGTGACTAGCATTCCCACCGAACACTGCCGGTGAATTTACTAAATTACTCACGATAAACGTTCACAAAAAGCATAACAATTATTTTAAGAATTATAGATACAGAACTCCTCTATGCACTCAATATGTCCGATTTTAAAATAGCTTTTCGGTGAAAGCACATTTTGCAATATTCTCAGTAGATAGCCCGGCATCACAGGGCTAGCTATTTAGACACCCAGCAAGTTTAGCACTCATCAAAGTCAGATTTACTATAAGAAAAATGTTACTACCTTTGTTGTCTTCGTCAGAATGCACTCCCAGGACTGCTACTTCAATAACAAATGTTGGTTTGGTCCAAAATAATCCATCGTTATATCCAAATAGCGGCGTTTTGTTCGTGCGTTCTAGACACTATCCTAAAGGGTAAATAAGGGTGGCGAGCATGGCGCAATTCGTGACAAAAAAATTCTAAATATTCCATTACCGTACTTCGAAGCATGTCAACCGCTGTTTAAAATCAATTTTTATGCCATTTTTCTCATAAAAAAGCGATAATATTCCGACCGGGAATCTGCTTTTAGGTAAACAGACAAAGGAAAAGAAAGCATTCGGTCGAAGCGGGCACGCGCCTAAGCCCATAGTACTCTGAGTGGCCACTTGCCAAAAGCGATAAAGTGTTTCAGCCAGAGCCTGCCTCGATATCGTTCAGCTTTTTCCCGGGCTCTGAGACCCTATAGAAGCCGTAGGAAGTGTCACGTTATTGCACAGATCCTGAGTCTTCAATAAACAGAGCCAAGATGAAACACTACTTCTCAGACAGGCCACTTCCTGCTTGAAATCTTCTCAGGTTTTGGCCTGCCATATGACTTTTGTTATACTCACAGACACCATTCAAACAGTTTTAGAAACTTTAGGGTGTTTTCTATCCAAAGCCAATAATTATATGCATATTCTAGTTACTGGGCAGGAGTAGTAACCAGATTAAATCGGGTACGTTTTTTATCCAGCCGTGTCAATACTGCCCCCTAGCCCTAACAGGTTAAAATTATAAACTTGTATTAGCTAACACAATGTGCCATTGGAACACAGGAGTGATGGTTGCTGGTAATGGGCCTCTGTACATCTATGTAGATATTCCATTGAGTCATTTACAACATTAACATTGTCTATACTGTATTTCTGATCAATTTGATGTCATTTTAATGGACAAAAAGTGTGCTTTTCTTTCCGTGACCCCAAACTTTTGAACGGTAGTGTGTGTGTATGTGTATATATATATATATATATATATATATATATATATCTCTTGAAAGCACCTGTAATGCCAGATTAAAAAATAACTTTACTGGGTAATCACACTTTTCGATAAAAGGGGATGCGATACTCAGAAAAATAGGCTACCGTTAGAGGTCAGCGCCATCTTGGAACAATCGCATATCAAATCTAGTCTTGTATACTATTGTCAATAATCCCTTACCTTTAGTTGTCTTCATCAGAAAGCACTTCCATATGAGTTCTGTTATACTCACAGACACCATTCAAACAGTTTTAGAAACTTTAGGGTGTTTTCTATCTACAAGTATTAATTATATGCATATCCTAGCTTCTGAGTTTGAGTAGGAGGCCGTTTAAAATGGGCACAATTTGTTTTCTAAAATCGCTGTAGCGCCCCCTATCCTAGGCGACCGTCAAGAGGTTAACATATTTTTGTTACTTTACAGCCTTATTCTAAAATTGAATAATTTGTGTTTTTTCCTCATCAATCTACACACAATAACCCATAATAACAAATTAATCCAATTTAGAATAAGGCTGTAATGTAACAAAATGTTGAAAAAGTAAAGGGGTCTAAATACTTTCCGAATACATTCATTGAGCCTGATGCTGAGAATACTGTATCAATAGTTACAACAAAGAATGATCCAGGCCTCAAATCCGTCTCTGTCTCTCTCTCTGCTTCCCTCCCCTTCCTCCTGGCCCCCCTCCATCTCCTCCAGACACCATGACCTAGTCGGAGGATAAGCACGCATGAGTGGACAGCACAGACACTGAAATGCACTCCACTGAAAGGTGACTTCCAGCGTTTTCACCTCCCCAAAACTTTTGGTGAGTAAACTGAATCCTCCCCAGCTCTGTGGACAGATAAGTGACACATGCTCCTCCCCCCTGCCTGTCACTGTCTACTTGCCTTTCTCAAAAATATGTTATTTAATAGAAGCGCTGTCTTCAAGTGAATCAAGAATTGTTTTAATGTTTTTGTTGTTTCTGTCACCTCCCTCTGAAATGTCAGTCAGTCAACTGGGCCTAAGCTTCTTTTAAATTAAACCTTGCAGTATTGATTTGCTGGCCCCTGTAAAAATTGTGTTTTCATTAGGGTGAGAAACATGCCATCTTTATTTCATAATTAAGAGGCAGGCAGTCTCATTGATGGGGCCCCGTTTCATTCCCTTTCGTACAATGATTAAAAGTACACCTCATCATCGATTTAAGATTGCCTCCATCGGGAGAATAGGCCTTTACTTTGTGTGTGTCAGACGAGGAGGATACGAGGATTCACAACCCTACTGTGTGTCAGACAAGGAGCATGTGGGGATGGATATTGATTGGTGATCTGATGCATTAATGAGGACTGTTTATTGTTCCTTACACTGGGTTGATGGGGTATTGTGTGCGAGTATGCACATTTGTGCGTGTGTGAGTGATTGTGGGTGTGTGTGTGTTGCTCCACTCAGAAATCAATGAATGGAGTTATTCCAGTCAGAGCTTCAATGCACAACTGAAGGCAATAAAACCATTTCTCTGATAGAAAACAGCATATGTGGCATCGGTATTAGTCAGAAACATTTATTCTAGTGTCAAAATTGACTACAAAGTCTACAGTAAATAGGATAAAGACCAAAATCTCATAATTCTTAATGAGCAGCAGAGAAACATGTGTAATCGGGGGGGGGGGGGGTCAGTCGCTCTTTGAAGATTGTGATCTATGTAGAAAGGTTAGTTACATGACTAGTGTTAAACATTGTTCAATCAACTGGTGTCCATCAAAATAGCCTTTGGCTATAGTGTATTTATAATTCTGCATTGGCTCAGCTAAGTGTAGTTAACTACCGACTTCCCTTTTGGGTTGATATAAGCACAATTCCCTACCACACAAAATCATTCAGACTTGATTGGCTTTGGCAATCTACTCCCAATATTTTTTGCTCACCTACAGTGCATTCGAAAGGTTTTCAGACCCCATTACTTTTTCCACACTTTGTTACATTACATCCTTATTCTTAAATGGATTATTTTCATCATTAATCTACACACACAATACACCGTAATCACAAAAATAAAAAAAGTGTTTTGATTTTTTTTGCAAATTTATGACAAATAAAAACAGAAATATCTTATTTACATAAGTATTCAGACCCTTTGCTATGAGACTAGAAATTGAGCTCCGGTGCATGTTGTTTCCATTGATCATCCTTGCAATGTTTCTACGACTTGATTTGAGTCCACTTGTGTTAAATTCAATTGATTGGACATGATTTGGAAAGACACACACCTGTCTATATAAGGTTCCACAGTTGGCAGTGCATGTCAGAGCAAAAACCAAGCCATGAGATCGAAGGAACAGCCCGTAGAGCTCCGAGACAGGATTGTGTCGAGTCACAGATTTGATGAAGGGTACAAAAAAAATGGCAGTATTGAAGGTCCACAAGAACATCCAACCATCATTCTTAAATGGAAGAAATTTCGAACCACCAAGACTCTTCCTAGAGCTGGTCGCCCGGCCAAACTGAGCAATCGGGGGAGAAGGGCCTTGGTCAGGGAGGTGTCCAAGAACCCAATTCTCACTCTGACAGAGCTCCAGAGTTCCTCTGTGGAGATGGGAGAACCTTCCAGAACGACAACCATCTCTGCAGCACTCCACCAATCAGGTCTTTATGCTAGAGTGGCCAGACGGAAGCCTCTCCTCAGTAAAAGACACATGACAGCCCACTTGGAGTTTGCCAAAAGGCACCTAAAGGCCTCTCAGATCATGAGAAACAAGATTCTCTGTTCTGATGAAACCATGATTGAACTCATGACTAGAGGAAACCTGGCACCATCCCTATGGTGAAGTATGGTGGTGGCAGCATAGTGCTGTGGGGATGTTTTCAGCGGCAGGGACTGGGAGACTAGTCAGGGTTGAGCGAAAGATGAACGGCGCAAAGTACAGAGATCTTTGATGAAAACCTGCTCCAGAGCGTTCAGGACCTCAGACTGGGGCGAAGGTTCACCTTCCAACAGGACAACGACCCTAAGCACACAGCCAAGTCAACGTAGGAGTGGCTTCGGGACAAGTCTCTGAATGTCCTTGAGTGGCCCAGACAGAGCCTGTATTTGAACCTGATCGAACATCTCTGGATAGACCTGAAAATAGCTGTGCCAAATGTGCTGCCAAATGTGCTTCAGCAAAGTACTAAGTAAAGGGTCTGAATACTTATGTAAATGTTATATTTCAGTTTTTTCTAAAAACCTATGGCTGTGTGTAAATTGATGAGGGGGAAAAAAACTATTAAATCCATTGTAGAATAAGACTAACGTAACATTTTGAGAAAGTCAAGGGGAATACTTTCCAATGCACTGTAAATTCTCAAATCCAAATGGTGGCCTAAATGAATGATGGATGTCTGTCAGTTCAATGCAAATAAAAATAAATAGATAAGGCCATTAAGTTTTATATGAGCACTTTTCCATCCTTGCTTGCAGAGATTAGATTCAATTTTATTTCAACAGTGGTCTGTAGGGCTAGTTTGACTATTCGAGGTAATGTTCTGTACGCTAATCAAGATTGGCTTCATGATTGATAGTACAGGCCTTACATCAGTCCAAAATCATTGCACCACACCAAAGAAAAGCATCCCACTTAAATATCAAACAATGATTTTGTTGATCGGTCAATGACAAGTCTATTTATCATAAAATGTTTGAATTATGTTCTTATGATAATTTCAGTGCAAAGTTCATCGGGTTTGGTTTTCCATTTGTAACTCATTGCCTTTTACTTATGAGACCGGGATGGTGTTTTCTGATTTTCAGCTTTGTTTCAGGCTCTGCTAGGGTATAAATGGGCTCTCCAATCTGCCTGGTTATGCATCGGATAGATATTTTTTAAATATTTTATTAGGATCCCCATTTGCTGATGCAAAAGCAGAAGCTACTCTTCCTGGGGTCCACACAAAACATGAAACATGACATAATACAAGATATTAATAGACAAGAACAGCACCACATGCTTTTTTTAAGGCACACGTTGCCTACATATCAATACATACATACACACTATCTAGTTCACATAAGGGGGAGGTGTTGCCTAGTCTGTTTTTTGAAACCAGGTTTGCTGTTTATTTGAGCAATATGAGATGGAACAGAGTTCCATGCAATAATGGCTGTATATAATACTGTACGCTATCTTGAATTTGTTCTGGATTTGGGGGCTGTGAAAAGACCCCTGGTGGCATGTCTGGTGGGGTAAGTGTGTGTGTCAGAGCTGTGTGTAAGTTGACTATGCAAACAATTTGGGATTTTCGACACATTAATGTTTCTTATCAAAAGAAGTGATGCAGTCAGTCTTTCTTCAACTCTTAGCCCAGAGATACTGGTATGCATAGTATTTATATCAGCCCTCTGATTACAATGAAGAGAAAGATGTTCCCCTATGTTCTGGGCCAGCTGCAACTTAACTAGGTCTTTCCTTGCTGCACTGGACAACACGACTAGGCAATAATCAAGATTAGACAAAACTAGAGCCTGCAGAACTAGTTTTTTGGAGTGTGTTGTCAAAAAGCATCTCTTTATTCCAGACAGACCTCTCCCCATCGTTGCAACCATTGAATCTATAGTACCAGTCAAAGGTTTGGACACACCTACTCATTCAAGGATTTTTCTTTATTTGTACTATTTTCTACATTGTAGAATAATAGAGAAGACATCAAAACTATAAAATGACACATACGGAATCATGTAGTAAACAAAAAAGTGTTAACCTGTTGGGGCTAGGGGGCAGTATTTGCACAGCCGGATAAAAAACGTACCTGAGAATATGCATATAATTAGTAGATTTGGATAGAAAACACTCACAAGTTTCTAAAACTGTTTGAATGGTGTCTGTGAGTATAACATAACTCATATGGCAGGCCAAAACCTGAGAAGATTCCAACGTCGCCCGGTTGGAATATTATCGCTATTTTACGAGAAAAATTGCATAAAAATTGATTTTAAACAGCGTTTGACATGCTTCAAAGTACGGTAATGGAATATTTCAAAAAAATTGAGCACGAAATGCGCTTGTGCGTCACCCTTCGGATACTGACCTGAACACACGAACAAAACGGAGCTATTTCAATATAACTATGGATTATTTGGAACCAAAACAACATTTGTTGTTGAAATAGAAGTCCTGGGAGTGCATTCTGACGAAGAACAGCAAAGGTAATCCAATTTTTCTAATAGTAATTCTGAGTTTAGGTTGTCCCAAACTTGGTGGGTGTCAAATTAGCTAGCCGTGATGGCCGGGCAATCTACTCAGAATATTGCAAAATGTGCTTTCGCCGAAAAGCTATTTTAAAATCTGACACCGCGATTGCATAAAGGAGTTCTGTATCTATAATTCTTAAAATAATTGTAATGTATTTTGTGAACGTTAATCGTGAGTAATTTAGTAAATTCACCGGAAGTTTTCGGTGGGTATGCTAGTTCTGAACATCACATGCTAATGTAAAAAGCTGGTTTTTGATATAAATATGAACTTGATTGAACAAAACATGCATGTATTGTATAACATAATGTCCTAGGAGTGTCATCTGATGAAGATCATCAAAGGTTAGTGCTGCATTTAGCTGTGGTTTTGGTTTTTGTGACATATGCTTGCTTTGAAAATGGCTGTGTGATTATTTTTGGGAGGGTACTTTCCTGACATAATCTAATGTTTTGCTTTCGTTGTAAAGCCTTTTTGAACAATGTGGTTAGATAAAGGAGAGTCTTGTCTTTAAAATGGTGTAAAATAGTCATATGTTTTTGCATTTTTGAGGTATTTGTAATTCGCGCCACTCTATACCATTGGATATTGTTGAGGCATTCCGCTAGCGGAACGTCTGTCCCTAAGAGGTTAACATTTCTAACAGTAATTTTGTTAACAGGTGCATGTTTATCAATAATTGGAAGAAGCAATTTCATTAATTCATCAAGTGCAGCATCTGGATGCTCCTTATTAATCACATCAGACCAACAAATCTTTTTTTCATCATCCACATACGAGTCACAGCAAAATCTTTTGTATGATCTCTTATAAAATATTTTAGGCCCAGCTGTTGGAACTTTGGCTTTCCTGGATATAGCCACTATATTGTGATCACTGCATCCAATGGGTAAGGATACAGCTTTAGAACGAAGTTCTACAGTATTATTAAAAATATACATGTGGATGATCTTGTTCCTATAGTGTTTGTAAACACCCTGGTAGATTGATTAATAACCTTAACCAGATTACAGGCACTGGACACTTCCTCTTGAGCAGACAGCTTGATGAAAACCAGTCAATATTCAGGTCCCCAAGAAAGTAGACCAATCTGTTTACATCACATACAATATCAAGCATTTCACACATATTATTTAGATATTGACTGTTCGCATTAGGTGGCCTATAGTAACAGCCCAAAAGAAAAGGTTTTAGATGTGCCAAGTGAACCTGCAACCACAACACTTCACATAAGATTTTCTCTAAGCATTACAGGGATATATATATATCGATACATGTGGATATATATATATATATATATACACAGTGGGGCAAAAAAGTATTTAGTCAGCCACCAATTGTGCAAGTTCTCCCACTTAAAAAGATGAGAGAGGCCTGTAATTTTCACCATAGGTACACTTCAACTATGACAGACAAAATGAGAAAAAAAATTCCAGAAAATCACATTTGTTGGATTTTTTATGAATTTATTTGCAAATTATGGTGGAAAATAAGTATTTGGCCAATAACAAAAGTTTATCGCAATAGTTTGTTAAATACCCTTTGTTGGCAATGACACAGGTCAAACGTTTTCTGTAAGTCTTCACCAGGTTTTTAGCCAGGGGGCAGTATTGACACGGCTGGATAAGAAACGTACCCGATTTAATCTGGTTACTACTCCTGCCCAGTAACTAGAATATGCATATAATTATTGGCTTTGGATAGAAAACTCCCTAAAGTTTCTAAAACTGTTTGAATGGTGTCTAGTTCTGAACGTCACATGCTAATATAAAAAGCTGGTTTTTGATATAAATATGAACTTGATTGAACAAAACATGCATGTATTGTATAACATAATGTCCTAGGGTTGTCATCTGATGAAGATCATCAAAGGTTAGTGCTGCATTTAGCTGTGGTTTGGGTTTTTGAGACATTATATGCTAGCTTGAAAAATGGGTGTCTGATTATTTCTGTCTGGGTACTCTGCTGACATAATCTAATGTTTTGCTTTTGTTGTAAAGCCTTTTTGAAATCGGACAGTGTGGTTAGATTAACGAGAGTCTTGTCTTTAAATAGCTGTAAAATAGTCATATGTTTGAGAAATTGAAGTAATAGCATTTCTAAGGTATTTGAAAATCGCGCCACTGGATTAGACTGGCTGTTGCGTAGGTGGGACGAATTCGTCCCGCCTAGCCCAGAGAGGTTAACAAACAGATTACCAACCATTTCGAATCCCACCTTATCTTCTCCGCTATGCAATCTGGTTTCAGTTTTAAACGATATCATAACCGCCATCGATAAGAGACATTACTGTGCAGCCGTATTCATTGACCTGGCCAAGGCTTTCGACTCTGTCAATCACCACATTCTTATCAGCAGACTCAAAAGCCTTGGTTTCTCAAATGATTGCCTCGCTTGGTTCACCAACTACTTCTCTGATAGAGTTCAATGTGTCAATTCGGAGGGCCTGTTGTCCGGACCTCTGGCAGTCTCTATGGGGGTGCCACAGGGTTCCATTCTCACACTATTTATTGATCTTGCTCTTTTGCACCCCAGTATCTTTACTTGCACATTCATCTTCTGCACATCTACCATTACAGTATTTCACTTGTTACGGCTAGGGGGCAGTATTTTCACGGCCGGATAAAAAACGTACCCGATTTAATCTGATTATTACTCCTGCCCAGTAACTAGAATATGCATATAATTATTTGGCTTTGGATAGAAAACACCCTAAAGTTTCTAAAACTGTTTGAATGGTGTCTGTGAGTATAACAGAACTCATATGGCAGGCAAAAGATTCCATACAGGAATTGACCTGTCTGACAAGTTCTTGTTCATCTTGGCTCTTTTTATTGAAGACTGAGGATCTTTGCTGTAACTTGACACTTCCTACGGCTCCCATAGGCTCTCAGAACCCGGGAAAAAGCTGAATGATATCGAGGCAGCCTCTGGCTGAAACACATTATCGCCTTTGGTAAGTGGCCGATCAGAGGACAATGGGCTTAGGTGCGTGCACGAGTCGACCCCATGCTTTATTTTCTTTCGTCTTTTTACCTAAACGCAGATTCCCGGTCGGAATATTATCGCTTTTTTACGAGAAAAATGGCATAAAATTTGATTTTAAACAGCGGTTGACATGCTTCGAAGTACGGTAATGGAATATTTCAATTTTTTTTGTCACGAAATGCGTCGTGCTCGTCACCCTTCTTTACCATTCGGATAGTGTCTTGAACGCACGAACAAAACGCTGCTGTTTGGATATAACCTAACCTACAGGTTAGCAATGAACCCCGAGCCGGGATTGCTAACAAGGCTGGAAATTCAAAACATCAAAAATCTAATAATTTCAATTTCTCAAACAATCAACTATTTTACACAATTTAAATGATAAACATCTCCTTAATCTAACCACATTGTTCGATTTTCAAAGAGGCTTTACGGCAAAAGCATAAAGTTAGATTATGTTAGGACAGTACATAGCCACAAAAGTACAAACATCCATTTTCAATTCAAGGTCAGGCGTCACCAAAAGCAGAAACCAGCTTGAATTATGCACTAACTTTTGTCAATCTCCATCAGATGACACTCCTAGGACATTATGTTATACAATACATGCATTTTTTGTTCCATCAAGTTCATATTTATATCCAAAAACAGCATTTTACAGTAGCGTGAAATTCAGATTTTTTTCTTCTCTGAAATGCTTCCGGTGAACATAACAAAATTACTATTCGAAAACATTGGTAAATTATAATATTGTCATTCAAAGAATAATATATTATCATCTCGTAATTGCTACCGAATGGCCAGATCTCAAAATAACTTCACTGGGAAATCACATTTTGCAATAAACGGGGTGCTATGCTAAGAACAACAGGCTATGCTATACAGTTAGCATCATCTAAAATCCATAATAACATTGTAAATACCCCCTTACCTTTGATTATCTCCATCAGAAGGCAGGATCCCAGGTCCGGAAGGCATTCCAGGTCCGGAACAAATGTGGTTTCTTTTGACAAAGTTCATAATTTATGTCCAAATAACACCAAGTACTTAGCGTTCATTATGCTCCCACAAAACGTGGTGTGGGGCTGGTAAAATCACGCCGAAAAGCTAAAAAAACCTAGTAAATAATCTATTTATGTTCGTTCAAACATGTCAAATGTTGTTTAGCATTAATCTTTTGGTCCATTTTTAACGTTAAACATCAGTAATATTTTCACACAACCTATCCTATGTCTAGATAAAAAATGATGACAAACTCACGTTTCTCAGATTTATGCGCAGGCGCAAAAAAATGAAGTGATGACATGTCAACTTCCTTGGATTCTAATTTGCTCTCTGTTTATCATAGACGCTTCAAACAACTTTATAAAGATCATTGACATCTAGTGGAAGCCGTAGGTGTTGCGAAATGAATCCTTTCTCACTATGGTATCTATAAAACAATGACACTAAATAGTACAGTCACAAAATTCACATTTTTTTGGATCTATTTTTCACAGGTTTTTGCCTGCAATATGAGTTTTGTTATACTTACAGACACCATTCAAACTGTTTTAGAAAATTCAGAGTGTTTTCTATCCGAATGTGTTAATAATATGCATATCCTAGCTTCTGAGTTGGTGTAGGAGGCAGTTAAAAATGGGCACATATTTTTTTCAAAATGTCTCAATACTGCCCCCGAGCCCCAACAGGATAACTATGGATTATTTGGGACCAAACCAACATTTGTTGTAGAAGTCCTGGGAGTGCATTCTGACGAAAAACACCAAAGGTAATAACATTTTTCTTATAGTAAATCTGACTTTGGTGAGTGCTAAACTTGCTGGGTGTCTAAATAGCTAGCCCTGTGATGCCGGGCTATCTACTGAGAATATTGCAAAATGTTCTGAGAAATGAAGGCTATTCCATGTGAGAAATTGCCAAGAAACTGAAGATCTCGTACAACGCTGTGTACTACTCCCTTCGCAGAACAGCGCAAACTGTCTCTAACCAGAATAGAAAAAGGAGTGGGAGGCCCCGGTGCACAACTGAGCAAGAGCACAAGTACATTAGAGTGTCTAGTTTGAGGAACAGACACCTCACAAGTCCTCAACTGGCAGCTTCATTAAAAAGTACCCGCAAAACACCAGTCTCAACGTCAACAGTGAAGAGGTGACTCCGGGATGCTGACCTTCTAGGCAGAGTTCCTCTGTCCAGTTCCTGTGTTATTTTGCCCATCTTTTCTTTTAAATGGGCAGTCTGAGATATGACTTTTTCTTTGCAACTCTGCCTAGACGGCCAGCATCCTGGAATCGCCTCTTCACTGTTGACGTTGAGGCTGGTGTTTGTGGGTACTATTTAATGAGGCTGCCCGACGCGGGCACGCGCCTGAGTCTCACAGTACTGTAACCAGCCACTACCCAAACGCGCTACTTTTTTTCAGCCAGAGCCTGCAAAGCCACGATTCAGCTTTTTGCCGCCTTCTGAGAGCCCATGGGAGCCGTAGGAAGTGTCACGTAACAGCAGAGATCCTTTGTTTTGGATAGAGATGACAAAGAAGGCCAAGAAATGGTCAGACAGGGTACTTCCTGTACAGAATCTTCTCAGGTTTTGACCTGCCATTTGAGTTCTGTTATACTCACAGACACCATTCAAACAGTTTTAGAAACTTCGGAGTGTTTTCTATCCAAAGCCAATAATTATATGCATATTCTAGTTACTGGGCAGGAGGAGTAACCAGATTAAATCGGGTACGTTTTTTATCCAGCCATTTCAATACTGCCCCCTAGCCCTAACAGGTTAAGGATAGGGGACGCTACAGCGAATTCTGAAAAAAATATGTGCCCATTTTAAACGGCCTCCTACTCAAACTTAGAAGCTAGGATATGCATATAATTAGTAGTAACAGAACTCATATGGCAGTCAAAACCCTGAGACAGATCCTAACAGGAAGTGGAAATCTGATTTGTGGAATCACCTTCAACACTTTGCCTATGAGACACACTGTGAGTTAGGATTTATTGAGCACTTCCTAAGGCTTCCACTAGATGTCAACAGTCTTTACAAAGTGGTTTGAGTCTTCTATGGTAGAAACTGATCAAA
Source organism: Salmo salar (assembly GCF_965601325.2). NCBI lineage: Eukaryota > Metazoa > Chordata > Actinopteri > Salmoniformes > Salmonidae > Salmo > Salmo salar. Next base: position 69,432,011 of record NC_138291.1, read on the forward strand.
AGAGAGGCTTGGAAAGTTGGTCATAGAGGGAGGGCCATTACTACTATGACGCGGGCGTCCATGGGTAGCCTCATTTTCCGAAACGTTTAGTAAGACAATGCAATCATCCCCCTTGAATATTATTGAAGCTCTGGTTGAAAAAGGCCCTAAAGATTTATGTTATACAACGTTTGACATGTTTGAACGAACGTAAATATATATTTTTTGCACATTCGTGACGACAAGTCCCACGGGCTTCAGTACATTTTGAGTAGCCTTCGGAACGCGCTAACAAGAAGGAGCTATTGGAACATAAATTATTAACTTTTTCGAACAAAACTACATTTGTTGTGGACCTGGGATTCCTGGAAGTGCCTTCTGATGAAGATAATCAAAGGTAAGGGAATATTTACAATAGTATACAATAGTATATTTGATTTTAGATGGTTCCAAGATGGCGCTAACCTGTATCGCCTAGCCTATTTTTCTGAGCATAGCATCCCCTTTTATTGCAAAGTGTGATTTCCCAGTAAAGTTCTATTTAAATCTGATAATGCGGTTGCATTCACGAGATGTTAATCTATAATTCTTTGAATGACAATATTACATTTTAAAAATGTTTTTGAATAGTAATTTAGTAAATTGTAGCGCTAATCCACCGGATGCATTTGAGGGAAAGTATTTTCTGAACGTCACGCGCCGATGTAAAATGCTGTTTTTATATATAAATATGAACTTTATTGAACAAAAGAATGCATGTATTGTGTAACATGATGTCCTAGGAGTGTCATCTGATGAAGATTGTCAAAGGTTAGTGCTTCATTTAGCTGTTTTTTGGTTATTTGTGATGCATGTGGTTGGTCAGAAAATGGCGGTGTGGCTATTTTGACGATGTACTGTCCTAACATAATGTAATGTTTTGCTTTCACTGTAAAGCCTTTTTGAAATCGGACAACATGGTTCGATTCAGGAGAAGTGTATCTATAAAACGGTGTAAAATAGTCCTATGTTTGAGAAACAGAAATGATTAGATTTGGTTATGAATATGGCGCTCTGATTTTTGGCTGGATGTTGATCCCGGTTACGGGATCAGCGCTAAAAGAAGGTAAACAAACCGGGCTGCGTTCAGGCCCTCAAGAAAACCCCACTAGCTAACAGCTAGTCTTGCTACAATGCCAAATAGCTACTCAGACCCGTCCTTAGTCAGCAGGATCACTGGACAGAGACTAGCAGTCCCAGCAATGGATGCCAACTGCCTCGCGGGATCCAATCTAAAAAGTTAGCTAGCTACTAAGAATTTTCCAATACACTTTCAAAACCGAGCTCTTCCTCATTCAACAGCAAGATAGAACTCTGTCAACGTCCATTTCTGATTTGTTTGAACCTTTATTGAACTAGGCAAGTCAGTTAACTTCTATGGGCCACCTGCGGGACACAGCCAGTGAAATATCAGGGCAGCAAATTCAAAAACAACAAAATGTCATAATTCAACTTTCTCAAACATACAACTATTTTACACCATTTTCAAGATACACTTCTCCTTGATGTAACCACATTGTCCGATTTCAAAAAGGCTTTACAGCAAAAGCAAAACATTAGATTATGTTAGGAGAGTACATAGACAAAAATAATCACACAGCCATTTTCCAAGCAAGGACATGTCAATAAAACCCAAAACACATCTAAATGAAGCACTAACCTTTGACGATCTTCATCAGATGACACTCCTAGGGCATTATGTTACACAATACATGTATGTTTTGTTCGATAAAGTTCATATTTATATCCAAAAACAGCATTTTACATTGGCACATGATGTTAAGAAAATGTATTACCACCAAAACGCCGCTGGATGTGCACATCAATTTACAAAAGTACTCATCATAAACGTTGACAAAATATATAACAATCATTTAAATAATTATAGATAGACTACTCCTGGATGCAACCACTTTGTCAGATTTTAAAATAGCTTTACAGAGAAAGCACATTTTTCAATATTCTGAGTACATAGCTCAGCCATCACAGAGAGCTATACAGACACCCGCCAAGTTCGACGCAACCTAAACTCAGAATTAGTATTAGAAATATTGTCTTACCTTTGCTGATCTTCGTCAGAATGCACTCCCAGTACTGCTACTTCCACAAGAAATGTTGTTTTTGTTCGAAATAATCCATATTTATGTCCAAATACATCCGTTTTGTTCGTGCGTTCAGAGCACTTATCCAAAGGCATAACGCGCGAGCGCGGTACCAGAGACGAAAAGTCAAAATGTTCCATTACCGTAATTAGAAGCATGTCAAACGCTGTTTAAAATCAATCTTTATGGTATTTTTAACATAAAATTGCGATAATATTCCAACCGGATAATAGCGTATTCATTCAAGGAGAAAAAGAAGGAACGGCGCGCTCGCGTGACCGCGCATATCCAATCCCTTTGTCCACAGGCAGTCCACTCAGAAACTGAGCTCCTATTATCTACCCAGTAACAGGAGAAGGCTGAAACAACTTTCTGAAGGCTTTTGACAGCCAATGGAAGCCTTAGGAAGTGCAACGTAACCCCACAGATACTGTAGTTTCGAAAGGGACTAGAACTACAATTCTCAGATCCTCCACTTCCTGGTTGACTTTTTCTCAGGTTTTTGCCTGCCATATGAGTTCTGTTATACCATTCAAACAGTTTTACAAACTTTAGAGTGTTTTCTATCCAAATCTACTAATAATATGCATATTCTAGTTTCTGGGCCAGAGTAGTAACCTGTTTAAATTGGGGACGTTTTTCATCCGGCCGTGAAAATACTGCCCCCTAGCCCAGAACCATCTCTTATTAACAATGACGGCCTAGGAACAGTGGGTTAACTGCCTGGTTTGGGGGAAGAACGACAGATTTTTACCTTCTCAGCGCAGAGATTTGATCTATCAACCTTTGGATTACTGGCCCAATGCTCTAACCACTAGGCTACCTGAAACAGTGGTAGCAAGATTGACCAAGTGATGTTAAACTTTTTATGTCATTATATTTTGGTGAATATCATAACTTGTCCAGAATAATGCCTGGGGTCCACTCAGTGTTTGGATCTCAAGTGTCTCCCATTAACGGCTCTTGGGAAAGATTGCTTATACAGTATCTTGTATTTGTTAAGGCTGTTTTATACCATCTTTTTTCATAGAAACAGAATAAACCCCATGTTTATTATATACTGCTCAAAAAAATAAAGGGAACACTTAAACAACACATCCTAGATCTGAATGAAAGAAATAATCTTATTAAATACTTTGTTCTTTACATAGTTGAATGTGCTGACAACAAAATCACACAAAAATAATCAATGGAAATCCAATTTATCAACCCATGGAGGTCTGGATTTGGAGTCACACTCAAAATTAAAGTGGAAAACCACACTACAGGCTGATCCAACTTTGATGTAATGTCCTTAAAACAAGTCAAAATGAGGCTCAGTAGTGTGTGTGGCCTCCACGTGCCTGTATGACCTCCCTACAACGCCTGGGCATGCTCCTGATGAGATGGCGGATGGTCTCCTGAGGGATCTCCTCCCAGACCTGGACTAAAGCATCCGCCAACTCCTGGACAGTCTGTGGTGCAACGTGGCATTGGTGGATGGAGCGAGACATGATGTCCCAGATGTGCTCAATTGGATTTAGGTCTGGGGAACGGGCGGGCCAGTCCATTGCATCAATGCCTTCCTCTTGCAGGAACTGCTGACACACTCCAGCCACATGAGGTCTAGCAATGTCTTGCATTAGGAGGAACCCAGGGCCAACCGCACCAGCATATGGTCTCACAAGGGGTCTGAGGATCTCATCTCGGTACATAATGGCAGTCAGGCTACCTCTGGCGAGCACATGGAGGGCTGTGCGGCCCCCCAAAGAAATTCCACCCCACACCATGACTAACCCACCGCCAAACCGGTCATGCTGGAGGATGTTGCAGGCAGCAGAACGTTCTCCACGTCTGTCACGTGCTCAGTGTGAACCTGCTTTCATCTGTGAAGAGCACAGGGCGCCAGTGGCGAATTTGACAATCTTGGTGTTCTCTTGGCAAATGGCAAACGTCCTGCACGGTGTTGGGCTGTAAGCACAACCCCCACCTGTGGACGTCGTGCCCTCATACCACCCTCATGGAGTCTGTTTCTGACCATTTGAGCAGACACATGCACATTTGTGGCCTGCTGGAGGTCATTTTGCAGGGCTCTGGCAGTGCTTCTCCTGCTCCTCCTTGCACAAAGGCGGAGGTAGCGGTCCTGCTGCTGGGTTGTTGCCCTCCTACGGCCTAATCCACGTGTCCTGATGTACTGGCCTGTCTCCTGGTAGCGCCTCCATGCTCTGAACACTACGCTGACAGACACAGCAAACCTTCATGCCACAGTTTGCATTGATGTGCCATCCTGGATGAGCTGCACTACCTGAGCCACTTGTGTGGGTTGTAGACTCCGTCTCATGCTACCACTAGAGTGAAAGCACCGCCAGCATTCAAAAGTGACCAAAATATCAGCCAGGAAGCATAGGAACTGAGAAGTGGTCTGTGGTCCCCACCTGCAGAACCACTCCTTTATTGGGGGTGTCTCGCTAATTGCCTATAATTTCCACCTGTTGTCTATTCCATTTGCACAACAGCATGTGAAATGTATTGTCAATCAGTGTTGCTTCCTAAGTGGACAGTTTGATTTCACAGAAGTGTGATTGACTTGGAGTTACATTGTGTTGTTTAAGTGTTCCCTTTATTTTTTTGAGCAGTGTATAACTGTTGTGTTATTTGCTGGGTTGTTGGTCACTTTTCTCCTAGTCTGTGCTTTTAGTATTGAGATGCAGGATTCAACAGCATTAATTTGCAACTCTTGAATATTTATTATGCTGCCTAAAGTAGATTTTGTTTGAATTAAGCTTTCCAATTTTTTACACCAATAAGTATGCAATGATGTGTGACAGGGAGCATTATTTCCAAACAACATTACACCCCTGGTGGTGTGGAAAGCCACAAGCCTGTAGAAATATTTTTTTTGTAATGTTTTATGTACTGCATTATAAGTCACTGTTAAAATTGCAGGAAATGTCTGTTTATATCTTTAAAAACATCACCTCCTTTTCAAACGAACACTTAGTCATCCATCCTGCTGTGATAGCTAACACCACCTACAGTACTGTCAGCTATTTACCATTTGCATGTTCTATGCTTAAAAGTATTAGGTCATTAGCCATTTTGAGAAATATTTTAATTATGATTTTGTTATTGATATAATATTGACTCTGCATAACATGAAGTTCTGACTCGGTGTCTGGGGTCCTACAGATCTGAGATCAGTTTGTCTCATGTAAGGAATATTCAGATGGAGCTGTGGGAGAGAGATATTCAGACCCCTTGACTTTTTCCACATTTTCTTATGTTACAGCCTATTCAAAAACGTATACAATTATTTTTTCTCATAAATATACACACAATACCCCAATGACAAAGCAAAAACAGGTTTTCAGAAATATTTACAAATTAATTAAAAATACAAAGCTAAAATATCACATTGACATACACTACCGGTCAAATGTTTTAGAACACCTAACTCATTCAAGGATTTTTCTTTATTTTGACAATATTCTACTTTGTAGAATAATAGTGAAGACATCAAAACTATGAAATAACACATATAGAATCATGTAGTAACCAAAGAAGTGTTAAACAAATAAAAATATATTTTATATTTGAGATTCTTCAAATAGCCACCCTTTGCCTTGATGACAGCTTTGCACACGCTTGGCATTCTCTCAACCAGCTTCATGAGCTAGTCACCTGGAATGCATTTCAATTAACAGGTGTGCCTTGTTAAAAGTTAATTTGTGGAATTTCTTTCCTTCTTAATGCATTTGAGTTGTGTTGTGACAAGGTGGGGGGGGGGGGGGGGGGGGTGTATACAGAAGATAGCCCTATTTGGTAAAAGACCAAGTCCATATTATGGCAAGAACAGCTCAAATAAGCAAAGAGAAACGACAGTCCATCATCACTTTAAGACATGAAGGTCAGTCAAACTGGAAAATTTCAAGAATTTCAAGAACTTTGAACGTTTCCTCAAAATCCATAAAGCGCTATGATGAAACTGGCTCTAAGGACCGCCACAGGAATGGAAGACCCAGAGTTACTTCTGCTTCAGTGGATAAGTTCATTAGAGTTAACTGCACATCAGAAATTGCAGCCCAAATGAATGCTTCACAGAGTTCAAGTAACAGATACGTTTCAACATCAACTGTTCAGAGGAGACTGTGTGAATCAGGCCTTCATAGTCAAATTGCTGCAAAGAAACCACTACTAAAGGACACCAATAATAAGAAGAGACTAACTTGGGCCAAGAAACACAAGCAATGGACATTAGACCAGTGAAAATGTGTCCTTTGGTCTGGAGTCCAAATCTGAGATTTTTGGTTCCAACCACCGTGTCTTTGTGAGACGCAGTGTGGGTGAACGGATGATCTCCGCATGTGTATTTCCGACCATCAACCATGGAGGAGGAGGTGTTATGGTGTGGGGGTGCTTTTCTGGTGACACTGTCTGTGATTTATTTAGAATTCAAGGCACACTTAACCAGCATGGCTACCACAGAATTCAGCAGTGATATGCCATCCCATCTGGTTTGGGCTTTGTGGGACTGTAATTTGTTTTTCAAGAGGACAATGACCCAACACACCTCCAGGCTGTGTAATGGCTATTTTACCAAGAAGGAGAGTGATTGAGTGATGCATCAGATGACCTGGCTCCAACAATCCCCCGACCTCAACCAAATTGAGATGGTTTGGGATGAGTCGAACCACAGAGTGAAGGAAAAGCAGCCAACAAGTGCTCAGCATATGTGGGAACTCCTTCAAGACTTTTTGAAAGGATAAAAAATATATATATATATATATTTAACCAGGTAGGCTAGTTGAGAACAAGTTCTCATTTGCGACCTGGCCAAGATAAAGCATAGCAATTTGACACATTCAACAACACAGAGTTACACATGGAATAAACAAATACAGTCAATAATACAGTAGAAAAAATAAAACAAAAAGTATATATACAGTGAGTGCAAATGAGGTAAGTTAAGGCAATAAATAGGCCATGGTGGCGAAGTAATTACAATATAGCAATTGAACACTGGAATGTTAGATGTGCAGAAGATGAATGTGCAAGTAGAGATAATTTGACATGAAGCTGGTTGAGAGAATGCCAAGAGGGTGCAAAGCTGTCAAGGCAAAGGTTGGCTATTTGAGGGATCTCAAAAACAAAAAATATATTTAGATTTGTTTACCACTTTTTTGGTTACTACATGATCCCATATGTGTTATTTCATAGTTTTGATGTCTTCACTGTAATTCTACAATGTAGAAAATTGTAAAAATAAATAAAAACCATTGAGTAGGTGTTCTAAAACTTTTGACTGGTAATGTAAGTATTCAGACCCTTGACTCAGTACTTTGTTGAAGGACCTTTTGCAGCGATTACAGTCTTGAGGTTTCTTGGGTATGACACTTCACCTTTTTGCACACCTGAATTTGGGGAGTTTCTCAAATTATTTTCTGCAGATCCTTTCAAGCTCTCAGTTTAGATGGGGAGTGTCGCTGCACAGGTACTTTCAGGTATTTCCAGAGGTGTTTGATCGGGTTCAATTCCGGGCTCTGGCTGGGCCATTCAAGGACATTTAGAGACTAGTCCCGAAGCCTCTCCTGTGTTGTCTTGGCTGTGTGCTTTGGGTCATCGTCCTGTTGGAAGGTGAACCTTCACCCCAGTCTGAAGTCCTATGATATCTGGAGCAGGTTTTCATCAAGGATCTCTCTGTACTTTGCTTCGTTCATATTTCCTTCGATCCTGACTAGTCTCCCAATCCCTGCCGCTGAAAACACAGCATGATTCTGCCACCACTATGCTTCACCTTAGGGATAGTGCCAGGTTTCCTCCAGATGTGACGCTTGGCATTCAGGCCAAAGAGTTCAATATTGGTTTCATCAGACCAGATAATCTGGTTTCTCATAGTCTGAGAGTCTTAAATGTGCCTTTTGGCAAACTCTGAGCGGGCTGTCATGTGCCTTTTACTGAGGAGTGCTTCTGTCTGGCCACTCTACCATAAAGGCCTGATTGGTAGAGTGCTGCAGAGATGGTTGGGCTTCTGGAAGGTTCTCCCATCTCCACAAAGGAACTCTGGAGCTCTGTCAGAGTGACCATTGGGTTTTTGGTTACCAAAAAGGCCCTTTTCCCTTGATTTCTCAGTGGCCAGGCGGCTAGCTCTAGGAAGATTCTTGGTGGTTCCAAACTTCTTCCATTTAAGAATGATGGCCACTGTGTTCTTGGGGACCTTCAATGCTACAGAAATGTTTTGGTACCCTTCTCCAGTTATGTGCCTCAACACACTCCCGTCTCTGAGCTTTACGGACAATTTCTTCGACCTCATGGCTTGGTTTTTGCTCTGACATGCACTGTCAACTGTGGGACCTTATATAGACAGATGTGTACCTTTCCAAATCATATCCAGTCAATTGAATTTACCAGAGGTGGACTCCAATCAAGTTTTTGAAACATCTCAACGATGATCAATGGAAACAGGAAGCACCTGAGCTGAATTGTGAGTCTCATAGCAAAGGGTCCGAATACTTATGTAAATCAGCTTTTTCTGTTTTAGTTTTTTTATACATTTGCAAAAATGTCTAAACTTTTATAGGGTATTGTGTGTAGATTGATGAAAAAAATGTAGTTCAATAAATTTTAGAATGAGGATGTAAAATAAGAAAAAGGTGGAACAGTTAAAGGGGTCTGAATACTTTCTGAAGGCTCTTTATGAAACAGCTTTTATCCTCGCAACCCAGAGGGTTTATTATTCCATGGGTATGACAATACTGCAAAAGTACTCAAGTTGAATACTATTGCCACCCTCTTGGTAAAATCTTAAGGTGGCTATAGTTCTTATTGAGGCACCAATGGAAACTTAGCATTAATGTTCACAATTAAACCATGTTTTCTATTCCAAGCTTCCTGGTCTATCTTCCCTTCCGGGAATCTATGGACTCTGTGTAATGACTGCTTTTAATAATTAACACCCGTGGGAAGAGGATGGCAGCACATTACTGTACAATGAGTGAAATGGTATAGAGGAGAATGGTGCCGCAGTAAGGGAGCCAGAAACCAGCCAGAAACTCAATCTGGGACCTTTTAACAAGTCAGATAGTGGAGCTATAATTTCCTCTCAGCTGTTCAGTGCATCTTCCTAATCAAATGTGGAAGACGAAAATACTATATTAGCCTTACTGCCATGACTTATGTTCCTCAGGAATGAAAACCTTTCATTGGACTTGGTTGGACATTTCGATATAGATACAGGATATCACCCAGCCCAGAGTGAAAGACAATAACATGTACGGTATCCTTATTAGGACAGCCTTTTGTAACCTAAACATTAACAGCACTAAAGTTTTATTTGCCTGGCTTTGTGCACAGTTTACCAAAACTTATCCAAAGTCATTGTGATATATACTCATAGTAATCTTGACTAGAAATGTGTCCGCTAATAGAGCATGCTTTAATTTCTCTGGATTGTCTCTACTTGTTCTACCCAATATTCAAAAATTGTAACATTTGCATATACATCCCAGCCACAACAGTTTCGAGATGTAACTTTTTTAATATTCAGGGCATCCACTTTCTGTGTTCCATTTCAGTAGTTGCATATCTTTTTTTTCTTATACTGCATCTGCAAGAACGCACACTTCCTTTCCTGCTTGAGACAGTGTCCAAAGTTATGTGTCTACTGTAACATTTCTCTATTCATGTTTTGTTTTTTTTTAGGTCCTTTTATATTCACAAACCACATCCAGCAAAAGTAGCACCAAGGAATGCCTCACTGGATATTGCATCATAGTGAAACCACTTCATGCCTGAAATATGAACTTTTCTATCACATCTTTCAGGACTACTCCTAGTATTTTAATGGAAGCCCATGTCACGTCCTGACCCTAGTAAGATGTAATTTTCTATAGTAGAGTAGGGCAGGGCGTGACAGGGGGTGTTTTGGGTTGTTCTATATTTTCTATTTCTATGTTTAAGTTCTAGTTTGTCTATTTCTATGTTGGGACTGTTTGGGGTTGATCTCTAATTGGAGGCAGCTGATCCTCATTGCCTCTGATTAGAGATCATATTTAAGTAGGGGTTTTTCTCATTGCTTGTGGGTTATTATCTTTGGAGTAGTGTGTTTTCCTCTGCGTCACGGTTTGTTGTTTTTGTGTTTTCAAGTATTTAAGTGTATTGCATTCAGTTTCACGTTTAATAAATATGTGGAACTATGAACACGCTGCATTTTGGTCCGATCCTTCGAACAGCCATGACAGCCCACATTAACCTTTTCTGGCATTATGCATTTGCTGACCAGAACTTTAAAATATGTTATCTTATTTTCCCAATTGACATGAAGAAGTTTTGAGTTTACTGCTTATCTTTATTTACCTGTTCTAAATCAGTGAGTAAAGCCTACTAGAACTTGGTCCACCAGTGGTGTGTGTGTGTGTGTGTGTGTGTGTGTGTGTGTGTGTGTGTGTGTGTGTGTGTGTGTGTGTGTGTGTGTGTGTGTGTGTGTGTGTGTGTGTGTGTGTGTGTGTGTGTGCATGCGTGTGCATATGCGTACATTCATGAGGATTATTGTAAAGCCTCCTGTGATCTAATATTTATGGCACGTGCATTATGCATCTGCAAGGCGACTGATCCAACACAATTCCATGACTGAAATGGTAAGGTCATTCCCAGAGGATCAACAGACTATTTTGACTAAAACACAACCACATTGTGGTAGCTTACAAGAAATTGGGTCTACAGTCATCACGTGTCAGAAATGTAGTCCTACCTGCTCGATGTCTTACTTTGAAGAACATGATATTGCAACAATTGAGAGAAAGCGTCATTCTCTGTGACAGGTCATCAATTTACGGTCTCATGCGTTTCAAAGGAAAACAAAAAGAGCTAACGTGTCACACATAATGGAAATCTTGATTGGCCCTCAAACTTAAATAATCCCCCAGTGTTCTTTGAAGAATTACTTTTAAGGACTGAATCTATTTCAGAAGATCAGCTTCCTATACTATCTTCTCTGTGTCATCTTGAGTGTCCTTTTAGGGCAGTCATTTTCTTAAGTGATAATGCCCAAGAAGCCGATGTTTGAAGCATATATTGGCATGGGTGTTGTTAGGTCCGAGATGAAGTCGAGTGCCTGCAAATCATGCGGGCATTATTATTTTAATACAATGGGTTACCGACTTAATCAAATAATTACATATTTTTATGAATTTATTATTGACTCGTTTTTCTGTTTACATTTCTATATCCATAAAAATAATGCTGAATCATGATTTCAACTGGCTGAGAAAAGATGTCTGTCTAATCCTCACACGTTAATCCTCAATGGGTCAGTGGAGATCGAATTTTAATATTGAAACAATGTTGCAAAGGTCAGAGAGACAAACAGCAAAGTTTATACAAATCTCCGCTGTTAGCTGTTGAAAACCAAATGCTAGTCTTAAAAAAGGGGAGATAATGTCTAAATGCTTTTTTACAGTGGAGATCAAGTTTAATATATTGCCTGGTTGGGCTGGTGAGATGGAACAGTAAATAGGCATGTCGACGTCATAGCCTTAGCCAGTGGTAATTTGTGGAATAGACAGTCTGGAATGCGGCTTTAACCAATGAGCATCCAGGATTAGACCCACCCGTTGTATAAAGCCCAAATGAGTATCCATAGGAAAACCTTCCAGTAGATTGATCTTGATGTATGGTTAAAGTGATGAATGATGAAAGATTCCATTTATAAACCCATGGACTGTAAATGGATTTATGATCAAATCAAAAGGGTTTTCTCGAGTGCCATAAACTATTTAGGCTTGATTCTTTTAAAGCATGTTTTATTCCAAAAGCCACACGGTCAGACATGCTGAACAATTTTGAAGCACTATGAAAATGTTGAGTCATATCCCTTTGGTAGTTAATACTGTAAACCTTGTGGTTTCATATCAGAGCTATATGATTTCTCCTGGTTCATTTGTCTGGTTCTGTTGCGTGTTTGGCAGTGTGAATAATATAGGGAACTTTATGTTTCTGCTCTTGGCTTCAGTTGGGCAGCATTCTCGTAAATTGTACTACTCCTCTCCTGAGGCCGTTCTTAATTCCATCTCTTTAGTCATATCTTTCTCTCTCTCTCTGTCTTTCTCTCTCCCTTTTAATCAATCTCTCTCTCTCTCTCTCTCTCCCCCCCTTGTGTAGTATGTCATTGTGGAGACAAAGGCTGCAGCTGGTATGTGATACATTCTGTGTGGTATAATTAACTTATGTTGCAGTAAGATGAAGACTGTTTAAGGAGTGGACAGAAACAGAACAGGACATTTTCTCCTCCTGACTACTGAGTCTATACTGTACTCAGCTGAACAGTATGTCTCAGTCATTTGCAATGGTGAAAATTATGATTAAGATACAAAAGCAAGATACAGGAAGTTCCATGGTGAATATGAATATTATTTTATCCAACTGTATCATACTCTAGATAGGCGTGTGGACTTACTATACTATCAGCAGATAACCTGTCCTCTGATCTTGTAGTTTAACGTCAGTCATCTATATTATTTTATCCAACTGTATCATACTCTAGATAGGCGTGTGGACTTACTATACTATCAGCAGATAACCTGTCCTCTGATCTTGTAGTTTAACGTCAGTCATCTATCCAACCATCCTATGATAACTGATGCCACATTTTTAATTTTGCAGTCTCTGTCCAAGTGGATGTTCTTCCATTTGGGGCTGAAATCTGAAGATCTGAATTGATGATTCTGGCTTTAATTAGTATAGCCTGTTTAAGTGATCTCAATAATTCTTTACAGGCTATGCTAATCTGGGCCAGAATTAGCAATGCTTTGGGATGGACAAATTCACCTGACTCTTTACGATGTACCTGCAATGTTTTCATTTCATAAATGCTGTGATGCCTGAATGCTCAATTATGAATGACAGTATAGATAAAGGACACCTTCATACCTTTTACTATTGGTTTTGTACGGTAAAGATATCACCTAGACATCCATTGTATCCAGTGTTGTAGTGGTAAAAAAAAGGGGTTTAAGTTTTATTATGTGTATGTATGGGATCCACATGCTATAACTGTCCTACAAAATGCTTACTTGCAGGTTCCTTCTCGACAATGCAACAACAATAAGACATAATACAAGATAAGAATACAAACAAAGTAAATGGCTCAGTAGAATAGAATAAACATTTTAGCATAAGTATAATACAGGAAGGCAAAATGTTATAGTCCAATATTTGACATGTGATTTGGGGAAGGGGAAATTGGGGGGCAAGTGTTTAAATTGGGCACGTGGGTAAACTCTGATCGTCACGGTGAACAAAGTAATTCTCCCTATATTTTTTTATGCATTTGCCGCGATACGTGTGTAATAGCTTGCACAAAGTCAAAGGAAGTTTGTTAATGGCGTCTACGTGTGTTTATCCTCGTTATTGATTTGTTACAGATGGCACCATGTTATTTGTACCTATCAGTGTGTTCACATGGTCAGTGTATATGTCAGTATCCTCATCACTATCTTCCTTGCCTAGCAGTTGAGGCAGCAGTAATTTTTTCCCCTAGCTTTCTTATTTCACTTCTGTCTTTGTGAGGGCAACAATGGTGAGTAAAAGTATTGATGACTCAATCTAGGCTCACCACTATAGTGCATTCTTAACCTAACATGTCAAAGGTCACAGAGCTGTGTGGAACCTTTGGGCATGTCATTTCAAAGTATGCACCCCCTTTTAACAAAGTCTTTATCTCCCATAGAATTAGGAACTAGAATACAAGAATGGACATGAACCTTCTTATATTGGGATAGAGGTCAGCCATTTTGATCAGGGAGTTGGTGAACTATGGTTTGCCTGTGCTGTGATAAGCTATTGTGTAAAATAATGAATTTGAAGAATATATCTGCACTGTATGTTTGTTAGCTAGCCAGCCAGCCAGTTTTATATGAATGATTCCATTTAATTGTTTTAATTAACTGCCAATATGCCAATATTCCATTCAAACAGTGCAGTCAATCCACAGCCATAGACTATTGGTTGGAGTCTGTGGTCGGAGTCGAAGGAGTCGACCTGACTCTTTATGTATTCTGCACCAGGATCAGGGAACTCCTGTTGTATACGGGACACCACACAGGAAGGTATGACCACTCTGACATGTTTGCCAAGGCAGGCCCATTACCACCAGACAAAATGCCAAGAGGCACAGTACTGTATGTGTATCGGCTGGGAATGACAATGAAAGGTGCACATTGTTATTTATATTAGCAGAACACTGCTCCTACGGTATTATGTAAAGGCTTGTTTATTCTACATGGACCTGTTACTACATTTGAAAATTATCGAAAACACTTCGTTTAGAATACCTACATAGATTCAGCAATTGCATTCTCATATTACTCTGTAGGCTACTGACCTATTCAAAGCTTCTTCCAGCATTACACCATCATCTGCTTGTAGGTTTGCTTGTTTGTTTTGATTGAGTGGAGAAACGGCTGCGGGCAAGGTTCTGACAGGTGGGTGTGTCTTCGTGGTGGCAAGGACAGACCCAAGAAACAGCCACGTCAAACTACACCCCCAAACCAACTCACTTTTGGCTTCTGTCATGGCTGCCAGCATTTCTTGAGGAGCAAGCCAAAAAAACAGAGAAGGGTGTAATTGCAGCATTTCTTGATGTCAGGTTACACCAACTGATACTCGCCATTGGTCCATGGAAATGTATTTCTTGTCAGGGACAACAGTTGTTGACAACTGTAGCATTGTTGCTAACCCTAACCCTTTTCCTAACCTTAACCTCATTCACCTAACCTGCCACGCTAATTAAACTAACCTCCCATGTTAATTATCCTAACCTGCAATGTAAACAAATTATCTCTTTGAGAAACCATCGGTCTCATAACACCGGAACTGACCAATGGCAGGGACAAATGGGCATTTCCTGATATCAAGGAATGACCACATGGAGAAACGCAATTACACCATATTGAAAAAATGAGGCCAAATCAGCAGGTGCCATTCCCCTTTAAATAGCCTAAAACCAGAGAGGAAGAGGCAAATAAAAAAAAATGTTATTTTTATAATTAACATTGTACATTTTTCACAAAAAACAACGACAACATGTTAACAAGAATAAATACATTTGCCTAATTCAATCCCTTACAAAAACTGTGCAGCAATTAAATACAATTAAACATTTACAACAATTGCAGGGTTAAGTCATGTCTGTTCACAGGCACGGCGGAACAGTGTTTTCACGGGTGTGTGGATAAAAATTTAAGCCCAATTGAGATGAATAGTTATAGGAAAATCTCCTAAATTTAGTAGGATGTTTGTTTGTCAAATAAAATAAAAACCTTTCAAAAGGCACTGAATTGGTGGAACGACCCACATACTGTTTGTTGCATCTTTAACAGTATCCTTTATTGTGTGAACTTTAGCCAAGTTGTGTTTTTGTCAATCCATGATCCTATTGCTATATCCATGCACGCTACTATCCATGCACTTCGGGTCCTCTGATAATCCTGAACTTCAAACTTTAAAGTTAACTGATAATGAGTTAATGTAGCAATGTAGCTCCTGTGGTGTTGCAGCTGTATCGCCTTATCTGTATTCATGATGCACAGTGTATTCAGTCACCTGGGGACCACCATTCTGGCATGGCCCTTGAGTGGCAGGGGAGTAAATGGCAGGGGTGTCTGCAGGCATTTTGCTCTCAACCCCACGCCCCTCCCCCTGCATGGTTCCTTCGGCTAGATTTAACCGATGAATAAAGGAAGGGGGCTATTTACATAATCGTTACTGCCAGTCAAATACTGTAATGATAGTGCTATTATAAAACGTGTTGTTTGGATCCTGGATGCTGAATGGTGGGACAACAACACCTGCAAAATACCATTACTTGTTAATGTCATAATTCCACTGACCTACAGCCCAGACAGGAAATTCATAAACTTTATCTCCCTTGGGGAAAAAGGCGTCTATACATTCTTTTTCCATGTTACTATTTGGTTTGCAACAGTTGGGGGTTGTATAAACCTACCTGTCTGCTTCTACGACCTGATTCTGGCATGCCAGATCTAAAACTGCTGGCCCGGGTCAAGCAGCCAGATCCGGCCCGAGTGAATGTCGGTACAGACTATGCCCGAGTCATTCGGCCAAGATCTGGCAGCCCAAACTGAGCCAAAGTTGCCATTTTAGGGCCAGAATCAGCCCAACAATGGTCCAAATCCACTCGATTCTAGTCCCCCGCCCCCCCACTAAAAAAATATTTATAGTAAATGTAGGTAGTAATATTATATTGCAGCTATCAACAACGTGAACATAAAAAATACATGACATTTTCTAATTTTAAAACTTTTATTTAAGTAGATGAAATGTACTTTGTGTGGGTGTCATCTGTATGCACAGTAGCATGGATGCATTCAAATGAATGTCACTAGAAAACAGCTTAAACAAACACAAATTCAGCTACTTTGATGTTATTCTATCTGCAGAGTTGGCGTGACTGTGTTAGCCATAGTTGGCTAGTTAGCAAGCAAGAAATAAGAACATTGCCAGTATGCATAGCAATCAAACAAATAGAATGAACAACAGGTCCGCTTCTCTAGCCTGTTAGGGCTAGGGGGCAGTATTGACACGGCCGGATAAAAAACGTACCCGATTTAATCTGGTTACTACTCCTGCCCAGTAACTAGAATATGCATATAATCATTGGCTTTGGATAGAAAACACCCTAAAGTTTCTAAAACTGTTTGAATGGTGTCTGTGAGTATAACAGAACTCATATGGCAGGCAAAAACCTGAGAAGATTCTGAACAGGAAGTGGCCTGTCTGACAAGTTGTTGTTCATCTTGGCTCTTTTTATTGAAGACTGAGGATCTTTGCTGTAACGTGACACTTCTTACGGCTCCCATAGGCTCTCAGAGCCCGGGAAAAAGCTGAATGATATCGAGGCAGCCTCTGGCTGAAACACATTATCGCGTTTGGCAAGTGGCCGATCAGAGGACAATGGGCTTAGGCGCGTGCGCGAGTCGACCCCGTGCTTTATTTTCTTTCCTCTTTTTGCCTAAACGCAGATTCCCGGTCAGAATATTATCGCTTTTTTACGAGAAAAATGGCATAAAAATTGATTTTGAACAGCGGCTGACATGCTTCGAAGTACGGTAATGGAATATTTAGAATTTTTTGTCACGAAATGCGCCATGCTCGTCACCCTTATTTACCCTTTCGGATAGTGTCTTGAACGCACGAACAAAACGCCGCTATTTGGATATAACAATGGATTATTTGGGACCAAACCAACATTTGTTATTGAAGTAGAAGTCCTGGGAGTGCATTCTGACGAAGAACAGCAAAGGTAATAACATTTTTCTTATAGTAAATCTGACTTTGGTGAGTGCTAAACTTGCTGGGTGTCTAAATAGCTAGCCCTGTGATGCCGGGCTATCTACTGAGAATATTGCAAAATGTGCTTTCACCGAAAAGCTATTTTAAAATCGGACATATCGAGTGCATAGAGGAGTTCTGTATCTATAATTCTTAAAATAATTGTTATGTTTTTTGTGAACGTTTATCGTGAGTAATTTAGTAAATTCACCGGCAGTGTTCGGTGGGAATGCTAGTCACATGCTAGTCACATGCTAATGTAAAAGGCTGGTTTTTGATATAAATATGAACTTGATTGAACAAAACATGCATGTATTGTATAACATAATGTCCTAGGGTTGTCATCTGATGAAGATCATCAAAGGTTAGTGCTGCATTTAGCTGTGGTTTGGGTTTATGTGACATTATATGCTAGCTTGAAAAATGGGTGTCTGATTATTTCTGTCTGGGTACTCTGCTGACATAATCTAATGTTTTGCTTTCGTTGTAAAGCCTTTTTGAAATCGGACAGTGTGGTTAGATTAACGAGAGTCTTGTCTTTAAAATGGTGTAAAATAGTCATATGTTTGAAAAATTGAAGTTTTTGCATTTTTTAGGTATTTGAATATCGCGCCACGGGATTACACTGGCTGTTGAGTAGGTGGGACGCAAGTGTCCCACCTAGCCCATAGAGGCTAGCAACCTATCTGATAGAACTAACAACCAGGTTTAGTGGAGGGATGAAATAGTATAAATGCACTTATCAAAATGTTAATCTCAATGAAAATCAGTAAATGGGTGCTTGTTTTCTTTGGCAAACATGGTAAAAGCGGGATAAATGCCTCTGCTCTATACATTATCTGGAACTAATAAACTTGGGCAGACCAAGTCACCCATTATTTCCAGATAATGAACAAAGCATCAGTGTTTATACCTGACGATGGTTCTTCCTTTAAAAGTTGTGTCGTACTGCAACACAGCTTGCGGGCTGCAGCAGAATTCTATGGCACGTTAGTGTCAGCCATTGTTGCCATTAATGCTAGTTAGTGCTAGTTTGACCACCACAGTTTTAATATTGGCTGTACTCGAGAATTTAAAAACTTTTTTTGTAAGAACATAATATATGGGATTGATTTTAAGAAATTTAGCTTAATTAATTTGATTTAATATTATGGTGTTTCTATTCCAAGAAAAACGAAACCCTCAGGGTTTCCATTAGGAAAATATGGGTGACGTAAACCTAAATAGAAACTGATAATGGTGCACGACTTCAGTGTTACACTAAGGTTTTTATTCTAAGAGAACCTTAGACTACAATTAGGGTGTGGAAATGTTAGGATTATTTTGCTCTTACTGTAGTCCTGTAGCCTACTCCCGACCGGTCATATTGTACAGTGCCTGAGTGGCACAGCGGTCAAAGACATTGCATCGCAGTGCAAGCTGTGTTGCTACTTATGCTGGTTCAATACCTGTGCCGGCCTCGACTGGGAGACCCATGAGATGACTGTAGGTTTTTGGTTTCTCTTCCTCTAAAAACAGAAATAAATCATTCTAAGTAACAAACTGGCTTTATTTACAAATTACTAACAATGTCTCACCCCATGTTCAAGAATGGCCTTTTTCTCGCTCATTTTGCGTTATTTGAAAACAAAATAATCTCCAAAATATTGTTATTTTTTAAGCAAAGTGATTATTATTCATTTAGAATTATATAAAAGCCTGTTGGATATTCTCCCAGATATATTATTAACTTCTATGGGCTAGGGGACAGTATTTTCACGGCCGGATGAAAAACATACCCAATTTAGGTTAGTACTCTGGCCCAGAAACTAGAATATGCATATTATTAGTCGATTTGAATAGAAAACTCTCTGAAGTTTCTAAAACTGTTTGAATGGTGTCTGTGAGTATAACATAACTCATATGGCAGGCAAAAACCTGAGAAAAAAGTCAACCAGGAAGTGGAGGATCTGAGAATTGTAGTTCTTCTTTCTCGTCCCTTTCAAAACTACAGTATCCATGGGGTTACGTTGGACTTCCTAAGGCTTCCATTGGCTGTCTAAAGCCTTCAGAAAGTGGTTTGAGCATTCTCCTGTCACTGGGCAGATAATAGGAGCTCAGTTTCTGAGTGGACTGCCTGGCAACAAAGGGATTGGATATGCACGGTCACGCGAGCACACTGTTCCTTCTTTTTCTCCTTGAATGAATACGCTATTGTCCGGTTGGAATATTATCGCAACTTTACATTAAAAATACCATATAGATTGATTTTAAACAGCGTTTGACATGCTTCTTAGTACGGTAATGGAACATTTTGACTTTTTGTCTCTGGTCCGCGCTCGCGCGTTATGCCTTTGGATAAGTGATCTGTACGCACGAACAAAACGGAGGTATTTGGACCTAAATATGGATTATTTGGAACAAAAATAACATCTCTTGTGGAAGTAGCAGTCCTGGGAGTGCATTCTGACGAAGATCAGCAAAGGTAAGAGAATATTTCTAATACTAATTCTGAGTTTAGGTTGCCCCGAACGTGATGGCTGAGGTATGTACTCAGAATATTGAAAAATGTGCTTTCTCCGTAAAGCTATTTTAAAATCTGACACAGCGGTTGCATCCAGGGGTAGTCTATCTATAATTCTTTAACCTGTTAGGGCTAGGGGGCAGTATTGACACGGCTGGATAAAAAATGTACCCAATTTAATCTGGTTACTACTCCTGCCCAGTAACTAGAATATGCATATAATTATTGGCTTTGGATAGAAAACACTCCAAAGTTTCTAAAACTGTTTGAATGGTGTCTGTGAGTATAACAGAACTCAAATGGCAGGTCAAAAATTGAGAAGATTCTGTACAGGAAGTACCCTGTCTGACCATTTCTTGGCCTTCTTTGCCATCTCTATCCATTACAAAGGATCTCTGCTGTTACGTGACACTTCCTACGGCTGCCATAGGCTCTCAGAAGGCGGCAAAAAGCTGAATCGTGGCTTTGCAGGCTCTGGCTGAAAAAAAGTAGCGCATTTGGGTAGTGGCTGGTTACAGTACTGTGAGACTCAGGCTCGTGCCCGCATCGACAGAATGCTTTGTTTTCTTTCGTCTGTTTTAAAAAAAAACTGCTAATTCACAGAGAGTTTTGGAGGCAAAATATTTTCTGAACGTCACGCGCCAATGTAAAATGGGGTTTTTGGATATAAATATGAACTTTATCGAACAAAACATACATGTATTGTGTAACATTGAGTCATAGGAGTGTCATCTGATGAAGATCGTCAAAGGTTAGTGCTTAATTTTAGCTGTATTTCTGGTTTTTGTGACGCCTCTCCTGCTTGGAAAATGGCTGTGTGGTTTTTCTTATTTAGGCTCTGTCTTAACCTGTTGGGGCTAGGGGGCAGTATTTTCACGGCTGGATAAAAAAACGTACCCGATTTAATCTGGTTACTAATCCTACCCAGTAACTAGAATATGCATATACTTATTATATATGGATAGAAAACACCCTAAAGTTTCTAAAACTGTTTGAATGGTGTCTGTGAGTATAACAGAACTCATTTGGCAGGCAAAACCCTGAGACATTTTCTGACAGGAAGTGGATACCTGATGTGTTGAATGACCTTTAAACCTATGCCATTGAAACACACAGGGGTTGATTAATGTTTTGGCACTTCCTATTGCTTCCACTAGATGTCACCAGCCTTTACAAAGTGTTTTGAGTCTTTTACTGTGAGATCTGACCGAACAAGAGCCATGGAACGGTGATGGCCGATTAGACTCTGGCGCGCGAGTTCATGTTGGGTACCCTCGTTCCAATACGTTATAAAAGAGAATGCATTCGTCCACCTTGAATATTATTCATGTTCTGGTTAAAAAAGGCACTAATGATTTATGCTATACAACGTTTGACATGTTTGAACGAACGTAAATATATTTTTTCCCCTCGTTCTTGACGAGAAGTCCGGCTGGCTTAGATCATGTGCTAACAACACGGAGCTTTTTGGATATAAATGATGAGCTTTTTTGAACAAAACTACATTCATTATGGACCTGGGATTCCTGGAAGTGACATCTGATGAAGAGAATCAAAGGTAATGGATTATTTACATAGTATTTTCGATTTTAGATCTCTCCAACATGGCCGTTTGTCTGTATAGCAAAGCATATTTTTCTGGGCGCAGTGCTCAGATTATTGCAAAGTGTGATTTCCCAGTAAGGTTATTTTTAAATCTGGCAAGTTGATTGCGTTCAAGAGATGTAAATCTATAATTCTTTAAATGACAATATAATATTTTACCAATGTTTTCTAATTTTAATTATTTAATTAGTGGTGCTGACTTGACTGCCGGTTATTGGAGGGAAACGATTTCCTCAACATCAATGCCATAGTAAAACGCTGTTTTTGGATATAAATATGAACTTGATAGAACTAAAAATGCATGCATTGTCTAACATAATGTCCTAGGAGTGTCATCTGATGGAGATTGTAAAAGGTTAGTGCATCATTTTAGCTGGTTTTATGGTTTTGGTGACGCCTGTCTTTGAATTGACAAAACATTACACACAGCTATTGTCAATGTAGTCTCCTAACATAATCTAACTTTATGCTTTCGCCGTAAAACCTTTTTGAAATCGGACAACGTGGTTAGATTAACTTCTTGGGGCTATGTGGGACGCTAGCGTGCCACCCGTGGTGCACCCTATCAACAGCATGTGCATTTCAAGAGCGGCAAATTTCAAACCAAATAAATGTCAAAATTCAAATTTTTCAAACATACAACTATCTTACACCCTTTGAAAGATAAACATCTCCTTAATCTAACCACGTTGTCCGATTTCAAAAAGGTTTTACGGCGAAAGCCCCAACAGGTTAAGGAGATGTTTATCTTTCAAAGGGTGTAAGATAGTTGTATGTTTGAAAAATTTGAATTTTGACATTTATTTGGTTTCAAATTTGTCGCTCTTGAAATGCACCTGCTGTTGATAGGGTGCACCACGGGTGGCATGCTAGCGTCCCACATAGCCCCAAGAAGTTAACATAGTCAAACTTTATGCTTTTGCCGTAAAGCCTTTTTGAAATTGGACAATGTGGTGGGATTAAGGAGAAGTGTATCTTTAAAATGGTGTAAAATAGTTGTATGTTTGAGAAATTTGAATTATGAGATTTTGTTGTTTTGAATTTGCCGCCCTGATATTTCACTGGCTGTTGATAGTGTGTACCGCGGGTGGGACCAATGAGCTGAGGTAAACGACAGATAGCCAATGAGCTGAGGTAAACGACAGGAAGATGATCCTATGTCTAAAACTCACGCGTAAAAACAACCATTCACAATTTCAACCAGAGCGGACACGTTTATTATGCGCAGCAGTTTTGTTTATGAGTATTGTCTCTACCTGAATTATGGCACCCAAATCAGGAAAATCGAAGGCTAAGTTGAATTATAGAGATGTTAGTGAGATTCTAGAAGAAATTGATAGGGATAGTGAGTTACTTGTATTTGATTCAGATTGTGACCATTCTTTTGATTCTAAGACGGAGGACATGTTCATTCACGGAGAAGACGCTGTTTTGGACTGGTAAGCACCGTTGTTTGAAATTAATAATATGAAATATTATTCATTCGAGTTGTATATGTTTTTATTAGATACAATGTAAAAAAGTATTTTATCTAAACATGGAATGGAACAGCATCTGACCATAGTGAAATGGTGCCCTACCCCTATATAGAATCTGTGTCTGTGTGTCTGTAATTGTTAGATACTTTTTATTTACCTAAACATGGAATGGAACTGCATCTGACCATAGTGAATGGTTCTGTGTGTGTC
This sequence comes from Salmo salar, assembly GCF_965601325.2. Lineage (NCBI taxonomy): Eukaryota > Metazoa > Chordata > Actinopteri > Salmoniformes > Salmonidae > Salmo > Salmo salar. The sequence continues at coordinate 69,455,251 of NC_138291.1, forward strand.
ATTATTTCACAGTGATAGCGACTCCGACTGGGAGCCCCCAGTGCCAAGGTGCCCATCCCCCACTGAAGCTGGTTCTTCCAGGAGGACCCCTGCTGTCTCTGGCACCACACCTACCCCCGCCCGGCCATCTGGAGGTGTGAAGTCCGGGAGAAAGAAGCGGAGGAAGAGAGATGTGGAACCTGCTGGCAGAGAGGAGGAGGGGCGATGGCACTCTATGCTGGAGGAGAATGTGGCCCCAAAAAGGCTACCAGGACTTCAGCTGGACATGACCTCAAAGTACAGCCCCATGCAACTTTTCCAGCTTTTTTTCACCACCGCAGTTGTTGATTCCCTGATCTTGAACACAAATCGGTATGGTGCAAAGAAGCAGGACGGCAAGAAAGAGCCATGGAAGCCCATTTCCATGGCAGATATTTTCAGCTACCTTTCTATGGTAATTTACATGGGTATTGTAAAGCTGAAGATCCTCAAAGACTACTGGAAAACTGCACCCCTCTATAACCTGCCTTTCCCCACCATGGTAATGTCATGCAAAAGGTTTCTGACCATCTCACGGGCACTTCACATCAGTGACCCTAAAGTTGATGAGGAGAACGAGAAGAAGCGAGGCACAGCAGGGTTTGATAGGCTCTGCAAAATAAAACCTCTCTACCACAGTGTGGTTGAGGCCTGCAAGACCTATTTTCAGCCTGCCCAGAACCTGTCCATCGATGAGAGGATGGTAGCCTCAAAGGCCAGAATTGGACTAAAGCAATACATGCGTAACAAGCCGACAAAATGGGGTTACAAACTGTTTGTTTTAACCGATTCTGCGTGCGCATACACGTGCAATTCTTTTGTCTATAAGGGGAAGAGCAGTTGTGCGACCGGTAAGGGGCTTAGCTATGACTCTGTCATGGAGTTGTTCGATTTTCTGCTCCTGGTGAAGGGCTACAAATTGTATGTGGACAAATTTTACACAAGCCCTTCCCTATTTGCAGACCTTAGGAAGCTGGAGGTGTGGGCCTGTGGCACCATCCGGTCCAATCGAGTGGGATTCCCCAAGACAAAGGTCAATGACATGCCTAAGCGGGCTGATCGGGGTACCATGAGATGGATTCGCCAGGATGGACTACTATTTGTGAACTGGATGGACACCAGAGAGGTGGTCATGTGCTCCAGTATCCACAAGTCTTTCAGTGGTGATCACGTCGTCCGGCGTGTGAAGGGCGCTACTGGGGCATGAACCACCAATAATTTCCCCATTCCTGCAGCAATAAAGGACTACAATAAGAGCATGGGGGGGGGGGGTGTAGACCTATCAGATGCACTACAATGTTCTCCATAAGACCATGAAATGGTATAAGACATTGTTTTATCATTTCATAGACATTGCTGTAGTGAATGCATTCATCCTCCACAAGGAAATGGCCAAGAGCTGTGGACAGCCCCCCATCTCACAGCTGGCTTTCAGAGAGCTGATCATCAGCGAGCTTGCTAGCTACAGGAAGTCCGCTGTAGCAGCTTCTGTCCCCTCTACCTTCTGCTCCTTCAACGAGTGGTGTTCGCATGCCAAAGTTCATCATTGAAGGCAGGGATGTGCCTCAGGGCAAGAAGGGCTCAGTAGGGAGGCTTCGTTGTGCTCTTTGCCACAAAAAGTCCCCTGTGACCTGTGCAACTTGCTCGGTGACACTCTGTTTCACACCGGAAAGAGACTGCTATGGGCTTTGGCATCAGCAGCAGGATATTGTGTAGAGGACTGAGGGTCTGCACAACATTGTATATTGACACTGTAAATAGTTCCCATGTTATTTGAAGTGTTCAAAAAAAAAAAAAAAAATATATATATATATATATTTTTTGGGGTGTGTTACAATTGATTTTTTGTATATAGTTATTTGCATCAATGCATCACTGTACCAATTCAGCCACTTGGGACACCTGGGTGACCTCATGTTCAAAGTTATGTTCCTCGCTTATTCCTGAAGGTATCCGTCTAAAACTTTGGGAAAATATTGTTGCCCACTTATGTTACAATTTTAAATTATCTCCAGCATCATATCTCAATGTTTGTCTGAGTGTTTGTTCATTTCAAAGATGCTACAACTATAAAAGAACAGAAAACATATGTTTATTTCCTTGTCTTTTCTTCTACCAAATGTATTGTGTTATATTCTCCTACATTAATTTCACATTTCCACAAACTTCAGAGTGTTTCCTTTCAAATTGTCATAATTGTTGAAGCCGTGTTGAATGGACCAAACTGCAGGCGGAATGTGCATACTCATCTTTTAATGTAAAGAATAATAAATTAAAGCAAAGTACACACAGGAAAACAATAAACACGGAACTCACGACAGGCTAACAGGCTTACTACAAACCAAAAAAGACTAGCAGTGTTAGCACAACCACCCACAAACCCAAGTGACAAACATACTCTTAAATATATGACTCCCCAGCAGTTCCTGATCAGGAGTCACAAGACCAACACAGAAACAGACAACACATACAGACTTCTTCTGCCACGTCCTGACCAAAATACTACACCACTACTCCCTCTGCTGGTCAGGACGTGACAGTACCCCCCTAAAGGTGCAGACCCCGGAATGCACCTTAAAAGAAAACACAAAAATCCACAATACCACAACAAAAAATAATACCCCCTAAACAAAAAAGGGAGGGAAGGGAGGGTGGCTGCCGTCAACATGCTACACCCTCCCTCCCCAATCCACCTATCCTGGAGGTGGCTCTGGTTCCGGCCTCCTGCCCTCCAGGTTGTAGGCAGACTCATTGGGGTCCGGGTCGTAGACAGACTCAATTTGTTGTGGCTCGTGGGCAGGTTCCCTCATTTCCACGCTGTAGGCAGACTCATTTACAACACAGTTAGTCACATTCAGTTCTGAGTCGAAGGTAGACTCCTTCGGTTCCAGGTCGCAGACAGACTCACCCGGTTCCAGGTCATAGGCAGACTCACCCGGTTCCGGGTCACAGGCAGACTCCCTCGATTCCGGACTAGACACTGTTGCCAGATACTCTGGACTGCACACTGTTGCCGGATACTCTGGACTGCACACTGGTGCCGGATACTCTGGACTGCACACTGGTGCCGGATACTCTGGACTGCACACTGGTGCCGAGCTCGAGGCTGGGCCGACGCACTGGAAGCCTGGTGCGTGGGGCTGATAGAGGTGGTACCAGGCTGAAGACACGCACCCTAGTGCTAGTGCGAGGAGCGGGAACAGGCTGAATAGGACTAGGCCGGCTCATGGGAAGCTTGGTCCGGGTTGCTGGTACTGGTCGTGCCATACTGGAGGTACTCACCTCCGGGATAGCACGAGAGGCAGGAACCGGAAAGACTGGGCCATGGAGGCACACAGGTGGCCTTGACCGCGTCGCCTGCACAACCCGTCCTGGCTGGATGGAACTAGCAGCCCTGTACGAGCGGGGTGCTGGTACATGGCGAACTGGGCTGTGCAGGGGCCTGATGGTTGCCGTGCGTAGAGCGGGAGTAGGGTAGCCTGGTCCTAGGAGGCGTACCGGCGACCAGATGCGCAGGCATTCTCCTACCAGGCTGGATGCTCACTCTAGCACGGCATCTGCGAGGGGCTGGAATGGCGCGCACCGGACTGTGCGTGCGTATGGGCGAGAGAGTGCGCACCTCAGCGAAACACGGCGCCCTCCACTCCATACGCTCCTCCACATAATCACGGATGGCTGGCTTATGGCTCTTCCTTGGCCTGGCCAAACTACCCGTGTGCCCCCCCAAAAATTTTTATTGTGGGTGCCTCTCCGGCTTCCTCGCCAGTCTTGTACCCCGGTAGCGTTCCCGGTCCTCACCAGCCTTTCGCTGTTCCTCCCTCTCTCTTTCCACCTGTCACCATGGAAGGCGATCCTTTCCAGCCTGGATCTCCTCCCAAGTGTAGGAGCCTTTTCCCTCCAAGATCTCCTCCCAGATCCATTTCTCACCATAGTCCATGTACTCAGCGTTCCTCTCCTTTTTCCGCTGCTTGGTCTTGTTTAGGTGGGTGGTTCTATCACAAATGTTGAAGCCGTGTTGAATGGACCAAACTGCAGGCGGAATGTGGTTACTCATCTTTTAACCTCTTAGGGCATTGGGGCAGTATTTACACCGCCGGATAAAAAACGTACCCGATTTAATCTGGTTACTACTCCTACCCAGTAACTAGAATATGCATATACTTATTAGATATGGATAGAAAACACCCTAACATTTCTAAAACTGTTTGAATGGTGTCTGTGAGTATAACAGAACTCATATGGCAGGCAAAAACCTGAGAGATTCCTTTACAGGAAGTGGCCTGTCTGACCATTTATTGGCTTTCTTTGACATCTCTTTCCAAAAACAAAGGATCTCTGCGGTAACGTGACACTTCCCACGGCTCCCATAGGCTCTCAGAGCCCGGGAAAAAGCTGAATGTCGTCATTCCAGCCCCAGGCTGAAACACATTATCGCCTTTGTCAAGTGGCCGATCAGGGGACAGTGGGCTTAGGCGCATGCACTGGTCGCCCCCGTCTTTCTTTTTTTTCCTCTATTTACCGAAACGCAGATTCCCGGTTGGAATATTATCGCTTTTTTACGAGATAAATTGCATCAAAATTGATTTTAAACAGCGGTTGACATGCTTCGAAGTACGGTAATGGAATATTTAGAATTTTTTTGTCACAAAATGCGCCATGCTCGTAACCCTGATTTACCATTTCGGATAGTGTCTAGAACGCACGAACAAAACGCCGCTGTTTGGATATAACGATGGATTATTTGGGACCAAACCAACATTTGTTATTGAAGTAGAAGTCCTGGGAGTGCATTCTGACGAAGAACAGCAAAGGTAATAACATTTTTGTTATAGTAAATCTGATTTTGGTGAAGGCTAAACTTGCTGGGTGTCTAAATAGCTAGCCCGTGATGGCTGGGCTATGTACTTAGAATATTGCAAAATGTGCTTTCACCAAAAAGCTATTTTAAAATCGGACATATCGAGTGCATAGAGGAGTTCTGTATCTATAATTCTTAAAATAATTGTTATGCTTTTTGTGAACGTTTATCGTGAGTAATTTAGTAAATTGTTAGTAAATTCCCCAGAAGTTTGCGGGGGGTATGCTAGTTCTGAACGTCACATGCTAATGTAAAAAGCTGTTTTTTGATATAAATATGAACTTGATTGAACAAAACATGAATGTATTGTATAACATAATGTCCTAGGGTTGTCATCTGATGAAGATCATCAAAGGTTAGTGCTGCATTTAGCTGTGGTTTGGGTTTATGTGACATTATATGCTAGCTTGAAAAATGGGTCTCTGATTATTTCTGGCTGGGTACTCTGCTGACATAATCTAATGTTTTGCTTTCATTGTAAAGCCTTTTTGAAATCGGACAGTGTGGTTAGATAAAGGAGAGTCTTGTCTTTAAAATGGTGTAAAATAGTTATATGTTTGAGAAATTGAAGTAATAGCATTTTTAAGGTATTTGAATATCGCGCCACGGGATTAGACTGGCTGTTGCGTAGGTGGGACGATTTGGTGCCACCTACCCTAGAGAGGTTAATGTAAAGAATAATAAATTAAAGCAAAGTATACACAGGAAAACAATAAACACGGAACTCACGACAGGCTAACAGGCTTACTACAAACAAAAAAAGATTAGCAGTGTTAGCACAACCACCCACAAACCCAAGTGACAAACTCCTAAATATATGACTCCCAATCAGGAACAACGATCCCCAGCTGTTCCTGATCAGGAGTCACAAGACCAACACAGAAACAGACAACTAGACAACACATACAGACTTCTTCTGCCGCGTCCTGACCAAAATACTACACCACTACTCCCTCTGCTGGTCAGGACGTGACACAAATGATACCAAGAATATGCATATCCTTGCTACAGGCAGTTAGATTTGGGTATGCCTTCAGGCGGAAATTAAGAAAAGGGGGGGGCTAGCCATAACAGGTTAACGATTACCTTTCAGCCTATCATTACCTATCTATAACACTGGTACTCATCAGGAGTTAAGGTGAACCGAGGTGGGTTGGCCGAGTACTTCAATCTGGCCAACCCAATCCCTGTAAAGTTATTTGCTCTTCAAAATGCGCTGTAGCGCCCCCTATCCTAGGCGACCGTCAAGAGGTTAATGTTTACCTTAAACCCTACATCTTGATCTTCTTTGACTCCTTATTCTATAAGTCACTCATCAGTGTATTATATAGTTTATCTTTTACTTCTTATCAATGACAACAGTGTCGGATGATTAGTATCGGAAAGTGGTGGATCTGGATGTATATGAAAGATTACCAAGACTATGATGCAGCTCAGAGTCCCTACTCTTCCGAAAAACCGCCAACCCTCTCCTGCCCTTAGTCGGTCTGCTAGGTACCACCCCATACTCACACCTCTAGGAGCACACACAGTGATGAACAGTCGGGATAGGGAATCTTCGTTGAGGAGGTAACCCCCGGACCCTGTTGGTACCCGGTTCCTCTCCTAACTCTGTGTGTGATCAGCAGTGCTCATATGTGTACATACCTTCTTGCAGTGGATAACGTGGACCCAAGTGACTCTCTCAGCTTTTCTAATGGCAAAGGCAGTGGTTTAACCTCTTGGGGCTAGGTGGGACGCTAGCGTGCCACCCGTGGTGCACTCCATCAACAGCAGGTGCATTTCAAGAGCGGCAAATTTGAATCCAAATAAATGTCAAAATTCAAATTTTTCAAAAATACAACTATGTTACACCATTTGAAAGATAAACATCTCCTTAATCTAACCACGTTTTACGATTTCAAAAAGGTTTTACGGCGAAAGCATAAATTTAGAGTATGTTAGGACAGTACATTTACAAGAGTTGTGTGTAATGTTTTGTCAAGTCAAAGACAGGGTCACCAAAACCATAAAACCAGCTAAAATGATGCACTAACCTTTTACAATCTCCATCAGATGACACTCCTAGGACATTATGTTAGACAATGCATGCATTTTTAGTTCTATCAAGTTCATATTTATATCCAAAAACAGCGTTTTACTATGGCATTGATGTTGAGGAAATCGTTTCCCTCCAATAACCGGCAGTCAAGTCAGCGTAACAAATTAAATAATTAAAATTAGAAAACATTGGTAAAATATTATATTGTCATTTAAAGAATTATAGATTTACATCTCTTGAACGCAATCAACTTGCCAGATTTAAAAAGAACCTTACTGGGAAATCACACTTTGCAATAATCTGAGCACTGCGCCCAGAAAAATACGCGTTGCGATACAGACTAGACGTCATGTTGGGGAGATCTAAAATCGAAAATACTATGTAAATAATCCATTACCTTTGATTCTCTTCATCAGATGTCACTTCCAGGTATCACAGGTCCATAACGAATGTAGTTTTGTTCAAAAAAGCTCATCATTTATGTCCAAAAATCTCCGTCTCGTTAGCACATGATGTAAGCCAGCCGGACTTCTCGTCATGAACGAGGGGAAAAAATATATTTCCGTTCGTTCAAACATGTCAAACGTTGTATAGCATAAATCATTAGGGCCTTTTTTAACCAGAACATGAATAATATTCAAGGTGGACGAATGCATACTCTTTTATAACGTATTGGAACGAGGGTACCCAACATGAACTCGCGCGCAAGGTGTCTAATGGGCCATCATCGTTCCATGGCTCTTGTTCGGTCAGATCTCCCTCCAGAAGACTCAAAACACTTTGTAAAGGCTGGTGACATCTAGTGGAAGCAATAGGAAGTGCCAAAATATTCCTAAACCCCTGTGTTTTTCAATGGGATAGGTTTAAAGTCAATACAACACATCAGGTATCCACTTCCTGTCAGAAAATGTCTCAGGGTTTTGCCTGCCAAATGAGTTCTGTTATACTCACAGACACCATTCAAACAGTTGGAAACTTTAGAGTGTTTTCTATCCATATATAATAAGTATATGCATATTCTAGTTACTGGGTAGGATTAGTAACCAGATTAAATCGGGTACATTTTTTTTATCCAGACGTGCAAATGCTGCCCCCTAGACCCAACAGGTTAACAGAACCTGCTATGGGCCTTCCCAACGGGGCTGCTTCCAGTCTTTTCTCCTCAGGGACTGGATCCACACCCAGTCTCCTGGTTGGATTGAGTGAATCACCTTCTCCTGTAATTCACCTGTTGGACACAAAATCTTGGACATACGGGTTTGCTTAACTCTTACATCTAGACGTTCCGCTAGTGGAACGCCTCACCAATATCCAATGGTATAGCATGGCGCGAATTACAAATACCTCAAAAATGCAAAAACTTCAATTTTTCAAACATATGACTATTTTACACCATTTTAAAAGACAAGACTCTCCTTTATCTAATCACATTGTCCGATTTCAAAAAGGCTTTACAACGAAAGCAAAACATTAGATTATGTCAGGAGAGTACCCAGCCAGAAATAATTACACAGCCATATTTCAAGCTAGCATATACCAAAACCACAGCTAAATGCAGCACTAACCTTTGATGATCTTCATCAGTTGACACTCCTAGGACATTATGTTATACAATACATGCATGTTTTGTTCAATCAAGTTCATATTTATATCAAAAACCAGCTTTTTACATTAGCATGTTTTGTTCAGAACTAGCATACCCACCGAAAACTTCCGGTGAATTTACTAAATTACTCACGATAAACGTTCACAAAAACATAACAATTATTTTAAGAATTATAGATACAGAACTCCTTTATGCAATCGCGGTGTCCGATTTTAAACTCACAGACACCATTCAAACAGTTTTAGAAACTTTAGGGTGTTTTCTATCCAAAGCCAATAATTATATGCATATTCTAGTTTCTGGGCAGTAGTAATAACCAGATTAAATCGGGTACGTTTTTTATCCGGCCGTGCAAATACTGCCCCCTACCCCCAACAGGTTAAAATATCAAAACAAACTCTGAACCAATTATATTAATTTGGTTACAGGTCGAAAAGCATTAAACATTTATGGCAATTCAGCTAGCTAGCTTGCACTTGCTAGATAATTTGTCCTATTTAGCTAGCTTGCTGTTGCTAGCTAATTTGTCTTGGGATATAAACATTGAGTTGTTATTTTACCTGAAATGCACAAGGTCCTCTACTCCGCCAATTAACCTCTATGGGCTAGGCGGGACGAATTCGTCCCACCTACGTAACAGCCACTTGAAGCCTGTGGCGCGATTTTCAAAACCTTAAAAATCCTATTACTTCAATTTCTCAAACATATGACTATTTTACAGCTATTTAAAGACAAGACTCTCGTTAATCTAACCACACTGTCCGATTTCAATAAGGCTTTACAACGAAAGCAAAACATTAGATTATGTCAGCAGAGTACCAAGCCAGAAATAATCAGACACCCATTTTTCAAGCTAGCATATAATGTCACCAAAACCCAGAAGACAGCTAAATGCAGCACTCACCTTTGATGATCTTCATCAGATGACAACCCTAGGACATTATGTTATACAATACATGCATGTTTTGTTCAATCAAGTTCATATTTATATCAAAAACCAGCTTTTTACATTAGCATGTGACGTTGAGAACTAGCATACCCCCCGCAAACTTCCGGGGAATTCGCTAACATTTTACTAAATTACTCACGATAAACGTTCACAAAAAGCATAACAATTATTTTAAGAATTATAGATACAGACCTCCTCTATGCACTCGATATGTCCGATTTTAAAATAGCTTTTTTTTTAAAGCACATTTTGCAATATTCTAAGTACATAGCCCAGGCATCACGGGCTAGCTATTTAGACACCCGGCAAGTTTAGCACTCACCATAATCATATTTACTATTATAAAAGTTTGATTACCTTTTGTTGTCTTCGTCAGAATGCACTCCCAGGACTGCTACTTCAATAACAAATGTTGGTTTGGTCCAAAATAATCCATCGTTATATCCGAATAGCGGCGTTTTGTTCGTGCGTTCCAGACACTATCCGAAATGGTAAAGAAGGGTCGCGCGCATGGCGCAATTCGTGACAAAAAAATTCTAAATATTCCATTACCGTACTTCGAAGCATGTCAACTGCTGTTTAAAATCAATTTTTACGCCATTTTTCTCGTAGAAAAGCGATAATATTCCGACAGGGAATCTCCTTTTCGGCAAACAGAGGAAAAAAATCACAAAGGCGGGGGCGGTCGGGTCACGCGCCTAAGCCCAGAGTCCCTTGATTGGCCACTTGAGAAAGGCGATAATGTGTGTCAGCCTGGGGCTGGGATGACGACATTCTGTTTTTTCCCGGGCTCTGAGCGCCTATGGACGACGTAGGAAGTGTCACGTTAGAGCAGAGATCCTTAGTAAAAGATAGAGATGGAAAAGAAGTTCAAGAAATGGTCAGACAGGCCACTTCCTGTAAAGGAATCTCTCAGGTTTTGACCTGCCATTTGAGTTCTGTTATACTCACAGACACCATTCAAACAGTTTTAGAAACTTTAGGGTGTTTTCTATCCATATGTAATAAGTATATGCATATTCTAGTTACTGGGTAGGAGTGGTAACCAGATTAAATCGGGTATGTTTTTTATCCAGCCGTGTCAATACTGCCCCCTAGCCCTAACAAGTTAACCTCTCTGGGCTAGGCGGGACGAATTCGTCCCATCTACGTAACAGCCAGTTGAAGCCTGTGGCGCGATTTTCAAAACCTTTGAAATGCTATTACTTCAATTTCTCAAACATATGACTATTTTACAGCTATTTAAAGACAAGACTCTCGTTAACCTGTTATGGCTAGGGGGCAGTATTTTCACGGCTGGATAAAAAACGTACCCGATTTAATCTGGTTACCACTCCTACCCAGTAACTAGAATATGCATATATTTATTACATATGGATAGAAAACACCCTAAAGTTTCTAAAACTGTTTGAATGGTGTCTGTGAGTATAACAGAACTCATTTGGAAGGCAAAAACCTGACAAGGTTTCAGGCAGGAAGTGGCCTGTCTGACAAGGTGTCGTTCTTCTTGTCTCTGTTTATTGAAGAGTGAGGATCTTAGCTGTCCCGTGACACTTCCTACGGCTGCCATAGGGTCTCAGAAGGTGGTAAAAAGCTGAATCGTGGCTTTGCAGGCTCTGGCTGAAAAAAAGTAGCGCATTTGGGTAGTGGCTGGTTACAGTACTGTGAGACTCAGGCTCGTGCCCGCGTCGACCGAAAGCTTTGTTTACTTTCCTCTGTTTAGCTAAAAGGAGATTCCCGGTCGGAATATTATCGCTTTTTTTACGAGAAAAATGGCATAAAAATGGATTTTAAACAGCGGTTGACATGCTTCGAAGTACGGTAATGGAATATTTAGATTTTTTTTGTCACGAATTGTGCCATGCGCACGACCCTGATTTACCATTTCAGATAGTGTCTGGGACGCACGAACAAAACGCCGCTATTCGGATATAACGATGGATTATTTTGGACCAAACCAACATTTGTTATTGAAGTAGCAGTCCTGGGAGTGCATTCTGATGAAGACAACAAAAGGTAATCAAACTTTTATAATAGTAAACCTGATATTGGTGAGTGCTAAACTTGCCGGGTGTCTAAATAGCTAGCCCGTGATGCCTGGGCTATGTACTTAGAATATTGCAAAATGTGCTTTCACCAAAAAGCTATTTTAAAATCGGACATATCGAGGGCATAGAGGAGGTCTGTATCTATAATTCTTAAAATAATTGTTATGCTTTTTGTGAACGTTTATCGTGAGTAATTTAGTAAAATGTTAGCGAATTCCCCGGAAGTTTGCGGGGGGTATGCTAGTTCTGAACGTCACATGCTAATGTAAAAAGCTGGTTTTTGATATAAATATGAACTTGATTGAACAAAACATGCATGTATTGTATAACATAATGTCCTAGGGTTGTCATCTGATGAAGATCATCAAAGGTTAGTGCTGCATTTAGCTGTCTTCTGGGTTTTTGTGACATTATATGCTAGCTTGAAAAATGGGTGTCTGATTATTTCTGGCTTGGTACTCTGCTGACATAATCTAATGTTTTGCTTTCGTTGTAGAGCCTTTTTTAAATCGGACAGTGTGGTTAGATAAAGGAGAGTCTTATCTTTAAAATGCTGTGAAATAGTCATATGTTTGAAAAATTGAAGTTTTTGTATTTTTGAGGAATTTGTAATTCGCGCCACGCCTATCATTGGATATTGGAGCAGGTGTTCCGCTAGCTGAACGTCTAGATGTAAGAGGTTAATCTAACCACACTGTCCGATTTCAAAAAGGCTTTACAACGAAAGCAAAACATTAGATTATGTCAGCAGAGTACCAAGCCAGAAATAATCAGTGTCTAGTTTGAGAAACAGATGCCTCACAAGTCCTCAAATGGCAGCTTCATTAAATAGTACCCACAAAACACCATCCTTAATGGAAGAGTTGCAAAGAAAAAGCCATACCTCAGACAGGCCAATAAAAAGAAAGGATTAAGATGGGCAAAAGAACACAGACACTGGACAGAGATATGGCTTTTTCTTTGCAACTCTGCCTAGAAGGCCAGCATCCCGAAGTTGTCTCTTCACTGTTGATGTTGAAACTGGTGTTTTGCAGGTACTATTTAATGAACCTCTTCAGCGTCTCATCCCGTCAGCGGGATCAAAATCCAGCGAAAAATCATATCGCCATTAGCATAACAAAATTTAATAATTTGAAAAAAAAAATGAAAAATTTGTTCAATAAAGTTCATATTTATATATGAAAACAGCATTTTACATCGACGTCTGACGTTGACTAACTATTTTCCCGTCAAAAGCATCCGATGAAACAGTGCTACAATTTACTGAATTACTATTCGAAAACATGTTTAAAATGTAATATTGTCATTCTAAGATTTATAGATGAATATCTCTTGAAAGCACCTGTCATACCAGATTTGAAAATAACTTTACTGGGTAATCACACTTAGCGATAAAAGGGGATGCGATACTCAGAAAATGAGCTAGTAAATACAGCTCGGCGCCATCTTGGAACAATCGCATATCACATCTAATGTTGTATAATATTGTCAATAATCCCTTACCTTTAGTTGTCTTCATCAGAAAGCACTTCCAGGAATCCCAGGTCCACAACAGATGTATTTTCGGTCGAAAAAGTCCATCCTTTATGTTCCATTAGCTTGCTGTTGTTAGCGCGTCTGAAGGCAGTATTCCAAAGCTCTGCCGGCCGCGGGACAGCCGTGTCGGAAAAAAGCAATTTTTTCCCATTTAGGTTCGTTCAAACATGTCAAACGTTGTATAACATAAATCTTCAGGGCCTGTTTCAACAAGAGAGCCAATAAGATTCGAGGGGGACGATTTCAATGTGTTTCAAAACGTTTCCAAAGGTGGGGGTAGACAGGGCTGCCGGCGTCATAATGGTGATGGCCCTCCCGCTGTGACCAATTTCCAACGCGTCTCATTCACTGAGTTTCGACAGTAGAAGGCTCAAAACACTTTGTAAAGACTGGCGACATCTTGTGTAAGCAATAGGAAGTGCTCAATAAACGATATCTCACGGTGTGATTAATAGGCAACGTGATGAAGTTGAGTTCGCAATTCAGAATTCCACTTCCTGTTTCCATCTGTCTCGGGGTTTTGACTGCCATATGAGTTCTGTTATACTCACAGACACCATTCAAACAGTTTTAGAAACGTTAGGGTGTTTTCTATCCACAGGTATTAATTATATGCATATCCTAGCTTCTGAGTCTGATGAGTAGGCCGTTGAAAATGGGCACGATTTTTTTCCAAAATGCGCTGTGGCGCCCCCTATCCTAGGGTAACGTCAAGAGGTTAATGAAGGCATTTAATTTTGTATTTTTTTTCTCCAAAATATTAACCATGTGTGGTCGCTTGTTTTGTGCTGTTCTGTAGTTTTGACCCAATGATTCATCTGACAAACAAAGAACAGGCCCAGGCATGGATAAAAGCTGGTAAGACATTCAATGACATAATCAAGAGATATGCTGTTTTTAGGACCACATCGTGTCTATTATCCTGCCAATAGCCCTTGTGAAAAACAAGTGTTTGAAAACATGTTATGTAATATCTAAGGGGCTTTTATATAATTATAATGTAGGATTAATAATAATAATTGTTGGATAACAGATCGGCTCTCGGAACTCATTAATAGGTGGCTTCTATCTTCAATATGATCATTAATTCAGGTTAAACCCATAGGTTTTAGGCCTGCAGTAGGTTATAATAAACATAACATTGCGTGTCAATTCATAAACCATGTGCCATGTAATCGGTACATCGAAAATCTCTTCCCAACTATTTTGCAATCTATATGGCTCAGCTGTCAATTTTGTTTGTCCTTAAATGAAACTGGTATATATTTTTTTTTATCACAATTTATCACAAGTTCCTTACATTTTCCCCCTTCCACTTGATAAAGGTTCCAATTGATAACGTTTTTTAATCAATTAGTATATTTGAGTTTTACAAAATATTTGTTGTAATATTTGTTCTGTCTTTTCTGGTGGATTAAACTGAAATTACAACAAGCTTTCTGTGGCTTGTTAAAATGATATTTGGTGATTATTTCATTTTCAAATAACGAAAAGTGAGCGTTTGTAATCTGAATAAAGGTGAAAAGGCCATTCTTGAACATGGGGTGAGACATTCTTACTAATTTGTAAATAAAGTCAGTTTGTTATTTAGAATTATTTATGTATGTTTTTTGAAAATCGTCAGTCCACATCTCAAATGTAATTCCCCCATTCTATTTACCCAAGTTCTCTCTTAACTCCAGGACCACTGACAGTGTTTTGTTGTTGTTGCCTGATGCAGGACTCTAGTGCCAGAGAAGAGAGACTCTCAGACTGAAAATGCCTCCATTCATTTACGGAAAGGGAGTCAAATTGTGCCACAATTTAAATGACCGATAGATCAGCATTTTAACTCCCCCATGTGATAGTGTGGTGCAATGCCACCATCTACCACTAACGGTCGCAGCATAAGCTCATAACTTTTAAAGGAAGAACCACTGTACGTGTGTGTGTATGTAAATGTATCTACTGTATGTCTCTCTGGGTCAATCTGCATTTTCCTTGCTTTAAGCGCATCAACACAACACAATAACCACAAAGGTTTTCAATTTCAACACGGACCACCGTATGGTCAATCTGAATGTGCATGCAGATGTTGAGTCTTGACAGGGTTTGGAACATGTGTAACAAGTTTGGTTACAATACAAATATCTGTATCTGATTTATATGCATTTATATGCCAGACCATGCCCACTTGAATGTCTATTGGTCAGTTGTTTGACATACTAGTCTGGAAATTATTGAGTTGAAAGGCCTTGGTCCGTAGATGCCATATCAAGTTTCAGGACTCTAGGTCAGGGCTGGGCAACTGGCGGACCGCGGGCCAAAAAAGCCTCGGATCAATTTTCCTCTGAAAATAAAGAATTTCTGTGAGCTATTGTCAGGCTATGTCATAATAGTATTCTAGGTCAGGCCACTGTCTGTCTCTCACACCAGTCTCTTATCTTATTCCTTTGGACGTCCCTACCCCATTGAAGTTGACATTTAAAATGGTTAAAGTTAGGTAAGGGATTTGGTTATGTGTAAGGTAAGGTTTAAGGTTAGGGTAGGGATGTCCCAAGGTTCCCAGTTAGCACTGACCATAAACATATAGGAGCTATGAATGCAAGGACTGGCTATCCATGAACTAAAAATTATAGTTTTCAAAATCAAATCACATCTGCCAAATACAACAGGGGTAGTGTCACGGTCGTCAAAAGGAGTTGACCAAAGCGCAGCGTGGTAAGTGTTCATCGTTATTGTATTACCTCAGAACACTACAAACAAAAAGGAATAAACAATGAATACGACCGTAACGTCTTGTAGGCTAAACAAGTAGAACAAAATTAAGATCCCACAACTACAGGTGGGGAAAGGCTGCCTTAGTATGATTCCTAATCAGAGACAACGATAGACAGCTGCCTCTGATTAGGAACCATACTCGGCTCAAAACAAAGAAATAGACATCATAGAATGCCCAACCCACACCCTGACCTAACCACATAGAGAAACAAACCCTCTCTCTCAGGTCAGGGCTTGACAGTACGCCCCCCCCCCCCAAAGGTGCGAGGGTCCGGGTGGGCATCTATACTTTGCGGCGGCTCTGGTTTGGAGCGTTGCCCCCACACCGCCCGCTGATCCCCCCGCTTCTGTGTCGCCGGAGGAAGCAGACCGTGGATCATCGCCAGAGGCTCTGAACTGCCGACCGCCGCTGAAGACTCTGGGCTGCAGGCCGCCACTGAGGACTCGGGGCTGCAGACCACCGCTGAGGACTCGGGGCTGCAGACCACCGCTGAGGACTCGGGGCTGCAGACCACCGCTGACGACTCGGGGCTGCAGACCACCGCTGACGACTCGGGGCTGCAGACCGCCGCTGAGGACTCGGGGCTACAGACCGCCGCTGAGGACTCGGGGCTACAGACCGCCGCTGAGGACTCGGGGCTACAGACAGACGCTGAGGACTCGGGGCTACAGACAGACGCTGAAGACTCGAGGCTGCAGACCGTCGCTGAATACTCGGGGCTGCAGACCGTCGCTGAAGACTCGGGGCTGCAGACTCGGGGCTACAGACCGTCGCTGGAGGCTCCGGACTGAGGAGCATCGCTGGAGGCTCCGGACTGGGGAGTGTCGCAGGAGGCTCCGGGACTGGGGAGCGTCGCTGGAGGCTCCGGACTGAGGAGCGTCGCTGGAGGCTCCGGACTGAGGAGCGTCGCTGGAGGCTCCGGACTGGAGAGAGTCTCTGTAGGTTCCGGACTGGGGACCGTCGCTGCAGGCTCTGTGCCATGGATCGTCACTACAGGTTCCGTGCCATGGATCATCACTGGAGGCTTTGTGCCATGGATCATCACTGGAGGCTCCGGGCCATGGATCATCACTGGAGGCTCCGGGCCATGGATTATCACTGGAGGCTTCGTGCCATGGATCATCCCTGCAGGCTCCGTGCCATGGATCATCCCTACAGGCTCCGGGCCATGGATCATCACTGGAGGCTTCGGGCCATGGATCATCCCTACAGGCTCCGGGCCATGGATCATCACTGGAGGCTTCGTGCCATGGATCATCACTGGAGGCTTCAGACCATTGATCATCACTGGAGGCTTCCTACGTGGAGCTGGAACCGGTCTCACCGGACTGGCCGGTCACTGTAGCCCAGCAAGGGCGGGGCGCTGGTACAGGACGAACTGTGCTGCGCTGGTGAACAGGGGGTACCGTGCGTAGAGCAGGCGTAGGATAACCTGGGCCGTAGAGACGCACTGGAGACCAGATACGCTGAGCCGGCGCACTTCTTCCTGGCTGACAGCCAACTCTAGCACGGCAACGGTGAGGAGCTTGTCCCGAGCGCACCGGGCTGTGAGTGCGCATGGGCGACACAGTGCGCATCACCGCCTACCACGGTGCTTGTTCAGTTACTCGCTCCCCACGGTAAGCACGGGGAGTTGGCCTTGGTCTTAAAACCGCCTTAGCCAATCTATCCGTGTGCCCCCCCCCCCCCCCCATTTTGGGGGGGGCGCTGCCTCCCGGGCCTCCGTTGTTGCCTTGCCTGTCGATCTCGTCGCTGTTACTCCCTCGCTGCTTCCACCTGTTCCCATGGGAGGCAATCCCTTCTGGCCTGGATCTCCTCCCACGTCCAGGATCCTTTGCAATCCAGGATGTCCTCCCATGTCCACTCCATTGGCCCACGCTGCTTGGTCCTTTGGTGGTCCGATCTTCTGTCACGAGGTCGTTCAAGGTAGACCAAGGCGCAGCGTGAGTTGAGTTCATCATCTTTAATTTTAAAGGTGAACCAGCAAAAACAATAAACAACACAACGAACGAAAAGCTTCGTAGTGCAAAAATACATGCAACCAAACAAAGACAAGATCCCACAACTGACTGTGGGGAAAAAGGGCTGCCTAAGTTTGATTCCCAATCAGAGACAACGATAGACAGCTGCCTCTGATTGGAAACCATACTAGGCCAATCAAATGAAAAACTAACATAGAATTACAACACATAGAATGCCCACCCCATGTCACACCCTGACCTAACCAAACAGAGAAAAACCGGCTCTCTCAGGTCGGGGCGTGACAGGTAGACCTTACCCGTGAAATGCTTACTTACAAGCCTTTAACCAACAATGCAGAAAATAGAGTTAAGAAAATATTTACTAAATAAACTAAAGTAAAAAGTAACAATAAAATAACAATAATGAGGCTATATACAAGGGGTACCGGTCCAGGCCATTTGTACATGTACAGTAGGTAGGGGTAAAAATGACTATGCATTGATAATAAACAGCACGTAGAAGCAGTGTAAAAACAAAGGGGGGGGGTCAATGGAAATAGTCCGGTTGGCAATTTTCATTAATTGTTCAGCAGTCTTTTGGCTTGGGGGTAGAAGCTGTTAAGGAGCCTTTTGGACCTAGACTTGGCACTCCAGTACTGCTTGCCGTGTGGTAGCAATGAGAACATACTATGACTTGGGTGACAAGAGTCTTTGACAATTTTTTGTTGCCTTCCTCTGACACTGCCTAGTATAAAGGTCCTGGATGGCAGGAATTTTTGCCCCTGTGATGCACTGGGCAGTACACACTAACTACCCTTTGTAGCGCCTTATGGTTGGATGCCGAGCAGTTGCCATACCAGGTGGTGATGTAACCGGTCTGGATGCTCTCGATGGTGCAGCTGTAGAACCTTTTGAGGATCTGGGGACCCATGCCAAATCTTTTCAGTCTCCTGAGGGGGGAAAGGCATTGTTGTGCCCTCTTCACAACTGTCTTGGTGTGTTTGGACCATGATAGTTTGTTGGTGATGTGGACACTGTAAGAATATGTCGAAGATAAATACACAATGCAGAGTATGAGAGGTCAAGAGGACAAGAAGTCAATAGAGTAATAACGATCAATGGAAATAGTGTGTTTTCTGTAATAGAGAATTATCAATGGAAATAGTTGGTTTTTAGTTCAACATCTGTTAGGAATGTCAGTCATGCACTGGTGTGGCACGTTTTCATTGGTCCAACCTGAAATAGGATAGAGTTTTTTTGCAAGGAATTCTAATTGGTCAACCACAATCTTGCTCTTCGTGGCCGATGTTAACAAAAACTTTTAAACAGGTTAACAACAGGTTTCTCAAAGCATGCGCAGACCAGCTGGCAAACGCCATGAGTTTGAAGGATTTGTCCGTAAAGCTTCGAGACAGGATTGTGTCGAGGCACAGATCTGGGGAATGGTACCAAAAAATGTCTGCAGCGTTGAAGGTCCCCAAGAACACAGTGGCCTCCATCATTCTCAAATGGAAGACATTTGGAACCACCAAGACTCTTCCTAGAGCTGGCTTCTTGGCCAAACTGAGCAATCGGGGGAGAAGGGCCATTGTCAGGGAGGTGACCAAGAACCCCATGGTCACTCTGACAGAGCTCCAGAGTTCCTCTGTGGAGATGCCAGAACCTTCCAGAAGGACAAACATCTTTGAGTGGCCAGATGGAAGCCACTCAGTAAAAGGCACCAAAAGGACTCTTAGACCATGACGAACAAGATTCTCTGGTCTGATAAAACCAAGATTGAACTACCCAAGAAGACTCAAGGCTATAATCGCTGCCAAAGGGGCTTCAACAAAGTACTGAGTAAAGGGTCTGAATACTTGTGTAAATGTAATATTTCTTTTTATTTTTTTTTTTTACATTTTACAGAAATTTCTAAAAAGCAGTTTTTGCTTTCTCATTATGGGGTATTGTGTGAAGATTGATGTGGGGTGGAAAAAACAATTTAAGGGTTCTGAATACTTTCCAAATGCACTGTATCATCCAGAAACATGCATGTCTTTTCCAGAAAATATATGTTAGAATTTTAAAACGACTTTTCATTGGGAAGGCAGATAAAGTGATTTCATCAAAAGCTATCACTTTTTCATGTGAAAATACAGAATCCTACTTATTACTCCACATGCTTAATAATTACGTCACATTTGTTTTGAGCCGACTTCGCCGTCGGCCAGAGCAGGGTATCTGGCTCACGCCCGGGAGGCAGCCGGTTCCAAAACAAATGTAATCACTTTTCACCATTGGGCTAACCCAGGCCAGATAAACGAACCCCCTCAGTGTCTCAATGAAGAGTTTGGTGTTCGACTTCCCATGTGTGACATGCACGCACAGTTACAAGCCTGCTAGAGTTAGCAGCAGGCGGATGAGCAATATCCACTGTTATAGAATGGATGAAGCCAGAGCTGGAATGTGAAGCTAACTGAAGCTGTAAACCCTGAGTCGATTTAGTTTGCTTCGTAGGATACCGCTTTGCTAAACTAACCGTTGGTGTGATTTGTGAGGTGCAATAACACTTAAGGCCCTTTCCTCTATGAATTATTGAAGGCAAGAATACTACCCTGTGCTGTAATTAATGACAGTCCATTGATTTGGCTCTTTTTTTGTTTGGAGAAATAAATTATTCTGTGTTTTTTCCCCCATGGGATCGTTGTTTCAATTGAATGCCATTTTTTGCTGCACACTTTTAAAAATGTGTGTCTCTGAGGCTTAGACCTAAACCTCCCAGACACTAGTCAAGACCAGCTCCCCAGTGACAATACCATTCCTTTAGATATGTACATACTGCACCCTGATGGCCTTCCTTGCTGCAGTTAATGATGTGCTAAACAGTGATTATGTGCATCGTCAAACATGTCTCCTATTTAACATAGAAGAGATATTTATCAAATCTAAGCCATTAGTCATTGGGACTAAATATAACCATACTTTTTACCCTTGAATTTCAGCTCACACATAGTCAATGAATGCACAGATTTAGAAAATGCTATTTACATAGTTGGATTATTTCTTATCACATTGGATTTCATGAGGGTGGCTGAAAACTCTCTTTCAGACATCTTTAATGGAGCGTCTATAGTGAGCTGGTTTTTCTCTTTCCATTTCCTTGAGGGAGTTAAGAAAAGGAAGGATCATTATCACACACACCTCTCCCTCTCCTTCACCCTCTCCCTCTCCCCCTCGCTCTCTCCTATCATGGTATGTTTAATAGGGGGGAAAATAACCCCTCCACACAGTTGGCAGACGGAATAGAAAGCCTACCCCTCAGCATTATGGTGGAGGTGTTTTGCTATTGGTCAGCATATAATCCTGTGGAGTCCAGTGTCCTGCTGTATGTCATTGGTCTTTTGAGAGTAACAGTTAACTTTTATAGATTTTCACTTTAATAAAATGGCTTTCAAGGCAAAGGGTTTTGTAATAGATCCTAGACAACATTAATCTAATTATTTAAGTCTGGTGCCCAGAAATGGTGTGTTGTCTAGAATTTAAATGAGACTATAGAGAATTATCTACATTTTTTAAATGGTCTCGCATTGCTAGAATAATGTGTGTTGAAGGTGTCATACAGTAGCATCACGATGACAGCCACTGAACTTGGAATCTTTTCACAATAGTTGTCGACATTGTGAAACTCCCTTCGATAGATTCATAGTTTCATAGTTTCTCGGAATACCTAGAATCGATTGAGATCTGAGATTGTTACTACCGCGCTGTTACATTGATCTGATTACAGCATTGCATGTTGAAAGGCATGACCACTGGGGTGTTAATTAGTTCAACATTGCACCCAAGTTGATCTACAAAACATGGTGGTGTGCTTGTCCTTTGAAGATAAACAATGTGATATGCATGACAAACATATTTGCATTAATTTGATTGAAATCTACAATATTCACAGTTGGTACTCATTCTAATGGTTGGAACAACTTCTGAAATACTTTTCCTCTAACCAGCTTCAGGTTACCCATGCAGTAAATTATTACTATAGTAAATGCAAAATTATGTTGACGTAAGTGTGAAATTAACAGGCCAGAACCTATTCCTTTGTTCCATGGACTACCAAAACGATGCAGGCGTGAAATTGAGGCAAAGAGAAAACCGAACGGCGCTTCCCTCCGTTTTATTGGCAAATGTCCAATCATAAGATGGATACGCTTCGTTCGAGAGTCTCCTATCAGAGAGACTTGAAAAGTTGCATTATTATATGTCTTACTGAAACTTGGCTGGATGATGACACCATGCATGTAGTACTCAGTGGATTCTCCATGCAGTGGCAGGATCAGACGGCGGCTTCGGGAATTCGAGGAGTGTGTTTTTTTTCAAGAATAACAACTGATCTGCTGCTTCCAGTGTGAATGAAATCTCTAGCTTTTTTTCACCAGATATAGAATACCTCATGGTACGCTCCAGACCCTTTTATCTACCAAGAGAGTTCTCATCCATAATTATCATAGCTGTTTACATCCCTCCACATTCCAAGAGCACTCTGGCACACAACTAACTGTATGGGGCTATTAACAAACATGAAACCGCTCATCCAGAGGCAGTGTTTGTGGTGGGTGGAGACTTTAACGCGAGGAGACATAAATCCATCCTACCTCACTTCTACCAACATGTATGCTGTGCCACTAGGGGCGCTAAAATTCTAGATCACTTTTATTCTATCCACAGAAATGCATACAAGGCCCTCTGTCGTCCTCCCTTTGGTCAATTTGACCATGACTCCATTCGCCTGCATCCTGTTTACAATCAAAAGCTCAAACAAGAAGAACTAGTGATGCGCTCAATACAGAAGTGGACGGATGAAGCAGATGCGAGGCTACAAAACTGTTTTACTAGTACAGACTGGGATATGTTCCGGGATTCATCCGATAGCATTGAGGAATTTACCACAATAGTCACAGGCTTCATCAATAAGTGCATAGACTATCTTGCCCCCACAGTGACCATAAGAACCAATCCAATCCAAAAACCATGGATTACAGGCAATATTCACGGTGGGCTAAAGGATAGAGCTACTGCTTTCAAGGAACGGACAATGAAGCATATAAGAATGCCCGCTACGACCTCTGATGAGACATCAAACATGCAAAAGGACAATATAGGAGCAAGGTGGAATCCTATTACACTGGTTCCGGCTCTCGTCGAATATGGTAAGGCTTGCAGACAATAACGGATTACAAAGGGAAACCCAGCCGTGACTTTCCCAGCAATGCAGGACTCCCAATCGAGCTAAATGCCTTTTTTCCTCACTTCGAGGAATATAACACTGTGCCTTGCGTGAAAGCCAGTGTTTTTCCTGAATGACTGTGTAATCTTGCTCTTCGTGGCCGATGTTAGCAAAAACTTTTAAACAGGTCAACAACAGGTTTCTCAAAGCATGCGCAGACCAGCTGGCAAATGTCTTCAAGGACATTTTCACAACATGTTTTAAACTGACCATCATTGCCCCTGTTCTCAAGAGCTCCAAGGTAACCTGCCGAAATGACTATCGCCCTGTAGCACTCTTAACTGTAATTATGAAGTGCTTTGAAAGGCTGGTTATGACACACATCAACACCATCATCCAAGACACCCTAGACCCAGTCCAATTCGCATAGCACCCCAATAGATCCACAGAGGAGGCAATCTCAATTGCACTTCACACTGCCCTCTCCCACCTGGACAAGAGGGGAAATAACTATGTGAGAATGCTGTTCATTATAGCTCAGCATTAATTAACAGCCTTTTTCCCACCTGTGTTTGTGGGTAGTTGTTTTCTGTTTTGTTATCAGTGACCTGACAGAACTGTTGGCTTTCGTTGTGTTTCTTTGTTTAAGTGCTTCGTTATATACACTGCTCAAAAAAATAAAGGGAACACTTAAACAACACAATGTAACTCCAAGTCAATCACACTTCTGTGAAATTAAACTGTCCACTTAGGAAGCAACACTGATTGACAATAAATTTCACATGCTGTTGTGCAAATGGAATAGACAACAGGTGGAAATTATAGGCAATTAGCAAGACACCCCCAATAAAGGAGTGGTTCTGCAGGTGGTGACCACAGACCACTTCTCAGTTCCTATGCTTCCTGGCTGATGTTTTGGTCACTTTTGAATGCTGGCGGTGCTTTCACTCTAGTGGTAGCATGAGACGGAGTCTACAAACCACACAAGTGGCTCAGGTAGTGCAGCTCATCCAGGATGGCACATCAATGCGAGCTGTGGCAAGAAGGTGTGCTGTGTCTGTCAGCGTAGTGTCCAGAGCATGGAGGCGCTACCAGGAGACAGGCCAGTACATCAGGAGACGTGGAGGAGGCCGTAGGAGGGCAACAACCCAGCAGCAGGACCGCTACCTCCGCCTTTGTGCAAGGAGGAGCAGGAGAAGCACTGCCAGAGCCCTGCAAAATGACCTCCAGCAGGCCACAAATGTGCATGTGTCTGCTCCAACGGTCAGAAACAGACTCCATGAGGGTGGTATGAGGGCCCGACGTCCAAAGGTGGGGGTTGTGCTTACAGCCCAACACCGTGCAGGACGTTTGGCATTTGCCAGAGAACACCAAGATTGGCAAATTCGCCACTGGCGCCCTGTGCTCTTCACAGATGAAAGCAGGTTCACACTGAGCACATGTGACAGACGTGACAGAGTCTGGAGACGCCGTGGAGAACGTTCTGCTGCCTGCAACATCCTCCAGCATGACCGGTTTGGTGGTGGGTCAGTCATGGTGTGGGGTGGCATTTCTTTGGGGGGCCGCACAGCCCTCCATGTGCTCGCCAGAGGTAGCCTGACTGCCATTAGGTATCGAGATGAGATCCTCAGACCCCTTGTGAGACCATATGCTGGTGCGGTTGGCCCTGGGTTCCTCCTAATGCAAGACAATGCTAGACCTAATGTAGCTGGAGTGGGTCAGCAGTTCCTGCAAGAGGAAGGCATTGATGCTATGGACTGGCCCGCCAGTTCCCCAGACCTGAATCCAATTGAGCACATCTGGGACATCATGTCTCGCTCCATGCACCACAGACTGTCCAGGAGTTGGCGAATGCTTTAGTCCAGGTCTTGGAGGAGATCCCTCAGGAGACCATCCCCCACCTCATCGGGAGCATGTCCAGGCATTGCAGGGAGGTCATACAGGCACGTGGAGGCCACACTCACTACTGAGCCTCATTTTGACTTGTTTTAAGGATATTACATCAAAGTTGGATCAGCCTGTAGTGTGGTTTTCCACTTTAATTTTGAGTGTGACTCCAAATCCAGACCTCCATGGGTTGATAAATTGGATTTCCATTGATTATTTTTGTGATTTTGTTGTCAGCACATTCAACTATGTCAAGAAAAAAGTATTTAATAAGATTTTTTCATTCATTCAGATCTAGGATGTGTTATTTTAGTGTTCCCTTTATTTTTTTGAGCAGTGTGTAAAAAATATATATATGAAATATCACATTTACATAAGTATTCAGACCTTTTACTCAGTACTTTGTTGAAGCACCTTTGGCAGGGATTACAGCCTTGTTTCCGCTTGGGTATGATGCTACAAGCTTGGGACACCTGTTTTTGGGGAGATTCTCTCATTTTTCTCTGCAGATCCTCTCAAGATCTGTCAGGTTGGGTGGGGAGCGTTGCTGCAAAACTATTTTCAGGTCTCTCCAAAGATATTTGATCACGTTCAAGTCCGGGCTCTGGCTGGGCCGCTCAAGGACATTCAGAGACTTGTCCCGAAGCCAATCTTGCATTGTCTTGGCTGGTCATTATCCTGTTGGAAGGTGAACCTTCACCCCAGTCTGAGGTCCTGAGCACTCTGGAGCAGGTTTTCATCAAGGATCTTTCTATACTTTTCTTCATTCATCTTTCCCTCGATCCTGACTAGTTTAGAACAATTTTAGAACAACGCTGTAATGTAACAAAATGTGGAAAAAGGGAAGCGGTCTGAAATCTTTCCCAATGCACTGTCAATGGTAGTAGGAGAGTCTGTCAACAGACTGTGGGATGGGACGACTAACGAGGAACCTTGGTCCGGTACGCATATTTTTTTGTCAGTGATCATCTGGACAAATACTGATTTCACAGGTGCTCGAATCTTTAGAATTTCAGAAGGGGAGGGGACATTTGGCCCTTAGACTTGCAGAGAGTTTCAGTTTAGAGTGGGTGGAGACTTCACAAGTCGTGTTAGTAGCTTTCTCTTATCATCTCGCCCCAGAACTGAATTGAGCATCTGCCACATTTACGCACAATTTTACTTCTGGGTTTATGAGAAACTATGAATCTGTCAACAGGAGTTTCACAAAGTTGACAACTATTGTGAATGATCCTTTATTCAGCGGCTGTCATTGTGTCACTATGACACCTTCAACACACATATTACTCTAGAAATGTGAGACCATGCATAAGAATGTAGATAAAACTCAATAGTCTCATTTAAATTCTAGACAACACACCCTTTCTGGGCACCAGTTCTAATACAAAAAGCTCTAATACAGAACTCACATTACCTTTGAAAGCTATTTTATTGAAGCGAAAATCTATAAAAAGGTAGCTATTCCTCTCAAAACAGATCAGCCATATCTCTAAAAAAGCAACTGAGAAATTGATGAAAAACAAATTAAACAACAATGTAGTAACTAATTTATGTTACTGTATACCATGACTCTTCTCCATGTGTTGCGTGAATCAGGGTGAACTGAACATGCATTTAGGCTGTTGATGAGAGCTTCAGATAGTGTTTCATGTCAGGGTGAAATATGGCTCAAATGTGGGAGGTGAGGCAACAGAATCAAGTAAGTGTTTTATCACACCGCTCCTAATGAAATATGGTCGTGTTAGACATTTACTGCTGCGGAAAAAAATGCAATCAATTTTAGAATAAGGCTGTAACCTAACAAAATGTGGAAAAAGTCAAGTGGTCTGAATACTTTCCAAAGGCACTGTACATCCAAGAATGGGTAAAGTGTAACTGATGACCACAAATACATTAGATGTCTGGTGATGTCGGCCTGAGCTGTATTTCTCTTACATTCTAATTTGACTTGTCTTCCACAGCCATGCCTGGTATAGCAGATTTATGTGCAGTATCAAATCCTCTGTAACATCAAATTCTCTCGTAATTCTACATTTGACAAAGAGGAAGTGAACATGTCATAAGTTAAAGTCAGAGGGAGATTCTCAATTGCATACTCCTCGAGTCCTCTTTCCTCGCCTGCTTCTCAAAACCAATTGGAGGAGAAGGCCAGAGGGGAGGGACCTCTGGCTTTTTCATCCAATGGGTTTTGAGAAGGAGGCGAGGAGAGAGGATGCAAGGAGTATGCAATTGAGATTCTCCCAGATTGTTTTCCTGGTCAGGTCACATGGTCAGGAAAAACCCCTAACCCTAGGTATGAGGCTTCATTACTTTCTAACATAGATCATGGTAAACTTTCATCTCTCAAAGCTATAAATTCTAGTATGTTTGCATTGTCTGAATCTGTCTGATTTACATATTCGCTCCACTGGGTCCAGGTGTTAAGTGTTCTCCCTGCTGTCTGAAGTGAGGAGCTGCCGTAACCCTGTGATGGAGTGTCGGCCTGGCTACCCGCTGTGCTACAGAACCCTACAACGAAGTATGTATATTCATCAGTCTGCTTTAAAACCAGGAAGTCTGAGAAACAGCAGCTGCATTTAATTTGCCTATGCCTTATCCTTCACTCGTTGGTGTTAAAAACGAACTATTGCAGCACGTTGTTGTTTCTTCTTCACAGATGCTGAGACGAGTTTTTCTGTCTCCTCATTCAACCAGATAAATATGAACGATAATCAAATTGTATTTGTCAGATGCACCGAATACAACTGGCATAGACTTTACCGTGAAATACTTCCTTAGGAGCCCTTTCCAACGATGCAGAGTATAACAATAGTAACACGAGGAATAAAATAAAATACACAAGAATGGAGCTGTATATAGGGAGTACCAGTACCAGATCAATGTGCAGAGGTACAAGATATTTTAGGTAGATATGTACATGAAGGCAGGGTAAAGTGACTAGGCATCAGGGCAGATAATAATAATAATAATAAGAGCAAAATAAAGAACAGAGTAACATCAGCAAATGATGAATGTAAAAGTGTGTGAGTGTGTAATGTGTGTGTAATGTGTGTTATGTGTGTGTGTGCGAATGTAGTGTATGTGAATGTGTCTGGGTTTTGTGTGGGAAGGTCAATGTAGTGTGTATAGGGTGTGCGTATATAGTCTAGTGAGTGTGTGTAGGGTCAGTCCAAGAGAGTGGTTAGAGCGTTGAGACAGTAATCGAAAGGTTGCTAGATCGAATCCCTGAGCTGGCAAGGTAAAAAAATCAAGGTACAAAATCTGTCGTTCTGCCCCTGAGCAAGCCAGTTAACTCGTTGTGTCATTTCTTTCATCACATTCCCAGTGAGTCAGACGTTTACATACACTCAATTAGTATTTGGTAGCATTGCCTTTAAATTGTTTAACTTGGGTCAAACATTTTGGGTAGACTTCCAGAAGCATCCCACAATAAGTTGGGTGAATTTTGGCCCATTCCCCCTAAGAGAGCGCTGGTGTAACTGAGTCAGGTTTGTAGGCCTCCTTGCTCGCACACACATTTTCTGTTCTTCCCAAAATAATTCTATAGGACTGAGGTCAGGGCTTTGTGATGGCCACTCCAATAGCTTGACTTTGTTGTCCCTAAGCCATTTTGCCACAACTTTGGAAGTATGCTTTGGGTCATTGTCCATTTGGAAGACCCGTTTGTGACCAAGTTTTAACTTCCTGACTGATGTCTTGAGATGTTGCTTCAATATAGCCACATAATTTTCCATCCTCATGATGCCATCTATTTTGTGAAGTGCACCAGTCCCCCCTGCAGCAAAGCACCCCCACAACATGATGCTGCCACCCCCGTGCTTCACTGTTTAGATGGAGTTTAGACTTTGTTGTCCTTTTGCCATTTGGAAGACCCATTTGCGACCAAGATATAACTTCCTGACTGATGTCTTGAGATTTTGCTTCAATATATCAACATACTTTTCATTCCTAATGATGCCATCTATTTTGTGAAGTGCACCAGTCCCTCCTGCAACAAAGCACCCCCACAACATGATGCTGCCACCCCCGTGCTTCACGGTTGGGATGAGGTTCTTCGGCTTGCATGCCTCCCCCTTTTTCCTCCAATCATAACGATGGTCATTATGGCCAAACAGTTCTATTTTTTGTTTCATCAGACCAGGGGACATTTCTCCAAAAAGTATGATCTTTGTCCCCATGTGCAGTTGCAAATCGTAGTCTGCCTTTTCTCTGGTGGTTTTGGAGCAGTGGCTTCTTCCTTGCTGAGCGGCCTTTCAGGTTATGTCAATATAGGGCTTGTTTTACTATGGAAATAGATACTTTTGTACCTGTTTCCTCCAGCATGTTCACAAGGTCCTTTGCTGTTGTTCTGGGATTGATTTGCACTTTTCATCTTTATGAGAAAGAAAGTGTCTCCTTCCTGAGAGGTTTGACGGCTGCGTGATCCCATGGTGTTTATACTTGCATACTATTGTTTGTTCAGATGAACGTGGTACCTTCAAGCATTTGTAAATTCCTCCCAAGGATGAACCAGATTTGTGGAGGTCTACAATTTTGTTTCTGGGGTCTTGGCTGATTTCTTTAGATTTTCCCATGATGGCAAGCAAAGAGGCACTGAGTTTGAAGGTAGGCCTTGAAATACATGCACAGGTACACCGCCAATTGACTCAAATTATGTCAATTAGCCTATCAGAAGCTTCTAAAGCCATGACATCATTTTCTGAAATGTTCTAAGCTGTTTAACCTCTCTGGGCTAGGCGGGACGAATTCGTCCCACCTACGCAACAGCCAGTCTAATCCAGTGGCGCGATTTTCAAATACCTTAAAAATCCTATTACTTCAATTTCTCAAACATATGACTATTTTACAGCTATTTAAAGACAAGACTCTCGTTAATCTAACCACACTGTCCGATTTCAAAAAGGCTTTACAATGAAAGCAAAACATTAGATTATGTCAGCAGAGTACCAAGCCAGAAATAATCAGACACCCATTTTTCAAGCTAGCATATAATGTCACAAAAACCCAGAAGACAGCTAAATGCAGCACTAACCTTTGATGATCTTCATCAGATGACAACCCTAGGACATTATGTTATACAATACATGCATGTTTTGTTCAATCAAGTTCATATTTATATTAAAAACCAGCTTTTTACATTAGCATGTGACGTTCAGAACTAGCATACCCCTCGCAAACCTCCGGCGAATTCACTAACAATTTACTAAATTACTCACGATAAACGTTCACAAAAAGCATAACAATTATTTTAAGAATTATAGATACAGAACTCTATGCACTCGATATGTCCGATTTTAAAATAGCTTTTTGGTGAAAGCACATTTTGCAATATTCTAAGTACATAGCCCAGCCATCACGGGCTAGCTATTTAGACACCCGGCAAGTTTAGCACTCACCAATATCAGATTTACTATGACAAAAGTTTGATTACCTTTTGTTGTCTTCGTCAGAATGCACTCCCAGGACTGCTACTTCAATAACAAATGTTGGTTTGGTCCAAAATAATCCATCGTTATATCCGAATAGCGCCGTTTTGTTCGTGCGTCCCAGACACTATCCGAAATGGTAAATCAGGGTCGTGCGCATGGCGCAATTCGTGACAAAAAAAAATCTAAATATTCCATTACCGTACTTCGAAGCATGTCAACCGCTGTTTAAAATCCATTTTTATGCCATTTTTCTCGTAAAAAAGCGATAATATTTCCGACCGGGAATGTCCATTTAGCTAAACAGAGGAAAGAAAACAAAGCTTTCGGTCGACGCGGGCACGAGCCTGAGTCTCACAGTACTGTAACCAGCCACTACCCAAACGCGCTACTTTGTTTCAGCCAGAGCCTGCAAAGCCACGATTCAGCATTTTGCCGCCTTCTGAGAGCCTATGGCAGCCGTAGGAAGTGTCACGGGACAGCTAAGATCCTCACTCTTCAATAAACAGAGACAAGAAGAACGACACCTTGTCAGACAGGCCACTTCCTGCATAAAATCTTCTCAGGTTTTTGCCTGCCATATGAGTTCTGTTATACTCACAGACACCATTCAAACAGTTTTAGAAACTTTAGGGTGTTTTCTATCCAAAGCCAATAATTATATGCATATTCTAGTTACTGGGCAGGAGTAGTAACCAGATGAAATCGGGTACGTTTTTTATCCAGCCGTGTCAATACTGCCCCCTACCCTCAACAGGTTAAAGGCACAGTCAACTTAGTGTATGTAAACTTCTGACCAACTGGAATTGTGATAAGTTAAATAATCTGTCCGTAGACAATTGTTGGAAAAATTACTTTTGTCATACACAAAGTAGATGTCCTTACCGACTTGCCAAAACTATAGTTTGTTAACAAGAAATTTGTGGAATGGTTGAAAAACTAGTTTTAATGACTCCAACCTAAATGTATGTAAACTTCTGACTTCAACTGTATCAATGACCCAAGACCAGCTCAGTTAATCGCTACCATTGTGTCAATCAGTCGTCATAATGCTGCATCAAATGTACATTATCCTAGGGGCATTGGGAGACACAATGTAAGTAACTCTGTTGATCCTACAGCTATTTTATGCAGTAATCACGAGCCAATGAACCAGAGTTATTCTGTTAGCACTGAGGCAGTGTGCCCGAGTAGGAAGACCACTGTGTGCAGCTGACCATGCACGATCAGCTCCAATATAAAGAATATGAGAAGTCTACTTCTGATAAGCTTCCCAGTAAAGCATTAAAAGTAATAAATAAAAAAAAACAGAAAAGTGCTAAAAAATAGCCTATATTAACATGAGAAACAAGGTCCATGAAGTCAGTAACTTGCTTGTAACAGATGACATTCATATTCTGACTATCTCTGAAACGCACTTAGATAATACCTTTGATGATACAGTGGTAGCAATACATGGTTATAACATCTACCGAAAAGACTGAAATGCCAACGGGGGCAGTGTTGCGTTCTATATTCGAAAACACATTCCTGTAAAGCTTAGAGACGATCTCATGTTAAATACTGTTGAAGTAATATGGCTACAGGTTCATCTGCCTCACCTTAATCCCATTATTGTGGAAAGCTGCTAACAGTCATTATCTGGATAATGTGCGTGAAATGCTTGATAATATATATGATATCAACAGAGTTATTTTCTGGGTGATTTAAATATTTACTGGCTCTAATCAAGCTACCCACTCAAGAAAGAAGTTCAAACTGTAACCAGTGCCTGCAACCTGGTTCAGGTTGTCAGTCAACCTACCAGGGTATTTACAAACAGCACAGGAATGATATTGCCACATCTTCAATTTAAGCCCGCTAGAAAGTGTGTGCCCTCAGGCCTGGAGGGAAGCTAAAGTCATTCCGCTACCCAAGAATAGTAAAACCCCCTTTACTGGCTCAAATAGCCAACAAATCAGCCTGTTACCAACCTTTAGTAAACTTCTGAAAAATATTGTGTTTGAACACATACAATGATATTTTACAGTCAACAAATTGACAACAGACTTTCAGCACACTTATAGGGGAAGGATACTCAACAAGCACAACAACACAAATGACTGATGATTGGCTGAGAGAAATTGATGATACAATTATAGTGGGGGCTGTCTTGTTAGACATCAGTGCAGCTTTTGACATTATCGATCATAGTTTGCTGCTGGAAAAACATATGCGTTATGACTTTAAACCCCCTGCTATAATGTGGAAAAAGAGTAACTTGTCAAACAGAACACAGAGGGTGTTATTAAATGGAAGCCTTTCAAACATAATCCAGGTAGAATCAGGAATTCCCTAGCTGATTAGGCCCCTTACTTTTTTAAATCTTTCCTAATGCCATGCCACTGGCTTTGAGTAAGGCCAGTGTGTTACGGCAGTCGTCAGAAGGAGTGGACCAAAGCGCAGCGTGGTAAGTGTTCATAATTTTTTATACACTGCTCAAAAAATAAAGGGAACACTAAAATAACACATCCTAGATCTGAATGAATGAAATAATCTTATTAAATACTTTTTTCTTGACATAGTTGAATGTGCTGACAACAAAATCACACAAAAATAATCAATGGAAATCCAATTTATCAACCCATAGAGGTCTGGATTTGGAGTCATACTCAAAATTAAAGTGGAAAACCACACTACAGGCTGATCCAACTTTGATGTATTGTCCTTAAAACAAGTCAAAATGAGGCTCAGTAGTGTGTGTGGCCTCCACGTGCCTGTATGACCTCCCTACAACGCCTGGGCATGCTCCTGATGAGGTAGCGGATGGTCTCCTGAGGGATCTCCTCCCAGACCTGGACTAAAGCATCCACCAACTCCTGGACAGTCTGTGGTGCAACGGAGCGAGACATGATGTCCCAGATGTGCTCAATTGGATTCAGGGCTGGCGAACTGGCGGGCCAGTCCATAGCATCAATGCCTTCCTCTTGCAGGAACTGCTGACACACTCCAGCCACATGAGGTCTAGCATTGTCTTTCATTAGGAGGAACCCAGGGCCAACCGCACCAGCATATGGTCTCACAAGGGGTCTGAGGATCTCATCTCGGTACCTAATGGCAGTCAGGCTACCTCTGGCGAGCACATGGAGGGCTGTGCGGCCCCCCAAAGAAATGCCACCCCACACCATGACTGACCCACCGCCAAACCGGTCATGCTGGAGGATGTTGCAGGCAGCAGAACGTTCTCCACGGCGTCTCCAGACTCTGTCACGTCTGTCACATGTGCTCAGTGTGAACCTGCTTTCATCTGTGAAGAGCACAGGGCGCCAGTGGCGAATTTGCCAATCTTGGTGTTCTCTGGCAAATGCCAAACGTCCTGCACGGTGTTGGGCTGTAAGCACAACCCCCACCTGTGGACGTCAGGTGCTCATACCACCCTCATGGAGTCTGTTTTTGACCGTTTGAGCAGACACATGCACATTTGTGGCCTGCTGGAGGTCATTTTGCAGGGCTCTGGCAGTGCTTCTCCTTCTCCTCCTTGCACAAAGGCGGAGGTAGCGGTCCTGCTGCTGGGTTGTTGCCCTCCTACGGCCTCCTCCACGTCTCCTGATGGACTGGCCTGTCTCCTGGTAGCGCCTCCATGCTCTGGACACTATGCTGACAGACACAGCAAACCTTGCCACAGCTCGCATTGATGTGCCATCCTGGATGAGCTGCACTACCTGAGCCACTTGTGTGGGTTGTAGACTCCATCTCATGCTACCACTAGAGTGAAAGCACCGCCAGCATTCAAAAGTGACCAAAACATCAGCCAGGAAGCATAGGAACTGAGAAGTGGTCTGTGGTCCCCACCTGCAGAACCACTCCTTTATTGGGGATGTCTTGCTAATTGCCTATAATTTCCACCTGTTGTCTATTCCATTTGCACAACAGCATGTGACATTTATTGTCAATCAGTGTTGCTTCCTAAGTGGACAGTTTGATTTCACAGAAGTGTGAATGACTTGGAGTTACATTGTGTTGTTTAAGTGTTCCCTTTATTTTTTTGAGCAGTGTATATTCATTTGCAAAAAAATTCTAAGCCTGTTTTTGCTTATTCATTATGGGGTATTGATGTGGGGAAAAACATTTTATAATAAGGCTGTAATGTAACTAAATGTGGAAAAAGTCTAGAGAGATTTGTATTTTCATATTGTCAACGGGGTGTGACTGCTGCCGGCAATGGCTGTTACTCAGTTCTAAGACAGTCATACTGCTTAATCATAAGGGAAGCCATGTGCAACCCCAGCATGACTAGAACAGTAGTGTTGTTATTGGCATGAATCTTCTCATAGATTGCTGTAGTAATTACAACTGAAAGGCTTCAGTCCCACTGATGTCACACCGTTCACCCTGCATTTATATCCTCTCTTACCCGCCCCATCAGATATCCTTTAAAGTAGATCAATATTTATCTTATTTGTAACTTCTGATGATAATCTGATTTCTAAAATAATGGTGTTAAGTACACACTCTTATCATGCTGTCAGCTCCCTCATTTAATTGCATGTCATGCTTGTTGATGCTCCAAAATAAGTTGATTATCATTTTTAAGGGTAAATGTACAAGGTCTCATATCTTTTCCAACAGCGAACCATCGTCTGGCATTTTTATAACCAACGTCAGTCTGTAGCTCCAATGAGATGACCGAGGCTTCAACACCATCATCTAATCAGACCACAGGTCACCACCACGGGTCAACATCACAGACGTGGTCAGCCCCTAACAGTTTGGCTGGTTGTTTGGTCATTTGCCTTCTTGCATTATCTGGCTGAAAGTCCAAAACAATGATCTAACTGGATATTTTTTACACAATGTGTTGCACAGTTTGGCTATTATTTACACAAATGAGTCACTGGACTGTGTTCTCTTCTTTTGAGGAATTCAAGTATCAGTGATGGTCTACCTATGTCTACCTATGCATGCTGCTTTATCTACCTCATTACTGATTTTAAAAATAAAACAAAGTTGTCAAAAACAGTTGTACATTAGAATGGACTAATGTATTACAATGGTATTGATTAATAGACATGGGGGGGTAGGGGGTTCAATCAATGATATAAAGTAGTTGTATGATGACCAAGTATCACTGTTGTATAATTCAAACCATGTTCATTCAATTGTATTAGGCCATGTAGAGAAAAGGCGCAATTGTTTTCATTATGTTGTGAAGGGAAGGTTTTTACATTAATCTCCAGGGAAGGGCTTTATTATCTCAAAGTTTTGATGGGTCCCTGTGTTTGCATAAGGTTATGCATATCCAGCCACCTCCACACAGCTACACCAAAAGCACCAAAAACTCAAAAGTGTAATAAAAGAGAAGTGCAGAAAAAGTATGGAGGAAATTAGAATTTACTTTTATTTTATCCAAGTGATTCAAGTCACTGACTTTAATCAAAACACTTTTTTACAATAATATAAAATAGGATTGAGGATAGAACCATAGATTGTGTTGTTTATGGTTGAGTGGTTTTCTTTACCCTGACATAGAAAACATTAGGAACGCCTTCCTAATATTGAATTGCAGCCCCCCCTCATAACAGCCTCAGTTTGTTGGAGCATGGACTCTACAAGGTGTCAAAAGCATTCTACAGGCATGCTGGCCCATGTTGACTTCAATGCTTCCCACATTTGTGTCAAGTTGGCAGGATGTCCTTTGGGTGGTGGACCATTCTTGATACACACAGGAAACTGAGCGTGAAAACCCCAGCAGTGTTGCAGTTCTTGACACAAACCGGTGTGCCTGGTACATACTACCATACCCCATTTAAAGGCACTTAAATATTTGTTGTTGCCCATTCACCCTCTGAATGGCACACATACACAATCCATGTCAATCGTCTCAAGGTTTAAAAATCCTTCTTTAACCTGTCTCCTCCCCTTCATCTACACTGATTGAAGTGGATTTAACAAGTGACATCAATAAGGGATCATATCTTTCACCTGGTCAGTCTGTTTCATGGAAAGAGCAGATGTCCTGAATGTTTGTAGACTTAGTGTATATGTACAGTTGAAGTAGGAAGTTTACATACACCTTAGCCAAATACATTTAAACTCAGTTATTCACAATTCCCGACAATTAATCCAAGTAAAAATTCCCTGTTTTAGGTCAGTTAGGACCACCACTTTATTTTAAGAATGTGAAATGTCACAATAATAGTAGAGAGAATGATTTACTTCAGCGTTTATTTCTTTCATCACATTCCCAGTGGGTCAGAAGTTTACATACACTCAATTAGTATTTGGTAGCATTGCCTTTAAATTGTTTAACTTGGTCAAATGTTTCGGGTAGCCTTCCACAAGCTTCCCACAATAAGGTGAATTTTTGCCCATTCCTCCTTACAGAGCTGGTGTAACTGAGTCAGGTTTGTGGGCTTTCTTGCTCACACGTACTTTTTCAGTCCTGCTCACAAATTGTCTAAAAGATTGAGGTCAGGGATTCGTGATTTCCACTCCAATACCTTGAATGTGTTGTCCTTAAGCCATTTTGCCACAACTTTGTAAGTATTCTTGGGGTCATTGTCCATTTGGAAGACCCATTTTCGACCAAGCTTTAACTTCCTGACTGATGTCTTGAAATGTTGCTTCAATATATCCACATAATTTTCATGCCTCATGATGCCATCTATTCTGTGAAGTGCACCAGTCCGTCCGAAGCAAAGCACCCCCACAACATGATGCTGCCACCCCCGTGCTTCACGGTTGGGATGGTGTTCTTCGGCTTGCAAGCGTCCCCCTTTTTCCTCCAAACATAATGATGGTCATTATTGCCAAACAGTTCTATTTTTGTTTCATCAGACCAGAGGACATTTCTCCAAAAAGTACGATCTTTGTCCCCATGTGCAGTTGCAAACCGTAGTCTGCCTTTTTTATGGTGGTTGTGGAGCAGTGGCTTCTTCCTTGCTGAGCGGCCTTTCAGGTTTTGTCAATATAGGACTCGTTTTTACTGTGGATATAGATACTTTTGTACCTGCTTTCTCCAGCTTCTTCACAAGGTCATTCGCAGTTGTTCTGGGATTGATTTTCACTTTTCGCACCAAAGTACGTTCATCTCTAGGAGACAGAAAGTGTCTCCTGCCTGAGAGGTATGATGGCTGTGTGGTCCCATGGTGTTTATACTTGCATACTATTGTTTGTACCGATGAACGTGGTACCTTCAGGCGTTTGGAAATTTCTCCCAAGGATGAACCAGATTTGTGGAGGTCTACAATTTTGTTTTTGAGGTCTTGGCTGATTTCTTTTGATTTTCCCATGATGTCAAGCAATGAGGCACTGAGTTTGAAGGTAGGCCTTGAAATACATCCACAGGTACACCTCCAATTGACTCAAATGATGTCAATTCGCCTATCAGAAGCTTCTAAAGCCATGACATCATTTTCAGGAATTTTCCAAGTTGTTGAAAGGCACAGTTAACTTAGTGTATGTAAACTTCTGACCCACTGGAATTGTGATACAGTGAATTATAAATGAAATAATCTGTCTGTAAACAATTGTTGGAAAAATGATTTGTGTCATGCACAAAGTAGATGTCCTGACCGACTTGCCAAAACTATAGTTTGTTAACAAGAAATTTGTGGAGTGGTTGAAAAACGAGTTTTAATGACTCCAACCTATGTGTATGTATCCTTCCGACTTCAACTGTATATACTGTACATAGACCGAGAGAGAGAGTAACAACACCAACAAAAGCCATTATTGAACTTGTTATCAGCACGTACACTTAATTTAGTGTAACAGAGAGATGGATTATGGTAGAAAACACTTCCTGGTATGTGTGTTTTTTTTAGAGGGAGGTGATATATATCACAAGCAATGTCAAAAGCAATCTTCATAGATATGAAACATTATAGACACATGGCACATCCTTTGGAAACTTCCCATGAACTCTGTAAGTTGCATAGGCAGTACAGTCCACCTCTTTATACATACCACCTCATACAGTACACTGCTCTTAAAACATACCAGCCATTCCTTACTTTAAAGTCACTTACAATGGAGAAAGGAAAAATAGACACTGAAAATGGTAATTAACTCAAACACTTTAACTTATCATTTGTTGCTCACTGGAATCATATGTTAGCATCATTTTAGACTGTTGTCACGTCCTGGCCAGTATAAGGGTTAATTGGTATTGTAGTTTGGTCAGGACGTGGCAGAGGGTATTCGTTTTATGGTATTCGAGGTGGTGTGTTTGTTGTAGGGGATTTGACTTGTGTATTCCAGGGTTTTTGGGCACTGTTCCTTGTTATGTATGTCTATGATTGATCTAGATGTTGTATATCTATATGTGGTCAATTGGGGTTGGGACTCTCAATTGAAGGCAGGTGTTGTCCATTTGCCTTTGATTGAGAGTCCCATATATTAGGGTGTGTTTGTATGTGTCTTTTGTGGGAGATTGTTGTGTGCACTGCGTTTGTTTGAGCCTGCCACACTGTTGCCGTTGTGAGTATTGTTTATTGTTTTGTTTTTCTTCAAGTGGATACCTTACCTGTTTTTATCAGGAATAAACATGAGTGTCCACAATCCCGCTGCATTTTGGTCCTCCTTTCCTCAACACAACGAAATCCGTGACAACTGTGGAGAACCGTGGATTCAGTCAGGTGGAACTTCCTGTAATTAGATCATTGAGAGAAATGATAGACAAGCACAACAGGCGGCCAGGCAGTCCCAGCCAATTAAACAAGGATTTAACCAGAACCCAGGCTGCATTCTCCGTGTTCCTCCTCCTCATTATCCTACACCACTCCCTTACTCTATATTCTGTACTTTTAATTTCTGCACTTTGACTATGACTTCACCCCTTATCTCCCTCTTTTTCTACAACAACTTGCCTCTAAATACCGACTCTACTTTCTACTGCTTCCTTCTGCCTCTCTCGCTCTCGCATGCCTTACTTGATGTGTTTGTACTCATTTCCTATTTCCCTCTCAACCTCACCTATCCAGCTGTAGAACACAAGGGAAGTCACATTCTTTCTATATGTTTTGCTACAGTACGTCTCTTCCAAAAATAGTATCAGCCTACAGTACGAACAATGTTGCTCAGGGCCTCCAAATTCCTTTTACAAAGTCTGTTTGGAGGATATGGAAGTTTGGTCCTGTGGGAGGTTTAGAGAACACATGACTGAATGGAAGTGATGATCTGGGCTGTGTAACTGTCATTTGGTATGCCTCCACAGATTGTCAATGACAGATACTTCTGTTTGCCCATTGAGATTCACAAAACTGACTCAGTTTGGAGTGCCAGGGCGAGACTCATAGTAGAGTTATGTAGGTCGGCTGTGTATAATACCTCTCTAAGTAACAGCACATGGAACAAAAGTGCAATGTCAAGCTCTTGAAGATGTTGTCGCAATGGTTTTGTGTCACAGTAATGTACCGTCCATGTCATAATTTATGTGATGCGTGATGATCAACTTTAGCTTCATAACTGCAATGAGGTCTTTGGCGTTTAACTGCAGTGCATTATTGCATTTCTCCAAAATATAATTTTTCATATTTTAACTAACTGCCTCGCTATCCATCACACATGGTTCCAAGGTAGAAATTATTATCACTCTCTGGAAATTACCTTACTGATTTTGTAGTTGTTTGATTGAAAAATCCTACCTCCAACACTGAAAATCTGTGCACATAAAGGAACAGGAAGCCATCATTTTACACGACAGTCGAGCCGAATTAGGAGTCCGAGTTAATTAATGAGGCCTGCGTAATTGAGATCGGCCTCCTGAATGTTAAAAGGAGAAACTCTGCCACAGACAATTTTGGCTAATTTCATATTTTTCCCATTTGTTAGTTTTTGTCTACTGTGCACTGTTCAGGATATTGCATCATGTTTCATCATTTGAGAGCATAATGTTGCTTCTGATCAGTATAGAGAATCTTTTGATTGGTCATCATTATAATAAACAAATCTGAAGCACTGGCATTTCTGTATGAACTATCTGTGATCCGTCTCTGCCCTAAACCCTAACCTTAACCATAACCCTTACCTGGCCCTAACCTTAACCTTAGCACGGACCCATACTGAAATGTCAAAAAAATGTCAAAGCCCGTGTGAAATCTAATCAAGCCGCATGAGCACTCTTTTTCACAGACCTAAAATCAGTCAGAAACTCACAAGAGAGAGACATGGGGAGAAAGACTTATTGGATTGCAAAGAGAAGTCAATTTCACAATATACTGGGGTAGCTTTTAATGAGCATTGAGCGGGCAGCTATACAAAAGTTATTAAATTGAATCCAGAGTTGAGTAGAATTGAGATCTAACTCCTTAAGGATGCTTATGGTTCAATTTCAGATTGTACTGGAGCTTTAGATATGAAGCGGATATGGATTGTTCTGCTTTATTTCAGCCAAGTGTTCAGCAACGCTGACTTAATGCTATTGATTGTTTTATAAAACGTCATTTTAATGGGCTGACTGATGGTTGAGGTTTTCTTTCTCTCTGGATACTTATGTGATTGAAGCATAAAATGAAAACTTTGCACCGCTTCTCTGACAGATCATCATTTGAAATTGATTGAAGGTGAACATACATAGACTAATGGGTGTTTTAGAATGTCCAAGGCTGTAATAGCACGAGGGACAATTAGGGAAAATACAGGACAAGTCCTAAATAAGAAAACTTGTCATTAGAGTAAATTGCTTTTATTACATGCGAAGGACAGTTCACAGGATGACAGTTATATAAGATCAATGAAAGGGAATCTTTTAACTGGTACTTCCAGCTCTCTCTTTTTTGCACTAATTTTCTGAATGGATGAAAGCACAAATTGTATCTATTACAGAGTTCTCATTCATTGTGTAACCAGCTTGGTCAGAGCTAGGATTGCAAAGGCAGGGTATATTATCTTTAACTTTTGAAGTTTACCTGTAAACTACCAGAGTTTTGGTAACTTTCAAGGATTTTATGGAATGTTATCACATGACATCTAGTGGCCATTTTTGGTACTTCAGATTATCATAGGTGACTAATTATTTCTGGCCCTCTTTGTGGACTTATCACATGCAATGTAGTGTAATATATACAGTACAGTACCAGTCAAAGGTTTGGACACACCTACTCATTACAGGGTTTTCCTTTATTTTAGCTATTTTCTACATTGTAGAATAATAGTGAAGACACCAACACTGTGAAATAACACATATGGAATCATGTAGTAACCAAAAAAGTGTTAAACAAATCAAAATATATTTCATTTTTGAGATTCTTCAAAGTAGCCACCCTTTGTCTTGATGACAGCTTTGCACACTCTTGGCATTCTCTCAACCAGCTACATGAGGTAGTCACCTGGAATGCATTTCAATTAACAGGTGTGTCATTCAGAAAGTATTCAGACACCTTCCCTTTTTCTACATTTTGTTACATTACAGCCTTATTCTAAAATTGATTAAATTAATTGTTTTCCTCATCAATCTACACACAATGCCCCATAATAATAAAGCAAAAACAGGTTTTTAGAAATGTTAGCAAATTTATTAAAAATAAAAAACAGATCTGGAGAACCAAAACATTTATGCAGCATTGAAGGTCCTTAAGAACACAGTGGCTTCCATCTTAATGGAATAAGTTTGGAACCACCAAGACTCTTCCTAGAGCTTGCCGCCCGGTCAAACTTAGCAATCGGGGGAGAAGGGCCTTGGTCAGGGAGGTGACCAAAGAACCCGATGGTCACTCTGACAGAGCTCCAAAGTGAGTTCCTCTGTGGAGATGGGAGAACCTTCCAGAAGGACAACCATCTCTGCAGCACTCCACCAATCAGGCTTTTATGGTAGATGGCCAGACAGAAGCCACTCCTCAGTAAAGGGCACATGACGGCCCACTTGGAGTTTACCAAAAGGCAACTAAAGGACTCTCAGACCATGAGAAACAAAATTCTATAGTCTGATGAAACCAAGATTGAACTCTTTGGCCTGAATGCAAAGTGCCACGTCTGGAGGAAACCAGGCACTGTTCCATGCTGTGGGGATGTTTTTTAGCAGGGTGCTGGGAGACTAGTCAGGATCGAGAGAAAGATGAACGGAGAGAAGTACAGAGAGATCCTAGATGAAAACCTGCTCCAGAGTGCTCAGGACCTCAGACTAGGGTGACGGTTCACCTTCCAACAATGACCCTAAGCACACAGCCAAGACAACGCAGGGGCATTCATTCGGGGCACCATCATCATAGCATACAGTGGGGGAAAAAAGTATTTGATCCCCTGCTGATTTTGTACATTTGCCCACTGACAAAGAAATGATCAGTCTACAATTTTAATGGTAGGTTTATTTGAACAGCGAGAGACAGAATAACAACAAAAAAATCCTGAAAAACACATGTCAAAAATTTTATAAATTGATTTGCATTTTAATGAGGGAAATAAGTATATGACCCCCTCTCAATCAGAAAGATTTCTGGCTCCCAGGTGTCTTTTATACAGCTAACGAGCTGAGATTAGGAGCACACTCTTAAAGGGAGTGCTCCTAATCTCAGCTTGTTACCTGTAAAAAAGACATCTGTCTACAGAAGCAATCAATCAGATTCCAAACTCTCCACCATGGCCAAGACCAAAGAGCTCTCCAAGGATGTCAGGGACAAGATTGTAGACCTACACAAGGCTGGAATGGGCTACAAGACCATCGCCAAGCAGCTTGGTGAGAAGATGACAACATTTGGTGTGATTATTCGCAGATGGAAGAAACACAAAAGAACTGTCAATATCCCTGGGGCTCCATGCAAGATCTCACCTCGTGGAGTTGCAATGATCATGAGAACGGTGAGGAATCAGCCCAGAACTACACGGGAGGATCTTGTCAATGATCTCAAGGCAGCTGGGACCATAGTCACCAAGAAAACAATTGGTAACACACTACGCCGTGAAGGACTGAAATCCTGCAGCGCCCGCAAGGTCCCCCTGCTCAAGAATACATATACATGCCCGTCTGAAGTTTGCCAATGAACATCTGAATGACTCAGAAGACAACTGGTGAAAGTGTTGTGGTCAGATGAGACCAAAATGGAGCTCTTTGGCATCAACTCAACTCGCCGTGTTTGGAGGAGGAGGAATGCTGCCTATGACCCCATCTCTACCGTCAAACATGGAGGTGGAACCATTATGCTTTGGGGGTGTTTTTCTGCTAAGGGGACAGGACAACTTCACCGCATCAAAGGGACGATGGACGGGGCCATGTACCGTCAAATCTTGGGTGAGAACCTCCTTCCCTCAGCCAGGGCATTAAAAATGGGTCGTGGATTGACATTCCAGCATGACAATAACCCAAAACACACAGCCAAGGCAACAAAGGAGTGGCTCAAGAAGAAGCACATTAAGGTCCTGGATTGGCCTAGCCAGTCTCCAGACCTTAATCCCATAGAAAATCTGTGGAGGGAGCTGAAGGTTCGAGTTGCCAAATGTCAGCCTCGAAACCTTAATGACTTGGAGAAGATCTGCAAAGAGGAGTGGGACAAAATCCCTCCTGAGATGTGTGCAAACCTGGTGGCCAACTACAAGAAACGTCTGACCTCTGTGATTGCCAACAAGGGTTTTGCCACCAAGTACTAAGTCATGTTTTACAGAGGGGTCAAATACTTATTTCCCTCATTAAAATGCAAATCATTTTATAACATTTTTGACATGCGTTTTTCTGGATATTTTTGTTGTTATTCTGTCTCTCACTGTTCAAATAAACCTACCATTAAAATTATAGACTGATCATTTCTTTGTTAGTGGGCAAACGTACAAAATCAGCAGGAGATCAAATACTTTTTTCCCCCACTGTATGCTATGATGATGGTAAAATTGCGTCTCGCTCACAAGCCGGACGATGAAGACACACACTTCCCCAAGCTCTGGGACAGTGCTGGTCAGGAGAAAAGCTAACTAGCTGATGGATGAAAATAATATTCTCGATCAATCAATCAATCAATCAAATTTAAGAAGCGAAGTGTCACTTGTCACATCATCATGATGATACAAAATGAATCATATGATGATATGGCAAGTGACTCTTTGCTTCTTGAAAGTTTAATATCTTTAAAACTTGACTGCTGACATGTAAACATTTTGGGGACTGTATCAACAGTGGACTAATGAAAAAATACAAAAGGTTTTTGAGTGATTTTTTTCCTTTAAGGGACATTCACCAATACACAGCAAAGTTGTGGGAACCTATAAGTAGTGCCTGACATTGCATTCTGATTTTCAGGTAGACTGCATATTTACATGTCTACACTGAAAGCCAGGTCCTGCATGAAGAGTTGACTGTGTACAGTTTTCATATAGCTTATGCTGTGATTGTCCCAAAATAGTGAGGGGTAACAAAATTATCCCGAAGTCCCCAAAGCCTGAATGCTTGTCCATAAAAAAAGCCTCCACTGTAAGCCCAATCTTTGTGCGCAGTTCTGTGCCAAGCAGGGGCATTTCACATTACTGTTACTTTGACCTTCAGATTTAGACGACAGATGACTGTGACCTCACTAGGGGGAAGGACACACAACACTGTCAGAACTTCTTGATAATTACAGTTTATGATGCACAGAGGGCATATAAGT
The DNA here is from genome assembly GCF_965601325.2 of Salmo salar. Taxonomy (NCBI): domain Eukaryota; kingdom Metazoa; phylum Chordata; class Actinopteri; order Salmoniformes; family Salmonidae; genus Salmo; species Salmo salar. The sequence continues at coordinate 69,500,094 of NC_138291.1, forward strand.
ACTTATACTCCATAGGTGAGCCTGACTCATCAACAGGTATTGGAATCTATACAGTAATGGTATAAGAATAGCAGAAGAATAAATGAACATCTGATTTATCTGTTCTGCTTTGCTGAGCTGGACGAGCATGATGCCCATTATCTATAAGTAGAATTTATGAAGCGCAGTACTCGCTGCATCTATTGCCAAAGAGCATGCAGTTATACCCGCTAGTGGAATTTAATATTTTCTGGACTGAGTGGGGGGAGATTTTCTCAGTGAGATTAATTGAATGCTAACTTTCTGTTTTGGGCTGTTTTCCCATGGTGTATACTTAGTTTTGCAAAACTCAGCTGATCTGTATGTTGTCTGGCACAGTAAGTGTTGCACTGAAAGTTCAGTGAGTTGATGAGCCGAGATGAACGCTTGAAGTGTTTTTGGACCATAGTTTTATGTAATATGCTGTACTCCATGCAGTTTTATTTCAGGATGGAATTATCATTTGAAAGATTTAAGTCCTTTCAGATGACTCGTTTGTCGTGTCTTTGGCATCATTAAAACGGAAGACATGTTTATCAAATAACTCTCTGTAATTATTATTACGCGATTAAACTGATTAATCGTGTAACTGTAATTAACTAGGAGGTCGGGGCACCAAGGGAAATATTCAGATTACAAAGTTATAATTTTCCTAATATAACATTCAGATATCATAATATCTGATCTATGAGTCTTCTGATTTAATGATGTATTCTTTACCTCGTCAGTCTCATTCCAAACGTCGTAAATTCTTGGTTATCTGCACGAACCCAGTCTTCACTATGAGTCATCCATACATCAATTGTCTTAAAATCATTTATTTACTAACTAAATAATTCACAGAAATGCATAACACAGATATGGTTACAAGGAAATGATAGGAGAATGTGCCCTAGTGGGCTAAACCGGCATGGTGGCTTGTTAGACAAAAGGGGGGGTGGGGGCAGCGGAGAAGACACTACAGAGTTGATAAATATTAACAATTGAAATGCTAAGCCTTTGCACATGAACACTCACTCATTCGGGAACAATTGCAATCAATATATATATTTACGCTCAGTGTGTCGTCGGGATCTTTGTTGAAAAGGTAGTTTCTGTTGGAGAGTTTTCCGCGCTCTCTCTCTCTCTCGTGGTTAGGATGATAGTTCAGAGTGACATTCATTCATGTCGTTATAGAATGGATGTTTTGTCGGTCTTCGCGTTCAATGATACCGAATTCCTAGCTGCAGACTAGTAATTAATATCAAAGACTTGTTATTATTCTGTCGGTATCAATAGTCTATGAGTTTAACCATGTGGTATGGTTAAAGTTCAGAACAAGGAATGCATGGTCAAACCTTGGCCCTCTCGTTCTCGAGGTAAGCTGGTCTGGTGATAGAAACCCTGGGTGGGGTTTATATTCAGAATACAGAAAAAGGCTGTCTCATGACGCCAGGTCCTGTCTGTGTCCCTGGGGGCATGCCGATGACTTGGTAAAACTTTAAACAGAAAATACAATTCTCTCACATTAACATCTTACAAGCATCCCAACATATTCCAAATTGCTTTATCCTTATTCATTAACCTCTATGGGCTAGGTGGGACGCTAGCGTGCCACCCGTGGTGCACTCCATCAACAGCAGGTGCATTTCAAGAGCGGCAAATTTGAATCCAAATAAATGTCAAAATTCAAATTTTTCAAACATACAACTATTTTACACCCTTTGAAAGATAAACATCTCCTTAATCTAACCACATTTTACGATTTCAAAAAGGTTTTACGGCGAAAGCATAAATTTAGAGTATGTTAGGACAGTACATTTACAAGAGTTGTGTGTAATGTTTTGTCAATTCAAAGACAGGTTCACCAAAACCATAAAACCAGCTAAAATGATGCACTAACCTTTTACAATCTCCATCAGATGACACTCCTAGGACATTATGTTAGACAATGCATGCATTTTTAGTTCTATCAAGTTCATATTTATATCCAAAAACAGCGTTTTACTATGGCATTGATGTTGAGGAAATCGTTTCCCTCCAATAACCGGCAGTCAAGTCAGCGTCACAAATTAAATAATTAAAATTAGAAAACATTGGTAAAATATTATATTGTCATTTAAAGAATTATAGATTTACATCTCTTGAACGCAATCAACTTGCCAGATTTAAAAATAACCTTACTGGGAAATCACACTTTGCAATAATCTGAGCACTGCGCCCAGAAAAATACGCGTTGCGATACAGACTAGACGTCATGTTGGGGAGATCTAAAATCGAAAATACTATGTAAATAATCCATTACCTTTGATTCTCTTCATCAGATGTCACTTCCAGGTATCACAGGTCCATAACGAATGTAGTTTTGTTCAAAAAAGCTCATCATTTATGTCCAAAAATCTCTGTCTTGTTAGCACATGATCTAAGCCAGCCGGACTTCTCGTCATGAACGAGGGGAAAAAATATATTTCCGTTCGTTCAAACATGTCAAACGTTGTATAGCATAAATCATTAGGGCCTTTTTTAACCAGAACATGAATAATATTCAAGGTGGACGAATGCATACTCTTTTATAACGTATTGGAACGAGGGTACCCAACATGAACTCGCGCGCCAGGTGTCTAATGGGACATCATCGTTCCATGGCTCTTGTTCGGTCAGATCTCCCTCCAGAAGACTCAAAACACTTTGTAAAGGCTGGTGACATCTAGTGGAAGCAATAGGAAGTGCCAAAATATTCCTCAGCCCCTGTGTTTTTCAATGGGATAGGTTTAAAGGTAATACAACACATCAGGTATCCACTTCCTGTCAGAAAATGTCTCAGGGTTTTGCCTGCCAAATGAGTTCTGTTATACTCACAGACACCATTCAAACAGTTTTAGAAAATGTAGGGTGTTTTCTATCCATATATAATAAGTATATGCATATTCTAGTTACTGGGTAGGAGTGGTAACCAGATTAAATCGGGTATGTTTTTTTATCCAGCCGTGTCAATACTGCCCCCTAGCCCTAACAGGTTTAACCCACATCCAGCGAAAAATCATATTCCCATTAGCATAACAAAATGTTAGATTTTTTTTTTTCCTTTTTTTTTTCAAATTATATCGTTTTATAGATACACCTCTCCTGAATCGAACCACGTTGTCCGATTTCAAAAAGGCTTTACAGCAAAAGCAAAACATTAGATTATGTTAGAGGAGTATATCGTAAAAGTAGCCACATAGCCATTTTCCGACCAACCACATGCATCACAAATAACCAAAAAACAGCTAAATGCAGCACTAACCTTTGACAATCTTCATCAGATGACACACCTAGGACATCATGTTACACAATACATGCATTCTTTTGTTCGATAAAGTTCATATTTATATATAAAAACAGCATTTTACATCGGTGCGTAACGTTGACTAACTATTTTCCCTCAAATGCATTCGATGAAACAGAGCTACAATTTACTAAATTACTATTCGAAAACATTTTTAAAATGTAATATTGTCATTCTAAGATTTATAGATGAATATCTCTTGAAAGCACCTGTAATGCCAGATTTAAAATTAACTTTACTGGGTAATCATACTTTGCGATGAAAGGGGATGCGATACTCTGAAAAATAGGCTAACGTTACAGTTCAGCGCCATCTTGGAACAATCGCATATCACATCTAGTCTTGTATACTATTGTCAATAATCCCTTACCTTTGGTTGTCTTCATCAGAAAGCACTTCCAGGAATCCCAGGTCCACAACAAATGTATTTTCGTAAAAAAAAAAATACTCCTTTATGTTCCAAGAGCTTGTTCTTGTTAGCGCGTCTGAAGGCTGCTCCAAAACTTCCGTCGGCCGCGGGACAGCCATTTCGAGAAAATGCATTTTTTTCCCATTTAGGTTCGTTCAAACATGTCAAACGTTGTTTAACATAAATCTTCAGGGCGTTTTTCAACAAGAGAGCCAATAAGATTCGAGGGGGACGATTGCATTGTGTTTCAAAACGTTTCGAAAGAGGAGGGTAACCAGGGGCGCCGGCGTCATAATGGTGATGGCCCTCTCCGTGTCACCACTTTCCACAGCGTCTCATTCATTCAGTTTTAACAGTAGGAGACTCAAACCACTTTGTAAAGACTGGGGACATCTAGTGGAAGCAATAGGAAGTGCTCAATGAACCATAGCTCACGGTGTGTTAATAGGCAACGTGATGAAGTTGAGTTCGCAATTCAGAATTCCACTTCCTGTTTCCATCTGTCTCGGGGTTTTGACTGCCATATGAGTTCTGTTATACTCACAGACACCAATTCAAACAGTTTTAGAAACTTTAGGGTGTTTTCTATCCACTATTAATTATATGCATATCCTAGCTTCTGAGTTTGAGTAGTAGGCCGTTTAAAATGGGCACGAATTTTTTTCAAAATGCGCTGTGGCGCCCCCTATCCTAGGCGACCGTCAAGAGGTTAATTTTATACAACCATTAGATGTAAGTCTCACACTTGAGGCTATTATATAGACAGAGCCATGGTAATGTGGCCGTATTGTCTCTCATAAGTTTCACAAAATTTTACCAAACGGACCAGTTCGTTGCTGGATTCTTCACCGATCTTTTATACCTTCTCCAGAACATAAATGTTGTTCGGTTCCCCAGTCCTGTGAGGTGGAAGAATTCCTTTGTCTCTCTATGAAAACACTTTGTCTCTTTATACTGTGGCTATGCGGCGGGACATTTTCTTAGGAATTTACGACCGCTCAAATAGGGCCTGAGTAGGGGGAGGTAGGAGGATGGTACATAGAAAACCCAAAGAGGGCAACGTCATGACACATTGTTAACCCCAATGAATATTGTGTACAGTAGCAGGAAGTCAAATCAAAGGCTTGAGCAACTTTTCTAAAGACATTTTTGCTCTATTTTTCCTCATGAGATTCTTTCCCATCCTAATCTAGTTATCACTGCTTAGGGTCGAATGATACAGGAAGTTAAGGCTGAATTATACATGTTATGCCATGAATCGACAATAACACTGCCATTGAAAAAGACAGCAGCAAACTATTTTTACTTGCTAAGTAGTCTTCTCGCCGTCTCATCATCTCACCCGCTCTCAAGGTCTCACTCTCTACCTCGCCCCCTTGGCGTTTTTCTCTTCATCACTTTCCATTTTCCTTTGACATTACCAAAAAGACTGAATATAGGTTTCAAACCTCTCTGATATTACCGTAGTGATTCGGCCAGCATGCTGTCTGCTGGAGGAAAGAAGAGCTGGCTGTGTAAAGTAGCATTGATCAGATGTGACTGACCAGTAATTGCTTTGATCAGGCCTCTGATCCAGCTGTAGGCTATGCCCAGTTCAATCCGTCCCCTCGTTGTACCACATTCTTTATTTGTTTACGATACCGCCTATTGCCTCCTCAGTACTCTATTATTATGACTGTCCTCCTTACCCCTCCCTTTAGTCTGTGGGGCAGGTTCCATCTGAGGGATGAGCAATGAGTCTGAATGCTATTGAGTGTAAAGTACAGGGAGGGTAAGGTCACCTTCATTATGCTACCCTCAGCAGACACACTTTATCTGCCTAGCTAGGTGATAGGATGATAAAACATATGGATTCTTGAGTCAACTCGACCCTATGCTGTTGATATTGTGCAGCTGTAGAGTATAAGAGAAGCTTGATACATATCTAATCTATGGTGTGCTTTCAGTATTTCCAAGCACAAAATATGCAGTCCTAATTATGACCTTAGAGATTTGATGATCACCTAGCTGATGCTGTCAGCAGGAGGTGATGTCTCCGAGCAGCCAAACTAGCATCATATTTCTCAAGTGGACAAAGATCAACTATGCTCATAATGCTTTGAAAAAATCCTTGTTTTACCTAGCCATTTTCATCATTTAGGGTGGGTATTGGACAGCCCTGATATAAAAGGGGATTGGGTATGGGAGATGGGAATCTGAAATATGGAATATGACTGGTAAATGGGGAAGAAATGTCCAGGGTAACTGTGAAATGGAAAACAACTTGAATCTAGGCCTAACATTTCCTTCCACCAACCATTATGGTGGAAATGGTGTCGATTGGAGTTGATTGTGGACATTACATAAAAAACACAATGACTGAGTGCATTCGGAAAGTATTCAGATCCCCTGACTTTTTTCACATTTTGTTACGTTACAGCCTTATTCTAAAATGTATTAAATTGTTTTTTTCCCTCATCAATCTACAGGCAATACCCCATAATGACAAATCCAAAACAGTTTTTTATTTTATTTTTGCACATAAAAGAAAAAAATTCAATATTACATTTACATATGTATTCAGACCCTTTACTCAGTACTTTGTTGAAGCACCTTTGGCAGCAATTACAGCCTCAAGTCTTGGATCAGGAGCATCGCTGCACAGCTATTTTCAGGTCTTAGAGATGTTCAAGTCCGAGCTCTGGCTGGGACACTCAAGTACATTCAGAGACTTGTCCCGAAGCCACTATTGCGTTGACTTGGCTGTGTGCTTAGGGTAGTTGTCCTGTTGGAAGGTGAACCTTCTCCCCAGTCTGAGGTCCTGATCACTCTGGAGCAGGTTTTTATCAAGGATCTCTCTGTACTTTGCTCCGTTCATCTTTCCCTCAACCCTGGCTAGTCTCCCAGTCCCTGCCGCTGAAAAACATCACCACAGGATGATGCTGCCACCACCATTCTTCACCGTAAAGATGGTGCCAGGTTTCCTCCAGACGTGACGCTTGGCATTCAGGCCAAAGAGTTCAATTTTGGTTTCATCAGACCAGAGAATCTTGTTTCTGTCAACTGTGGGACCTTATATAGACAGGTGTGTGCCTTTCCAAATCATGTCCATTCAATTGAATTTACCACAGGTGAACTCCAAGTTGTGGAAACATCTAATGGATGATCAATGGAAACAGGATGCACATAAGCTCAATTTTAAGTCTCATAGCAAAGGGTTTGAATACTTATGTAAATAAGGTATTTCTGTTTTTGATTTGTCATTATGGGGTATTGTGTCTTGATTGATGAGAAAAAATTATTTAATTGATTTTAGAATAAGGATGTAATGTAACAAAATGTGGAAAAATGGAAGGAGTCTGAATTCTTTCCGAATGCACTGTATTTATAGTCTTATTTATCAAGGGATTCATTGGCAATTCCATCTAGTCCCTCCCAGGAAATTTAAAGAGAAAGTTGGAGAAAATGATTCAGAGAAGCACATGTCCAATGTTTGCTCTGTGTTCACTCACTAGTCTTAGCGCTGGCTTGTTTATTTGACAGATCGATACAGACTCCTGGTTTTTACGGAGGACCCTGTCATGGTCGACAGGACCTTTTCAAATGACCTGCCCCTCATCCACTAATAGAGGAGCCACAGGTTCCTCCCAATTAATTCTGGGGACAGCTGCAATGGAAGTGTGTCAGATTCTCTCTGAAATGTCAAGGTTTGATTTTGACATAAGGTAAAATATACTGCTCAAAAAAATAAAGGGAACACTAAAATAACACATCCTAGATCTGAATGGATGAAATAATCTTATTAAATACTTTTTTCTTTACATAGTTGAATGTGCTGACAACAAAATCACACAAAAATAATCAATGGAAATCCAATGTATCAACCCATGGAGGTCTGGATTTGGAGTCACACTCAAAATTAAAGTGGAAAACCACACTACAGGCTGATCCAACTTTGATGTAATATCATTAAAACAAATCAAAATGAGGCTCAGTAGTGTGTGTGGCCTCCACGTGCCTGTATGACCTCCCTACAACGCCTGGGCATGCTCCTGATGAGGTGGCGGATGGTCTCATTTACATTTACATTTAAGTCATTTAGCAGACGCTCTTATCCAGAGCGACTTACAAATTGGTGCATTCACCTTATAATATCCAGTGGAACAACCACTTTACAATAGTGCATCTAAATCTTTTAAGGGGGGGGTTAGAAGGATTACTTTATCCTATCCCAGGTATTCCTTGAAGAGGTGGGGTTTCAGGTGTCTCCGGAAGGTGGTGATTGACTCCGCTGTCCTGGCGTCGTGAGGGAGCTTGTTCCACCATTGGGGTGCCAGAGCAGCGAACAGTTTTGACTGGGCTGAGCGGGAACTGTGCTTCCTCAGAGGTAGGGAGGCGAGCAGGCCAGAGGTGGATGAACGGAGTGCCCTTGTTTGGATGTAGGGCCTGATCAGAGCCTGAAGGTACGGAGGTGCCGTTCCCCTCACAGCTCCGTAGGCAAGCACCATGGTCTTGTAGCGGATGCGAGCTTCGACTGGAAGCCAGTGGAGAGAGCGGAGGAGCGGGGTGACGTGAGAGAACTTGGGAAGGTTGAACACCAGACGGGCTGCGGCGTTCTGGATGAGTTGTAGGGGTTTAATGGCACAGGCAGGGAGCCCAGCCAACAGCGAGTTGCAATAATCCAGACGGGAGATGACAAGTGCCTGGATTAGGACCTGCGCCGCTTCCTGTGTGAGGCAGGGTCGTACTCTGCGAATGTTGTAGAGCATGAACCTACAGGATCGGGTCACCGCCTTGATGTTGGTGGAGAATGACAGGGTGTTGTCCAGGGTCACGCCAAGGCTCTTAGCACTCTGGGAGGAGGACACAAGGGAGTTGTCAACCGTGATGGCGAGATCATGGAACGGGCAGTCCTTCCCCGGGAGGAAGAGCAGCTCCGTCTTGCCGAGGTTCAGCTTGAGGTGGTGATCCGTCATCCACACTGATATGTCTGCCAGACATGCAGAGATGCGATTCGCCACCTGGTTGTCAGAAAGGGGAAAGGAGAAGATTAATTGTGTGTCATCTGCATAGCAATGATATGAGAGACCATGTGAGGATATGACAGAGCCAAGTGACTTGGTGTATAGCGAGAATAGGAGTGGGCCAAGAACAGAGCCCTGGGGGACACCAGTGGTGAGAGCACGTGGTGCGGAGACAGATTCTCGCCACGCCACCTGGTAGGAGCGACCTGTCAGGTAGGACGCAATCCAAGCGTGGGCGGCGCCGGAGATGCCCAGCTCGGAGAGGGTGGAGAGGAGGATCTGATGGTTCACGGTATCAAAGGCAGCCGATAGGTCTAGAAGGATGAGAGCAGAGGAGAGAGAGTTAGCTTTAGCAGTGCGGAGAGCCTCCGTGACACAGAGAAGAGCAGTCTCAGTTGAATGCCCAGTCTTGAAACCTGACTGATTAGGATCAAGAAGGTCATTCTGAGAGAGATAGCAAGAGAGCTGGCCAAGGACGGCACGTTCAAGAGTTTTGGAGAGAAAGGAAAGAAGGGATACTGCTCTGTAGTTGTTGACATCGGAGGGATCGAGTGTAGGTTTTTTCAGAAGGGGTGCAACTCTCACTCTCTTGAAGACGGAAGGGACGTAGCCAGCGGTCAAGGATGAGTTGATGAGCGAGGTGAGGTAGGGGAGAAGGTCTCCGGAAATGGTCTGGAGAAGAGAGGAGGGGATAGGGTCAAGTGGGCAGGTTGTTGGGCGGCCGGCCGTCACAAGACGCGAGATTTCATCTGGAGAGAGAGGGGAGAAAGAGGTCAAAGCACAGTCTCCTGAGGGATCTCCTCCCAGACCTGGACAAAAGCATCCGCCAACTCCACATGTCCGTGGTGCAACGTGGCGTTGGTGGATGGAGCGAGACATGATATCCCAGATGTGCTCAATTGGATTCAGGTCTGGGGAACGGGCGGGCCAGTCCATAGCATCAATGCCTTCCTCTTGCAGGAACTGCTGACACACTCCAGCCACATGAGGTCTAGCATTGTCTTGCATTAGGAGGAACCCAGGGCCAACCGCACCAGCATATGGTCTCACAAGGGGTCTGAGGATCTCATCTCGGTACCTAATGGCAGTCAGGCTACCTCTGGCGAGCACATGGAGGGCTGTGCAGCCCCCCAAAGAAATGCCACCCCACACCATGACTGACCCACCACCAAACCGGTCATGCTGGAGGATGTTGCAGGCAGCAGAACGTTCTCCACGGTGTCTCCAGACTCTGTCACGTCTGTCACATGTGCTCAGTGTGAACCTGCTTTCATCTGTGAAGAGCACAGGGCGCCAGTGGCGAATTTGCCAATCTTGGTGTTCTCTGGCAAATGCCAAACGTCCTGCACGGTGTTGGGCTGTAAGCACAACCCCCACCTGTGGACGTAGGGCCCTCATACCACCCTCATGGAGTCTGTTTCTGACCATTTGAGCAGACACATGCACATTTGTGGCCTGCTGGAGGTCATTTCGCAGGGCTCTGGCAGTGCTCCTCCTTGCACAAAGGCGGAGGTAGCGGTCCTGCTGCTGGGTTGTTGCCCTCCTACGGCCTCCTCCACGTCTCCTGGTGTACTGGCCTGTCTCCTGGTAGCGCCTCCATGCTCTGGACACTACGCTGACAGACACAGCAAACCTTCTTGCCACAGCTCGCATTGTTGTGCCATCCTGGATGATCTGCACTACCTGAACCACTTGTGTGGGTTGTCGACTCCGTCTCATGCTTCCACTAGAGTGAAAGCACCGCCAGCATTCAAAAGTGACCAAAACATCAGCCAGGAAGCATAAGAACTGAGAAGTGGTCTGTGGTCACCACCTGCTGAACCACTCCTTTATTGGGGGTGTCTTGCTAATTGCCTATAATTTCCACCTGTTGTCTATTCCATTTGCACAACAGCATGTGAAATGTATTGTCAATCAGTGTTGCTTCCTAAGTGGACAGTTTGATTTCACAGAAGTGTGATTGACTTGGAGTTACATTGTGTTGTTTAAGTGTTCCCTTTATTTTTTTGAGCAGTGTATATATCCCAAATACTTAAAATACAGAAGGTCTAGTGAATAGCCATGTCTTCTCTTAGAGACTAAGAGTGTTAAGTGTTTCAATGAGGTTACTGATCAGTTTGCAAACCAGTAGTTTGCAAACCACTAAACCCTGATCTATGTTTAGAATAATGTAACAACACTAGCGTTGTCGCCACCGTGCGCAAATCAAGCTGAACATATGCTGGCTGCTCATTTAGTATATATGTCAGTTCCATGGTAATACTGTGAATGTTATTTGTCAAGTGTGTTTCCCGTACTGACAGTGCTGGATTAAATGTGACTTCTACCTCTGTCTACCTGGATGTTTAGTTTCAGCACTTTGATGTCAGTTGTGTAAGAAACAGAAGGTAGTAGACATGACAAATGACATTGAAATAAGGGCAGTATTGATGAAGGTGAGTGGTGACATTATGTGAAAGCACTGATGTCACTTAATTAACCTAGTAATGATAATGTGCTACTTAGAAATTAAAAAATGACTGAAATGTTGAATTATACAAAATGTACAACCTCATTACTGAAGCAATCTCAGGAACAAGTTTGCACATAAAAAGACCTAGGATCTTTGAATTGAACTGCCATCTAAGAAAAGGTACTCTGTGTTCAGGAAGAAACTAATGATGTTTTCCCATGTATTCGGCTTCGTGCTCCGTGATTCAGATTGGTTACTTGCATGTCTTGGTGGTATTGATCAGATCTCTACAAAATTGGTTTCTCGCCACCCCAGCTTTTTGGTCCAAACTAGGGCAAACTAACTGACTTGTTAAGACTCAGATGATAAATGTTTTTCAATCTGTGCACCCTTAGGATAGACCTCAGGAGAGAAGTAGAATTTTTGATGACATTTTCAGTGACTTTGAAAGCAGGATTTTAAGCAACAGTGTGTGGGTGGTGATGAACATCAAAACACATTAAAGGGTCAGTGTGGTCAAAAATGTGATTTTTCGTTTTTGTTTAATTATCTTTCCACACTATGAGGTCATAATAATACTCTGAAATTGTGAAAATTATATAATTCCCTTTTAGTGTAAGAGCTTTTTGAAATAAAACTCCTGGAATTTCAGCCTGTTCAGGTGGGATGGAGTTTTTGGCCCACAGCATTACATCAGAATCTGATCTGATTATTCTGACCAATGACCAGTCATTTTTTATTTGCATATGTATCCTCCTACTTTGAAGGGGTAAGCAGGGTAGGCTCTAGAGTCGAGATCAGGGGTGGGTAATTCCAGTCCTCGGAGGCCTGATTGGTGTCACAGTTTTTCCCCAGCCTCAGCTAACACACCTGACTCCAATAATCACCAAATCATGATCTTCAGTTTAGAATGCAATTTGATTAATCAGCTGTGTTTGCTAGGGATGGAGAAAAAGTGTGACACCAATCATGCCCCCGAGGACTGGAGTAGATGATACTATCAGCCAATCAGGGCTGTGTATGTAAATATATTCAAAGTTATATTAACACGCCCACGCAATTAGACTGAGCATTTCAATGGCAAAAGGAGGCTCTGGGTTTTAGTTGATTTTAGTTGCTGTGTTTACACTTCAGCAATTGCGACCTCAACGCAAGACTTGATATGCCCTTATCGTTTCATGTCCTACTGTTGTGTGAGAAATTATTCATCACGTGATTCACTGAAATCTTGGAGCTTTAGACACCACTGTTGACATTGGAACCACACGGAACAAAAATATAAACGCAATATGCAACAATTTCAAAGATTTTACTGAGTTACAGTTCATTTAAGGAAATCAGTCAATTGAAATAATTGAATTAGGCCCTAGTCTATGGATTTCACATTACTGGGTATACAGATATGAATCTGTTGGTCAAAGATACCTTAAAAAAAGGTAGGGGCGTGGATTAGAAAACCAGTCAGTATCAGGTGTGACCACCATTTGCCTCATGCAGAGCGACACATCTCCTTCGCATAGAGTTGATCAGGCTGTTGATTGTGGCCTGTGGAATGTTGTCCCACTCCTCTTCAATGTCTGTGCGAAGTTTCTGGATATTGGTGGGAACTGGAACACACTGTCGTACACATCGAATCAGAGCATCCCAAATATGTTCAATGGGTGACATGTCTGGTGAGTATGCAGGCCATTGAAGAACTGTGACATTTTCAGCTTCCAGGAATTGTGTGACGATCCTTGCAACATGGGGCTGTGCATTATCAAGCTGAAACATGAGGTAATGGCGGCAGATGAATGGCACAACAATTGGACTTAGGATCTCGTCACGGTATCTCTGTGTATTCAAATTGCCATCGATAAAATGCAATTGTGTTCATTGTCTGTAGCCTATGCCTGTCCATACCATAAGCATTGACATCATCAAACCACTTGCCCACACGACTCCATACACATGGTCTGCCATCTGCCCGGTGCAATTGAAACAGGGATTCATCCGTAAAGAGCACATGTCTCCAGAATGCCAGTGGTCATCGAAAGTGACCATTTTCCCACTGAAGTCTGTTACGACACCAAACTGCAGTCAGGTCAAGAACCTGGTGAGGACGATGAGCACGCAGATGAGCTTCCCTGAGACAGTTTCTGACAGTTTGTGCAGAAGTTCTTCGGTTGTGCAAACCTACAGTTTCATCAGCTGTCCAGATGGCTGGTCTCAGACGATCCTGCAGGTGTAGAAGCTGGATGTGGAGGTCCTGTGCTGGCGTGGTTATACAGAGTCTGCAGTTGTGAGGCAGGTTGGACATACTGCCAAATTCAAAATAAAGAAAAGTTGGAGGCGGCTTATGGTAGAGAAATTAACATGCAATTCTTTGGCAACAGCTCTAGTGAACATTCCTGCAGTCGGCATGCCAATTGTACGCTCCCTCAAAACTTTAGACATCTGTGGCATTGTGTGTGTCAAATCTGCATATTAGAGTGCCATTTTATTGTCCTAATCACAAGGTGCTCCTGTGTAATGATCATGCTGTTTATTCAGCTTCTTGATATGCCACACGTGTCAGGTAATTATCTTGGCAATGGATAAATGCTCACTAACAGGGATGTAAACAATTTTGTGCACGACATTTAAGATAACTTTTTGTGCGTATGTAACATTTCTGGCATCTTTTATTTCAGCTCATGAAACATGGGACCAACACTTTACATGTTGCGTTTATATTTTTGTTAAGTGTAGATTAGAAGATATACAATGAACTGTTGGTTCCTTGACGTGTCTGTCTATACCTGTTTCAATTACAAAAGGAGGCCCAGGGAAATAAATGATACAAAATATATTAGTTATTTTAATGAAATAAACACACAAAGAAATACAAATAAAAATACCTCATGGGGGCTTTCATTTTCTACAAAATTATCACAATTAAATCTTAAATAGCGTTACTATTGTTATTTTCCTAGATAACCTTATTTTATCTGAAAATATCCCAAATAACTGGAAGCAATCTACTGTCTTGGTTGTCTGACCAAAGATCCTGGCGGTTGAATCAATTTTGCACAACACCAATTTATTTGATTATTTTTGTCTTGAAACACTTCTGTTTGATTTGGTATGATGATCATCAAAGCTAAATCATAGGGACTTTGAGTAATTGTTGGAGTTATTACCAAAATGCTGTTTGTTGCTGATTTTAGTTGCTGGGTTTATACTACAGCAATTACGACCTCCAAGCAAGACATGATATGCCCTCATCATGGTTTCATGTCCCCCTGTTTGAGTGAGAAATTATTCATTGCATTTAATTCACTGAAATCTTGGAGCTTTAGACACCACTGTTGACATTGGAACTAGATTAGAAAATATACAATGAACTGTTGTTGCCCTCAGTACATCATAGTGCTGGTTCTTGGGCATGTCCAATATCTGTATAAACACATCACAAGACAAGCATTTGGAATAAATGAATCCAATACAAATACTCTGGAGTAGAGCTCATCTTAAGCACTCATATTTCAGTCAGCAAATCCACTAGGAGATGATATACGTGTGGTCATGGATGACAAATTTGTGCAAATTTGTGCACTTTCATTCCAGGTGGAGAACACTCTGGGACATGGGGAAGTAGAGTATAACCGTATAATGGCTTTGGTCTCCCCGCCAGGGGATTTAGCGTTTCTCATACATACTCCAGACACTTATCAGTACATAATGCACGAGATGAAGGCATTAGCCTGTAGCTATAACTGTGACATAGGCAGAGGGACAGAGATAAAACATAGAGAAGTAAAAGAGAAGCCATATTCAGACTCAGGCTTTTTTGTACATTTTCACAGTACACTGACTACTGTCTCATCTCCTTGGGACTGCCAAACTGCCTGAGCACATACAGTCTACCATGTGTATCTACTGACCTCATCAAAATCAAATAAAATGTTATTGGTCACATACACATGGTTAGCAGATGTTAATGCGAGTGTAGCGAAATGCTTGTGCTTCTAGTTCCGACAGTGCAGTAATATCTAACAAGTAATCAAACTATTTCCCAACAACTACATAATACACACAAATCTAAAAGGGTGAATGAGAATATGTACATATAAATATATGGATGAGCGATGGCAAAGCAGCATAGGCAAGGTGCAATAGATGGTATAAAATACAGTATATACATACTATGAGTAATGTAAGATATGTTAACATTATTAAAGTGACATTATTTAAAGTGGCATTGTTTAAAGTGACTAGTGATCCATTTATTAAAGTGGCCAGTGATTGGGTCTCAATGTAGGCAGCAGCCTCTCTGAGTTAGTGATAGCTGTTTAAGCGTCTGATGGCCTTGAGATAGAAGCTGTTTTTCAGCTTCTCGGTCCCAGCTTTGATGCAACTGTACTGACCTCGCCTTCTGGATGGTAGCGGTGTGAACGGGCAGAGGCTCGGGTGGTTGTTGTCCTTGGTGGTCTTTTGGCCTTCCTGTGACATCAGGTGCTGTAGGGGTCATGGAGGGCAGGTAGTTTGCCCCCGGTGATGCGTTGTGCAGACCGCAACACCCTCTGGAAAGCCTTGCGGTTGAGGGCGGTGCAGTTGCCGTACCAGGCTGTGATAGAGCCCAACAGGATTCTCTCGATTGTGCATCTGTAAAAGTTTGTCAGGGTTTTGGGTGACAAGCCAAATTTCTTCAGCCTCCTGAGGTTGAAGAGGCGCTGTTGCACCTTCTTCACCACACTGTCTGTGTGGTGGACCATTTCAGTTTGTCTGTGATGTGTACGCCGAGGAACTTACCTTTCCACCTTCTCCACTGCTGTCCCATCGATGTGGATAGGGGGGGTGATACCTTTGCTGTTTCCTGAAGTCCACGATCATCTCCTTTGTTTTGTTGACATTGAGTGAGAGGTTGTTTTCCTGACACCACACTCCGAGTGCCCTCCCTTCTTCCCTGTAGGCTGTCTCGTCGTTATTGGTAATCAAGCCCAATACTGTTGTGTCGTCTGCAAACTTGATGATTGAGTTGGAGGCGTGCATGGCCACGCAGTCGTGGGTGAACAGGGAGTAGAGGAGGGGGCTGAGCATGCACCCTTGTGGGGCCCCAGTATTGAGGGTCAGCGAAGTGGAGATTATGTTTCTTACCTTTACCACCTGGGGGCTGCCCGTCAGAAAGTCCAGGACCCAATTGCACAGGGCGGGGTTAAGACCCAGGGCCTCCAGCTTGATGATGAGCTTGAATGTTATTATGGTGTTGAATGCTGAGCTGTAGTTAATGAACAGCATTCTTACATAGGTATTCCTCTTGTCCAGATGGGATAGGGCAGTGTGAATGCGCCTGCATCGTCCTGTTGGGGCGGTATGCAAACTGAAGGGGGTCTAGGGTGGCCGGTAAGGTGGAGGTTATATGATCCTTGACTAGTCTGTCAAAGCACTTCATGATGACAGAAGTGAGTTCTACGGGTGGTAGTCATTTAGTTCACTTATCTTTGCCTTCTTGGGTACAGGAACAATGGTGGCCATCTTGAAGCATGTGGGAGCAGACTGGGATAGGAGGCGATATAGTATGTCGTCTAGGCCAGCAGCCTTGCGCGGGTTGTCACGTTTAAATGTTTTACTCACTTCGGCCACGGAGAAGGGCATTATATTCTCCTCAAAGCGGGCAAAGAAGGTGTTTAGTTTGTCAGGAAGCGTGACATCGGTGTCCGTGACATGGCTGGTTTTCTTTTTGTAGTCCGTGATTTCCTGTAGACCCTGCCACATACATTTTGTGTCTGAGCCGTTGAATTGCGACTCCACTTTTTCCCTGTACCGGCATTTCGCTTGTTTGATTGATTTGCAGAGGGAATAACTACACTGTTTATATTCAGTCATATTCCCAGACCTCTTTCCATGGTTGTGGTGGTTCACACTTTCAGTTTTACACAAATACTGCCATACATCCATGGTTTCTGGTTAAGGTAGGTTTTAATAGTCATAGTGGGTACAAGATCTCCAATGCACTTCTTTATAAACTCACTCACAGAGTCAGCGTATAGGTCGATGTTATCTGTGGCTGCCCGGAACATTTCTCAGTCCGCGTGATCAAAACAATCTTGAAGCGTCGATTCCGATTGGTCAGACCAGCGTTGAATGTTTCTAGTCACTGGTACGTCCTGTTTGAGTTTCTGCCTATAAGACGGTAGGAGCAAGATGGAGTCGTGGTCGGATTTGCCAAAGGGAGGGCGGGGGAGAACTATGAATGCATTGCGCAAGTTAGAGCAGCAGTTACACCCGCGCATAGTGCAATAATTATGCTTATAGAATTTAGGTAGCCTTGTTCCCAA
Source organism: Salmo salar (assembly GCF_965601325.2). NCBI lineage: Eukaryota > Metazoa > Chordata > Actinopteri > Salmoniformes > Salmonidae > Salmo > Salmo salar. The sequence continues at coordinate 69,517,582 of NC_138291.1, forward strand.
ATTTGCTTTGTTAACCTCTTACATCTAGACGTTCCGCTAGCGGATCACCACTCCAATATCCGATGATTGGGCGTGGCACGAAATACAAACTCCTCGAAAATCCGAAAACTTCCATTTTTCAAACATATGACTATTTTACACCATTTTAAAGACAAGACTCTCCTTTATCTAACCACACTGTCCGATTTCAAAAAGGCTTTACAACGAAAGCAAAACATTAGATTATGTCAGCAGAGTACCCAGACAGAAATAATCAGACACCCATTTTTCAAGCTAGCATATAATGTCACAAAAACCAAAACCACAGCTAAATGCAGCACTAACCTTTGATGATCTTCATCAGATGACACTCCTAGGACATTATGTTATACAATACATGCATGTTTTGTTCAATCAAGTACATATTTATATCAAAAAACAACTTTTTACATTAGCATGTGACGTTCAGAACTAGCATTCCCACCGAACACTTCCGGTGAATTTACTAAATTAATCACGATAAACGTTCACAAAAAACATAACAATTATTTTAAGAATTATAGATACAGAACTCCTTTATGCAATCGCTATGTCCGATTTTAAAATAGCTGTTCGGTGAAAGCACATTTTGCAATATTCTGAGTAGATAGCCCGGCCATCACTGGCTAGCTATTTTGACACCCACCAAGTTTGGCACTCACCAAACTCAGATTTACTATAAGAAAAATTGGATTACCTTTGCTGTTCTTCGTCAGAATGCACTCCCAGGACTTCTACTTCAACAACAAATGTTGGTTTGGTTCCAAATAATCCATAGTTTTATCCAAATAGCGGCGTTTTGTTCGTGCGTTCAAGACACTATCCGAAGGGTAACGAAGGGTGACGCGCGGACGCGTATCGTGACAAAAAATGTCAAAATATTCCATTACCGTACTTCGAAGCATGTCAAACGCTGTTTAAAATCAATTTTTATGCGATTTTTCTCGTAAAATAGCGATAATATTCCGACCGGGAGTCGTTGTTTTCGTTCAAAAACTGAAAAAGGCAAAATGGACTCTTCACGTGCACGCGCGGCCCGTCTCATTGTTCTCAGATCGACCACTTACCAAATGCGCTACTGTTTTTCAGCCAGAGACTGCAAAGTCATCATTCAACGTTCTGGCACCTTCTGAGAGCCTATGGGAGCCTTAGAAAATGTCACGTTATAGCAGAGATCCTTTGTTTTGGATAGAGATGACAAAGAAGGCCAAGAAATGGTCAGACAGGGTACTTCATGTACAGAATCTTCTCAGGTTTTGGCCTGCCATTTGAGTTCTGTTATACTCACAGACACCATTCAAACTGTTTTAGAAACGTTGGAGTGTTTCCTATCCAAAGCTACTAATTATATGCATATTTTAGTTTCTGGGCAGGAGTAATAACCAGATTAAATCGGGTACGTTTTTTTATCCGGCCGTGAAAATACTGCCCCCTATCCATAACAAGTTAAAATCCACAGCTACAATAAATGCAGCCTCAAGATACATATATGGTTTCCAGTTTACATAGAGTCCAGTGAAGTTCCTTGAGGGCCATCTTGGTGTCTGCTTGATGGGGAATGTACACAGCTGTGATGAGAATTCTCTTGGGAGGTAATATGGCCGGCGTTTGATTGTAAGGAATTCTAGGTCGGATGAGCAGAAGGACTTGAGTTCCTGTATGTTGTTATGATTACACCATGAGTCGTTAATCATGAAGCATACACCTCTGCCCTTTCCAGAGAGGAGTTTATCTCTGTAGGCGCAATGCGTGCAGAAACCCGGAGGCTGATCCGATTCCGACGACATATCCCAAGAGAGCCATGTTTCCATGAAACAGAGAATGTTTCAATCTCTGATGTCTCTCTGGAAGGCAACCCTTGCTTGAATTTCAGCTGCCTTTTTGTCAATAGACAGGACATTGGCGAGTAGTATACTTGGGAGCGTTGGGCAATGTGCACGTCTACGGAGCCTGACCAGGAGGCTGCCCTGTCTGCCTCTTCTGCGGCGCCGTTGTTTTGGGTCGGCTTCTGGGAATAGGTCCATTTGTCCTGGGTGGTGGTCCAAACAGAGGATTTGCTTTGGGAAAGTCGTATTCTTGGTCGTAATGTTGGTATGTTGACGTCGCTCTTATATCCAATAGTTCTTCTCGGCTGTATGTAATAAGACTTAAGATTTCCTTGGCTAACAATGTAAGAAATACATTTTAAAAAATGTATGTTTCCTAAGGGCTCGAAGCGAGGCAACCATCTGTCGGCGCCATCTTGAATTGAGTAAAACACCAACCCTGAAGGCTGTTTAAATAAGTTTAACCTCTATGGGCTAGGTGGGACGCTAGCGTGCCACCCGTGGTGCACTCCATCAACAGCAGGTGCATTTCAAGAGCGGCAAATTTGAATCCAAATAAATGTCAAAATTCAAATTTTTCAAACATACAACTATTTTACACCATTTGAAAGATAAACATCTCCTTAATCTAACCACGTTTTACGATTTCAAAAAGGTTTTACGGCGAAAGCATAAATTAAGAGTATGTTAGGACAGTACATTTACAAGAGTTGTGTGTAATGTTTTGTCAAGTCAAAGACAGGGTCACCAAAACCATAAAACCAGCTAAAATGATGCACTAACCTTTTACAATCTCCATCAGATGACACTCCTAGGACATTATGTTAGACAATGCATGCATTTTTAGTTCTATCAAGTTCATATTTATATCCAAAAACAGCGTTTTACTATGGCATTGATGTTGAGGAAATCGTTTCCCTCCAATAACCGGCAGTCAAGTCAGCGTCACAAATTAAATAATTAAAATTAGAAAACATTGGTAAAATATTATATTGTCATTTAAAGAATTATAGATTTACATCTCTTGAACGCAATCAACTTGCCAGATTTAAAAATAACCTTACTGGGAAATCACACTTTGCAATAATCTGAGCACTGCGCCCAGAAAAATACGCGTTGCGATACAGACTAGACGTCATGTTGGGGAGATCTAAAATCGAAAATACTATGTAAATAATCCATTACCTTTGATTCTCTTCATCAGATGTCACTTCCAGGTATCACAGGTCCATAACGAATGTAGTTTTGTTCAAAAAAGCTCATCATTTATGTCCAAAAATCTCTGTCTTGTTAGCACATGATCTAAGCCAGCCGGACTTCTCGTCATGAACGAGGGGAAAAAATATATTTACGTTCGTTCAAACATGTCAAACGTTGTATAGCATAAATCATTAGGGCCTTTTTTAACCAGAACATGAATAATATTCAAGGTGGACGAATGCATACTCTTTTATAACGTATTGGAACGAGGGTACCCAACATGAACTCGCGCGCCAGGTGTCTAATGGGACATCATCGTTCCATGGCTCTTGTTCGGTCAGATCTCCCTCCAGAAGACTCAAAACACTTTGTAAAGGCTGGTGACATCTAGTGGAAGCAATAGGAAGTGCCAAAATATTCCTCAGCCCCTGTGTTTTTCAATGGGATAGGTTTAAAGTCAATACAACACATCAGGTATCCACTTCCTATCAGAAAATGTCTCAGGGTTTTGCCTGCCAAATGAGTTCTGTTATACTCACAGACACCATTCAAACAGTTTTAGAAACTTTAGAGTGTTTTCTATCCATATATAATAAGTATATGCATATTCTAGTTACTGGGTAGGATTAGTAACCAGATTAAATCGGGTACATTTTTTTATCCAGACGTGCAAATGCTGCCCCCTAGCCCTAACAGGTTAAGGGCCACCGAGTCTTCCTTTGATCAGTTTTGACGTGTAAAAAGAGTGACTCAAGAGGGCCTCAAGTAGAAAATGTTTCTGTGATAAAGAGGGAAGAAGTACAGGGCAGACTTCCAGAGAACCATCAACCCGAGCGAGACTGCTGGGGGCATACAAGTAATTTATTTTGCTTGGGTTGGATACTCAAACTTTTACACTTTTAGATCAGCTACCGTGAAGGGAAAAAACATATTGGGTATCATCAGTCTGGTGGGCCACTGGCTATCTGGTTGTGGTGTTTTAGCCTACAGCAATTCTGAAATGTGTTTAACCATTATCAAAATTGTCACAGAGATGAGATGAGTGTGGCATACCTGACACAGTGTCATATAAATCAGGAGTGTTAAAAAGTAGGTATGAATACAAGCTCAACCTGCTGGCTTCCTGGCTATAAGGTATGTTTTACGGATGGTGTGTAGAGCCGCCTCCTTTTACATACTGTACCTCTGACTATATAGCACTTACTGTAAACACTGAGAAGAAATGACATAGATTTTACTCTTTGAATACAGAACATGCATCTGGAGCCTGGTCTGCTTTGCGGTTCTCCTCACAGTATTTGGGTATATATGAGGCTACGGCTCATATATTAGAAGTGCCCCAATGTCCAATGCCAGTAAAGTTGAAGACTATTTCTCCTTATCATGGCGCCATGCTTTGACAAGTCAAGAGGAGTCATTACTCTCATCCTCATAATGTGCTTATAGCTGGACTGTACCTGCTCTACGCCACCACTTATACAACCAGCATGCCAAGGCACCAATCAACCCTGATTGTTCTGTGTGTAAGTGATGAGTTGCTAAATGGAAAATGAGCTCAGGGCTTGTTTCTGATACTAACTGGCTATTCCCCTATCAATGTTGGGAACAGTGACAGACAGACCAAGCAACACTGGTCCTGGCAGCTCGGGCCAGGTAGGAATCGGTAAGCATGTTTAATCTATCACTTGCCTATTCCATTAGCATTCAAGGCCCATTAGCTTGTGAGCACCCAGTGAAATATACAGTTGTAGGCTATAAAACAACTTGCTGTGCTGCTGGAATGCCAAGCAATTGGACGTGTATCAATTTCACCGCTTTTGTTTGGTTTTCCACTACAGGTTTGGAGAAAGGTATGAAATTGAAACAGGGATTTGGGAATAAGTCTTTTACCTGGGTGGTAATCAATCTGACATGTGCTCTCTCACCCAGATACATTTCTCTCTGGTTTCTTTTGTGCTGTTTCTTTCAAATAGCCTCTTAGAAATCTGGGACCTCGGTGTGAACTCATGGTATCTCTGCATGCATTCATAAATTATTTGTTTTGAACATTAAACAGATACAATGAATAAAATCACACCCATATCAAAACATCTAAAGAGCAGATATTAATGTTGTAAGAGGTAAACAAACAAATAACACTCTGCAAAAGTGCAAGCAGCAGTGTTGACTATGAACATTTAATCAAAGTAAGAGAGATACAGATATTTCAAGGACACTAAGCCATCTCGCCTGTGATTCACAGTACACTTGCAAGCCAAGGCTCTGTCAATACAGAGACGACTTTCTCCTGGGGGGTTGTTCTACGATGAGGCCTTACTGAGTGTCCAATACATAGTATGTGGCCAGAGAGCTCGGCTTTCATGTTATCTGACCATAGCACAGGTTCCAATGCTGTATGTGTGCCAATGCTGTTTAGCAAATTCCAAGCGTTTACATTTGTTGGATGACATGAAAATAGAGCTCTTTGGCCACGCACACCAGTGGTGGGTTTGGTATTGAGATAAAGATGCATAAGCAGAAAAGAACCCATACTGTACAATTTGGTGTTTGATCTTTAATGTTATGGGGCTATTTTGCTTCCACTGGTCCTGGGGCCCTTGCTACATAGTAACAGGTTCATCCCATTGTCTTACGTCAGACCACATCACTCCTATACGACACGCTATCTGCCAAAATACAATGGGTTTAACCTGCCCAAAAGCTCCACAGAGCGGTTCAGATGATCATTTTTACAGAGTGTAAATGACTCATTTATGAAGCCTTATTAATGAGTGTTGTTGAAAAATTGCAACAAAATTGCAAAATCTTGTTGGAAAATTGCAAGATGGGGCCGACAGAGATGGTCGCCTCGCTTCTAGTCCTTAGGAAACTATGCAGTATTTGGTTTTTTACATTGTTAGCCCAGAAAATCTTAAGTGTTATTACATACAACCGGGAAGAACTATTGGATATCAGAGTGACGTCAACTTAAAAACATTACGACCAGGAATATGACTTTCCTGAGCGGATCCTTTGTTCGCACCACCATCCAGGACATTGGATCTTATTCCAGAGGCCGACCCAAACAACATCGCCACAGAAGAGGTAGACGGTGCTGCCTCCTGGTCAGACTTCGAAGGCGTGCACACCACCCACCACTTCCGAGTATGTTACTCGCCAATGTCCAGTCTCTAGATAACAAGGTAGACGAAATTAGGGAAAGAGTTGCATTCCAGAGAGACATCCGGGATTGCAATATTTTCTGTTTCACAATCAAATGCCAATCTTATTATCTCGAAAGATAATTATTATCGCCTGAGTCAGTTATTACACAGCCGTGTATATCCCTCCTCAAGCCGATGCCACGACGGCCCTCAAGGAAATTCACTGGACTCTATGCAAACTGGAAACCATATGTCCTGAGTCTGCATTGATTGTAGCTGGGGATTTTAACAAAGTAATTTCGAGAACAAATTCTATCAGCATAGCACTCATGCAGTAGCTGTAGCACTCATGCAGGCAATACACTGGATCACTGCTACTCTAATTTCCGTGATGCATACAAGGCCCTCCCCCGCCCTCCCTTTTGCAAATCCAACCACGACTCCATTTTGCTCCTACCACCCTATAGGCACAAACTCAAACACGATGTACCCATTACTAGAACTATTCAATGCTGGTCTGACCAATCGGAATCCACGCTTCAACATTGTGTTGATCACGCGGATTGGGAAATGTTCCAGGCAGCCTCAGAGAATACCATCGATTTATACGCTGATTCCGTGAGTGAGTTTATAAGGAAGTGCATTGGAGATGTTGTACCCAATGTGACTATTAAAACCTACCCGAACCAGAAACGGTAGATAGATCACGGTATTCGCAAAATTGTTTATTGTTTATGGTTCATTTTACGAATTATCTTTGAAAGACAGGGTCCTGAAAAGGTTTTGTGACAGGGTCTACAGGCAATTACGGACTACAAAAAGAATACCAGCCCCGTCACAGACACCGTCACAGACACTTTCCAGACAAACTAAACACCTTCTTTGCCCGCTTTGAGGAAAATACAGTGCCACGAACACGGCCCACTACCAAGGACTGCGGGCCACCCCTCGCCTTCTCCGTGGCTGACGTGAGTAAGACATTTAAACATTTTAACCCTCGCAAGGCTGCCAGCCCAGACGGCATCCCTAGCCGCGTCCTCAGATTATGCGCAGACCAGCTGGCTGATATGTTTACGGACAAATTCAATCTCTCCCTATCCCAGTCTGCTGTCCCCACAAGATAGCCACCATTGTTCCTGTACCCAGAAGGCAAAGATAACTGAACTAAATGACTATCACCCGTAGCACTCACTTCTGTCATCATGAAGTGCTCTGAGAGACTAGTCAAGGATCATATCACCTCCACCTTACCTGCCACCCTAGACCTACTTCAATTTGCATACCGCCCCAATAGGTCCACAGACGATGCAATCACCATCACATGGCACACTGCTCTATCCCATCTGGACATGAGGAATACCTATGTAAGAATGCTTTTCATCGACTACAGCTCAGCATTCAACACCATAGTACCCTCCAAGGTCATCATTAAGCTTGAGGTCCTGTGTCTCAACCCTGCCCTGTGCAATTGGGTCCTGGACTTTCTGTTGGGCCACCACCCAGGTGGTGAAGGTATGAAACAACATCTCCACTTCGCTGATCCTCAGCACTGGGGCCCCACAAGGTTGCTCAGCACCTTCCTGTACTCCCTGTTCACCCATGACTGCGTGGCCTTGCACGCCTCCAACTCAATCATCAAGTTTGCTCTGGAGCAATTTAACCCGATCAAACATCTCTGGAGAGACCTGAAAATATCTGTGCAGTGACATTCCCCATCCAACCTGACAGAGCTTGAGAGGATCTGCATAGAAGAATGGAAGAAACTCCCCAAATACTGGTGTGTCATACCAAGAAGAATCGAGGCTGTAATCGATGCCAAAGATACTTCAACAAAGTACTGAGTAAAGGGTCTGAATACTTATGTAAATATGATATTTCAGTTTTTTAATTTTTTTATAAATTTGCACACATTTCTAAAAACCTGTTTTTGCTTTGTCATTATGGGGTATGGGTGTAGATTGAGGGGGGGCGGGGTACTTTAATTCATTTTAGAATAAGGCTGTAACGTAACAGAATGCAGAACAAGTCAAGGGGTCTGAATAGTTTCCGAATGCACTGTAACTAAAATGTTGTTGATCCATCCTCAGTTTTCTCCTATCACAGCCATTAAACTCTGTAACTGTTCTAAAGTCAACATTGGCTTCATGATGAAATCCCTTAGCTGGTTATTAATAACTTTACCATGTGTATATTCAATGTGCCGTTCTCTTTGAGGCATTGGAAAACCTCCCTGGTCTTTGTGGTTGAATCTGTGTTTCAAATTCACTGCTCGACTGAGGGATCTTACAGTTAATTGTATGTCTGAGGTACAGAGAAGAGGTAATCATTCAAAATCATGTTAAATACTATTATTGCACACAGGGTGAATCCATGCTACTTATTATGGAACTTGTTAAGCACATTTTTACTCCTGAACTTATTTAGGCTTACCATAACAAAGGGGTTGATTACTTATTGACTTAAGACATTTCAGAATTTCACTTTTCATTAATTTGTAAAAATGTCTTAATGTATTTCAACTTCGACATGATGGGGTATTGTGTGTAGGCCAGTGACACACAATCTCAATGTAATCCATTTTAAATTCAGGCTTTAAAAAAAGTCAAGGGGTGTGTCACGTATACGCCGGGAGTCAGAGAACAGGTGCAGAAGATGAATTTAACAAAGAACCAATACAGATGAACAAACATGAGACGCATACTGAACATGAGAAACAATAACGCCAAGTGACTGAAGACAACTGAGGGCTAAATAAAGTGGGAGTAATCAAGGAGGGAATGACGACCAGGTGTGCGTAATAAAGGGGAACAGGTGTGCATAATAATGAAGCCAGGACCGGTGGTAGTAGACCAGCAACGTTGAGCACCGGAGGGAGGGAGCAGGAGTATGCGTGACAGGGTGTGAATACTTTCTGAAGGCACATCCAATGAAAAGAAGAAAAGGGGAACGTCTGTTGATGGTTTTTCTGCTCCCAAAGGTGATATTTTATTAAACATTGGTGATAGGCTACGGAGTACCTCCGTTGGCAAAATTGATGCGATAACCACCTGCCTTAGGCCTACCGCTAACACCAGCTTTTGGTGGGTCTTAAATAAATCCAGAAATTGGCACTTTGGCTCACACTTTTCAGGACACACCTCAAATATTTCCACCCCTCCCACCTCTGATGTTAGACAGTTTAATTACTAACCGTGGTGCAAGTGTTGAATAATAGCAGAGCGCTGGCTTTTACAAATTGAAATTACCAATGAGAGTGCGTTTGACAATGCTAGACAAAAATAGAGCCCCATAAGTCCTAAAAACAACAACAACATTGCTATTGTAATCCAATAGCCATCTCTTAACATTCTGTACAAGCCTTACTTAAAACCTTTAGAAATATTTGTATTCCAGCCAAGTTTCCACGGACAACACACTCTGTTCAATGGAGCTTTTATATATAGATTATTTTCACCAGGACGTCCTAGTATTTGGTCTGTTGACTCTGTGTCCTCTGCTGTGTTTGAGCTGGGGTGAACAATTGTGTGTGTATAGAGAGGGGGGAGAGAGAGCAAGACAGAGTATACAGTAAAGCTCTTGTAGTCATGGTCTCCACCACTTCACAGAGAAATGGGCTGCCTGTTCTAGACCCTGAAGAGGGATCCATACCTCTTTTCTCACATAAACACAATAACGTGTTGTTGAGAAGAGTTACGCTCTCTGTACATGGGGTGTGATCACTCATAAGTTTCTCGAGCAGATTCCAAGCTCACATTTAAAGAAATCTTTCCTCGTGCTAAAAGGCGTGTTTACATTTGACTGTGTGTTTTTTCTCTCCCTTGAGTGTCTGTTCAATAGGCAACTGGCCACACTGCCTTTTAAGGATGGATCGTGATAGTGTATCGTTGAAACGGAAATGTGTAGAGAATCTCACACTTTATTGTGAGAGGGGTTGAATGTACATTTTGAGAAAACATCTTAACAAGGGATTATGTAATTTAGAGTGTACTGAGAGCTTTTTAGAATGGACAGATACGATACACAGTACAGCTAGAGGTAGTCTATAATCTACAAGCTAGATCACATTTTATTCTGTACACTTTACACTCCATAGGTCCTGACTTTATTGTTCATAATAATTAATTGATAGCATTTTTTTCCTCCCCTTCATACGTAGATAGCAGGCTTAAAATCTAGTATACACTGTGTGTGCTGTAGTGTCAGTGAAGTGCCTAGCCTTGAATTTGATAGATCCCTGACTGAGCCTGGCGCGGGAGGCTTTGTGGATTCCACCAGGCTTATTAGAGAGGCTGTCAGAAACTGAGACCCTCCACGGAGGTCAAGATGTGTGAAATCACATGTTCCTTTGGCAGCTGTCAAAAACGGAACAACATCCTTTTCCCCCTCTTGGATTTCCCCCCTTGAAGACTGACTAATAGTATCTTGTTATTGATAAGAGACACCTTTCTTGGTTGTTTAGGGAAAGTCAAAATGTGAATAAAAAAGGTTTGCAATATGGTAAAAATACATTTAAAAAAAGAGCAAGGTGCATGAGAGAACACTTTGACACAATTGTCCTTGCTGTGTGTCTGAGTATTGAAAGTGAACTAACCAATTATCTCTCTTAGGAAATGTATACTTTTAACTTGTATGGCCTCCTATCAGAAGCCTCCAGAAGCCTCTTCTCCCCCTCTGATATATAACAGTACCCTGGCTTACAGAATGATCTGGTATACAGCTAATCCCTGGCATAGAGGATAGACAAGCACATATGAATTCCTTTCCTGGTATCGTTATTGTATCTCATTGAGCTCTAGTTGACTTCAATGTTCCTGTTTATAAGTAATGATGCCAATGTAAGCATTCCAGAGAGAGACTTTGTACTTTTACTTGTAGTACTTTGAGTCGCTACTAAAGATGCCTCAATAACAAGTGCTCTCCTCACTGCCTATCATAATAAAAGAGCACAAACAAGGTTAGCCAGATTAATTATAGTGTACTGAAAAATTAAAAAATACTCAAATACAAACAAAAAAGTATTTTAAGTACCAGATACTCAAATACATACACATGTATTTGAACCCAGGTCTGGTATATGTCAGTCTGGCCATTGGTTATGTATACAGCCACGGATGGGCTAACAGTACAAAATAAAATTACAAAATACCATAAAGATCAATGTATTAAAATTGAAATATCATTCACAAGTAGCCAGCCCGAACAGAAACAACATTATCAGTAACGGTTACTTGCTATGACTGTGATATGTTGTTGTTTATCTAGTTGAATGCACTAGTTGACTGTAAATCACTCTGGATCAAAGTGTCTGCTTAATGACAAATGTATTATTATTGGCATTATTTCGGGCACATACCTGCAGTAGATGGGATACAGCTTAACCGAATTCTCCTAACCTGCTACGTTAATTCTCCTAAGCTGCTACGTTAATTCTCCTAACCTGTTGCATTAAAATAATGCTCTGAATGCTTTGCAATTTTTACATACACATTTATATTTAGTTCCAGTACCTTCAATACATTTACAAAGATTTATAAAAACATGTTTTCCCTTTGTCCTTATGGGGTATAGTGTGGAGAAGGATGAGAGACAAAAATCTATTTAACTCATTTTGAATTCAGGCTAACACAACAAAAAATGTGAAGTAAGTCAAGGGGTTTGAATACTTTCTGAAGGCACTGTAATTTAGCAGATACTCTTATCATACCATAGTGCCATCAGACTTCAGATACCAATGCAGGGTGAAAGGCGACCACCAAAATCGTGAACCGCTGTAAAAAAATATTATAGAAAATGTTTTGCATTTTGAAAATACAAATTACAGCTCTCAAAAGTATCTTGTTACAAAATACATTGGAGTGTAGTTCAGCCCTGTGTAACACAAATGACAAAATACTCAGAAGTATTTCAAATACACGTTTCAAATACATGTAACAGAAATACTGCACATTTCTGTGTACAGCTAAGCGCTCTGATCAATTCCATGATTGTACATACACTACTTTTCAAAAGTTTGCCTAGAAGGCCACCATCCCGGAGTCGCCTCTTCACTGTTGATGTTGAGACTGGTGTTTTGAGGGTACTATTTAATGAAGCTGCCAGTTGAGGACTTGTGAGGCTTCTGTTTCTCAAACTAGACACTCTAACGTACTTGTCCTCTTGCTCAGTTGTGCACCGGAGCCTCACACTCCTCTTTCTATTCTGGTTAGAGACAGTTTGCGCTGTTCTTTGAAGGGAGTATTACACAGTGTTGTACGAGATCTACAGTTTCTTGGCAATTTCTCACATGGAATAGCCTTCATTTCTCAGAACAAGAATAGGCTGACAAGTTCCAGAAGAAAGGTCTTTGTTTCTGGCCATTTTGAGCCTGTAATCGAACCCACAGATGCTGATGCTCCAGATACACAACTCGTCTAAAGAAGGCCAGTTTTATTGCTTCTTATAGCTCCTAAAGGATAGGGGGCGCTACACCGAATTTTGAAAAAATACGTGCCCATTTTAAACGGCCTCCTACTCAAACTCAGAAGCTAGGATATGCATATAATTAGTAGATTTGGATAGAAAACACTCTAAAGTTTCTAAAACGGTTTGAATGGTGTCTGTGAGTATAACAGAACTCATATGGCAGTCAAAACCCCGAGACAGATCTTAACAGGAAGTGGAAATCTGATTTGTGGAATCACCTTCAACCCTTTGCCTATGAAACACACCGTGAGTTAGGATTCATTGAGCACTTCCTAAAGCTCCACTAGATGTCAACAGTCTTTACAAAGTGGTTTGAGTCTTCTCCGGTAGAAACTGACCGAAAGAAAGGCTTGGAAAGTTGGTCATAGGGGGAGGGCCATTACTACTATGACGCGGGCGCCCATGGGTAGCCTCATCTTCCGAAACGTTTAGTAAGACAATGCAATCGTCCCCCTTGAATATTATTGTCTACACTGTATTTCTGATCAATTTGATGTTATTTTAATGGACAAAAAATTGTATTTTCTTAAAAAAAAACATGGACATTTCTTTGTGTCCACAAACTTTTGAACGGTAGTGTATCTATGACATGCTCCAGAATTCATTAGTAGTATAGGACTGATTAGTGCTTATTCACACTGGCAGGATTAGTTGTACTGCCCACTCAGCTCATGTCTCACTCTGCCAAGACCAGCTCGTATTTAGTACTGTATGTGGAAACGTGCGCCTTGGGCTGGTATAGTCATAGTTGGAATTCAAGGCAATTTCAATCAAGGTTTATTATTATAATCTGCTATGTAGTTTAGTGCAATTGTATGTCATATCTGGTTCATGGTTTGAAATGGTGCCATCATTTCTCCCTGCAGCATCTGTAATGTTCTATGCTTTGAAGTACAAAAAACCTGCTGCACATCACCCATGTAGGCAGGTGTTATGCTTTGGTGGTGCAAGGTAAATTCCCCCATAAATATGATTTAGTCATTATCATATTTAAAAAAAAATCATTTTTCTGGAGTGTCTTTAAAAAAAAATTTTATTCAAGTAATGTTTTGTGTCCTATGTTGTGGTGTTCAATCTTCGGTCTGGATGCTTTTCTGATGATAAAAACAGAAATGGGCCAGATTCATCCATTGGGCAGTCAAAAAAAAGGTTATTGGATTTTTGACTTAATGCTTCAAAATATCAAATAACAGGTTGTGTAAGGATGTGGAAAAAAATGGACATTTGTTTGATAAAAACAGTAGGATAAATACACATGGAGGTAGAGTCCATTCTCATTTTTCTTTCTCCAAAAATACATGCCTGGAGACAGTTCATAGCTGCAGCTATTTAAAAGAGCATTCTGTGATTGGTACATCCATTTAGGATTGTTTTATGAATAACCATTGATTCTTGAAGAATGTAACTACAAATGCCTCATAAGATTAGTTCAACTGTCGTTCTCCATCAGAACCCAAAATATGAGCTTGTTTTACTTAATTGTTCGTAAACAACGTAACTGTAAACACAGGTACCATGGCTAAAACTTTAAGTTTGATGTCATGGATGGTCAGTCCTTGCATCCATTGCTCTATCTATGGATTTGACAGTGGTTACATTTCTCCAGCCCCATCTCCTAGCTGTTCACGAAACAGGAGGGATGCATTTTGTTGTTGTTTGAACTGCAGATTTCCCCTTTAGAAATAGCCACCCCGCTTGAGCACTTCACCATACCTGAGTTATAGCAGAGTTCTAACTAACCATGACAGAAAAACAAGTTATCGTTTTCCTCCAGTGCTCCTTGTCTACCAAATGCTTGATAGAAGTATATTTCAGTGGAAAATACCATATTCTCCTCTCCTCAGCTCTTTTGTTGAGTAAAGATTTGTTGTGTGACAAAAATACAACAGTTTTCTCATCACTGTTAAGTGTCCCTGTGTTGTATCACACTTTCAAATTCTGACATTTGGGGGCCTGTATTTCTGACCCCATGGGGTAATTGTTTGGTGTGGTGGTTGTCACTTGTCAGGTTAAAGTAGGAATAATTCCCTTGGGACTCTGGCTTAGATCAACCACCTCCTGTGAGCATGGTACAGTAGCCCCAGGGAGTCACAATCCCCAGGGAGATTGTGTCTCTCTCTCTCTCTCTCTCTCTCTCTCTCTCTCTCTCTCTCTCTCTCTCTCTCTCTCTCTCTTTGTATCTCTCTCTCTCTCTCTTTGTATCACTCTCTCTCTCTCTCTCTCTCTCTCTCTCTCTCTTTGTATCACTCTCTCTTCCACTTGTCCTCTCTCTCTCTCTCTTTGTATCACTCTCTCTTCCACTTGTCCTCTCTCTCTCTCTCTTTGTATCACTCTCTCTTCCACTTGTCCTCTCTCTCTCGTTGTTTGTGTTTTGACTTTTTAATGAGAAGTTTAAGATGAAAGCTAATTTCCTAATGCTCAATCTGTAATCTTCACAGAGACACATTTTCTCTCTCAGGACTTTTGCCAATTTAAAGATGTTTAGCCATCATTAGTGACACCTTATCTTTTCACACATTCAGCGGAATTCACTTTGTGAACAATTACGTGTGTTGTTTGAGGTAAAGACTTTCTTCTTTGTTCTTATCTTGATGTGTGTGTTTGAGAGCTAGTGGGGCAGGTGTGTGTGTGTGTGTGTGTGTGTGTGTGTGTGTGTGTGTGTGTGTGTGTGTGTGTGTGTGTGTGTGTGAGCGCATGTTACTCTCCTTGCCCTTGTGCAGCTCAGGCCATTGGGGTATAGCAGCAGTGTACTGTGGGATGTTTGGAGTTCTGACAAGTGCGAGGCCTGGGATAAAAGGAGGAGCTCCAGGGGGTGCTACTGAGGGGGACAGGTGTTCCCATTGGTGCCAATTCACCTCTAGTGCCCCTCACCTAGTCTGGCTCAGGGTAGCAGCTGAGATAACCTGGTCTCAGAGCATTTTGTATTATTCTGTACATAAATCCGAGACTAGTATGGTGACCTTATTACCGCCACACCGGCGTTCACGAGTCATGACAGCAGTCAAATTCCATGTGACATTTTAGTCACGGTAATTAGACTTCTCCAAGCTCTGATGCTGCATGATGGTCATTAGTAGCCTACCAAACTTGCTAACTGTCTGGTACTCAGGACTATTGTCCCTCTAATCACTGTGATATTAATGCAAATGTAATCGAAAATCTAATCAAAATATTTTGTGAGAACCCATGAGTTCATGTTGCGCAACAATTCTACAGGCTTTGCAAATACGTGAAAAACAGAGTGATGGACTCTATTAAAAAGAGGGGGATCCTATCTGCTTTCTGTAGGCTAGGCCTACTATATTTATTTCTCTACTTTCCTAATATTAAGCACATTGCTTATATTTACAACAGGCTGGCTGGCATGAAAATGAACCATGGGAAAAGCGTCCTGCATTCGCTATTTAAATGCATAGATGACATGTGTTTTTTAGAGACGGGTGCAGGATAATGGACGATTCCCAAAAAATAAATGGCATACATAATTTATTTTGTATATCTAAAGAAATTATTAAATCAATAATAGTGTGATGGGTGACAATATTAGCCTATCACTCACTGAATGATATATTACCACTTGTAATATACTTTTTCAAATCAGTAACACACCTCATGTAGCCTAGACCATAGGCCTATATTTTTTTAACTAGGCAAGTCAGTTAGGAACAAATTCTTATTTTCAATGACGGCCTAGGAACAGTGGGTTAACTGCCTTGTTCAGGGGCAGAACGACAGATTTTTACCTTGGGGATTTGATCTTGCAACCTTTTGGTTATTAGTCCAACGCTCTAACCACTAGGCTACCTGCCGCCCCAAGGTGGTTTGTATCACAACTAAAGTGGACAAATAATTTCTTAAAATGAAGGAAGTTAATCTGCTTTAAAATGGGTGTAAAGCCTAGCTGTCATACATAGGCATCATGTGAGTTTCAAGTTTGGGGAAGATCATTTTCACCATAAAATGTGCACCTTTTATAAAAAAATCATTCGATGCATAATCGCATTTGTGGTCACTTTTGAGAATGGTGTTTTCCTGCTATAAACATTTTACAATAGCATTCTCATCTGTTGCGTCAGGATCATTGCTTAAAACAATTTTTATGCTAGTGGTTGTATTCATTTGGGATCTATCGCATCCTACAAATGTCCCAGACTATGTTTGGAATATTTATTTCTCGCAGAGAATAGAATAGGTAAACTTTTGTACTATGGGGAACAGTAGATTGACATAGGCTAGTACTTTTTCTGTTCATTAGACCGACTTATCTTGTTGGCTGAAAAGTAAATGTGCACAGTTCTTCCAATATCTTCAATATGTGCCTTGGAATTGGATAGACACATGCAGTTTCCTCCCCGATGTGTCGGTCTTCACTTGTAGCCTGTGAGAAAGACGTGATCACGTGACGGAGAGCCATGTGAGTGAGAGGTGCTTTGGCACGCAGCCGGGAGAAGGGAATTATAATTATTATATTCAGCCCAACGGCACATCGGCCACTGGCCGCAAAAGACAAGATTTTTTTAGGGGGCATTACGGCCACACGAAGGGGATGCAGCCGGGAAATTCGAGGCATTATCAAGTGCTTGTCAAATTGTGAATGAGAGACTGATGAAGTGTGTACAGCCTGCACAAAAAAAACAAAGCAGAGCTCATGCCTTTCATGTGACTTTTTTCAAATCATCATTAGTCGCATAATGCAGCCTTAGAATGTATTAAAAATCAAAACATATAGCCCAACATTTGTATCACAACTACTTAAATAACTCTAAATTAAGCATATAGGAGTACCTGTTTCTTTGTTAACCACTCAACACAGAATAGCCGCATGTGTGCACACTCCCTCAAATCATTTGGAGAAAATATCCTTTCTATTTTATTCAGCTTTGTTCAATTTTATTCTTCATACTATAAAACAATATAAAATAACGCCATGGAATTCTAAGCAAATATTGTCTGCTAAATGAACTAGTTTAGCCCAGAGACATTATGGCATAGCCAGAAAAGAGCCTAACATAAGGACAACTCAGAGTATGCTATTCTGTTCTTCTAAAATAGACTACATTTTCTTAATTTCATGTTTCTTTAGACCTGTCTAAAATAAATAATGGATTTATTGTGATGGTGTAGGCTATATTCCAAGGATTTATTATAGTATTATACTAAAATGTAGATGTTCCAAAGGTCTGCATCAGTGGCCTGTAGGCTATGCTTGGAAGCCAGGAGATAGTAAATGTGTTTATGTTCATTTATGGTCAATTACTGTGAGACTGGCAGTTATTTGCTTAACAATCACTGGCTAACAACATTTCATGACCGCCACAACCCTATCCGAGACACTCCATTTAGTGATATGTTACAGTTTGCATGGTATGCATTAATTTGTGGATGTCCATCACCCATTTTGTATGATATGTTATGAATTACAATTCCTATTATATGTTACGAATTAGCAAAACATACAATATGTTACAAATTTGCTAAATATATGATAGGTTACGAATTCTGGCTAGGTGGCTAACATTAACTAGCTCGCTAACGTTAGCTAGGCCAGGGGTTAGGGGAAGGGTTAGCTAAAAGGGTTACATTATGTGTAGGTTTAGGGGAAGGATTAGCTAATAGGCTAAGTAGATGCAAAGTAGCTAAAAAGTAGTAAGTAGTTAATTAGCTAAAATCATCATAACGCTGTATGTGATGAGATTCGAACTCGCAACCACTGAGTTGCTAGATGTTCTCGTTGCTTTAAGTAACCATCTGTCTTTTGTAACCATACCAAACATAACATACAGTATCATTCTAAATGGAGTGTCTCGGATTTATGTCCAGAATAATAGCAAATGCTCTGAGACCAGGTTGGCTGAAAGGCCAACATACAAAGCTTTGAACAGAGACATCAGAGAAAGTTCTATACAGAGTTAAACAACTCATAGTGAGATTTTGAATTGTAATGGGTACCATTTTAGTATGGTATGAAAATAGTTCACATTTAAACGTTAAACTATTTCCATCATTCTCCCAGCCAATATAATTTGGCAATTTCTTATAGAAATTGTATTTATAGTTACACCATCAGGTTGTCTGCCTGCCAAACGAAGAACTCTCCTCAATGGTTTCATATCCAGTGGGCCATCACAGCAGTAGAATCCAATTAGCAAGCATCCTGGGGAAAAGAAAGAGCTCTCTGTGTTTTCAGACACAGAGACAGGGATATTCAGACGCTCTCTTCAAGCCCTTACTTGGTTTGCCCAAGAGACCCAGATGTAGACATTGTTGTGAGAGTGTGAGCACATAATGTGATGGAGAGCAGAGTGCTCTAGCTAGCTAATAACTTCATTCTCACTTAGATTCAGTCCTTGGCATTGTAAGGCGATTTTAGCCTCTCGTCTCCTCCTCTCTCCACTTCAGCCTCCTTGTCTCCGCTCATTTAGTTCCAAAAGTTACATCAAGCAGAAAGTTTGTTGTAGTAAACTTTAGTTTGGAGGCTGTTTGCTTGCCTCACTCTTTGACTATAATTGTAATTTTTTTATTAGGCTTGTGAAGGTCAAATTCGCATTATCTTTTAATATCTCTTGAAATAGAATTGAAATGTTTCTCTATATTTCCCTGTATTATGTATGCATGTATGTGTGGGCTTGTATTATTCTGTCTGGGCCGGATAGGTATCTCTTCTAACACTCGCTGGCCACGAATGTCCTTGGGCAAGAGCCAGTAATGTTCTATTCTGTAACCTATCAGTGAGATTAACAGACAGGCCATGAATTCAGATCGGATGGGACTGTGATTTATTTCACTGAGACACAGGAGCTGAATTTACATAATCGCCACCACCTGCATGCTAAGTCACACCAGTAGTCTGACAGGAGACGTTTCCAAGCCTTGGTGTTGTTTACAGCATTAGTGTAATTGTGTTTTTAAATATGCTCCTTACAATCAGATTGAGGCTCCGGATGCATCACAGAATGACATGTTGTGCTGCGCTGCTGTCTTGGCAATTTGCAAGATGTCATCACAGGAATATGTTTTTTTAATGGACCCTCCAACAAAAAATTGTCAAGATGAATGTGTCAAAATTGATTATTGCTTGTATAGTGTAACTGGGAAAAATTTTCGTATCAATGCATTTACCTGCAAAGGTTAAACACAAATTGTTTACAAACAAGATAGTTTGACTAGAAAAGTGGGTAAACTGTAAACACCTTAACTGCCAGTCTACTTACAGTAAACGTAATTTTTCTTTTTTAAACTGAGCAAAAATGTGCTGTTAGCATCACCTACTGGAGCGACTCTTCTCAGTACAATATAGTGTAGTAATCTCTCTATCTGTGTTCTCCTCAGAATATGCCAGGACTTCATAATGAGCTCCAACAGCACAGACCCTGGCTTCTACCTGACCGTCAGCTCCCCAGGAATGGGCATTGACGACCCAGACACCAACGTTCTCCACAAGGACATCTGGCAAGAGCTAACCAGCCCCGATGACAATGACTCCATCAGTGGCCTCTTCAATTTTACAGGCTCGCACAACGAGACAGTGACCTCTCTGACCTATGACCCTCTTGGGGGTCACACAGTGTGGCAGGTGGTCCTCATTGTCTTTTTCACCGGCCTCCTGTCCCTGGTCACCATAATCGGCAACATCCTGGTGGTGGTATCCTTCAAGGTAAACCGACAGCTCAAGACTGTCAACAACTACTTCCTGCTCAGCCTGGCCGTGGCTGATCTCATCATCGGGGTCATCTCCATGAACCTTTACACCACCTACATCATCATGGGCCAATGGGCGCTAGGCAACTGGGCCTGTGATCTGTGGCTGGCTATTGACTATGTGGCCAGCAACGCATCCGTCATGAACCTGCTGGTCATCAGCTTTGATCGCTACTTCTCCATCACCCGGCCCCTCACCTACAGGGCCAAGCGGACCACACGGCGGGCTGGCTTGATGATCGGCCTGGCCTGGTTCGTGTCCCTGGTCCTGTGGGCCCCAGCCATTCTATTCTGGCAGTACTTTGTGGGGGAGCGCACAGTGCCCCCTGATAAGTGCTACATCCAGTTCCTCTCAGAGCCCATCATTACATTCTGCACGGCTATTGCTGCCTTTTACTTGCCTGTCACTATTATGAGTGTGCTCTACTGGCGTATCTACAGGGAGACGCAGAACCGCGCACGGGAACTGGCGGGCCTGCAGGGCTCAGGGAGCCGAGGCAGGGATGGAGAAAGGGCTCACTTCGTCCACCACCAGGCTGGGAGCGCCAGGAGCTGCAGCCGCTATGAGCTAAGCCAAGTTTCCCAGAAGAAGAGCCCCAGCCAGGCGCTGGCCGGACACTTCCGCTGTTGGCCCATGATGCGCTTCTGGAGGCCTGGCAGCGCCCGGCCCGTAGATGGGGATGCCGACCACAGCAGCAGTGACAGCTGGAACAACAACAACGCTGGACTGTCAGTGGACCACTCGGGCTCGTCTGAGGATGAAGAGAGAAATGGTAGAAGGATGATGCCTCAGGACCACACCATCTTCTCCATAGTGCTCAACCTGCCGGGGTTGAAGGCAGCCGTCAATTCCCACCTCACCTCCTGCGAGGACCTGGACATAGCCTCAGAAGAGGACCCCCTAAGGGGGGAGGAGGACAGTCGGGACAGCCTCTCTACCATCACCACCACCACCATTACTACCACCCCTGATGGGGCCAACACAGACACCAACAGCTACCAACAACGCTTTCCCTCCCGGATCTCCAGAGTCCAGTCCATGCCTGCCATCCAGACCACCAGAGTGGGGCCACTCTCTGGCTCCCCTGCCACCACCACCAAATCACCCTCGATGCCGATCTCCTTCAGAGAGGCAGCTCTAGCCAAGAGATTTGCCTCCAGGGCACGGACGCAGATCACCAAGCGCAAGCGCATGTCTCTGGTAAAGGAGAAGAAGGCGGCACAGACCCTCAGCGCCATTCTGTTTGCCTTCATCATCACATGGACACCCTACAACATCATGGTGCTGGTCAACACCTTCTGTAATGGCTGCATTCCCGAGGCTCTGTGGGCACTGGGATACTGGCTATGCTACGTCAACAGTACCGTCAACCCCATGTGCTATGCCCTGTGCAACAAGACCTTCCGTACCACCTTCAAGATGATACTGCTCTGCCACTGGGACCAGCGCAAGCGACGGCGGAAGCAACAGTTCCAGGCACGGCAGTCCGTAGTGTTCCACAGGAGAATTCCTAAAAACTCAACGTAGTGAGATATAGAGCCAGTGGGAATCTGGTGATGAAGATGAGTCTAGAATCTGACAGCTCAGTGGATGGATGAGGCATCCTAAAGGTTCTGTCTGTGGTTTTTAACTGCACAGAGATTCACAAGGAGGCAGCCATGTTGTTGCTGTGATGTCTGATGTTCTCTGTGTAGCCACAACCTTCCCAGTGACATATTCCTCTGTTTCTTCAGGAGAGCTCCTGTCGTGAAAGGTTCCTCTAGATTGATCATTGCAGTGAAGTGCAGCTAAAAAGACTGACAGTGAAAACCAATAGAGCAAGGGCTTTAAATGCATTGGGGGGACAATTCAAAGTGCAATTGATACCTATGGAGATTATATGATGTAACATTTGTTATGGATTTGGGGTTTTCCATTTCTTACCATTTATTTTGTGGTAGTCAGATCTGTAATGTACAGAGCAGTTTGGGTTTTCAAAGTCAACTGCATCCGTACTGTAATATAGTATATAAAGTGAAGGCCAAAACATTTTGTGTCAATAACTGAATTTGATTTCTTTGTTATATATGTTTTTTTTTTACACTGACTTCTGTACATTGCCTTCCACTTGGATATCGCTTTCTTGTGTCTTATAAAATGAGAGGATTTAAAACAAAACAGTGTCCTATTTGTGACGACCAGTTTTTCAACGTTTTTGGTTGTTTTTGTATAATAAATTGGTCTATAGTTTTTCCTCTATAGATTCTGAGCCAGTCTGAAAATAATTCATTTTGACTATTCTACGGCACTTCAATGAGCTGCTCGTGTTCAATGTGAGTTCAAGTGAATCAACTTATTCAATTGTTGTTTATGTTGAGAGTAATGGTATATCGCTATTTCTAACTTGATACCTAATGATTGATTGTACACTAAATAGATCAGTCACTATGAATTGTAATGTTTTGATTTATTAGATTATATTTGAAAAGGCTTCTCCATTTCTTCTCACTGGCTGTCCAAATGTAATTCCCTAACTAAGATATTGGTCTGTGGTCCCTCGATGAACCCTCTCTTTCTCCTAGAGGATTTAGCAGTGCCACAGCAGCATCTGCTGGATGAATAGCATTCTACACTAGTAACTTCCAGTTTACTTCCATCAGGGAAATGCTGTTGTGGGGCAATAAGTGGGAGATTGGGTGGGTCAATGCCTCAACTCCTCCGTGCGCCTCTCCTCCGTTACCTGGAAACCGAAAAGTGTTAGTCATACAGTGCATCCAGAAAGTATTCAGACCCCTTCACTTTTTCCACATTTTGTTACATTACATACTTATTCTAAAACTGATTAAATAGTTTTTTCCATCATCAATCTACATGTAATATCCCATAATGAAAAAACAGGTTTTCAGACATTTATGCAAATGTATATAAAAAAAATGTAAATATTACATGTACATAAGTATTCAGACCCTTTACTCAGTACTTTGTTGAAGCACCTTTGACAGCGATTACAGCCTCGAGCCTTCTTGGGTATGACGTTACAAGCTTGGTGTCACTACTTCCACCGAAGTTGTTTCCTCTCCTTGTTCGGGCGGCGTTCGGCGGCCGGCGTCACCGGTCTTCTAGCCATAGTCGATCCACTTTTCATTTTCCATTTGTTTTGTCTTGTTTTCCTACACACCTGGTTTCCATTTCCGTCTTTATTTGTTGTGTATTTAACCCTCTGTTCCCCCCATGTCTTTGTGTGGGATTGTTTGTTGTAAGTGCTTTTGCACTTGTTTACTGGTGCGCATCGGGATGTTGTACCCAAAGTCTGTTGTAATTTTATGCCGTTGGTTTTTGGATTAAACTGCTCTGGCTACTACCTAGTTCTGCTCTCCTGCGTTTGACTTCCCTGCCACCAGTTACGCACCCCTTTACACTTGGCACACCTGTATTTGGGGAGTTTCTCCCATTCTTCTCTGCAGATCCTCTCAAGCTCTGTCAGGTTGGATGGGGAGCATCGCTGCACAGCTATTTTCAGGTCTTAGAGATGTTCAAGTCTGGGCTCTGGCTGGGACACTCAAATACATTCAGAGACTTGTCCCGAAGCCACTCCTGCGTTGTCTTGGCTGTGTGCTTAGGGTAGTTGTCCTGTTGGAAGGGGAACCGTCCCCCCAGTCTGAGGTCCTGAGCACTCTGAAGCAGGTTTTTTATCAAGGATCTCTGTACTTTGCTCCGTTCATCTTTCCCTCGATCCTTTCTAGTCTCCCAGTCCCTGCCACTGAAAAACATCCCCACAGGATGATGCTGCCACCACCATGATTCACCGTAGGGATATTTTCAGGTTTCCTTCAGACGTGACACTTGGCATTCAGGCCAAAGAGTTCAATCTTGGTTTCATCAGACCAGAGAATCTTGTTTCTTTAGGTGCTTTTTGGCAAACTCCAAGCGGGCTGTCATGTGCCTTTTACTGAGGAGTGGCTTCCGTCTGGCCACTCTACCATAAATGCCTGATTGGTAGAGTGCTGCAGAGATCGTTGTCCTTCTGGAAGGTTCTGCCATCTCCACAGAGGAGCTCTGGAGCGCTTTTAGAGTGACCATCAGGTTCTTGGTCACCTCCCTGACCAATGCCCTTCTGCCTGGATTGCTCAGTTTGGCCGGGCGGCCAGCTCTAGGAAGAGTCTAGGTGGTTCCAAACTTCTTCCATTTAAGAATGATGTAGGCCACTGTGTTCTTGGGGACCTTCAGTGCTGCAGAATGTTTTTGGTACCTTTCCCCAGATATGTGCCTCGACATAATCCTGTCTCTGAGCTCTACAGACAAGTTCTTCAAACTCATGTCTTGGTTTTTGCTCTGACATGCACTGTCAACTGTGGGACCTTACATAGACACGTGTGTGCCGTTCCAAATCATGTCCAATCATTTGAATTTACCACAGGTGGACTCCAAGTTGTAGAAACATCTCAAGGATGACCAATGGAAACAGGATGCACCTGGGCTCAATTTCGAGTCTCATAGCAAAGAGTCTGAATTCTTATGTAAATAAGGTATTACTGTTTAAATTTGAAATACTTTTGCAAAAATGTCTAAAAACCTGTTTTTGCTTTGTCATTGTGGGGTATTGTGTGTAGATTGAGGATTTAAAAAAATCTATTTTAGAATAAGGCTGTAACTTAAACGAAATGTGGAAAAAGTCAGTGTCTGAACACTTTCCGAATGCACTGTATGTAGGAGAGTTTCAATTTGTTAATAGGCAAACGGAGGAATTTGCTCCTCTCGTCTGGCCAGAAATCAAATTTGAGATTCTCCCATAAAATCCCATAGCTGAGAACAGATACAAAACTCAAAAGAGTCTGGTTAGACTAGCTTAGACCTGCTACATATGACATATGGAGCTGAATAGTGGTGCTTTTCATTTCAGTGATTTCCAAAATGGAACATTTCTATCAATTGTACATAAAGTTATTTGGCTGTGCAAACAGTGTGATTTAAGGTGATTTCTCTAAATGTTTTAATATCACACAGTGCTAAAATAATGTAATAGTTACATTTTAATATATTGTTATTATGTGATGCACAATGGTTCAGGCCTGAATGTGATGAATACTGTTCGACAAATTTTTTGCTGTTTAAGTGTATGTATTACACTTAGGTTTGTAAAGGGATAGTGAAAGCAAATACCATACATGTACCACAGGCATGTTGAGTATGTGATATCGAGTAGAATAGCAGAATGCTACCATGTGGGGTAACACTTTATAATAACGATCAGACAGGCACGTTATTATAAAGTGCTACCCAATGGGGTATGTAAGCCAGATAATGATGAAAGATAAGAGAAATGATTCAGTGTCTGAATTGCCAATGGATATTTCAGCTGCTTTCAACACCATGTGCTACGGTGTTATTATACTCCTGATCAAGGGAGGTTTTTATGTTTGAGATGTGAACTACCTGAAGTAAGATCAAATGAATAACAAAATATTACTTTTATTGTTTTTTGTTACATTTCAAGTATGCTAATCGTATCCATGTTATGTCAATAAACACATATTTTTATTGACAGAAGATGGTCTGTATCATGTTTAAAAAAACATTTATTTGAATGTTTATTAAATTGTATTCCTCCAGTGTCTGAGTGATATTTGTAATCATAGAAAATTGAAGAAGATGACAGTGCAGTACAGTCC
Organism: Salmo salar; assembly: GCF_965601325.2. Classification (NCBI taxonomy): domain Eukaryota; kingdom Metazoa; phylum Chordata; class Actinopteri; order Salmoniformes; family Salmonidae; genus Salmo; species Salmo salar. The sequence goes on from NC_138291.1 coordinate 69,543,578, forward strand.
CGTAGGTCTACAGTACAATTTGTACAGATGATGATCGAATTGTTCGGGAAAAAGAATCTCTGTTTTAGCATATTAGAGCATTTCAGTTACCACCCCTTCCTCGTGGGTCTAAAAGCAAAGAAAGTAACAAAAGCCTAAATAAATATATATAATTGGTTTGTATGTGTGGGGCTTTAGCTAAGATTGATCTAAACAGAGTCAAGTATATATGTCCAGGCGGCCAGTCCTCAATTTTTCCTTGACAAGCACCATTGATTCTCACTGTCGATACAGTGAGGGAAAAAGGAATTTAAAATCCAGAAAAATGCATGTCAAAAATGCTATAAATTGATTTGCATTTTAATGAGGGAAATAAGTATTTGACCCCCTCTCAATCAGAAAGATTTCTGGCTCCCAGGTGTCTTTTAAACAGCTAACGAGCTGAGATTAGGAGCACCCTCTTATAGGGAGTGCTCCTAATCTCAGTTTGTTACCTATATAAAAGACACCTGTCTACAGAAGCAATCAATCAGATTCCAAACTCTCCACCATGGCCAAGACCAAAGAGCTCTCCAAGGATATCAGGGACAAGATTGTAGACCTACACAAGGCTGGAATGGGCTACAAGACCATCGCCAAGCAGCTTGGTGAGAAGGTGACAACAGTTGGTGTGATTATTCACAGATGGAAGAAACACAAAAGAACTGTCAATCTCCCTCGGCCTGGGGCTCCATGCAAGATCTCACCTCGTGGAGTTGCAATGATCATGAGAATGGTGAGGAATCAGCCCAGAACTACACGGGAGGATCTTGTCAATGATCTCAAGGCCATAGTCACCAAGAAAACAATTGGTAACACACTACGCCGTGAAGGACTGAAATCCTGTAGCGCCCGCAAGGTCCCCCTGCTCAAGAAAGCACATATACATGCCCATCTGAAGTTTGCCAATGAACATCTGAATGATTCAGAGGACAACTGGGTGAAAGTGTTGTGGTCAGATGAGACCAAAATGGAGCTCTTTGGCATCAACTCAACTCGCCGTGTTTGGAGGAGGAGGAATGCTGCCCATGACCCCAAGAACACCATCCCCACCGTCAAACATGGAAGTGGAAACATTATGCTTTGGGGGTGTTTTTCTGCTAAGGGGACAGGACAACTTCACCGCATCAAAGGGACGATGGACGGGGCCATGTACCGTCAAATCTTGGGTGAGAACATCCATCTCTCCACCTCCGGCTCCTCCGACTCAGCCACCTCCTCCTCCCACTGCGTCCGGCTCCGGCGCGCTTCGTCTTGCGCTCCCGAGGGAGTATGATGGAGTGGCGGCTGGGTGCCAGGGATTCTGCTCCAGCTCGAGCTGTACCTGGCTACCGTAAGACCTGCTCCCTCGGGAGGAGAGTGTGAGTGTCCTCGTTTCCTGCCAGACGGGCCGAGCTCTGGAGTGGGCCAACGCAGTCTGGAATGGTCCGGACTCGGCGAGGGATCACTATCCGGAGTTCACCCGCCGCTTTCGGGCCGTGTTGAACCACCCTCCGGAGGGACAAGCGGCGGGTGAGCGTCTGTTCTACCTAAGGCAGGAGACGAGGAGCGCGCAGAACTTCGAGCTGGAGTTCCGGACCTTGGCCGCTGGGGTGGGGTGGAACGACAGGGCCCTGATAGACCATTACAGGTGTAGTCTCCGGGCGGACGTCCGCAGGGAGCTAGCTTGTCGGGACACCGCTCTCTCACTCGATGAGCTTATCGACCTGTCTATCCAACTGGACAATCTGCTGGCTGCCTGCGCGCGGGCGTTCGGAAAGGGTCCTGTCCGTTCAACTTCCGTGCACTCCCGCCCCTAATCCTATGGAGTTAGGGGGGGCCGTACCGAGGGGTACCGGATGAGGTGGCTCCTCCTGCACCAGCTGTGGTCGGAGAGGACACACGGCCGACCGGTGCTGGAGGAGTCAGTCTGGGAGTCGAGAGCGCAGGCAGAACACTTCTCGGTCACCCCAGGTGAGTCATCACCAAACTCACCCAGAACCCCCTGTTAGTCACATGTTCATATTAATTTTGTTTTCTGATTTTTCTCCCTCTTCCCAGCATAAGGCGCTAGTCGATTCAGGCGCAGCTGGGAACTTTATGGATCGCGGACTCGCCATCAAGCTGGGCATTCCGCTAGTGCCGATAGATTCCCCGTGCACTCCCTAGATAGCCAGCCATTAGGGTCAGGGTTGGTCAGGGAGGCCACGGTTCCACTGGACATGGTAACGCAGGGGAATCATAAGGAACGGCTTAGTTTCTTCCTTATCGATTCGCCTGCATTTCCGGTGGTGCAGGGGGTTCCTTGGCTGGCTGATCACAATCCCCGGATTTCGTGGAAACGGGGTTCTCCAGGGGTAGTCAGAGGAGTGTTCAGGGAGGTGTATAGGAGTTTCCATAGGTGCCAAGTCGGTGGAGAGTCCAGACCAGGTTTGCACCGTGCGCATTCCCCCTGAATACGCCGATTTGGCGATCGCTTTCTGTAAGAAGAGGGTGACCAAATTACCACCTCATCGACAGGGGGATTGTGCGATAGATCTCAAGGTTAACGCTGCGCTTCCCAAGAGTCACGTGTACCCATTGTCACAGGAGAAGACGGTGGCTATGGATACATATGTCACGGAATCTCTGTTACAGGGGTACATTCGGCCCTCCATTTCACCCACATTTCACCCGTCTCCTCGAGTTTCTTTTTTGTGAAGAAAAAGGAGGGAGGTCTGCATCCATGCATTGATTACAGAGGTCTAAATGCTATCACGGTGGGGTTTAGTTACCTGCTACCTCTCATCGCTACGGCGGTGGAATCATTTCACGGAGCAAGATTCTTCACAAAACTGGACCTCAGGAGCGCGTATAACCTGGTGTGTATTAATGATGGAGACGAGTGGAAAACCGCATTTATTACCACATCGGGCCATTATGAGTACCTCGTCATGCCGTATGGGTTAAAGAATGCTCCAGCCATCTTTCAATCCTTTGTGGACGAGATTCTCAGGGACCTGCACGGGCAAGGCGTGGATGTTTATATCGATGATATTCTGATATATTCCACCACCTGCGCCGCGCATGTGTCCCTGGTGCGCAAGGTGCTTGGGAGACTGCTGGAGCATGACCTATACGTCAAGGCTGAGAAGTGTGTGTGATCCAAACGAGCCGTCTCCTTCCTTTGTTATCGCATTTCCACCACGGGGGTGGTGATGGAGTGTAAACACGTTAAGGCCGTGCGTAATTGGCCGACTCCAACCACGGTGAAGGAGGTGCAGCGGTTCTTAGGGTTTGCCAATTACTACCGGAGGTTTATCCGGGGTTTTGGCCAGGTAGCGGCTCCCATTACCTCACTGCTGAAGCGGGGGCCGGTGCGTTTGCGGGGGTCGACTGAGGCGGACAGAGCCTTCAAAAGGTTGAAGGATCTGTTCACCGAGGCACCCGTGTTGGCGCACCCGGACCCCTCTCTAGCATTCATAGTGGAGGTGGACGCATCCGAGGCTGGGGTGGGTGCCGTGCTATCACAGCACTCGGGTACGCCACCGAAACTCTGCCCCTGCGCTTTCTTTTCGAAGAAGCTCAGTTCGGCGGAGCACAACTATGATGTGGGGGACAGGGAGTTGTTAACGGTGGTAAAAGCCTTGAGGGTGTGGAGACACTGGCTTGAGGGGGCTAAGCACCCCTTTCTCGTCTGGACCGACCAACAGAATCTGGAGTATATCAGGGCAGCTAGGAGACTGAATCCGCGTCAGGCAAGGTGGGCCATGTTCTTCACCCGTTTCAGGTTCACTATTTCCTATAGACCAGGCTCCCTGAACACGAGGGCCGACGCACTGTCCCGTCTCTATGACACTGAGGACCGGCCCATCGATCCTACTCCCATCATTCCAGCTTCTAGGCTGGTGGCACCGGTGGTATGGGAGGTGGACTCGGACATCGAGCGGGCGTTAAGGGTGGAACCTGCGCCTTCACAGTGTCCCGTGGGTCGCAGGTACGTGCCGCTTGGTGTCCGTGATCAATTGATTCGGTGGGCCCACACACTACCCTCTTCGGGTCATCCTGGTGTGGCGAGGACAGTGCGGGGTCTCAGGGGGAAGTACTGGTGGCCCACCTTGGCTAAGGACATAAGGTTCTACGTCTCTTCCTGTTCGGTGTGCACCCAGAGTAAAGCTCCTAGGCATCTCCCGAGAGGGAAGTTACAGCCCCTCCCCGTTCCACAATGGCCATGGTCTCACCTGTCAGTAGACTTCCTGACCGATCTCCCCCTGTCTCAGGGGAGCACTACGGTCCTGGTTGTTGTGGATCGGTTTTTGACGTCCTGCCGTCTCCTCCCATTGCCCGGTCCCTCTAGGGCCCTGCAGACTGCGGAGGCCCTATTTACCCACGTCTTCCGGCATTACGGGGTGCCGGAGGACATTGTCTCTGATCGAGGTTCCCAGTTCACATCCAGGGTATGGAAGGCAATTATGGAGCGTCTGGGGGTCTCGGTCAGCTTGACCTCCGGTTATCACCCCAAGACTAATGGGCAGGCGGAGAGGGTGAACCAGGAGGTGGGCAGGTTTCTGCGGTCGTATTGCCAGGACCGGCCAGGGGACTGGGCGAGGTACATTCCATGGGCGGAGTTGGCCCAGAACTCACTTCGTCACTCCTCCACTAACCTGTCACCCTTTCAGTGTGTTTTGGGTTACCAGCCGGTCCTGGCACCATGGCACCAGAGCCAGACCAAGGCTTCTGCGGTGGAGGAGTGGATGCAGCGCTCCAAGGAGACCTGGAGAGCCGTCCAGGAATCCCTGAAGCAAGCCAGTGGACGGCAGAAGAGAAGTGCTGACCACCACCGCAGTGAGGCCCCCATGTTCATACCGGGGGACAGGTTCTGGCTCTCGACCCGGAACCTGCCCCTCCGTTTGCCCTGCCGGAAGCTGGGGCCGCAGTGTGTGGGGCCCTTCAAAGTCCTGAGGAGGATAAACGAGGTGTGTTATAGGTTACAACCCCCTTCCTATTACCGTATTAACCCCTCGTTTCATGTGTCTCTCCTCAGGCCGGTGGTAGCTGGTCCCCTGCAGGAAGGTGAGGTGCCGGAGGTCCCTCCGCCCCCTCTGGACATCGGGGTACCCCCGGCGTACAGCATACGGACCATTCTGGACTCGAGGCACCGGGTGAGGGGCCTGCAGTACCTCGTGGACTGGGAGGGGTACGGCCCGGAGGAGAGGTGCTGGGTACCGGTGGAGGACGACTTGGACCCGTCCCTGTTGAGGGAATTCCATCGCCTCCACCCGGATCGCCCTGCGCCTCGCCCTCCGGGTGGCCCTCGAGGCCGGTGTCAGCGCGCTGCGGGAGCCGCGCGTCGGGGGGGGGTACTGTCACGACTCCTACCGAAGGTGGCTCCCCCTCCTGCTCGGGTGGCGCTTGGCAGTCGTCGTCACCGGCCTACTAGCTGCCACTGAATCCCTTTTGTTTTTCCCCTTTCCGTTATTGTTTGCACCTGTTCTGTGTTGGGCTGATTAGCAGGGCTATATTAGCCAGTAGGCCCGGCTGCTCTTTGTGCGGGATTGTTACTCTGTATGTTTTGCTTGTGTACACTCTGATTGTGTTTTTGCGCTAGTGCGTGGTTTTGCGCCGACTGTGTTTGCCCCCTGTGTTTGGGGCACTTTGTTTTGTGTGCGCTCTGATCGCTGTTTGGGGTGGCTTGTGTTTTCGTCGTTGGGCTCATTAAAAGCCACTACCCTGTATCGCTGCTTCCTGCATTTGATTCCTCACCCACTACGCACAAACCTTACACCTCATTAAAATGCAAATCAATTTATAACATTTTTGACATGCGTTTTTCTGGATTTTTTTGTTGTTAATCTGTCTCTCACTGTTCAAATAAACCTACCATTAAAATTATAGGACTGACCATTTCTTTGTCAGTGGGCAAACGTACAAAATCAGCAGGGGATCAAATACTCTTTTCCCTCACTGTAGTTCTAATGTTATAACTCCTTATAGTAATAGTATCCACTGGTTAAATTGGAGAGAGTGAGGTGGTTGCCATTTTAGAGACAACAATGTTTTCCCTTCCAGCAGTAATCATCTCTGATTGATTGCGAAATTCAAGGGGCTATCATCATTAAAAAACATAATAGATGCAAAGCATTGACTATTTCAATCCACGCACTTAAAAAAAAAAAACATTTGGGAGTCGGGTCCAATTTCCTTGTAAAATGTTTCCTTGGTGTTAAATACAGTCTGTGAACAAACTTAATGTATACGTTGATGATTGAGATTACGGGATGCCAAGGTCATATTTTGATCTTGCATTTGTTCATGTTTTTGTTTAGATTTTTAAAGAGATGAGTATCCAGCATCCTGATAACAATGTTGTACATAATCTGCTGTTCTATTGTGCGTGCAATGATGTCAGAAGGACCAAAAAATGTGTTTGTTATTTGAAGGAACGTCTTTGTTGTTGTAATATCGCAAACGGGCGTGGCAGTTTCACCACTAAGGATTCCAGCTTTAACCTCTTACATCTAGACGTTCCGCTAGCGGAACACCTGCTCCAATATCCAATGACGGGCGTGGCACCATTTTAAAGACAAGACTCTCCTTTAACTAACCACACTGTCCGATTTCAAAAAGGCTTTACAGCGAAAGCAAAACATTAGATTATGTCAGCAGAGTACCCAGCCAGAAATAATCAGACACCCATTTTTCAAGCTAGCATATAATGTCACAAAAAACAAAACCACAGCTAAATGCAGCACTAACCTTTGATGATCTTCATCAGATGACACGCCTAGGACATTATGTTATACAATACATGCATGTTTTGTTCAATCAAGTTCATATTTATATCAAAAACCAGCTTTTTACATTAGCATGTGACGTTCAGAACTAGCATTCCCACCGAACACTTCTTTATGCAATCGCTATGTCCGATTTTAAAATAGCTGTTCGGTGAAAGCACATTTTGCAATATTCTGAGTAGATAGCCCAGCCATCACGGCTAGCTATTTTGACACCCACCAAGTTTGACCCTCACCAAACTCCGATTTACTATTAGAAAAGTTTGATTACCTTTCCTGTTCTTCATCAGAATGCACTCCCAGGACTGCTACTTCAATAACAAATGTTATTGATGAACAATGGAAATAGGATGCACCTGAGCTCAATTTCAAGTCCTATAGCAAAGGTTCTGAATTCTTATATAAGGTTTCCTTTTTTATTTTTAATACATTTGCATAAAGTTTTTGGAAAAACTTGTTTTCCCTTCCTCATTATGGGGTATTGTCCAAATTTGATGAGGAAAAACATAAATTGAATCAGTTTTAGAATAAGGCTGTAATGTAACAAAATGTGGAAAAAGTGAAGGGGTCTGAATACTTTCCCGAATGCACTGTATGTCTACTGTTGAACATTACATAAACTCAGAAAAAAAGAAAATGTCCCTTTTCAGGACCCTGTCTTTCAAAGATAATTTGTAAAAATCCAAATAACTTCACAGATGTTCCTTGTAAAGTGTTTAAACACTGTTTCCCATGCTTGTTCAATGAACCATCAACAATTAATAAACATGCACTTGTGGAATGGTCGTTAAGACACTAACAGCTTACAGACGGTAGGCAATTAAGGTCACAGTTATGAAAACCTAGGACACTAACGAGGCCTTTCTACTGACTCTGAAAAACAACAAAAGAAAGATGCCCAGGGTCCCTGCTCATCTACGTGAACGTGCCTTAGGCATGCTGCAAATAGGCATGAGGACTGCAGATGTGGCCCGGGAAATAAATTGCAATGTCCGTACTGTGAGACGCCTAAGACAATGCTACAGGGAGACGGGACAGACAGCTGATCGTCCTCGCAGTGGCAGACCACGTGTAACAACACCTGCACAGTATCGGTACATCCGAACATCACACCTGCAGGGCAGGTACAGGATGGCAACAACAACTGCCCAAGTTACACCAGGAACGCACAATCCCTCCATCAGTGCTCAGACTGTCCGCAATAGACAGAGAGAGGCTGGACTGAGTGCTTGTAGGCCTGTTGTAAGGCAGGTCCACACCAGACATCACTGGTGCGGAAGGTAGCCTAGTGGTTAGAGCGTTGGACAAGTAACCGAAAGGTTGCGAGATTGAATCCCCGAGCTGACAAGGTAAAAATCTGTCGTTCTGCCCCTGAACAAGGCAGTTAACCCACTGTTCCGAGGCCGTCATTGAAAGTAAGAATTTGTTCTTAACTGACTTGCCTAGTTAAATAAACGTAAAATAAATTCACCGGCAACAGTGTCGCCTATGGGCACAAACCCACCGTCGCTGGACCAGACAGGACTTGCAAAAAAGTTCTCTTCACTGACGAGTCGCGTTTTATTTCTCACCAGGGGTGATGGTCGGATTCTGGTTTATTGTCGAAGGAATGAGCGTTACACCGAGGCCTGTACTCTGGAGCGGGATCGATTTGGAGGTGGAGGGTCCTTCATGGTCTGGGGTGGTGTGTCACAGCATCATCGGACTGAGCTTGTCATTGCAGGCAATCTCAACGCAGGGAAGACATCCTCCTCCCTCATGTTGTACCCTTCCTGAGGCTCATCCTGACATGACCCTCCAGCATGACAATGCCACCAGCCATACTGCTCGTTCTGTGCGTGATTTCCTGCAAGACAGGAATGTCAGTGTTCTGCCATGGCCAGCAAAGAGCCCGGATCTCAATCCCATTGAGCATGTCTGGGACCTGTTGGACGGAGGGTGAGGGCTAGGGCCATTCTGCATTTGAAGAACAATGGAAAAGGTATTCTGCTTTGAAAGTTGATAGACTTATAACCCCACTTTTGAGAAAATGGACCTTGAATATTTTGGTATACATACTTTAGAGCTCTTCTTCGTGTACACACAGTCATCATTGTTCACATCCTCTTAAGCCAGCCCCAACCATCTCTTTAAGGATTCACATGTGAGGTCATGTGCTAAACAGTGAGTAGTGTAATGAAGATTAAGACTAAAAGTGGTAAACGTAGTAGCCTACAATAAGGAAATATTCTACTTAAGCAGAGTGTCAAGAACAATATTTTATAATTATTAGATGACGCTTACCCAGACACTACTCTAAATGGATGTGTCATGTGAAATAAATGCTATAACACCCAGCCACATCTTGCTAAGAGGATGGGTCTCTACAGAAGGTGTAAACGGTACAGAAAAATGGTTACTTGCATAGTAGCAATATCAAAAATATATAAAGAAAAAAATAACAGGTGTTAATGCCAGTAGAGAAAGAACCAAATAATATTCAGCATTATAAGAACAATATCAATAACGATATCAGTGATAGATGAGGTAGTTATATGCATATAATCAGGGGTAAAGTGGCTGAGCAGCAGGATAAATAAATAAATAAATAGGAGCAGCAACGTATGGCATGTGTGTTTGGAGAGAGTTATGTGAATAGAGGTACTGCAGATAGTGCTGATGACTGAGAATTCGCCCCCAGTGATGAACTGGTCCATCTGAACCGTGCATGAACAAGGGCATTTATGTTTCTGTCCTGCACTTGACTTTGGCCCAGTGCATGTGATGTCCATAGCCTCTTCATTGCAAAATTCCCTGATCTTCTCAAAAATATAAGTTTGTCTAGCTGTGTCCAGTCAAGTTGGTGCTTGTACAGGCAGACCATCTATGGGAGGAAGGATTTCAGCGTTGCGCAGCAGCTGAAACCTGGTCCAGACTGAGTCCATGCACTACTTGGAGACAACACCAGGCTCCAGAGCATCGAAGCTGTTAAACACGAAATAACAAAAACAATTTAGAAGACATTACAAACTTGCATAACATCCATTCACCTCCCAAGTTTAGATAAGAAGAATAACCTCGTACAATGCAATTGAAATGACATTCACCTGAAGTGCTGAAATTGCTTGATCTGTGGCAGCGGCCTGAAGTATGGAGTCAGGTGTTGCCAGCCATAGCTTTCCACCACCACTGTACCATCCTCCAGTCCAACCAGCTGTGGGATGTTGACCCCTGTCACAGTGCTGTCCTTCACAACACCAACAATCTCAGACAAAGTGTTCACTCTGGTCTTTCTGAAGCGCTGCTTGATGAGGCGACAGCACCAGTCGGGAGCAAACTTGGTGTGGCCTGTGATCAGGAAGTGAAGGTCCAGACTGTGGTGGAGCTTGAGCATGGTCCGCCATGCTCAATACCGGAGCACGTTCTTGTTTTGGCCACTGCAGTTATCACTATTCAGGTCCACATGTGTTTCCCCATTCCGTAGTTGGTGAAGAAATGGTGCATGTAGTTGATGACTGTTGCTTCCTTTGCTGGATGACATGCCTTCATCAATCAAGTAGTTGACTTGTGGTATTCCTTCACAGCAGACACCAAACAAGCCACACTTGTGAGGAGTTAAAAAGTAGATGGGACCTGGCTGCATAGGTTCAGAAGGATAGTGCGCCTGAAAACAACTCTTCGGGATAGGGGGCAGTATTCGGAAGTTTGGATGAATGAGGTGCCCAAAGTAAACTGCCTGTTACTCAGGCCCAGAAGCTCAGATATGCATATAATTGGTAGTATTGGATAGAAAACACTCTAAAGTTTCCAAAACTGTTAAAATAATGTCTGTGTATAATGTGTATAACAGAACTGATATGGCAGGCGGAAACCCGAGGACAATCCATCCAGATTTTCTTTTTTTTTCAGCTCACCCCTGATTACTATGGCTGTCAATGGGAATATAAAAGTAATATCTCCCAGATTGCAGTTCCTAGGGCTTCCACTAGATGTCCGTCTTTAGAAAGAGTTTCAGGCTTGTTTTTTGAAAAATGAGCTAGAATTTGTAGTTTTTGTAAATGGCTCCCATTTTGGCTGTAGTGTTTGTAGCGCATTCCAGTGAGAGCGCACACTTCGTTATTTATCTCCGGTAATGAATATACTATTCTTCGTCTTAAATTTTGTTTATGTACATATTAGGGTACCTGAGGATTGATTTGGAACGTTGTTTGACTTGTTTGGAAGAATTTTATTGGTAACTTACGGGATCCATTTTTATACATTTTGAACGAGGGAACCCGGTGGATTACTGAGTCAAGTGTTTCCAACAAAACATACTTTTTGGGGATATAAAGGACTTTATCGAACAAAACGACCAGTTGTGATGTAGCTGGGACCCATTGGATTGCAAACAGAGGAAGATCTTCAAAGGTAAATTATTTATTTTATCGCTATTTCTGACTTTCGTGATGCATCTGCTTGGTTGGAAAATGTTTGGCGCGCTCCAGTGAGGGCGCGCACTTGGTTATTCATAACAAGCAGCTCATTTTATAGGCATGGCAGACCAATCCGAATGTCATCTCTCGGCATGTCCAGCCGCCAAAAAAACCTCATTATGTCAGCCAATCATGGGTAGGCAAAGGCAAAGGGTTTGGAGCGGGTAGTCGCACTTCGCTTCGCTCCACAGGTAATATTACATTTCATTACATTACAACGGTTTGATTTGTTTGATCTGAGCAATTTTTTCTTAGCTAGCTACATAGCCGTCTTTGTATCAAAGATAATTGTGTAGTTTAGAGTAATTGTCGAGGTTAGCTAGCCAGCCAGCTGTTTTCATCCTCCTAACTTAGTCAACACTGCTAGCTAGCCAACTAGCCAACTTCTACCGACTAGCAGCACTGTAGAAACTATTACATTACAACGGAACGACTTGATTAGTGTAGTGCTAGCTAGCTACATAGCTGTCTTTGCTGTCTTTGTATCTAAGATAATTGTGTAGTTTAGAGTAATTATCGAGGTTAGCTAGCCAGCCGCGACGCGACGCCGTTGTCCAGACTCCAGACTTAGTCAACACACCTAGTCATCATCAAACCCACTGCTAGCTAGCCAAACTTTACTGACTAGCAGCACTGTAGAAACTATTACATTACAACGGAACGACTTGATTAGTGTAGTGCTAGCTAGCTACATAGCTGTCTTTGCTGTCTTTGTATCTAAGATAATTGTGTAGTTTAGAGTAATTATCGAGGTTAACTAGCCAGCCGCACCGCGACGCGACGCCGTTGTCCAGACTCCAGACTTAGTCAACACACCTAGTCATCATCAAACCCACTGCTAGCTAGCCAACCTTTACTGACTAGCAGCACTGTAAAAACTAATACATTACAACGGAACGATTTGACTAGTGCAGTGTTAGTTGTCTTTGTCATAGTTTGATAATTGTGTAGTTGAGAGTAATTATCGAGGTTAGCTAGCCAGCTATTTTCGTCCCCCGCGACGCCATTTTTCCAAACCTAGCCAACTATTACCGACGAGCAGAATTGTAGAAACTAAATACATTACAAAGGAACGTCTTGATTAGTGCTATGTTAGCTAGCTACATAGTTGCTTTTGTTTCATGATAAGGTGTAGTACTGAAACTATCGAGGTTACCTAGCCAGCTACACGTTCAAACAAAGTCAACAACGCAGCCACTGCTAGCTAGCCTACTTCACCAGCCAGCAGTACTGTATCATCTTCGTCATTTTAGTCAATAACATTTTTGCAACGTAAGCTTAACTTTCTGAACATTCGAGAAGTGTAGTCCACTTGTCATTCCAATCTCCTTTGCATTAGCGTAGCCTCTTCTGTAGCCTGTCAACTATGTGTCTGTCTATCCCTGTTCTCTCCCCTCTGCACAGGCCACACAAACGCTTCACACCGCGTGGCCGCTGCCACTCTAACCTGGTGGTCCCAGCGCGCACGACCCACGTGGAGTTCCAGGTCTCCGGCAGCCTCTGGAACTGCCGGTCTGCGGCCAACAAGGCAGAGTTCATCTCAGCCTATGCTACCCTCCAGCACCTCGACTTCTTGGCACTGACGGAAACATGGATTACCACAGATAACACTGCTACTCCTACTGCTCTCTCCTCGTCTGCCCACGTGTTCTCGCATACCCCGAGAGGATCTGGCCAGCGGGGTGGTGGCACTGGAATCCTCATCTCTCCCAAGTGGACATTCTCTCTTTTTCCCCTGACCCATCTGTCTATCTCCTCATTTGAATTCCATGCTGTCACAGTTACCAGCCCTTTCAAGCTTAACATCCCTATCATTTATCGCCCTCCAGGTTCCCTTGGAGAGTTCATCAATGAGCTTGACGTCTTGATAAGTTCCTTTCCTGAGGATGGCTCACCTCTCACAGTTCTGGGTGACTTTAATCTCCCCACGTCTACCTTTGACTCATTCCTCTCTGCCTCCTTCTTTCCACTCTTCTCCTCTTTTGACCTCACCCTCTCACCTTCCCCCCCTACTCACAAGGCAGGCAATACGCTTGACCTCATCTTTACTAGATGCTGTTCGTCCACTAATCTCATTGCAACTCCCCTCCAAGTCTCCGACCACTACCTTGTATCCTTTTCCCTCTCGCTCTCATCCAACACTTCTCACTCTGCCCCTACTCGGATGGTATTGCGCCGTCCCAACCTTCGCTCTCTCTCTCCCGCTACTCTCTCCTCTTCCATCCTATCATCTCTTCCCTCTGCTCAAACCTTCTCCAACCTATCTCCTGATTCTGCCACCTTCTCCTCCCTCCTGAATCCTCCTCCCCCTCCCCCCCCTCCTCCCTCTCTGCGGATGACTTCGTCAACCATTTTGAAAAGAAGGTTGACGACATCCGATCCTCGTTTGCTAAGTCAAACGACACCGCTGGTCCTGCCCGCTTGACCCTATCCCCTCCTCTCTTCTCCAGACCATTTCCGGAGACCTTCTCCCTTACCTCACCTCGCTCATCAACTCATCCTTGACCACTGGCTACGTCCCTTCCATCTTCAAGAGAGCGAGAGTTGCACCCCTTCTGAAAAAACCTACACTCGATCCCTCCGAAGTCAACAACTACAGACTAGTATCCCTTCTTTCTTTTCTCTCCAAAACTCTTGAACGTGCCGTCCTTGGCCAGCTCTCCTGCTATCTCTCTCAGAATGACCTTCTTGATCCAAATCAGTCAGGTTTCAAGACTGGTCATTCAACTGAGACTGCTCTTCTCTGTGTCACGGAGGCTCTCCGCACTGCTAAAGCTAACTCTCTCTCTCCTCTGCTCTCATCCTCCTAGACCTATCTGCTGCCTTTGATACGGTGAACCATCAGATCCTCCTCTCCACCCTCTCCGAGTTGGGCATCTCCGGCGCGGCCCACGCTTGGATTGCGTCCTACCTGACAGGTCGCTCCTACCAGGTGGCGTGGCGAGAATCTGTTTCCGTACCACGTGCTCTCACCACTGGTGTCCCCCAGGGCTCTGTTCTAGACCCTCTCCTATTCTCGCTATACACCAAGTCACTTGGCTCTGTCATATCCTCACATGGTCTCTCCTATCATTGCTATGCAGAAGACACACAATTAATCTTCTCCTTTCCCCCTTCTGATAACCAGGTGGCGAATCGCATCTCTGCATGTCTGGCAGACATATCAGTGTGGATGACGGATCACCACCTCAAGCTGAACCTCGGCAAGACGGAGCTGCTCTTCCTCCCGGGGAAGGACTGCCCGTTCCATGATCTCGCCATCACGGTTGACAACTCCATTGTGTCCTGGACAACACCTTGTCTCTACTAACATCAAGGCGGTGACCCGATCCTGTAGGTTCATGCTCTACAACATTCGCAGAGTACGACCCTGCCTCACACAGGAAGCGGCGCAGGTCCTAATCCAGGCACTTGTCATCTCCCGTCTGGATTACTGCACCTCGCTGTTGGCTGGGCTCCCTGCCTGTGCCATTAAACCCCTACAACTCATCCAGAACGCCGCAGCCCGTCTAGTGTTCAACCTTCCCAAGTTCTCTCACGTCACCCCGCTCCTCCGCTCTCTCCACTGGCTTCCTGTTGAAGCTTGCCTACGGAGCTGTGAGGGGAACGGCACCTCCGTACCTTCAGGCTCTGATCAGGCCCTACACCCAAACAAGGGCACTGCGTTCATCCACCTCTGGCCTGCTCGCCTCCCTATCTCTGAGGAAGCACAGTTCCCGCTCAGCCCAGTCAAAACTGTTCGCTGCTCTGGCACCCCAATGGTGGAACAAGCTCCCTCACGACGCCAGGACAGCGGAGTCAATCACCACCTTCCGGAGACACCTGAACCCCCACCTCTTTAAGGAATACCTAGGATAGGATAAAGTAATCATTCTATAGTAGGATAAAGTAATCAATTTCTCCACCACGTAACCTTTTAGAAAATAAAGACAACCAATTATAACTTAAGCCATTACCAAACAGACAACACAAAACAATGATGATAAACAATGTTAATCTTATCAACAATGGCCTCCAGTCTTAGGTTGAGGGCCTCCGTGGCAACAAGTCAAAAGAGGTATGGGTAAGCATACTAATTTGAAAATATTGTACATTTGCGTACAAACACAGAGTACTTATTAGCTAGTATGACAAAAACAGAGGTACATTGCTCATTTCAATGGGGCTAGCAAAAATATATGTATTATGTTTAACATATTTGACAACGGCTAAGACCGTTTTAGCTAGAAATCATTTGGATATAGTTAAAGGCTAAAAAACAATGACATAAAGGAAAGTTACCTTACAGATGGTGGCAGCATAAGGGATATGAAAGACAGAATGACAAAGGATGGAAGATGATTACATTCAGGATTGTGAAACAGTATCTAGCTAACAACAACCAACTACTTCCTTTGTGGTCACAAGCACAGGAAGTGCAGCCACAAGCTTCAGAACTCTACTGATCCCTACTGAAAAGCAGGTGTAGTCTGCCTGTAGTGTTTTGACTAATTCATGATACACTGAGGGTACAAAACATTATGAACACCTGCTCTTTCCATGATATAGGCTGACCAGGCGAAAGCTAGGTTCTCTCATTGATGTCACTTGTTAAACCCACTTCAATCAGTGTAGATGAAGGGGAGGAGACAGGTTAAAGACATATTTTTAAGCCTTGAGACATGGATTGTTTATGTGTGCCATTCAGAAGGTGAATGGACAAGACAAAATATTTAAGTGCCTTTGAACAGGGTATGGTAGTTTCCCATGTGAATCAACAATAGTCCACCATCCAAAGGACATACAGCCAAATTGACACAACCTTGGGAAGCATTGGAATCAATATGGGCCAGCATCCTTGTGGAAACAACTCCCAGGTAGTAAGCGTCAAATGTCATTCCCAGTTCCTATTACGTGACTTGTACATTATTGTCTCCATCCATTTGTTTGACCGTTTGTTCGTTCGTTAGTCAATTGTGATATCTCAGACAGCAGTAGCCCGATTTTGGCGAAACTTGGGTGAATGATGCATCTTGCAATAGAGATCCGGCATTTACTAAATTAAACCGCAACCTCTTGGGCAGGGAAAAAGGGGGGTTGGTAACCCAGAGCACACTCGAAGGGTGACATACCCGACGAGGTGCTGGTGAGGGTGTTGTGGGCATATTTAACCCAGGGTAGCTGAGCGCTCCAGGAGAAAGGGTTAGCAGAAGTCACGCAGCGTAGGGCAGTCTCCATCTCTTGGTTGGCCCGTTCAGTCTGGTCGTTGGTCTGGGGGGGATATCTAAAAGAAAGACTGACATTGATACCAAGAGCTGAACAGAAGGATCTCCATACATGGAAGGTATACTGGGGTCCTCTGTCGGAAACGTTGTCAGTGGGGATGCCATGCAGGCAAAACACATGGGATACTAACAGGTCCGCAGTCTCCCTGGAGGACGGGAGCATGGAGAGGGGAATGAAGTGAGCCATTTTGGAAAACCTGTCAATAATGGGGAGGATGACAGAGTTACCATTAGATGGGGGAAGGCCAGTGATGAAGTCCAGAGCTATGTGTGACCAGGAGTGACTGGGTATGGGAAGAGAGCAGGGCAGACCAGAAGTGGGTTTACCGGAAGTTTTGTTCCCGGGCACAAACCGAACAGCCTGAGACAAACTCCCGGACATCTCTCCATGGTGGGCCACCAAAAGTGCTGAAGCAGGAAGGCGAGGGTCCGGTTCATACCAGGGTGACAGGTGAGATGGGTAGAATGGCCCCACTGAAGAACATCAGAGCGAACACAATCTGGAACAAACAGAGCATTACTAGGACCTTTACCCGCGTCAGGCTGGTTCTGCTGAGCCTGGCGGATACGGGACTCGATCTCCTAGGTGTTGGCGGCAATGATGCATGTGGATGACACAATGGCTTCTGGCTCGGTACCCATGTTGTCGGTGGTGAACTAGCGAGAGAGGGCATCAGGCTTGGTATTCTTCGAACCGGGGAAATAAATGAGTGTGAAATTGAATCTACCGAAGAACAAGGCCCACCTGGCTTCAGATGTTTGGCGGTCTGGATGTAGGACAGGTTTTTATGGTCAGTCCACA
The DNA here is from genome assembly GCF_965601325.2 of Salmo salar. NCBI lineage: Eukaryota > Metazoa > Chordata > Actinopteri > Salmoniformes > Salmonidae > Salmo > Salmo salar. The sequence goes on from NC_138291.1 coordinate 69,560,868, forward strand.
CGATGAAGGGGGTTACAGAGCCCTCCAGCCAGTGATGCCATTCCTCCAGAGCCAGCTTAACTGCCAGGAGTTCCCGGTTTCCGAATTCAAAATTCCTCTCTGCAGGTGAGAGCATACGGGAAAAGAATGCACATGGGTGGACCTTCTGATCAGAGTGGGAACGTTGAGACCGAACAGCACCTACCCCAGTGTCAGAGGCATCCACCTCCACGAAGAACTGGAGTTCTGGGTCGGGCTGAGTAAGGACCGGAGCAGAGGTGAAGCGACGCTTGAGTTCCAGGAATACTGCCTCTGCCTCAGTGGAATGGAGTGGAGGTGAGAGTGGTGAGGAGTGCTGCCAGAAGGCTGTAGTTGCGGATGAAAAAAATCAGGATGTCATCTATATAGACAAAAACAAAGCATCCAATAACATCCCACGTCATTGACTAGGTTCTGGAAAACAGCAGGGGCGTTAGTAAGACCAAAAAGCGTGATCAAATACTCAAAGTGACCAAGTGGTGTGTTGAACGCAGTCTTCCACTCGCCCCCCTCTCTTATGCGGACAAGGTGGTATGCATTCCGGAGGTCGAGTTTGGTAAACACCGTGGCACCATGGAGGGAGGCAAAAGCAGAGCTGATGAGTGGCAACGGGCACTTGTTCTTAACCAAGGATGGCCAAGAACCAGGGGAGTGTAAGGACAGTTGATTACGTGGAAACTGATCTTTTCCTCTTGATTTCCAGAGAGAAGGAGGGAGGGAGAAGGAGGACAAGGAACGAGTCGTTTAGCGGCATCCTTACCGCAGACCGGGTGGTTGAAGACTTTCTTAATCTCCTCCGTGAATCTGGAGTGGGAGAAGCAGATGGGGGACTGTCTCTCCCACACCGCCGTGGCTGAGGAAAGCACTGCTCCACAGAGGCAGCCAATCAGACAGGTAATCCTGGCCCGTTCGCTAGCATAAGAGTAGGGCTGTTGCTCAAATACTAGTGAACATTGTACCAAAAAGGCTCTGTAAGCTCCGAGGTTGCCATCGTAATGCTCGGGAGTCGGAACAAACGGCTCCCGGAGCGGAGAAGAAGGACTTGGGACTGGTTGTGAGCTCTGGGCGAAGGTTCGGCCCTGTAGGTCAGACAGGCTCCGTGAAAACTCCTTGATGTGCTCCAGAAGGGTTTTCAGAGCTTGGTTATGTTGCTCGAGCGCCTTGGCCAGCGAGGGTTTGGTAGAGAGTATTTCAGTCTGCTGGGTTCATCTCTTTGGCCAGATCTTACTTTTATGCAGAGTGGAACAGGGGAACCCAAGAGCAGACAGATGAAGAGACTAGGTTGAAGTAACCAAGGTATTTATTGAAAACACGTTGGGAAGATGGCATGCAGGCCATTGGAAGCTTGGGCGGTTTACAGGAAACCAGGTGTGGAGGCTGAGGCGAGAGGGTTTGGGACAGGGTAAGCAGGTCCAGAGGGGAATCCAAGGGAGTAGTAGAGTGGGGAATCCAGGATGACGAGACGTGGGACTGGAGACAGGGACCAGAGTCAGAGCGGGCAGAACTGTAGCGGAGAGGAAAACAGCGTCAGGCAAGGGAAAACAGGCACAACAGGACAACAGGATCTAAACAGGAACAAACGGCTAGAAACATAGACTGACTGAGCAGTGATTACGATCTGGCAGCGTGGAAGTGGCAGGGCTGAGTATTTGTTAGAGGTTTTGATTATGGAACAGGTTGCAGCTGGTAGGGATCTGCTCTGACTCCAGCACACCTGTCTCCGCCCACACAATCACACACACACACACAGAGAGAGGGAGAGGGAGAGAGTACTGGGGGAGTGGCGGCAGGTCAAGGAGACACAGGATAAGCAGTAGAGGGGCGTTGCAGGAGCAGATGTGACATAGTCACCTCATAAAAGTACTTGGGAGTATGGCAAGACCGTACACTGTCCATCTCTCAGCACATATCAAAGCTGCAGGCTAAAGTTAAATCTAGACTTGGTTTCCTCTATCGTAATCACTCCTCTTTCTCCCCAGCTGCCAAACTAACCCTGATTCAGATGACCATCCTACCCATGCTAGATCACGGAGACGTAATTTATAGATCGGCAGGTAAGGGTGCACTCCAGCGGCTAGATGTTCTTTACCATTCGACCATCAGATTTGCCACCAATGCTCCTTATAGGACACATCACTGAACTATATACTCTTCTGTTAACTGGTCATCTCTGTATACCCATCGCAAGACACACTGGTTGATGCTTATTTATAAAACCCTCTTAGGCCTCACTCCCCCCTATCTGAGATATCTACTGCAGCCCTCATCCTCCACATACAACACCCGTTCTGCCAGTCACATTCTGTTAAAGGTCCCCAAAGCGCACACATCCCTGGGTCGCTCGTCTTTTCAGTTCGCTGCAGCTAGCGACTGGAACGAGCTGCAACAAACACTCAAACTGGACAGTTTTATCTCAATCTCTTCATTTAACTTCTTGGGGCTATGTGGGACGCTAGCGTGCCACCCGTGGTGCACCCTATCAACAGCAGGTGCATTTCAAGAGCGGCAAATTTGAAACCAAATAAATGTCAAAATTCAAATTTTTCAAACATACAACTATCTTACACCCTTTGAAAGATAAACATCTCCTTAATCTAACCACGTTGTCCGATTTCAAAAAGGTTTTACGGCGAAAGCATAAAGTTAGATTATGTTAGGAGAGTACATTGACAATAGCTGTGTGTAATGTTTTGTCAATTCAAAGACAGGCGTCACCAAACCATAAAACCAGCTAAAATGATGCACTAACATTTTACAATCTCCATCAGATGACACTCCTAGGACATTATGTTAGACAATGCATGCATTTTTAGTTCTATCAAGTTCATATTTATATCCAAAAACAGCGTTTTACTATGGCATTGATGTTGAGGAAATCGTTTCCCTCCAATAACCGCCAGTCAAGTCAGCACCACAAATTAAATAATTAAAATTAGAAAACATTGGTAAAATATTATATTGTCATTTAAAGAATTATAGATTTACATCTCTTGAACGCAATCAACTTGCCAGATTTAAAAATAACCTTACTGGGAAATCACACTTTGAAATAATCTGAGCACTGTGCCCAGAAAAATATGCTTTGCTATACAGACAAACGGCCATGTTGGAGAGATCTAAAATCGAAAATACTATGTAAATAATCCATTACCTTTGATTCTCTTCATCAGATGTCACTTCCAGGAATCCCAGGTCCATAACGAATGTAGTTTTGTTCAAAAAAGCTCATAATTTATATCCAACAAGCTCCGTGTTGTTAGCACATGATCTAAGCCAGCCGGACTTCTCGTCATGAACGAGGGGAAAAAATATATTTACGTTCGTTCAAACATGTCAAACGTTGTATAGCATAAATCATTAGGGCCTTTTTTAACCAGAACATGAATAATATTCAAGGTGGACGAATGCATTCTCTTTTATAACGTATTGGAACGAGGGTACCCAACATGAACTCGCGCGCCAGAGTCTAATCGGCCATCACCGTTCCATGGCTCTTGTTCGGTCAGATCTCACAGTAAAAGACTCAAAACACTTTGTAAAGGCTGGTGACATCTAGTGGAAGCAATAGGAAGTGCCAAAACATTAATCAACCCCTGTGTGTTTCAATGGCATAGGCTTAAAGGTCATTCAACACATCAGGTATCCACTTCCTGTCAGAAAATGTCTCAGGGTTTTGCCTGCCAAATGAGTTCTGTTATACTCACAGACACCATTCAAACAGTTTTAGAAACTTTAGGGTGTTTTCTATCCATATATTATAAGTATATGCATATTCTAGTTACTGGGTAGGATTAGTAACCAGATTAAATCGGGTACGTTTTTTTATCCAGCCGTGAAAATACTGCCCCCTAGCCCCAACAGGTTAAAGACTCAATGATGGACACTCTTACTGACAGCTGTGGCTGCTTGGCGTGATGTATTGTTATCTCTACCTTCTTCTCCTTTAAGCTGTTGTCTGTGCCCAATAATGTTTTTTTCCCTGTTTTGTGCTCCTACCATGATGTGCTGCTCCCAGCCCCCATCCCTGCAGGAGGCCTTTTGATATGCCGTCATTGTAAATAAGAATGTATTCTTAACTTACATCTAGACGTTCCGCTAGCGGAACACCTGCTCCAATATCCAATGATAGGCGTGGCGCAAATTACAAATTCCTCAAAAATACAAAAACTTCCATTTTTCAAACATATTACTATTTTACACCATTTTAAAGACAAGACTCTCCTTTATCTAACCACACTGTCCGATTTCAAAAAGGCTTTACAGCGAAAGCAAAACATTAGATTATGTCAGCAGAGTACCCAGCCAGAAATAATCAGACACCCATTTTTCAAGCTAGCATATAATGTCACAAAAAACAAAACCACAGCTAAATGCAGAACTAACCTTTGATGATCTTCATCAGATGACACGCCTAGGACATTATGTTATACAATACTTGCATGTTTTGTTCAATCAAGTTCATATTTATATCAAAAACCAGCTTTTTTACATTAGCATGTGACGTTCAGAACTAGCATACCCCCCGCAAACCTACGGTGAATTTACTAAATTACTCACGATAAACGTTCACAAAAAACATAACAATTATTTTAACAATTATAGATACAGAACTCCTTTGTGCAATCGAGGTGTCCGATTTTAAAATAGCTTTTCGGTGAAAGCACATTTTACAATATTCTGAGTAGATAGCCCAGCCATCACGGCTAGCTATTTAGACACCCACCAAGTTTAGCCCTGACCAAACTCCGATTTACTATTAGAAAAGTTTGATTACCTTTGGTGTTCTTCGTCAGAATGCACTCCCAGGACTGCTACTTCAATAACAAATGTTGGTTTGGTTCAAAATAATCCATAGTTATATCCAAATAACGGCGTTTTGTTCGTGCGTTCAAGACACTATCCGAAGTGTAAATAAGGGTCACGAGCATGGCGCATTTCGTGACAAAAGATTTCTAAATATTCCATTACCGTACTTCGGAGCATGTCAACCGCTGTTTAAAATCAATTTTTATGCCATTTTTCTCGTGAAAAAGCGATAATATTCCGACCGGGAATCTGCGTTTATGTAAACAGACGAAACAAAATAAAGCATCGGGTCGACTCGGGCACGAGCCTGAGTCTCACAGTACTGTAACCAGCCACTATCCAAACGCGGTACTTTTTTTTCAGGCAGAGCCTGCAAAACCACGATTCAGCTTTTTGCCGCCTTCTGAGAGCCCACGGGAGCCGTCGGAAGTGTCACGTAACAGCAGAGATCCTCTGTAATGGATTGAGATAATCAAGAAATTGTCAGACAGGGCACTTCCTGCATGGAATCTTCTCAGGTTTTGGCCTGCCAAATGAGTTCTGTTATACTCACAGACACCATTCAAACAGTTTTAGAAACTTTGGAGTGTTTTCTATCCAAAGCTAATAATTATATGCATATTCTAGTTTCTGGGCAGGAGTAATAATAAGATTAAATCGGGTACGTTTTTTATCCGGCCGTGAAAATACTGCCCCCTAGCCATAACAGGTTAACTGACTTGCCTAGTTAAATAAAGGTTAAATAAAAAAATAAAAAATACCGGCTGACATTTGTGCATTTGGAAAGTATTCAGACCCCTTTACTTTTTCCACATTTTGCTATGTTACAGCCTTATTCTAAAAATAATTCCCTCATCAATATACACACAATAACCCATAATTACAAAGTGAAAACAGGTTTAAATACATTTTTGCACATTTCTTATTTAGATAAGTATTCAGACCCTTTGCTATGAGACTGGAAATTGAGCTCAGGTGCACCCTGCTTCTACAACTTGATTGTAGTCCACCTGTGGTATATTCAATTGATTGGACATGATTTGGAAAGGCACACATCTGTCTATATAAGGTCCCACAGTTGACAATGCATGTCAGAGCAAAAACCAAGCCATGACGTAAAATGAATTGTCCGTATAGCTTCGAGACAGGATTGTGTCGAGGCACAGATCTGGGAAAAGGTACCAAAACATGTCTGCAGCATTGAAAGTCCCCAAGAACACAGTGGCCTCCATCATTCTTAAATGGAAGAAGTTTTGAACCAGCAAGACTCTTCCGAGAGCTGGCCGCCCAGGCAAACTGAGCAATCGGTGGAGAAGGGCCTTGGTCAGGGAGGTGACCAAGAACCCGATGGTCACTGACAAAGCTCGATTTCCTCTGTGGAGATGGAAGAACCTTCCAGAAGGACAACGATTTCTGCAGCAGTCCACCAATCAGGCCTTTATGGTAGAGTGGCCAGACGAAAGCCACTCCTCAGTAAAAGGCATATGGAGTTTGCCAAAATGCACCTAAAGACTCTCAGACAATGAGAAACAAGATTCTCTGGTCTGATGAAACCAAGATTGAAATCTTTGTCCTGAATGCCAAACTTCACGTCTGGAGGAACCCTGGCACCATCCCTACGGTGAAACATGGTGTTGGCAGCATCATGCTGTGGGGATGTTTTTCAGCAGCAGGGACTGGGAGACTAGTTGGGATTGAGGGAAAGATGAACGGAGCAAAGTACAGAAAGATCCTTGATGAAAACCTACACCTTATCGCTCAGGATCTCAGACTGGGGTGAAGATTCACCTTCCAACAGGACAACGACCCTAAGCACACAGTCAAGGCAACACAGGAATGGCTTCAGGACATGTCTCTTGGCAGGATTTGCAGAGAAGAATGGGAGAAACTTCCCAAATACAGGTGTGCCAAGCTTGTAGCGTCATACAAAAGAAGACTCGAGGCTGTAATCACTGCCAAAGGTTCTTCAACAAAGTACTGAGTGAAGGGTCTGAATACTTATGTAAATGTGATATTTCTGTAGTTGTAACAGTCTTCGTCGTCCGAAGAGGAGGAATCATCGGACCAAAACGCAGCGTGGTAAGTGTTCATGCTTTATTAACCTCTTGGGGCTAGGTGGGACGCTAGCGTGCCACCCGTGGTGCACTCCATCAACAGCAGGTGCATTTCAAGAGCGGCAAATTTGAATCCAAATAAATGTCAAAATTCAAATTTTTCAAAAATACAACTATTTTACACCATTTGAAAGATAAACATCTCCTTAATCTAACCACGTTTTACGATTTCAAAAAGGTTTTACGGCGAAAGCATAAATTTAGAGTATGTTAGGACAGTACATTTACAAGAGTTGTGTGTAATGTTTTGTCAAGTCAAAGACAGGGTCACCAAAACCATAAAACCAGCTAAAATGATGCACTAACCTTTTACAATCTCCATCAGATGACACTCCTAGGACATTATGTTAGACAATGCATGCATTTTTAGTTCTATCAAGTTCATATTTATATCCAAAAACAGCGTTTTACTATGGCATTGATGTTGAGGAAATCGTTTCCCTCCAATAACCGGCAGTCAAGTCAGCGTCACAAATTAAATAATTAAAATTAGAAAACATTGGTAAAATATTATATTGTCATTTAAAGAATTATAGATTTACATCTCTTGAACTCAATCAACTTGCCAGATTTAAAAATAACCTTACTGGGAAATCACACTTTGCAATAATCTGAGCACTGCGCCCAGAAAAATACGCGTTGCGATACAGACTAGACGTCATGTTGGGGAGATCTAAAATCGAAAATAATATGTAAATAATCCATTACCTTTGATTCTCTTCATCAGATGTCACTTCCAGGTATCACAGGTCCATAACGAATGTAGTTTTGTTCAAAAAAGCTCATCATTTATGTCCAAAAATCTCCGTCTCGTTAGCACATGATGTAAGCCAGCCGGACTTCTCGTCATGAACGAGGGGAAAAAATATATTTCCGTTCGTTCAAACATGTCAAACGTTGTATAGCATAAATCATTAGGGCCTTTTTTAACCAGAACATGAATAATATTCAAGGTGGACGAATGCATACTCTTTTATAACGTATTGGAACGAGGGTACCCAACATGAACTCGCGCGCCAGGTGTCTAATGGGACATCATCGTTCCATGGCTCTTGTTCGGTCAGATCTCCCTCCAGAAGACTCAAAACACTTTGTAAAGGCTGGTGACATCTAGTGGAAGCAATAGGAAGTGCCAAAATATTCCTAAACCCCTGTGTTTTTCAATGGGATAGGTTTAAAGTCAATACAACACATCAGGTATCCACTTCCTGTCAGAAAATGTCTCAGGGTTTTGCCTGCCAAATGAGTTCTGTTATACTCACAGACACCATTCAAACAGTTTTAGAAACTTTAGAGTGTTTTCTATCCATATATAATAAGTATATGCATATTCTAGTTACTGGGTAGGATTAGTAACCAGATTAAATCGGGTACATTTTTTTTATCCAGACGTGCAAATGCTGCCCCCTAGACCCAACAGGTTAAACTGAACACTAAAGCAAAAATAACAAAGAGAAGAACCGAAACAGTTCCGTAAGGTGCAAAACACTAAACAGAAATTATCTAACCACAAAAACCCTGTGGGAAAAGGCTACCTAAGTATGGTTCCCAATCAGAGACAATGAAGGACAGCTGTCCCTGATTGAGAACCATACCCGGCCAAAACAAAGAATACACAAAACATAGAAAAGGGCACATAGAATGCCCACCCTAGTCACACCCTGGCCTAACCAAAATAGAGAAAAAAAACCCTCTCCATGGCCAGGGCGTGACAGTAGTTTGTTTTTACAACATTTGCAAAAGTTTCTAAAAACCTGTTTTTCCTTTGTCATTATAGGGTATTGTCTGTAGATTGATGAGGATAAAAACTATATGTTTTTGAAGAAGGCTGTAAATAACAAAATGTGGAAAAAGTCAATGGGTCTGAATTCTTTCCGAATGCACTGTACGTAGCATTTCTTGTTGTTTTTTTCCCTTTTTAATACAGTGCATAGAAAAAGTCTGCACACCCCTTGCACAATCTTCAAAATGTGCTATCTTGAAATGTAATCTAAAAAGGGATACAACCTATAGTGCATTCAGTAATTATTCATACCCCTCGACTTAATCCACATTTGGTTGTATTACAACCTGAATTCAAAATTGATTAAATAGATTATTTTCTCTCACCCATCTACACATTCATTTCCCTCAAATGTATTGAAAATGAAATACAGAAATATCTAATTTACGTAAGTATTCACACCCCTGAGTCAATACATGTTAGAATTACCTTTAGCAGCAATTATAGCTGTTGAGACTCTCTGGGTAAGTTTTTTTTTCCCAAGATGGCGTAGCAGTTCAGACGTCCTCTACCCTCCTCTTGTCGTGTCCCGTGTATTTATATATTTACATATTTATTTTTTTTCTTCACTTATCTTTTTATATATATATATTCTTTTTTAATTCTAAAAACTCAACCTCAAAGCACTCTCCTGCAACCCGCCTCACCAATTTAAAAAAAGAAAGTATTATTTACCTCATCTGAATTCCACAACAGAAGCTAGCAAGAGGTTAGCCATTTTCACTGGCTAACGTTGAAGTTCAGCTAGCCACGGTTAGCTGTCCTCAGCTATCCATTAGCTCGAAAAGCTATCGCCAGTTTTTGTACAGCGCGACTCAGACCAGAGCATACCGGACCTATTCTCTCTCCTTTCCCCGATTTCTACCGCAGGCTCTGGACATTTACACCTGGATCTTGCAGCTAACTAGCTGTTACCTGAGTGACTATTGGCAACGTCGGTCACGGAAATAACACACATTATTACGGAGCTAGCCAGCTAGCCAGCTGAAGAGTTCCGTCAGCCACTCCTGGGCTATTCCTGAGCTAGCCAGCTGAAGTGTCTCCTGGGCTACAACTCACCTATCCTGACCCGTTTTACTGCCGATCCGGAGCCCCATCGGGTCTTCACGACTGGACCACCGACGTTATCTGCCCGAGGGAGTTATCCAACTGGCCCCTCCGTCGCGACGTAACCTGATCGCCCATCTGCGGCCCGCTAATCGTTAGCTGTCTTTTCGGCTGCGATCTGAATAGGTCTATCGGACACTTTTCTTGGGCCACTATAACTAACTATTTTGCCAACTTGGACAGGTCCCCCCTTCCACACGGAACCCCACTAACCCACAGACGGAAACGCACGAGCTGGCTAAAAAACAGACCTCCCTCCCATCTTCCACCAGCTTGCTACCTATGGCCCGGCTAGCTGTCTGAATCTCACTGGACCCTTTGATCACTCGGCTAAGCATGCCTCTCCTTAATGTCAATATGCCTTCTCCATTGCTGTTCTGGTTAGTGTTTATTGGCTTATTTCACTGTAGAGCCTCTAGCCCTGCTCATTATACCTTCTCCAACCTCTCAGTTCCTCCACCCACACATGCTATGACATCTTCTGGTTTCAATGATGTTTCTAGAGACAATATCTCTCTCACTATCACTAAATGCCTAGGTTTACCTCCTCTGTACTCACATCCCACCATACCTTTGTCTGTACATTATACCTTGAAGCTATTTTATCGCCCCCAGAAACCTGCTCCTTTTTCTCTCTATTCTGGACGTCACAGACGACCAATTCTTATAGCTTTTAGCCGTACCCTCATACTTATTCTTCTCTGCTCCTCTGGGGATGTAGAGGTGAATCCAGGCCCTGCAGTGCCTGGCTCCACTCCTACTCCCCAGGCGCTCTCTTTTGATGACTTCTGTAACCGTAATAACCTTGGTTTCATGCATGTTAACATTAGAAGCCTCCTCCCTAAGTTTGTTTTATTCACTGCTTTAGCACACTCCGCCAACCCGGATGTCCTAGCTGTGTCTGAATCTTGGCTTAGGAAGTCCACCAAAAACTCTGAAATCTTCATCCCTAACTACAACGTTTTCAGACAAGATAGAACGACCAAAGGGGGCGGTGTTGCAATCTACTGCAGAGATAGCCTGCAGAGTTCTGTCCTGCTATCCAGGTCTGTACCCAAACAATTTGAACTTCTAATTTTAAAAATCCACCTCTCCAAAAACAAGTCTCTCACCGTTGCCGCCTGCTATAGACCCCCCTCGGCCCCTAGTTGTGCTCTGGACACCATATGTGAACTGATTGCCCCCCATCTATCTTCAGAGCTCGTGCTACTAGGTGACCTAAACTGGGACATGCTTAACACCCCAGCCATCCTACAATCCAAGCTTGATGCCCTCAATCTCACACAAATTATTAATGAACCCACCAGGTACAACCCCAAAGCCGCAAACACTGGCACCCTCATAGATATCATCCTAACCAACGTGCCCTCTAAATACACCTCTGCTGTTTTCAACCAAGATCTCAGCGATCACTGCCTCATTGCCTGCACCCATAATGGGTCAGCGGTCAAACGACCTCCACTCATCACTGTCAAACGCTCCCTGAAACATTTCAACGAGCAAGCCTTTCTAATCGACCTGGCCCTGGTATCCTGGAAGGATATTGACCTCATCCCGTCAGTAGAGGATGCCTGGTTATTTTTAAAAAATGCCTTCCTCACCATCTTAAATAAGCATGCCCCTTTCAAGAAATTTAGAACCAGGAACAGATATAGCCCTTGGTTCTCCCCAGACCTGACTGCCCTTAACCAACACAAAAATATCCTGTGGCGTTCTGCATTAGCATCGAACTGCCCCCGCGATATGCAACTTTTTAGGGAAGTTAGAAACCAATACACACAGGCAGTTAGAAACGCCAAGGCTAGCTTTTTCAAACAGAAATTCGCTTCGTGCAACTCCAACTCTAAAAAGTTCTGGGACATTGTAAAGTCCATGGAGAATAAGAACACCTCCTCCCAACTGCCCACTGCACTGAGGATAGGAAACTCTGTCACCACCGATAAGCCCACTATAATTGAGAATTTCAATAAGCATTTTTCTACGGCTGGCCATGCTTTCCACCTAACTACCCCTACTGCATTCAACAGCACTGCACCCCCCACAGCAACTCGCCCAAGCCTCCCCCATTTCTCCTTCTCCCAAATCCATTCAGCTGATGTTCTGAAAGAGCTGCAAAATCTGGACCCCTACAAATCAGCTGGGCTTGACAATCTGGACCCTTTCTTTCTAAAATTATCTGCCGAAATTATTGCAACCCCTATTACTAGCCTGTTCAACCTCTCTTTCGTGTCGTCTGAGATTCCCATAGATTGGAAAGCAGCTGCTGTCATCCCCCTCTTCAAAGGAGGTGACACTCTTGACCCAAATTGCTACAGACCTATATCCATCCTACCCTGCCTTTCTAAGGTCTTCGAAAGCCAAGTCAACAAACAGATTACCGACCATTTCGAATCCCACCGCACCCTCTCCGCTATGCAATCTGGTTTCAGAGCTGGTCATGGGTGCACCTCAGCCACGCTCAAGGTCCTAAACGACATCGTAACCGCCATCGATAAGAAACATTACTGTGCTGCCGTATTCATTGACCTGGCCAAAGCTTTTGACTCTGTTAATCACCACATCCTCATCGGCAGACTCAGTAGCCTTGGTTTCTCAAACGATTGCGTCGCCTGGTTCACCAACTACTTCTCTGACAGAGTTCAGTGTGTCAAATCGGAGGGCCTACTGTCTGGACCTCTGGCAGTCTCTATGGGGGTACCACAGGGTTCAATTCTTGGGCCAACTCTTTTCTCTGTATACATAAATGATGTCGCTCTTGCTGCTGGTGAATCTCTGATCCACCTCTACGCAGACGACACCATTCTGTACACTTCTGGCCCTTCTTTGGACACTGTGTTAACAACCCTCCAGACGAGCTTCAATGCCATTCAACTCTCCTTCCGTGGTCTCCAACTGCTCCTAAACACAAATAAAACTAAATGCATGCTCTTCAACCGATCGCTGCCTGCACCTGCCCGCCTGTCCAGCATCACTTCTCTGGACGGTTCTAACTTAGAATTTGTGGACAACTACAAATACCTAGGTGTCTGGTTAGACTGTAAACTCTCCTTCCAGACTCACATCAATCATCTCCAATCCAAAGTGAAATCTCGAATTGGCTTCCTATTTCGCAACAAAGCATCCTTCACTCATGCTGCCAAACATACCCTCGTAAAACTGACCATCCTACCAATCCTCGACTTCGGCGATGTCATTTACAAAATAGCTTCCAATACCCTACTCAACAAGCTGGATGCAGTCTATCACAGTGCCATCCGTTTTGTCACCAAAGCCCCATATACTACCCACCACTGCGACCTGTACGCTCTCGTCGGCTGGCCTTCGCTTCATAATCGTCGCCAAACACATTGGCTCCAGGTCATCTACAAGACTCTGCTAGGTAAAGTCCCCCCTTATCTCCGCTCACTGGTCACCATAGCAGCACCCACCTGTAGCACACGCTCCAGCAGGTATATCTCTCTGGTCACCCCTAAAGCCAACTCCTCCTTTGGTCGTCTCTCCTTCCAGTTCTCTGCTGCCAATGACTGGAACGAACTACAAAAATCTCTGAAACTGGAAACACTTATCTCCCTCACTAGCTTTAAGCACCAGCTGTCAGAGCAGCTCACAGATCACTGCACCTGTACATAGCCCATCTATAATTTAGCCCAAACTACTACCTCTTCCCCTACTGTATTTATTTATTTTATTTATTTTGCTCCTTTGCACCATATTATTTATATTTTATCTTTGAACTTTCTTCAAACTACAAATCTACCATTCCAGTGTTTTTCTTGCTATACTTTATTTACTTTGCCACCATGGCATTTTTTTGCCTTTACCTCCCTTATCTCACATCATTTGCTCACATTGTATATAGTCTTATTTTTTTATTGTTTTTTTTTATTCTACTGCATCATTGATTGTATGTTGTTTTACTCCATGTGTAACTCTGTGTTTTTGTATGTTGTCGAACTGCTTTGCTTTATCTTGGCCAGGTCGCAATTGTAAATGAGAACTTGTTCTCAACTTGCCTACCTGGTTAAATAAAGGTGAAATAAATAAAATAAATTTAAAAAAGTCTCTAAGAGCTTTGCACACCTGGATTGTACAATATTTGCACATCATCTTTTTTAAATTCTTCAACCTCTGTCAAGTTGGTTGCTGATTATTGACAGCCTAAACAGCCATTTTCAAGTCTTGCCACAGATTGTCAAGCCAATATTAGTCAAAACTGTAACCAGACCACTCAGGAACATTCAATGTCATCTTGGTAAGCAACTCCAGTGTATATTTGGCCTTATGGTTCACCTTATTGCCCTGCTGAAAGGTGAATTTGTCTCCCAGTGTCTGCTGGAAAGTAAACTGAAATAGGTTTTCCTCTAGAATTTTGCCTGTGCTTACCTCTATTCCGTTTCTTTTTATCCCCAAAAACTCCCTAGTCCTTGACAAGCATACCCATAACATGATGCAGGCACAACCATGCTTGAAAAAATGTTACTTAGTGGTGTGTTTTGTTGGCTTTGCCCCAAACATAAAACTTTGTATTCAGGAAAAAAGGTTAATTGCTTTGCAACCTTTTTTGCAGTTTTACTTTAGTGCGATATTGCAAAAAGGATGCATGTTTTGGAATATTTGTATTCTGTACAGGTTTGTCATTTAGGTTAGTATTACAGAGTAACTACAATGTTGTTGATCCATCCTCAGTTTTATCCTATCACAGCCATTAAACTCGGTAACTGTTTTAAAGTCACCTTTGGCCTCATGGTGAAATTCCTGAGCAGTTTCCTTCCTCTCTGGCAACTGAGTTAGTAAGGATGCCTGTATCTTTGTAGTGACTGGATGTTTTGATACACCATCCAAAGTGTAACTGATAACTTCAGCATGCTCAAAGGGATATTCAATGTCTGCTTTTTTTTATTTTACCCATCTGGCAATAGGTGCCGTTCTTTGTGAGGCATTGGAAAACCTCCCTGGTCTTTGTGGTTGAGTCTGTGTTTGAAATTCACTGCACGATTGAGGGACCTTCCCGATAATTGTATGTGTGGTGCACAGAAATGAGGTAGTCAGTCAAAAATCATGTTAAACTATTATTGAGCCCATGCAACTTGTGTGAATTGTTAAGCACATTTTTACTCCTGAACTTATTTAGACTTGCCCTAACAAATGGGTTGAATACTTAATGACTCAAGACATTTCAGCTTTTCATTTTTAATTAATTTGCTAACATTTAGAAAAACATATTTCCACTTTGACATTATGGGGTATTGTGAGTAGGCCAGTGATAAAAACATCCATTTTAAATGCAGGCTGTAACACAACAAAATGTGGGAAAAGTCAATTGTGTGAATACCTTCTGAAGGCACGGTATGTTGCCCTAAATGTTGTGCAAGGTTAGTAGAATCTTAATCAAAATTACTCACAGCTGTAATGGCTGCTAAAGGTGCTTCCATCAAATATTAACTATGAGGTGTGAAGACATACGGAATCAATACATCCTCATTTAGTATTTTTTTGTCATTTGGAACATTTTCTATAATTTTCTTTCACTTTGATTCAGAATCAGAACATGTGATGATGAACATCACTTCTTCATGTGACCAAGGAAAAGGAGCAGCCCAGTGGAGATCACAAACACTTGATTGTGTTCCACTCAATGCTGGAGAGAAACCGCTAAGGCAATGACTTTCTTTCTCTTCTCTCCTCTGTGTGTAGCGGGACTTCTACTATATATTGAAGGTATGTATATCTAGTATATTATTCATGTAAACTGTGTTGTAGATTTGTATTTTGGCCCATTGTGATAATTGTGGCGTACAGCAGGTCAGCCACCAGGGGGAGACTTGTCGAGGCCTGGTGACAGACGGCGTATACATCACGAGGCGATGGCTCCATCTGCTGGACGTGCCAGGTCTCGACAGGTGCCAGAACTAAATGGGGCTGATTGGGAGTTTGTGAGTAATCAAAGGCTGATTGCTCACCAGCTGTGCAAGGCCCATAAAGCTGCCAGAAGGGCAGCACACAGGGAGAGAGTGGGGGGGGGGGGGGATAGTTACAGTGGTAACAGGACTGAGTGCAGTTTTGATCCCGACAGGATACAGCAAGACCTGGAGCCCAGAAGACGGTATCCCGGAGAAGGTCTCGTGGGGGAGACCTATCCTTTTCTTTTGGATTTATTATTTAAATAAACACCATTGAAACCAAGCTAATCATACTCTGTCTGATTTGTGTAAACGTCTTGACCAAACCCCCTGGTCTGCACATAATGTATACAGATAAACAGTAGCCTACTGAAGACAGTTGCTTGGTGAGATTTACTGGGAAAGTATTTTATTGGTTGGACTATACTGTGTGCATAGTATACAGTACACCTAATGTAGTTTTTGGTTTATTACTATGTAGAGAACAATTAATATTCATGATCAGAAAAGTGAAACTTCAAGTAATTATTTTCATAATCAAAAGTGATCATTCTCAGGTAATTGAATGAGCATTTTACATCTGAGCGCAATGCTAACCATTGATAGTTGTATCATAGTGGGCATTCTCTGGCGAAGCGATCTTCATCAATGATCTACCAATGAGCCACACCCAAAGTTCAATTAGTTATCATTGTTTGAATTAACTAATATATTGATAACAGTGAACCTACAGTGTATGACAAGAGTCAACAGAATGCCCGTGTATAAATATCTAGCAGGTGTAAATGGTAACGACTTAGATAAAACACAAATGTTTCCTCCCAGTTCAATCTACTGTACTGAAGATGGCACTTTGGTATGTGTTAGTTCAGGATCAAAGTAATATCAAGCTCACTGGGTTTGTACTAGAGCAACGACAGACAGGCTGGACTAAACACCACAGCTATTAATAGATATGCAGGCTGTAGAAATTGAATTACGTGAATCATATTCTCACTCAGACTATAGGCATGACACAAACAACTGCTGACATATTTGTAACAGTACAGGGAATACGCAGGAGAATAAAACGTGAGAACGAACAAGGCAGGGTTAATAACCACAATGGATATTTGAAATGTTTATAATGGTGTCGTAGCACAAACCAGAGAGCTATTATTATATTGTATTATTTTTCCATATGATGGATTAATGATAATGGCAATAGCAGACACTTTGAAAGTGTACATTATGGTCCGACTATATTATGTGACAAAAGGTGATAGGGAGTTTGAACAGGAATTTTCCATGGAGGTTTGTTTGTTTAGTGTCTTAGCTATAGGCTCCATTGAAAACAAAATGTATCTCATTTGATTGTAAAGATGATGTTTAAATATAAACTGAATGAATGGCTACTGAATACTTCCACTCTCTCTGTTGTTAATTTAGACTGTCCAGCTTGTCCTGCAGACAGAATGCAGACCATACAGACTGTAGAGACTTAGGTGCTTTTCCTGATGGAGATCTTCTTCACCAGAGCCTTTAAAGACAGGGTGAAGATTACTGTGACCAACATGTTCCGCAGACACCAGCAACAACAACATCATCCTCACCGGACGCTTACGCCTTCTCTGGAGGGGGAGGAGCCTCGCATTGAACATGCTTGGGTGGGTTGCTCATCCAGCAGCCATTATGCAACAGAGCAGATAGGAGGAGGGAGTGGGAGGGAGAGAGTGAGCCAGTCAGCCTCCTCTCAGCAACAGCATCCTCATAGCTGCAACACCGCTGAGCAGGCAGGGATTAGTGCTGAGCTCCCAAAAAGCCAGTTCAACAACCCAGGAGCAGCAACCCCAGCCCCAGCAGCATGGCCTGTTTGTCAAGGGGGTCCGCCTGTTTAGGAAGATGGGGGAACCAGGAGGCCAAGCAGAGGAAGGCAGCAAGGGAAGATGCCCCCTGTGATGGGGGAGTTGAGGACAGGGAGGACAGGGAACCTGAGAGATCCAAAAAAGGCAAGTCCAAAGGGGGAGATGGTGGCAAGAAAAAATCTCAATCGGAAGCCAAAACCTCTGTGTTTTTGGGCATGCGAATCAGGAAGAGTGTGTCAAAGGCAAAGGGGCTGTCCAAGGAGGATATCCTGGATGGCAAGGGGTTCCAGCTGGAGGGAGCTGGTGGGGTCAACAGGAGCCTCTCTGCAGATGAGCTGGGAATGATGTCGGATGGTGACCCAGAGCATGGCCACTTGACAACGTCGGAAGCGGAGGACGAGGGCCAGAGAACGAGTTCAGAATCAGACGGGGACCTCTACAGCTTCCACTCTGCTACGGATGAGCATGAGGATCTGCTCTATGACATCCAGCAAGGTATCAGGGAGAATCATGGGAACACTGATGTGGTCCTGGATAGAGTCACTGTCCCTTTGGCTGAGGGGGTCACCTCCCCCACCACAGATGGGGATTTTAAACCCCTAGCCCTTGACCCCTCTGACCCACAGGAGGTAGGCTCCACTCTGGGGCCAGACCTGGACAAGGAACAGGTTGATGAGACACCTGTTGGTACTGATACTGCAGGACCAGACCAAAGTGCTGATCATAGACAATCAGAGGCAGAGGGAAGGGTTGCATCTGGGGTGGAGTCAGATTTAGGTTCACCAAGAGACAGTGGCCCCTCCTCAGCGGACACGGAGGGGAGCAGCGACAGCCCCCTGCCCAAAACCACCAGCACCTACAGCTTCCCAGACACCAACTCCACCACCACGTCCTATGAGAGCACTGAGGAGACCCAGGATGACCTGGAGAACTCAGTGCTGACCTCCCAGCTGACTCAGAGCCAGAGCTTTGATGTGGCAGGTAGCGCCATCGAGGGGTTTAGGTGCATCAGGTTGGGACCGGACTCACGTTCATCCAGAAGTGTGAGTAACATGGAACTGACTGTGGAGAGGGAGGAGGAGAGGGACATGGGGAGAATCTTCCGGTCTCTGAGCAGAAGGAAGAGTAGCTATTCTGTCTCTCTGCTGAAGAGTTACAGTTCCAAAATATCTCTTTCCAGAAGGACGTCCTCCACTAGCTCCACTGTCAAGCCCTGTCCTCCCATCCACCCTACCTACGTGAAGACCACCACCAGGCAGCTGACATCACCCATAGGCTCGCCAAGCCAGAGCCCTCATAGGATGGAGCCAGGCTCTGGGGCAGGATTTGGGGGCCACAAGCCCCAGAGATGGAGAACCCCCAGGCAGAGGTCCTGCAGTATCTCCGGGCCTTTCAGTCATTCTGCAGAACGGACCAAGGATCTGGAAGGCCTCAGATTGAGGCATGAGGCCGCCACTGACCTCCAGGAGCGTGGGGGGTCAGAGAGAGGCTTTCCAGGGGCAAGTCTGACCCTATGCGCCAGACAATGCCTCTCAGGTGTCCAGACCACTACCACAGGGCCCTATCAAGATGTATTCTCTGGTAAGTGACTGCGCATAGAGGTGTTTCATGAGTTATAGAGTAACATTGGTGGAAAGGAGGTAAATATTGCGGCTAGATGCCTTTTTGCCCAACAGGGATTATGGGATTGTGTAATGATAATTATCATCACGTAAAATTACAATAGCCATTAATAAATATTTAGATTGAAATATTAAACATCACGTAATGTAATGATACAGTATATCTCTTTGTCTGTACAATGTAGAACACCTTGCACTGTGGACATTCCAATCTATAGATGACATGAGTGGTTTTGCAGTTAATGAAATGCTTGACGTAATACTCCATTTTGGAAGCTGTGTCAACAAAATACTTCTTCTGTGCAATATTTCTGCAATGGTTGCAATGTAAAACAGCCATCAGAGAGAGTGTATTTTGTTACAAAATACAGCACTGAAGCAGAGAACATTAAAGAATCATAAAAAATAATTGGGGAATCATACAAAGTGATACGCTACTACGCCAAGTCTTTCCTGAGCCACCAGTCATAAGCTTTAAGAGATGTCCTACCCTAATTGACAAATTAGTCCACAGTTATCTTCCGGGTGACTCTCAAAAAACTTGGCTTGACCACAAACCCAAGGGCTCTTTTAAATGTTACCATTGTAACCATTGCAGAAATATTGCACAGAAGACGTATTTTGTTGACACAGCTTCCAAAATGGAGTATTACGTCAAGCATTTCATTAACTGCAAAACCACTCTTGTCATCTATAGATTGGAATGTCCACAGTGCAAGGTGTTCTACATTGGATGGACAAAGAGACACCTTCAAGACCGCTTAGCGGAACACAAGTACGCCATACGGGTAAGCAATGAAGACTACCCCATGGCAAGGCACTACAAATCCTTACACCATGGCAACCCTGCCTCACTACAAGCTATGGGTATTGATCATATTCTGGCCTCTATTAGAAAAGGGGACCGTCTTAAACAGTTAAACCAAAGGGAAAGTTTTGGGATTTACAAACTACAGGCCACTAAATACCCTGGTTTAAATGAAGATATGGATTTCTCACCCTTCCTGTAGGGTTGTGATAGGTCCATTTGCTGTCATCTAGTGGACATTTTGCTCAATTGCCCTCAGCTATGATTAGACTGTTGTTGTTCAAGTTTTGCTGTGTTCTAGCGTTGTCACGTCCTGACCAGTAAAAGGGGTTATTTGTTATTGAAGTTTGGTCAGGGCGTGGCAGGGTCCACAGACCCACTCCAAAAGGCTTTCGGAGCCATCATCGACTCAGTGGGTTTTGTCCAACATGTCTCTGGACCTACTCACTGCCACAGTCATACTCTGGACCTAGTTTTGTCCCATGGAATAAATGTTGTGGATCTTAATGTTTTCCCTCATAATCCTGGATTATCGGACCACCATTTTATTGTGTTTGCAATTGCAACAAATAATCTGCTCAGACCCCAACCAAGGAGCATTAAAAGTTGTGCTATAAATTCTCAGACAACCCAAATATTCCTTGATGCCCTTCCAGACTCCCTCTGCCTACCCAAGGATGTCAGAGGACAAAAATCAGTTAACCACCTAACCGAGGAACTCAATTTAACCTTGCACAATACCCTAGATGCAGTTGCACCCCTAAAAATTAAAAACATCTGTCATAAGAAACTAGCTCCCTGGTATACAGAAAATACACGAGCTCTGAAGCAAGCTTCCAGAAAATTGGAACGGAAATGGCGTCACACCAAACTGGAAGTCTTCCGACTAGCTTGGAAAGACAGTACCGTGCAGTATCGAAGAGCCCTCACTGCTGCTCGATCATCCTATTTTTCCAACTTAATTGAGGAAAATAAGAACAATCCAAAATGTATTTTTGATACTGTCGCAAAGCTAACTAAAAAGCAGCATTCGCAAATGGAGGATGGCTTTCACTTCAGCAGTAATACATTTATGAACTTCTTTGAGGAAAAGATCATGATCATTAGAAAGCAAATTACGGACTCCTCTTTAAATTTGCGTATTCCTCCAAAGCTCCATCGTCCTGAGTCTGCACAACTCTGCCAGGACCTAGGATCAAGGGAGATACTAAGGTGTTTTAGCACTATATCTCTTGACACAATGATGAAAATAATCATGGCCTCTAAACCCTCAAGCTGCATACTGGACCCTATTCCAACTAAACTACTGAAAGAGCTGCTTTCTGTGCTTGGACCTCCTATGTTGAACATAATAAACGGCTCTCTATCCACCGGATGTGTACCAAACTCACTAAAAGTGGCAGTAATAAAGCCTCTCTTGAAAAAGCCAAATCTTGACCCAGAAATTATAAAAAACTATCGACCTATATCGAATCTTCCATTCCTCTCAAAAATATTAGAAAAGCTGTTGCGCAGCAACTCACTGCCTACCTGAAGACAAACAATGTATACGAAACGCTTCAGTCTGGTTTTAGACCCCATCATAGCACTAAGACTGCACTTGTGAAGGTGGTAAATGACCTTTTATTGACGTCAGACCGAGGCTCTGCATCTGTTCTCGTGCTCCTAGATCTTAGTGCTGCTTTTGATACCATTGATCACCACATTCTTTTGGAGAGATTGGAAACCCACATTGGTCTACATGGACAAGTTCTGGCCTGGTTTAGATCTTATCTGTCGGAAAGATATCATTTTGTCTCTGTGAATGGTTTGTCCTCTGACAAATCAACTGTAAATTTCGGTGTTCCCCAAGGTTCCATTTTAGGACCACTATTGTTTTCACTATATATTTTACCTCTTGGGGATGTCATTCGTAAACATAATGTTAAATTTCACTGCTATGCAGATGACACACAGCTGTACATTTCAATGAAACATGGTGAAGCCCCAAATTGCCCTCGCTAGAAGCCTGTATCTCAGACATAAGGAAGTGGATGGCTGCAAACTTTCTACTTTTAAACTCGGACAAAACAGAGATGCTTGTTCTAGGTCCCAAGAAACAAAGAGATCTTCTGTTGAATCTGACAATTAATCTGGATGGCTGTACAGTCGTCTCAAATAAAACTGTGAAGGACCTCTGCGTTACTCTGGACCCTGATCTCTCTTTTGAAGAACATATCAAGACTGTTTCAAGGACAGCTTTTTTCCATATACGTAACATTGCAAAAATCTGAAACTTTCTGTCCAAAAATGACGCAGAAAAATGTATCCATGCCTTTGTTACTTCTAGGTTGGACTACTGCAATGCTCTACTTTCCGGCTACCCGGATAAAGCACTAAATAAACTTCAGTTAGTGCTAAATACGGCTGCTAGAATCCTGACTAGAACCAAAAAAATTTGATCATATTACTCCAGTGCTAGCCTCCCTACACTGGCTTCCTGGAAGGCAAGGGCTGATTTCAAGGTTTTACTGCTAACCTACAAAGCATTACATGGGCTTGCTCCTACCTATCTTTCCGATTTGGTCCTGCCGTACATACCTACACGTACGCTACGGTCACAAGACGCGGGCCTCCTAATTTATCCTAGAATTTCCAAGCAAACAGCTGGAGGCAGGGCTTTCTCCTATAGAGCTCCATTTTTATGGAATAGTCTGCCTATCCATGTGAGAGACGCAGACTCAGTCTCAACCTTTAAGTCTTTACTGAAGACACATGTCTTCAGTAGGTCCTATGATTAAGTGTAGTCTGGCCCAGGGGTGTGAAGGTGAACGGAAAGGCTGGAGCAACGAACCGCCCTTGCTTTTCTCTGCCTGGCCGGTTCCCCTCTCTCCACTG
This sequence comes from Salmo salar, assembly GCF_965601325.2. Classification (NCBI taxonomy): domain Eukaryota; kingdom Metazoa; phylum Chordata; class Actinopteri; order Salmoniformes; family Salmonidae; genus Salmo; species Salmo salar. The sequence goes on from NC_138291.1 coordinate 69,583,747, forward strand.
GGATTCTCTGCCTCTACCCCTATTACAGGGGCTGAGTCACTGGCTTACTGGTGTTCTTCCATGCCGCCCATGGGAGGGATGCGTCACTTGAGTGGGTTGAGTCACTGACGTGGTCTTCCTGTCTGGGTTTCTTCCTAGGTTTTTGCCTTTCTAGGGAGTTTTTCCTAGCCACCGTGCTTCTACACCTGCATTGCTTGCTATTTGGGGTTTTAGGCTGGGTTTCTGTACAGCACTTTGAGATATCAGCTGATGTAAGAAGGGCTATATAAATAAATGTGATTTGATTTGATGGTCTGAGGCTCAGCTGTTTTCGACTCTCTGCTCCTGCAGCAGAGCAGGGAGTGTGAAAATGATCACTCACCCATGGCAATGCCATTCTTTGCCTGACTGTCTGGGAGGGATACACACACCCACAATCACACTCCTTCACATTTGCACAGCACAACTATAGCTAGCTATTCAGATCATTCCTTGATACAGTGGTAGGTTGCTATGTCTTGCCCAAGATTTGAGCTGTCAAGCTTGATGATTCGTTTATCACTCTATCCTGTCACACAGACCATCTTGTTATCCAGTCTGGCCCTGGTTTACCTCAGCTATTGGAGAGATCAGTCATGTGACATGGATCTGTTTCAGAGGACATCAATAGCAGAGTTTAAATTGGACAGAGGTCACTAGCCTGTAAACTGTTTTGCTGGTGCTGTTCTTTGTTCATGTGTGTCACTTTTATTCCTTTGGATAAGGTTGTTCATCAAAATACTGTACGTGTATCTAAAAGAGTGGTGGCTTGTAAGGGGTGCGTAACTGGTGGCAGGGATGTCAGACACAGGAGAGCAGAACTGGGTAATAACTGTAGCAGTTTAATTCTCAAAATCAAAGGCATCCAGAAATACTAAATATGGGTACAAAACCCGTCGCGCACCAGTCAGTGTCCACAAGCACTTACAACAAACAATTTCACACACCGACATGGGGGGAACAGAGGATTAAATACACGACAAGTAATGAGGGAAATGTAAACCAGGTGTGTGGGAAAACAAGACAAAACAAATGGAAAATGAAAGGTGGATCAGCGATGGCTAGAAGACCGGTGACGTCAACCGCCGAACGCCGCCCGAACAAGGAGCAGAACTGACTTCGGCGGAAGTCGTGACAGTACCCCCCTTGATACGCCAGTACACACTGGAAGGGGAAGAGGTTATTGGAGGAGTGGCGGAGCGAGTTCTGGGTCATCTTTGCCCAGGGCACGAACGCCGCCCACTCCCCCGGCCGGTCCTGGCAATAAGACCTCAGAAACCTACCACATCCTAGTTAACTCTCTCCACCTGCCCGTTACTCTCGGGGTGAAAACCCGAGGTAAGGCTGATCGAGACCCCCAGACATTCCATGAACGCCACCCAGACCCTCAACGTGAACTGGGGACCCCGATCAGACACTATGTCCTAAGGCACCCCGTAGTGCCGGAAGACGTGTGTAAACAACGCCTCGCAGTCTGTAGGGCCGTAGGGAGACCGGGCAGAGGGAGGAGACGACAGGACTTAGAAAAACGGTCCACAACAACCAGGATCGTGGGCAGGTGCCTAGGAGCCTTGCAAAGGGCGCATACAACAAATAGCAAACATAACCTTGTCCTTTTCCAATAAATAGTTAGTCTCTTAACCTGTCTGGGCTAGGGGGCAGTATTTTCACGGCGGGATAAAAAACATACCCAATTTAAACTGGTTACTACTCTTGCCCAGAAACGAGAATATGCATATCATTAGTAGATTTGGAAAGAAAACACTCTAAAGTTTCTAAAACTGTTTGAATGGTGTCTGTGAGTATAACAGAACTCATATGGCAGGCCAAAACCTGAGAAGATTTTATACAGGAAGTGCCCTGTCTGACAATTTGTTGTCCTTCTGTTGCATCTCTAAGGCTTCCATTGGCTCTCTAAAGCCGCCAGAAAGTGGAATGGGGTGTCTGCTGTCTCTGGGCAAAGTACAGCAGCAGAGTTTGTAAGTGGTCAGCCTGGGGACAGTGAGACTGAGATGCGCGTTCATGAGACTTCTCCATTTTTTTCTTTCAGTCTTTGAATGAATACAACATTGCCCGGTTGGAATATTATCGCTATTTTATGAGAAAAATTGCATAAAAATGTATTTTAAACAGCGTTTGACAGGCTTCTAAGTATGGTAATGGAATATTTTGAATTTTTTTGTCATGAAATGTGCTTGCGGGTTACCCTTCGGATGGTGACCTGAATGCACGAACAAAACGGAGGTATTTGGATATATTTGGAACCAAAACAACATTTGTTGTTGAAGTAGAAGTCCTGGGAGTGCATTCTGACGAAGAACAGCAAAGGTAATCCAATTTTTCTAGTAGTAATTCTGAGTTTAGTGAGCCCCAAACTTGGTGGGTGTCAAATTAGCTAGCCTGTGATTGCCGAGCTATGTACACAGAATATTGCAAAATGTGCTTTCGCCGAAAAGCTATTTTAAAATCTGACATTGCGTTTGCATAAAGGAGTTCTGTATCTATAAATCTTAAAATAATTGTTCTCTATTTTGTCAACGTTTATCATGAGTAATTTACTAAATTCACCGGAAGTTTTCGGTGTGTATGCTAGTTCTGAACATCACATGCTAATGTAAAAATCTGTTTTTTGATATAAATATGAACTTGATTGAACAAAACATGCATGTATTGTATAACATAATGTCCTAGGAGTGTAATCTGATGAAGATCATCAAAGGTTAGTGCTGCATTTAGCTGTGGTTTTGGTTTTTGTGACATATATGCTTGCTTTGGAAATGGCTGTGTGATTATTTTTGGCAGGGTACTCTCCTGACATAATCTAATGTTTTGCTTTCGCTCTAAAGCCTTTTTGAAATCAGACAATGTGGTTAGATTAACAAGAGTCTTGTCTTTAAAATGGTGTAAAATAGTCATATGTTTGAGAAATTGAAGTTATAGCATTTTTTAGGTATTTGTATTTCGCGCCATGTGATTCCACTGGCTGTTGACTAGGGTGGGATGCAAACGTCCCACTGGCCCAGACAGAAAGGGTGAAAAGAAAATGGGTGAAAAACATGGCCTACCTTGCCTGGCGAGGATTCAGTCTCCTCGCTGCCCGGATGTACTCCAGACTGCGGTGGTCAGTCCAGATAAGAAAAGGGTGTTTAGCCCCCTCAAGCCAATGTCTCCATGCCTTCAAAGCCTTGACGACAGCCAACAGCTCCCGGTCCCCCACATCATAGTTTCGCTCCGCCGGGCTGAGCTTCCTCGAGAAGAAAGTACAGGGGCGGAGCTTTGGTGGCATACCCGAGTGCTGAGAGAGCACGGCTCCTATCCCAGCCTCGGACACGTCCACCTCCACTATGAACGCCAAAGAGGGATCCGGATGGGCCAGCACGGAAGCCGAGATAAACAGAACCCTCAGTTGACCAAAAACCCTGTCCGCCTCAGTCGACCACTGCAAACGTACTGGATCCCCCTTCAGCAGTGAGGTAATGGTAGCCGCTACCTGACCAAAACCCTAGATAAACCTCCGGTAGTAATTGGCAAACCCTAGAAACCGCTGCACCTCCTTTACCGTGGTGGGAGTCGGCCAATTACGCACGGCTGAAATGCGGTCACTCTCCATCTCCACCCCGGAGGTGGAAATGCGGTACCCTAGGAAGGAGATGGACTGTTGCAAGAACAGGCATTTCTCAGCCTTGACGTACAGGTCATGCTTCAACAGACGACCAAGCAGCCTGCGCACCAGAGACACATTCTCGGCACGTGTAGTGGAGTATATCAGAATGTCATCAATATACACCACTACTCCCTGCCCGTGCAGGTCCCTGAAAATCTTGTCTACAAAGGCTTGGAAGACTGATGGAGTATTCATCAACCCGTACGGCATGACGAGGTACTCATAATGCCCTGAGGTCATATTGAACGCCGTCTTCCACTTGTCTCCCTCCCGGATACGCACCAGGTTGTAAGCACTCCTGAGATCTAGTTTGGTGAAGAAGCGCACCCCGTGCATTGACTCAATCGCAGTGGCGATGAGAGGTAGCGGGTAACTGTACCTCACAGTGGTCTGATTTAGGCCTCGATAGTCAATACACAGGCACAGACCTCCATCCTTCTTCTTCACAAAAAAGAAACTCGAGGAGGCGGGTGAAGTGGAGGATCGAATGTACCCTTGACGCAGGGATTCGGAGACATATGTTTCCATAGCCTGTGACAGGGGATACACGTGACTCCTGGGAAGTGCGGCGTCTACCAGGAGATGTGTCGCACAATCCCCCCGTCGTTTGGGGTGGTAATTGAGTCGAATTCTTTTTGGAGAAGGCGAGAGCCAAATCGGCATATTCGGGGTGAATGCGCACAGTGGAGAGGAACCAACTCGGCACCGACCGGCAGTGTGACCTCTGTGGCCACAGAGGGTGCACGAGACGGAACTTCCTCCGGTCTCCCTGAGTGCAGCACCTCCCAGCTCCATGGGCATCGGAGCAGTGGTGCTGGGGAATGGAACCGACAGACCCCACTCTGGACGTCTGCGGGTGGCCAGCAGGTTATCCAGTCGAATGGACAGGTCCAGCAGCTGGTTGAATGTGAGGGTGGTGTCCCTGCAGGCCACCCGCAGACGTCCAGAGTGGGGTCTGTCGCGCAAACTGCAAAGATAGTGGTCGATCAGGGCCCTGTCGTTCCATCCATCCAGCGGCCAGGGTCCGAAAGTCCATAGCGAACTCCTGCGTGCGCCTCATCCCCTACCTCAGGTGGAATAGACGTTCACCCGCCGCTCTACCCTCAGGCGGGTGGTCGAAGACTGCCCAGAAGCAGCGGGTGAAATCGTCGAAGTGATCCAGCATCTCCTTCTCCCCACACAGCGTTGGCCTACTCCAGGGCTTTCCCGGCCTAAGGGAGCCGGGTGGATGGTCGCCAGATATAAATCCAGCTGCAGCAGGGAAACCCTGGCAGCGTGTGGCCGTCCCATCGTACGTCCTGGGAAGTGCAAGACGAATCCCACTGGAACCGGGTTTGGAGGTGGTGAGTAATGGAGACCCCTGTTGTGCTGGTGGGAGCGCTGGAGGAACCCTCTGTCTCTCCCAGCGGTCCTTCGTCTGGACGACGCGGTCCATGGCGGCATCGAGATGGTGAATCAACGCTATGTGCTCCTGGACGCGCTCCTCGACTCCGCTACCATAGGTACCTGCTCCTGCTGACTCCATACTCGGGTGTGAAATTCTGTAAGGGGTGCGTAACTGGTGGCAGTGAAGTCAGACGCAGGAGAGCAGAGCTGGGTAATAACCGGAGCAGTTTAATTCTCAAATCCAACGGCATCCAGAAATACTAAATATGGGTACAAAACCCATCGCGCACCAGTCAAAGTGTGCACAAGCATTTACAACAAACTATTTCACACACAGACATGGGGGGAACAGAGGGTTAAATACACGACAAGTAATGAGACAAATGTAAACCAGGTGTGTGGGAAAACAAGACAAAACAAATGGAAAATGAAAGGTGGATCGGCGATGGCTAGAAGACCGGTGACGTCGACCGCCGAACGCCGCCCAAACAAGGAGAGGAACCGACTTCGGCGGAAGTCGTGACATGGCTATTGCATGAAATAGGAGCAACATCGCATTTTAGCAATCATTTCGATTTCTTCATGTTCTTTTAATCACACTGCTAGATAGCTAAAATAGCTTTTAATTATTACCTGATCATAATCCAACAAACATCCGCTGCAAGGACCAGAATTAGTTTTATATTTAAACATTTAAACCTCATTTTTTTCCGTGGCTCACATGTTTTAGCGCTAATTCAAGTTATAACATGTTTATAATAGCATTATAGAGGATTTATAGTATGACTGTTTTAAATTAATCACCTGCTTGTAGAACATGGATCAGTAGGGGAGTACTTTTCCTCACCAAAGGCTCCTCAGGTCACAATGCCATGACTTGTGAGGTCTCTGGATTACAAAATCAGGCCTTCCCTGTCTCTGTCTAGGCCTGTTCACAGATTTTCAGATTATCACAGTGATTTCTATAATTATTCCAACATCTACGACTCTATAATAATCCCATCATCTACGACTTTCTCCATCACTTTCATACCACAAACAGCTGAGCAATGTGGTATGACTATTCCTCCCCTCCTCCTAAACCGGATTGACCATGATGGTCCTGATAAATACTGTTATTTTGATGGTTTGTACAGTACTGTTTAAATGCCAGCTGTTAATGTGAAGGTTAAACCGTGGCATTTGCAGAAAGATATTTTCATTATGTGATTTCTAAGAAGGTGCCCTCTTTTGGCCTCCTCAGGACCAATACATGTTGTACAGAGCAGTTGAAAACACAGTATATATAAAATAATAGTACTAACACAATACTGTTTTACAATACTATATTTAAGTGTTAATGCCAGAGAAGCCGGCGTTTGGAGGATGCATTGCCACGGGTGTTGTTAGGCACGAGTCGAAATAACATACATTAGCTACTTAGTGGGAGCTAAAACTATCCATACAAATTGTATCTGGTTTTGTTTCAGCATTTTGTAGGATAATCAGCGCATGTCCTCCTCTCTCCCCATGTAATGATGCAGATCAAAAGCTCAAGACTGAATCTGAATCTGATATATCACCCTAAAAAAAGCCCTCTGCTCTATCATCAATATTCATGTCTTTATCTGCAGTATATATATCTTCATAACAGTGCATGTAATCCCTGGATATCTGTTGTCTGAATCTCTCTCTCTCCCTCTCTCCCCCAGGTCTCGCCCTGTTGGAGCGTCTATGTCTGCAGGAGGGGGAGGGAGCGACCGATGAGGCGGAGAGATTGTGTTGTCGTGTGACTTTTTCAGAGAGCAGCATGAAGACATTGTCAGTCCAGTCACAGCCACCTTTAATGTGAGAACCAACTCTTTACTTAAGCACATTGTTTCACTGCTGCCATTTTAACAAATATCACACTGATCATAGTTAGGTTTGTTCACTGAATGAGACTACATGAAAAAAGTAATTCTAACAAATGTATTCTGGGTTATGTATCAACTACAGTATCGACCATCTACCTCCCTATCTACTCTACCTTTTAATCTTTTAGCATTCCATTATGTTGAGAACTGTTCTTATGGACAGCCTTACCATATGAAATCTGATTTCAGAAATGTAAAAATGATTTTGCAAGTAACACTTCACAGATGTAATCTCATGTGTCTGATTATAATATATCCCGCATAGTTCGTCAGGCACGCACGCTGTCAGTGCCATTTTTATCACATGCCCGTGGCAGGTGAATCCACTCAGATGTAAGATTCTTAGGCTGAGGATTCAAATATAGATTTCGCGACTTAGTATTTTTTCATGACTAGAAATAGATGTAATATATTTTCTGTTAGCATGCATGTGTGCGTGTATGCATGCGTGTACGGGTGTGCGTGTGCTCCCTGTTGTAGTATCTTCATAGGGACTGAACATTGTGTCATGCGGCAATGGGATGTCATGTTTCCTTCATTGGTGTGCCATGATATCAGAACTGCTTTTCTTTTGCTCAGCCACCAAAGCAGAATTTGTATCTGAACAGTTGAGCATTTGTCTCTGGCTGCACTGTGTGTGTGTGTGTGTGTGTGTGTGTGTGTGTGTGTGTGTGTGTGTGTGTGTGTGTGTGTGTGTGTGTGTGTGTGTGTGTGTGTGTGTGTGTGTGTGTGTGTGTGTGTGTGTGTGTGTGTGTGTGTGTGTGTCACAGAATTACTGTTTGTAATGCATGCATGCGGGTGTGTGTGTGTGTGTGTGTGTGTGTGTGTGTGTGTGTGTGTGTGTGTGTGTGTGTGTGTGTACTGAATGAAAGCATGTGTGAATTTGTGCCTGTTTATATGGTACTACATTGGTGTGTGTGCTCTACCAGCTTTATATCAAATGCGTTTCCAACAGTCTTGAAGGAGTTCCCACATATGCTGAGCACTTGTTGGCTGCTTTTCCTTCACTCTGCAGTCCAACTCATCCCAAACCATCTCAATTGGGTTGAGGTCGGGTGATTGTGGAGGCCAGGTCATCTGATGCAGCACTCCATCACTCTCCTTCTTGGTCAAATAGCCCTTACACAGCCTGGAGGTGTGTTTTGGGTCATTGTGCTGTTGAAAAACAAACGATAGTCCCACTAAGCGCAAACCAGATGGGATGGCGTATCACGGCAGAATGCTGTGGTAGCCATTCTGGTTAAGTGCGCCTTGAATAATAAATAATTCCCACGACAATGTCACCAGAAAAACACCCCCACACATCACACCTCCTCCTCCATTCTTCATGGTGGGAACCACACATGCAGAGATCATCCGTTCACCTACTCTGCATCTCACAAAGACATGGCAGTTGGAACCAAAAATCTCACATTTGCACTCATCAGACCAATGGACAGACTCCCACCGGTCTAATGTCCATTGCTTGTGTTTCTTGGCCCAAGCAAGTCTCTTCTTATTATTGTTGTCCTTTAGTAGTGGTTTCTTTGCAGCAATTAGACAATGAAGGCCTGATTCCCGCAGTCTCCTCTGAACAGTTGATGTTGAGATGTGTCTGTTACATTTATTTGCGCTGCAATCTGAGGTGCAGGTAACTCTAATTAACTTATTCTCCGCAGCAGACGTAACTCAGTGTCTTCCTTTCCTGTGGCGGTCCTCATGAAAGCTAGTGTCATCATAGCGCTTGATGGTTTTTGCAACTGCTCTTGAAGAAACTTTCAAAGTTATTGAAATGTTCTACATTGACGGACCTTCATGTCTTAAAGTAATGATGGACTGTTGTATTACTCTTTGCTTATTTGAGCTGTTCTTGACATAATATGGACTTGGTCTTTTACCAAATAGGGCTATCTTCTGTATACCACCTCTACCTGGTCACAACACAACTGATTGGCTCAAATGAAGGAAAGAAATTCCACAAATGTTCTTTTAACAAGGCACACCTGTTAATTGAAATGCATTCCAGATGTGCAAAGCTGTCACCAAGGCAAAAAGTGGCTACTTTGAAGAATCTCAAATATAAAATATAATTGTATATTCATAGTTTTGATGTCTTCACCAATATTGTACAATGTAGAAAAGAGTGCAAATAAAGAAAAACCCTGGAATGAGTTGGTGTTTCCAAACTTTTGACTGGCACTGCACATAAACACATTGTCACAAACACTCAGACATAACATTCACACGAACTCACATAGAAATACAGAACTTCCCTGCAACGTATGCACACTAACAAACAGGCACACACATATTCACACGTTTTCATTCAGTACCTACACACACACGCATGCATGCCTTAAAAACTGTCATTCTGTGACACACACACTGTCACGTCGTGTGTGTGTAGGTGGCAAGGAAGTCAGGCGCAGGGGAACCAAACTTGGTGTAACTGGTGTAGTTTAATAAAGTTAAAAACAAACTCCAAAACCAAAGTACATAATAAAATAAACATGGGTACAATAACCCGTCGCGCACCAATCCAACAACACGAGCACATAACAAACAATCTCTGACAAGGACATGAGGGTAAACAGAGGGTTAAATACACAACATGTACTGAATGGGATTGGAACCAGGTGTGTAGGAAGACAAGACAAAACCAATGGAAAATGAAAAAAGGATCAATGATGGCTAGAAGACCGGTGACGTCGACCGCCGAGCACCGCCCGAACATGGAGGGGCATCGACTTCGGCAGAAGTCGTGACAGTACGTCGACGGCTCCAGCCCCGCGTCGACACCGGCCTCGGGGACGACCCGGAGCACGAGGTGCAGGGTGATCCGGATGGAGATGGTGGAACTCTCGCAGCAGGTAAGGATCTAACACGACCTCCACCGGAACCCAGCATCTCTCCTCCGGACCGTACGCCTCCCAGTCCACGAGGTACTGAAGGCCCCTCGCCCGACGTCTCGAATCCAGGATGGATCGAACGGAGTACGCAGGGGCCCCCTCGATGTCCAGAGGGGGCGGAGGAACCTCCCGCACCTCAGCCTCCTGGAGCGGGCCAGCCACCACCGGCCTGAGGAGAGACACATGGAACGAGGGGTTAATGCGGTAATTGGGGGGAAGCTGTAACCTATAACATACCTCGTTCACTCTCCCCGAACAAGGAGGGGCATCGACTTCGGCAGAAGTTGTGACACACACACATACACTGCTTGCGTAGAACATCTGCTGACCGCATTGCATAAGAGCCCCATGTTCCCAGGGCTCAGGCTTCTCTTACCCAGCAGAATGCTCACTGTGCCTGGGTTGGTAAGAGCTTTCTCCTGTTTTTGTAATGATACTCTTTCATCTTCACTCATTTCTCTCTCTCTCTCTCTCTCTCTCTCTCTCTCTCTCTCTCTCTCTCTCTCTCTCTCTCTCTCTCTCACTCTTTATATCTCTCCTTATCTTTCTCTGTCCTCACTGTCCTCTCCCCTGTAAAAACAGACAGCCTTGTATGACTCCCTGAGATATAATCCCTCTCTAGTGAATCAGCAATTTCTCTAGGGAGAATATATTGATACCTTTTATTAAGGTTGATGTTATAGAGTAGGAGGCTATGACAGGTTTTGATCATGTTTTCATCTCTGTCTGTACTGTAGTTGTGATTCTAGCTTCAGCTAAAGCTGGGGTTCTGGTTAATGTTTTGTTCTGGCATTAACTGCACAGAGAAAGCGATACCTAAGGTCAGCTCTCAGACTGGAACAAATTACGTATTTGTCCCTAAATTGTAGACACACACTCATAAATACGCAAACACACATACACTTGACATGCACAGTGTTGGAATGGCTTGAGATTCTTACATAGATGGATAGTCATTATGTAATGGTTTCTGAATTATGATTTGCAATATGTTCAGATTCATACTAAATTGGGCCCTTAGAATTGCCCAATTCTATGTGGTTATGTAGTCAATAGCATATTACTGTGCCGTGCTGAAACTGCTTGCTACAGTGGAAACCATTCACAGCCATTTCCCAGGAAAATAATTTGTTCAGTTTTAAGGAATACACTTTCATGCATTAAGCGGAACTAATAGAATATACACAGTAACACGAAGACTTTTCATACCTCAGATGAATGAGATTGGCTTTGAAGGTGGTGTTTACTTTTAGCTTCTCGCAATTTGCCAGGGGTTGCATTCTACTATAGGGAACCTTGTGCTTAGCAAACACTGTACCTTACCTCACTTTTGAAAAGTAGACATTTGTATTTGTTCAATTCGGAAATTAAAAGCCCTCTCTATTTGGCATTGTTGGTGAATGTCATCTGAACTGGAATCAACAGACATAGGTAATCTGGATTGCTTTATTAATTTATTCCTTGAAGGTAAGTACATATGATTTCCTGTTTGTCTGTCGGCTATTGACTGTACATTAAATAGATATCTGCCCTTTTGTCTGTCCGCTGTCCTCTTTTGGACAATTTTTCTTTATTTGTGTGTATAAGTAAACCAAATTAATTTAAATTATGTTGGTAAAATGTTCCGGTTATGATCACCTGTAGTATTCACCTGGTTATTATACGGTGTTACTACAGTATATGGTACTGTGTTAATGTGAATAAAATATAGATCTAAAAGTAGATACTGAAAAATGCATGTTCAGGAGGACCAGCTATATACCTGGGCTACTTTCGGCCTGCCCTCCCACCTCTGGGTGCCCCATGAAGGGCATACCCCAGGCCGCATCAAGGCCCTGTGGCCCCCTCCACAGCCAGCTCAGGTATGTTATCAACACTGTTTTTGTTGTGTACCACCTCAAGCAGAGCTCCAGAGAAGAACATTTGTTCAAACAGCATGACATTGAAAATGTTTCGCCACATTCAACTGAATGGAAAATTACTGTGAGTGCCTCAGGAGGATAACAGATCTTTGTAGTCTTTTATTTGCTCTTACAATTACCCAGTCCCAGGCAGGTTTAGATACAATACTGTCCTCTTGTGGTTATATTTTGTATATTTTGTATAATGACAGAGCATGTAGATATCACTCCTGTTCTTCCAACAGAGGTCAGGCTTATCCTATAATAACTATACAGGTTTCATAAGTATTCACCCACCTTGAAAAAATGGGGATTGCTATAGATTGAATTGTTTTTTTTATTGTTGCAATTGATCTACACAAAATACTCCATGATGTCAAAGTTCTACAAATGTTTATAAATTAATGTAAATTAAATAACTAAAATATAGTTGTTGCAGAAGTATTCACCCCCTTTGTTTAGGTAAGCCTAAATTAGTTCAGGAATAAAATATGGCTGAACAAATCACATAATAAGTTACATGGACTCACTCTGTGTGAAATCATAGGGATCGACATGATTTTTTAATGACTACCCCATCCTCTGTCCCCCATACTTACAACATCTGTAAGGTCCCTCAGTCAAGTATTGAATTTCAAGCACAGATTCAACTACTAATTAAAGGGAGCTTTTCGAAAGCCTCATGTAAAGAAGGGCAGTGACTGGTAGATGGGTAACAATAACAAATCAGACATTGAATATCTCTTTAATATACATGGTCAAGTTAATACTTATGCTGTGGATGAAATCACCCAGACACAACAAAGATACAGTTCTCCTTGTGAACTGAGCTGCAGGATAGGAAGGACACTGATCAGGGGTTCATGAAATCAATAATAACTACTCGACAGAGATGGCCGCCTCGCTTCGCGTTCCTATGAAACTATGCAGTATTTTGTTTTTCTATGTGTTATTTCTTACATTGTTACTCCAGGTAATCTTAGGTTTTATTACATACAGTTGGGAGGAACTCTTGGATATAAGAGCAACGTCAACTCACCAACATTACGACCAGGAATACGACTTTCCCGAAGCGGATCCTCTGTTTTGCCTACCACACAGGACAATGGATCGGATCCCAGCCGGCGACCCAAAACAACGACGCCGTAGAAGGGGCAGACGGAGCGGTCTTCTGGTCAGGTTTCGTAGAACGGCACGTCGCGCACCTCTCCTGAGTATACCACTCGCCAATGTCCAGTCTCTTGACAACAAGGTAGACGAAATCCGTGCAAGGGTAGCCTTCCAGAGAGACATCAGAGACTGTAACGTTCTTTGTTTCACGGAAACATGGCTCACTCGAGACATGCTATCGGAGTCAGTACAGCCAGCTGGTTTCTTCACGGATCGCGCCGACAGAAACAAGCATCTTTCTGGTAAGAAGAAGGGCGGGGGTGTATGCCTTATGATTAACGAGATGTGGTGTGATGATAACAACATACAGAAACTCAAGTCCTTCTGTTCATCTGACTTAGAATTCCTCACAATCAAAGGTTGACCGCGTTATCTACCTAGAGAATTCTCTTATAATTATAATCACAGCCGCATATATCTCCCCCAAGCAGACACATCGATGGCCCTGAACGAACTTCATTTGACTCTATGTAAACTGGAAACCACATATCCTGAGGCTGCATTTATTGTAGCTGGGGCTTTTAACAAGGCTAATATGAAAAAAGGCTCCCTAAATTCTATCAGCATATCGATTGCGCTACCAGGGCTGGCAAAACCCTAGCTCAATGCTATTCTAACTTCCGCGACGCATATAAGGCTCTCCCCCGCCCTCCTTTCGGAAAAGCTGACCACGACTCCATTATGTTGCTTCCAGCCTATAGATAGAAACTAAAACAGGAAGCTCCCGCGCTCAGGTCTGTTCAACACTGGTCCGACCAATCGGATTCCACGCTTCAAGATTGCTTCGATCACGAGGACTGGGATATGTTCGAATACGCTGAGTCGGTGAGCGGGTTTATTAGTGCATTTATTAGTGCATCGGCGATGTCGTACCCACAGCGTCTATTAAAACATTCCCAAACCAGAAACTGTGGATTAATGGCAGCATTCGCGCAAAACTGAAAGCGCGAACCACTGCTTTTAATCAGGGCAAGGTGACGGGAAACATGACCGAATACAAACAGTGTAGCTATTCCCTCTGCAAGGCAATCAAACAAGCTAAGCGTCAGTATAGAGACAAAGTAGAGTCGCAATTCAACGGCTCAGACACGAGAGGTATGTGGCAGGGTCTACAGTCAATCACGGACTATAAAAGGAAAACCAACCCCGTCGCAGACCAGGATGTCTTGCTCCCAGACAGACTGAACAACTTCTTTGCTCGCTTTGAGGACAATACAGTGCCACTGACATGGCCCGCTACCAAAACCTGCAGGCTCTCCTTCACTGCAGCCGACGTAAGCAAAACATTTAAACATGTCAACCCTCGCAAGGCTGCAGGCCCAGACGGCATCCCCAGCCGCGTCCTCAGAGCATGCGCAGACCAGCTGGCTGGTGTGTTTACGGACATATTCAATCAATCCTTCTCCCAGTCTGCTGTCCCCACATGCTTCAAGAGGGCCACCATTGTTCCTGTTCCCAAGAAAGCTAAGGTAACTGAGCTAAATGACTACCGCCCCATGGCACTCAGTTCCGTCATCATGAAGTGCTTTGAGAGACTAGTCAAGGACTGTAACGGCTTGTCTGTGGTGTGGCGGAAAGAAGCGCAGGAAGCAGCGAACACTGTGTGGTAATTTTAATAAACCACATATACAAAATAAAAGGTTTCCCAACAACAGGGAAAAACACAATCGACAAGCACAGTCGAACAAAACGCAGTCGACACACAGAAGGACAATCCGGCACAATAGGGAGCGGGCCAGCTGAACTAAATAGCCCTCTTAATTGACTAACTCGGGGCAGGTGAGAAAACATAAAAAAAGGGAAAAAGGGAATCGGTGGCAGCTAAAAGGCCGGTGACGACGACCGCCGAGCGCCACCCGAGCAGGAGGGGGCGCCACCGTCGGTAGGAATCGTGACAAGGACCATATCACCTCCACCCTACCTGACACCTTAGACCCATTCCAATTTGCTTACCGCCCCAATAGGTCCATTGACGACGCCATCGCAATCACACAGCACCCTGCCCTAACCCATCTGGACAAGGGGAATACCTATGTGAGAATGCTGTTCATCGACTCCAGCTCAGCATTTAACACCATAGTACCCTCCAAACTCGTCATCAAGCTCGAGACCCTGGTTCTCGACCCCGCCCTGTGCAACTGGGTCCTGGACTTCCTGACGGGCCGCCCCAGGTGGTGAGGGTAGGTAACAACATCTCCACCCCACTAATCCTCAACACTGGGGCCCCACAATGGTGCGTTCTCAGCTCTCTCCTGTACTCCCTGTTCACCCATGACTGTGTGGCCATGCACGCCTCCAACTCAATCACCAAGTTTGCAGATGACACTACAGTGGTAGGCTTGATTACCAACAACGACGAGACGGCCTACAGGGAGGAGGTGAGGGCCCTCGGAGTGTGGTGTCAGGAAAATAACCTCACACTCAATGTCAGCAAAACAAAGGAGATAATCGTGGACTTCAGGAAACAGCAGAGGGAGCACCCCCCTATCCACATCGACGGGACAGTAGTGGAGAGAGTAGAAAGTTTTAAGTTCCTCGGCGTACACATCACGGACAAACTGAAATGGTCCAACCACACAGACAGCGTGGTGAAGAAGGCACAGCAGTGCCTCTTCAACCTCAGGAGGCTGAAGAAATTCGGCTTATCACCAAAAACACTCACAAACTTTTACAGATGCACATTCGAGAGCATCCTGTCAGGCTGTATCATCGCCTGGTACGGCAACGGCTCCGCCCATAACCATAAGGCTCTCCAGAGGGTAGTGAGGTCTGCAGAACGCATCACCGGGGGCAAACTACCTGCCCTCCAGGACACCTACACCACCCGTCATAGGAAGGCCAAAAAGATAATCAAGGACAACAACCACCCGAGCCACTGCCTGTTCACCCTGCTATCATCCAGAAGGCGAGGTCAGTACAGGTGCATCAAAGCAGGGACCGAGAGACTGAAAAACAGCTTCTATCTCAAGGCCGTCAGACAGTTAAACAGCCATCACTAACATTGAGTAGCTGCTGCCAACATACTGACTCAACTCCAGCCACTATAATAATGGAAAAATTGATGTAATAAATGTATCACTAGCCACTTTAAACAATGCCACTTCATATAATGTTTACATACCCTACTCATCTCATATGTATATACAGTGCCTTGCGAAAGAAACATAAAGATATAAAACTGTAATTTTTTGTGAAGAATCAACAACAAGTGGGACACAATCATGAAGTGTAACAAAAGTTATTGGATATTTCAAACTTTTTTAACAAATAAACTGAAAAATTGGGCGTGCAAAATTATTCAGCCCCGTTAAGTTAATACTTTGTAGCGCCACCTTTTGCTGTGATTACAGCTGTAAGTCGCTTGGGGTATGTCTCTATCAGTTTTGCACATCGAGAGACTGAAATTTTTGCCCATTCCTCCTTGCAAAACAGCTCGAGCTCAGTGAGGTTGGATGGAGAGCATTTGTGAACAGCAGTTTTCAGTTCTTTCCACAGATTCTCGATTGGATTCAGGTCTGGACTTTGACTTGGCCATTCTAACACCTGGATATGTTTATTTGTGAACCATTCCATTGTAGATTTTGCTTTATGTTTTGGATCATTGTCTTTTTGGAAAACAAATCTCCGTCCCAGTCTCAGGTCTTTTGCAGACTCCATCAGGTTTTCTTCCAGAATGGTCCTGTATTTGGCTCCATCCATCTTCCCATCAATTTTAACCATCTTCCCTGCCCCTGCTGAAGAAAAGCAGGCCCAAACCATGATGCTGCCACCACCATGTTTGACAGTGGGGATGGTGTGTTCAGGGTGATGAGCTGTGTTGCTTTTACGCCAAACATAACGTTTTGCATTGTTGCCAAAAAGTTCGATTTTGGTTTCATCTGACCAGAGCACCTTCTTCCACATGTTTGGTGTGTCTCCCAGGTGGCTAGTGGCAAACTTTAAGCAACACTTTTTATGGATATCTTTAAGAAATGGCTTTCTTCTTGCCACTCTTCCTAAAGGCCAGATTTGTGCAGTATACGACTGATTGTTGTCCTATGGACAGAGTCTCCCACCTCAGCTGTAGATCTCTGCAGTTCATCCAGAGTGATCATGGGCCTCTTGGCTGCATCTCTGATCAGTCTTCTCCTTGTATGAGCTGAAAGTTTAGAGGGACGGCCGGGTCTTCGTAGATTTGCAGTGGTCTGATACTCCTTCCATTTCAATATTATCACTTGCACAGTGCTCTTTGGGATGTTTTAAAGCTTGGGGAATCTTTTTGTATCCAAATCCGGCTTTAAACTTCTTCACAACAGTATCTCGGACCTGCCTGGTGTGTTCCTTGTTCTTCATGATGCTCTCTGCGCTTTAAACGGACCTCTGAGACTATCACGGAGCAGGTGCATTTATACGGAGACTTGATTACACACATGTGGATTCTATTTATCATCATTAGTCATTTAGGTCAACATTGGATCATTCAGAGATCCTCACTGAACTTCTGGAGTGAGTTTGCTGCACTGAAAGTAAAGGGGCTGAATAATTTTGCACGGCCAATTTTTCAGTTTTTTATTTGTTAAAAAAGTTTGAAATATCCAATACATTTCGTTCCACTTCATGATTGTGTCCCACTTGTTGTTGATTCTTCACAAAAAATTACAGTTTTATATCTTTATGTTTGAAGCCTGAAATGTGGCAAAAGGTCGAAAAGTTCAAGGGGGCCGAATACTTTCGCAAGGCACTGTACTGTACTCTATACCATCTACTGCATCTTGCCATCTTGATGTAATGTATCACTAGCCACTTTAAACAATGCCACTTTTATATGTTTACATATCCTACATTACTCATCTCATATGTATATACTGTACTATATACCATCTACTGCATCTTGCCTATGCCGTTCTATACCATCACTCATTCATATATATTTATATGTACATATTCTTTTTCATTCCTTTACACTTGTGTGTATAAGGTAATTGTTGTGAAATTGTTAGGTTAGATTACTCGTTGGATATTACTGCATTGTCGGAACTAGAAGCACAAGCATTTCGCTACACTTTCATTAACATCTGCTAACCATGTGTATGTGACAAATAAAATTTGATTTGATTTGATATCTTCAATTTAAGCCTACTAGAAAGTGTGTGCCCTCAGGCCTGGAGGGAAGCAAAAGTTATTCCCTTACCTAAGGAGAGTAAAGCCCCCTTCACTGGCTCAAATAGTTGACCAATCGGCCTGTTACCAACCTTTGTAAACTATTGGGAAAAATGGTGTTTTACCGGATACATGCTAGGTCACTTAGAGCTCCCTCTCCGGCCTCTAGGTCACCAGGCTGCTCGTTATGGGGGCACACCTGTCACCATTATTACGCGCATCAGCGCATAATGACACCTACCCGGACTCCATCACCTCCTTGATTACCTTCCCTATATATGTCACTCCCTTTGCTTTCTTCCCCAGGCTTCATTGTTTCTGTTTCGTGTCTGTCTGTTGTTCGGGTTTCTTGTTTTGTTTATTGATTAAATTATTCACTCCCTGAACTTTCTTCCTGACTCCCAGCACACACATTACAATACAATGCTATTTTACAGTAAACAAATTGACGACAAACCTTCAGCACGCGTTATAGGGAAGGACATTGAACAAGCACAGCACTATGACTGATGATTGGCTGATAGTCTTGTAGGCACTAAAGTTATACTGCAAGAAGATACTGCAAAGGAATACACTTAATGTCCTAAATGCAAAGCCTTATGTTTGGGGCAATCCAACACAACACTTCACTGACTAACTGCCTCCTTATTTCCAAGCATGGTGGTGGCTGCATCATGTTATGGATATGCTTGACATTGGCATAGACAGGAGTTTTTCAGGATAAAAAGAAATGGAATGGAGTTAAGCACAAGTAAAATCCTAGAGTAAAACCTGCTTCAGTCTGCTTTACACCAGACACTGGGAGAGGAATTCACCTTTCAGCAGGACAATAACCTACAACACAAAGCCAAATCTATACTGGAGTTGTGTACCAAGAAGACAGTGAATGTTCCTGAGTGGCCAAGTTATCATTTTGACTTGAATCTGCTTGAAAATCTATGGCCAGATGTGAAAATTGCTGTCTAGCCATGAACCCCAACACTAACTGTAACAGAGCTTGAAGAACTTTGAAAAGAATATGATTATCTAATGAAAGTATATTAGTGTTTAATTTTTCCTAATTTTTAAAACTTCTTCAGGATCGGTGTCCCTTCCACAGGACGATTGAGCAAATGTAGGCTAATGTGATTAGCATGAGGTTGTAAGTAACAAGGACATTTCCCAGGAAATAGACATATCTGATATTGGCAGAAAGCTTAAATTCTTGTTAATCTAACTGCACTGTCCAATTTACAGTAGCCATTACAGTGAAATAATGCCATGCTATTGTTTGAGGAGAGTGCACAATTTTGAACATAAAAAGTTATTAATAAACAAATTAGGCATATTTGGGCAGTCTTGATACAACATTTTGAACAGAAATGCAATGGTCCATTGGATCAGTCTAAAACTTTGCAAATACACTGCTGCCATCTAGTGGTCAAAATGTATAATGTACCTGGGCTGGAATAATACATTATGGCCTTTCTCTTGCATTTCAAAGATGAGGTGACAAAAAAATGCAAAAGAACGGTTGGTTTTTTCTTTGCATTATTTTTTACCAGATCTATTGTGTGTAATTATTCTACATTCTTTTCACATTTCCACAAACTTCAAAGTGTTTCCTTTCAAATGGTACCAAGAATATGCATATCATTGCTTCAGGGCCTGAGCTACAGGCAGTTAGATTTTGATATGTCATTTCAGGCGAAAACTGTAAAAAAGGGGCGGATCCTTAAGTTAAAGAAATGTCAGATTTTCTTCTCACTTTGACATTACAGAGTATTTTGTGTAGACCGTTGACAAAACATATATATAGAATATGCATATATATATATATATACACTGCTCAAAAAATAAAGGGAACACTTAAAGAACACAATGTAACTCCAAGTCAATCACACTTCTGTGAAATCAAACTGTCCACTTAGGAAGCAACACTGATTGACAATAAATTTCACATGCTGTTGTGCAAATGGAATAGACAACAGGTGAAAATTATAGGCAATTAGCAAGACACCCCCAATAAAGGAGTGGTTCTGCAGGTGGGGACCACAGACCACTTCTCAGTTCCTATGCTTCCTGGATGATGTTTTGGTCACTTTTGAATGCTGGCGGTGCTTTCACTCTAGTGGTAGCATGAGACGGAGTCTACAACCCACACAAGTGGCTCAGGTAGTGCAGCTCATCCAGGATGGCACATCAATGCAAGCTGTGGCAAGAAGGTTTGCTGTGTCTGTCAGGATAGTGTCCAGAGCATGGAGGCGCTACCAGGAGACAGGCCAGTACATCAGGAGACATGGAGGAGGCTGTAGGAGGGCAACAACCCAGCAGCAGGACCGCTACCTCCGCCTTTGTGCAAGGAGGAGCAGGAGAAGCACTGCCAGAGCCCTGCAAAATGACCTTCAGCAGGCCACAAATGTGCATGTGTCTGCTCAAACGGTCAGAAACAGACTCCATGAGGGTGGTATGAGGGCCCGACGTCCACAGGTGGGGTTTGTGCTTACAGCCCAACACAGTGCAGGACGTTTGGCATTTGCCAGAGAACACCAAGATTGGCAAATTCGCCACTGGCGCCCTGTGCTCTTCACAGATGAAAGGAGGTTCACACTGAGCACGTGACAGACGTGAGCACATTCAACTATGTAAAGAAAAAAGTATTTAATAAGATTTTTTCTTTCATTCAGATCTAGGATGTGTTGTTTAAGTGTTCCCTTAATTTTTTGGAGCAGTATATTTGAATCCCATTTAGTAACACAATAAAATGTGAAGAATTCCATTGGTCATTGTCAGAAGAAGGTAAATTCTTGATATCCTGTTGAGCTTTTTTGCTTGTAATGGTCTCCTGATCTTCACTTAAAAATATTTGAACTGTAAACTCAACACAAACTTTAGAGTAACTATAGACATGGCTGGAATATGTGCATCTAACTCTGGGCTCTGCACTCTTCACAAGGCCTCTTTGGAGCTCATTGAGACTTTGATCGTCTTGTGGGTTAAATCTTCAAAGAGTCTCCCCATCTCTGTTCTATCTACCCAGGAGCTACAAGAATGGAGTCTAGACATGTGGCCTTCCCTGATCCTGACCTTACCCTCAACTTGCAATGATCCATAACCCTACAACCAAACACGCTCAGTTGTGGGTGTTTACCCTTTTCACTCAGGGTGTGGCGTACACTAGATTATTCAAAATATTACTTTTTTGTGAGCATGTGGTATACTAGGTCTAGAAAGCACATTCCTTGAAAAGTGTTAATGTAATCCTGCTTGACAGTTTACATCCTTCAAGAAGGGCTTCAAAACATCACTTCATGTAATATTAATAGAGTGGGTCTGAAATTATTTTTCCTGACAGAATTCGTCAAAGTCAGGGAATCTGTCACAAGAGGATAATGGCAGTGATATTCCAGGGCTGGAGCGGATCATCGATGACTTGAGGATAAAGATTGCAGCACTGGAAATCCAGCATGCATCTCTGGAGATGGAGGTCCACTCTAAGGAGAGTGGGGATAGGGACAATACTGTGGACTTAGGGGGTGTCAACCACAAATGGAAGAAGAGGATGGAGGTTTCCGTACAGACATCACCTGTGAAGGCGGGCTTTAGATTTGAAGTGCCTTTCAAGGGAGGGTCAATCCCCTTCTCAGCCTCTGTCCCACTGATCTCCTCCTCCCTCCCCAACCCTGGCTTTGTCTGTATCTACCAACAGCAGCAGCAGAGTGTTACCCAGCCACCACCTCCCCCCACCCAAGATATACCCCTTCTCTTCTTCCTCCTCCCCCTCACCCTCTACCTCAGCTCTCTGGAGGGCCACCACCCCCCCACCCCCTCTCTCTGGTGGGGCTGGTCCTCCTCCTCCACCCCTTCCTCCTCCTTTACCTGGTATGGGCAGACCCTGTCCCCCACCTCCACCCCCTCGCCTGCAGAGCTTTGGACCTCCACCCCCTCTACCAGGTATGGGCCCCCCTCCTCCGCCCACAACCCCCAGCAGTGGCCCTCCATCTAACCCAGGCTTTGGCCCTCCTCCCCCTCCCGGAGGTTTCATGCCCTCCATGGCCCAGGAGGCTGGTCCCCAGAAGGCCCCCATCGAGCCCCCCATGTCCATGAAGCCTCTCTACTGGACCAGGATCCAGCTGCATTCTAAAAAGTAATTACTAGTCCACTTTAGTCCAATTACTTTAGATATACACTGAGTGTACGAAATAGTACATTTCCAAACATTACATTTGCCTTCAGAATCGCCTCAATTCGTCAGGGAATGGCATTCCACAGGGTTGCTGGCTCATGTTGACTCCAATGCTTCCCACAGTTGTGTCAAGTTGACTGGATGTCCTTTGGGTGGTGGGCCATTCTTGATACACACGGGAAAATGCTAAGCATCAAAAACCCAGCAATGTTGCAGTTCTTGACACAAACCGGTGCGCCTAGCACCTACTACCATAGCCCGTTCAAAGGCACTTAAATCATTTGTCTTTCCTATTCACCCTCTGAATGGCACAGATATAGTACACAATCCATCTCAATCCATGTCACAATCCATTGTCTCAATTGTCTCCTCCACTTCATTTACACTGATTGAAGTGGATTTAACAAGTGACACCAATAAGGGATCATAGCTTTCACCTGGATTCACCTAGTCAAGGAAAGAGGTGTTCTTAATGTTTTGTACACCCAGTGTATATGTTTATCCATAGCTACCTGTTTAGCTTTATGAGAAAACCATCAACATAACTCATGAATGAGAATGCAAAAAATAGAGATTATGGAGGCTTTCCTTACCAAACTATATAAGGGGTTTTCTGCTGAAGATAAAGATCAGCCATGTTATAGAGATGGGAACCCAGTGTAAAATGAGAGAAAATGTGGGAAAAGAGTGTGATGAGATGGTGTTTGAGTTGAAACGGGTGTTGTGATGTGCTTTGGTACTGATGTACTTGGTCCGACTTCACACATAAAGATGTCATGCATGCTATAATACTGTAGTATTGTGACATGTCAGAAGTCCACCTTATAATAACCAGTGGACATAGTGGTGGGTTTATATGAAGTTATTGGAAATGTAATGTACTGTACAGTAGTTGTCTGAAGAGGTACTGTGGTACTGCTCTCTGCATTCTGGGGCTCGGTAAAGCACAACATGTCAGACATTTTGAATTGTAAGTTAGAGGTACACTCTTAGAAAAAAAGGTTCCAAAATGATTCTTTGGCTGTCCCCATTGGAGAACCCATTTTGGTTCCAGGTAGAACCATTTTGGGTTCCATGTAGAACCCTCTGTGGAAAGGGTTTTATATGGAAGCCAAAACTGTTCAACCTAGAACCAAAAGTGTTCTACCTGAAACCAAACAGGGTTCTTCAAAGGGTTATCTTATGGGGACAGCCGAAGAACCCTTTCAGGTTCTAGATAGCACCTTTTTTTGTAAGAGTGCATACATCAACAGGATAAAGATCCAATTAAAGAGATGTAATGCAGATCTTTCTGTCTTCTACTTGAGGGATGCAAGTGGTTCTCTGGTCTGGGTGAAGATCGAGGAGCCATCAGTGGATTTTGATGAGTTTGTCGAGTTATTCTCCAAAAGTGCTATGAAGGAGAAGAAGAAGCCAATATCAGACACCATCACCAAGTCCAAGGCCAAACAGGTACTGTACATTGTGTGTGCTTGCGTTTGTCTGTCTGTCTACCCTTGCCTGTCTTTAGTCCCATCCCTGTCTCTGTCTCTTGCTGTCCCTCTCTCCGTCACTCTAATCCCTTGCCTGTGAATGACATGAGGAAGTGATGAACTGTAGCCAGACAGTGATTATGTGGCGTGAGGTCTGCCTCCCCCTGGCTTCCAGGCCCAGTGAGCTGCAGAGCCAGTGAGTGGCGTGTGGCAAATAAACCCACACTGATGACTGGGAGACACTGTGGCAGGCCAGTCTGTCAGGTGGTTCCTCCCCTGAGACTGCTGCTCTGTGGCTCTGACCCAATAGTCTTACATAGCTTCCCATCCTAAGTTTCTTCTGTCCTTTTCTGTCAGCCACTGATCAAAAAGAATTTGATAGATTTAAGTACCATGGTAAAGCACTAGCCGAGCACTTCAGTTCTAAGTGGTCACAGAGGAAGGGAGGATATAAAAGAGGGGTTAGTAGAGTATTGGGACAGAGCCTTGTGTGTGCTCTTCCCTCTAAAGTGACTACCTCTGTGTATTCAGAGGTATACAGACAAACTTGAATGAACGATGAAGAGTAGAACCCCATGCTGGTTCACGTTTCATACTCTCTGTCAGAGCTGCAGTAAAGAAAACACACTATATATACAACGTACACTACCGGTCAAAAGGTTTAGAACACCTACCCATTCAAGGGTTTTCTTTATTTTTACTATTTTCTACATTGTTGAATAATAGTGAAAACCTCAAAACTATGAAATAACACATATGAAATTATGTGGTAACCAGAAATGTGTTAAACAAATCAAAATGTATTTTATATTTGAGATTCTTCAAATAGCCACCCTTTGCCTTGATGACAACTTTGCACACTCTTGGCATTCTCTCAACCAGCTTCACCTACACTCTGCGGTCTGACTCATCCCAAACCATCTCAATTTGGTTGAGGTCGGGGAATTGTGGAGGCCAAGTCATCTGATGCAGCACTCCACCACTCCCTCCTTTTGGTAAAATAGCCTTTACACAGCCTGGAGGTGTGTTGCGTCATTGTCCAATTGAAAAACATATTACAGTCCCACTGAGCCCAAACCAGAAGGGATGGCATATCGCAGCAGAATGCTGTGGTAGCCATGCTGGTTAATAATGTCTTGAATTCTAAATAAATCACAGACAGTGTCACCAGCAAAGCACCCCCACACCATAAAACCTCCTCCTCCATGCTTTACGGTGGGAAATACACATGCGGTGATCATCCATTCACCCACACCACATCTCACAAAGACACGGCGGTTGGAACCAAAAATCTCCAATTTGGACTCCAGACCAAAGGACAAATATATATCGGTCTAATGTCCATTGCTCGTGTTTCTTGGCCCAAACAAGTCTCTTATTTTTATTGGTGTCCTTCAGTAGGGGTTTCTTTGCAACAATTTGACCACGAAGGCCTGATTCACAGTCTCCTCTGAAAAGTTGATGTTAAGACATATCTGTTACTTGAACTCTGTGAAGCATTTATTTGGGCTGCAATTTCTGATGTGCAGTTAACTCTAATGAACTTATCCTCTGAAGCAGAAGTAACTCTGGGTCGTCCATTGCTGTGGCGGTCCTTAGAGCCAGTTTCATCATAGCACTTGATGGATTTTGCGAATGAAGAAACGTTCAAAGTTCTTGATATTTTCCAGATTGACTGACCTTCATGTCTTAAAGTGATGATGGACTGTCGTTTCTCTTTGCTTATTTGAGCTGTTCTTGCCATAATATGGACTTGGTCTTTTACCAAATTGGGCTATCTTCTGTATACCCCCTTACCTTGTCACAACACAACTGATTGGCTCAAACGCATTAAGAAGGAAAGAAACTCCACAAATTAACTTTTAACGAGACACACCTGTGAATTGAAAATGCATTCCAGTTGACTACCTCATGAAGCTGGTTGAGAGAATGCCAAGAGTGTGCAAAGCTGTCATCAAGGCAAAGTGGCTACTTTTGATTTGTTTTACACGTTTTTGGTTGCTACATGATTCCATATGTGTTATTTCGTAGTTTTGATGTCTTCACTATTATTCTACAATGTGAAAACAGTAAAGATAAAGAAAAACTCTTGAATGAGTAGGTGTTCTAAAACCTTTGACCGGTAGTGCATGTGTACACCCATTCAAATTATTTCAGCCACACCCGTTGCTGACAGGTGTATAAAATTAAGCACACAGCCATTCAATCTCCATAGACAATCATTGGCAGTAGAAGGGCCTTACTGAAGAGCTCAGTGACTTTCAATGTGACACCGTCATAGGATGCCACTTTTCCAATATGTCTGTTTGGAAAATTTCTGCTCGGCTTGAGTGTCCCCAGTCGACTGTAAGTGCTATTATTGTGAAGTGGAATGTCTAGGAGCAACATCGGCTCAGCCATGAAGTGGTATGCCACACAAGCTCACAGAACGGGACTGCCAAGTGCTGAAGCGCGTAACAATATTCCGTCCTCTGTTGCAACACTCACTATTGAGTTCCAAACTGCTTCTGGAAGCAACGTCAGCACAAGAACTGTTCATTCTTGTGCTGCTGACGGAGCTTCATCAAATGGGTTTCAAGCCTAAGATCACCATGTGCAATGCCAAACGTCAGCTGGAGTGGTGTAAAGTCACCACCATTGGACTCTGGAGCAGTGGAAACGTGTTCTCTGGAGTGATGAATCACGCTTCACCATCTGGCAGTCCGATGGACAAATTTGAGTTTGGCGGAAGCCAGGGGAACGCTACGTGCCCGAATGCATAGTGCCAACTGTAAAGTTTGGTGGAGGAGGAATAAGGGTCTGGTGCTGGTTTTTCATGGTTCGGGCTAGGCCCCTTAGTTCCAGTGAATGGTAATCTTAACACAGCATACAATGACATTCTAGATGATTCTGTCCTTCCAACTTTGTGGCAACAGTTTGGGGAAGGCCCTTTCCTGTTTCAGCATGACAATGCCTCCGTGCACAAAGCAAGGTCCACACAATCAATCAATCAATCAATCAAATGTATTTATATAGCCTTTCTTACATCAGCTGATGTCACAAAGTGCTATACAGAAACCCAGCTTAAAACCCAAAACAGCAAGCATTGCAGGTGTAGAAGCACGGTGGCTAGGAAAAACTCCCTAGAAAGGCCAAAACCTAGGAAGAAACCTAGAGAGGAACCAGGCTATGAGGGGTGGCCAGTCCTCCTCATGGCTGTGCCGGGTGGAGATTAAAACAGAACATGGCCAAGATGTTCAAATGTTCATAGATGACTAGCAGGGTCAAATAATAATAATCACAGTGGTTGTAGAGGGTGCAACAGGTCAGCACCTCAGGAGTAAATTGGCCATTTGGCCTTTCATAGCCATTCATTCAGAAGTACTCTACTGCTCCTGCTGTCTCTAGAGAGTTGAAAACAGCAGGTCTGGGAAAGGTAGCACGACTGGTGAACAGGTCAGGGTTCCATAGCCGCAGGCAGAACAGTTGAAACTGGAGCAGCAGCAAGACCAGGTGGCCCGGGGACAGCAAGGAGTCATAAGGCCAGGTAGTCCTGATGGCATGTTCCTAGGGCTCAGGTTCTCCGAAATAAAGAAAGAGAGAAAGAAAGAATTAGAGAGAGCATACTTAAATTCACACAGGACACCGGATACACAGGAGAAATACTCCAAATATAACAGACTGACCCTAGCCCCCCGACACAAACTATTGCAGCATAAATACTGGAGGCTGAGACAGGAGGGGTCGGAAGATACAGAAATGGTTTGTCAAGATTGTTGTGGAAGAGCTTGACTGGCCTGCACAGAGCCATTGACCTTAACCCCATCGAACACCTTTGGGATGAATTGGAATGCCGATTGCTAGTCAGGCCTAATCGCCCAACATCAGTGCCCAACCTCACCGATGCTCTTGTGGCTGAATAGAAGCAAGTCCCCACAGCAATATTCTAACATCTAGTGGGAAGCCTTCCCAGAGGAGTGGAGGCTGTTATTGAAGCAAAGAGGGGACCAACTCCATATTAATGCCCAAGATTTTGGAATTAGATGTTTGACGAGCAGGTGTCCACATACTTTGGTCATATGGGTGGATTCAATCAACCAACCGACCATACAACATTCATCACTTTGATATGAACAATAATTTTCATGGTAATAATGTCATAACATTTGTAAAGCATTTGTATGCATTACTCGAAAATGCTAAACCTGTCTCTTACAGTATATCTTCTCATGTCCCAGATTGTACTGGATAAACAGCATGTCTTGTTCAACATATGCGTTGTTATCATCTTTCTGCCCTTTCAGACCTTCTCCCTTTGTTGTGGGTGAATATGTGCCTACATATCAGAGTGGACTGGCGACTTTACGCTTTATTAGCCCACTTTGTTATGCTTAATGTTAGATGTGAAACTGTAGAGAAAGAATACTGTACTCAGGCCTTAAGTTTTAGTTGCATTATCAGAAGTCTGTTTCTCTTCTGCCTCTGATTACTTTTTCATATTAACAAATGTTGTTTTGTTATAATTTATTCTCTTGTATGGTCTAATGGAGACCAAATTTGCCCTCTGGCATGTTATGCAGAGCTTTGTGGGTTTCGTAGAAATCGGTGTTGACCAACGATGAAAACACCGTATTATTGGAATGATTGACTCATGACATAAATACAATATCAAAAGATGTAAATAAAGATCTTTTTAAACCAGGGATTCAAATTCTGCACGTGGTTTGTATGAAAACTGAAATCCTTTTTATTTCTATTATTATCAATCGAACCATATTCACGTACAGTGGGGGAAAAAAGTATTTGATCCCCTGCTGATTTTTGATCCCCAACGCTGTAATCGCTGCCAAAGGTGCTTCCACAAAGTACTGAGTAAAGGGTCTGAATACTTATGTAAGTGTAATATTTCAGTTTTACATTTTTTTATACATTTGCAAAAATGTATAAAATCTTGTTTTTGCTTTGTCATTACGGGGTATTGTATTGTCAGAAAGGTTATAAATTGATTTGCATTTTAATGAGGGAAATAAGTATTTGACCGCCACTCAGTCAGAAAGATTTCTGGCTCCCAGGTGTCTTTTATACAGGTAACGAGCTGAGATTAGGAGCACACTCTTAAAGGGAGTGCTCCTAACCGCAGCTTGTTACCTGTAAAAAAGACACCTGTCCACAGAAGCAATCAATCAATCAGATTCCAAACTCTCCACCATTGCCAAGACCAAAGAGCTCTCCAAGGATGTCAGGGACAAGATTGTAGACCTACACAAGGCTGGAATGGGCTACAAGACCATCGCCAAGCAGCTTGGTGAGAAGGTGACAACATTTGGTGCGATTATTCACAAATGGAAGAAACACAAAATAACTGTCAATATCCCTCGGCCTGGGGCTCCAAGCAAGATCTCACCTCGTGGAGTGGCAATGATCATGAGAAAGGTGAGGAATCAGCCCAGAACTACACGGGAGGATCTTGTCAATGATCTCAAGGCAGCTGGGACCATAGTCACCAAGATAACAATTGGTAACACACTATGCCGTGAAGGACTGAAATCCTGCAGCGCCCGCAAGGTCCCCCTGCTCAAGAATACATATACATGCCCGTCTCAAGTTTGCCAATGAACATCTGAATGACTCAGAGGACAACTGGTGAAAGTGTTGTGGTCAGATGAGACCAAAATAGAGCTCTTTGACATCAACTCAACTCGCCGTGTTTGGAGGAGGAGGAATTCTGCCTATGACCCCAAGAACACCATCTCCACCGTCAAACATGGAGGTTGAAATATTATGCTTTGGGGGTGTTTTTCTGCTAAGGGGACAGGACAACTTCACTGCATCAAAGGGACGATGGACGGGGCCATGTACTTCCCTCAGCCAGGGCATTGAAAATGGGTCATGGATGGGTATTCCAGCATGACAATGACCCAAAACACACGGCCAAGGCAACAAAGGAGTGGCTCAAGAAGAAGCACATTAAGGTCCTGGAGTGGCCTGTCCAGTCTCCAGACCTTAATCCGATAGAAAATCTGTGGAGGGAGCTGAAGGTTCGAGTTGCCAAATGTCAGCCTCGAAACCTTAATGACTTGGAGAAGATCTGCAAAGAGGAGTGGGACAAAATCCCTCATGAGATGTGTGCAAACCTGGTGGCCAACTACAAGAAACGTCTGACCTCTGTGATTGCCAACAGGGGTTTTGCCACCAAGTACTAAGTCATGTTTTGCAGAGGGGTCAAATACTTATTTCCCTCATTAAAATGCAAATCATTTTATAACATTTTTGACATGTGTTTTCTGGATTTTTTTGTTGTTATTCTGACTCTCACTGTTCAAATAAACCTGCTATAAAAATTATAGACCGATCATTTCTTTGTAAGTGGGCAAACGTACAAAATCAGCAGGGGATCAAATACTTTTTTCCCCCACTGTAAGGAAAACGTTTTTTGAATGCTCAATTTAGTGTAAATTAATAAAACAGTTTATGATTAAAGTGTTATTATATTCTCCAGGGGAAGTTATTCTGTAGATCCTGTAAAAATGATATACAATGTGATATAATGATCTTCACTATGAACTCATCAGACAATATTATCTGCAGTGTATTACCACCATTATGCATCTATAATTGCTCATGCTGTGTGTCTTTTAGCATTGAAATTAAATTATGTTATGTCCACAGTGTGTTTGGACACCATTTAGCTAAATATATAGGCAGGAGTTCAATGATGTAACTGACTACATGTTCAATTATTTATTTTTTAATCTCCACTGTGGGTTGTGTGATCTGGAGCACATCAAAGTGGTATGCCTGAGGCTGGGGTTTACTATCTACACTCACCACACAGCCTTATTACCCAGCAGTCACTCTGCATACGCAGCCTGACTGTGGTCACAGGGAGAATCTACTGTAAACCATACAGGTGTACTATCTTAATTGAATCACTCTGTTGTCACAGACAATTGTCCTGAACAGCAGGAAATGCACACTTGTAGTGTATTCTAGGTTATAAAGGCTTCTAAAGTTTGTAATTTCCAATTTAAAATGTCAGACTTGATTTGTCCTAACTAAAAATCAACCCCTACAAAAATGTCAATGAATTATAATCCACATATTAATTCAGATGCCCATGTCCTGTTGCGGCAGGATTATTTTCATGTTGTGATAAACTGGTCAAATTAAGATTGAACATCTGTACTGTACATGATACTGTCCATGGCTGTTGGGTGTTGGTTTATTAATATATATTTAAATATATATTGAAACTTCATCAGCAGTTGTAAATGTATGTATGATTTACTTGGCACATAGTGACATATAGTAAAAGTGAGTGATGATGGATAATTATTGTACAAGATAAACAATATTTAGAGACTCCACAATCTTAAGCAGTTAACTTAAGATATTTGTGATCTGTCAATCTATTCTCACATTGTTGTTGTGACATTTGACTTTTAAATACTCAAATGTCTTGCCATTGATACCCAACCTGCAATTTGTGGTTTGTGTAAAACGTAATTTGATGAACATCTAATCACAGAAAAAAGAGCACAATGAACGTATACTACTGTATATTTAGTGGGAAATATTTGGAAATGCTTTCCTACTTATCACCATATGAACTGCATTATCAGCGTGACGGGTTCAAGTGATAAATAAGTCGAGATGTCTCTAAGATCTACAAATTCTAGATCCCCTCATCGAAAATATGATATATGTGGAGAACTGAACTAGAAGGGAAAATTGACAATCATTAAAATCGACTAGACAAGTTTATAATTTGCATAATGTTTGTGGGATAAGTGGCAACAATTCATTTCCAATAAAATGAAAAGATAAAGGGAGATAGAGATTCAGTTTTGGCCTGTTTTGGACTTATTCTAAAGCTTGATCCTTTTCCCTTCTCTGTTCTCTCTTTGCTCTCTATTCTCTCTCTCTCTCAGGTGGTGAAGCTGTTGAACACTGTTGAACAGAACGTGGGGATCCTCATGTCCAGCATCCACTTGAACATGAAGGACATCCAGAATGGTGAGTGGTGATGCTCCATCTCAACCCACCTCACTCAACACAGCATCGTGAAATCATTGCAAGCAGTTTTGCCCAGGTAGTTTCCGCAACTCAAGTTTCTCGGACAATGCATTGACCTCTCAACACTATATATATTTTATATATATATACATTATTGTTTTTAAATGTTTTACTCCTTTTTCTACCCAATTAGTTCTTACAGTCTTGTCCCATCACTGCAACTCCCATACGGACTTGGGATAGCCGAAGGTCGAGAGCCGTGCGTCCTCCGAAACATGACCCCGCCAAGCAGCACTGCTTTACTTCTTGACACACTGCTCGCTTAACCTCTCTGGGCCAATGGGACGTTTGGGTCCCACCCTAGTCAACAGCCAGTGGAATTGCGTGGCACAAAATACAAATACCTCAAAAATGCTATAACTTCAATTTCTCAAACATATGACTATTTTACACCATTTTAAAGATAAGACTCTCGTTAATCTAACCACGTTGTCCGATTTCAAAAAGGCTTTACAGCGAAAGCAAAACATTAGATTATGTCAGGAGAGTACCCTGCCAAAAATAATCACACAGCCATTTTCAAAGCAAGCATATATGTCACAAAAACCAAAACCACAGCTAAATGCAGCACTAACCTTTGATGATCTTCATCAGATGACACTCCTAGGACATTATGTTATACGATACATGCATGTTTTGTTCAAGTTCATATTTATATCAAAAAAACAGATTTGGGAGACTCTCTGAATGTTCTTGAGTGGCCCGGCCAGAGCCCGAACTTGAACCCGATCAAACATATCTGGAGAGACCTGAAAATAGCTGTGCAGCAATGCTCCAAATCCAACCTGACAGAGCTTGAGAGGATCTGCAGAGATTAATGGGAGAAACTCCCCAAATACAGGTGTGCCTGTATACCCAAGAAGACTCAACGCTGTAATTGCTGCCAAAGGTGCTTCCACAAAGTACTGAGTAAAGGGTCTGAATACTTATGTAAGTGTAATATTTCAGTTTTAAATTTTTTATACATTTGCAAAAATGTATAAAATCTTGTTTTTGCTTTGTCATTACGGGGTATTGTGTGTAGATTGATGAGGGAATTTCTTTTAATTATCCAAAAAGTCAAGGGGTCTGAATACTTTCCGAATGCACTGTATGTGTTACAAGGTTATTATAGTAAACTTAAAATTAAATTAAAACGAAAACTAATCATGAAAAAAACTATTTAATAAACTGAAATAAAATGTATCAACAAACTTGTTGGAAAAAAAACAACTATACTGAAACTAAAGTACAATAAAAACCATCATGAATTACGGTCCTTTTAAAAAAAAACATGTTTTATGTTTAGCAAACATTTTACGAGGTTTTCAAGTTATTATTTCTTATGGAGTTTTCAAACTCCTGAATCTGTCAGGTCACATTGAGATTGGGCGCGTTTGAGTTGTAAGGCTGACTATAGACAAAAGTCCAGGAGTGAAGTTGGTGGAGATGTAACTGCGACAGCCAAAATTCAGACACTGCTGTGGTCTCCAACCCCCATAACGCATACTCACAAACTGAAATATGTGTGTACATTGTATATGTGTACTTAGTGAGAGAGGGAGAAAGCCTCAAATATCACATTAGTTTCCAGATATCCACATCGAATCCCAAATGGACCCCTAAGCCCTACTCCCTATCAACTTGTGGACATCTGAGAGGATTTGAATGGTATGAGCAACATGGTGAAACTTCCACATAGCCTATCAGGGGTCAAGATGGACCTATTACCATATATCTTACACCTGTCAAATCCTCTTGGATCTCCACAAGTGTGTAGGGTTTAGGGGTCCATTTGGGATTGCTCTCCACTGTATACACGAATCGCGGCAAATATGGTTCCTGTTTCAGTCATATCTTTGATCACATTCCCATGGGTCAAACCAAAAAAAACTAATGGTTTGTTGGCAATAGAATCTCCCACAATACAGGCCATGGCTGCAAGATGAAGTTGTTGAAGAGCGTGACCGCTGATCATGTTATTTTTGTAAGTTCGTACAGTTGTGGTCGGAAGTTTACATACACCTTAGCCAAATACATTTAAACTCAGTTTCTCACAATTCCTGACATTTAATCCTAGTAAAAATTCCCTGTCTTAGGTCAGTTAGGATCACCACTTTTCTTAAGAATGTGAAATGTCAGAATAATAGTAGAGAATGATTTATTTCAGCTTTTATCAATACGTTCCCAGTGGGTCAGAAGTTTACATACACTCAACTAGTATTTGGTAGCATTGCCTTTAAATTGTTTAACTTGGGTCAAACATTTTGGGTAGCCTTCCACTAGCTTCCCACAATAAGTTGGGTGAATTTTGGCCCATTCCTCCTGACAGAACTGGTGTAACTGAGTCAGGTTTGTAGGGTTCCTTGCTCGCACACGCTTTTTCTGTTCTGCCCACAAATTGTCTATGCAATTGAGGTCAAAGCTTTGTGATGGCCATTCCAATATCTTGACTTTGTTGTCCTTAAGCCATTTTGCCAGAACTTTGGAAGTATGCTTGGGGTCATTGTCCACTTGGAAGACCCATTTGCGACCAAGCTTTAACTTCCTGACTGATGTCTTGAGATGTTGCTTCAAAATATCAACATCATTTTCCATCCTCATGATGCCATCTATTTTGTGAAGTTCACCAGTCTCTCCTGCAGCAAAGCACCCCCACAACATGATGCTGCCACCCCCGTGCTTCACGGTTGGGATGGTGTTCTTCGGCATGCATGCCTCCCCCTTTTTCCTGCAAACATAACGATGGTCATTATGGCCAAACAGTTCTATTTTTGTTTCATCAGACCGGTGGACATTTCTCCAGAAAGTATGATCTTTGTCCCCATGTGCAGTTGCAAACCGTAGTCAGGCTTTTTTATGGCGGTTTTGGAGCAGTGGCTTCTTCCTTGCTGAGCGGCCTTTCAGGTTATGTCGATATAGGACTCGTTTTACTGTGGATATAGATACTTTTGTACCTGTTTCCTCCAGCATCTTCACAAGGATCTTTGGTGTTGTTCTGGGATTGATTTGCACTTTTCACCCCAAAGTACGTTCATCTCTAGGAGACGAAACGCGTCTCCTTCCTGAGCGGTATGACGGCTACGTGGTCCCATGGTGTTTATACTTGCGTATTATTGTTTGTACAGATGAACGTGGTACCTTCTGGCGTTTGGAAATTTCTCCCAAGGATGAACCAGACTTGTGGAGGTCTACAATTTTTTTCTGAGGTCTTGGCTGATTTCTTTTGATTTTCCCATGATGTCAAGCAAAGAGGCACTGTGTTTGAAGGTAGGCCCTGAAATACATCCACAGGTACACCTCCAATTGACTCAAATTATGTCAATTAGCCTATCAGAAGCTTCTAAAGCCATGACATCATTTTCTGGAATTGTCTTAGCTGTTTAAAGGCACAGTCAACTTAGTGTATGTAAACTTCTGACCCACTGGAATTGTGAAACAGTGAATTATATGTGAAATAATCTATCTGTAAACAATTGTTGTAAAAATTATTTGTGTCATGCACAAAGTAGATGTCCTTACCGACTTGCCAAAACTATAGTTTGTTTACTAGAAATTTGTGGAGTGGTTGAAAAACAAGTTTTAATGACTCCAACCTAAGTGTATGTAAATTTCCGAATTCAACTGTAGGTGCAAGTTAGCCAATATTTATCCCCATAATGCAACACACCTTGAAAGGTGATGACCAATAATGGTCATCGACTTCACAAATTTTTTTGGGGTACTTTTTACCCCCAATTTAGTGATATCCAATTGGTAGTTACAGTCTTGCCTCTTCGCTGCAACTAACGAAACACTACCCTGCCAAGCTGCACTGCTTCTTGACACACTTCCCGCTTAACCTGGAAGCCAGCCGCACCAATGTGTCAGAGGAAACACTGTACAACTGTCGACAGGTGTCAGTGTGCATGCGCCCGCCCCGCCACAGGAGTCCCTAGAGCGCGATGGGACAAGGACAACCCGGCCGTCCAAACCCTCCCCTAACCCATATGACGCTGGGCCAATTGTGCGCAGCCTCATGGGTCTCCAGGTCGCAGCCGGCTGCGGCACAGCCTGGGATTGAACTCAGGTCTGTAGTGACGCCTCTAGCACTGCGATGAACTGCCTGGCTAGTGGGAGGCACTATTTATCAAAAAATCATTAGGGAACTTTTGGTTGATCCATGTCAACGTGACCGAAGACGTCTAAACAGGAACCGATTCTAAAGCTACAGGCAGAACAAAATGAAAGTGAAAAAAAACATTCAATCCCCACTTGGTCCACTTATCTCACGTAGACAGATTTTTGGCGAGGATTT
This sequence comes from Salmo salar, assembly GCF_965601325.2. Classification (NCBI taxonomy): domain Eukaryota; kingdom Metazoa; phylum Chordata; class Actinopteri; order Salmoniformes; family Salmonidae; genus Salmo; species Salmo salar. Next base: position 69,619,776 of record NC_138291.1, read on the forward strand.
ACCGCTTTGCCTCTTCCTCTCTGATTTAGCTCTCACACAGTCACACAGAGTATCTACGCATGTGCACTGGTGCGTTTCACGCTGCTACAACTTGGTAGCTATGGACCAAAACAGCTGAGAAGTTTAGCCTTGAAGTTCAAAGTTGTTGAGGAAATTGACCCACTACTACTGTTTACTTTGTGCATCAGGGTAACAATTAAGTACATTACTGTCATTGTTTTCAAATAAAATTGGAAAAAAGGTAAAGAAAATTGCTTCTTAGCAAAGTGAAATTTCTGAAGCAAGAATTTTGCTAAGACTGTCTGGGAGTGGTCTGAGTGGGGAGTGGAAAACAGAAAACTATGTGTTATTTGCAGAGATGTTTGGAACTCTCTTTTTATTATTGGTCTCTTAACTAATTTACCGCCTGGTGATGTCTCCTGACAGGCCAAAACTCCATTCCACCAAAACAGGTTGAAATTCCAGCTCTTACATTTTTATTTAACTAGGTAGGTCAGTTAAGAACAAATTCTTATGTTCAATGACGACCTACCCCGGCCAAACCCAGACGATGCTGGGCCAATTGTGCACCGCCCTATGGGACTCCCAATCACGGCCGGATGTGATACAGCCTGGATTTGAACCAGGAACTGTGATGACAACTCTTGCAATGAGATGCAGTGTGTTAAACTGCTGCGCCACTCGGGAACGCTCTTTTAGTGTGTAAATATATATAAAACACATAAAAATCACGTTTTTGACTGCACTGGGACTTTAAACCTAACCTATGACCTGACACATCAACATATGCATTGCTGCCCCACCGTGGCAAGAAGGGACATCGCAAAAACTACACATCATAAATGTCTCCTAGCCTCCCACGCACAGGCTACATTCTGACCCTAACACTAAAACTGAAACGAAATAGAAATCTAAAACGAAATAGATTTTTTTAAATAAAACTTTTATTAAAATAACAACTAGTAAATCAGATCTGAAAATGAACAAACTAAACTTAATGAAAAATAATAATAATCTTAAAATGAATAAAAATAAAAACTAATATTAAAGCACAAAACTATAAGCTTGATGTGTTACCCTCAAATGAGAGGCCTCATTATTGGGTTATCACTAGACTTTGAAGTATAAAGGATGTATGATTATCTTTGTCTCTGTGTTTCCATCTTTCATTTAGTTTACTATATTCTCTTTTATCCTGCTCCTCTGATTGCCTCGTCATTCATCCCTCATCCGTGTGTCTAAACACTGCTTACAGGATCTACGCTGGGGACGGTCTGTCTATCGTATAAGTCCTCTCTATAGGCTTATCTCAACGGGAGAATGTGTTGAAATAAATTTAGAGGATGAAAAAATGCTTTCAGTGTAAACTTAAACGACCAAAATCAAATAGAAACGATGTAGAAAAGATAATGAACCTATATATTTTTTTTATAATAGCCTATCATCTTTTGTTGCGTTACAAAGTGGGTTTGAAATAGATTAAATAGCATTTTTTGTCATTGATCTACACGAAATACTACATAATGTCAAAGTGAAAGAAAGCTCAAAACACATTTTTACAAATTAATACATTTTTTTTATTAAAAAGTAATTGCATAAGTATTCACCCCCTTTGTTTAGGCGGTGAATTAGTTATTAGTTCAGAAGTAAAATTTGTCTTAACAAATTACATAAGTTATATAGACTCACTCTGTTGGAAATAATAGGGGTTGACATGACTACCCCTTCCTCTGTACCCATACATACAACATCTGTAAGGTACATCAGTCAAGTATTGAATTTCAAGCACAGAATCAACTACAAAGACCAGGGAGTTTTTCGAAAGCCTTATAAAGAAGGGCAGTGATTGGAAGATGGGTAACAATAAAACAATTGACATTGAGTATATTTGTAAGCATGGTCATGTTAATAATTAAACCACCCAGACGCATCAAAGGTGCAGTCGTCCTTCTCAACTGAGCTGCAGGACAGGAAGGAAACTGCCTAGGGATGTCACCATGAGGGGACTGGTCATTTTAAAACAGCTACAGAGTTCAATGGCTGTGATGGGAGAAAACTGAGGATGGATCAAAAACATTGTGGTGACCCCACAATAATGACCTAAATGACAGAGTGAAAAGAACAATAAAAATACACAGAATCATTTTCCAAAACATGCATATGTATGTAACAAGGCACTAAACTAATACTGCACAAAATGAATAAACTTTTTGGCCTAAATGCAAAGCCTTACGTTTGGGAGAAATCCAACACAACATCTTATTCTCTTACCTATTTTAAATAATTACGGCGTTGTAACCGTCATCACTGAAGGCTCGCTAGTCTATACTAGTGCCATAATTTGACTGTAGGGTGTCAGCAAATATATACTGCTCAAAAGAATAAAGGGAACACTTAAACAACACATCCTAGATCTGAATGAAAGAAATAATCTTATTAAATCCTTTTTTCTTTACATAGTTGAATGTGCTGACAACAAAGTAACACAAAAATAATCAATGGAAATCCAATTTATCAACCCATGGTGGTCTGGATTTGGGGTCACACTCAAAATTAAAGTGGAAAACCACACTACAGGCTGATCCAACTTTGATGTAATGTCCTTAAAACAAGTCAAAATGAGGCTCAGTAGTGTGTGTGGCCTCCACGTGCCTGTATGACCTCCCTACAACGCCTGGGCATGCTCCTGATGAGGTGGCGGATGGTCTCCTGAGGGATCTCCTCCCAGACCTGGACTAAAGCATCCGCCAACTCCTGGACAGTCTGTGGTGCAACGTGGCGTTGGTGGATGGAGCGAGACATGATGTCCCAGATGTGCTCAATTGGATTCAGGTCTGGGGAACGGGCGGGCCAGTCCATAGCATCAATGCCTTCCTCTTGCAGGAACTGCTGACACACTCCAGCCACATGAGGTCTAGCATTGTCTTGCATTAGGAAGAACCCAGGGCCAACCACACCAGCATATGGTCTCACAAGGGGTATGAGGATCTCATCTCGCTACCTAATGGCAGTCAGGCTACCTCTGGCGAGCACATGGAGGGCTGTGCGGCCCCCCAAAGAAATGCCACCCCACACCATGACTGACCCACCGCCAAGCCGGTCATGCTGGAGGATGTTGCAGGCAGCAGAATGTTCTCCACGGTGTCTCCAGACTCTGTCACGTCTGTCACGTGCTCAGTGTGAACCTGCTTTCATCTGTGAAGAGCACAGGGCGCCAGTGGCGAATTTGACAATCTTGGTGTTCTCTGGCAAATGCCAAACGTCCTGCACTGTGTTGGGCTGTAAGCACAACCCCCACCTGTGGACGTCGGGCCCTCATACCACCCTCATGGAGCCTGTTTCTGACCGTTTGAGCAGACACATGCACATTTGTGGCCTGCTGGAGGTCATTTTGCAGGGCTCTGGCAGTGCTTCTCCTGCTCCTCCTTGCACAAAGGCTGAGGTAGCGGTCCTGCTGCTGGGTTGTTGCCCTCCTACGGCCTCCTCCACGTCTCCTGATGTACTGGCCTGTCTATTCCATTTGCACAACAGCATGTGAAATGTATTGTCAATCAGTGTTGCTTCCTAAGTGGACAGTTTGATTTCACAGAAGTGTGATTGACTTGGAGTTACATTGTGTTGTTTAAGTGTTCCCTTTAATTTTTTGAGCAGTGTATTTACGTGTTTCCCCTATTCATCTATGGCAAAGATACTTATACTGTAGGTTTCCCCTAACTAGGTCTTGAGCCAGCATGGGAAAAAAGGTGGGGAAGGGTCGTTAAGAACTTAGATGTGTGAACACATCTGTCAGTGCTGCTGCGAACTACAACAGAAGAAATATGCCAAACTGATATACAGTATATATTTTTTATGAGGTATACCCAGACCTCACCCTGTCCAGTTTCAACTGAAATCACCTGCAGTATCTTCATAAAACAGGGCTGATAATTCCATTTTAGCTAGCTAGATAAATTATACAGACAGCTTTTGTGTCACGCCCTGATCTGTTTCACTTGTCCTGGTGCTTGTTTCCACCCCCCTCCAGGTGTCGCCCATCTTCCCCATTTATCCCCAGGTATTTATACCTGTGTTTTCTGTCTGTCTGTGCCAGTTTGTCTTGTTTGTTCAAGTCATCCAGTGTTTTGTCTCAGCTCCTGCTTTTCCCCAGTCTCACTTTTTCTCATCCTCCTGGTTTTACCCTGGCCTGTCCTGTCTCCGAGCCTGCCTGCCGTCCTGTGCTTTTGTCCCTTCTCTGGATTACCGACCTCTGCCTGACCTGATCCTAGGCCTGCCTGCCGTCCTGTACCATGTCCCCACTACTCTGGATTATCGACCCCTGCCTACCTTGACCTGTCATTTTCCTTGCCGTGTTGTTGCAATAAACATTGTTACTTCAACACAGTCTGCACTTGGGTCTTACCTGATAGTACGAAATGGACCTGACTGACCCAGCAGACTTGGAACAGCTCCGCAATGCCATCTTCTCCCAAGGAGCCCTCATTGGTAGTCACAAGGAGTTGCTTCGTGGTCTGATGGAAGGGTTCCAGGATGTGGCCGAACATCACGACCTAGCATTGGAAGCTTTGCGGGAGCAATACCGTGGGTTGCCTACTAGGCAGCATACCACAACGGTAACCTCCCAGCCCCTCAGTAACCCGGCTGGTAGCAGCGCCGTCACCCCGGTTTCCCAGGAAAGCCGCTTACCTCCCCCGGAGCGCTACGATGGAGATTTCAGAATCTGCCCTGCCTTTCTCTCCCAGTGCTCCCTTGTTTTCGAATTGCAGCCTTCTTCATTCCCCTTGGACCGCTCGAAGACAGCGTATATTATTACACTGAGGTCCGGGAGGGCACTCGTGTGGGCCATGGCGGTGCAGGAGCAACAATCCACCGTCTGCCTTAGTCTGGAGGTATTCGTGGTGGAGGTGAGAAAAGTTTGAGGCTCCAGTGTCTGGGAGAGAGGCTGCCTGGAAGTTACTCCTGCTTCGGCAGGACTCCCCCAGTGTGGCAAACTATGCATTGGATTTCCGCATGCTTGCAGCGAAGGGTGCCTGGAAACCGGAAGCGCTGTTCAAAGAACTCCTGCACGGATTATCAGAGGAGTAAAAGACAAGCTTGCAGCCCGGGAACTACCGATGGATCTCGACTCTCTCATCGCTTTGTCCATCCAGATCGATGGTCAGTAACGGGAACATAGGAGGGAGAAGAGGTCTGATTGCGATCCCAATCGCTCACTCGAGGATCCCACCTTGCATCTGATGAACTCCGGAAGTCCCTGACGTCTTCGTACCCGAGAGGATCCGGCTTACCCAAGTTCCTCCAAGAGCATCCGAAGACTGCCGATTTGCCCCTTCCCAAGCCTCGGGCAGCTCGGTAGGGCTAGGCTGTCTCCAACCGAATGCGTACGCAGACTTAACATCGAGTTGTCTGTATTGCGGTACTGCCGGTCAATATGTGTCTACCTGTCCCTTCAAGAGACCTAGCTCATTGGTAGGAATGAGTACTCTGGTGGGTCTTAAGGATAATGTTGTTTTTCCCCCCTACTCGCTCCCCTCTCCATGCCACCCTGCTGTGGGGCGACCAGTCCAAGTCTCTCCACATACTCATTGACTCGAGGGCTGATATGAGTCTTATGGACGTTACCCAGGCGTCCGAGCTGGGCATCCCCACTCAACCCCTCTCCATTCCCATGGATGTTAGAGCGCTGGACGGGCACTCTATAGGCCGGATCACCCACCATACCACCCCCATCAACCTACGAGTGTCGGGGAACCACAGCGAGATGATCCAATTCCTGCTAATTGAGTCTCCGCAGGTTCCTGTGGAATTGGGATTCTTATGGCTCCAGCGACACAATTCCTCAATTGACTGGTCTACTGGTGCCATCGAGGGCTGGAGCCCGTTCTGCCACGCCCATTGCCTGCCCCGGATCGTCTTCCTGGGGGCTTGGAAATTACCCCGAACCTCCCCTCCATTCCCGCGGAGTACCAGGACCTCCGGGAGGGGTTCAGTAAGGCCCAGGCCACTTCGCTTCCACAACACCGACTGGTACCCAAGGAGATTAAGCCAGATGCGCTGGCACGCCGCTATAGCCCTGCGGCTACACCCCCAGAAGCCGAGAGCTTTTCCCCCCTTCTCCAAAATCAATAACCGCTCTGCTGTTCATCCTCTGTTGCCCTGTATCCTCCGTATACTTCACACTTTTCATGTGTCTAGATCTAAACCCATATCTCACAGCCCTTTGTCTCCTGTTTCCAGGCCCACCCCTCTCCCCCGTCTCATCAACGGCCAATCGGTGTACAAGGAGAGACGTCTCCTGAAGATTCGACCTCGGGGCAGGGGATTCCAATACCTGGTTGACTGGGAGGGTTATGGTCCGGAGGAGAGGTGCTGGGTCTCCGCTAGGGACATCCTGGACTCAGGCCTCATCACTGAATTCCAACGCCGACACCCCACTCAACCAGGTATGCGTCCAGGTAGGACGCCAGGTGGCGTCCCTAGAGGGTACTGTCATGCCCTGATCTATTTCACCTGTTCTTGTGCTTGTCCCCACCCCCGTCCAGGTGTTGCACATCTTCCCCACTTATCCCCTGGGTATTTATACCTGTGTTTTCTGTCTGTCTGTGCCAGTTCGTCTTGTTTGTTCAAGTCAATCAGGATTTTGTCTTAGCTCCTACTTTTCCCCAGTCTCTCTTTTTCTCATCCTTTTACCCTTGCCTGTCCTGTCTCTGAGCCTGCCTGCCGTCCTGTGCCTTTGCCCCTTCTCTGGATTATCGACCTCTGCCTGACCTGACCCTGGGCCTGCCTGTCGTCCTGTACCTTGACCCTACGCCTCTGAATCCAAACAGTTGGATAAACAAATAATTTGTGAAACCATGATGTGATGTATGACATGATTGGATGTTGCATGCAATTTCAATGTTGTTTGAGTTGCTTTGTGTATCAGAAAATTTGCTTCATATTAACTCACGGCAACACTGCATCCAAATTGCTTGACATAAGCATTTCAAATAACTGTCAGTCAAGGTGAGCTTCCTGCCCCCTCAGCCTATTAGCTTACCCACCAACTCAGCCTGTCTTTTCAGCTTCACTGATAGTTAGACATTAAAGAAGAAGTAGATTTTCACAAATTCAGGAAATTTTTTGTGCAGGGGAAATATTATCGGTGATGTTTTTGTCACTCAAAATCACTGTGCAGAACCTTTAAAACTGCAACATTTCCTATCCACCACCAAGATGGAGGCCTGAAATTGTATTGCCCAGGGACCACACAGAATTCTGCTGCGCAGACAACCGACCTCGCCCATTGCCACGCCCACCACCTAAGTGCCTTTTTGATCCACAAACCCCCCCTGCATTGTTACAAATAATTTCATGATTATACAGTCAATTTCTTAAAATCGGTCTCAAGAAGAAATACTCAAATCTACATTCAGTTAAATGTTTTGAAGAAGTGGGCATTATTAATATATTTTGTACTTATTCTTTGGTCTGTGTATGTTTTTTCACCACTTAACCCTTATAATGGGTTGCGACTCAATTGGTGGGTAACAGAGCAAAAAGGTTTTGGAAACCCTGGATTAGAGGTTACAGTATATCATGGGGGATGATATTGGGATGTTCCGAATGATAAGGGAATCATCCAGACACTGTTTGGGATTTAAATATGTTCCCTAAGCCCTGCATCTAAAGAGAGAAAGGAAAAATAAACTTTTTCTGAATCAGTTTTTGATCTTCTTTTTTATGACTGTGGCATGGTTTTATATAGTCATGTTAGCTCTCAATTTGTGGTTATTTGGTCTTCTATTTGGCTGAAACTTTCATAAAACATTTCTGTGCGATGTAACCTTCCAGTAAAGTTTTAGAGTGCTAGTATTCATGCTAGGGGCCAGGGTTGGCGCCTTGCTCAGTGCGGTATGGAGGATGCTGGCAGATGGTGCTGGGTTTGGTCATGAACGGGACGTCTGAGAGAGATGACACAGGCCTTATCTTCTCAACCCAGTTTGAGTCAGTAACTAGAACCTAATAAGTGAGTGTGAAAGAGCAGGCGGAGAGAAATAGAGAGCAGGCGCAGAGAGGCTGGCCCTGTGATGACTATGGAGGGAGAGAGAGTGTGAGAAGGTTGAGGGTGAAGCAATTAACAGAGAGAGAAACTGGCAGACAGTGTAGGGTGTGAGAGAGAGATAGACATGGAGTATGTGATGGAGTCACAGGGGGACTGTGAAGAAGAGAAAGGTGGGTGAATATTATAGAAGACAGCTTTTTTGAGGATTGTTTATCTTGTCTCACAGCAATTTTCTGTTGACAGACAGACATGGGAAAGCAGAATGAAATAAATAACTGACAGTTTTACTTGTTTCGCCAGTCTGACCACAGTATAGAAATACCTAAAGGCCTTTACACAGCAAAAATTCTTCATGATTTACGGCAGATTAAGGCCATCCATATGAATGCTTGGAAGAAGATCACTGGGTTGATGCTGTGACTGAGTTCGTTAAACGTATCTATTCTTCACACACAGATGGTAAGGGGTAAGGTAGTGAACAGTAGCTGCAAAGAATTTCAAAGAACACTCATTCAACTGATTTATCTACAGTTATATTCCAGAAAGGTTTACAGTTTGTTTCTATTTCATAGGCGGTTGTGTGGAAAAGTTTCAGTTAGGTGTGCATGTATCATGCAAGTTCATTGGCCCTTCATAATCAGAAGTACTGCAGGAGAGTATGAAAATGTAATGTTTATTATATCCTGTTCCTTTGAGACGAGCTTTGTTACCGTACTACATAGATCAAAACAGTGTGAAAAGCCGATATACGTACATGGTCTCACTGTGCTCAATTCCAGTGCATAACTCAACACCTCAGATTAAACAAGGTAGACTCACAGGGTCTGTTCGTCTTTAAACTTTCAAAGTATTATACTTACAGGTGTACCTTGACAGAACCCATATTTATATTTTAGTTTATGACTTCCAGTGTTAAAGGGGATTGCTGAAAACGTGGAGACTCAGAGCCAATAGTACCTGCTGTGTGAGAAAGTAGTCTGTAGCAGTGTGTGAGACAGTGACGTGCGGTAGATAACAATGTAGCCAAGATAAACAAACGATAGCCTCCGATGGCCGCATATTTCATATCATCCAACAAAATGACATACTCAACTCAGCTCACCTCAGCTCAGTCATAGACCGATGTAGCATCGACAGTTACAAGCACTAAAAGAACAATATATGTAAACATTTCATCCAAATAGTTTGCAACACAAACTCCGTAGCCTTTCACAATGGATTTACAATTCTTCCAATTCACCGCACAAACATGCACACACACACACACACACACACACACACACACACACACACACACACACACACACACACACGCCACACACACACACACACACACACACACACACACACACACACACACACACACACACAATAAATTATTATGTGAAATATTATTACACGCACATATATAATAAATAATGTTCTAACGAAAGGTCCATATCAACAATCAAAATGATTGAAAATGCAGATCAAAACGTAAAAAAAGCATCTAATCAAAACGAAATTCTATCTTGATAAATCAAATGCATCAAAGGGATGTTGTCTATTCTCATGTTCAATGAACCCGCAAATTGCAAAGTTAAATGCATTTAGGCCTACCTATCCTTGTAAATGAAGTCCATTCTTCGTCCTTCACGGTGAACCTCTCTGTGATCCAACCGATCATAGAAAGTGTCAAACTCTTGTCTCTGGGCATCCACAACTTTATTAGGTCACTGATACTGTAAGTGCACAGCAGAACCCCATTCCATTATTTTATTCTGCATAACACGAAAGAGTGCATCAGTTTACCTGAAAATCTCCCAATAGACCATCAGCAGGAAGACGGTTGATGCCTTTGACAGCCAGATATCATATCCAGAGGCCATCAAGCAGCATGTCGTCCAGAATAATACCAAGTTTGCCTTGAAAATCCAACCTGGAAAATTATTTGGGGTGCAGTATATTGTCCATTTGTCAGGTTGTTATTTCTAGCTAGCTAGATATATTCAGTTCAAGGTATGCGATTACCAAACGATGTAGACGCGCCCAAACGTGCAGAGCTTACCCCAGGCTTACCTACACAACATGTTTAGGCAATACGTATGCGCAAAATATGAAATCAGCTCAATGCAACGAATGAAGCTAGGCAAAGCAGCGAGGCCCATGCTGACCCTGTTCATCAACAGTGACTGGAGTCAGTAACACGCGTCAACGATTTGAATGGATGGGAATGAAGGCATGCAAACTCTGACACCTGTCCTGAGGTTTTGTATGCAGTTTTAGCAAATAGATCTTGAGAATAAAAAACACCAGAATCATTGAGGAAAAAACATTAGATAACAAAAAAGATTGACCATTCTTTAAATAATTGTGGCTTTTCATAAGAGCTTTTTTTTCTAACGTTTTATTATCACTGGTGTCACCAGCTCATCAGATGGTCAGCAAGAATGGCCCTGGTACAAACAACCTTAAACCTAATGTACTTTAGATATGGGTATTTGTTTTTGTACTGTAGATTATTCAGTACTACCAGCAACAGGCCAAAGTCTGTTTCTCATATTTGTCATGGAGAAAATCCAGGATCAATTTCTCCACATATTTTAATATCAGTATTTAGTAGGGAAATGGGACTGTAATCAGTTCAGAAATTGTCACGTCCTGACCAGTAAAAGGGGTTATTTGTTATTGTAGTTTGGGCAGGACGTGGGAGGGGTGTATTTGTTTAGTGTGTTTCAGGGTTTTTGGTTTATGTTCTATGTTTTCTATTTCTATGTGGGTTTTCTAGTTTGTCTATTTCTATGTTAGTTTTGGGAACGACCACCAATTAGAAGCAGCTGGTTATCGTTGCTTCTAATTGGAGGCCATATTTAAGTGGGTTTATTTTCTCTTGTGTTTGTGGGTGGTTGTTCCATGTATAGTCTATGTACCGTACAGGACTGTTGTTCGTTGTGCTTTTGTTCAGTGTTCATTTCTTTAATAAATCAAGAAGAGGATTCACATCCCCGCTGCAGTTTGGTCCGATCATTACGATGCTTATGACAGAACCACCCACCATAAGAGGACCAAGCAGTGGAGGAAGGAGCAGCAGGAGGAGTATAAGGAGTCATGGACCTGGGAGGAGATATTAGCTGGAGAAGGACCATGGAGGAAGGCTTGAGAGGACCGGGAATGTTATGCGGGAACACTGCTGGCAAGGAAGCCTGAGAGGCAGCCCCCAAAAAATGTTGGGGGGGGCACATGGGAAGATTGGCTAGGTCAGGCAATAGACCTGAGCCAACTCCCCGTGCTTATTATGGTGAGCGTTTGGCAGTGAGAGCACCGTTCTATGTGGAAGGTCTTGCCCATCTGCACGCACAGTCCGCTGCGAGCGATACCAGCCCCCCCGCAGCTGCCGTGCTAGAGTGGGCATCCAGCCAGGGAGAAGTATGCCTGCGCAATACATCTGGCTACCAGTGCGTCTCCTGGGCCCAGGCTACCCTGCGCCTGCTCTATGCACGGCAGCTATCTTGCCTCAGCACAGTCCAGTTCGCCCTGTGCCAGCACTCTGCCCATGCCGGGCTACAGTAACAATCCAGCCAGGACGGGTTGTGCAGGCTGTGCGCTCCAGACCTCCAGTGCATAGTCAAGGCCCAGTGTATCCAGTTCCTGCTCCTCGCACTAGCCCTGTGGTGCGCGTCCCTAGTCTGGCGCCTCCAAAGCCAGCCCCACGCACCAGGCCTTTAGTGCGCCTGCCCAGTCCAGTTCGTCCTGTTCCTGCTCCTCGCACTAGCCCTGTGGTGCGTGTCACTAGTCTGGTGCCTCCAAAGCCAGTCCCACACGTCAGGCCTTCAGTGCGTTGTCCCTGTCTAGAGCTTCCGGCGACAGTGCCCCGTCTAGAGCTTCCGGCGACAGTGCCCCGTCTAGAGCTTCCGGCGACAGTGCCCCGTCTAGAGCTTCCGGCGACAGTGCCCCGTCTAGAGCTTCCGGCGACAGTGCCCTGTCTAGCGCTTCCGGCGACTTCCCACAGTCCGGCGCAGCCAGAGTTGGCCCGCCAGTCCGGTGCAGCCAGAGTCGACCCAGAGCCTTCAGCAGGGGTGGACAGGTTAGAGTGGGGATTAAGCCCGGAGCCAGAGCCACCTCCGTGGGGGGAGGTTTGGGAAGGAGGGGTGTAGCACAGGAACCGTCGGTGACGGTGGCCACCCTCCCTTCCCTCCCTTTATTTTGGGGTTATTGTTTTGTTCGTTTTTGTTTCAGGTGCATCCGGGGTCTGCACCTTTGGGGGGGTACTGCCACGTCCTGACCAGTAAAATGGGTTATTTGTTATTGTAGTTTGGTCAGGACGTGGCAGGGGTGTGTTTGTTAAGTGTGTTTCGGGGTTTTTGATCTATGTTTTCTACTTCTATGTGGGTTTTCTAGTTTGTCTATTTCTATGTTAGTTTTGGGAACGACCTCCAATTAGAAGTAGATGGTTGTCGTTGCTTCTAATTGGAGGCCATATTTAAGTAGGTTTATTTTCTCTTGTGTTTGTGGGTGGTTGTTCCATGTATAGTCTATGTACCTTACAGGACTGTTGTTCATCATTCTTTTGTTCAGTGTTCATTTCTTTAAAACCTGTTAGGGACAGACGTTCCGCTAGCGGAACGCCTCACCAATATCCAATGGTAGAGCGTGGCGCGAAATACAAATACCTCAAATGCTATAAATTCAATTTCTCAAACATATTACTATTTTACACCATTTTAAAGACAAGACTCTCGTTAATCTAACCACATTGTCCGATTTCAAAAAGGCTTTACAACGAAAACAAAACATTAGATTATGTCAGAGTACCCTGCCAAAAATAATCACACAGCCATTTTCAAAGCAAGCATATATGTCACCAAAACCACAGCTAAATGCAGCACTAACCTTTGATGATCTTCATCAGATGACAACCCTAGGACATTATGTTATACAATACATGCATGTTTTGTTCAATCAAGTTCATATTTATATCAAAAACCAGCTTTTTACATTAGCATGTGACGTTCAGAACTAGCATACCCCCCGCAAACTTCCGGGGAATTCGCTAACATTTTACTAAATTGCTCACGATAAACGTTCACAAAAAGCATAACAATTATTTTAAGAATTATAGATACAGACCTCCTCTATGCACTCGGTATGTCCGATTTTAAAATAGCTTTTTGGTGAAAGCACATTTTGCAATATTCTAAGTACATAGCCCAGGCATCACGGGCTAGCTATTTAGACACCCGGCAAGTTTAGCACTCACCATAATCATATTTACTATTATAAAAGTTTGATTACCTTTTGTTGTCTTCGTCAGAATGCACTCCCAGAACTGCTACTTCAATAACAAATGTTGGTTTGGTCCAAAATAATCCATCGTTATATCCGAATAGCGGCGTTTTGTTCGTGCGTTCCAGACACTATCCGAAATGGTAAAGAAGGGTCGCGCGCATGGCGCAATTCGTGACAAAAAAATTCTAAATATTCCATTACCGTACTTCGAAGCATGTCAACCGCTGTTTAAAATCAATTTTTAAGCCATTTTTCTCGTAGAAAAGCGATAATATTCCGACAGGGAATCTCCTTTTCGGCAAACAGAGGAAAAAATCACAAAGGCGGGGGTGGTCGGGTCACGCGCCTAAGCCCAGAGTCCCTTGATCGGCCACTTGAGAAAGGCGATAATGTGTTTCAGCCTGGGGCTGGGATGACGACATTCTGTTTTTTCCCGGGCTCTGAGCGCCTATGGACGATGTAGGAAGTGTCACGTTAGAGCAGAGATCCTTAGTAAAAGATAGAGATGGAAAAGAAGTTCAAGAAATGGTCAGACAGGCCACTTCCTGTAAAGGAATCTCTCAGGTTTTGACCTGCCATTTGAGTTCTGTTATACTCACAGACACCATTCAAACAGTTTTAGAAAATGTAGGGTGTTTTCTATCCATATGTAATAAGTATATGCATATTCTAGTTACTGGGTAGGAGTGGTAACCAGATTAAATCGGGTATGTTTTTTATCCAGCCGTGTCAATACTGCACCCTAGCCCTAACAGGTTAAGATTGCCAATGTAAGACATTTAAGCGTGTTAACCCTCGCAAGGCTGCCAGCCAGATGAATTCCCAAGCTGCGTCCTTAGAGCATGTGCAGACCAGTTGGCTGAATATGTCAATAAACACTCCAATCTTTCCCTATCCCAGTCTGTCCCCACTTGCTTCAAGATGTCCAACATTGTTCCTGTTCCCAAGAAAGCTAAGGTAACTGAACAAAATTACTATCACCCTGTAGCACTCACTTTTGTCATCATGAAGTGCTTTGAGTGGCTAGTTAAGGATCATATCACCTCCACCTTACCCAACACCCTAGACCAACTACAATTTGCATACTGCCCCAACGGATCCACGGATGACGCAATCGCAATTGCACTGCACACTGCCCTATCCCATCTGGTCAAGTGGAATACCTATGTAAGAATGCTGTTCATCGACTACAGCTCAGCTCAACCCCACCCTGTGCAACTGGATCCTGGACTTCCTGAAGGGCTGACCCCAGGTGGTAAAGGTAGGCAACACACCTCCGCTATGCTGATCCTCAACACGGGGGCACCTCAAGGGTGCATTCTCAGCCCCCATCTGTTAACCCATGACTGTGTGGCCATGAACTTCTCCAACTCAATCACCAAGTTTGCAGACGACACATCAGTGGTAGGCCTGATAACCAACAACGTCGAGAAAGCCTACATGGAGTTGGGGGGAGTCCTGGCGGAGTGGTGCCAGGAAAATAACCTCTACCTCAACGTCAAAAAAAAGAAGGAGCTGATCGTGGACTTCAGGAGAAAGCAGAGAGAGCAAGCCCCCATTCACATCAACAGGACCTCAGTGAAGAGGGTGAAAAGCTTCAAGTTCCTCGGCGTGCACATCACTGACAACATGAAATGGTCCACCCACACAGACAGTGTGGTTAAAAAAAAAAGGGGCAACAGTGCCTCTTCAACCTCAGGAGGCTGAAGAAATTTGGCTTGGCCGTTAAGACCCTCATGAACATCTACAGATGCACCATTGAGAGCATCCTGTCGGGCTGTTTCACTGCCTGGTAAGGCAATTGCACCATCCGCAACAGCAGGGCTCTTCAGAGGGTGGTGCGGTCAGCCCAATGCATCACCGGGAGCACACTGCCTGCCCTCCAGGACATCTACAGCACCCAGCATCACAGGAAGGCCAAGAAGATCATTAAGGACCTCAGCCACCCGAGCCACAGCCTGTTCACCCTGCTACCATCTAGAAGGTGGAGACAGTACAGGTGCATCAAAGCTGGGACTGAAAAACCGCTTCAGACCTTCACCACCTCCATGCCGTCAGACAGTTAATTAGTCACCACTAGCTGTCCTCTGCCCAGCACCCTGCCCTGAACTTAGTTACTGTTACTAGCTGGCTACCACCCGGTACTCTACCCCAGTGAAAATCTTGGGGTGGCACACCAAAAGCCATAACTGAATTTCAGGAATTCTATTATGTTGTTGTAGTATATAGGCTAGTTGAAAACTATGTCAATGTGAGAGTTAAGGAATCACATACTGATATACTTTGGTTTCTTATTTTACAGTTAATGTTACTAATTATCTGAATGTGCATAGACTAATACTGGTACCGTTAACATTTTGAGTTCCACAACAATCTTGTTTTAATGTGGTATGTATCTGTATATGCATGTGTTAGGCGATTCATTGTTCTTCAAATAGGCTAGTTGTCCTTTTCCTTAAAAAGACACATACAGCTTTAATTTGAAGGAGTACATTGATTGTAAGGAGCAAAACAATTACTGGGATCAAGCCTACTCAAGTTTAAAAACACCACACAGAGGCTTCCAATTCTTTTCAATACAGCTTTATTTGGCTGTTGCTGTGTCTTTTTGTTAACTAAAATATTATATATGTTCAAAAATGAAAAACAAAATGGAAAAAAAACATTATCATTGTACATTTTACTATAGCCAACGCACAACCTATTCATATCCCTGCTTTATTAGGCTACATTCTTTTCAATACAGCTTTATTCACCTTTTGGCAAACCCATCCATTAAAGTCATCAACATTTATGGCCCTAGCCCTTCTTGACTCTACACGTAACACCCCCAAATTGCTCAATCTCTCGTCACTCATTGTATTTCTCAAGACAGTCTTGATTAACTTTAGCACAGAAACTGCACTCACATGCTACAGTGCTCACAGGTAATGCAAGTGAAATTTTGAAAAGTTTAAACATCTCGTGGAACACCTCCCTATATGGCTCAAGGAAGACTGTGAGCTCTATTAAACTGGTTGGTGTTTCCAAGCCACTAGTTTGCTTCCTATCAAGAATTTGCTTAAACTGAGGGAGCTCATATTCTAGATCCTCAGTGCTGCAGTTGTATTGTGAGGCAAATGGAAACACCACATTACAGGCTTGTATCCCTTGCATTATGACATAATTTTCTTCAAAAAATCTTCTCTTCACCTCAGAGAGAAGCACATCAACAATTGGAATGAATGAACCTGCCCGAAATAACTCCTTTTCTGTGATGACCTGTCTTTGAACTACTGGAGTAGAAATGTAGTACCCTACAAGCCTAGAGCTTGGTGTGACCTGACGCCCTGGAGGGCCTGGAGGTGCAACACCGATGTTGCATTGCTCGGCAAGGGTCACAGTATCAGTCGTGCTCAAATTGAGTTGTGGGGGACTGTCAAATATCTGACAGATGTTTTATCTCACCAAAACATTGGTGAATGTTACAAGGAGGCCAACAAACTGTAGATCTATTTGGGCTAATAGACCTCTTGCCTCTACAGCTCTGTCACCAATTCTCTCTTCAGATATTTATTTCAGTAGATGTATGATGGCTGGCACTCTGTCCCTCACTGTCTTGCAAGCATTGTGCCTACATGCCCACCGTGTCTCTATCGGGGCTCTCTCGGGGCTTGCTGAAACATCTCCCTTCGTACCTCTAGCCACCTTTGGTGCACATATGACCATGACACAAAGACAGAGTTTCTGCAAAAGAGAAAAGAAACAATAGGCTCCAGGGATGCATTTCACACTGTCAACTAATACTACATTTAAGCAATGTGCATTGCAGTGAACCTAAAAAGCTAATTGGGCCTCTGATTTAATGTGTGCTTGCACACCTGTGTTCTTTCCACTCATGACAAATGCACCATCATATGCTTGCCCTACTAGGTGGTTTCTGTAGTCAAGGCTTCTGCAGTATTTGTACAATTTCGTATCCAATTACAAAGGACATCTGTTCTTTCTTGCTAATGTCTTTGGTCTCGTCGACCATAATGCTGAAAGCCTCACTTTGTGCAACTTCACAAATGATTACGGTGCGGACTATTTCAGCCAGGCAATCAATTATTTTGTTTTGTGTACTATGCCCAAGGTATGTTGCATTTCTTTGACTTTTCTTTAGACTGTGTGATCATGCTTGGCTAGCAGTTCCATAATAGCAAGGAAATGTCCTTTATCCTGATCTTCCGTTTCTTCATGTGCTTTCTGTGCAATGTTTTGCGTAGCTGTGAGAAGCAGCGTTTCTCCAACAGTTTTAATGTACTCTCTATTTTCCTTCACTAATTTATTATATTCTGCATTTAAGGAGGCTGAAAGGGAGCATTTGCTTGCAGTCGACTTTTCATATTCTGCCCATGCTAAGATGGCATTAGTATGTGATTCTGATTTGGCATGGCTAATAAATCCCCCATCTTTGTAAGTTGTTTTTTTTTCACATTTTTTAACCCCTCTTCAGGTGTAAACACTGAATCACCTGAGGAGGGGAGAATGAAGTGCCGGCAGGCATATCAGTAGGCAGAGTCTTTACTCTGAGAGTATTCCAGCCATTTATGCGTACTGTACCACTCTTTCATGAAGCCCCGTCTTCTATCCCCCTGAAGGGGGGACCCCTCTGCTCTTGACTGGGATATATCTAGGATGAAACGAGGCAAAATCAGTTATTTTGATTTAAAAATAATAAAAGTAATAATTAATAATAATAACATGAGTAGCTAGCTCCTCTCTATAGTAATTACCGATTTAAATTTGTAATATCAGCCTATAGACAATTCTATTCAAACTCAACTACCAATAAACATGAATAGAAGGCTTTGTGATTATGTCATAACTCATAACTCAATGTAGACACACTGTAACCATACATTTATCCAGATAATGTTACTCTCTAGCCATCCATTTCATTATCAGGGTCACTGTCACACCGTCATAACTTCACCTGCTAGTCCAGGAACAGGTTGAATAGCTCTAGCTGAGTCCTGCCTCGCTTGGTTGTCAACCTCTGTGACTGTTGCTGCCTGTTCCGCACTTTCATGCCATGCTGCTGTCTGTTCTTCACTGTACTCTGTCACTGATGCTGCCTGTGCCTGTTCGTCGCTGTCATGTTCTGTCATGCTCTCTCACTGCCTCTGCCTGTTCATTGGCTTGCTCAATGACATCATCTTCGACTGCATCCTCACTAACGTCCTATCCTCTGCTGCTCGTCCCCTGTCGGCTCCGTCTTCACTGTACTATTTTTCTTCTTAAAGAAAGAAGAGATATCCGTGGACGTTCTCTTCATTGTCTGAAAATTGACATGGCTACAGTGACTAATCGTAGCTAATAAGCTAACGCTATACCAGCCCAAAATGTCAGCTAGCTAGATGCTCTAGCAGTCCTAAGTTCATCAAGTGGATTGAAAATCGTTTTATAAAGCTACGATAACTTTAACTATAGTTAGCTACCACTCTCTGTGCTGCAGAGTAACCTTAAGACATAAACTAGCTAGCTAAGCCCCCCCCCCCCCCCCCCCCCAAATCCTTGATGTAGTTATTGAACACTGGTCACTTTAATAATGATTACATACTGTGTTAATCACTTCTTGAAGTGATAATGCCCGATAAGCCAGTGTTCAGAGGATACATTGGCAGGGATGTTGTTAGGCCCGAGATGTCTTCGAGGGCATTATCACTTTTATACAACGGGTTACCAACATATTCAAATAATGATTGACATATTTTAACTTTTTTATGAACACTCTTGACATTCTCTCAACCAGCTTAACCTGGAATGCTTTTCCAAAAGTACTGAAGGAGTTACCAAATATGCTGAGCACTTACTGGCTGCTTTTCATTCCCTCTGCGGTCCAACTCATTCCAAAACATCTCAATTGGGTTGAGGTCAGGTGATTGTGGAGGCCAGGTCATCTGATACAGCCCTCCATCACTTTCATTCTTGGTCAAATAGCCCTTACACAGCCTGGAGGTGTGTTGGTTCATTGTAGTAGTGTTTTCTTTGCAGCAATTCGACCAAAAAGGCCTGATTCATGCAGTCTCCTCTGAACAGATGATGTTGAGATGTGTCTGTTACTTGAACTCTGTGAAGCATTTATTTGGGCTGCAACTTCTGAAGCTGGTACCTCTAATGAACTTATCCTCTGCTGCAGAGGTAACTCTGGGTCTTCCTTTCCTGTGGCGGTCCTCATGAGAGCCAGTTTCATCACAGCGCTTGATGGTTTTTGCAACTGCACTTGGAGAAACTTTCAAAGTTGTTGATATTTCCGGATTGAATGACCTTCGAATCCCAGAGCTGACAATGTAAAAACCTGTCGTTCTGCCCCTGAGCAAGGCAGTTAACCCACTGTTTCCTGGGCGCCGAAGAGGTGGATGTTGATTATGGCAGCCCCCCGCACCTCTGATTCAGTAGGGGTTAGGTTAAATGCGGAAGACGCATTGAATTGACATGAATGCATTCAGTTGGACAATTGACTAGGTATCCCCCTTTCCCTTTCATGTCTTAAAGTAATAATGGACTGTCGTTTCTCTTTGCTTATTGGAGCTGTTCTTCCGATAATATGGACTTGGTCTTTTACCAAATAGGGCTATCTTCTGTATACCACCCCTACCTTGTCACAACACAACTGATTGTCTCAAACACATTAAGAAGGAAAGAAATTCCACAAATACATTTTTAACAAGGCACACCTGTTAATTGAAATGCATTCCAGGTGACTACCTCATGAAGCTGGTTGAGAGAATGCCAAGAGTGTGCAAAGCGGTCATCAAGGCAAAGGGTGGTTACTTTGAAGAATCTTAAATATAAAATATATTTTGATTTGTTTATAATTTTTGTTATTTCATAGTTTCGATGTCTTCACTATTATTGTAGAAAATAATACAAATATAGAAAAACCCTGGAATTAGTGGTTGTGTCAACTTTTGACTGGTACTGTGTATATATACATATTTCGGACACTGACATTGCTCGATCTGATATTTCTTAATTTCTTTCTTAGTATTTTTGGGAGTTATGTGTATTGTTTTGTTCGGTATTACTGCCCTGTTGGAGACAAACATAAGCCTTTCGCTGCACCTGCGATAACATCATCTGCAAATTATTTGTACACAACCAATCAAATGTTATGTAATTGATTCATTAAAAAAAGTTGAATGTTAATGCAGATTGTATTTTGTTTTATTTATATGAATCTTGAAGGGTGCCAAGCACTTTGACATTTATCTTTTTGAGAAAAAAACTCAACTTCTCAATCTCATGGGGTGGCAGGTAGCCTAGTGGTTAGAGCATTGGGCCAGTAACCAAAAGGTTGCTAGATTGAATCTGCCCCTGAACAAGGCAGCCTACTGTAGGCCACTGTTCCTACAGTAGGCTGTCATTGTAAGGATTTGTTCTTAACTGACTTGCCTAGTTAAATAAAATATATTTTTCTGAGCAATTGTACAGTATAGTTATTTTCAATTTTTTGGGAGCGTACAATATAGCTCAGTATTTGTATGATTTATTTTATGAAAAAAATTCTGCTCATCTTTATCAAGGGAGCCAATAATTTTAGACCTGACTGTAGTTACAGAAAGCGATTATTTTCTTATATAATGAAATATGTAATAGTCAAGCCCCAGTATTAGCAACTAGTTGAAAATCAGTCAGTAATTCATTTTATTTATTTGGACTACAAAACAAAAACCACAATTCCCATAAATGAAGTGGTCCTTCCTTGGAACATGTAGGAAGGTGGCCTTTTCATAAACAGTCTTTTAATCTTCAGTTATTAACAGTTTAATGAATTTGTTCTGGTTGTCAGTTCCACAGCGTCTGCTCTGAACATTACTCTGTATCTGGAGTTCATGTTCCATCTGGTCCACTTGAAAGGCAAACTAAAGGAAATGTGCATTAAATACCAAAACAAACATGGAAACCACAAGCCCTACTGGTATGTGTGGTGTTTGGCCACAGAGTCAGCCCAACTGTACAGTATGTCTGCTGGAAGGAGATATACAGTACTATTTCTCTAGTTAAAATCTATTTAAGCAATAAGGCACGAGGGGGTGTGGTATATGGCCAATATACCACGGCTAAAGGCTGTTCATGCACAGCGCGGAGTGCCTGGATACATCCATCAGCCATGGTATATTGGCCATATACCACAACCCCCCGAGGTGCCTTAATGCCATTATAAACTGGTTACCAACGTAATTAGAGCAATAAAAATAAACATTTTGTCATACCCGTGGTATACAGTTTAAAGGAAGAACCTTTAACCTTTATATCACAACTGTCAGCCAATCAAAATTCAGGGCTCGAACCACCCAGTTTATGGGTTGAAAGGTGTCTCCGCTCTTATAAGACATGCATCCTCATACAAGGGGAGTAGAGACGTATTATCTCTATCAGATTTTAATGTATCCCTCTCCACTGTTATAATGGGCACTTTTAGTAAAGTACAATGAGATAATGGGATAATGTCATAAAGTTTGTTATTATTTAAACGCTTTAGAATAAGACTCCCTAGTACACCCTGCTGGTTGTGACGGTTCCAATAGCTACAGCCAAGCATTGTCATCAATAGCACTGCATGACATTAAACCTGTCTCTTTCAGCAGAACATTCAGAGCCCGATGCATTGTTATGTCAATAAAGACAAGAGCATGAAAAGGGGCATGTTTTTTCAATTTCAACCGTGATACAGTTTTAAGACGCTATGACATTCCTGAGAAGCTTTTGGCTGGACAACACAAGAGGCCCGTCCTTTGACTGCTAGAGCCACATTAATAATATTGATCATGTTAAAATTACTGTGACTTGAGACATGGTGTATTTTTTAGGAAATGTGTCACAACGGAGGATCAAAAGAGTCTTTTAGCTGCTTAACCCACCCTCATCTCTCACACCCCGCTCCCCGCGCCCTTCTCTCTCCTGCCTGAGGCTATGTTATTGAGTTGTGGAGCCAAATTGTTTCTATTTTGTATTGTGAGACTCCATCCTGTCTCCCGGTCTCTAAACCCTAACCACAGTTGGCAGCGTAGCCACCCTGACTTAGGAATGATGGGTTCTAATGGTTACACCCTCACAGTTCTAGAACACACACACAAACACAGAGCCATGGAGAAGTTCACTCCTCACTTCACAGTAAGAAATGGAGTCACCCTGTCTGTGGGCTCTTACAATAAAACCACTTCTGCTCTCACAACACAAACCCACAGGCAGGAAGGGGTCACTGTGAGGTACCCGTCCCCGCAAATATCAGGAGTCGTAACCTTCTGACACGACTCTTAGAAGTTCAGGGAACCACTCCCAACACCAGATTACTTTGCACATGATAAGCAACAACATGACAAACCACAACAGTTACACTCATGAAATATACTCAAAGGCTGTGACTGCAGAGGCTGAGGGACATTATAACAACACTGTCACTTTGTATGGATAAACACAGAATTGATGACAGTGACATACAGCACTAGTCAAAAGATTGGACACAGCTACTCATTCAAGGGTTTTTCTTTATTTTACTATTTTCTACATTGTAGTATAATAGTGAATACATCATAACTTTGAAATAACACATATGGAATCATGTAGTAACCAAAAAAAGTGTTGAACAAATCAAAATATATTTTATATTTGAGATTCTTCAAAGTAGCCACCCTTTGCCTTGATGACGGCTTTGCACACTCTTGGCATTCGCTCAACCAGCTTCATGAGGTAGTCACCTGGAATGCATTACAATTAACAGGTGTGCCTTGTTAAAAATGTATTTGTCGATTTTATTTGCTTCTTAATGTGTTTAAGCCAATCAGTTGTGTTGTGACAATGTCACGGATCCCTTTGATAGCAGGAGGGGTGAAGTCAGGCGCAGGAGACTGAGATCCGTTTAAATGTGCGTTTTAATAATCAAAACAGAAAAAATGCCGCAACAAGGCAGGTTGCAAAACAAATAGGAAGGAGGACAGCTCCAAAGATCCACAAGGACGGGGCGCAGCCCGGCAACCCTAATGCCTAAACAAGCAGCATCACTGGGAAAACATACAAACATTCCCGACTATCAAACAACATGACAAAGAACAATCCCGCACAAATCCCAAACGAAACAAACTAAATACCCCCACTAATTGACTAACACAAAACAGGTGCAGACCTAATCAGACAAAACCAACAGACACAGAAACATAGATCGGTGGCAGCTAGTAGGCAGGCAATGACGACCGCCGAGCACTGCCCGACCGGGGAGAGGAGCCACCTTCCGTGGACGTTGTGACAGACAAGGTAGGGGTGGTATACAGAAGATAGCCCCATTTTGTAAAGACCAAGTCCATATTATGGGAAGAACAGCTCCAATAAGCAAAGAGAAATGACAGCACATCATTACTTTAAGACATGAAGGTCATTCAATCTGGAAAATTTCAAGAAATTTGAACGTTTCTTTAAGTGCAGTCGCAAAAACCATCAAGCACTATAATGAAACTGGCTCTCACGAGGACCGCCACAGGAAAGGAAGACCCAGAGTTACCTCTGTTGCAGAGGATAAGTTCATTAGAGTTACCAGCCTCAGAAATTGCAGCCCAAATAAATAATTCACAGAGTTCAAGTAACAGACACATCTCAACATCAACTGTTCAGAGGAGACTGCGTGAATCAGGCCTTCATGGTCGAATTGCTGCAAAGAAACCACTACTAAAGGACACAAATAATAAGAAGAGACTTGCTTGGACTGGTGGAAATCTGACCTTTGGTCTGATGAGTCCAAATTTGCGATTTTTGCTTTCAACCGCCGTGTCTTTGTGAGACGCAGAGTAGGTGAACGGATGATCTCCACATGTGTGGTTCCCACCGTGAAGCATAGAGGAGGAGGTGTGATGGTGAGGGGGTGCTATCCTGGTGACACTGTCTGTGATTTATTTAGAATTCAAGGCACACTTAACCAGCATGGCTCCCACAGCATTCTGCAGAAATAAGCCATCCCATCTGGTTTGCGCTTAGTGTGACTATCATTTGTTTTCAACAGGACAATGACCCAAAACACACCTCCAGGCTGTGTAAGAGTTATTTGACCAAGGAGAGTGATGGAGTGCTGCATCAGATGACCTGGCCTCCACAATCACCCAAACTCAACCCAATTGAGATGGTTTGGGATGAGTTGGAGTGAAGGAAAAGCAGCCAACAAGTGCGCAGCATATACAATATGTGGGAACTCCTTCAAGACTGTTGGAAAAACATTCCTCATGAAGATGGTTAAGAGAATGCCAAGAGTGTGCAAAGCTGTCATCAAGGCTAATGGTGGCTACTTTGAAGAATCAAAAATATATATTTTTTGGGTTACTATATGATTCCATATGTGTTATTTCATAGTTTTGATGTCTTCACTATTATTCTACAATGTAGAAAAGAGCAAAAAATTAAGAAAAACTATTGAATGAGTAGGTGTGTCCAAACTTTTGACTGGTACTGTATTTCAGTGGTACAATAATAGCAACTCAGGCTACGTTCTCATAAAACTCATTAATCAGAAAACAACATTGACTTGAAGTTTAATGCCATACATGGGAAGTTTAGAAAAAAACTGAGTTGACCAGAAATGTTGGGATTGCGGTGACATTTGGTCCAAGTCATTTTCCAACAGTGAACCTTCCTCTGTATTTGAAATGCCACATGCAACTTTCTTTCATGCTGTCATAGCCAAAGACAAATGCACCAATTCACAGATCTCACCATCATATCTTTTTGTTGCTAAATTACTCCTCACATTGGTACACCCACACGTTGAAAAAGGATATGTTTTGTGTTAGATGTATTGAAACATGGCGTAAACCAGAACCAGAGCCTGCCCTCGCGGACCCAAGGCTGAGTGTGTTGAATACTAATTTGCCCCGTGTTTGATGCCCATATTTGATGTGCTGCTGCTGAGTTATTCCTGGGCCAGACCCTGGAGTCAACGTCGGCTCCCCTAACCTGCTTCTCAGATGAGCCGGAACTCATGAGAGACATACAGAGTTTACATTTCTCTTTGTCGGACGTTTTGTGGTTTTGCCAGTCTGCGCCAGGCCTGTCAACCTCTATTGTCATTGTCTTTGTCTTTGTGAAATGAGAGGGCATCTCTGGCCTGGTTAATTTTGTATAAAACTGTGGTTTTGTGTATGGAAAGTGGAAAACATGTTGGAAATCGAAACAATACTGTAGGTTTCACCCTATAGTGTTTATAAAGTATCTACAATGGCTATATTTGCCAACATTCAGTTCCCCTGAAAGTGAAAGAACAGGGTTTGTGTGCGTGTATGGTATATCTCAAGTACAAGGTATATTTTGAGTGCCACTTACTGTTTACCCAATATCACACTCCTTACTTATTTCAGAGAGCACAGCAAGATGAGATGGAGAAGATTGAGAAGCACATCAAATCATCCAAAGGCAAGAACGACGCAAAGCCATTGGCCAAGCCTGAACTTGTAAGAGCAAATCTTTCCTCTGTGCCAAGTCTGTCCAGTTTTTGTTTCTCGCTCAATTGTTGGTGATAGGAAAGGTCAGCAAAATGGCAATTTCTAAATAGGCCCTGTTTAAGTATTTTAACACTATAATTTTGTTATTTTTCTTTCCTATTTTCTAAGGTTTCTCTTCCAGTTGTCCCAAATCCCCAATTTCTCAGGAAGGGTGTTTTGCATCCTCTTTCAATCAACCTTTGTTGAATGTATCTCCTCCATCCTCCGGAAAGTAGAAATCCTTCAGAGAGTGTGTACGGTAAGTCTCCTCTCCTCTACATATTTCTGAGAACAGCATGTCGTGGACAATGTAATGTACAGCCATGCATCGAGAGTATTGAGTACATAAGGAATGAGAGCCATTTTCTCTGCAGATGGCAAATATACAGTATGCCTCATTGATACGAGAGGCACTGAACTGAACTATCTCTCTCTTCTTCTGTTTGTCTGTTTACACCGCTGTCTCCTCTTTCTCTTTCCTCTTCTCTTTTTTATTCTTCTTATTTTTTCGCTCAGTCTTCTCTACCCCTCTCTTATATATTCTGTCCCTCGTTTCTCTACATCTTTCTCCATTCCTTTTTCCTTCTCTTCCCTCTCTCCCTCCCCTTCCTCTACCTCCATGTCTTTCCCCATACTGTGTATCAGACTCTGCAGAGTGATCAGTGTGTGTTGCAGGTGCTAGGCCTCATCTTAGCTTTTGGGAACTTCATGGACGGAGGGAACCGATCGCGTGGGCAGGCTGACGGCTTCACTCTGGACATCCTGCCAAAACTCAAGGACGTCAAGAGCAGTGTGAGTGTGTGTTGAGCTCTGACCATAACTGCCCTATTATGGTGCTTAGGCAATTTTTTGCCCCCAAATGAGTGAGTGACTGACTGTTTATTAGATTTTAGTGTATGACCAGTGCTGTCATGTAAGAACATAGTGTGCTGTGTTTACGGTATGGGAATCCTAGAGAGATGCCCATAAAGAACATAAGACAAGTTACTGGCTCTAAGTTATGACATTCTCCCCAAGAGAGATTTCACTTGTGTTTGATCCATTGCTTTGAGGTGCTGAACTTTTAAGTCCTCTTTAGATATGTTCTACATACCAATCAAAACATTCTGCTCTGAAATTATTAGATTAATGACAAAAAGGATTTATGGTTTACTTATTTGGATCTTTTTTCCCCCTCTCTCTTTCAGGATAACTCTCAGAGTCTTTTGTCATACATCGTTGCTTACTATCTAAGGAACTTTGATGAGGTATGTTTTGGTTCCTGTTTATTTGAATCCCTTTCTGATTTACTTAGATATCTATCCAACCACCTTTTCATCTTCTCTCTCGCCCGAGGATAGCGTGGCTTTTCTTATCAAATTATTTATTTTCCTTTTCCTCATTTACAAAACAAATGAATGTCTCTTTCCCAGTTCGCCTGGACCTGTAGTACATTAGCTTCCACAGGATCCAATGGAGGCCTATTGTAAATAATTAGGTTAGCCAGATGAGATGAACTCAGCCAAAAGTATGTTGCCAAAATCAACATACACAACGTGGTTCTGGGCTCCTAATGGCTCCCTAGTAATACTGATGGACATGACGAACGTATGCTTTGATTACAATGGCTCCACTCTAGCTGATGGCCATTACCACCATGCAACATTATCTTACTGGAAATGTTTGGACTACTGATAAGAATGGCAGCGACATCCATCCCAATCTTACCTGAGATTTATGCTGGAGAGGGCTGCTCTGGTCTTTGATGATGATTGCCTTTGACTGTGTGTGTGTGTGCTCAGGATGCCGGCAGAGAGACCTGTGTCTACCCTCTCCCTGAACCCCAGGACCTCTTCCAGGCCTCTCAAATGAAGTTTGACGACTTTCAGAGAGACCTACGCAAGCTAAGGAAAGATCTTAATGGTGAGACTGGCTCCCACACATATATTCTGGTCCATCTGTAGCTCTATTTATAAACCTTGAGCTATATATGTTGAACAGTAGGTAGTAAACCTGAATCAACGTTGATTATGACAGGTGTCACATCATGTTTATGATACCGTTGTGTTGGATTTATGAAAGTATTACTTATTTTAAATGCATTCCTGTATCTCTATAACGGAAAATTCTTCAAAGTTTGCCGAGACATAGTGATGTTTTGATCACAAAACAGGGTCAACAGATAGCATCTGTTTGTCATACAAACCCCCAAACTAGAACCAGATGGAGAGTCAGGAGCAGGCTCCTCTAGAATCTGCTCCGCGCCCTTTTACTGTCCTCACAACACAGAGCTCCAAAAAAAATCAAGGTTCAGGGTGCTTCTTCTACCTGTGCTCCAGCTCATGTCCCTCAGAGTGAGTCAAGGGCCTGGAGAGGCTGCCTTATTTATGCAGCACCCGCATACGTACATTACAAACCATAAGATCTGAAGGTCCCATAATAAAAACCATCAGTGTACTGTATGGGTAGCAATAATGTTTGACTGCCATCTAGTTGAACAAGAACAGAATATTTTTAAGAATATTTTTAAGTCTGTGTATCCTTTTCATAATACTTCAAACTAAATACTAGGTCACTTCCCATATAATATGAGTCCAGGTAGCATTTATAAACATGTTAGAGGTTTACAGGGAATTACCTCGATCAGACTAGGGTTAGGCTGAAAGTCTTTCAACTTTTTTCCCAGTGTAACATGAGTCAAACAGTAGGAATTAGGGAACAACAAAAATCCTTGATGAATTGTGGAAATCAGATTAAACATTTAAAGCCAAGCTCATGGTTAAACAAATTCCCTATGAGACCGATTGAATGACTGAATGGGGAAACACGTACATTCATTACTCAGTTCTAACTCATTAACACATTATAGGGTTCAGGTGGGGAAACAACGCTAACGGAGTACAACTTTTTTGTATGTGTCGATCAAGAATAATCACCCAAATCTCCTCTGTTCTCTATCACGTATCTTACCATTAAACCAATCAAGGCTTGTATTTTGCCAACTATGTTTTTTACTGCACTGCAATCAATCTTGTGAAGCTTCTCATTATTTGCAGTGCGTGAAGATCGAGTTGACCAGGTCCATTGGGATACTGACTTGCTTACTCATTCCCAATAGCAGAGGCAGGTTGACATTTATTGTCATGAATCTTGTCCTGGAGGCAGAACTGAGTGATTTCTCCTTAGATAGGCAAGCTGCCAAGAAATACCTTCATTTAAGGTTAGGCATTAGGGTTAGCAGTGTGGTTAGGGTTAAAGTTAGGTTTAAAATCAAATTGTATGACTTTGCGCCTGTGCCAGCTAGTGACCACTCTGCAGAGCTGCCTCCAGAACAAGATTCATGACGAAATACACTAACATGCATGGCAGAGTACCATGATGGTGCACATAAATGCTTCATCACAAACTGTATAGGGTTCACTTTACAGGGACCAGCTGAGTGCTGTAACAGATGTGGGCTTCAATGACAGTTGCCTGGGGGTTAGGTTGAGTAGGCGTATCATAGCAGTGGGCTTGGATGGCCCTCAGGACAACAGCTAGCTAGCTACCTCCACAGAGGGGGCCATGTGGTCGAATAATTAGCTTCGGGAACTCTAACATGCACTTTTTGGATTCATCATGGGCGCTGATGGACCATGACTCTGGAGTGCTCCAAGGGATGATTAAGGGGTCTGCAGGTTCCAAGGGCATCACTCATTGTTTGGAGAAAAGTAGTAGGGTGAATGGGAATGCATCATGACTGGTTAGCTTAGCCCATTCCATTATGTTTGGTTATTATCCCTAATTACATAAACAGGTAGAATGTAATACTGCAATGTCAAAAATGGTCTTATGATTTACAAGCTCATTCTTTTTTGGACAGAAAAACTCATTAAAGCATGTTTTTCTTTCTTCCTCCTCTACTCCAGTATGCTCGGCCGAGACAGATATGGTCAACCAGATCTCTTCTGAAGAGCACTTGCAACCCTTTAAGGAGAAGATGGAGGAATTTCTGAGTGAAGGTGTCCCAGTTGTGGTTACTTTACAAATGACTCAATCACTGAGGCCATTTTGGGTTGTGGGTGAGGGAAATGGACCATTGATCAATGACAAGGGAAGCCATTTTGATTTTTCAACTGAGAGTCAAGCTTCAAGACGGATCATTGATCCCCCTTATCCTTGGTTAGCTAAACTATAGCTGCCCCAAAGACGAAGGCCAATGACTAATGCCTCAGATATCTCCCTGGATTATGTTCGGTGTCAGAATACCTGAAATGAGGAAGCCATCTTGGCTCTGTATATAGAATAGAACGTAGAGATGGGCCGTTGATCATCATGCTAACCCTTGGTTAGACTGCACTGCATCTGTCCTGCCAAGACTGATGTCTCAGTTGCTCTCCTGGTTAATGTACAGTGTTTGGAAGGAAGATGTGTACAGACCATCATTCAATGCAGTTTCCATGGGGACCTCTGCTTATCCCAGACTGTATTGAATAACTCAAGGCTATTGTTTCAACTTTTTCCATCTGTTATGATGGGTTGCAGCAGCACTTGGTAGTTGAGCCTTTGACCTCTGTCTGAAAGATATTTCAAGAGCAGAACTACATTTTAGTCATTTAGCAGACGTTCTTATCGAGAGTGACTTACATTAGTGAATTCATCATTAGACAACAACGTATCACAATCCTAGCAAGTACATTTTCCCTCAACAAAGTAGTTATCTGCAAAGTCAGTGTTAGTAGGAAAAGACAAGTGAATGTTAGTAGTTTTTTTGTGGGGGGGTTATTTAAGATACTCTTTAAAGATCTAGGGACTCAAACATTTTCTGAAGATGGGCAGGGACTTCGCTGTTCTGACATTAGGGGAAGCTTGTTCCACCATTTGGTGCCAGGAAATAAAAGAGCTTTGACTGGGCTGAGCGGGAGCTGCCATCCCATAGGGGTGGGTGGTGCAAAAGAACAGAGGTGGCAGAACGGAGTGCTCAGGTTGGGGTATAGGGTTTGACCATAGCCTAAAGTTTTGGAGGGGCATTTCACATTGTTGCTCCGTAGGCAAACACCAAGGTATTGAAGATTATGCGAGCTTTGACTGGAAGCCAGTGTAGTGTGCGGAGGAGCAGGGTAGCATGGGAGAACTTGGGAAGGTTGAACACCAGGCGTGCTGTGGCGTACTGGATAAGTTGCAGGGGTTTGATGGCACAAGCGGGAAGCCCAGCCAACAGAGTTGCAGTAGTCTAGACGGGAGATGACAAGTGCATGGATTAGTACCTGCGGCGCTTCATGTGTGAGGAAAGGTCGTACTTTACGGATGTCAATGCTTTGATGTTTGCAGAGAATGACGTGTTATCCAGGGTCACGCCAAGGTTCTTTGCACTCTGGGAAGGGGACAACATGGAGTTGTCAGCCATGATTGAGAGGTCTTGGAGCTGGCAGGCCTTCCCCGGGAGGAAGAGCAGCTACATCTTGTCGAGGTTAAGCTTGGGGTGGTGGGCCGACATCCAAGCTGAGATGTCTGTCAGGCAATAAGAGATGTGCGTCGCCAGCTGGGTGTCAGAAGGGGGGAGTAGTTCAGTGTCATCCATATAGCAATGATAGGAGAGATCATGTGAGGATATGATGGAGCCGAGTGACTTGGTGTAAATAACCGAGGACTGAAGGACCCCAGTTGTGAGAAGCAGTTGGAGCAAACAAAGATCCTCTCCACGCCTGCTGGTAGGAGCGACCTGCCAGGTAGGACACAAGGCAGGAGTGTGCCGAGCCTGAGATGAACAACCTTGAGAGGGTGGAGCGGAGGATCTAATGATTCATAGTGTTGAAGGCAGCAGATAGTTCTCGGAGGATGAAAACAGAGGAGAGAGAGTCAGATTTGGCAGTGCGGAGAGCCTCCGTGATAAGAGGAGAGCGGTCTCATTTGAGTGAGCCACCTTGAAGCCTGACTGGTTAGGGTTAAGAAGATCGTTCTGGGAGCGATAACGAGAGAGTAGGTCATAGACAGCATGCTCAAGTGTTTTGGAACTAAAACACAGAAGGGGTAGTTTTTGACTTTGGAGGGGTCAAGTGTTGGTTTCTTGAGGATGGGAGCGACTCTGGCCATCTTGAAGTCAGAGGATGCAGCAAGTGGTCAGGGATGAGTTGATGAGGGAAGTGAGGAATGGTAGGTCTTCAGAGATGGTCTAGAGAAGGGAAGAGGGGATGGGGATAAGTTGGTAGGTTGTCGGGCTGCCAGACATCACTAGTTGCAGGATTTTATCTGGAGCGAGAGGGGAGAAAGAGGTCAAGGTCTAGGGTAGTTCTGTTGAGTGGAGTCAGTAGGCTAAGTGAACGAGGAACAGATGTCGTCAACCTTTTTTTCAAATTGGTTGACAAAGTCATCTGCAAAGGGATGAGCAAGGGGTAGGAGGTGGTAGGCGAACAGCTTCTAGTAAAGATTAGGTCAAGCATATTGCCCGCCTTGTGAGTGGGAAGGGACTGGGCAAGAGTGAGGTCAAAAGAGGAAAGGAGTGGAAATAAATGAAGTAGCTTATCAAGGTGTCGAGCTCATTGAACTCTCCAAGAGCACCCGGTGGACGATATATGACAACAATGTTAAGCTTAAGTGGACAAGTGACAGTAAAACTATCAAATTCAAATGTGGTTAGACATCCACTTAGGAGAAATAAGTCGCCTTGTGCCACCACCGCGATGACCAGATGCTCTCCGACTATGAGAGAACACATAGTCAGATGACCAGAGAGCAGCTAGAGTAGCAGTGTTCTCTGGGGTAATCCATGTCTCCGTCTGGGCCAAAAAGTGTAGCGACTGAAGGGCAACATAGGCTGAGATGAATTCCGCATGGATTGTGCGCGCAGGGTAAACTAAATTAAAAGGGGATGTAGCCAAGGGGTGGGGAGCGTCTGTAAAACCTACAGGGAGAGAAGCGAACAGGGATAGGAAACACACAAATACTTGACAAAGCTGCAAAAGAGAAAAATGAGATCATCAGAAGATAACTAGGTAAGATACTCAAGTGAGAGAGTGATGTGGAGCCTTTCTCCTCTTTCCTTCCTCGAACCGCTTGGCAGAAAGTATTTGTTTCAGCGACAACACCACCGCTTGACAAGACCACCAGCTGCCACTGAAAAAAACACTGGAGACTGAAGCACTAACACTAATCGCTTATTGCCCAGCAGAGGTGAAAGATGCAGCTCCCAGCACTAATTGCTGATTGCCTGGTAGAGTTGAAGAAAACACAGAAAACACCCCATACAACACAAGACGATTACTCAAATAGGCCTGAAACTAAGTCCACAGGAACTGTCACAAATAATGAGCAATCAGACATTTCAAACAGCAATGATTAAGTAGGCTACTAGGTAGAGACAGCACTTAAATTCAATTGCCCTAGCAAGACAATACCAACAGCTACTTATTGAATAAAAAACAGATACTTTCTTCTCTTGTAGGAGCTGATATCCTTCCAAACTATAGATGATGTACATCCAGCCCACATATGAACACATAATGAGGGCTGTAGGCAGAATTGGACCCTGACAAGGTAGATAGTGTAATCTAGAGGCGAAAGATACGAACACCTATTTAGGCGAGGTGCTAGCTTGCAGAGTAGAACACTTGAAAAATTAAAGGAGAGCCGCACACTCTAGGAGCTCAGATGCAATAATGTAATATCCTAATATCCAACGTTTCAACAGACAAGCTGTCTTCATCAGGGTATAATGACAAACACTGTAGGGTGACTAGTTTACAATATATAGTGTCAAAGGATACACAAAGGTGTCTGTAATCATGGCCGGGTTGGCCTGATATCATTGGTTAATTCTCCGATATATAAAAAAATAACATACCATGAATGGATAGCATACGATCATAGATACAATTTGGCTACATAGGCCTACAGACATTTACAATAGCGAAATCACAATAATCAGAAGAATGGCATCAGATCAAAGTCTGCATTGAGACCGAAGTGAGCAAGGGTCTTTAAATTAAAGATCCAGGCAGCCTCTCATTTTAACTTGTAAATTGTCGAGGTCACCCCCTCTCCTAGGGAGGGTGACATGTTCGATGCCGATATAACTTAGGTACGAAATCGAGTAGGCCGCACCTGGATAAGTTGAGTTTTTGCAACTAATGATTCATACTTTAAATTTGTTTTACCCACATCATTTTTATCACAAGGACAAGTTATAAGATAAATAACTGCCTTAGTGGAGAATGTGATAACACCTTTAATTGGGATCTGTTTCCCTGTTTTGGGGTGTTTGAAGGATCTACATTTATAAGTGCCATTTTATTGAGCACAGACATTACACTCGTAGTTTCTATCCAGTAGGGGTGTAAATAGACGTTGTGCAGGGATATCTTGGTGGTGGTATATCAGAGTTTACCAATTGATCTCTGAGATTTCTGCCCCGCGAGAATATGACCAAGGAAAGGTCCGAAAACACATTGTCATTGGATCTTAGAATGTGCCAATGTTTGTGAACGATTCCCTTAATTTGTTCAGAGCACTTTGAATAGCGAGTAGTTAGAACATAAGAATGCTTATTTTTGTGAGACTGTCCTTGAAAAAGATAATGTCTCGGTTTCCTTTGAATTTTCTCAGTGGCAGTATTAATCTGACAATTTTTGTAGCCCTCTCTTATACCCTGATGAAGACAGCTTGTCTGTCGAAATGTTGGATATTAGGTTATTCAATTATTGCATCTGAGCTCCTAGAGTGTGCGGCTCTCCTTTAATTTTTCAAGGTAGATAGTGTAACCATAATGGCAACCTGGTTTGTCTTTGTTTTCCTCCTCCTGTTCATTCTTCACCTCTTTCACTCCCTCTGCTCTTACTATTCCCTATCCGGTCCTTGACCTCTACCCCAGTTTCACCTCTTTTTTTATCCTCCTTCCTCAGCAATATCTGTCTCTATCTACCTTCTGAAGAAGCCCCTCTCTCACCGTCACTTCTTTACTCTCTGTTTATCTCCATTCCTCCCTCTATCATATCAGGAAATCAAATAAACACTTGGAGGTAGCTGTTTACCCTGGGAGCAGTTAAAACAGGGATGATGAATTAGCAGTGGAACGAGGGTTGATGATGAATCCACCTTCCCTCTGCGATCGGCCATGTTTGTTTTCATTTGACCACAGTGTGTTTGTTATCACCTTCCCATGAAGACCTTTTCAACAACCTCACGTGAAAGGGTACCTTTCGCCCCTGCATATCAGACCCTTTAACTAACAAGTAAAGCCTCCAAAACTCTGTTAAAATAATGGAACTATTCTCATCATAACAGACAAAGTATTGTGTAAAGTCAAGATTAAAATGTTTATTGATGAATGTTTCACAACAGTTAGGTGTAAGGTTTGGTTTTCATGTCTATTAAAACATGTGGGATGTCTTTCTAGGCAGTTTTACATAGGCTTTGTGGCAGGCTATTTCTAGCTAACTGTTCCCATTCTTGTTGTAAGACTGAGCTCACTGACCCCTTCTCAAGTGCTTTTGTATTCAAATGAGAGTTGGTAATTTGTAACACATGTTCTTCCGCTATGTCGCTCTCTGTCCTTGAGTCCAAGTTTAAAGGAAGCCTGGATAAAAGTGTCTCTCTGAAAGAAATATTGGGTTTTCCCTTGAGGCAAATGACGAGGTTGTCCACAGAGAGAGGAATGTTCGATGTAACACTGACATGTGACTTGGAAGGCTCCAGACGAAATTCACTGGGTGCCTCCACTGCAGAAAAGAAAAGCAACAACAGCAATGTCTTATTTGTGTTATTTCTATAATTTCAGACCCCGGGGTTAAACAGTTTCTGGCTCCACAGTTTCGACCACTCTTGTTTATTTTCTGACCATGAAACTAACCACAGAATAACAGTGGAAGCGGACTCGTAGGAACGGCACTGTTTGGTCTAGCTCGATTTTCCCCACTCGTTTCACAGATTCTCATGCGTGCGATGCCTTTGATGGAGCCTCTATGCCTCTGAACAGAACATTGGCCATGTGATAATCTGTTTCTGATGTAAATAATGATTAGTTATACTGGCTGCATGCTCTCTTCAGGGGACTGACTACTGCCTTGGCTAGTAGAGTTGTCTCCAGGAGTAGGCCTAATCTACACGTAACATCATGTCAGATAAGAACTATTCATTGTTGTCCAAAATGTATTTTGAAACCTCTAGACTAGTACTGTAAAACTCAAATGGGTCACTATATCAGGCCGGTATTGATTCACTGCATACAGTACATGTTGTATGAAATTCTGTGGTCATCATGGATTCCATACTCCTTTGCTGACTGTTGTTGCATTGATCTGATGACATCCATCCTGTTCTGATTTCTGATTGGTTATTGATGAGCAATAGAAAGCAGATGTAAAAATGGGGATCAGTTATAGGATGATTTAGTATGGGGAGCCGTGGACAAAAGTGATCGTCCCATTGGACATGTCAGGGTTCCTTAGATGTGGCTCTGGCTTCAATTACAGACAGCGATTTGATATTCCCTGAATAAAGGCAGGCCAGAGATCCATGCCAGGAAAGATTCCTGACCGTCTGCTTTAGTGGATGTCTTGGAAGTCTATGAAGAGGTTATGGGTAATTTCAGACCAATAAATGCTTTTAGGCTGCTATGGATTTGGAATATGCTCTTGAAAGCTGCTAAGACATTTCTTAGATTTGTGTGTGAAAGCAAAACCAATATAACTGGAGAGACACGCACATGCGATAGGCTGGGTTTGAACCCGGGTCGTCTGCACACCAAAATACTGGTTTGTTAGCCCAAGCGCCATTGTGGTTCACTGAACCAACTCTCTTACACTTCACCTTAGCTTTAAAATGTTCCTCTGCTCATCTGCACACTACAAGACTGTGTTAGCCAGCTAAACTAAAACCTTGGTCTATAGGCATTATCCTGTTATGGCTAGGGGGCAGTATTTTCACGGCCGGATAAAAAACGTACCCGATTTAATCTGATTATTACTCCTGCCCAGAAACTAGAATATGCATATAATTATTAGCTTTGGATAGAAAACACTCCAAAGTTTCTAAAACTGTTTGAATGGTGTCTGTGAGTATAACAGAACTCATTTGGCAGGCCAAAACCTGAGAAGATTCCATGCAGGAAGTGCCCTGTCTGACAATTTCTTGCCCTTCTTGATTATCTCTATCCAATACAGGGGATCTCTGCTGTTACGTGACACTTCCTACGGCTCCCATGGGCTCTCAGAAGGTGGCAAAAAGCTGAATCGTGGCTTTGCAGGCTCTGGCTGAAAAAAAGTAGCGCGTTTGGATAGTGGCTGGTCACAGTACTGTGAGACTCAGGCTCGTGCCCGAGTCGACCCCATGCTTTATTTTCTTTCGTCTTTTTACCTAAACGCAGATTCCCGGTCGGAATATTATCGCTTTTTTTACGAGAAAAATGGCATAAAAATTGATTTTAAACAGCAGTTGACATGCTTCGAAGTACGGTAATGGAATATTTAGAAATCTTATGTCACGAAATGCGCCATGCTCGTGACCCTTATTTACACTTCGGATAGTGTCTTGAACGCACGAACAAAACGCCGCTATTTGGATATAACAATGGATTATTTTGAACCAAACCAACATTTGTTATTGAAGTAGCAGTCCTGGGAGTGCATTCTGACGAAGAACACCAAAGGTAATCAAACTTTTCTAATAGTAAATCGGAGTTTGGTCAGGGCTAAACTTGGTGGGTGTCTAAATAGCTAGCCGTGATGGCTGGGCTATCTACTCAGAATATTGCAAAATGTGCTTTCACCGAAAAGCGTGTCCGATTGCACAAAGGAGTTCTGTATCTATAATTCTTAAAATAATTGTTGTGTTTTTTTGTGAACGTTTATCGTGAGTAATTTAGTAAATTCACCGGAGGTTTGCGGGGGGTATGCTAGTTCTGAACGTCACATGCTAATGTAAAAAGCTGGTTTTTGATATAAATATGAACTTCATTGAACAAAACATGCATGTATTGTATAACATAATGTCCTAGGTGTCATCTGATGAAGATCATCAAAGGTTAGTGCTGCATTTAGCTGTGGTTTTGTTTTTTGTGACATTATATGCTAGCTTGAAAAATGGGTGTCTGATTATTTCTGGCTGGGTACTCTGCTGACATAATCTAATGTTTTGCTTTCGCTGTAAAGCCTTTTTGAAATCGGACAGTGTGGTTAGATAAAGGAGAGTCTTGTCTTTAAAATGCTGTAAAATAGTCATATGTTTGAAAAATTGAAGTTTTTGTATTTTTGAGGAATTTGTAATTCGCGCCACGCCTATCATTGGATATTGGAGCAGGTGTTCCGCTAGCGGAACGTCTAGATGTAAGAGGTTATCTCTGGGAGCTAATGCAAGTCAGGTCTCAAACAAAATTGGTTCACCGGACCACCTTGGCTACAGTAACACAGACTTCCTCGATATCTCTATGAAGTTAGCTGGAAGGAGA
Organism: Salmo salar; assembly: GCF_965601325.2. Classification (NCBI taxonomy): domain Eukaryota; kingdom Metazoa; phylum Chordata; class Actinopteri; order Salmoniformes; family Salmonidae; genus Salmo; species Salmo salar. Next base: position 69,657,964 of record NC_138291.1, read on the forward strand.
GAGAATTATGAAAAAATCCCTCCTAAGGCTAAGGATATTCTCTGGAATTCCTCTGCCTGTTTGAGGCTTTGCATAATGTGATGCTGCTCTCTCATATCAAGTTATTTTTTTGATGAGTTTGAGGACATTTCACAATAATTTACTGAACTCAATAATACTAAATGTACACAAAGAATACTTGCCCAGAAAACCATGGTGTTCACTTATCAGTGGTGCGACCACAATCATTTCAACACTCAATTACATGAAATAACCCTGAAAATGACAGCAAGTGTTATTAATGTATATGCAAAACCAATAATTATGCCTTTATTAGAAATTATTTAATCTATTCAGGACTGATAATAAAACCTTGTTCTATGCCTTATGTGTAACCACATTGTTATCCTCACCGCAATGTAGCTTTATGTTTTCCATAATGACTTAACTAGTAACTAGCTCATGGGTTGGAGTGCCACATGTTTCTATAATGATCCATTACTGCTGTACTTGTCTTTACATAGCCTTCTACTTAACTTTCTGATGTTGTCCTGTTGAGTGGATTGTTATCTACAGTATGCCTATATTCTGACTATGTTTTCTCTTATAGCAAAAACTGATCTGGAGGCACAAGAAACACAACTAGAGAACACTCATAAGATGTAACAATAAACCTGATATGGATTTTTTTAAAGATGTTCGAGCTACAGTATGATAACATTGGCTCAAAGGATAATGTTGTGTCAGAACAATTTTCAATACGGTGAGCTGAGTTCACTCACTTCTATTCTCTACTACTGCATGCCAGTACGTACCGGTCCTGTGTCGATGTTTAGATCCCGAGGCTACATGGAACCTCTACCTCTAGATGGCCTTGAATGCGGGTCCTATGATAGACTGAAGGCCTCCAGTGTCTGTGTTGTTTATCTAAGCAAAGCCAGAGTAGACAGCGTTGGCTCCAGGCTTCTGTTAACACTAGCCAGGAATGTGTTCCCTCCAAACTCCAAACAAAGGGTCCCCAACCTGTCCAGAGTATTGATCAAGCACAACACCAGGGCATTTGTCACTTTCACGTGTGCTCTCTCTTCCTCTATTTATCTTTCTCTCCTTTCTGCCTCTCTCTCTCTCTCTCTCTCTCTCCCTTTCTTTATGTGTTTGTCCCTCTTGAGACTTGAGCACAGCAAGATTAATTTCCTTTTAAGGGTTTATAACCTGTACGCCTAGAATTGTATCTGTGGAGGGAAAATATTTATGTTATCGATTTATGCCATTGTGGCAGCTAATACATTCTAATATTTTTGGTGTTTTATTACAAAATGGCCAGTCGCCTCTATTTAGTATACTTCCATATCAAGTTTAATGCAAGAAATGGTCTTAAGATTAACTTTCACATTGCACATATTTATTATAAGCCTACAGGTTTCACAATGACTTAATCTTTCTGTAATCTACTGTTGTAATTTTGGTATTTTAGGTTTGATTTCATGTTTTTGTTCTGTCTATCCTCAGTTTCTTGGAGTTGAGTGTGTTCTTTTCAGTCAAGGCTAAGGCAGGTGAGAAGGAAGTGTCTCCCAACACGCTGTTCTCGGTGTGGCATGAGTTCTCCACTGATTTCAAAGACCTTTGGAAGAAGGAAAACAAACTGATGTTACAGGAACGGTAAAGATTGGTGTAAAATATGTTTTGCAGTCCTTTCATGTGTGTTGAGTCTATCCTATTCAATGAAAGCCACTCTTTCTTTGGGGATTGTTATACAATGTATGTTCTGACCTTCTAGAGACCTACCACAGAATGACTGTACATGTCAAAATGACATGTCTACTGCACTACTATATCCCCCTGCGCTTGAACACAATGAACATACTGTTTCACATTCACCTTCAAGCACATTACCTTGACAAGCCAAGTGAAGTCATCTGTCAGCTTAATGTGTAGATTAAAGCACCTTGACTGAGGTCAAATGTAGTACACATTGAGCTCTTCAACTCCCTTTGAAACAATAGTGAAAGGTGTGTGTTGTAACAACCACGGATGCTGTAGCAACCGAACACCATTAATCCCAGTATGCAGTAGATGTTTAATGTAATCATTTCGTAGCAGGGAGAAGCATAAGATAAACTAACATTTTGCTTCCTATAGAAGTTAAAGATGGAATCTGCAGTAGGGGAAACAGCGCCACTGTCCACCCCACCGCCATTGTTATGGTTTTATTTTGTTGACGAAGTGGAGGTGTACAGCAACAAAACAGTGTTTGTTGTTTGCAGTAACTTATTTGTTGTAATATCTCCAACGGATATGGCAGTTTCACAATTAAGGATTCCAGCTTCATATTGCTGAAAAGTTAAACCCACCCTGTTAGGTCAATATCAAGCAGAAAGTCAGGAGTTGTCATAGATGAGTGTTGAATCTTCAGTGTTGGAATGATCCCAAAACATGAGTTTCCAATAGCATGCATCACATGTTCACTATTAGATCCTATCAGAGTCATTCAAATTCATAGATAAGATGAGAGAGAGAAGGGTTGAAATGACCCAGATCGGTTTCTTAACCCCACTAATAAAAAGAACACGAGTGATTCTGTTAGCTTCCAGTGGTTTGATGGGTTTAGAGATAGCATTTGAAATGCAAATTGTTTTGTTCTGCTGGATGTAGATTAGATTGTGATATGTATTTGCTCATTTACTGGATAAGTAATGAAACCAAATTTGTAATCATTAACTATTTGGCCTACAGTGTACCACTGTCTCTAAAATTAAGAGCTTTAAAATGATCCCCCCCCCGACTTACTACAAAGGCATACCAAATTTGGACAAACACGCACACATATTTGAATTTACTGGTCTAGAATTGGGATGGGCAACTGGCGGCCCAAGGCCCCCCTTTTTATAGGCCCGTGGATACATTTCTGAAGACAAAAAAAAGTATATTGAGAGTGTCATTTCAAAATTTGGTTGTGCATCAGAAGTTTTTCTCTTGTTGTCAGTCACCAACGGTCACTTAATTAGCACGTCAGCAAACATTGTATGTTAGTCTAGCAGCCACCTATCTAAACTTGTGGTAATCATGGTCGATTTACCGACTGGGGGGCCCCCATTGATTTTGTTAATCACTTTCAGTCAGATATCATATTAAAAACAGTTCTCTCCGCCCCATGGCAAAATGGGTAGAATTGCAGGAAATTAGTTATAAAATTGCAAAATCTTCTCTCCGCCCCATGGCAAAATGTGTAGAATGGATGGGGGCGGACAAACTAAATTTCGCTTAGGGCCCCGAAAATGCTAGGGCCGGCTGTATGTGTGGGTAAGGATGTGGGTACGCAGAACTGCGAGTAACTCTGACCCCCCCCCCATGATGAGTTTAGATTTTTTTATAGCCCCCACCCCCATCAAAGTTGCCCATCACTGGTCTAGAATGTATCTTTTACCTCGTGCAGTGTGGAATGTTGTGCCACTGAATGGTTTAGAGCTTGCACTATCGTTACAGTAGATCAGAAAGGGGTTTCTTAAAACAGTGAAACTGGTCACCCAAATCTTTCTTGTGTGTAAACAGCACAGACCCAAATCTTGCCTGGAGAACCTCATTGCTGAATTGCCTGACCTTTTACTACTGCAAACATACCCTATCTCCATTTCTAAGAGAAGATACATTTTAAATGGCTGAAACTATTGGTGTCTTTTCAGACTGAAAATGGCAGAGGTCTTCAATCAAGCCAGAGAGAAGGCCTCGTACAGCATCAAACCAAAACAGTCTTCTGCAATAGTGAGTTCTCTTTTTGTCTCTTTTGCCTTTGTCCTAACCGCTTTCTGTCTTTCTTTTGTCTTCTTATTCCTTGTATATTTCTCCCGTTCTCACTCATTTTGAAAATCTCTGTATAAATTTCCCCCCACCCGTCACCACTTTGAGTGCATAGGATTCTCACACGCATTATTTCTGTTTGAAAATGCACGGATGAATTAATTTACGTGCACCATTGTAATGTCTGTAACTCACTTTCATCTGTTTTGTGTTCCACAGAAAGCCAAACTGGGTCAGAATATTTGAGCCAATGGACTGTATGGAAACCAGTCCTGCTTAGTGAAAACCTGCATTGTGACAATCATCAGTTTAACATACACCATAGTTCAAGAATGATACGTGATGTACAGTTGTGGTTTATGAAATAAATCATAAAATGAACCGTGACTTGAGCTTAGCTGCTAAGGTATTTAGTGTCATCAGGACTTCTCATCATCCTCTATTTTTTTATTAGCTACAGCGCCTTCACTTTTTCTACATTTAGTTGTGTTACAGAATGGGATTAAAATGGATTTAACTGCCATGTTTTTGTCAATGATCTACACAAAATACTCTGTAATGTCAAAGTGGCTTTTTGTTTTGAACATTTGAAAAATATGAATGAAAAATAAAACACATATCTTTATTAGGTAAGTATTCACCCCCCTGAGTCAATAGACCTTTGGCAGTGATTACAGCTGTGAGTCTTTTTGGGTACGTTTCTAAGAGTTTTCCTCACCTGGATTGTACAACATTTGCCCATTATAATTTGTTTAATTCTTCAAGCTCTGTCAAATTGGTTGTTGATTATTGCTAGACAACCATTTTCAGATCTTGACATAGATTATCAAGCAGATTTAAGTCAATACTGAAACTCGGCCACTCAGGAAGAGTCACTGTCTTCTTGGTAAGCAACTCCAGTGTAGATTTGTCCTTGTGTTTTAGGTTATTGTCCTGCTGAAAGGTGAATTCATCTCCCAGTGTCTGGTGGAAAGCAGACTGAACCAGGTTTTCCTCTAGAATTTTGCATGTGCTTAGCTACATTCCGTTTCTTTTTCATCCTAAAAAAACACCCCAGTCCTTAACGATTACAAGCATACCCATAACATGATGCAGCCACCACTATGATTGAAAATATAGAGAGTGGTACTTAGTAATGTGTTATGTTGGGGACAAATAAAACACTTTGTATTCAGGACAAAAAGTGAATTGCTTTGCCACATATTTTGCAGTTTTACTTTAGTGCCGTGTTGCAAACAGGGTGCATGTTTTGGAATACTTTTATTCTGTACAGGCCTTCTTTTCACTGTCAATTAGGTTAGTATTATGTAGTAACTACAATGTTGTTGATCCATCCTCAGTTTTCTCCTATCACAGCCATTAAACTGTAACTGTTTTAAAGTCACCATTGGCCTCATGGTGAAATCCCTGAGCGTTTTTCTTCCTCTCTGGCAACTGAGTTAGGAAGGACGCCTGTATCTTTGTAGTGACTGTGTGTATTGAAACACCATCCAAAGTGTCATTAATAACTTCACCATGCTCAAAGGGATATTGAATGTCTTTTTTTTACCAATCTAACACAGGCGGTTGGTGGCACCTTAATTTGGGAGGACGGGCTCGTGGTAATGACTGGAGCGGAATCAGTGGAATGGTATGAAATTCATCCAACACATGGTTTCCAGGTGTTTGATGCCATTCCATTTGCTCCGCTCAAGACATTATTATGAGCCGTTCTCCCCTCAGCTGCCTCCACTGCGGCATCTAGCAATAAGTGCCCTTCTTTGCTAGGCATTGGAAAACCTCCCTGGTCTTTCTGGTTGAATCTTTGTTTCAAATTCACTGCTCGACTGAGGGACCTTACAGATAATTGTATGTGTGTGGCACAGAGAAGAGGTAATCATTCAAAAATCATGTTAAATACTATTATTGCACACAGGGTGAATCCATGCTACTTATTATTGAACTTGTTAAGCACATTTTTACTCCTGAACTTATTTAGGCTTACCATAACAAAGGGGTTGTTTACTTATTGACTCAATACATTTCAGCTTTTCATTTTTAATTATTTTGTAAAAACATAATTCCACTTTGACATTATGCAGCGTTGTGTGTAGGCCAGTGAAAAAAATCTCTGTTTAATACATTTTAAATTAAGGCTGTAACACAACAAAATCTGGAAAAAGTCAGGTGGTGTAAAGGCTTTCTGAAGGCACTGTAAATATTGAAATAATATTATATAGTGAGTAATACTGATGTAAAATAATTGAGCAATTTTTGTATCTACGTTACATGTAAAATTATATGCAATCTGTATGTGACATATCCTGTTTGATTTGTATGTTTGAATTGCTCTCCTGATCTATGTTCTGTTTGAGCCTTGTAGAGCTGTTGGTGACTGTGTCCCCATGTCCAACATCTCCTTGGTTCCTGATAAAATACTATTCATTTAATATAAATCAGTTTGAAAGTCTTCATCTGAATACAACATAGCAACATAGCTCAAGCAGTAGGAAGCTCTCTCATCCATTTATATGGAGATGATACAGTCTTATACTCAGCTGGCCCCTCCACGGATTTTGTGTTAAACGCTCTGCAACAAAGCTTTCTCAGCGTCCAGCAAGCTTTCTCTGCCCTTAATCTTATTCTGAAGACCTCCAAAAAAAAGTCATGTGGTTTGGTAAGAAGAATGCCCCTCTTCCCACCATTGTGATTACTACCTCTGAGGGTTTAGAGCTTGAGGTAGTCACCTCATACAAGTACTTGGGAGTATGGCTCGACGATACACTGTCCTTCTCTCAGCACATATCAAAGCTGCAGGCTAAGGTTAAATCTAGACTTGGTTTCCTCTATCGTAATCGCTCCTCTTTCACCCCAGCTGCCAAACTAACCCTGAATCAGATGACCATCCTACCCATGCTAGATTACGAAGACGTAATTGTTGTGTTGCTACCATGTTGTTGTCATCTTGTTTTCATGTGTTGCTGCCATGCTATGTTGTTGTCTTAGGTCTCTCTTCATGTAGTGTTGTGGTGTCTCTCTTGTCGTGATGTGTGTTTTGTCCTATATTTTTATTTTATTTTTTATCCCAGCCCCCGCAAAAGGAGGCCTTTTGCCTTCTGGTAAATAAGAATTTGTTCTTAACTGACTTGCCTAGTTAAATAAATGAAAATAAAAAATAAAATGTAAAGTTGTTGAGCCTATTCTTATCAACCATCATTAGTCAACCAGATCCTTAAATGCCACCACATTGTTTGCATTCAGACCACACAGATGTTTCACATGAAATAGATTGTATATATATTTATAGTGTCTTATCTTTTGACATACACTTATATAGTACCACAGTTATACATAATATAATAATATCATTTCTTTACTGGTTAGCTTGATGTTTGTCTGAATTATTTCACAGGCGGCTCTTGAATCCAAAGGCAGATACTTAGACAGGCTAGGGGGCTTTCTCTCAGTCCGTAGCATTATTGGCTGGAGAGTTCCCCCAGGTAAACCCAGTAAAAAATGACACAGCCAGCTTAAGAGCTCCCCTTTCAGTCTAGAACTTGGTGCTGTGTTTGTGGTTGTATATGTATGTTCCTTCTAGAGCCAACAGCCAGATGAAAGGGGCCATCAGTCCATGGCCCTAGGTAAGGTAATATCACAACCTGTATGAGCTTATAGAGAGTCGAAGGACCCAGTTGTTTCATATGATTGACTGTGTTGAACTGAAGCATGTCTGTGCTTCAGTTGGTGTTGTGCTATGCATCCATCCATTTATGTCTGCACATTGTAGTTTTCACCATAGCTGTCCATATAGTCAACGGTCTTATAGCTGGGCCACTCTGTACTATCAGTACTTGTCAGGTTCATTTTGTGTGACCAATCAATGTGATTATGCAGAATAATCCAATATAAGGGAGAAGTACTACCTTGTCCCCTGTCATATCTACGCTATTCATGTTCATGTTAATGTTCACTTTCACTGTCACATTAGTATCCATGGTGACTGTCATGGTATGGTTCCAAAGAACTCCTCACAGTTTCCCGTTACCAGTCATGTCCACCGACATACAGCGACACTGTTTGACACGTTGTACCTTGCGATGGCGAAAGGTAGGTTGCAGGCCCGGACAGTCCAGCTGAACAGTAAGCTGGGTAAAGCGGTGCGGCCTGCAGAAGGAACAGGACTGGAAGGGCTCCTGGACCTTGTTGTGGTTTTTCCGGCTGGACCCTGGCCCTCGATTTGAGCTGGGGCCCATGAGGTGGGGGATGTAGAAGGAGTTACACTGGCCGTAGCAGAAGCGGTTGACCACCGTACGACTTCGGCAGCCCTCCTCGCTCACCGTCTGGCGGAGGGGTTGCGTCTTGCACCAGTCACGTCGGAGGTACCGGCGCTCGGTGACCACCAGGGCCTCCCGACTTGACGAAAGGACTTCGGGTTTCCGCGGCAACAGGCGCTGACGATCTGACAGGTTGCCTTTGGTCTTGAAAGGTGAGGGGATGGAGCCTTGGGGGCGGGGCTTCCTTGTTTCTGTGGCTACGCAGAGTACCCCAGCCAGTAGGACTGGAAGAGTGATTCTCCAAAACATTCTGGGAAAGAGAAGACAGAAAGGTTAGTAACAATGCTACTAAACCAAGATTGAGCCTTGTACCTTTACAGTATAAGCAGTGAATGTACCGTGAGTAGTATCTATTGGTTTAAGAATGTAGCGAGGTTAGGTCTACTAGGTATCTATCAATCCTTAAGCTATTCCAGTGTAATAGCACTCCGTCAGTGTGTGTATGTTTTGGTGTTTAGCCTATGTATGTGTGTGAACGTGCCCTTTTCAGTCTAGCCTTTCAGGCATCATTGAGGAAATCAATCTATCATCTGCAACTCCATTTGTCAATGTCTCTTTGTCATTACTTTTATGTGCATTCTTCTCAGCTACAGAACTTTATCCAAAAATAAACACTGGATAAAATAATTAGGCGTTATTAATAAAATAATTAGGCGATGCTTACTCTAGTTATAAACTATGCGTCAGATATGTAAACATGCATTAGCAGGCCAATCTTAATGCTATTAGGGGAGTGAAACAGTACCCTGTGGGTCCAGATCCCCACTCTATGACCAAGCCCTATAGAGCACAATGAACTGAGAGTGACCTAGCAAGTCTCTTGTCTCTCTCCACACTGCCGACTGACAGATGTGAGACTGAGATGAAACCCTCCGTAAACACACACACACAGACATACATATACACACACAAAAAAACATACATACACAACCACACACACAATTCACAATGTCATCTGAAAAGTTCTTTAGAATTTGACTTTCTGATTTGTGTTGAGAAAAGTATGCTTTAAGTTGAATATCTTTGTTGGGACTCAGAAGATTACTGGTATGTACGTATCTGTACATAACTGTCAGTGTTAATGCCAGTACAATTTGTCAATCACTCAAGAATCTTTGCAACAGATGTTGTTCTTGAATTGCATATATAGTATAAAGTAACAATTCTGAATGTGGACCAAAACGCCCCAAGGTCATTGGCCGTTCCTATTCCCTATAAGACTTTTACTTCCCTTCTCAATTTCCTGGACTTGCACACATTTTGAATGGGGACAATGACTTTATCATAATCCACTTTGGGTTTCTGTCTCTGTTTAGTTTCTGCTCTTGACCCTGGGTCATGGCGCTCTACCCTGTTAAGCTCTCTCAGTCTCAATGAAACTGTTCTAATGTTCACAGTAATCTATTGAGCAGCTGGGTCTACTGGGGCTTTGACCAGAGAGTAATTAAGTATGGAACAGTATACCCAGGAACCATGAGGCTGGAGGAAGGCTAGGTACAGTATACCCAGGAACCATGAGGCTGGTGGAGTGCTAGGTACAGTATAACCAGGAACCATGAGGCTGGTGGAGGGCTAGGTACAGTATACCCAGGAACCATGAGGCTGGTGGAGTGCTAGGTACAGTATACCCAGGAACCATGAGGCTGGAGGAGGGCTAGGTACAGTATACCCAGGAACCATGAGGCTGGTGGAGGGCTAGGTACAGTATACCCAGGAACCATGAGGCTGGTGGAGTGCTAGGTACAGTATACCCAGGAACCATGAGGCTGGTGGAGGGCTAGGTACAGTATACCCAGGAACCAGGATGGTAGTGGCAGGTTTAGAGAAGACTGAATGAAAGGTGTATTGTGGATAACGGTGGTCATGAGAAGGACAAGGGAAGTCGAACCTCACCTCTTCAGTGTCATCCAGAGAAGAATGCTTTTTTTAACGTAATTTATGCGTTGATGTCAGTAAGATATTTACGCACGACTGAGTCTGGCTCAACTCTAGCATGAAGACAAACCTCTTACATACACATACACACTCGACCACACAGTGTCAAACCTAATCATGACTTTTCCTTCTGTCCCCACTGCATCTCATTGTCTTGACCCCCATCCATAATTCTGTAATTTATTCACCAGTTAAACAAATGCAATTTGCCCTAAAATGTTGAGTGAATATGATCATAATGTATGAACTCAGTCCTGGAAGGTGTTGTCACTCTATGTCCCCTTCATTAGTTAAAACTATCCCAGGTCTGGTGAGTTACAAGGCCCTGGGGGTTGGAGGGATATCCCGACTGTGTACACAGCAGATGACATATGTTATACAGTCGCTGCTTCAGTCCCTCTCCCACTTCCAAACTTTGCCTATGTATGATACAGCCGACCCTGCCAGCTATCGTCATCATTCTCCCAGCTAGACAAATTGTGGTTTGGAAGTTGGGGTGGAAGTAGGGGGGTTAATGATAGTGTACAGAGAGACTGTTGGAAAACAAAACAAACTCTTTAGCCCTGACTTTAGTACTTGAGGCCTCCCTCATCCACCCCCCTGACTCTCTCTCTCTCTTACTAATCATCATGGAGACTGAGCCGGAGGGAGACTATTGCTTTTGTTTTATCAGTGAGACAGAGCTAAACTGGACCACGCTATTATTGCACAATTACAAATACTAGGGTCTATATGCTTGAATGAACAGTCTCTGTCCTCAGGTCTACAAATACTGGACTCCAAAAACAAAACTGGGATAGCCATCTCCCAGAGTAAGAATTGCCAATGGCAACTTGAGCTTTACTGACTCCAGTGGGCAGCAACACTTGGATGGACATTCCGTCTGCACCACAGTACCCAGTTCCTTTATTGGAGCAGATCAACCATGTCAGGTCAAGGGTCCTTCAATAATCCAATCCGCTAATTATTCCGTCAATAAGTTCAAAGCAGTACCTTACACATGGGCCCTGAAATAAAGTGCTACCAATGACAAGAACCGGCCTAAAAAGACAGGCCAAAACAAAGCCTGAGCCAGACTATAATTATAGCTAGGTGCGCCAGGAAGTTTCATAGACAGATAACGCACGTCAATTATTGTATTCAATTCAACAGGCCAAAGCTCACACACAGAAAACAAAACTCTGTGTTTTTACATGAAAGCAATTACATTAGGGGCAAGCATGTCATTATCTTAATTTGTGGCTTGTATTTCCCAAAACTGGCCTCTTCCGGCTCATTAAAAGTGAAAACGTTCATTTTGAGAACTTTGGGTGAATGTGTCGAATGCCAACATGCCATGAGGGGGCCCTGAGCTGTTTGGACAGCCATTTGTCACCACAATCCATCTTCATAATTTCTACCAGCTGAGAGATGCTATACTGGTCAATTACAGTTAGGAGAGGCACTTTGGACTCCATCACCCTCAGTATTGGTGGAGATATTTACCCTGCTCTGGACAGTACACACACACACAACACACAGAATGAGAACAACATATTGTAGCGAACAGCAGGGCAGAGAAGTGAACCCGGGTCGCTGGCGTGGCGCGAAAGACAAACCACCCGAGGCATTGCACCAATAGGCCTTAACCCACATTGTGGGAATTGTAATGTGGCTCATATAGCGAGGATCGCTACAATATCATTGAAAGGGTGTTCCCCACCTAGAGGGAATTAATCACGGCATAACATAACCAACCCTAAATTGGAGCTGAACACATAATGACAGGCCTGTACAGTCCCTACCAGTGTCTGTTTGGATAACTTAAATCTGTCAAGTGAGCACAGGAGGTTGGTGGCACCTTAATTGAGGAGGATGGGTTCGTGGTAATGGCTGGAGCGGAATAGGTGGAATAGAATCAAATACATCTCAAACATGTTTTGATGCCATTCCATTTGCTCCGTTCCAGTCATTATTATGAGCCATCCTCCCCTAAGCAGCCTCCACTGCAAGTGAGAAAAACAGTGTTAAAAAATATACTGATTACTAGTCTAGAGAGGGTGGTATTTGAATAAATTAAACTTGGGAGATTCAGTGAGAATCAATTGCTCTACTCCAACAAGGCAAGGCATTGTTTAAATATTACAAACAGAGAGTATGTTTGGAAATGTATATTTAATATGCATTTTAAATCTGGTTGTTTGGATCCTGGATACTGATTGGACAAGCAGCGTTCCCAAACCATGGTGTATTGGAAGTTACAGTCACACTATGGCTGCTAACAGTTCCATCTGAAAATGATCACTGCATCTCTATAAGAATATCATGTTCAGGTTGCTGTCTGAATCATCTCTTGTATTTATCACTAGTTTGGTAGAGCGGGGTTAATATAAGTCTTGCTGTCTGCCTATCCAACCTCGAAAACAATGTTTCTCTTTAGAATTCCTATCTCTGTAGCTACAATACATAGAGTAAACAGTGCCCAGACTAAACAAGACAACTTCTTATGAACCAGGTGAAATCATGCATCAATGTCATTATAATGGATATATCCAAGTAAATTCCAATAGAAAAAAAGCTCAAACAAGCAAAATATACAGCTAACGTCAGTGTACGTCTCTATAAGAATATCATGTTCAGGTTGCTGTCTGAATCATCTCTTGTATCATCTCTTGTATCATCTCTATATTCATGACTCCAGGTTCAATGTTTGACGTGAATGAGTTAGGTGAAGTTGGCTTGCTAGCTAAAACATGACAATAACGTTATCCAGCCTGCACAGCAAACATTTTGTTTAGAGCTGATGACCAGGCCTTTTGCATAGCAACTATGCAAAAATAATTTGTAGCAACATGACCAAAATAACTAACAACCAGATTTTTGTCTGGACTATATCTTCTCGTGGAAGAATGAAATTATATGAATTTACTTATCAAAATGACATTTTAATGAAAATATGTAATTCATTGTTATTTGTATATGTTGGTAACAGTTTTATAAAAGCAATAAGGCACGAGAGGCAGTGCTGCATCATGAATGAATTAAGCAATAAGGCTTGTGCTGTATCATGAATACTGCGTCGGGCCAAACGCCATTTACCTGTGACTATATTCATGATACAGCACTGCCTGTTGTGCCTTATTGCTTAATTAACAAAGAGCTTGTTGGATTAAATTGGATATAATAAGAGTGTGGGAAGGGTTTATATCAGGACAAAGATGTGTGTCTTGCCTAAACATCCTCCTTGGAATTGACATTTCAGCCATTTAGCAGATGCTCTTATCCAGAACGACTTACAGTAGTGAGTGGATACATTTTCACACTGGTCCCCCATGGGAGTCAAACCCACAACCCTAGTGTTGCAAGCACCATGCTCTACCAACTGAGCCACATGGGAATCAGAGTCTTTGATGCAAGGTGTAGCAATAACCAGAGCGGTGAGTCAGATCAGAAGCCATGCTCGCTACTCACACAACATTCACTCATGTCACACACATAATTAATGTCTCTCACATATTCACACTCTGTCTAATAGGCACATGCACACTGATGGATTTACACTTTGACACAAAGTTACATTCTCACCTTAATGCTACCACACCTCTCACACCTACCCACATCAAATCATTAGCCAAATAAGCAATCACCCACACACCCATTAACTCACTGACAGCTCTCTTAACATTCAGGCAAATGCTTTATGACTGAATCCCACCCTCTATACTTGTCTCTCTCCAGCCTGAATAACTGACCAGCCACCAAGGACCACTGCATGTCCTGAAGGAGAAAGTCAGTGTCTGTACCTCTTGCCACAGTGTCCCGGGACAGTGGGGTGATCCTGTCTCCGTTAGGGGTAGCTGTCCACCCTTACCAGTCCTGGAGAGTGAATCCTGGTGTTGGTTTCCATGGGAACAGCAGTGGTTGCTGAGGTGGGATTGTCAGTTGAGTATCCCAAGGTCTGTGGTCCTGTTTCTCTCCAGAGTCTGTATTTTTGAGTTTATTAATAATCCATGTCTATCTCATATCCATCTCAAATATATATTATCTAATAATATATGTAATTATCTCTTTCTCCTTTCTCTGTAATCTTTCTTTCCATGCCAATGGGTTTCTATGTCTGTGTATCCTAGTTCTGTGTCTGTAGGTCTGTGCGTCTCTGTATGTCTCCTGCTGGGTTTGGACTCTCACTTCTGCTTCCTCCTAGACATAGACGGGGGCTTTCTATTGGCTCTGATCACAACATGAATCAAACCAAGCCTCACCTCTCTCCCTTCCCTACCTCTTTTTCTCAATACTTATCCCCCCTCCTCTTTCCACAAACATTCTCACTGCTGACTCTCCAGTCTTGAAATCCCCTGTCAGTCTTTTGCTCTCTCCCTCCCGGTTCCCTTCTTCCCTCTATTACTCCCTCTCTTAGTCTGATACCCCAAATCCCTCTTGCTCTCCCACCATCGCCCCTTCACGCAATTTCCTCTCTGGCTTACCCTTCGTCTCTACCTCACTTTCATACTCATCTCTCTCTCTCGCTCTCTCTCTTTCCATCTATCCACCTTTCTTCTCACCTGAACATGAGGTGGGTTCAATGATTAGGGGTGTTCCAGTGCCACTGGAAATCCTTCAATACAGAGCTCTCTTTGGGTGTGTGAAATCACATAATCCATAAATCATTCTTACTCCTGCCTACTCATACGTCGACAGGACCCTTTGAAATTGCCATTCCCATTCCTTTGGTTTAGGCATACAGAAGTAAGACAATTATGTGTGTGGTTCTGATTTCTGACCACTGGAACTAAGACAAAAAACACTGTCTGTCATTCACCATCAAAGATCTGAAACGTCTACAAAAAAAAAACGTCAGGCTCGTCAAACAATAACTATTTCATCATACCAGTAGAGAATGGCACGACACTGCAGCAGCAGAATTCAGGCCTCAGTCTTTGTCCATACTTTGACTAATGTCTTTAGTCATGGTTTCTCATTGCTTAAATATACTGAGTGGCCTAAAATATACTCAGTGGCCTAAAGGTTATGATTCATGAAACTCTGAATATGGTATTAGAATTAAGCCTTACTTTTTGTACAGTATAGGAAATGTCTACATTTCTGACAAATAACACATTTGAACAAAATCAAGCAAAGCATTATTTGCTGTAAACATAAAACGTATTCCATTAGGTTATAGTAAAATAATAGAAAATGAGCTACTGCTCTGTTAAATCTACCACCATCTAGCTGTAACAACTAAAACTGCAGATGACAGAGCAGAGAGAAATTAATAATGATCTATTACAATGACCCCAGATCAGTATGTCCATCTACTCTTTGCTGGCCAGTACAAAATGTATTGATTCATTACCAGGACAGTAAAAACAGATAAAGGGACAACTTTAATACATTTTTAAGTGTCTTTAAATATGGTATAAAAATAAATGCAGGAGAGAGTAACAAAGAATTACGTTTTACATAAGACAGAAAACACATTTTCTTACAGCTCAAATGTGACTTTACAAGTGTAATGAAAACTGTGCTAATTATTGTAGTGCAATAAAATCAATGCAAAATGAACATAATAATTTACATTTATGCATACCGCACAACACTTCCCTTAGTGTGACCAAAGTATCTGTGATTACAGATCGAGTACTGTATAGTGATGATATTTTGAATAGATTTTACTGTTAAGTGAACGTTTCCTTCATTTTTTATTTCTGACATTATTAGCTCAGCTGGAGAGGGACATACGTGTCCATCAGATATGGTGTAAGTAACTGGACACTGACTTTCTGTAAAGGCATTATCCAGCCCCGAAATATTTGTAAAAGTCTCCAAATGCCTCTCCTTTCCAATAGTAGACATAGATCAGGTAAAATAAATAACAAGTCTTCTCCTTGGACATGCAACATCTGATGTACTGTCCAGCTCATCGTCTGAGTGGAAAGCAAACGGCGATGACATAGAAATGATATGGTCCTCCTCTATATCCCAGAGTGGCTATGTTTTAGCATGATGGCACAAGACTGGTCAGCCTCTTTGATGTGAGGGATTTCCCCTGTCAGAAGAAGAGGAGAATAGGGATTGAGAAAGAGAATGAGAGAGGATAAGATACAGTAGAAAATGTAATCATAGATCCATCCTGACACCATCCTGTAATCTAGCGTGTGGAAAAGTCATACTGTATGTCAGCAGAGGGTGTGAGAGTTCTACCAGTATGGAATATGGAAGTGTGTGTGAGGTAATGTCTGGGTTATACTGACATCCTATGGGCATCAAGTGTACAACTTCATATTGCATCATACTGTATTATGTGATGTCAGACATGCTGTAGGATCCTGAATCTGAGTAAAGTTCATTCAATTAATACAGTTTACATCGAGAGCTATCAAGAGCTTTATTAATGCACTAATGTGAGGGAAAACACAGGATGACAGTAAGTGAGGTGAGCAACCACATGCAATTTACTGTAACACTCGGCACTGAGCTTTGGCATTATTACCTGGAAGCAAAATCCTTCAAAACAAGTTCTTACTTTTCTGTGGGGACAAGGAGAGAACACAGAATGAGGGAGGACATTTTGGCAGGTTGGTTTCAGAGGCCAAAATGTGAGAGATGCAGGAGAGGTCACATGCCTCTGTCCTGAAACAGCTCAACTGACTCATCTAACTCTCAGAAGAGTTAACTCATCAAATGCAGCATTCTGTAGCAAACTACATTAATAAAACGTGATTTCACAAGAATAGATGGGTTGGTTGTTCACCACAAAACCGACATTTGCGCAACTATAGGGCAAAACAGACGGGGTTGGTTTAGACTGTTGACAACAGGTAAACTATGTTTAATCTCCAAATGAGCACTTGTTTGCACAATGAGCACTTTTTGTCTCTCAAATACATCGTTACAGTTGTTGGTTAGTTAGCTTCTGAATTTTTGCCATATTAGCATAGACATGACATCAGTCAAAACACCTTAAAACAGGACATGATATCAATAACAAGATACGAGCTGAAACGAGCTACCTATGATACCCCACATGGCAGCTTCTTGTAATTTCTTCGAGCTATCTGACGGTTCAGAATCATATCAATGCACGCCTTCCGGCCACAGCGATGCGCGTGCATCATTTTCGTGACTTTGTCAGCCAACCCGTCTATAAAAAAACTATATTTATAGGTCATGTCCAAATATACAATGCTGTGAAAAAGTATCTGCCCCCTTCCTGATTTCTTATTTTTTTGCACATTTGTCACACATAAATGCTTCAGATCATCAAGCAAATTTTAATATCACACAAAGATAACCCAAGTAAACACAAAATGCAGTTAAGTGATAATGTTATTTATTAAGGGAAAAAAGCTATCGAACCTTCATTTCCCTATGTGACAAAGTAATTGCCCCCCCTTGTTAAATCATGCATTTACTGTGGTTAATCAAATTTTTTGGAAAGCTGAGTTCAATTTCACTAGCCACACCCAGGCCTGATTACTGCCAGACCTGATGAATCAAGAAATCACTTAAATAGAACCTGTCTGACAAAGTGAAGTAGGCCAAAAGATCTCAAAAAGCAAGACATCATGCCGCGATCCAAAGAAATTCAGGAACAGATGAGAAACAAAGTAATTGACATCTATCAGTCTGGAAAGGGTTACAAAGCCATTTCTAAAGCTTTGGGACTCCAGCGAACCATGGTGAGAGACATTATCCACAAATGGAGAAAATTTGGAACAGTGGTGAACCTTCCCAGGAGTGGCCAGCCTACCAAAATGACCCCAAGAGCGCAGCAACGACTCATCCAAGAGGTCACAAAAGAACCCAAAACAACATCTAAAGAACTGCAGGCCTCACTTGCCTCAGTTAAGGTCAGTGTTCATGACTCAACCATAAGAAAGAGACTGGGGAAAAATGGCATCCATGGCAGAGTTCCAAGGCGAAAACCACTGCTGACCAAAAAGAACATAAAGGCTCGTCTCACTTTTGGCAAAAAAAACATCTTGATGATCCCCAAGACTTTTGGGAAAATATTCTGTGGACTGACGAGTCAAAAGTTGAACTTTTTGGAAATTGTGCGTTCCCGTTACATCCGGCGTAAAAGTAACACAGCATTCCAGAAAAAGAACATCATACCAACAGTCAAATATGGTGGTGGTAGTGTGATGGTCTGGGGCTGCTTTGCTGCTTCAGGACCTGGACGACTTGCTGTGATTGATGGAACCATGAATTCTGCTCTCTACTAAAAAATCCTTAAGGAGAACGTCCGGCTATCGGTTCGTGACCTCAAGCTGAAGCGCACTTGGGTTCTGCAGCAGGACAATGATCCAAAACACACCAGCAAGTCCACCTCTGAATGGCTTAAAAACAATGAAGGTTTTGGAGTGGCCTAGACAAAGTCCGGACTTGAATCCGATTGAGATGCTGTGGCGTGACCTTAAAAAGGTGGTTCATGCTCGGAAACCCTCCAATGTGGCTGAATTAAAACAATTCTGCAAAGAAGAGTGGGCCAAAATTCCTCCACAGCATTGTGAAAGTCTCATTGCCAGTTACCACAAATGCTTGATTGAAGTTGTTGCTGCTGAGGGTGGCACAACCAGTCATTAAGTTTAGGGGGCAATTACTTTTTCGCATAGGGCCATGAAGGTTTGGATAGCTTTTTCCCTTAATAAATAAAATCATCACTTAAAAACTGCATTTTGTGTTTACTTGGGTTATCTTTGTGTAATATTTAAATTTGTTTGATGATCTCAATCACTTAAGTGTGACAAATGTGCAAAGAAATAAGAAATAAGGACGGGGGCAAATACACTTTCACAGCACTGTACATTACCGTTCAAAAGTTTGGGGTCACTTAGAAATGTCCTTGTTTTTGAAAGAAAAGCAAATTTCTTGTCCATTAAAATAACATCAAATTGATCAGAAATACAGTGTAGACATTTGTCGTGTCTTTGGGGGTACCATTAAACTGAAGATATGTTTATCAATTAGCTCCCTGTAATTATTATCACGCGATTAAACTGATTAATCGTTTAATTGTAATTAACTAGGAGATCGGGGCACCAAGGAGAATATTCAGATTACAAAGCTATAATTTTCCTAATATAACTTTCCTGTACTATAATATTATATTCTATTATAGTATAGGCCGATTATCTTCTGGTTTAAATGGTGTATTTTACCTTTAGTCCAGTCTCATTCCAAACGTCGGAAATTGTTGTATCTGCACGAACCCAGTCTTTACTAAAATCATCCATACATCGATTGTCTTAAAATCATTTATTTACTACACTAAGTAATTAACAGAAAACATACAAACAGTAATTATCGTCACAAAGGATTGGTAGAGGAATGTGCCCTTGTGGGCTAAACAGGCAGGTCGGCCTGTTGAACAATGGGTCATAAACGGTCAGCTGAGAATGCACACCTACAGAGTTCATTAATATTAACCTCTTATGGCTAGGGGGCAGTATTTTCACGGCTGGATAAAAAACGTACCCGATTTAATCTGGTTACTAATCCTACCCAGTAACTAGAATATGCATATACTTATTATATATGGATAGAAAACACCCTAAAGTTTCTAAAACTGTTTGAATGGTGTCTGTGAGTATAACAGAACTCAAATGGCAGGTCAAAACCTGAGAGATTCCTTTACAGGAAGTGGCCTGTCTGACCATTTCTGGAACTTCTTTGCCATCTCTATCTTTTACTAAGGATCTCTGCTCTAACGTGACACTTCCTACGTCGTCCATAGGCGCTCAGAGCCCGGGAAAAACCTGAATGTCGTCATCCCAGCCCCAGGCTGAAACACATTATCGCCTTTCTCAAGTGGCCGATCAAGGGACTCTGGGCTTAGGCGCGTGACCTGGCCGCACCCGTCTTTGTAATTTTTTCCTCTGTTTGCCGAAAAGGAGATTCCCGGTCAGAATATTATCGCTTTTCTACGAGAAAAATGGCATAAAAATTGATTTTAAACAGCGGTTGACATGCTTCGAAGTACGGTAATGGAATATTTAGAATTTTTTTGTCACGAATTGCGCCATGCGCACGACCCTTCTTTACCATTTCGGATAGTGTCTGGAACGCACGAACAAAACGCCGCTATTCGGATATAACGATGGATTATTTTGGACCAAACCAACATTTGTTATTGAAGTAGCAGTCCTGGGAGTGCATTCTGACGAAGACAACAAAGGTAATGAAACTTTTGTAATAGTAAATCGGAGTTTGATCAGGGCTAAACTTGGTCGGTGTCTAAATGGCTAGCCGTGATGGCTGGGCTATCTACTGAGAATATTGCAAAATGTGCTTTCACCGAAAAGCTATTTTAAAATCGGACATATCGAGTGCATAGAGAAGTTCTGTATCTATAATTCTTAAAATAATTGTTATGTTTTTTGTGAACGTTTATCGTGAGTAATTTAGTAAATTCACCGGATGTTTGCGGGGGGTATGCTAGTTCTGAACGTCACATGCTAATGTAAAAAGCTGGTTTTTGATATAAATATGAACTTGATTGAACAAAACATGCATGCATTGTATAACATAATGTCCTAGGGTTGTCATCTGATGAAGATCATCAAAGGTTAGTGCTGCATTTAGCTGTGGTTTTGTTTTTTGTGACATTATATGCTAGCTTGAAAAATGGGTGTCTGATTATTTCTGGCTTGGTACTCTGCTGACATAATCTAATGTTTTGCTTTCGCTGTAAAGCCTTTTTGAAATCGGACAGTGTGGTTAGATAAAGGAGAGTCTTGTCTTTAAAATGCTGTGAAATAGTCATATGTTTGAAAAATTGAAGTTTTTGTATTTTTGAGGAATTTGTAATTCGCGCCACGCCTATCATTGGATATTGGAGCAGGTGTTCCGCTAGCGGAACGTCTAGATGTAAGAGGTTAACCTCTTACATCTAGACGTTCCGCTAGCGGAACACCTGCTCCAATATGTGTCACGTTAGAGCAGAGATCCTTAGTAAAAGATAGAGATGGAAAAGAAGTTCAAGAAATGGTCAGACAGGCCACTTCCTGTAAAGGAATCTCTCAGGTTTTGACCTGCCATTTGAGTTCTGTTATACTCACAGACACCATTCAAACAGTTTTAGAAATTTTAGGGTGTTTTCTATCCATATGTAATAAGTATATGCATATTCTAGTTACTGGGTAGGAGTGGTAACCAGATTAAATCGGGTATGTTTTTTATCCAGCCGTGAAAATACTGCCCCCTAGCCATAACAGGTTAACAATTGACAATTGAAGGCTCACTCATTCGGGAACAATTGCAATCAATATATATTTACGCTCAGTGTGTCGTTCTGATTCTTGTTGGAGAGTAGTTCTGATGGAGAGTCTCTCTCTCGGTTAGAATGGATCTTTCAAAGCGACATCCATTAATGTCGTCATCGAATGGTTGTTTCGTTGGTCTTCGCATTCAATGATATAATTTACTTAGCTGCAGACTAATAATTAATATCAAAGACTTGTTCTTATTCTGTCGGTATCAATAGTCTAAAAGTTAACCACGTGGTATGGTTCACTTTCAGTAGAGTAATTGGATGGTAAAACCTATTAGCCATCGAGTGGAGGCCTGGTCTGAAGAAATGTAAATCAGGGGGTGTTTTATGGTGCCCATAGAACAGGCTTGTCAAATGACGCCTGGTCCTGTATGGGTCCCTGGGGGCGTGCCTATGACTGAGTTAGATTTGGTTACAGAAATACAATTCTATCACATTACATCAGTACATCGCATCTCAATGTATTATAAAAGCTTTATCCTTATTAATACATTCCATACACCCATTATGATGCAATTCTCAAGCTGAGTCTATCATATAAACAGTTTTATGGTAATATGGCTATATTGTCTCTTCTGAGTATCACAAAATTGTACCAAGCGGATCAGTTCGTAGCTGGATTCTTCACCAATCTTCCATACCTTCTCCAGAACACAAAATGTCGCTCGGTTCTCCAAGTCTATGAGTTGGAAGAATTTCCTTTGTCTCTCTATGGGCCATGTGGCCAGAGACTCTCCTGGAATTTTAGAGTTTTTACAACCCTTTACACACAGGGCCTGGGTTGTGGGGGAGGTAGGTTGGGTGGTGGTGCAAAAGGGAGGGGGTCAACTGTCCTCCCTGTACCAAAAGAGGCCAACGTCATGACACATTGTTAATGTTGTAAATGACTATTGTAGCTGGAAATGGCTGATTTTTTATGGAATATTTACATAGGTGTACAGAGGCCCATTATCGGCAACCATCACTCCTGTGTTCCAATGGCACGTTGTGTTAGCTAATCCAAGTTTATCATTTTAAAAGGCTAATTGATCATTAGAAAACCCTTTTGCAAATATGTTAGCACAGCTGAAAACTGTTGTTCTGATTAAAGAAGCAATGAAACTGTCCTTCTTTAGACTAGTGGAGTATCTGGAGCATCGATTATAGGCTCAAAACGGTCAGAAACAAAGACCTTTCTTCTGAAGTTTGTCAATCTATTCTTGTTCTGAGAAATGAAGGCTATTTCATGCGAGAAATTGCCAAGAAACTGAAGATCTCGTACAACGCTGTGTACTACTCCCTTCAGAGAACAGCACAAACTGTCTCTAACCAGAATTGGAACACAGGAGTGATGGTTGCTGATAATGGGCCTCTGTACGTCTACGTAGATATTCCATTAAAAAAATCCAGCTACAATAGTCATTTACAACATTAACCATGTCTAAACTGTATTTCTGATCAATTTGATGTTATGTTATTGGACAAAAAATTTGCTTTTCTTTCAAAAACAAGGACATTTCTAAGTGACCCCAAACTTTTGAACGGTAGTGTACTTGTGCTCATATTGCATCTAGCTCTTGAAATGTAATGGTGAATGTCTAACTACCACATTGTTGCAAAATTATTACATGTCTTATCAATCAGGAAATATATGGGCACTTTTCTCAAATGAAACACAATAATTCTGTTGAAAGGAACAAATCTCTTAGGGCCGGATTCAATTTGATCCACTTTAGCCGACATCCGCATAGCTGATGTTTAGATGGTGCTGGAGGTCGAACTGCTTTAGAGCTGTCAAATCCACAAGCAGCTCCTGCCATTATACACTGGAATGTGAGGTATAATTTACACCTTGATTAGGCTGATAGAATTCCTCATGATTTAGTTTAATGATTTTCAATTTGAGCGTCATTATTATTATTATTTTGGGGGGGAATTTTTTTCTTCAATTATTAAACAACAGATCAATACAGCAAGAGTAAGTACTACAACAAAAGCTAATTCAACTCTCCCCACCCCCCAGCGACAAATTACAAGATTAAATTAGAATAGTAATAATACTAATAATGACTAAAAATTACAAATGACAAGAGATTCCAACATATACACAAAGCAATACAAACAGTAAATTACAGAGAGACAATAGCTACATTGATCTACAAGCTCACATCCACCAACCCCAATGGAAGTGTTTCCATATAGTCCAGGAAGGGTTGTCATATTTTCAGGAAGTTGTTGAATTTATTTCTTAAAGCATAGGTAATCTCCATAGGAATACTCTTATTCATTTCAGAGAGCCATCTTGTAATTGGGAGAGGGGAATCTGATTTCCATGTCAATGCAACATATTTTCTTGCAGTGACAGGGCGATTTCTGTACATTTGATGTTGAAGTTATTTCTCATCTTAGGCAGAACGTTCATCTTAATTCAACTAATTCTCCCAAATAATGTAAGAGGCAGATCTATCCATCTATTCAAGTCATCCACCACCTTCTGACCCAAGACAATAGTTAAGCTTGTACAAATTTCTTAAGTAATTATCAACTGTGATTCCTAGATATTTGAACCACTGGGGCGACCACCTGAAGGGACCTGTTCGCTCACAGATGCTATAGTCAAAGCGAGTCAGTGGAAGTATTTCACTTTTGTCCATGTTGACTTTGTAACCTGACATAGAGCTGTATGTACACAAAAGCGTTTGTAGTTTTGAGAGGGATCCGGTCAGGTCAGAGAGGAACAAAATAATGTTGTTTAACCTCTTGACGGTCGCCTAGGATAGGGGGCGCTACAGCGATTTTTGAAAAAAATTCGTGCCCATTTTAAACGGCCTCCTACTCAAACTCAGAAGCTAGGATATGCATATAATTAATACTTGTGGATAGAAAACACCCTAAAGTTTCTAAAACTGTTTGAATGGTGTCTGTGAGTATAACAGAACTCATATGGCAGTCAAAACCCCGAGACAGATCGTAACAGGATGTGGAATTCTGAATTGCGGACTCAACTTCATCACTTTGCCTATAACTCACACCATGAGCAATGGTTCATTGAGCACTTCCTATTGCTTCCACTAGATGTCCCCAGTCTTTACAAAGTGGTTTGAGTCTCCTACTGTGAAAACTGACTGAATGAGACGCTGTGGAAAGTGGTCACATGAGGAGGGCCATCACCATTATGACGCCGGCGCCCCTGGCTACCCTCCCATTTCGAAACGTTTTGAAAGACAATGCAATCGTCCCCCTTGAATCTTATTAGAGCTCTGGTTGAAAAAGGCCCTAAAGATTTATGTTATACAACGTTTGATATGTTTGAACGAACCTAAAAAAAAAAAAAAATGCATTTTATTGAAAGAGAAGGCCCGCGGCCGACGTAACTTTTGGTGCAGCCTTCAGAACGCGCTAACAAGAACAAGCTATTGGGACGTAAAGGATTAACTTTTTCGAACGAAAATACATTTGTTGTGGACCTGGGATTCCTGGAAGTGCTTTCTGATGGAGATAATCAAAGGTAAGGGATTATTGACAATAGTATTCAGGAGTAGATTTGATATGCGATTGTTCCAAGATGGCGCTGACCTGTAACGGTAGCCTATTTTTCTGAGTATCGCATCCCCTTTTATCGCAAAGTGTGATTACCCAGTAAAGTTATTTTTAAATCTGGCATTGCAGGTGCTTTCAAGAGATGCTAATCTATAAATCTTAGAATGACAATATTACATTTTAAAAATGTTTTCGAATAGTAATTTAGTAAATTGTAGTGCTGTTTCAACGGACACATTTGAGGGAAAATAGTTAGTCAACGTTACGCGCCGATATAAAATGCTGTTTTTATATATATATATGAACTTTATCGAACAAAAGAATGCATGCATTGTGTAACATGATGTCCTAGGAGTGTCATCTGATGAAGATTGTCAAAGGTTAGTGCTGCATTTAGCTGTTTTTTGGTTATTTGTGATGCATGTGGTTGGTCGGAAAATGGCTATGTGGCTACTTTTACGATATACTCCTCTAACATAACCTAATGTTTTGCTTTTGCTGTAAAGCAAAATATATTCAATTTTGTTATGTTAATGGCGATAGGATTTTTCGCTGGATGTCCGTCCCGCATACGGGACGCCCGACCAGGGGTTAAGAACAATGAGATCTTGTGTGTTATCTGGCCTACCTGAAAGCCCTTTATGCCAGGATCCGTTCTTATGGCCTCTGCCAGGGGTTCTATGGCTAGCACAAAAAGGAGTGGGGAAAGTGAACACCCCTGTCTACTACCTCTAAAGAGTGGGAATGTGGCTGACATCATGCCATTAGTGGTGATCTTAGCTTGCGGTTTATGGTATAAAGTCCTAACCCAGTTAACAAACGAAGGACCAAAGTTAAATTTACCAAGGACCTTGAATAGCTATGGCCATAATAGGTATGGCCACTCCAGCCTATCGAAGGCCTTTTCAGCATCTAGATATACTGTCATAACGGTCGTATTGAGGAGACCAAAACGCAGCGGGTATAGTGATCATCTTCTTTATTTACTAAATAAAGTGAACACTTAACCTCTATGGGCTAAGTGGGACGCTAGCGTGCCACCCGTGGTGCACTCCATCAACAGCAGGTGCATTTCAAGAGCGGCAAATTTGAATCCAAATAAATGTCAAAATTCAAATTTTTCAAACATACAACTATTTTACACCCTTTGAAAGATAAACATCTCCTTAATCTAACCACGTTTTACGATTTCAAAAAGGTTTTACGGCGAAAGCATAAATTTAGAGTATGTTAGGACAGTACATTTACAAGAGTTGTGTGTAATGTTTTGTCAAGTCAAAGACAGGGTCACCAAAACCATAAAACCAGCTAAAATGATGCACTAACCTTTTACAATCTCCATCAGATGACACTCCTAGGACATTATGTTAGACAATGCATGCATTTTTAGTTCTATCAAGTTCATATTTATATCCAAAAACAGCGTTTTACTATGGCATTGATGTTGAGGAAATCGTTTCCCTCCAATAACCGGCAGTCAAGTCAGCGTCACAAATTAAATAATTAAAATTAGAAAACATTGGTAAAATATTATATTGTCATTTAAAGAATTATAGATTTACATCTCTTGAACGCAATCAACTTGCCAGATTTAAAAATAACCTTACTGGGAAATCACACTTTGCAATAATCTGAGCACTGCGCCCAGAAAAATACGCGTTGCGATACAGACTAGACGTCATGTTGGGGAGATCTAAAATCGAAAATACTATGTAAATAATCCATTACCTTTGATTCTCTTCATCAGATGTCACTTCCAGGTATCACAGGTCCATAACGAATGTAGTTTTGTTCAAAAAAGCTCATCATTTATGTCCAAAAATCTCCGTCTTGTTAGCACATGATCTAAGCCAGCCGGACTTCTCGTCATGAACGAGGGGAAAAAATATATTTCCGTTCGTTCAAACATGTCAAACGTTGTATAGCATAAATCATTAGGGCCTTTTTTAACCAGAACATGAATAATATTCAAGGTGGACGAATGCATACTCTTTTATAACGTATTGGAACGAGGGTACCCAACATGAACTCGCGCGCCAGGTGTCTAATGGGACATCATCGTTCCATGGCTCTTGTTCGGTCAGATCTCCCTCCAGAAGACTCAAAACACTTTGTAAAGGCTGGTGACATCTAGTGGAAGCAATAGGAAGTGCCAAAATATTCCTCAGCCCCTGTGTTTTTCAATGGGATAGGTTTAAAGTCAATACAACACATCAGGTTTCCACTTCCTGTCAGAAAATGTCTCAGGGTTTTGCCTGCCAAATGAGTTCTGTTATACTCACAGACACCATTCAAACAGTTTTAGAAACTTTAGAGTGTTTTCTATCCATATATAATAAGTATATGCATATTCTAGTTACTGGGTAGGATTAGTAACCAGATTAAATCGGGTACATTTTTTTTATCCAGACGTGCAAATGCTGCCCCCTAGCCCTAACAGGTTAACAAACAGTTCAAGAAGAGTTAAGAAAATATTTACCAAATTAACTAAAGTAAAAAATGTAATAAAACATTTATAAAAAGTAACACAATAACATAGCAATAACGAGGCTATATACAGGGGTACCGGTACCGAGTCAGTGTGCCGGGGCACAGGTTAATTGAGGTAATTTGTACATTTAGGTAGGGGTGAAGTGACTATGCAGTAGCGAGTAGCGAGTAGCAGCAGTGTACAGTACAAAATAAATGGGGGGGGGGGGGGGGGTCAATGTAATAGTCTGGTGGCCATTTGAGTCTTATGGCTTGGGGATAGAAGCTGTTAAGGAGCCTTTTAGTCCTTGACTTGGTGCTCCGGTACTGCTTGCCGTGCGATAGCAGAGAAAACAGTCTACGACTTGGGTGACTGGAGACTCTGACAATAGTATGGGCTTTTCTCTGACACCACCTATTATATAGGTCCTGGATGGCAGGAAGCTTGGCCCCAGTGATGTACTGGGCTGTATGTACTACCCTCTGTAGCGCCTTACGATCAGATACCGAGCAGTTGCCATACCAGGTGGTGATGCAACCGGTCAGGATGCTCTCAATGGAGCAGCTGAAGAACTTTGAGGAATTGGGGACCCATGCCAAATATTTTCAGTCTCCTGAGGGGGGAAAGGTTTTGTCGTGCCCTCTTCACGACTGTCTTGGTATGTTTGGACCATGATAGTTTGTTGGTGATGTGGACACAAAGGAACTTGAATCTCCCAACCGCTCCACTACAGCCCCGTTGATGTTTATGGGGCCCGTTCGGCCCTACAATTTCCTGTAGTCCACGATCAGCTCCATTGTCTTGCTCACATTGAGGGAGAGGTTGTTGTCCTGGCACCACAACTGCCAGTTCTCTGACCTCCTCCTTATAGGCTGTCTTATCATTGTCGGTGATCAGGCCTACTACTGTTGTGTCATCAGCAAACTTAATGATAGTGTTGGAGTCGTGTTTGGCCACGCAGTCGTGAGTGAACAGGGAGTACAGGAGTGAACTAAGTACACACCCCTCAGGGTCCCAGTGTTGAGGATCAGCGTGGCAGACATGTTGTTGCCTACCCTTACCACCTGGGGGCGGCCCGTCAGGAAGTCCAGGATCCAGTTGCAGAGGGAGGTGTTTAGTCCCAGGGTCCTTAGCTTAGTGATGAGCTTCGTGGGCACTATGGTGTTGAACGCTGAGCTGTAGTCAATGAACAGCGTTGTTAGATAGGTGTTCCTTTTGTCCAGGTGGGAAAGGGCAGTGTGGAGTGTGATTGAGATTGCGTCATCTGTGGATCTGTTGGGGTGGTATGCGAATTGGAGTGGGTCTAGGGTATCAGGGAGGATGCTGTTGATGTGAGCCATGACCAGCCTTTCAAAGCACTTCATGTCTACCAACATGAGTGCTACGGGACGGTAATCATTTAGGCAGGTTACCTTCGCTTCCTTGGGCACAGGGACTACGGTGGTCTGCTACATAACGTCCCAGGGATCAATAATTGTTTTCATTACACAGAAGGGTAAATTCTTATTAATCAACACAGCTACTCCCCGTGTCTTTGTGTTTTATGAAGCTAACTTTTTATGTTCTGCCCCCTGCTGTGTTTCTTGTAGAAATGCAACATCAGTCTTTAGCTTTTTCAACTACATAAGGACTCGTTTTCGTTTAACAGGTCTGTTCATTCCATTAACATTTAATGATGTATGATTTACTATCTTAACCATATTGTTCACTCAAAAAAAAATGCAAATGTCAGGAGTAAGTGTAAAATATTCTATTGCCTATTTTTGGTGGGCCTGTAGTCAAACACATATTATAAAGCGATGGTCTCTCACAAAACAGTACAAAACAATTTCCATCCTCCCCCCAGTGCTGTTCTTGAATACACCCTGCCCAAATCCCAACTGTAATGGAGCTACGCTCCCAGCGTCACTATTCCTAAATTCAATTTCTAACATGAAGACAAACGTGAACTTGAACCTGGAGCTCGAGCCCAGTAAATTAACAAAAATTGCGAATTCTTCACCCATCCTTATATGATGCAAGTCAAAAACCAAACCAATAACGGGAGTTCTGATCGCAACACACCTACTATGACAGAATGCAAAATACATATATAAGACATCATGGCTTAGCCATATAAAATAGTCTACATATCATTTTGATGCCTCTGAGGACCATGCCTGTCCCAAATAACAACTTAAAAACAATGTCACTCTGGTAAAAACAAATAGTTTGTTTCCATGGATATTGGGATCTTAGCTCATTGATCTGTCAGTAAGCAGTCCTACCGGTTATGCAAGTAATAAGGCAGGCTAGTGGGACACAGCCCAGCTAGAAGTGAAATTAACCCAGTCCGCTAACCAATCAACAATGTCCTGAGCCGGTCGCCTGCAGTCCGCAGAGAAATGTTGCGACTTCTTTGGGCGTTTTGAAGAATCTTCTCTGCCCGCCATGGATGATTCTCATTGTTGCATGTTGAAGCAGCGCAAAGGGAATGTTCTTGGAGGTAAGTTATTTTTTCACCTGGTCAAATTCCTTCCTGTGTTTGACCATCATGGGACTCATGTCTGGAAAGAATTGAATTGCCTCCTTGTTGTGCAGCATCACTCCTTTCTCCTTGAAGTGTTTGTCTGCGGGGTCGTGGGTTCTGATTAGGTGATGGGCGAGTGACCTGTGTGCCCATTCGACAACCAGGGATCAGCAAATTGTTCTTTGCCCAGTAGGGTGGGGATAATGGCAGCGGAGAAATCAATGGCGTCTGTCCCCTCATTGCCCTCAAGGAGGCCGATAATTCTAATGTTGCTTCGCCTACTGTAGTTTTCCAAATGGTCAACCTTATTCATCAGGTATTCGTTGTTTTTGCGCAGTTTCTGTAGTTCTGTCCCCATTCCGTCTAGCCTGTCCTCAGCATTGCTGATGCACTCTTCAGCTTCTTCCATTCGTGATCCTAGCGTGCTGATAGTCATTGCCAAACCTGAGATGGAGTTTTTTATTTCAGCCAACTGTGCTGAGATGGAGCAACTGAACTCAGTCGTATTCAAGTTATATTGTGTTGTAAGGAAGTCATTGCCTTCTTTGATCACTTTGAGGATGTGAGCTAGCCTAGCTTCTTCCTGAGGTGTCATGGTGCCATCTTGGGTTTCCGAGAAGGCCATGGTCAGAGGTTCTTTCTCCATCATTTCTTGGTCTGTTTCAGTTCTTCCGTTGCCTTTTTTTGTCTCGTAGGTATATCACTACTCATGGCAACAATGTGGTAATCAGTATGGGTGAAGTTATCAAGTTTTAGGATTAGTCTGTTAAAGATTTTTCGGGAGCCCTTGGTCACGCTTCTTCCTAGCTTCGCTGCATCACGTGACCCGAGCATCATTATTTCTAAATAGCTTACACTTTCTCACTATGAACTTCTAACGTGAGTGAAACGTGTGTGGCTCGTGCCAATGATCAAGAGCAGCTGCTCACCGATTTGCCAAACCATCAGATAAGCGGGTGTCGGCTATCGCCGGTTAACGCTGGACCTGATTGAATCTAGGCCTTAGAAAAAAATACTTGGCAATATAATTGCAACATAAAAGTACAAAGGGATGGAAAGGAGAGGTAAATATTGACAAGGTCCTGAAAAAGATGGTCATGAAACGTCAACATGTCAGTGTCCATGACAGGGCCCAGAGGTGAAGGAGGGAAGGAGGGAGCTTTATCTGAACAGGCCCGTTGGTTGACCTGTTCATGTCCTCTTACCACATTTTGAGTGAATTTCTCAAATGAAGTTCTGCGGTCCTGAATGCCACCCTACTTAACCAAAACATTATGAGAAAAGAAACAAAAATAAAGGGAAAGACAGAAAAGAAAGACAGAGCTGAAACTGAAAAGTGAAGGAAACAAAATAATCTGTGAGGAGAGTCCCTTTGAAAAATAATAGCAAATATAAGGATATGCTGATGTATTTACGATGAGAATTATACAATGATACTTAACATAACACAAACCATAAGCCCAGACTGGTCTCAGAGCAAAATATTTTACAGAAATCCGTGCCACTCCATTTTATAATGATACATTACGTTATGTTAGGTAACATTACATTGGCCTACCTTAATCTGGGATATTCAAATTGGTATGATCTGTTACTTTTGGGTTGACAGTAGATTACTTAAGGAAAAACAAAAGGAGGGTGGTTGGTCAGGGTGGATGGGTAGGCATATAATGCAAACGACTAGCAACCTAAAGGTTGTGTGTTCAAATCTCATCACGGACAACTTTAGCATTTTAGCAACTTTGCAACTACTTAGTACTTTTTTGTTATTTAAAATGACTTAGCATGTTAGCTAACCCTTCCACTAACCCTCACCCTTTAACTTAACTCTTAACCCGAACCTTAACCCCTAACCTAACGTAGCACATCATACTAAGGCAGTCAAATGTAATATATCATATTAAAGCAGTCGAACGTAATATAAAATACTAAAGCAGTCGAAATGAATATTTCATACTAAAGCAGTCTAACATAATATATCATACTAAAGCAGTCAAACGTAATATATCATACTAAACAGGTCAAGACATAGGATGCTATACTTCCTACAATTCGTATTATATTGTATGACCGCTATTACATTGGTAGGCCAATGTTATGTAACCTAAAGTAAAGTAACATATCATACTACATGGATCGGCACAGATTTTTTATTACATATAATATGCTTGGCTCTGAGACCATGTTGATAAGCCACATTTTGCAAATCATAGAAAATCATGAAGGAACTATAATTTTAATTTCCCCATCATCACAACCAACCTTACAGGTCAACGGCTTATGAGGCATTATCTTGGCATGTGCAAATGCTGCTAGTAATTCCTTCACTGCTGGAGGCACCAATGTCATTATTCCAGGCCCCAGGCAGAGAAGAGCAGGGCAGACAGCCTGGCAGGTTAAGGCTTTGAAGACCTTACCTTCTTCTTGGCCTGTAACAGCTCCTGATAGGCACTGGAACGGATGAAGCGGCTATAGGAGTCACTCTTCATCAGCTTGAAGATGTGATCCTGTCAACCACAAGGAAATGGTTCAACCACAGGTCACGTAGTAAGAACCCTTGATACGATTCAACGTTCCAGAATACTTTCTGTTCTGATGAATGGACTGAACAGTACAGTAGCTTATCCAGCTGATACATACGCCAGTAACTTGCCTATGTTTACCCTAAAGTTCACTGACATATTATTATAGCGTTACCTGTGCGTCTTCAAAGGCATAGCGTCCAGGGTCCTTGACATTCTGGGTGGTCTTGTCGTAGCTCTTAGAATCAACGTTGATGGCACTGGGAGCTCCAGAGGCCAGGAACTCCTGCCAGATCTCCTGAACCCGGGTCGGGACCTCCCGGATTGGCCTCTTCTTCACCTCCTGGACCGCTAGCCAGAACCTGCAAGACACAACACACGGGTGAGAGTGTAAAAAACATATATATAATTTATATACAGTACCAGTCAAAAGTTTGGACACTCATTCAAGGGTTTTTCTTTATTTTTACTATTTTCTACATTGTAGAATAATAGTGAAGACATAAACACTATGAAATAACACATATGAAATCATGTAGTATGCCTTGATGACAGCTTTGCACACTCTTGGTATTCTCTCAACCAGCATCATGAGGTAGTCACCTGGAATGCATTTCAATTAACAGGTATGTCTCATTAAAAGTACATTTGTGGAATTTCTTTCCTTGTTAATGCGTTTGAGCCAATCAGTTGTTTTGTGACAAGGTAGGAGTGGTGTACAGAAGATAACCCTATTTGATAAAAGACCAAGTCCATATTATGGCAAGAACAGCTCAAATAAGCAAAGAGGAACGACAGCACATCATTACTTTAAGACATGAAGGTCAGTCAATCTGGAAAATTTCAAGAACTTTGAAAGTTTCTTCAAGTACAGTTGCAAAAACCATCAAGCGTTATGATGAAACTGGCGCTCATGAGGACCGCCACAGGAAAGGACGACCCAGAGTTACCTCTGCTGCAGAGGATAAGTTAATTAGAGTTACCAGCCTCAGAAATTGCAGCCAAATAAATGCTTCACAGAGTTCAAGTAACAGACATACAGTTGAAGTCGGAAACATATATACACTTAGGTTGGAGTCATTAAAATTTGTTTTTCAACCACTCCACACATTTCTTGTTAACAAACTATAGTTTTGCCAAGGCGGTTAGGACATCTACTTTGTGCATGACACAAGTCATTTTTCCAAAAATTGATTACAGACAGATTATTTCACTTATAATTCACTGTATCACAATTCCAGTGAGTCAGAAGTTTACATACACTAAGTTGATTGTGCCTTTAAACAGCTTCGAAAATTCCAGAAAATGATGTCATGGCTTTAGAAGCTGGAATTGTGATACAGTGAATTATAAGTGAAATAATCTGTTTGTAAGCAATTGTTGGAAAAATGACTTGTGTCATGCACAAAGTAGATGTTCTAACTGACTTGCCAAAACTATAGTTTGTGTACAAGAAATTTGTGGAGTGGATGAAAAACGAGTTTTAATGACTCCAACCTAAGTGTATGTAAACTTCCGACTTCAACTATATTTGAATTCATTTTCAGTACTCAGTTATGTCCTTTGCTGGTGATAACACATTTATCTAATTATAGGGTAATTAATGTGACGGATTAGATGTAAAATTTCACCTCTGACTCTCCCTCAGTTAGATAATATCGACTCTCACTTAGTTACATTACCAGATTGACCTAAAGATTACCCCTGGGCAAAACAGTTCAGAGAAGTACCAGCAGAGGGAGTACAGGAAACGTGAATGTTTATGTTAGGATACGTTATGATTGTGTGGAAGAAAGAAAGTGAGTGTATGCATGTGGGGGCGTACGTGCGTACATGTGTGTTATGTGTATGTGTATGTACTGCATCCCCTACCTCAGGTTCTCTGAGCTAAACTCAGACTCCAGGAACTTGAGGAACTGCTCCCTCCCCACCTGATCCTTGAGAACCTCATTGATTCCGAACGCCCACCTTTTCACCCTCTGCTGACCTGGCTCCTTACTGGGGAGAAACACACGCAGTCAGACATCACAGTGTATAGAGGGAAACCTCAGTGAACAGTACACACTACACAGATACAAATCATTATATTATTACCTGACATCCCTCAGGAGATGGTTTTCAGCAGTGCAACTTACAAAGCATTTACTGGTACCACACACTATACTTGTACCAGTGTAAAACAACACAGATAAAAAATTTAAAAAGTCAAAAAGACAGTCCAAGAAAACACACCTGGCCTCCAGCTCCCACACAGTGGTGTCGTCTGAGATCCAGGGGTTGGAGGGGTCGGTCGGCGTGATGAAGGGGTCATATTCCACATATTGCTCTGTATAGGCCAACAAACTGGGAGAAAGAAAACAAACTATTCAGTTCAGTCAGGTAAAGTGGACAGAAAAGGTAACAATGTATCATGCCGCCTGGGGAACTCAGGATATGACTAAGAGCAGTGCTATACAGTATTTGACCTTCGAAGATAGCAGGAAGTGAAGTAATCTAGCATATTTAGTCTAACACAATAGTGAGTAACCCAGGCAACTAAGGATGGGAATCTACACTCTGTTCAGTGTTACGGCACAGAAAATGACAAATAGTCTTAGTGCTGATGATACACATCCGGCTATTGTTTGGACTAAACCCTTTTCAAGGTTGTCTAAGCTCTTAATTACTGGCTACAATAAACATTAAAGAGTTCAACAATGGATCAATGGGGGGGTGAAGAGAAGGAGAACTTAGCTCACCTCTCGGCCACTTTGGACATTTTCAGTCGATGTCTGTCTAATTGCCCTCCCCAATAAGTGATCTGGAACAACAAGGGGAAATAATATTTTGTGAATTTCTGGGAACAGGTCAAACTGACAAGACAGTAACAGTCTTGCCATCATAAGTGTATGTTTGGAAAGAACATTTTCCTTCCAAACATACATTCTTGCAATGCAAGAGACAACCAACCAGGCAGTCCAGCACTCCCTACATTACCTGGTCCTGTAGCTCCTCCTCTGTGGCCGGCTTGGCCTCTGGGGCAGGGGTGTGGGTGGGGCTGTGGGTGCGCACATCATTCTGAGGCCCATATACAGACTGAGGCAGAGAAACAATCAAACAGAACCCACCAAAGTCAAACTCGAACAACAGTGTTTTCAGCTGACCTGTTATTCAGAGGTAATGGATTTATCAGACATTCTAACCTTTCTTGTCTTGTGGGGGTTTTTCATTCTGGAGGACTTCTTTATGTCAACTTCTGTTGTGTTTACACATCCGGGCTGGAGAACAACAAAAATTTGCAGTATAAATTAATAAAATAAATACCTTCAGAGAGCATTCTCTGCTTCTTCTTATTGATTCACTAGCAGCTCAGGTAGGACTGTTTAGTGAACCCAGCAAACCATAGCCACATTTTTCTATAGCAATTTGCTACATGCGCAGTCAAACATGGTCTTGTGAAATATTAATGTAAAAATTCTAACAAAAATTTGAAACAATCGATGTATCACTGATTGGTACGGTACGTCCTGCATGGTTAAACAAAGGGTACAATCAAGGCATCCTCCAGGATCACGGAGGTTAAGTGGTTTGATGAGGCTGCTGTGAAATCAGAAAGGAACCTGATTATAATGCTCCGAGAATGCATAAATTAATCCTGTTATTTTCCAATTAAGCTCATGGCTGGAGAAGCAGCTCCATTCCCGAGTGGAAGCTAATGCTAAGAAGGATATGTGTCTGAATGGATGATGAGGTCATACAGACCACTGGAGAGCTCTACGTTCATTTTTTTTTTTTTGGGGGGGGGGGGGGGGGGGGGGGGAATTGACAGTACAGTAATAACATTTAGATATTACGGCAGACAAAGAAGAAAGAAAAAATCTCTGCCTTTACCAAGCTCTGAAAATGTGACTATTATCCAAATCCATTACATTATTCACACTGAACGGTGAAGGAAATTACTTTGTAGACTGAAAAAAGCACAGGTTACGTTCTTTGTCATTTTCTAAAAAACATCTAATTAAAAAATCCATGCCAATTAATACAATTTCTAAGATAAGAACAACTTAGGTTTTTGACAATTAATATTTGTAAACATGTATGCATGACAAACGACAACAATATTGCACAAAGGAATACTAAGTTTACTCGATTCAATACCTATCGTGGAAGTTCAGCGCTATAGCACGATTTAAATTTAAAGGCAATGTTCCCATGTTCGCAGAGACTGCATTCACAGGAAACGCTGCATATGTCGGCTCAATCGGAAATTAAATTAAAATTTGAATTATGCTACAAAGCTGAACTTCAGCGATATGGATTTAATTTGAGCACTTAGCCTCCAGTTAACTGAAAATTGCAGTGGAAAATTTGCCCAAATACTGTAGCTAGATGTTATGTTATGGATATAAAGTGACTCTTGTAGCATGAGATTTTAAAAGCACAATAAACTCACCACAGGTCTGTGCACATCCCAAAATGCTCTTTCTTGACTATCGAGAATTTTCCTCTCAATCTTATCCCTTTTCTTGTCAACTCTGAGGAGATACACAGTACAGGCAATTACTTTTTTGGTATTTTACATAAACATATTTTGTGTAATTATTACTGTTTTTTCTTTGCCACTTCCCCTGGCCTAAAATGTGGTGTTATTAGGAAACTGATGAGAAGTGGTAGTTAGAGATGAGGGCATATCAACGCATACAGTACTACATTTGTTTCATTTGGAAACTTACTTTGCTTGTGCTTCTGCTTGCATAAATATGAACTCCCATTTTCTGGCAAATGCTCTCTGTAGCCTCGCTAAGCTCTCCTGAATCAACAATAAGCATAAAAAATCCAGACAGTTATCCCATGACATACAGCTTGCGAAAGTATTCACCCCCTTGGCATTTTTTCTATTTTGTTGCCTTACAACTTGGAATTAAAATTGATTTTTTGGGGGGTTTGTATCATTTTATTTACACAACATGCCTACCACTTTGAA
The DNA here is from genome assembly GCF_965601325.2 of Salmo salar. Taxonomy (NCBI): domain Eukaryota; kingdom Metazoa; phylum Chordata; class Actinopteri; order Salmoniformes; family Salmonidae; genus Salmo; species Salmo salar. Next base: position 69,695,223 of record NC_138291.1, read on the forward strand.
AATGCAAAATATTATTTATTGTGAAACAAACAAGAAATAAGATCAAAAAACTGAAAACCTGTGCGCGCATAACTATTCACCCCCCCCCCCCATTGTCAATACTTTGCAGAGCCACCTTTTGCAGCAATTACAGCTGCAAGTCTCTTGCGGTATGTCTCTATAAGCTTGGCACATCTAGCCACTGGGATTTTTGCCCATTCTTCAAGGCAAAACTGCTGCAGCTCCTTCAAGTTGGATGGGTCCCGCTGGTGTACACAGATTCTCAATTGGATTGAGGTCGGGGCTTTGACTAGGCCATTCCAAGACATTTAAATGTTTCCCCTTAAACCACTTGAGTGTTGCTTTAGCAGTATGCTAACGGTCATTGTCCTGCTGGAAGGTGAAAGGTGAACCTCCGTCCCAGTCTCAAATCTCTGGAAGACTGAAACAGGTTTCCCTCAAGAATTTCCCTGTATTTAGCACCATCCATCATTCCTTCAATTCTGACCAGTTTCCCACTCCCTGCCGATGAAAAATATGGTATTCTCGGGTTGATGAGAGGTGTAGGGTTTGCACCAGACATAGCGTTTTCCTTGATGGCCAAAAAGCTCAATTTTAGTCTCATCTGACCAGAGTATCTTCTTCCATATGTTTGGGGAGTCTCCCATATGCCTTTTGGTGAACACCAAACGTGCTTGCTTGATTTTTTCTTTAAACAATGGCTTATTTCTGGCCACTCTTCCGTAAAGCCCAGCTCTGTGGAGTGTACGGCTTAAAGTGGTCCTATGGACAGATACTCCAATCTCCTTCAGGGTTATTTTGGTCTCTTTGTTGCCTCTCTGATTAATGCCCTTCTTGCCTGGTCCGTGAGTTTTAGTGGGAGGCCCTCTCGTGGCAGGTTTATTGGGGTGCCATATTCTTTCCATTTTTTTAATAATGGATTTAATGGTGCTCTGTGGGATGTGTGGTGGCTAATTTCTGCATTACCAAATGAGGAGAGTTACAAACTTCACACACCAGTCAGAGTTATACTTAAACTATTTCTTTAATAATTAAGAGCTTTTGCAAAAGCACTTTGACTTTCAATGATACGCTATCTCTAATGAACCATTGAAAAGTGTCTACACAAAAGTACAATGATCTTTTATAGCCAAGATACACCCCTCTCAACGTACATGACGAACCACAGATACATAGAATGGTGTAACGGGTTGGCAGTCGTGGTGAAGGAATGAGGCACAGGAAGCAGCGAGCACAGGGTAATGGCGTATTTAATTTACACTCACACATAAAACAAATACTCCCAAACACAGGGGAGAAAATACACACGGCGTAAAATAGCGCCGACACGAACATGAGCCGTCACTATCGAAATAATCCCGCACAACACGGAAGCGGACCAGCTAACATAAATAGCCCCGCTAATTAACCAAACTAACACAGGTGCACAAAACCAAAAAGAAGGGAAAACCAAAAAAGGGAATCAGTGGTAGCTAATAGGCCGGTGACGACGACCGCCGAGCGCCACCCGAGCAGGAGGGGGCGCCACCGTCGGTGGGAATCGTGACAAATGGTCACAAGGTTAAGATTTGTATGAAATATATCTATAAAACATAGCAGACAGCAACTGCTATGTCAACAGTTTTCATTTTATAGACCAGTGTCTGGTCCTCCTAGTCCAAACTGGAACCGTCTCTCCCTGGTACGGTAGAGAACAGAACCATTAGCTCATGTCCTCTGGAATGCTCTTTTAGGCTTTATTACCCAAAGACATCGTAAATCTCCTCTGTCAGTGCTATCTCATAGAGGCCCATCCTCAGTAGAACACACACACAATAGTTAACAGAATACTCTATTCTGTCAAATATTACAACCATTATAATACAATACAAGCATTATAACATAATCTTGCAATTTTCCATGACAGATGTTCAAAGTTTCTGATATTTTTTTATAACCCAACCCTGATAATGTACTTCTCCACAACTGTCCTTGACCTGTTTGGAGAGATCCTTGGTCATCGTGGTGCTGCTTGCTTGGTGGTGCCCCTTGCTTAGTGGTGTTGCAGACACTCGGGCCATACAGAACATGTTTATACATACTGAGATCATGAGACAGATCATGTGACACTTAAATAAAGTCCACCTGTGTGCAATCTAAGTAATTATGTGAATTCTGAAGGTAGTTGCAGCAGATCTTATTTAGGGGCTTCATAGCAAAGGGGGTGAATACATTGCACGAACCACTTTTCCGTTTTTTATTGTTTTGAATTTTTTGAAACAAGTTATTTTTTCCATTTCACTTCACCAATTTGGACTATTTTGTGTATGTCCATTACATGAAATCCAAATAAAAATCTATTTAAAATTCAGGTTGTGATGCAACAAAATAGGAAAAAAGCCAAGGGGGATGAATACTTTTGCAAGGCACTGTAATACAATAACACAATAATACCAACAGAACAAAAGGCATTCGCTGTGAGGATACAAATCAGGCTGATATCAATATTAATTACTCTACTGCTAACATAATAAAGAGAGAATTACGATATGAACAGAGAAGACCTCTTACCGCCTCATAATCTGCTAGCTCCAGACGAGCTTTGTTTTGCATTGTTCTTTTGCACAGGTAAACAGCTGAGAGACAGAACAAACGTATCAGAAAACAGAGAAAACTACTGTTGACCAATGCTGGCTGTTGATCAAGTGTTACTTGCCAAACCCTTCCTGCAACAGCTGCAGACTAGGCCACAACATTGAGATGCCTGTGGGAAAGTAATTCCCTATGACCAGAGTACAATGTGGCTTGTTAATGCGCCTTAACAAAATCCTTAACTGGTCCTAACCTGTTTACCGAAACCACTCAATGGCAATCTAAACTAGCCTGTAAATTACACAGGTCAATAACCATAGCACGTCTGTGAAATTGAACAGGGACTTGGATGGAAACACCTTGCCTCCCATTCCATCACTATTACTCCAACCCTCTATCCCTCTCTACACTGACCATCTGTAGAGATTCCATTATTCCATTACCCCTGTATGTGTATTCATTAGAAAGTGTCAGTCATGCCAGTCTGTTGTCTACTACAAAGTAATTAGAGGTTCCCTAATGCTACGGCTATTCCCATTTCATTCATTAGCCTTCCTACCCCAACACAAAAGGAGAGGAAATTAATGTGCTTGGTGTTAGCTATGCGCTACAGGTGTTTAATAAACTCACCTTTATTTCCTCTTTTATCGGTTTACATAATCAAACATCTCCCTCGCCTGATCAACCCCTTCCCCCCATCTCCATTTCCCTCCATGTAGTCAGCACTTCAACAACACAATAGGGATGAATCAAAGAGCTGCACTGGGGATGCAAATGGATATCTATATGGCTGGTGTGGTTCTTGCAACTCACATACAAAATAAGACTCAAATTAACATAACCTTATCTTTTCCATTAAACCACCATTTATGGTTCTGTTTTCTTCTGCTAAGCCGGAGCATTGGGCTACAATGTACAGCATGTCAGATGCTATACAAATGTGTGCCTCGATTCAATCCAAAGCGTTGAAGATCCGTGCTATAGTGCAATTGAAATTTAAAAGCAATGTTCCTGTGTTTGCGGGGACTGAGTACATTGATGTTAAACACTGCATATGACGGCTCAATCGAAAATACTATTTTAATTCCAATCACGCTTTAAGGCGGATCTTCCGTGCTACGGATTGAAAGTTGCCCAAAATCTATTTTATCTATATATGGTTACATTCAATGCACTATACAGCCTTCCATTGTGTAATACTATTCACTTCTGCTAAGGCTCTTACCATAGTCTGTATTTTCTGGCTCCCAGCAGTTTGATGGCCAGAAGTAGGGGGTCTGAGAAGAGCAATTATAAGAAGAAAAGAGTGAGGGACAAGGCAGCTAAAGAACTGAGTCACCTTGATCTAAGAACTGATCTAAGAATTGAGACACCTTGATTTAAGAACTGATCTAAGAACTGAGCCACCTTTATCTAAGAACTGATCTAAGAACTGAGACACCTTTATCTAAGAACTGATCTAAGAATTGAGACGCCTTGATCTAAGAACTGAGATGCCTGGCTAAAATTCCCATTAGGCCCTTGAGCGAGGCACTTTAGTTGCCTCGGTAAAACATCTAGCAATATAAATGGATTAAGTGTAAAAGATATAGCACTCAACAAAGACATATGGATTGAGTCCTCCCTGTGTGGTCTGATATGGATTGGATGAGATAAAGAAGGAGTACATTACAGTACATATAAGAGCCATACAGCCTATGAATTCACTGTACCTGAAACCTGTAGAAAGTGCCGTCGTCTTTGAGTGTGAGTACGTGGTCTGAGATAGGGAAGAAGTAGCCATGGGCAGCCATCAGGGTCCCTAGGTGAAGGGCCTCCACTGGACAACACAAACAACATCATATAATTTTCCACAACAACACCCCTAATATTCCCATTGTCCCCTTTGAAACATCCCACTTCCCTCCTCCACCGGGGTATGGCATATGAGGTCAGCATAGTAACTTTAGGGACGGCCTCAAAGGTAATTCTGACCTCATATACCATATCCGTTACCCTGCCTAATGTAAAATGAAACACATTATATTTTTATCACTATTTCCACCTTGTCTCTCTTTATCTAGAATGTGTACGACTCGGCTATGCATTAATAAATGATCACTCATTAATGTTTAAAGATACACTATATATACAAAATGGACACCCTTTCAAATTAGTGGATTCTGCTATTTCAGCCACAGCTGTTGCTGAGTACACAGCCATGCAATCTCCATAGACAAACATTGGCAGTAAATTGGCCTTACTGAAGAGCTCAGTGACTTTCAATGTGGCACCGTCAGTTCATAAAATGTCTGCCCTGCTAGAGCTGCCCCGGTCAACTGTAAGGGCTGTTATTGTGAAGTGGAAACGTCTAGAAGCAGCAACGGCTCAGTCACGAAATGGTAAGCCAGACAAGATCACAGAACGGGACCACAGAGTGCTGAAGCGTGTAGTGCGTAAAAATAGTCTGTCCTCGGTTGCAACACTGACTACCGAGTTCCAAACTGCCTCTGGAAGCAACGTCGGCACAAGAACTGCTCGGCGGGAGCGTGCAGCCGCACACGGGAGTGTGCAGCCGCACACAAGCCTAAGATCACCATGTGCAATGCCAAGCGTCAGCTGGAATGGTGTGAAGCTCGCCGCCACTGGACTCTGGAGCAGTGGAAATGCATACTCTGGAGCGATGAATCACGCTTCACCATCTGGCAGTCAGACGGACAAATCTGGGTTTGGCGGATGCCAGGAAAACACTACCTGCCCCAATGCATAGTGCCAACAGTAAAGTGTGGTGGAGGAGGAATAATGGTCTGGGGCTTTTTGTCATGGTTCGGGCTAGGCCCCTTAGTTCCAGTGAAGGGAAATCTAAACACTACAGCATACAATGACATTCTAGACAATTCTGTGCTTCCGACTTTGTGGCAAAGGTTTGGGGAAGGCTCTTTCCTGTTTCAGCATGACAATGCCCCCGTGCACAAAGCGCGGTCCATACAGAAATGGTTTGTTGAGATCCGTGTGAAAGAACTTGACTGGCCTGCACAGAGCACTGACCTCAACCCCATCGAACACCTTTGGGATGAATTGGAATGCCGACTGCAAGACAGGCCTAATCGCCCAACATCGGTGCCCGACCTCACTAATGCTCTTGTGGCTGGATTGAAGCAAGTCCCCGGCAGCAATGTTCCAACATATAGTGGAAAGCCTTCCCAGAAGAGTGATTATAGCAGCAAAGGGAGGACCAACTCCATATTAATACCCATGATTTTGGAATGACATGTTCAACGAGCAAGTGTCCACATACTTTTGGTCATGTAGTGTATGTTCAGCTTACTCATAAATGTGAGTGCCCTTTCAGTGTATTTGTGTGTGGATGTGTGTGATAGGTGTTATGCGTTGTATGCTTGTGTGAGATTCTTAGTCTGCAATTTGGATACAGTGTTTTGAACCAAAACAGCAACATTGTTATAGATAAAGCAATTACAGAAAGAAAGAGACAGATATTCTCTTCTGTTGGGAAGCTACACAGATTGCATACTGTATATTCAGGAATTCTGAAAGAGGATTTGCACATTCATCTATATTACTGTCTGGTTAGAGCTTCCGACACAGTGGATATCAAACAGGCTTAAAGACGAATCCAGTCACCCCCCAAAATAACTTCTAACAACTTTATGGATTGTTAGCACATAGCCCTAAGTCCTAAAGCATGCATTTATATCCACCAACTGTGGTTAAAAGTGTCTAGAACCAAGAGGTACATAGCTGCTTTGTAAGCTAAACGGATTCATATCCTTAACTCCAGAGGGAAAAAAGGATGGAACAGGAGAATAAAAAACATCCTTTCTTAAACTGAAATAGAAATGGTTGTCTGGCTTGGGGAGTGTCCTCAAATTGTTATTCCCTAGCTAATGTAAAGCTATCTGACTTTTTGACCCCCGACTCCACTCGTATGCCCTGTAATCGTCTTTACAATGACTCAGCCATTAAAATGTACTGTACTGTCATTCGTGAATACCCTGGCCTGCAGATTATAATTCATTTGAGGTAATTTCTGTACTAGAATGTTCTAATGAGCGTATTGGGACTTTTGTGTTCTATAACATTTGTAATCAAATTTTTATCACAGGACCATTGGGACCTCAAACAAGATTCTCTCGAGCTTAAATGTGTTTCTGTGCAATTTCCTGCTCTTGTCAGACCTTGTGAGTGACGACACAGTGCAATGAGATTCCTCAATCATTCCTCTTGAAGTAAAGGAATCAGAGATTCAGTCTGAACCTGTTTTCTGCTGAAGCATAGGCACAGGTATTTCAGCCTGACTGCAGTGCTTTTGAGAGTTCTCCAGTCCTCCACGGTCCATGCGCACTTTGTGGAGTGCTGTTGAGTCAGCTTTGTTTTAAAAAGTGAAAATAAAATCACTAATGCGGGTGAATCGACCCTTCCATACTAACGCATGCACCAGAATGTACACACATAGGAAAACACACACACACAGCAAGGGGTCTTTGTGCTTGTCTTATTGAACAGGCCTTGTGTGGAGCTGTTAACTGAGTGCTTTGAAAACAGGTAGGTAGACGAGGAAATACAATAGAGTCTCAACAGACTTTTGCTGGTATGGAGCCTGAGGGAGAGAAGACAGGCCGATTCTTTTCTGTCCAGCACTCAAAGGCTTCCCCTCTCCTCTAAATCAGTGACAGGGGTTATGCCTGTCCGCCATTGAAAAGCATCCCCCTTCCTCTCACTCCATGGCAAAGAGATAATGACCAACCTTTTGAAACATGGTATTCCCTTCGAGTGGCGTGACCTAACATGATGGCACCTACTAGGTTATATAATCAAATCAATTGCTTTAAAAAAAGTACTGCTACCGAATGCATTGAGGTTTTAGAGAAACAAAGTCTGACTTTAGGCTACTTTTCAACTAATGTTACAATGATTCTAATTAGCCATTGACATGTTAAACATGGAAGGAACTTCTCAAGAATAAGGGTGTTGTATGTAACATAACTGTAAATAACTCACTCTTTCACATGTCTAGTGTCACATAAGTAAAGACATAAGAGGACACTAATGAGCATATATTACCTTGATCTTCAATGTTCAGGTTTTTGATCATCCACTGTACAATGTCTGAACCTGGAATGGAAAACAATATACATAAATACACCCAAAGCATACTGTACAGCACCTTTTAGCACAGTGATGTAAATTATAGAATGGAGTCGGCCTCTTTATTACATGCAAATTCCTCTCAGGTAGAACAATTGTGAGTGGGTAATTGTCAATCCAAAAAAATACGCTTTTATTAGAGCAATTCGAGAGCTTGGGACTATAAGGTTTTATCTGCATTTTTGTCCAAATGTAGTTATTGACATAGCCTTGTCCTGTCCAATGTTCTCTACCTATATAGTACTCTAAATATCCCAATGCATGTTGTTAAATTCAAAAGAATACTAGATAAAAATTGCTGACACCATTTAAATCAGAACGTTAACTTCTCTAGGGTCTGTGGGACGCTACTGTCCCACATGGCCAACATCCAGTGAAATTCCAGAGAGCCAAATTCAAAAACAGAAATACTCATTATAAAGATTCATGAAACATACAAGTGTTATACATGGGTTTAAAGATACACTTCTTGTTAACCTGTTATGGCTAGGGGGCAGTATTTTCACGGCCGGATAAAAAACGTACCCGTTTTAATCTGATTATTACTCCTGCCCAGAAACTAGAATATGCATGTAATTATTAGCTTCGGATAGAAAACACTCCAAAGTTTCTAAAACTGTTTGAATGGTGTCTGTGAGTATAACAGAACTCATTTGGCAGGCCAAAACCTGAGAAGATTCCTTACAGGAAGTGCCCTGTCTGACCATTTCTTGCCCTTGTTGATTATCTCTATCCAATACAGGGGATCTCTGCTGTTACGTGACACTTCCTACGGCTCCCATGGGCTCTCAGAAGGCGGCAAAAAGCTGAATCGTGGCTTTGCAGGCTCTGGCTGAAAAAAAGTAGCGCGTTTGGATAGTGGCTGGTAACAGTACTGTGAAACTCAGGCTCGTGCACGAGGGGATCCCATGCTTTTATTTTCTCTCTCTTTGTACGAATACACGCTTTCCCGGTCGGAATATTATCACTTTTTCACGAGAAAAATGGCATAAAAATTGATTTTAAACAGCGGTTGACATGCTTCGAAGTACGGTAATGGAATATTTAGAATTTTTTTTGACACGAAATGCGCCGTGCTCGTGACCCTTATTTACACTTCGGATAGTGTCTTGAACGCACGAACAAAACGCCGCTATTTGGATATAACAATGGATTATTTTGAACCAAACCAACATTTGTTATTGAAGTAGCAGTCCTGGGAGTGCATTCTGACGAAGAACACCAAAGGTAATCAAACTTTTCTAATAGTAAATCAGAGTTTGGTCAGGGCTAAACTTGGTGGGTGTCTAAATAGCTAGCCGTGATGGCTGGGCTATCTACTCAGAATATTGCAAAATGTGCTTTCACCGAAAAGCTATTTTAAAATCGGACACCTCGATTGCACAAAGGAGTTCTGTATCTATAATTCTTTAAATAATTGTTATGTTTTTTGTGAACGTTTATCGTGAGTAATTTAGTAAATTCACCGGAGGTTTGCGGGGGGTATGCTAGTTCTGAACGTCACATGCTAATGTAAAAAGCTGGTTTTTGATATAAATATGAACTTCATTGAACAAAACATGCATGTATTGTATAACATAATGTCCTAGGGTTGTCATCTGATGAAGATCATCAAAGGTTAGTGCTGCATTTAGCTGTGGTTTTGTTTTTTGTGACATTATATGCTAGCTTGAAAAATGGGTGTCTGATTATTTCTGGCTGGGTACTCTGCTGACATAATCTAATGTTTTGCTTTCGCTGTAAAGCCTTTTTGAAATCGGACAGTGTGGTTAGATAAAGGAGAGTCTTGTCTTTAAAATGCTGTAAAATAGTCATATGTTTGAAAAATTGAAGTTTTTGTATTTTTGAGGAATTTGTAATTCGCGCCACGCCTATCATTGAATATTGGAGCAGGAGTTCCGCTAGCGGAACGTCTAGATGTAAGAGGTTAATCCAACCACGGTGTCAGATTTCAAAAATACTTTACGGCGAAAGCAAACCATGCGATTATCTGAGAACAGCGCCCAGCAGACAAATCATTACCACCAGTAAGCCAAGTAGACGAGTAACCAAAGTCAGAAATAGCGATAAAATTAATCACTTACCTTTGATTATCTTCATATGGTTACACTCACAAAACTCCCAGTTACCAAATAAATGTTTGTTTTGTTCAATCAAGTCCCTCTTTATATAAAAAAAACCTCTGTTTTGTTAGCGCGTTTTGTTCAGTAAAACACTGTCTCAAACAACAGCCGGTGAAATTGCAGAGCGTGAAACTCAACAAAACAGAAATTCTCATAATAAACATACATAAAAGATACAAATGTTATACACCAGCTTAAAGATAAACTTATTGTTAATCCAACCACTGTGTCAGATTTCAAAAAGGCTTTACGGCAAAAGCAAACCATGTGATTATCTGAGAACAGCGCCCAGCAGACAAATCATTACAAACAGCAGCCAAGTAGACAAGTAACAAAAGTCAGAAATAGCGTTAAAATGTATCACTTACCTTTTTCATATGGTTGCACTCCGAAGATTCCATGTTACACAATAAATGTTTGTTTTGTTCGATAATGTCCCTCTTTATGTCCAAAAACCTCTGTTTTGTTGGTGCGTTTTGTTCAGTATTCCATTGGAACAAAGCGCGGTCACAAAAGACAGACGAAAAATCCAAAAAGTACCATAAAGGTTCGTAGAAACATGTCAAACGATGTTTATAATCAGTCCTCGAGTTGTTTTTGTCATAAATAATCTATAATATTTCAACAAAAGGCACGCTCATGGTCGCGCGCTGGCTTCATGTCTGGAAATTTCCACTGTCCACTCATTGAATGTGCTGTTTCTTCCTAATTTTTCAGAGTAAAAGCCTGAAACAATGCCAAAAGACTGGCCACATGTTGTAGAAGGCATAGAGATCGTGAACTGCGTCATTAGTCTTTGTATGGTGGATAGGCTTTCAATGGAAAAACAGGCATTTCAAAATAAAGGCACTTCTTGGAGGATTTTCCTCAGGTTTTCGCCTGCCATATCAGTTCTGTTATACTCACTGACATTATTTGAACAGTTTTGTAAACTGTAGAGTGTTTTCTATCCAAATCTACCATTCTACCATCTACCATTATATGCATATCCTAGCTTCTGGACCTGAGTAGCAGGCAGTTTACTTTGGACACGCTTTTCATCCAAAATTCCGAATGCTGCCCCCTACCCTAGTGAGGTTAAAGCCAATTATCTCAGAATCAGCTTTTTGCAGATAGAACCTTAGTCCCAAGCTTTCTCATTAGAAACCACCTAACTCTGTTCCCATTAATACAAATTACACCCCTGATAAGAGTGGCTGGAACAGTCATGGCATAACCTGTCTAACTAACGCTAAGGAGGACACCTTAATACATATACACTGATTATACCAAATATTGGGTGCCCTCAGAACAACCTCAATTCGTCGGGGGATGGATTCTACAAGGTGTCTAAAGCGTTCCAGAGGGATGCTGGCCCATGTTGACTCCAATGTTTCCCACAGTTGTGTCAAGTTGGCTGGATGTCCTTTGGGTGGTGGACCATTCTTGATACGCACGGGAAACTGTTGAGCTCGAAAAACCCAGCAGCGTTGCAGTTCTTGACACAAACCGATGCGCCTGGCACCTACTACAATACCCTGTTCAAAGGCACTTAAATATTTTGTGTTGCCCATTCACCCTCTGAATGGCACACATACACAATACATATCTCAATTGTCTCAAGTCTTAAAAATCCTTCTTTAACCTGTCTCCTCTCCTTCATCTACAGTGATTGAAGTATTTTGTCACATACAAGTGACATCAATAAGGGATCATAGCTTTCACCTGGTCAGTCTATGGTTATGGAATGAGCAGGTGTTCTTAATGTTTTGTATACTCAGTGCATAGTGTAATGCTGAAGAGTCGCCTACACTCAATGAGACATCTTATCTGCAGTACATCAGTGTTGCAGAACAACAGGGCAATATATGTAAGTTAAGATAGGCTAAAACAACTGGACAGAATAGAATACGCTTGGAAAGCGGAAATGTAAAAGGAAGTCAAAAAGTAAACATTGCTGGAGGCACCTTGCCATTTTGGAGACTAGCGCTAACTAATTAATGGTAAATTTGTGAATTATTTCACCTCACAGTTATCCAAGATGCCAGATAAAATTGTTTACAGTTAGTTAACAATCGCTTCTACTGTCACCCTGATCTGTTTCACCTGTCTTTGTGATTGTCTCCACACCCCTCCAGGTGTCGCCCATCTTCGCATTTATCCCCTGTGTATTTATACCTGGGTTCTCTGTTTGTCTTTTGCTAGTTCGTCTTGTTTGTCAAGCCAACCAGCATTTTTGTGTCAGATCCTGCTTTTCTCGAGTCTCTCTTTTCTCTGCCTCCTGGTGGTATTTGACCCTTGCCAGTCCTGACCCTGTACCCACCCGCCTGACCACTCTGCCTGCCCCTGAGCCTGCCTGCCATCCTGTACCGTTGCCCCACCTCTGGATTACTGACCTCTGCCTGACCTGAGCCTGCCTGCCGTCCTGTACCTTTGCCCCTGTTCCTGTAATAAACATTGTTACTTCGACACGGTTTGCATCTGGGTCTTACCTTGATACCTGAAAACTACACTATTTTCATCCTGACCACATTAGCCAGACGTAGGATATGTTACTTAAATTTGTGTACCTCCATTTAGTACATGTTACGTTACGAATGGAATAATGGTCTGGTTACTTAAAGTTGCAATATGTAACTTTTTGGGTGACCCGACCAAATTCACATGTGGGTTATAGATCTGTCATTCTCATTGAAAACCTAAGTCTAAGAAGTATTAGATCTGTTCTATGTCTGCTATTTCTATGCATCCTGTTCTTAAGTTTCGTTTTTGCTTCTTTTGGTTTTGTACACCAGCTTCAAACAGCTGAAAATATAATAATATTTGATATGTTAAAGATATTTCACAGCGGTTTAGATGGTACAATGATACTCTACACTATACTTGCTTGTTTTGTCACATACACTGAAATTAGGTGAACTATTAGAAATTTTGCAACGAGGAAATGACAGAGCACTTTCTGCATAGTGCATCTTTAAGACCGAAACGAAAGTAGGGAGGTTGGTCAAGGAGTATGGGTGGGTGTATAACACTACCGTCAGGAACAACTGTAGTATTATAGATAGCACTTCCCCTAACCATACGTTAATTCTCCAAAATGTTACAGATGTAGGATCTTAATTTGAGCCAGTCCCTTACAAAAATGAATTTGTTGCTGCAAGCTTCCTTATCAAGTTCTCCACATGAACAGTCAAGCTCAGCTTGTCATCCACCCACAGTCACAAATATTTGTACTTGCTCTATGTATGTCCATCCAATGTAGCAATGACATGATTAGTAACATGCCTGGCATTTGAAAATAACATTAATTTTGTTTTACCCAAACTACCACCACTTGAATAAAGAACAGTATCATCTGCATAAAAATGAACATCCGCTGTTTCAATATAATCCCACATGATGTTGATATATTGGGCCAAAAATAGAACCTTGGGGAACACCTGAGTACAACTCTAATACACATTGTGTATGATTTAATAGATAATTGTTAAACCAATCTAGAGCATGACCAGTCATTCCACAACATTTTAACCTTTGCACCAACACAGCATGGTCCACGGTGTCAAATGCCTTCGACAAATCAATAAAGACAGACACACAATGTAATTTCACATTTAGTTGATAACAGTTTCAATCTGTCAGTGCCACTGACTGACTGGCTAGCACTTAGCTAGCTAACGTTAGCTATCATATTTTTGCACAATTCAGGTCATAGGTAGCATACTAACTAATGATTTGACCAAACACTTATATTTGTATGCAAATACATTGCCGTCTTTTAATACCAAGATGCAAGTCAATATGCTAGTGTCACAGTTCAGTAGCATGTTAGCTTGTTCAACAGCTATGGTAGCTAGCTAGCTAGCAACAATATGAGTTGATTTGAAATCAAAGGAAAACTTTACTTTTGCAGATGGATACCCTTCCCCTACCCTTGATGTTGGAAGAGGCTGTATTGGGAGGAGGATGCATCAACACCCTGGAAATATGTTTGTGTTGCACTCACTCATAAAACATTTTTAGAGTGATAAATGAGTGTAACATATTGTCCTGACTGTCCTGTGAGGATCTGAATGGGTCAATGGATGACAATAACCAGACCGCTCTCACCCACAGAAGAGAGGAGGAGGGAACTGGGCCGGTTTGACAACTCACACCCTGTTGTAAATTAAAGGAAACGGAATCTAGGGTCTCCTTCTCCAGTATTAACCAAGGAATGTTCCTTTGTCTACAAAGATTCTTCCTGATGAAACTCTAATATGTTCAAGTGAATTCTGGAACAATATTTCTAACCTAAGAATGTGGGGAATGGTTGGAGATGATCTATAGAAAACTAATGTCACATTGGTTTTTATTTTGTGATGTCATTAAAACGGTTATAAAGGAAATACTGTAACTTGGAAAGTATATCCCCTTTTTCTGTCAAGTTTCCATCCTTAACATTATATTTTGAAATATGAAAAATGATAAAAGTATTTTTGTTAAGAAAGGAATGTGATTTTAGGAGCCATGACAGAATCTATCTTCTATAAACTGTGCACAGTAAGTAGCCACGCACCCGAGTGAGGTCAGAGAGCGTGTCAGACTGATGGAACCGTCCCCTTCGGCCAGAGTGCATAAAAGGCTTGGTAGAAGAGATTAACATTAGACCAGAAAGACGTGAGGTGGTAGCTACACATTTGAAATGGTTGGAACTTTGAATCTCAACATGAGGTGAAGAAGATAAACTAACCTCCCAGACTAGACCAGAACATCACCAGGCTGCAGCTGCGCGTTTAAAGTGGTTCAAACTCTGACTATCGACACAAGGTGGAGAGAGGAGAAAACTCCCCTCTCGGCGACAATCACTGGGACGACTGACCAGCTGTTCTAAGTCAAATATCTAGAAATGTGAATCTAAGTGGGACCATCCTACTACTCTTCAAATCATCCTACTGTACTGCTCTTCTCAAATCACTGTAGCTTACTACGCTCATCACCAATGGGAACCATCGACACGGCTGGCTAGCTATCTTCCAGAGTGAACAACATATGTTGTCAGTCCGTTAGAGGCCTTTTTCTCATGTATTAAGTGTATGTTTATTCTGTGTTATTATTTAGTTAGCAAGTAAATAAATAATTAAACAAACGTGTATAGTACTGAATCATGAGTAAGGCTGGGGTTTTAGCAGATGCATGAGGTTGTGACTGTTCACAATGATAATATGATAAGAGGTTATGATTTAATACGTTGACAGTTTTATGGATGTGATAGGTAAAGTCCTGTAGAGTTTAATTCAGGAGATGGTAACTCTTTAAACAACCACTTTTGTGGTGCCCCAAATTCCTAATGAGTTAATTGTTGCATTATTCATTTAATCAGGTAACAATTAAACATAGTTAGTTGATTCGATAAATAACAGTCATCAGATTAATGAAAGTAAAGTCACAACAATCTTCAAGGTTGATAAGGTAAGCAAATGCATGTATTATTCTCATAAATGTAGCCCATACATTCATTCTTTGAAACAAATTAGATACTTCATGGCTTTAAACTAGTAGCTAGCTCATCTTGATCAAGTGTTGTTCCTTATCTCTTTCTAGAATGAGTCAGTTACAAGGCAAAAATACAGATTTGAGGCCTTCAATCAAATTAAGGACAGAGAAATATGTGAGCACCAGACAGGTCAAGTCGTCTTGCATGCATGGCTTTGAGATGTAAATTAGAATAAAAAAACTGTTGGGTTGTTTGGATGACCCAATTGCTGGGTTGCAGGCATTGGGTCAATAGTTGGGTTGTTTTCTGTAAATACAGCAAGGTTGGGTTATTGGTGCTGGGTTATTAAGGTTGGTCTATGGATATTTGACCCATCCAGTGGGTTAATTATCCCGCCACCAGCGCGTGAAGTCTACCAGAATACTTGGAAGTATTCTATTTCTATTTCTAGTGCAACTGAGTGACTGACGAGTGGAACAACAAAACAAAATATTAAGTCATAAGGGGTGAGGCATTGGGTGCGGATACGGTGGGAACATGTGAATCTGAGCAAGTGTGATGTCATTAATGTTTGTGGATATGTATGTAAATGTTAAGTTGTCTATTGTTTTTGTCAATGTATGTTTTTGTTTGTCAGAAAACTAAAACTATATTACATAAAAAGTATACTGAACAAAAATATAAACGCAACATGTAAAGTGTTGGTCCAACGTTTCATGAGGTGAAATAAAAGATCCCAGAAATGTTCCATACGCACAGAAATATTATTTCTCTCAAATGTTGTGAACTAATTTGTTTACATCATTGTTAGGGAGCATTTCTCCTTTGCCAAGATAATCCATCCACCTGACAGGTGTGGCATTTCAAGAAGCTGATTAAACAGTATGATCATTAAACTGGTGTACCTTGTGCTGGGGACAGTAAAAGGAAACTCTGTGCAGTTTTGTCACACAACAAAATGCCACAGATGTCGCAAGTTTTGAAGGAGCGTGCAATTGACACGCTAACCTTAGGAATGTCCACCAGAGTTGTTGCCATACATTTTTATGATCATTTCCAACATTGTTTCAGAGAATTTGTCAGTACGTACAACCAGCCTCACAACCACAGACCACGTGTAACCACGCCAACACCGGACCTACACATCCTGCTTCTTCACTTGCGGGATCATCTGAGATCAGCCACCTGGACAGCTGATGAAACTGAGGTGTATTTCTGTCTGTAATAAAGCCCTTTTTCAGGGGGAAAAAAATCATTCTGATTGGCTGGGCCTGGCTCCCCAGTAGCTGGCCCTATATCTACGCCACCTGCCCAGTCATGTGAAATCCACAGATTAGGGCCTAATGATTTTAGTTAAATTGACTGATTAACGTATATGAACTGTAACTCAGAAAAATCCTTGAAATTGTTGCGTTTCTATTTTTGTTCAGGATAAAATGCTCTGCTTTACTACAGATTGCTCAGGACTTCTACATTTGAAACCCATTTTAACTGGATCGCGGTCTTCAAAGACAAAACTTTGCTTCGCCAGCCCAGAGAGAAGCAGGCCCAAGATCTTCTCTCTGAAATGCAGGTATAGTTTGAAATGACCCTGCTGGTGGGGTCTCAGATGCTCATTTATTTATAGCCTGAAACAATTAAGTGATTCACTAAACATTCTTCTCTCCAGATACACAAGGTGACATTGCTTTAAGACTTCTGCCAGTGGTCCTCCCAACACCAGTCTACAAAATAGTCAGGAAGATATTCCTAAATAGCTTCAATTAGACCAGACAGTCCTTCACTGACTTGCAGCCTGTAAGTTTAAATAGTGGATAGGCATTGGGAGATTGATGGGGAAATAAGATGGCATTTTGTAAACCTTGAATGAAAGGAACAGCATACTTACGCATAACTGCACACTCCAAGACATAAGCTAGGTTTCCATCCAATTTGCGACAGATTTTAATGCAAATGTTATAAAATCTGCATATAATAATATGTGCGTTTCCAGCATACAGACTTTTTGCGGATAAAAGGATGTGCGTGATGACGTTTTGCACATACAAATAACGTTTGCAGTTAAATTCCCATCTACCGGAAACATTTTAAAATAGTTAAATCACATATTCAACTCTACTGATGGTTTCGTCACAAACTGTTGCGTTATATACAGGGTGTCTGCGGATCCTTAAAAGGTCTTAAATGACTTTATCTAAATTAAAGGCCTTAATAAAAATCTTAAATTTTCCACAACACATTTTTCAAAGGTCTTAAAAAAAGTAGACTGGGAGATAGACTACTTTTTATTACGTTCCGATTTACTTCAATAGAAGGAACGCATTTAAGCTTGAGTCACGCACAGAGCGGAACCACACTTAGTAACTTTCCCGCAGCTGTCAGAAGTCAGCGAGACACTCCTGACTGTTGGCTGCTTTTCTCTCACGCTGCTGGTGTGTTCGTCTGTTAGCTAGCAAATATTGGCTGTGGTGAAGTGGTAACGAAGGTAGACTCTAAACTACGCTAGACAGTTAATGTTAGTCTGCAGCTACCATCGGGAAGTGCAAATTCAACAAGAATTGGTTGGAGAACAGCAACTTTACTTTGTGGTTGAAATCACTTGGCACTATGGGAACTAAAGCTGTAGAATCCCATATGCAGTGTGAAAAACAACAAACCACTGTGAAAAGCCGGCAACAAACGCCCGGAATTTCTCAGTTCTGTTCAGTCGTCTCCACCACAGTACCACAGACGACAGTCCCAATTACAGCCAGACATGTTAGCACTCAAACAACCTTGTTGCAGGGAACAGCAGCATCACGCGATCTCCCGAACAACATTTGGCTCTATGCCCACACTAAAAGCAGAGGTGCTATGGGAGTCTAAACTCCGTGGCGAGGCGTCAGTCCTATATTGCCAATGAGGAATTTGGAGAGGTCTTTCAGGTGATGTTCCCCAACAAAAGCCTCAACCAAAGGACAAAAAGTTCAAAACTGGACCTGCATGTATGCTATTGGGAGGGAGATTGCATTCAGTCAAGGTACCTGGGGTCACAGTTCATGGGGCATGCAACAGCTCGGGATTTACTACATTTCAAAGTAAATAATCAATCAATTGATTTAATTATTGTTAATGTTATTTATATTATTTATTAGCAAATGTTAGTTAATTGTCACAGTTGCGTTCACATTGTTTGCTCATTAGCTAATTATGGAAATTTATCAGGATCTATTCAACAGTAGCATAGGGAAATCTACCGAAGATGCCATTTAATAGCATTAGGCTATTCCATATCTTTTGTTGCCTCGTTTTGGTCAGTAGACTTGGCTACTTGAAATGTTATACAGTAGGGATGCACGATATATCGGTGAACATATCGGAAGCGGCCGATATTAGCTAAAAATGCCAACATCGACATCGGCCCTATGTCTAGTTTAACGCCGATGTACAAAACCGATGTCAAAGCTGACATGCATACCTATATAACGTAGGTATATGACGTAATGATGCCACATAAAATGTTGTGCTACCCGTGCAACATAGCATTCCTAACCTAGCCCACAATGTCTGCTGTGTGGATCAAGCAGTCAACAACTCAAGCAGTCATTTGAAAGAGTAAGAACATTTCAGCGAGACAACTCAAAGGCGAAATCCATTAACGCCAAGATAATGGAATTCATTGCCCTTGACAATCAACCGTTCTCTGTTATGGGTGATGTTGGCTTTCGCTGACTGGTCGAGCTCCGGTACACACTACCAAGTGCGCTATTTTTCAGATGTTGCCCTACTGACTTACACAGTAATAGCGTCACTGCTATTAGCTTCACAACTAACATTTGGACCAGCGATATCAGCCCCATGAGCATGCTGAGTCTGACAGCACAGTGGGTCGTCAAGGATTTTGTACTGAGAAAAGTCGTATTGCATGCTCATGAATGTGCTGGTTGAATGTGCATGGCATTTGAGAACATGTCTGAAAATTTGGAAACATGAACTTGGAAACATGAACACACTAGCTAGCTCCATTCAAACAACTGACTCGAGAAATAAGCTCATCAACTGCGCCTGCAGCAGACGTGATACCCTCTGTCATGGCATTGAAATGCTTGCTCAACAAAACTGCCGACACAGGCTGTGAATAAGTGATTCGGTGGCATTCTCTCTTTACTGTTTTGCCACCACACTCGATGCTATGTACAAGGACCGCTACTTCGATGCAGACAAGAAACAGAGTTTTATTATGTTTTACTGGTAATGGGGACTTACGTAAATGTGTGTGTGTGTGTGTGTGTGTGTGTGTGTGTGTGTGTGTGTGTGTGTGTGTGTAACCTTTATTTAACTAGGCAAGTCAGTTAAGAACAAATTCTTATTTACAATGACGGCCGATCCCAGCCAAACCCTGACGACTCTGGGCCAATTGTGCGCCGCCGTATGGGACTCCCAATCACCGCCCGGATGTGATAAGGCCTGGATTCGAACCAGGGACCGTAGTGAAGCCTCTTGCACTGAGAGGCAGTGCCTTAGACCACTGTGTTCATGTGTTTGTGTTAACTATTTAACTGTACTAGAATGCTTAAAAGGCCGCAAAAATGTTAAATATCGGTTATCGGTATCGTTGTCACGTATACTCCCTCTCCGGCCTCTACTCACTCACTTTTTATAGCTACTGTTTACAGGCCTCCTGGGCCATATGCAGTGTTCCTCACTGAGTTCCCTGAATTCTTATCGGATCTTGTAGTCATAGCAGATAATATTCTAATTTTTGGTGACTTTAACATTTACATGGAAAAGTCCACAGACCCACTCCAAAAGGCTTTCGGAGCCATCATCGACTCAGTGGGTTTTGTCCAACATGTCTCTGGACCTACTCACTGCCACAGTCATACTCTGGACCTAGTTTTGTCCCATGGAATAAATGTTGTGGATCTAAATGTTTTTCCTCATAATCCTGGACTATCGGACCACCATTTTATTACGTTTGCAATTGCAACAAATAATCTGCTCAGACCCCAACCAAGGAGCATTAAAAGTCGTGCTATAAATTCTCAGACAACCCAAAGATTCCTTGATGCCCTTCCAGACTGCCTCTGCCTACCCAAGGACGTCAGAGGACAAAAATCAGTTAACCACCTAACCGAGGAACTCAATTTAACCTTGCGCAATACCCTAGATGCAGTTGCACCCCTAAAAACTAAAAACATCTGTCATAAGAAACTAGCTCCCTGGTATACAGAAAATACACGAGCTCTGAAGCAAGCTTCCAGAAAATTGGAACGGAAATGGCGCCGCACCAAACTGGAGGTCTTCCGACTAGCTTGGAAGGACAGTACCGTGCAGTATCGAAGAGCCCTTACTGCTGCTCGATCATCCTATTTTTCCAACTTAATTGAGGAAAATAAGAACAATCCGAAATTTCTTTTTGATACTGTCGCAAAGCTAACTAAAAAGCAGCTTTCGCAAATGGAGGATGGCTTTCACTTCAGCAGTAATACATTTATGAACTTCTTTGAGGAAAAGATCATGATCATTAGAAAGCAAATTACAGACTCCTCTTTAAATCTGGGTATTCCTCCAAAGCTCCATTGTCCTGAGTCTACACAACTCTGCCAGGACCTAGGATCAAGGGAGATACTAAAGTGTTTTAGTACTATATCTCTTGACGCAATGATGAAAATAATCATGGCCTCCAAAACCTCAAGCTGCATACTGGACCCTATTCCAACTAAACTACTGAAAGAGCTGCTTCCTGTGCTTGGCCCTCCTATGTTGAACATAATAAACGGCTCTCTATCCACCGGATGTGTATCAAGCTCACTAAAAGTGGCAGTAATAAAGCCTCTCTTGAAAAAGCCGAATCTTGATCCAGAAATTATAAAAAACTATCGGCCTATATCGAATCTTCCATTCCTCTCAAAAATTTTAGAAAAAGCTGTTGCACAGCAACTCACTGCCTTCCTGAAGACAAACAATGTATACGAAACGCTTCAGTCTGGTTTTAGACCCCATCATAGCACTGAGACTGCACTTGTGAAGGTGCTAAATGACCTTTTAATGACGTCAGACCGAGGCTCTGCATCTGTCCTCGTGCTCCTAGATCTTAGTGCCGCTTTTGATACCATCGATCACCACATTCTTTTGGAGAGATTGGAAACCCAAATTGGTCTACATGGACAAGTTCTGGCCTGGTTTAGATCTTATCTGTCGGAAAGATATCAGTTTGTCTCTGTGAATGGTTTGTCTTCTGACAAATCAATTGTAAATTTCGGTGTTCCTCAAGGTTCCGTTTTAGGACCACTATTGTTTTCACTATATATTTTACCTCTTGGGGATGTCATTCGAAAACATAATGTTAAATTTCACTGCTATGCGGACGACACACAGCTGTACATTTCAATGAAACATGGTGAAGCCCCAAAATTGCCCTCGCTAGAAGCCTGTGTTTCAGACATAAAGAAGTGGATGGCTGCAAACTTTCTACTTTTAAACTCGGACAAAACAGAGATGCTTGTTCTAGGTCCCAAGAAACAAAGAGATCTTCTGTTGAATCTGACAATTAATCTGGATGGTTGTACAGTCGTCTCAAATAAAACTGTGAAGGACCTCGGCGTTACTCTGGACCCTGATCTCTCTTTTGAAGAACATATCAAGACTGTTTCAAGGACAGCTTTTTTCCATCTACGTAACATTGCAAAAATCAGAAATTTTCTGTCCAAAAATGACGCAGAAAAATTAATCCATGCTTTTGTTACTTCTAGGCTGGACTACTGCAATGCTCTACTTTCCGGCTACCCGGATAAAGCACTAAATAAACTTCAGTTAGTGCTAAATACGGCTGCTAGAATCCTGACTAGAACCAAAAAATTTGATCATATTACTCCAGTGCTAGCCTCCCTACACTGGCTTCCTGTTAAGGCAAGGGCTGATTTCAAGGTTTTACTGCTAACCTACAAAGCATTACATGGGCTTGCTCCTACTTATCTTTCCGATTTGGTCCTGCCCTACATACCTACACGTACGCTACGGTCACAAGACGCAGGCCTCCTAATTGTCCCTAGAATTTCTAAGCAAATGGCTGGAGGTAGGGCTTTCTCCTATAGAGCTCCATTTTTATGGAATGGTCTGCCTACCAATGTGAGAGACGCAGACTCAGTCTCAACCTTTAAGTCTTTACTGAAGACTTATCTCTTCAGTAGGTCCTATGATTAAGTATAGTCTGGCTCAGGAGTGTGAAGGTGAACGGAAAGGCTGGAGCAACGAACCGCCCTTGCTGTCTCTGCCTTGCCGGTTCCCCTCTTTCCACTGGGATTCTCTGCCTCTAACCCTTTTACAGGGGCTGAGTCACTGGCCTACTGGTGTTCTTCCATGCCGTCCATGGGAGGGGTGCGTCACTTGAGTGGGTTGAGTCACTGACGTGGTCTTCCTGTCTGGGTTGGCGCCCCCCCTTGGGTTGTGCCATGGCAGAGATCGTTGTGGGCTATACTCGGCCTTGTCTTAGGACGGTAAGTTGGTGGTTGGAGACATCCCTCTAGTGGTGTGGGGGCTGTGCTTTGGCAAAGTGGGTGGGGTTATATCCTGCCTGTTTGGCCCTGTCCGGGGGTATCATCGGATGGGGCCACAGTGTCTTCTGATCCCTCCTGTCTCAGCCTCCAGTATTTATGCTGCAGTAGTTTATGTGTCGGGGGGCTAGGGTCAGTCTGTTACATCTGGAGTATTTCTCTTGTCTTATCCGGTGTCCTGTGTGTATTTAAATATGCTCTCTCTAATTCTCTCTTTCTCTCTTTCTGTCTTTCTCTCGGAGGACCTGAGCCCTAGGACCATGCCTCAGGACTACCTGGTATGATGACTCCTTGCTGTCCCCAGTCCACCTGGCCGTGCTGCTGCTCCAGTTTCAACTGTTCTGCCTGCGGCTATGGAACCCTGACCTGTTCACCGGACGTGCGTGTTGCACCCTCGACAACTACTATGATTATTATTATTTGACCATGCTGGTCATTTATGAACATTTTAACATTTTAACATCTTGAGTATGTTCTGTTATAATATCCACCCTGCACAGCCAGAAGAGGACTGGCCACCCCTCATAGCCTGGTTCCTCTCTAGGTTTCTTCCTAGGTTTTTGGCCTTTCTAGGGAGTTTTTCCTAGGGAGTTTTTCCTAGCCACCGTGCTTCTTTCACATGCTTTGCTTGCTGTTTGGGGTTTTAGGCTGGGTTTCTGTACAGCACTTTGAGAATATCAGCTGATGTACGAAGGGCTATATAAAAATAAATTTGATTTGATTTGATTAGGTTATCAGGCTGCTGATTATCCCGCAAACCTGTCACCATCATCAAGGGCACCAGTGCCTCATGACACTCACCTGGACTCCATCACCTCCTTGATTATCTTGATTATCTGTCACTCCCCTTGGTTCTTTCCTTAGGTGTTATTGACTCAGTTTCATGTTGGTGCGTTGTTTGTGTTTCGTGTTTATTGTTTTGTTTATTTATTTAAACACTCACTCCCTGTCCTTGCTTCCCGACTCTCAGCGCACTCGTTATAGAATAACACCTCACCTAAGGGAAGCATAAGGAAGTGTTTTTTTGTGTCAGTGTGAATGACGTCGGGTCCGGGAGCCGCAACAGGCTCTCATGCCTCAGCCAGATCGTTAGGCTTTCATGCCTCAGCCAGATTGTCAGGCTCCACTTCCTCAGCCAGATTGTCGGGCTTTCATGCCTCCGCCGGATCGCCAAGCTCCCCTGCTTCCACCGGCTCGTCAGGCTCTCATGCCTCAGCCGGATCACCAGGCTCCCCTGCTTCAGCCGACGTGACAGGTTCCCGCGCCTCAGCCGACGTGACAGGTTCCCGCGCCTCAGCCGACGTGACAGGTTCCCGCGCCTCAGCCGACGTGACAGGTTCCCGCGCTTCAGCCGACGTGACAGGTTCCCGCGCCTCAGCCGACGTGACAGGTTCCCGCGCCTCAGCCGACGTGACAGGTTCCCGCACCTCCGCAGGGGTGACCGGTCCACTCCGCTCCTGATCCCCAGGTTCGTCCCCTTTGTTGGCATCCTGCAGCAGAAGCCGTGTGTTGGGGAGGGGGTACTGTCACGTAGACCCCCCCACCGACCTCTAGGTCATCAGGCTGCTGCTTATCCCGCACACCTGTCACCATTGTCAAGCGCACCAGTGCCTCATGACTCTCACCTGGACTCCATAACCTCCTTGATTATCTTCCCTATATCTGTCACTCCCCTTGGTTCTTTCCTCAGGTGTTATTGACTCTGTTTCATGTCGGTGCATTGTTTGTGTTTCATGTTTATTGTTTTGTTCATTTATTAAAACACTCACTCCCTGTACTTTCTTCCCGACTCTCAGCGCACTTGTTACAATCGTTTTCTTTTTTGGCAAGGAAAATATCAGACATTGGCATCAGCCAAAAATGTAATATCGGTGCATCACTATTAAACAGTACCAGTCAAAAGTTTGGACACACCTACTAATTCCAGGGTTTTTCTTTACTTTTACTATTTTCTACATTGTAGAATAATAGCGAAGACATCAAAACTATGGAATCGTGTAGTAACCAAAAAAGTGTTAAATAAATCAAAATATATTTGAGATTCTTCCAAGTAGCCACCATTTGCCTTGACAGCTGTGCACACTCTTGGCATTCTCTCAACCAGCTTCATGAGGTAGTCACCTGGAATGCATTTCAATTAACAGGTGTGCCTTGTTAAAAGTTCATTTGTGGAATTTCTTTCCTTAACGCGTTTGAGCCAATCAGTTGTGTTGTGACAAGGTAAGGGTGGTATACAGAAGATAGCCCTATTTGGTAAAATACCAAGTCCATATTATGGCAAGAACAGCTCAAAAAAGCAAAGAGAAATTACAGTCCATTAAGATATGAAGGTCAGTCAATCTGGGACATTAAGTAATTTGAAAGTTTCTTCAAGTGCAGCCGCAAAATCCATCAAGCGTTATGATGAAACAGGCTCTCATGACGACCGCCACCGTAAAGGAAGACCCAGAGTTACGTCTGCTGCAGAGGATAAGTTCATTCGAGATAAGTTCATTCAGATTGCAGCCCAAATAAATGCTTCACAGAGTTCAAGTAACAGACACATCTCAAAATCAACTGTTCAGAGGAGACTGCGTGAATCATGCCTTCATGCAGATTTACAACTACTAAAGGACACCAAAAATAAGAAGAGACTTGCTTGGACCAAGAAACACGCACAATGGACATTAAACCGGGGGAAATCTGTCCTTTGGTCTGATGAGTTCAAATTTGAGATTTTTGGTTCCAACCGCCGTGTCTTTGTGAGATGCAGAATAGGTGAACGGATGATGTCCGCATGTATGGTTCCCACCGTGAAGTATTTAGAAGGTGGTGTGAAGGTGTGGGGGTGCTTTGCTGGTGACACTGATTTATTTAGAATTCAAGGCACACTTAACCAGCATGGCTACCACAGCATTCTACAGTGATACGCCATCCCATCTGGTTTGGGCTTAGTGGGACTATCATTTGTTTTTCAACAGGCCAATGACCCAAAACATCTCCAGGCTATGTAAGGGCTATTTGACCAAGAATGGGCCTGGTCAACCCAATCGACCGACCTCAACCCAATTGAGATAGTTTGGGATGAGTTGGACCGCAGAGTGAAGAAAAAGCAGTCAACAAATGCTCAGCATATGTGGGAACTCCTTCAAGACAGTTGGAAAAGCATTCCTAAATGATAGATAACTATCTGCTGCCTGCATCCTCACTATTGTATTAAGTTATTTAGCACTATTTATGACCCATTATCCCTCTGTCAGGAACTGCAGAGAAAAGCCAATGTAGGAGAGCCTACGGTCCTAGAGTTTAGGAGGGACTGCATGAAGGGTATGTCAAACATCCTAAAGAAGGTGCAGGACAAGAGCCCCCTGAAATACCCCACCAGAAGACAGATTGCGGGTTTGGACCCCATTGTCATGTATTCTGACCCAGACTGGAGCCAGGGAAGGATGAGCAGTCTTGTGCAGAAGATTCTGGAAAAGGTTTTGTTCCCGATTATTAACAAATGTATACACAATTATATAAGTGAAAGTGAAAGAAGCCTATCTGATGTAATATAATGACAAATTTTCACTTATTTCCTTTCATCTGTTTTGTTTCAGGTGATGTGATTACCCAACAGTTTGGGAACTTCTTATCCCGAGGCCAAAAGTGAGCTCTTTCCGGCCCACAGAGACGAGGCTGGATGTGTTCCTACATGGCTTCCCATGGGCAGGCAACCGTCGAGAGAGGCTTCTCCATCAACAAGGAGGTGGAAACCTGTAACATGCAGGAAGGCCCAGTCATCGCCCAGAGACTGGTGTGTGATTATGTCATTGGGGGGTGTCAAGGTCCCTCTCACCAAGGAGCTGCTGACATCTGCTGGATCAGCAAGGTCAAAATACAGAGCACACCTGGACCAGGAGAAGAGGAAGAAGGAAAGTGCTGTGCAAGGGCAAAAGAGAAAGGCTGCAGAAGACCACATAGATTTTTGAAGTAACCTTTATTTAACTCGGCAAGTCAATTAAGAACAAATTCTTATTTACAATGACAGCCTACTGGGGAACAATGGGTTAAATGCCTTGTTCAAAGTGTTATACAAATCAAAATATATTTTATACTTTAGATTCTTCAATGTAGCCACCATTTGCCTTGATGACAGCTTTGCACACTCTTGGCATTCTCTCAACCAGCTTCATGGGGAATGTTTTCCAACAGTATTGAAGGACTTCCCACATATGCTGAGCACTTGTTGCCTGCTTTTCCTTCACTCTGCCGTCCAACTCATCCCAAACCATCTCAATTGGGTTTAGGTCAGGTGATTGTGGAGGCTAGGTCATCTGATGCAGCACTCCATCACTCTTGGTCAAATACCCCTTACCTGGAGGTGTGTTTTGGGTCATTGTTCCACTAAGCGCAAACCGGATGGGATGGCGTATCGCTGCAGAATGCTGTGGTAGCTATGCTGGTTAAGTGTGCCTTGAATTCTAAATAAATCACGACAGTCACCAGCAAAGCAACATCACACCTCCTCCTCGATGCTTCACGGTGGGAACCACACATGTGGCGAAAATCTGTTCACCTGCTCTGTGTCTGGAACCAAAATCATTTATCTGAGGTGCAGTTAACTCTAATGAACTTATCCTCTGCAGCAAAGGTAACTCTGGGTCTTCCTATCCTGTGGCGGTCCTCATGAGAGCCAGTTTCATCATAGCAATTGATGGTTTTTGCGACTGCACTTAAAGAAGCTCAAAGTTCTTGACATTTTCCTGATTGACTGACCTTCATGTCTTAAAGTCTTTTTTCTTTGCATATTTGAGCTGTTTTTGCCATAATTAACATACTCGTTAATTGAAATGCATTCCAGGTGACTGCCTCATGAAGCTGGTTGACAGAATGCCAAGAGTGTGCAAAGCCGTCATCAAGGCAAAGGGTGGATACTTTAAAGAATCTGAAATATCAAATATATTTCGATTTGTTTAACACTTTTTTGGTTACTACATGATACCATGTGTTTTATTTAATAGTTTTGGTGTCTATTATTCTACAATGTAGAAAATAGTAAAAATAAAGAAAAACCTTGGAATAAGTAGGTGTGTCCAAACTTTTGATTGATACATAGCGTCCTCAATTACCTCATACCCCTGTACATCGACTTGGTACTGGTACTCCCTGTATATACTGTAGCTATGTTATTTTGACTCGTTATTGTTACTCTTTATTCATTTTGTATTTATTCCTTGTGTCACTATTTCAATGTTGTTGTTTTTTATATTGAACTCTGCATTAGACCCAAGCCACCCCCTGTACCCGGACTTTGAACTACACCCCTCTGGGCGCAGGTATAGGGCACCCCTCAGCAGGAAAAACAGAACTAGACAATAATTTGTGCCAGGTGTGAAATCCCTCCTAAATAGCTCGGGCTAATGTTCCTATCGACTCAGTAAGGCCAGCAGGCTAGTCTTTAAAAAAATAAATGTTTTATTGGTATGTAACTGTTATGAAAGTTGTATTATCAATTTTGTTTTGTATTTAATCGCCACTTTAACATGACACTGCAACTAAATTTCCCCATGGGGACAATAAAGTCAGTAAGTAAGTAAGTATTGTTGGAAAATTACCTGTAAGTAAGCATTTCAGTGTTAGTTTACAAAGCATGTGACAAATAACATTTGATTTGATTTGCTCCTTTGAGACCCCTCTTTCAAAGTCACTGATATCTCTTCTGGCCATGGTAGCCAAAATAATGGCCAACTGAGATGTTTTATACATGACAATAAGCAAGATGGGATGTTAATTGTTAATTAACTAAGGAGCCACACCTGTGTGGAAGCAGCTGCTTTCAACATACTTTGTATCCCTCATTTACACAAGTATTTCCTTTATTTTGGCAGTTACCCGTATGTATGAAAATACCCTCAAATAAAAGGTGACATTCTGTACTTAAATCCAAAATGCTGGAGTATAGAGCCATGTTTAAAATATGTAGCTTCACTGTCCAAATACATCTGGAGGGGAGTTTATGTGTGTCTCAATTAACACACTATTGATCTGCAGCTATTACTAAAGAGAGGGCATTTCATTTTAACCGAATGCTGAGCAACACTGAATAAGAATGAACAGAACAGCTCATCCATTCATCCTGTGGCTGTGCTATTCATTTAGTCATCTTGGCCCCGGAATACTTTACTGTTCCAGGAACCCTACTAGCATTACATCAACTGTTCTGTTTGTATACTCTGGGGAATGTCACTAGTAAAGTACTTAGGTGATAATGCACGAGAAGCCGGTGTTTGGAGGATATATTGGCACGGTGTTGTTAGGCCTGAGATGAAGTCGAGGGCCGCCAAACCGTGCCAATATATCCTCCAAACGCTGGCTTTAAGGGCATTATCACCTTGTTACAACGGGTTACCAACATATTCAAATAATGATTGACAGATTTTCATTAAAAACACTATTTTGATGAATTTATTCATACTATTTCATCCTTCCACAAGATATAGTCCCGAAACAAATCTAGGGTTGCTACCCAAGCCGGCTGGTTGTTCGTTCTATTGGTTCGGTTGTCAGAGACGCGACCCAGTCGTTCAGTCTTTTTAGTTCTGTATCTATGGACGCGACTCAGTTGTTCATTCTAAATGTTCCATTGCCATTCTGGCTGGCAACGGTCTTATCCTTTGCTTGCTAGCTAGCCAACTACGGCTAACTTACAGTCACGTCAAACAGTGCAGACAGAATAACAACAGTAGCTGCATTTGTTTAAGCTGTTTTATAGTGACATTTATTTGGATACATCCATAACAATGAGCTAATGAGGCACGATTTCGCCTGGCATAGAAAATGTGCTCTCTCATTAGGACAGTGTTGTTCAGAGGAGCTAGCCAACAACACAGCTAACACACCATCTTCAAACTGAAGCTGGAAAGACTGCAAACTAGCTGCACATGTTTTGTTTGACATTTTTTCAATTGACATTTCTTTGTATATACCCATAAAAATGATGCCAGCTAATTCATGATTTTGACTGGCTGAGAAACACTGCCTGCTTCTCTCTCTCATCCCGACTCCCGACCCCTACACGTGCATTACTATGGGACACTTGGAGATTGAATTTGAATATTGAAACAATGTTACAAATATCGGAGAGCCAGACAACAAAGTTTATACAAATCTCCGCTGTTGAAAAGTAAATGTTATTCTGAAAGAAATGTGAGATAATGTCTAGATGCTTTTTATAGTGGAGATAAAGTTTATAACTTCCCTGCCTGGGCTGATGAAACAGTGGATTGCGCAGTCAGATGGAACAAAGTAAACAGGCATTTTAACGTCATAGATTTAGCCGGTGGTAACTTGTGAAATAGACACTGGCTGGAATGCGCTTCCAACCAATCAGCATTCAGGATTAGACCCACCCGTTGTATAATGAATAATGACAACTAAGAGACACCCTGGCCGATTCTAGATCTGTTGTTTGCAGTCCTGCAAAGGGAATAAGCATACCACTTTTGTATAAGGTGTTATAGAGAACAAGCCATATTTATAATGCTATCTAGCCTTTCAAATTTCCATAAGCATTGTTTTCAGTTTTGAGTTTTTGTTGCTCAACCTTAGGTTCTCTTTTCAGAACTCTGGACAGTTCCCTGCAACATTATTCTGTCTACTCTCTGGTTTGCGTGAATTAGTTTTCAGAACCACCGATGGCTCTCCAAGTCAGTCAGAATCTAAAAGTCCTTATTACCTGTCATTACCATTTCAATATACACTGAGTAAACAAAACATTAAGAACACCTTCTCTTTCTATGACATCGACTGACTAGGTGAGTCCAGGTAAAAGCTATGATCCCTTATTGATGTAACTTGTTAAAGCCACTTCAATCAGTGTAGATGACGGGGAGGAGACAGGTTAAAGGACTTTTAAGCCTTGAGACAAGTGAGACATGGATGTGTATGTGTGCCATTCAGAGGGTGAATGAGATAAGACAATCAAAGTGCCCTTGAACAGGGTATGGTAATAGGTGCCATGTGCACCGGTTTGTGTCAAGAACTGCAGCGCTGCTGGATTTTTCAACCTCAACAGCTTCCCGTGTGTATCAAGAATGGTCCACCATGCAACTCAAGGTGTTCCTAATGTCTGGTATACTCCGTGTATTAGCACAAAAGCTTTAGTTAAATCAAGACTTTTACCTGAAAAAACACTTGGAATCTTGGATAAAAAACTTTTCACAGTGCGGATAGGAATTCCATTCTTCTCATCCTGCATGCGTGCTATTACGTCCTCCATCTGGAAGAAATGAGAGAAGACATTATTTAAGATAACATAGGATTATTATTGTCTGGAGGAGAGACTGAGGAAAGAGGCTGAAATGAGGGAGTGGTGTCTTACTGAGTTCTGAATGGCCTCTGTGACACAGATCTGGGTTGGATATTTGCAGCAGAGACACTTCTCATATCAATGTCAGTCTATGTTATTGGATTAGTGCTAATTGAGTTTATCAACTCTTACAGCAAAGTTTCTGCCTAATGTTTCCCCATCCTACGTGTCTTAAAACAAACAGGACAGAACAAAATGTCACAAAAAAATACATCTCAGATACATTTAAAAGGACACTGTGATGAATAAAATAACACCTTTGAGCTAAAACCTAAAAGAAAGGCTGCCTGCCTACCTTACAGTGAAATGCTTACTTACAGGCTCAAACCAACAATGCAATTTGTAAGTAAAAAAAAGGTATTAGATAAGTAAAGAAATAAAAACAACAGTTAAAAAAGACAGTGAAAAATAACAGTAGCGAGGCTATAACAGTAGCGAGGCTAAATACAGCACCGGTTAGTCGGGCTGATTGAGGTAGTATGTACATGTAGGTATGGTTAATGTGACTATGCATATATGATAAACAGAGAGTAGCAGTAGCGTAAAAGAGGGGTTGGCGGGTGGGTGGTGGGTGGCGGGACACAATGCAGATAGTCCGGGTAGCCAATGTGCGGGTGCACCGGTTGGTCGGGCTAATTGAGGTAGTATGTACATGAATGTATAGTTAAAGTGACTATGCATATATTATAAACAGAGAGTAGCAGCAGCGTAAAAGAGGGGTTGGGGGGGGCACACAATGCAAATCGTCTGGGTAGCCATTTGATTACCTGTTTAGGAGTCTTATGGCTTGGGGGTAAAAACTGTCGAGAAGGCTTTTGGTCCTAGACTTGGCACTCCGGTACCGCTTGCCATGCGGTAAAAGAGAGAACAGTCTATGACTGGGTGTGGCTGGGGTCTTTGACAATTTTATGGCCTTCCTCTGACACCGCCTGGTGTAGAGGTCCTGGATGGCAGGCAGCTTAGCCCCAGTGATGTACTGGGCCGTACGCACTACCCTCTGTAGTGCCTTGCGGTCGGAGGCCGAGCAGTTGCCGTACCAGGCAGTGATACAACCAGTCAGGATGCTCTCGATGATGCATCTGTAGAACCTTTTGAGGATCTGAGGACCCATGCCAAATCTTTTTAGTTTCCTGAGGGGGAATAGGCTTTGTCGTGCCCTCTTCACGACTGTGTTGGTGTGTTTGGACATGACAACCTGGCTCAAAACAGACATGCCACAGAAAGACAGATCTGCATTACAACTCTCCAGGACAGGAGCACTGCTCTGCACCATGGCTCAGCTGCCCTGGCAGATGGCCCTATTTCCAGGAACAGACAGGACGGAGTGGAGCAGAGCGTGGCCCGAATTTGTCAGCCTTCACGGATGGATGCCAAGAGATATCCCAAACCAGCCCTCTGGCATGAATAAATACAGACTAACAATGTGACACACACACACACACAATGCAAGGCCTGCTGCTCTATTTCTGCTCCATAGACTACAATGCACTGCCCATATACTGTATCATATTGGATAGTAATTGGGAACCATTAAGGTTTATTGGTTAGTGTTGGTTACAAAAGCTCATTTTCTATCCTCGTAGAATGCATTTTGCTAATTTGACTGGCTTCCCTG
Organism: Salmo salar; assembly: GCF_965601325.2. NCBI lineage: Eukaryota > Metazoa > Chordata > Actinopteri > Salmoniformes > Salmonidae > Salmo > Salmo salar. The sequence continues at coordinate 69,727,999 of NC_138291.1, forward strand.
TGCCTCATCAACTTTCCCCCTAAGTCTGTACAGTATCTTGACAACTACACTCTGTAAAGATTTTCTTATGGCAGCTGTGCTCTGGAAGGGATTGTGTAGGCAACATAACTATAAAACTGTTTTCTATGGTAATTTGCAAAAATGCTGTGGCTGTACTCTTAGCCTGAGTACCTGAAGTTGCCATGTAAGTCTCAGTTACCATTACCTAAGCCCTGGATCTTTGTACCATAGAGTCTAAAATAGAGGTAATTACTGCAAAATTATTTTTAGTTCTAATGGACTATTTTGATGTCCTAAGAATTTGCTGAAGAGAACAGAATTGCAAATGCTAGATACAGTACCATAGCAATTTAGGATGTACCAATGTATCAACTGAAATAGATTGAATATGGAACAGTGGAGAGCAGACTCCACTGTAATCAATAATGATCAACTATAGATAAGTAAACATACAAGGCCTAAAAATCTATTAAATATTTTTAGAAAATGGGACCAGCATCTTACAAAAAGTGTTTGCCCTATTTCAAGTACACTGAAGCCAAAACCTATTGAGTAATTGGTTTGTAATGGACTGATAGAACACAGACATAGAACATAAAGAGCTGTAGGCAGAGTATGGGGTTACAGAGATGCCTATCTAACATGAGATCAGATTTATAAATATGTATGTCCTCCCCACTTAACAGGTGAAATTGGTGCCAGACAGAGGATTGAGGGCCGTGCTGGACAGCTCTCATCAGATCATTTTGAGCAGTCTAACAAAGCACTGTCACTATGACAAACAGATATCCTTGGGTCAAAGACAGCCACTTCCAGTATTCACATTGCCAATAGATCAGCCATAGCTAAATGACAGCTGGCAGATTGACATCACATAGGCTGACACTTTTAAGAACTTAGTTACGTAATTCACTGAGCTAACCAGCAGGATAACAGAGTGATGATCGATACTTCACACTGTCTCTCTCTCCCACTCAGTGTAAAATGCCATCAGCCTGAATATTTTGGATTTAAGATATTCATGCCATGTACATGTCATGAAGAAGAAGTGTTTTTGTATCTTATACAGACTGACTATAACAACATCCTGCTGCCTTTCTACATCAAAGGGTCTGTTTTCTGAACAGTGATTTATTAAATATTGTAACGTCTGCTTCCAACTCACACCCTCAAACACATAGATCCCTTGAACGCAGCTCACTCTCCAGATCCCAATCATCTGAATTCTAATCACCTGTTCACACCCCTGTTTCTCATTATCACACACTATTTAGTTCAGTTCTTTGCACCCCATCACTGTGAGGTTTTGTGACACACGTCTTTCAGAGTGCTGCTTTCCCCGTGATTTACTCCTCCCGTGTATGATAGTTTTTGCCTGCCTCACTAACGGCGCCTTTTGCCTATTCTCTGCCTGTACTTTATCGGATTTCCTGTTATCTACCTATTGCCTGATCTCCCGGACTAGCCTTTTCCCTGCCTGTACTGTTGCCCATTTGGACCCCCCTGTGTATGACCTTCTGCCTACCCCTGGACCCAGCTACCTGCCTCCTCCTGTGGTCCTTTTCAATAAACACCTACTGCGCCCTGCGCTTGAAACCAGCTCTGTCTCCCTTCATGTTCATTACAAACATGACTAAACACAAGTCTGCAAATATGGCATGACCAACAAAAGCTCCAAATATAACAAAGGCTTCCATGGTGCTATTCCAACTACTTCGTAATGTGTCTCAGAATTTTCAGGGAGCCCCAATGAGCATTTGAGAGAAAAGAACAAACATTCACTTTTTAATGGACTACTAGACTTCTTACTCTGCTTCAGTCATCTAAGTGCTTCATATATCTATCTACTCACTTGAACTGCTTTCTACCAGGAAAAAGACAGAGAAAGGAAAGAATAATACATTCTAAGAAATATTGATCCAATTCCATTATGAATGTCTAATAAGCAGTTCAAGTCTGTTTGTGGTTTACACAGAGAATAACGCCCTAGCAGCAGGCCCACTGTAATGAAATGAAAAGCTCCTCCATTATTCTCCTACTCTGTGATAGATGATTGTCCAACTGCAATGCTGAAACAAAGGTGGGTGAATGGAATTATCCAGCTGCTGTTATCTGAGTACACAGGGGTATAGAATTTCACACAGCTAGAGACCCCACAAACACTCCACACAGAGACCGACTTCTTAACCACTATACAAAAGAAACATTTTGGAGTACCACACAGTACACCACACATTATGGAGCATACAGGAAGATTTAATGCAGATTTGAGTGGGAGTTGGTCATGTACACTTCTCCTTCCCGTAACATTTTTAAATCATCCACTGCATTCAGAAACAGAGGATTGTTCATAATACTTTGGCCAAATTTGTGATGTTCTGATTTAGAACACAGTTACAGTATGTTGACAAGCAATAGTAAACACAATGTTAAACAGTGTGATGCATTTGCGTATTGACTCATTCCAAAAACAATTCTCACCACACCTTAGGGCAGGGATCATCATCTAGTTTCAGCCGTGGGCCGATTTTCTTCTTGAGCGGATGGTCAGGGGGCCGGAACAGGATTACAAATAATTTGTAGACTGCAAATTGTCCGCAAGAAGCCCAAACAGATATATTATTTGACTAAAACATAATAATTTCAAACCTTGCTGACATTTGTATACGGTCACATATCTCTCTCTATTATGCGTGGGGAATACTTTGGAACATACTTTCAAAATTAAAATCACTTGGAGATGATTTTCTGGTGTTTTTACAGTCTTTAATGTCCCAAAAATATAAGAAACAAATAAAACAAGTATTTTTTTTTGCTCAGAAAATCTGGGGGGCCCACGGAATGCCAGTTGGGGGACCCTGCCTTACGGCATATGAGAAAGTCACATCTTCACTGGCAAAACAGAACATAGGCTTGTTTGTGATCCTCATTCAAATGTACATGCCATATGAAAAGATCTAAAGAATAGAGTTAAATATGAATAGATCAAATATCTGATTTGGTGGCTATATCAGCTAAATCCATCCAAGACTGCGCCCTTTAAAATAACATTTCAAGCTCATATAGTGTAAATTATATGGAGAAATAAATTATTAATTTACTAGCCAGTGTTATAGAGATGTGCTTAAAGTATTAAAACAGTCTTCATGATAAGCATGCAATATTAGCCTGTTTGGTTTTCATAAAATATCTTTCAATTCATCAAAGTTTAAGTGAATCTGTCCACCACATTTTAACCAAGCATCCATTTTCTCCTCATTTTAACAGGATAATTCACCTTCAAACATATCAGGCTTGAAGCTGTACTTCTCTGAGAGAACAGTCAGACAGTGGTATGAGCTCACTGTTTTGGGGAGAGACATCATTTTAAACCCCAAATTATGAATTCTATAAACTCAGCAAAAAAAGAATAGTCCCTTTTTCAGGACCCAGTCTTTCAAAGATAATTTGTAAAAATCACAATAACTTCACAGATCTTCATTGTAAAGAGTTTAAACACTGTTTCCCATGCTTGTTCAATGAACTATAAACAATTAATGAACATGCACCTGTGGATCGGTCGTTAAGACACTAACAGCTTACAGACGATAAGCAATTAAGGTCACAGTTATGAAATCTTAGGACACTAAAGAGGCCTTTCTACTGACTCTAAAAAACACCAAAAGAAAGTTGCCCAGGGTCCCTGGTCATCTGTGTGAACGTGCCTTAGGCATGCTGCAAGGAGGCATGAGGGCTGCAGATGTGGCCAGGACAATAAATTGCAATGTCCGTACTGTGAGATGCCTAAGACAGTGCTACAGGGAGACAGGACGGACAGCTGATCGTCCTCGCAGTGGCAGACCACGTGTAACAACACCTGCACAGGATCGGTACATCCGAACATTACACCTGCGGGACAGATACAGGATGGCAACAACAACTGCCCGAGTTACACCAGGAACTCACAATCCCTCCATCAGTGCTCAGACTGTCTGCAATAGGCTGAGAGGCTGGACTGAGGGCTTTAGGCCTGTTGTAAGGCAGGTCCTCACCAGACATCACCGGCAACAATGTCGCCTATGGGCACAAACCCACCGTCGCTGGACCAGACAGGACTGGCAAAAAGTGCACTTCTCTGACGAGTCGCAGTTTTGTCTCACCAGGGGTGATGGTTGGATTTGTGTTTATTGTCGAAGGAATGAGCATTACACTGAGGCCTGTACTCTGGAGCGGGATCGATTTGGAGGTTGAGGGTCCGTCATGGTCTGGGGGGTTGTGTCACAGCATCATCGGACTGAGTTTGTTGTCATTGCAGGCAATCTCAACGCTGTGTGTTACAGAGAAGACATCCTCCTCCCTCAGGTGGTACTCTTCCTGCAGGCTCATCCTGACATGACCCTGCAGCATGACAATGCCACCAGCCACACTGCTCATTCTGTGCATGATTTCCTGCAAGACAGGAATGTCAGTGTTCTGCCATGGCCAGCAAAGAGCCCGGATCTAAATCCCATTGAGCACGTCTGGGACCTGTTCGATCGGAGGTTGAGGGCTAGGGCCATTCCCCCCAGAAATGTCCGGGAACTTGCAGGTGCCTTGGTGGAAGAGTGGGGTAACATCTCACAGCAAGAACTGGAAAATCCGGTGCAGTCCATGAGGAGGAGATGCACTGTAGTACTTAATGCAGCTGGTGGCCACACCAGATACTGAACGTTACTTTTGATTTTGACCCCCCCTTTGTTCAGGGACAAATTATTCAATTTCTGTTAGTCACATGTCTGTGGAACTTGTTCAGTTTATGTCTCAGTTGTTGAATTTTGTTATGTTCATACAAATATTTACACATGTTAAGTTTGCTGAAAATACACGCAGTTGACAGTGAGAGGACGTTTCTTTTTTTGCTGAGTTTATATTTAAATAAAAGAATAATATTGTCATAATCAAATCAAATTTGTATTGGTCACATACACATGGTTAGCAGATGTTATTGCGAGTGCAGTGAAATGCTTGTGCTTCTAGTTTCGACAATGCAGCAATATCTAACGAGTAATGTCTAACAATTCCACAACAAATACCTAATACACACAAATCTAAGTAATCTAAGCATTGGTATAAGAATATCTAAATATATGGATGAGCAACATCAGAGCGACATAGGCTAAGATGCAATAGATAGTATAGAATACAGTATATACACTACCGTTCAAAAGTTTGTGGTCACTTAGAAATGTCCTTGTATTTGAAAGAAAAGCACATTTTTTGTCCAATAAAATGACATCAAATTGATCAGAAATACAGTGCAGACATTGCTAATGTTGTAAATTACTATTGCAGCTGGAATTGGCTGATTTTTTATGGAATATCTACATAGGCGTACAGAGGCCCATTATCGGCAACCATCACTCCTGTGTTCCAATGACACATTGTGTTAGCTAATCCAAGTTTATCATTGTAAAAGGCTAATTAATCATTAGAAAACCCTTTTGCAATTATGTTAGCACAGCTGAAAACTGTTGTTAAAGAAGCAATGAAACTGGCCTTCTTTAGACTAGTTGAGTATCTAGAGCATCAGCATTTGCGGAATTGATTACAGGCTCAAAATGGCCAGAAACAAATAACTTTCTTTTGAAACTCGTCAGTCTATTCTTGTTCTGAGAAATAAAGGCTATTCCATGCGAGAAATTGCCAAGAAACTGAAGATCTGGTACAACGCTGTGTACTACTCACTTCACAGAACAGCACAAACTGGCTCTAATCAGAATAGAATGAGGAGTGGGAGACCCCGGTGCACAACTGAGCAAGAGGACAAGTACATTAGAGTGTCTAGTTTGAGAAACAGACGACTTACAAGTCCTCAACCGGCTGCTTCATTAAAAAGTACCCGCAAAACACCAGTCTCAACGTCAACAGTGAAGAGGCAACTCCGGGATGCTGGCCTTCTAGGCAGAGTTGCAAAGAAAAAGCTATATCTCAGACTGGCCAATAAAAAGAATAGATTAAGAAGGGCAGAAGCGCACAGACACTGGACAGAGGAACTCCTATACACTTCTTGATAAACTCAGTGACCATCTCGGTGTACACGTCCATATTATTCTCAGAAGCTACCCAGAACATATCCCAGTCTGCGTGAATAAATCAAATTTTGAAGTGTGGGTTCTGATTGGTCAGACCAGCATTGAATAGTCCTTTACACGTGTGCTTCCTGTTTGAGTTTCTGCCTATAGGAAGGGGGGAGCAAAATGGAGTCGTGGTCAGATTTGCCGAAAGGAGGACGAGGGAGGGCCTTGTATGCATCCCGGAAGTTAGAGTAACAATGGTCCAGTGTTAAATGAACATATACACTACCATACAAAAGTATGTGGACACACCTTCAAATTAGTGGATTTGGCTATTTCAGCCATACCCGTTTCGCTCAGCCACACTTCGCTCAGCTACGAAGTGGTAAGCCAGACAAGCTCACAGAACGGGACCACCGAGTGCTGATGCGCGTAAGCGTATAAAAATCATCTGTCCTCAGTTGCACCACTCACTACCCAGTTCCAAACAAGCCTAAGATCACCATACACAATGCCAATCATCAGCTGGAAAGGTGTAAAGCTCGCCGCCATTGGACTCTGGATCAGTGGAAACGCATACTCTGGAGTGATGAATCACGCTTCACCATCTGGGAGTCCGACGGACGAATCTGGGTTTGGCGGATGCCAGGAGAATGCTACCTGCTCCAATGCATGCCAACTGTAAATTTTGTTGGAATAGGAATAATAGTATGGGGCTGTTTTTCATGATTCGGTTGAGGGATGAATTGGAACGCCGACTGCAAGCCAGACCTAACATCAGTGCCGACCTCACAAATGCTCATGGCTGAATGGAAGCAACTCCAAGCAGCAATGTTCCAAGATTTAGTGGAAAGCCTTCTCAGAAGAGTGGAGACTGTTATAGTAGCAAAGGGGGGACAAACTACATATTAATGTCCATAATTTTGGAATGAGATGTTTGAGCAGGTGTCCACATAGTTTTGGTATTGTAGTGTAGTACCTTCCAACCCATAAGGCAAAGCAATTCAGTGGAGCATCCATTCATTGAAAGTCTCCCCTTGCAAAATAATCTTTCATTCCTTTCTTTTTTTGTCTCTTTTTGTAACTCTCCCTCATTGGACACAACATTTCCCCTCTGGCTGAGAAATAATTACATTTTAACTGACAACATGAACTCACGCAACACCCTGAAAAGTTGGCCTAAAATGTTCAACAGGGTGAGAGAGCTAGAAACATTTTGCTGCACCTGCCACAATAAACAATAACCTTTGATTTTGATTTGAAAGTTCTACCCCAGTTCACAGTTAATAATATATTGTTGTGATTTCTACGAGGGTTTTGACAGATGGCATTCTCACTTTCTGTATTCCATTTAGCTTGTGCTCCAGATGGTTGACGACAGACCAACGTTCCTATTTGGCTTTGAAGCTTTCCCAGAAGTATCACAGATGATCTGTTGGCAACTTTAACTGATCTAATCAAACACAGTGTATTTAGCCATGCTGGGTTATTTTTTTATGTGAGTAGAGGTTTAGATAGATGTAAGTTGTTAGAGATTGTTCACCCTCCACCTCAGCCAATCACCCATCTCTTTGAATTGTCAAACCATTGTATTTTCATCAGAGAGAGAGAGAGAGAGAACTCCCTGGGGCTACTAACAAACTCACAAGATGTAGTTGATCTAACCCGGAGTCCAGAGGGAATAAGCCAAATGTCTGGATACCTACAGGGAAATGTTGAATTCTCTCTTACCCCTCCCCAGGGTATTCCTGTATTGGAAGCTGAGCTGTGGAGCATGGACGAGAGGCCTGCTGCCTGGAAAAACACAGTTCACAGGCGAGACACACTGCCTTCAGAAAGTATTCATACCCCTTGACTTATTCCACATTCTGTTGTGTTACAGCCTGAATTCAAAATGTATTAAATACTTTTTTTATCACCCATCTACACACAATGCCCCATAATGACAAAGTGAAAACAAGTTTTAACATTTTTGGGCAAATTTATTGAAAATGAAATACAGAAAATGTAATTTACATAAGTATTAACACCCCTGAGTTAATACATGTTAGAATCCCCTTTGGCAGCGATTATAGCTGTGAGTCTTTCTGAGTAAGTATCAAAGAGCTTTGCATACCTGGATTGTACAATATTTGCCCATTATTATTTTCAAAATTCTTGAAACTTGCTAGACAACCATAGATTTTCAACCAGATTTAAGTCAAAACTGTTATTCGGCCACTCAGGAACATTTACTGTCTTCTTGGTAAGCAACTCCAGTGTAGATTTGGCCTTGTGTTTTAGGTTATTGTCCTGCCGAAAAGTGAATTCATCTCCCAGTGTCTGGTGGAAAGCAGACTGAACCAGGTTTTCTTCTAGGATTTTGCCTGTGCTTAGCTCCATTCCATTTATTTTTTATCCTGAAAAACTCCCCAGTCTTTAACGATTACAAGCATACCCATAACATGATGCAGTCACCACTATGCTTGAAAATATGAAGAGTGGTACTAAGCAATGTGTTGTTGATTTTGTTTTGGCTTTTCCCCAAACATAACACTTTGTATTCAAGACAAAAAAAGTTAATTGCTTTGCCACATTTTCGCTGTATTACTTTAGTGCCTTATAGCAAACAGGATGCAGGATTTGGAATATTGTCATCCTCTACAGCAGGTATTGCCAAAAGTATGCGCAATGCCGTCGGGGTTATGCCACACATTTTTTTTTAAATCGTTCTCCACATTTTCAAACAGTCCATTTATATTTTCCCAACGGGGCTATACATTTGCACGAGGTTTTTTTCTCACTTGAGTACCCTTGTTTCACTGCCAAATATAAAATGAAACCATCTAGTGTTTAGCGAAATAAGAACACAATGTCAAATACAGGTAGCCTAGTCAAATAATTAACATCCAATCATATTAACCGTTACTCTCCACTAACGGTCCGTATGTAGCCAAATGTAGCTCATTCCGTTTGCTCGAAAATTGATAAATGGTTAAAAAAAAAGTAAGGCCCGCGTCCATAGAGACACATACCAGCTCTACTGGTAGTACTGCTACTACCAGCAGTACTACACCTGCACCTGTCAAAGACACAAGTTGTTCTGCTTCCACGAGCACATCCAATGCTAGCATCAGTAATTCTACATTTGTTAGCCCAGCTAGCATGTACACTGACAGTTGTGAATCTGATGCAGCCAAAAAGCTACTACCCCCTTACCCGGGAAAACACTGAACAACAGACAGGGACGTTGGACCATCAAAGAGGCCAAATATGATGAGAACTACATTGATTTGGGGTTCATTTATATTGGGAGCAGCGCCTTACCCTAGCCACAGTGTGTTATATGTGCAAAAGTACTATCTCACAACTCAATGAAACCTTCACTCTTGCGCAGACATGTAGAAACAAAACATCCAAGTTTTCTGAGCGAGAATTAAGACGACTTTCGAGTAGTAAGACATGTATAAAAGCAACAGACACCATTAATAAGAAGTGGCTAGAAGCACCTTATATGGTGAGTGGCTAGGACAGGCAAACCCCATACTATTTCAGAGGACTTAATTCTTCCTGCTGTCGTGGATATGGCTGGGACAATGCTGGGGGAAAAGGCCCAAAAAACTATACAGACAATGACTTCATCAAACAACACTGTTTCACGACGCATCAGTGACATGGAAGGAGATGTTTGGAAACAATTACTGCATCGCATACAAGCCAGTGAATTATATGCGTTACAGCTGGATGAGTCAACAGACGTGGCGAGCCTTGCACAGCTCCTGGTATATGTCCGTTACGTTTATGGGGGGTCAATTAAGGAAGACATCCTCTTCTGCAAACCACTGGAAACCAGGACAACAGGAAATTATATTTTTATGTATTGGACAGCTTTGTGACATCAAATGGACTTTGGTGGTCAGGGTGTGTTGGTATCTATACTGTTGGCACAAAAGCCATGACAGGGAGACATAGTGGAGTGGTAACGCGCATCAAGCAGTTGCTCCCGACGCCACTTGTGTACACTGCAGCATCCACCGAGAGGCTCTTGCTGCCTGACAGTTTCAAAGACGTTTTGGACACTACAGTTAAAATGGTTAACTTTGTCAAAGCAAGGCCCCTGAACTGTCGTGTATTTTCTGCACTATGCAATGATATGGACAGTGACCATGTAATGCTTTTACAACATACAGTATTGACACATTTTTTTAAATTGAGAGACGAGCTTAAACATTTCTTTACTGACCATAATTTTCACTTGTCTGACCTGCTTGCATGATGACGAGTTTCTCACACGACTGGCCTATCTGGGTGATGTTTTTTCTCGCCTGAATCATCTGAATCTAGGATTACAGGGACTCTCCGCAACTATTTTCAATGTGTGGGACAAAATTGAGGCTATGATTAAGAAGTTGGAGCTCTTCTCAGGACAACACACAGGTCTTTCCATCATTGTAAGATTTCTTTGTGTGCAAATGAACTCAAGTTTACGGACAACGTCAAATGTGATATAGTCAAGCACCTGAGTGAGCTGGGTGCACAATTACACAGGTACATTCCCGAAACGGATGACACAAACAACTGTATTCGTTATCCCTTTCATGCCTTGCCTTCAGTCCACTTACCGATATCTGAACAAGAGAGCCTCATCGAAATTGTAACAAGCGGTTCTGTGAAAATTGAATTTAATCAGAAGCCACTGCCAGATTTCTGGATCTGGATTGGGCTGCGACTCAAGATATTTCAGATTTTCTTTTTTAATTAATTAGTTAAAATTTCGAAAAACATTATTCCACTTTGACATTATGGGATATTGTGTGTAGGCCAGTGATGATTTTTTTTATTCAATACATTTTACATTCAGGCTGTAACACAACAAAATGTGGAAAAAGTCAAGGGGTGTGAATACGTTCTGAAGGCACTGTATGCCTGGCAGGAGTTTAATGCCAGGCCGCTTTCTCATCTCTTTGCTGGTTTTTTTTCTACCTACCATTCTCATACACATCCCTAGATGGAGGCTCACTCAGATTGCAGTCATATATATCATCGCTGTTGGATAAAAACACATTATCTATCGTACATTTTTCAGAAAATGCCATATTTTTTTACCAAAACAAAACAAAAATTGTCTGACAACAACAATATGCTGCTATCTCTGATTCTATCACTGATATCTCTCTGCAGTTACCACAGACTTGGCAGTGGTATATCATGGCTCTGCGGTTTCTCTTCCTGACACTACTATTTCAGTTACGGTCCCAATACTCAATTTTGCTGATTCTAATGCTGTTTTTTGTAACCATAGTAATTGCTTCTATAGCCAAGTCTGCCTTTACAACCACTGTTTATACCTCCAATGCTGTCTCTATTGTTTTCTGTTGTTCTTTATACGCTGTCGTACATTATTGCGTCTAGGTTCAGTGTTGTTGTTTTCTATTGTTTGGCTTGCTGTCTGTATAATGCCTCTGGCTGGGTCTCTGCTCTCTGTTGTTGTTTCTACTGTTTGGATGGCTATCTCCCTGGTTGATGGTGGGATAGAGATCCTGGGGCAAGGCCTATCTCTCTCGCTGTGGTTCTTAGTGGGCGGACGGTGGGCGAAATTACTAAGCCAAAGTTGGTCGTGTGCTGGAACAAATTCTACTGAGAGCATATATCGCTGCCCACCTACTGTGGTTTCATCACTCAAACAGCCTGCTGAAAATTTAAAAATAAAGTAAAAATAAAAGCTGCATATTTTGGGGATCCAGGCAACATTTTCTGCAGTGACTAATTAAGCTGGCTGATTTGCACTGTTGAAGAAACAGCCACAGGAGATAATGATGATTAAGAAATACAAGAAAAGGAAAATACATACCGTGACCATATTTATAAGGGTATTTATAAAACAAATATAAACCCTGGCCTGTCCTGTAAATGTATTTTATATTATTGCTGCTACTGTACGTGTTCATCTATAATGTATTCTATGAGCACACAATCAATTCATCAAAAGCAGTTTTCTAATGATGTAGCAGCATGGGGCATTAGCTATGTACAGTGCATTCAGATAGTATTCAGACCCCTTGACTTTTCATACCTGTAAACTACCAGCATTTTGGTAACTTTCAAGGATTTCATGGTATTTTATCTCCAGCGAATCACGGGGATCGGGACATGGTCGGGTGTCTGCAATATATCCCTGGCGTCCGACTCATTGAAGAAGAACTCCTCATCCAATTTCAGGTGAGTAATCCCAGTTCTGATGTCCAGAAACTCTTTTCGGTCATAAGAGACGGTAGCAGCAACATTATGTACAAAACAAGTTATGAACAACGCGAAAAAACTAACAAAATAGCATGATTGGTTGAGAGACGATAAGACGGCAGCCCTACCCTCCAGTGCCAGGAGTCTGTAATTATATATGGCCCTCTGTGTGGCCTTATCACCTGGAAAGGAAAAAAAATCATCAAATATAATTTATTTAAAAAAATGAATGACAAAGCTGTAAAACATTATCCTAAATATAAACCATCAATTTAGTGAATACCATTGGTGTTTAATATGAGGGTTTCAGCATGGATTATCCTTTGTATATTTGTTTACATACTTTTATTTATTTTCCTATGTCAATATGTCTTTGTTGTAAATGTTTTGGCACCAAACTGGTGGCAGTAGTGAAGAAAGGTCAATAGTTGGAAGAGTTAAAGCGTTAATTGAAAAGAATGTGATTGTTGATTAGATGCCTTTTTCATTAATAAGCCTATTTTCTCTTGAACCATATGGTCTATCCAATGGAAACTCATGGACAATATGGACACAGATATAAAAAATGAAAACTATATATGAATACATTTGTTTAAGTTATTCAAGTATAAATTACTAAAATGACCATAGATTGACCTAGATTACCTGTTTATTATCAAAATTACAGAAAATTATATTAACTTTGGTAAATTACTGGTAGTTTTTTTGGGGGGGGGGGTCATCAAACCCAGTTTAAAGATTCAGAGATGGTGCATTTTAACAGTTGCTGATAATTTGAAACAAGGAAATGTAACACAGCACTGGGTTTTAATGAATACCCAGCTAGCAATGAGGAATCGGCCCAGAAGCGGCCCTCTTCTGGGAGGGCAAGAACTGATTGAATCGGCCCGGAATCGGGTGTCGAACTCAGCCTAGAATCAAAATGAATGACTGCCCAGAATCAGCCCAAGTACATCGGGCCGTTTCCATCTACCGGAATTCAGCCGACTTTACCGGCATCTTACCAGAATCCCCCCAGAAGCGGCCCGATGCAAATTTAAATAAATGTGTACAAAATTAGCCGATTTAGTAATTTTAAATATTACTATTATACATTTTATAAATACAAATTATACCCATCCACAAAAATACATTTTGTGTCGGAGGAAACTCCATACACCTGGTGACCATGTCAGCGTGCATGCACCTAGCCCGCCACAGGAGTCGCTACAGCACGATGGCACAAGGACATCCCGACCGGCCAAACCCTCCCCTAACTTGGACGACGCTGGGCCAATTGTGGGTCGCCTCGTGGGTCTCCTGGTCGCGGCCGGCATGGGTCTCAAACCAGCATCTATTGCAACGCAGTTTGCACTGCAGTGTCTTAGACCACTGCTCCTTAGACCGCTGCGCCTTAGGTTTTAGCCACAAAGTTTTTAATGCTTATCAATTGCCTTGCACAAAGTATCAAAATACTAAAATACTAGACAGGACTCTTAAAGAATTTTATTTAAATGTTGATTGTATTTTTTTATCACAGAAACAATAAATAAATAATCTTAATCATCTGCCAGAGAGTAGCCCCAATCGGCCCGAGCCCCAAGTAATACATTTGGGCCAGATAATCTCACCGAAATTGGCTCGAACCCCAAGTAATACATTTGGGTCATAAGTAATACTGCCAAAGACGGCCCAGACTCAGGCCACATGACGTCGGCCGAGTCTGACTCTCAGCCGAGTGTCCCGACTCTCAGCCGAAATCAGCCCAGATCCACTGTGCTAGCTGAGCATGGCTTCACCCAAATTGGGGCAAGTGCGTAACTACAGTCTAAATAGTCTGGGTATAGATGTGAAGAGTCTTATCTGTGAACGAACACCAGCCATGTTTACTGAGACAAAACAGACAAGGAAGGAGAAGGAGAAGGAGGGAAGTAGTAGAGGAAAACAGAGATGCATTGGGATTGGAGGGAGAGGGGGGATGGCTTCTATTTTTAGATCCTAATAACATGAGAAAGAGAGAGAAGAGCATCTCTAGCCCAGCCAAGCACCTCCTTAACACGTGCAACAGACGCTCGGGAATGCGCTGTCTCCCGAATACCAATGAGTTGGAAGCAGCTGGATCCCGATTGGCATTCCAGGCCACATCCCTGTCTCTGGAGAGAGAGACGGGACTGAGAGTCAGATTGGACAGACACACAGCCACTAACGTTATACTGACAGGCAAAATAATGCATAAACTGTGAAGCAACTGTATAGAGATCATAAGCTTTTTGATACATACTATTGATACATCTACAATGAGGATACAAAACATTAAGAACACCTGCTCATTCCATGACATAGACTAACCAGGTGAATCCAGTTGAAAGCTGTGATCCCTTATTGATGTCACTTGTTAAATCCACTTCAATCAAACTGTAGGAATCACGCTTCACCATCTGGCAGTCCGACGGATGAATCTGAGTTTGGCAGATACCAGGAGAACGCTACCTGCCCCAATAAAGTTTGGTGGAGGAGGAATAATGGTCTGGGGCTGTTTTCATGGTTCGGGCTAGGCCCCTTTGTTCCAGTGAAGGGAAATATTAATGCTACAGCATACAATGACATTCTAGACGATTCTGTGCTTCCGACTTTGTGGCAACAGTTTGGGGAAGGCCGTTTCCTGTTTCAGCATGACAATGCCCCCATGCACAATCTGAGGTCCATACAGAAATGGTTTGTCGAGATTGGTGTGGAAGAACTTGACTGGCCTGCACAGAGCCCTGACCTCAACACCATCAAACATCTTTGGAATGAATTGGAACACCGTCTACGAGCCAGGCCTAATCGCCCGACCTCACTAATGCTCTTGTGGCAGAATGGAAGCAAGTCCCCGCAGCAATGTTCCAACATCTAGTAGAAAGCCTTCCCAGAGGAGTGGAGGCTGTTATAGCAGCAAAGGGGGGACCAACTCCATATTAATGCCGATGGACCCCAGTTAGCTGTCGCCATTGGCGTCGGGTAATGGGAATCCTAATAAATCAAATCAATTTCAATCAAAATGCCCATGATTGTGGAATGAGATGTTCGACGAGCAGGTGTTCACATACTATTGGTCATGTAGTGTACGTATACACATATTTACAGCTCTGTAAAAAATGTAGAGAACACCGCAAAATTATCAGTTTCTCTGGTTTTACTATTTATAGGTATGTGTTTGGGAAAAATGAACATTTTTTTTATTCTTTAAACTACTGACAACATTTCTCCCAAAACTCCAAATAAAAATATTGTCATTTAGAGCATTTATTTGCAGATAATGACAACTTGTCAAAATAACAAAAAAGATGCAGTGTTGTCAGACCTCGAATAATGCAAAGAAAATAAGTTCAAAATGAACACACACACACACTCACACACACAAACCCCGACACATTCCTCACTCCCTCAGTTAGCCAAGGATCTGTTGGACATCCTGTTTAAGTGTTGGAGATAGTAGCGTTTGACTGAGTGCTGGTAGTCATGGGAACGCTATCCATCAGTAACCCCAGTGGAGCGTGGAGCAGAGTGAAAAAGCACAACTTCCCAGACACTGGTATTGTCCACGGGAATGTCACTTTCCAATTAGTAGATAACCAAGACAAGGAGACTGAAACACTCTGTGAGACAAATAATGACAAGGCATGTATGTCACATGGAAGAATGACTTGCATTTTCCTATGGTGGTTCCATTTTGTGAAATCTTGAAAACTTCCTAGAGCATTTCTACAACTGTTTAACCATCCTGAATGGAGCCCCTGTCATTAGCTTCAGGAGAATTTCCAGGGATTAATACAGAGTTGCACACTACCATCTACTTTAACTAGGGAGGCTGTAATTAATTGCACCATGTTAACTGAATGAAAATACAAATTATTTTGATTCCAATTATAATGGTTCATTTTTAACAGAGTTGTACATTAATTTCATCACATTGCAAGTATGATTGCATCTTCAAATTTATTCAGGAATTGACTTGCATGATTTGAGTATATACTGTAGACTGGAGACTGAAAATCCCTACATAAATGAAAGTTTATCAAAGTAGTTTGCTTTTGTAGTAATAATATTGTCATCATTATCAATATCAAAACCATGGTATATATACGGACACGAAACACACACATAATATTACAGGAAGACATTCTATGGGTGAACAGAGACAAAGCAGAGAGCTTGGATGGAGAATGGCTAGATGAGGTGAGCTAGGGCTGCCAAACTGAACTAATGGCATGAATCTGTGAGCTGGGTTGCAAATGCTGTGACCGCTGGCTCATGAATAATGTGACTTTCCATATTGAGGTCTCAAATATTTTCCAGCATTCAACACTGCACTGGAATTTGTATGGTGAATAAGTATACTGAACAAAAACAAACTCAACATGCAACAATTTCAAAGATTTTACTGAGTTATGGTTCATCGGTCAATCAGGAAATCAGTCACATGACTGGGAATACCGATATGCATCTGTTGGTCACAGATACCATAAAAAAAATAGGCCTCACAATGGGTCTCAGGATCTCGTCACGGTATTTCTGTGCATTAAAATTGGCATCAATAAAATGCATTTGTGTTTGTTGTCCGTAGCTTATGCCTGCCCTTATCATAACCCCACTGCCACCATGGGGCACTCTGTTTACAACGTTGACATCAGCAAACCGCTCGAACACAGGACGCCATACACGAAGGTCTGCGGTTGTGAGACCGGTTGGGTGTACTGCCAAATCGTCCCGTGTGGCTCAGTTGGTAGAGCGTGGTGTTTGCAATGCCAGGGTTGTGGGTTTGATTCCCACGGGGAACCAGTACGGAGAAGAAAATTTTTTTTTAGCAAATGTATGCATTCACTACTGTAAGTCGCTCTGGATAAGAGCGTCTGCTAAATGACTAAAAGGTCAAATGTAAATGTATATTCTCTAAAACAACTTTGGAGGCAGCTTTTTGGTAGAGAAATGAAGATTCAATTCTCTCACATCAGCTCTGCTGGACATTCCTGCAGTCTGCATGCCAATTGCATGCTCCCTCAAAACTTGAGACAGCTATGGCATTGTAATGTCCCCAGCACAAGGTGCACCTGTGTAAGGATCATGCTGTTTAATCAGCTTCTTGATATGCCACACCTGTCAGGTGGATGGATTATCTTGGCAAAGGAGAAATGCTCACTAACATGGATGTAAACAAATTTGTGCACAACATTTGTGAGAAATAATATTTTGGGAAAATTTCTGGGATCTTTAATTTCAGCTCATGATCCATGGGACCAACACTTTACATGTTGCATTTATATTTTTGTTCAGTGTAATATAATTGTCATAGGCATGATGCAATACAGTATTTAATTCAAATTTGAATTTTAGTTATTCCCTTTGGTTGGAGGACTGACATGTTACAAAAAATACATCATAGAACAGAAGTAAGACTCTGGAATAACAGTTTTGATGAAACTGCAACAAACAAGGTAGTTTAGTGTTCCTACCAAATAAGCTGTTACTCATGAGCGAATCAACATTTCATATAGGGTGGAAAATAATTGTGCTACGCAACACCTAAATACAATCTCTCTCTTTCTCTGGACTTAACACTGGGGTAAAAGAGCGAGAGGGGGTAGAAAGAATGAAAGAAAGAAAGAAAGGAGAGAGAGAGAGAGAGAGAGAGAGAGAGAGAGGGGGGGGGGGGGGAGAGGTGGTACCAGAAAGAGGAGCATGAGTGAAAGTGAAAGAAATAAAAGGAAAGAGATGGAGAGAAAGAAAATCAAGTCATGGTACCGATATTAGCATTTGTCATGCATCATGTTCAAACCACATCTATAAGTGACTATGTTATTCACAAATCAATTTTAGATACTTTTGGATGATTTGGACATGATGCACAAAAAATGCTTATGTTGGTACCATGACTCGAATAGGATTTGTGCTACAAATGCTAAAATGTTAGCATTTAAAAACAGTGCCAGTCATACGTTGTCCATAGACTGCTTACAGGGTAAGGAAACCAATGTGTAATTTTGTAATTTCAGTGAACTATCCCTTTAAGCCAATCCGTCAGCTTTTCGCACTCTGTGCAGTTGTTAAGAGCTGACCATCTACAAGCTCATTAAAGATGGAATCCGCAGTTGGGGAAGCAGTGCCACTGTCTGCCTCATGGCATTGTTATTGTTTTGTTGACAAAGCAGAGGCAGAGCGGAGATGGGGAGCACTGTAAGAAAAAAGCTGTACATATTCTGTTGTTCCATCGCACTTGCAATGCTGTCTCATGTAAAAAAAAAAAATGTTTGTGGTTTGCAGTAACTTCTTTGTTGTAGTAATATTGCAAACAGACATGGCAGTTTCACCATTTAAAAGGAACTGCACCTGCTGATTTGACTTTTTTTTGGCTTGCTCCCCGAGAAATGCTGGCGGCCATGACAGAAGCCAAATGTGAGTTGGCTCGGGGGTGTGGTTTGATGTGGGTGTTTCTTGGGTGTGTCCTTGCCACCACCAACACACACACCACCACAGCTGTTTCCACTCAATCACAACAAACAAACCTCCTGCAGGTTGTGTTCAATAACTACAGGCAGATGTACAGTGAGATGCCGGAGGAAGCTTTGAATAGGTCAGTAGCCTACAGAGTCATAAGATTACTGAATTACTGAATGTATGTATTCTAAACCAAGTGTTTTGATAACTTTCAAATGTAGTAACAAGTTCATATAGAATAAACAAACCTTTACATAATAACATAGAAACAGTTTCTACTAATATGACAATATGCACCTTTCACCTTTCATTGTCATTCCCAGCCGATACAGATAATGTGCCTATCTGCATTTTGTCTATTGCTAATGGTGCTACCTTGTGGTCATATCTTCAGAGTGGTCATACCTTCCTGTGTGGTGTCCCGCTAAATACCTTCTATTCTCACTTCGAGGCTAGCAACACTGAACAATGCATGAGAGCACCAGCTGTCCGGACAACTGTGTGATCACGCTCTCCATTGCTGATGTGGGTAAGAACTTGTTCTCAACTGGCCTACTTGGTTAAATAAAGGTGAAATAAAAATATATATATATTTTTAAACATTCACAAGGCCGCATCCCCAGATAAATTACCAGGACGCATACTCAGAGCATGCACTGACCAGCTGGCAAGTGTCTTCACTGACATTTTCAACCTCCCTTGACCCAGTCTGTAATACCAAAAATGTTTAAGCAGATCAGCATAGACCCTGTGCCCAAGAATGCCAAGGTAACCTGTCAAAATGACTATCGCCCCATAGCACTCACATCTGTAGCCATGAAATGCTTTGAAAGGCTGTCAATGGCTCACATCAACACCATCATCCCAGACACCCTGGACCCACTCCAACTCGCATACCGCCACAACAGATCCACAGATGGAACAATCTCTATTGCACTCCACACTGCCATTTCCTACCTAGACAAAAGGAACACCTACGTGAGAAGTATGTTCATTGACTACAGCTCAGCATTCAACACCATAGTGCCCTCCAAGCTCATCACTAAGCTAAGGACCCTGGGATTAAACACCTCCCTCTGCAACTGGATCCTGGACTTCCTGACGGGCTACCCCTGGTGGTGAGGGTAGGCAACAACACATCTGCCACGCTGACCCTCAACACAGGGCCCCTCAGGGGTGTATGCTTAGTCCCTTCCTGTACTCCCTGTTCACCCATGACTGCATGGCCGGCACGATGCCAACTCCATCATTAAGTTTGCCCACAACACGACGGTGGTATGCCTGATCACCACCGACGATGAGACAGCCTACCGGGAGAAGGTTGGAGACCTGGCAGTGTGGTGCCAGGAAAACAACCTCTCCCTCAACGTCAGCAAGGCAAAGGAGCTGATCGTGGACTATAGGAAACGGGCCGATCACGCCCCCACCCACATCAGCGGGGCTGTAGTGGAGCAAGTCGAGAGTGTCCACATCACTAAGGAATTATCATAATCTACACACACCAACACAGTCTAGAAGAGGGCATGACAACATTTCTTCCCCTCAGGAGAAGAGCCGAGCTCCCTGCCATCCAGGACCTCTATACCAAGAGATGTCCAGAGGAAGGCCCTACAAATGTTCAAAGACTCCAGCCACCTAAGTTATAGACTGTTCTCTCTGCTACCACACGGCAAGCAGTACCAATGCACTAAATCTAGAACCAACAGGACCCTGAACCGATTCTATCCCCAAGCTATAAGTCATATTTTCATGTGCTCCTTCTCTGGTTCAGGCTGTTGAAGAGCTCCAGACTGTTTTTCAGTCACTGCTGGCCTCCCTTTATGGACTCAAAATGGTCTTCAATGTACAAAAAACTAAAATCATGACCTTTACCAGAGCTAGAACTCTGTCAGAGAACGTTAGCATTGTCACATCTGGTGGCTTATCCATTGAAAAAGTGTCATCCTACAAATACCTAGGTATTTGGTTGGATGGCAAGTTGTCCTTTAAAGTTCATGTGGATAATCTTGTGACAAAGCTTATATTGAAATTGTGTTTTTATTTTCGTAATAAGGCTTGCTTCCCGCTTATGGCTAGAAAGAAGCTTGTTCAGACCACTTTTCTCTCTAATTGATTATGGTGACTTGTTGTATATGCATGCAACCTCCTCCGTCTTAAAGAGACTGGACTCTGTTTATCATGCATCCTTGCACTACATTACAAATGCCAAGTCACTCCCCCACCATTGCACATTGTACCAAATGACAGGTTGGACCTCACTTTATATGCGCAGAAAGATACATTTGTATGTGTTCATCTACAAAGCCCTTTTGGGTAAACTCCCTCTTTACCTCTGTAGTTTGGTCTCCTTCACCACCAGCAGTTAGCATACCTGGTCTGCTAGGTGGTTGCTACTTAAAGTCCCCAGGACATTCACAGTATTAGGCAAGACTGCCTTCTTTTCTTGTGCACCAGACGCATGGAATAGTCTACAATACATGCTTCATCTGGATATGATAGTGCCACTGAATTAATTTAAAATATT
This sequence comes from Salmo salar, assembly GCF_965601325.2. NCBI lineage: Eukaryota > Metazoa > Chordata > Actinopteri > Salmoniformes > Salmonidae > Salmo > Salmo salar. The sequence continues at coordinate 69,749,227 of NC_138291.1, forward strand.
GATGGGAGACTCTGTTACAGAGGAGCGTAAATGCTTTTTTTTAGGCTGGATCATGTTGTTGTATTGTATTGTTGTATGTTTTAATTATGTAATGTATTGATTGTTGCTGCCTTCTTAGCCAGGTCTCCCTTGAAAAAGAGACTCTGGGTCTCAATGGGCTTTTCCTGGTTAAATAAATAAAACAAATAAAACTGCTAAATAGTTAAACTGGGTTGCTATTGGCTATTGGTTAACTATTTAACTATCTGCATTGACACTTTTTGCACTAACTCTTTTGACTCATCACATTTGCTGTTGTTACTGTTACTATTATGTAGCCTAGTCACTTTATCCCTACCTATATGTACATATCTACCTCAATTACCTCATACCCCTGCACATCCACTCAGTACTAGTATAGCCAAGTTATCGTTACTCATTGTGTATTTATTCTATTATAATTTGTCTATTTTTCTGTTATTTCTATTTTCTTCTCTCTGCATTGTTGGGAAGGGCCTGTAAGTAAGCATTTCACTGTTAGTCTACACCTGTTGTTTACAAATCATGTGACAAATACCATTTGATTTCATTTGTATACAACAGGAGTTCCCTGATTCTGGTGTAGAATGCACAGGGTTCTCCCTCCCCATATTGACTGATACCATTCAATTCAATCATTTAAAAAAGACAATACAAGTAAAAGTTGTGTCTAGTAAAATTTTAATGCCAAGTGCAAGGTCTCTTTCAATTTACAGACATCAGTATCAAGCCCGTCTGTCAGTCTGGACTTCATCACATCATCAAGTCTCTATGTGCTGGTTCCATACATGTTTCTGTGAACACATACACATATAGTCACTGTTCTATTACCAATGGCAGTTAGTATAGGTCATATCTGACACACAAACAGGTACTATGTTGAAGTTTGAACAGGTCAGATAAAACCTATCCAATTATGAGTCTCCCCAACAAACAACCGAGGATGGCGTCTGGCAAAAGCATCTACAGCCCTATCCATCTGTAAAAATAGGCAGAGTTGAGGCAGAGTTCATCAGTGACACAAGGAATGGAAAAGGTGTTGCAAATACTGGACATTTCTGATGTACTGTATTATTAGTAATCACCTTCAGTCCCACATTGTGGATGTGTTGAGTGCAAGGCCTTTCTCCATTCAGAGACATCAGCATCAAGCCTGTCTGTCAGTCAGGACTCCATCACATCATCTTGCAAGTATCCAAGTGCTGGCTCCATTGACGCATCTGTGAACACATATACAGTCAATGTTGTAATACTAATGGCAATTAGGATAGGTGATATCTGACAAACGAGCATATACTATATTGATGTTTGAACAGGTCAGACTAAACCTACCTAATTCTGGTCTCCCCATCGACGACCGTTGGTGAGTAGGCAAGAGGTGAGGCTGGTGGTAAGGTCTTTGCCAGCACCCCATTGATGGGCATGGCAGCGTAGATCATCTTCTGTGCCCTCATCAAAGATACTGGTCGGTCACACACAAACACACACACAGAGTACTCATTACATTATCAATGGTGGCTATGATTAGCATGGTGGAACCAACCTGATCGCTGCATTCACTTTTTTATTTCACTTCTCCGTGCTGCTGTGCTGTTTGTTGCTACTTTGTTGATACTTGGCTACCTGCCAACTTTATGGTTTTTACTTTTTATAACCGTTTTACACATTTTACACATTTACCAACGTAAAGTTTTTTCCTCGCTCTACTTTTTTCATTCAACTTTTTCACCCGGGACGCTTAATCTGGACATGGTTCTACAGGACCTCCACCAGCCAAAGCTAAGTAGTAACATTAACACTATGCCATCTAATTGCAGTCGCTGTACTCATAATATACAGAAAGACTATCACCTTATGGTGAGGATAGCCATGCTACAAGCCCAGCTTCAGATGCAATCGTTAAGCAATGGTAATTTAAGTGTAGGAAAGGATGAAACAGCGTCTGTGCCGCCAGTAAGTATAGATAGCAGTATAAATCCCCTCACAGTCTCCACAGCCAGACAATTTTCTTAAGGCTTCTGGAAGGAAATGCTGTCGGCATGCTCAACCGGTGTCGCTCATTCAGCCGACAGAAACTTTCAACCAGTTCTCCCCATTAAGCAATGAGTCAGAGGCAAAGCCTTCTCTGGTCTCTCCTCCACCCATTACAGGGTCTGAGCCAACGAAGCCTCCGACCATTAGCTCTGACAAATTGAAAACCCCTAGTCATTGGTGACTCCATTACCCGCAGTATTAGACTTAAAAATAATCATCCAGCGATCATACACTGTTTACCAAAGGGCAGGGCTACCAAAATAAAGGCTAATCTGAAGAGGATGCTGGCTAAGGCTAAAACTGGCGGGTGTAGAGAGTATAGGGATATTGTTATTCCTCACGTGAGTGTTACGGGTCGGTAGTCATTTAGTCAGGTTACCTTAGTGTTCTTGGGCACAGGAACTATGGTTGTCTGCTTGAAACATATTGATATTACATACTCAGACAGGTAGAGGTTGAAAATGTCAGTGAAGACACTTGCCAGTTGGTCAGCACATGCTGGGAGTACATGTCCTGGTAATCCGTCTGGCCCTAAGGCCTTGTGAATGCTGACCTGTTTAAAGGTCTTACTCACACAGTCGTCCGGAACAGCTGATGCTCTCATGCATGTTTCAGTATTACTTGCCTCGAAGCGAACATAGAAATAATTTAGCTTGTCTGGTAGGCTCTTGTCACTGGGCAGCTCGCAGCTGTGCTTCCCTTTGTAGTCTGTAATAGTTTGCAAGCCCTGCCACGTCCGACGAATGTCGGAGTCTGTGTAGTACGATTCGATCTTAGTCCTGTATTGATGCTTTGCCTGTTCGATGGTTCATCTGAGGGCATAGCAGGATTTCTTATAAGCTTCTGGGTTAGAGTCCCGCTCCTTGAAAGCGGCAGCTCTACCCTTTAGCTCAGTGCGGACGTTGACTGTAATCTTATGCTTATGGTTGGGGTATGTACATACAGTCACTGAGGGGACGACGTCATTGATGCACTTATTGATGAAGCCAGTGACTGATTTGGCGTACTCCTCAATGCCATCGGAAGAATCCCGGGAACATATTCCAGTCTGTGCTTGAAAAACAGCCCTGTAGCTTAGCATCTGCTTCATCTGACCCCTTTTTTATTGACCGAGTCACTAGTGCTTCCTGCTTTAGTTTTTGCTTGTAAGCAGGAATCAGGATAGAATTATGGTCAGATTTGCTAAATGGAGGGCAAGGGAGAGCTTTGTTCGCGTCTCTGTGTGTGAAGTAAAGGTGGTCTAGAGTTTTTTTCCCTCTGGTTGCACATTTAACATGCTGGTTGAAATGAGGTAAAACGGATTTAAGTTTCCCTGCATTAAAGTCCCCGACCACTAGGAGAGCCACCTCTAGATGAGTGTTTTCCTGTTTGCTTATGGCCGTACACAGCTTATTGAGTGTGGCCTTAGTGCCAACATCAGTTTGTGGTGGTAAATAGACAGCTATGAAGAATATAGATGAAAACTCTCTTGGTAGATCTACAGCTTATGGTTCCTCTCTAGGTTTCTTCCTAGGTTCCTGCCTTTCTAGGGAGATTTTTCTTGCCACCGTGCTTTTACATCTGCATTTCTTGCTGTTTTGGGCTTTAGGCTGGGTTTCTGTATAGCACTTTGTGACATCGGCTGATGTAAAAAGGGGTTTATAAATACAATTGATTGATTATCATGAGATACTCTACCTCAGGCGAGCAAAACCTTGAGACTTCCTTAGATATCATGCACCAGCTGTTGTCTTACCAGAGGCTGTTGTTCTATCCTGCTGATACAATGTATAACCCGGCAGCTAAATGTTATTCATGTCGTCGTTCAGCCACGACTCGTGAAACATAAGATATTACCGTTTTTAATGTCCCGTTTGTAGGATATATTGTAGTTCGTCCACTTTATTATCCAGTGATTGTACGTTGGCCAATATAACTGATGGCAAAGGCAGATTAGCCACTTGTCGCTGGCTCCTTACCAGGCACCCCGATCTTCTTCCGTGATATTTCGGTCTCTTTCTCCTGCGAATTACAGGGAGGAGGGCCTTGTTGGGTGTCTGGAATAAATCCCTCTCGTCCGACTCATTAAAGACAAATTCTTCATCCAGTTCAAGGTGAGTAATTGCTGTCCTGATGTCCAGAAGCTCTTTTCGGTCATAAGAGACAGTAGTTGAAAAATGATGTACAAACATTGTGAAAAAACAGTGATGAATTCAGTAACTTCCTGAAAAAAATGAAAGCAAATTACAGACTCTTTGAATCTGCGTATTTACATTTTAGTCATTTAGCAGACGCTCTTATCCAGAGCGACTTACAGTAGTGAATGCATACATTTTCATACTGGTCCCCCGTGGGAATCAAACCCACAACCCTGGCGTTGCAAACACCATGCTCTACCAACTGAGCCACACGTATTTCTCCAAAGCTCAGTTGTCCTGAGTCTGCACAACACTGCCAGGACCTAGGATCAATGGAGACACTCAAGTTTTTTATCATATTTCTCTTGACACATTCATGAAAATAGTCATGGCCTCTAAACCTTCAAGCTGCATACTGGACCCTATTCCAACTAAACAACTAAAAGAGCTGCTTCCTGTGCTTGGCCCTCCTATGTTGAACATAGTAAACGGCTCCCTATCCCCTGGATGTGTACCAAACTCACTAAAAGTGGCAGAAGTAAAGCCTCTCTTGAAAAAGCCAAACCTTGACCCAGAAAATCTATAAAATTATCGTCCTATTTCGAATCTCCCATTCCTCTGAAATTTTTGGGGAAAAGCTGTTGGCATATCATGTATACGAAATACTTCAGTCTGGTTCAGTCTGGTTTTATACCCCATCATAGCACTGAGACTGCACTCGTTTTGGTGGTAAATTACCTTTAATTGCATCAGACAAAGGCTCTGCATCTGTCCTCATACTCCAAGACCATAGTGCTGCTTTTGACACCATGAATCACCACATTCTTTTGGAGAGATTGGAAACTCTAATTGGTCTACACCAGTGGTTCCCAAATATTTTATAGTCTCATACCCCTTCAAACATTCAACCACCAGCTGCGTACCCCATCTAGCACCAGGGTCAGCGCACTCTCAAATGTTGTTTTTTGCCATCATTGTATATCGAATCCTATTTATACTTTGTAGTCAATTTTGACACTATAATAAATGCTTCTGACTCATATGAACCATGGTCAGAAGGAGAAGTTGCTTATTACATTCAGTTGTTCTTTAAGCATGGGGAAGCACATGTGCCAGCCAAGTATTATTTGGGGTGGAGATCACAGAAATGGAAGTGTAGCAGTGGTGTGTCTACAGACACTCCATATTCTGACCTTGACTTAATTCCCTCATAATCCCACCTAGTTTTTGCGCGAGGAAGCGATGAATAAGGTCGAGCAACCTGTCAGTTCCAGGTGGAACAACATCTACTTGATTTTTTTCCAGATAGAAATAACATGATTCTCCAAGCACTCTTACTTACAAATTGATAAGAGATATTGATAAGAGCTAGCGAAAACTGTCATATGGCAGTAAACTGAAGCATATGAACATTCAACTTCAAATCAAATCAAATTTTATTTGCCACATATACGTGTTTAGCAGATGTTATTGTGGGTGTAGTGAAATGCTGGTGTTTCTAGCTCCAAAGGTGCAGTAATATCTAACAAGAAATATCTAACAATACACACAATCTAAAGTAAAGTAAGTATTTCCATTGGAATTAAGAACATATAAATATTTCAACCAGCAATGTCAGAGCGGCATAGACTAAGATACAGTAGAATAGGACAGAATACAGTATATACATATGAGGTGAGAAATGCAAAATATGTAAACATTATTAAAGGGACTAATGTCCCAAGTATTAGTGGCCAGTGATTTCAAGTCTATGAATATAGGGCAGCAGCTTATAATGTGCAAGTGATGGCTATTTAACAGTCTGATGGCCTTGAGATAGAAGCTGCTTTTCAGTCTCTCGGTCCCAACTTTGATGAACCTGTACTGACCTTGCCTTCTGGATGATAGTGGGGTGAACAGGCAGTGGCTCGGGTGGTTGTTGTCCTTGATGATCTTATTGGCCTTCCTGTGACATCGGGTGGTGTAGGTGTCCTGGAGGGCAGGTAGTTTGCCACCGACGATGCATTGGGCAGACCGCACCACCCTCTGGAGAGCCCTGCAGCTGCGGGCGGTGCAGTTGCCGTACCAGGCGGTGATACAGCCCGACAGGATGCTCTCAATTGTGCATCTGTAAAGGTTTGTGAGTGTGTTAGGTGCCAAGCCAAATTTCTTCAGCCTCCTGAGGTTGAAGAGGCGCTGTTGCGCCTTCTACACCACACTGTCTGTGTGGGTGGACCATTTCAGTTTGTCAGTGATATGTATGCCGAGGAACTTGAAGCTTTCCACCTTCTCCACTGCGGTCCCGTTGATTTGGACAGGGGGGTGTTCCCTCTGCTCTTTCCTGAAGTCCACGATCAGCTCCTTTGTTTTGTTGACGTTGGGTAAGAGGTTATTTTCCTGGCACCATACTCCCAGGGCCCTCACCTTCTCCCTGTAGGCTGTCTCGTAATTTTTTGTAATCAGGCCTACAACTGTTGTGTCATCTGCAAACTTGATGATTGAGTTGGACGCCTGCGTGGCCACACAGTCATGGGTGAACAGGGAGTACAGGAGGGGGCTGAGCACGCATCCTTGTGGGGCCCCAGTGTTGAGGATCAGCGAAATGGAGGTTGTTTCCCACCTTCACCACCCGGGGGCGGCCCGTCAGGAAGTCCAGGACCCAGTTGCACAGGGCGGGGTTCAGACCCAGGGCCTCGAGCTTAACCTCTTGGGGCTAGGTGGGACGCTAGCGTGCCACCCGTGGTGCACTCCATCAACAGCAGGTGCATTTCAAGAGCGGCAAATTTGAATCCAAATAAATGTCAAAATTCAAATTTTTCAAAAATACAACTATTTTACACCATTTGAAAGATAAACATCTCCTTAATCTAACCACGTTTTACGATTTCAAAAAGGTTTTACGGCGAAAGCATAAATTTAGAGTATGTTAGGACAGTACATTTACAAGAGTTGTGTGTAATGTTTTGTCAAGTCAAAGACAGGGTCACCAAAACCATAAAACCAGCTAAAATGATGCACTAACCTTTTACAATCTCCATCAGATGACACTCCTAGGACATTATGTTAGACAATGCATGCATTTTTAGTTCTATCAAGTTCATATTTATATCCAAAAACAGCGTTTTACTATGGCATTGATGTTGAGGAAATCGTTTCCCTCCAATAACCGGCAGTCAAGTCAGCGTCACAAATTAAATAATTAAAATTAGAAAACATTGGTAAAATATTATATTGTCATTTAAAGAATTATAGATTTACATCTCTTGAACTCAATCAACTTGCCAGATTTAAAAATAACCTTACTGGGAAATCACACTTTGCAATAATCTGAGCACTGCGCCCAGAAAAATACGCGTTGCGATACAGACTAGACGTCATGTTGGGGAGATCTAAAATCGAAAATACTATGTAAATAATCCATTACCTTTGATTCTCTTCATCAGATGTCACTTCCAGGTATCACAGGTCCATAACGAATGTAGTTTTGTTCAAAAAAGCTCATCATTTATGTCCAAAAATCTCCGTCTCGTTAGCACATGATGTAAGCCAGCCGGACTTCTCGTCATGAACGAGGGGAAAAAATATATTTCCGTTCGTTCAAACATGTCAAACGTTGTATAGCATAAATCATTAGGGCCTTTTTTAACCAGAACATGAATAATATTCAAGGTGGACGAATGCATACTCTTTTATAACGTATTGGAACGAGGGTACCCAACATGAACTCGCGCGCCAGGTGTCTAATGGGACATCATCGTTCCATGGCTCTTGTTCGGTCAGATCTCCCTCCAGAAGACTCAAAACACTTTGTAAAGGCTGGTGACATCTAGTGGAAGCAATACGAAGTGCCAAAATATTCCTAAACCCCTGTGTTTTTCAATGGGATAGGTTTAAAGTCAATACAACACATCAGGTATCCACTTCCTGTCAGAAAATGTCTCAGGGTTTTGCCTGCCAAATGAGTTCTGTTATACTCACAGACACCATTCAACCAGTTTTAGAAACTTTAGAGTGTTTTCTATCCATATATAATAAGTATATGCATATTCTAGTTACTGGGTAGGATTAGTAACCAGATTAAATCGGGTACATTTTTTTTATCCAGACGTGCAAATGCTGCCCCCTAGACCCAACAGGTTAATGATGAGCATGGAGGGTACTATGGTGTTGAATGCTGAGTTATGGTCAATGAACAGCATTCTTACATATGTATTCCTCTTGTCCAGATGGGATAGAGCAGTGTGCAGTGAGATGGAGATTGCATCATCTGTGAATCTGTTGGGGCGGTAAGCAAATTGAAGTTGGTCTAGGGTTTCAGGTAAGGTAGAGGTGAGATGATCCTTGACTAGTCTCTCAAAGCACTTCATGACGACAGAAGTGAGTGCCACGGGGCGATAGTCATTTAGTTCAGTTACCTTTGCTTTCTTGGGAAAAGGAACAATGGTGGAGATCTTGAAGCATGTGGGGACAACAGACTGGGATATAGATTGAATATGTCCATAAACACTTCAGCCAGCTGGTCTGCGCATGCTCTGAGGACGCGGCTAGGGATGGCATGAAATTTGTAGACCTACGCTATAGGCCAAGCGCAAATGACAGTGTAGCAACAACCTACCAAGTTGAATGTTTTAATTATATGGCCAGACTTTTCAGGGTATTATTTTATCATTTGTATGGTGTTAAATATTAGCCACTATCGGTAGCCACCGTCAGCTATACCCACATACATTTATAACTGTCACTTTAGTTTTTGTTTCCTTAAATGTTGCATCATTCCATTCTTTCCTCTGTCACGTTCGTGTGGTTATTCCTGAGGGCAGCTAGCAATAGATCATATTAGGCTAACGTATTACAAGTTGTGCAATCATTTGGGACATGTAGCCTATTTTAATGATTATGGAATGCAGACCATTTGTAGATGTTTAAACCTGCCTAGCCTAGCACATGGTCACTATGAATGGACCTTTGTCATCACAGTTCCCCGCCCCCCACACAGGAAACTGTTGAACTGAAAAACAAAGCAGCATTGCAGTTCTTGACACATACCCCATTCAAATGCACTTAAATCTTTTGTCTTGCCCATTCATCATCTGAATGGCACACATACACAATCCATGGCTCAATTATCTCAAGGCTTAAAAATCCTCCTTTAACCTGTCTCCTCCCCTTCATCTACACTGATGGAAGTGGATTTAACAAGTGACATCAATAAGGGATCACAGCTTTCACCTGGTCAGGGTATGTCAACGTAAACTCAGCAAAACAAGCAACGTCCTCTCACTGTCAACTGCATTTATTTGTGTAAATATTTGTATGAACATAACAAGATTCAACAACTGAGGCATAAACAGAACACGTTCCACAGACATGTGACTAACAGAAATTGAATAATGTGTCCCTGAACAAAGGGGGGTCAAAATCAAAATTAACAGTCAGTCTCTGGTGTGGCCACCAGCTGCATTAAGTACTGCTGTACATCTCCTCCTCATGGACTGCACCAAATTTGCCAGTTCTTGCTGTAAGATGTTACCCCACTCTTCCACCAAGGCACCTGCAAGTTCCCGGACATTTCTGGGGGGAATGGCCTTAGCCCTCAACCGCCGATCCAACAGGTCCAAGACGTGCTCAATGGGATCGAGATCCGGGCATTTCGCTGGCCATGGCAGAACACTGACATACCTGTCTTGCAGGAAATCCCGCACAGAACGAGCTGGTGGCTGGTGGCATTGTCATGCTGCAGGGTCATGTCAGGATGAGCCTGCAGGAAGGGTACCACATGAGGGAGGAGGATGTCTTCCCTGTAACACACAGCGTTGAGATTGCCTGCAATGACAACAAGCTCAGTCCGATGATGCTGTGACACACTGCCCAAGACCATGACGGACCCTCCACCTCCAAATCGATCCCGCTCCAGAGTACAGGCCTCAGTGTAACGCTCATTCCTTCGAGGATAAATGCGAATCCGACCAACACCCCTGGTGAGACAAAACCGCGAATCGTCAGTGAAGAGCACTTTTTGCCAGTCCTGTCTGGTCCAGCGACGGTGGGTTTGTGCCCATAGGCAACGTTGTTGCCGGTGATGTCTGGTGAGGACCTGCCTTACAACAGGCCTACAAGCACTCAGTCCAGCCTCTCTCAACTTATTGTGGACAGTCTGAGCACTGATGGAGGGATTGTGCATTCCTGGTGTAACTCGGGCAGTTGTTGTTGCCATCCTGTACCTGTCCCGCAGGTGTGATGTTTGGCTGTACCGATCCTGTGCAGGTGTTTGTGCACACGTGATCTGCCACTGTGAGGACGATCAGCTGTCCCTGTAGCGCTGTCTTAGGTGTCTCGTAGTACGGACATTGCAATTTATTGCCCTGGCCACATCTGCAGTCCTCATGCCTCCCTGCAGCATGCCTAAGGCACGTTCACACAGATGAGCAGGGACCCTGGGCATCATTCTTTTGGTGTTTTTCAGAGTCAGTAGAAAGGCCTCTTTAGTGTCTTAAGTTTTCATAACTGTGACCTTAATTGCCTATCGTCTGTAAGCTGTTAGTGTCTTAACGACCGATCCACACGTGCATGTTCATTAATTGTTTATGGTTCATTGAACAAGCATGGGAAAAAGTGTTTAAACCCTTTACAATGAAGATCTGTGAAGTTATTTGGATTTTTACGAATTATCTTTGAAAGACAGGGTCCTGAAATAGGAACGTTTCTTTTTTTGCTGAGTTCATTTCCTGTGTAAAGGCTCTCCATACCTGTTTTCTTTTATTATTTATAATGATGATGAAACTATCCAAGCAGTCGATACATCTCCTTTTAATATTTGGTTGCATTATCAATCAATCAATTCAATATTTATTTTGTAATAGAGTAAATAGCCTAAAGTTAAGGCTATTTTACAAACTAATGTAACATTCAACCTTAAAATGAGTAACACGTCCATGGCCACAACTTGAAGTTACCGTAACTATAAATGTCTTCTTATGTAATCATATAAAGTGTGCATGTTCAAGATAAAATACATAGGTTGTTGCAGGCCTGTGGAGGTCTTTAAAATTGCTGAATAATCTGTGGAGTGTTGAACAGCATTTTTCACTTGTACCATGTACATTTAATGTAATCTCAACTGCAATCCAGGTCATTTGGTTCTGCTATTAGATTAAGCACAGAGATAACACTTTAATCTGTCGTATAAATAAACTAAATATCTGACATTATATTCCCATTTGAACTTTGCTGTGCTTTAAAATGGTTCAAAGCACAGGGATAGACATTTGAGTGACAACTAAACCAAAAATGAGGCATTGTTTTTCCATTGGAATTTGGCTGTGCTTTTAGATGGTTGAAAGCTTAGTGATAACACATTGGAAATTGAACACATTTTTGGCTGCCTTTTTGAGTGGGTGAATACAGGTTGTAATCTCATCAATCGATGTCTCAACCAAATATTACCCAATTACCCACGCTGAAATGACATGGTGTGCCCAGTTGGTAGTCATTTCCGCTGGCCTACATAACACACAAAGGGCTTCACACAAAGGTTCCTCTGATCTTCCAATTAATGAGCCTCTCACTGATTGCTGCTTGGGGAGCTTGGCACTTCACAGCTCTTCACTCGGTTTCATAGGATGTACAACTGCAAGGGCCTGAATAGACCTGATAACCAGCTGATGATTCACTCTAGTATCTGTAGACAAGATACATTTTCCACAGCTGTATTAGTGTGACAAAGACAAACCTATGCTTGTTCCTACATAATGACCTGCATACACACTATGCCCTCATCAATCAACAAATCAATAACATAGTGTACAATTAATTAACACATGGGTCTTTCTATAAATAATGGGGCAAATGTCTGACATTGGGAATAACATTTCAAAATGGTTTTAAACAAAAGGATTTTCATGCAGTTTCACATGTGTACTTACAGGAATAGAAGTATAAATATATGCAAATTGACCCATAACTCCAGCTATACAACAACATAAGCCTAGGACTATACATCCTTCAGGATGTATAGACAGGGTTCATACAGACATTGGCAAGTCAAATTCAAGGACTGTCAGGGACTTGAATTTGAGCATATACCCACGTGCCATCTCCTCATTGGTGTTTAGGAGCATATACCCACGTGGGTGATTAATAGATGAAATGACGTCCACAATCCAGTCGGTTGTAGTAATGCACCGTAAAGTTGGTTGCCAACCACCATATAAAGTCCAAAGAAGTAAAAAAGAAGTCTGAGGAAGGACGAGAGATGAGAAAGGAATTCGGTTTACCGTTTTATCTGTGGATTAATTGTCGGAGTAGAGGACCTTGTGCATTTCAGGTACAACCCAATGTTTATATCCCAGGACAAATTAGCTAGCAACAGCAAGCTAGCTAGCTAAATCGCCATAAATGTTTAATGCTTTTTCACCTGTCCCCAAATTAATATAATTGGTTCAGAGTTTGTTTTGATATTTCAACCTGTGTATCCTGATCTTGTCTGGTGTGGGGGTACAAAATCAACATGCACGCGATGGGGCACTCGATGGGGCGCACGTCCGGTTTGGTCAGCATGTTACAGTCATGCCTGCTTACATTTGTATGTATGGGTGGTCCCGGCAATCTAACCCACTATCCTGGCATTGCAATGCTCTACCAGGATGCATGACAAGGTTAAAAATGCTTTGTGAAGCCTCAATTTAATCTGATTTATGTTTGAGGCTTTATGAAGGCTTTATGAAGGCTTTATGAAGGCTTTATAAGCTGCACACAATTTAAAGTAGGACCATGATTTTCAAGGACATCATTGTTATACAATTGCATAATTGTGACCCGTTCCAAAAAGCTAGGCGTTTCATTACTTACAAGTATTGTATAAAGTCTAGGGATAATATGCAAAACCGCAAAACAGATAAGGGATTTGCTTGAGTCAGTATAGCTACAGTTGAAAAACGTATTTATCTACAAATTATGCTATTTCTCTACTTCTAAGCATTTCATTACTTCATAGGAGAGGTATTGGAAGTATTTTTTTTTGTTGGTTTATCCAAACGCGTTTTTTGGCAGAAATGCCTTCTGGAACATGTGAACTTTCATGTGCCTTCATAACAAATGTATATGCCATCTGTAAATACAAATTACATTGTTAAATTATGAGCCTAGTTGGTTTAACCACGGAAAAATACAGGAACCTTCTCGATAGCCATGATTGGCTGAGATAATGGACAGGCTGGATATGCCGAGAGATGAGTTCGGATTGGTCTGCCATGTAGCATGCTCCTGTCTATAATATGAGCTGCTCTGTATGTATGGACAATTCTTTTTACCGTCACTGAAAAAGTTTGCTGGGCTACTTTCTGGAGTACAATCGCCCATGATGACACTCTCTAATTCTAAAAATGAATCAGACAATGAGGAAATCCCTGATTTAGGTAAAAACATTTTCATTGAAACAAATATTGTAGAGTCTTCTGATGACAGTAGTGGGGAAGAAACGGTGTCGTTGTCACGGAAGAAGTTTACCGAGTTTTGAAGTCAATAGACTGCACGTTGGAAGCAGAGATGATTACCAAATGTGGAGAGTCCAAAAGAGAACACAGAAGGCTGTTGTATAAAACACCTTCTCCAGATTACATCTTCAAATTAAGGGCAACCAAGCGTTCATCCATGTATACGGGTAAGAGTCTAGCTACATTTTCAGATATTATACGTTTCTAATTTTGGCAGAAAGTTGTTTTCATTGCAAGTTAAAGCGTACTGTTAGCTCACTAGCTAATGTTATGTGTATGATCTGTGTAGTAAAATCATTATCATTTTATACCCCCTTTTTCTCCCCAGTTTTGAGATATTCAATTGCGATCCAATTACAATCTTGTCTCATCGCTCCAACTCCCCAACGGGCTCGGGAGAGGCGAAGGTTGAGTCATGGCCCGTCAAACCCCGCTTCTTAACACCCACTCTTTTAACCTGGAAGCCAGCTGTACTAATGTGTCGGAGGAAACACCATTCAACTGACTACCGAAGTCAGCCTGCAGGCGCCCGGCCCGCCACAAGTAGTCATTAGAGTGCAATGAGCGCAATGAGCCAAGTAAAGCCCATCTCTGTTAAATCTAATGAGGCCCTGCTGCAAATCAAGCAGACAACAACAGATGATCAACATCAATTCGCTAGGGATATTTTATTCAACGTGGATCCAGGCACAACTGTCTTCACCGGCGTAATGAATGAGACCCCACAATATTCTGGACATTCCTTGCGAATACCGTTTTTCCAGCAATTGGGCTGTTATTGCATCACATGCGTTATCACAACAGCTGTTCGTCACTTGACTGTCATTTAGAAAATTCCTTCCTGGATCAGTTGAAGATGTGTGAAAATATCACGGCGTAACTAATCAGCTGAACATCAAATGCGCATCCAACAAGTATCATGCATAATTATTGAAGAACCACGTTAATGACAGTATCGATATATGTTTTAAGTATCAAGGTAAGTTGACTCTTTCGGTTAGAAGCATTCGATTTTGCAAAGCATTTATTATTTTGGATTTGTGTGCATGCGCGTGCGCACACACACACACCACACACACACACACACACACACACACACACACACACACACACACACACACACACACACACACACACACACACACACACACACACACACACACACACACACACACACACACACACACACACACACACACACACACACGGCGGTGGCCTGGCTCTGGCTACTGGAGGAGGATGTTGTTCTCTCCTCCGTGTGACTCTGTACTGAGTGCCTAGCCAGTGCTGTTTTTGGCCCACATGAAAAATTCAATACTCTCTCTGCATCATTCGGCCTAGATACAGAACACAGCAGAGCATTATTCATCATAGCATACAACGATCAAGCTTAGAGAACCACACTCACAACCCTGATATATGATATAGCCATATGTTTTATATATGATTTGGAAGAACACATCAGAGGGAGTAGACAATGACTGGACTGTGACTGGAAACACCACAAATTGAAGTACCAATGTAGTACCGATCTTAATTTGAGCAGTTTGTTACATCAGGAAAATAATCTTGCAACAATAGGAAATGTAAATTATTATGGGGATTATAATGAATGGACATTTTTGTAGGGTTCCATACAAAATCAATTGTGAAATTTCAAAGTAGAAATTACAAACATCAGAAGCCTTTTTAAACCTCAAATTTCTCCTGCAACAGGGTGATCAAATGAAGGTCCTACATCTATCTGTATGTGCATCTGCCAAGCATCATAAAGGAGATGTTGTATAGGCTACTGTAGCGTTCTCCTTCCTGAAACCTACTGGACAAAATATTCAAAAAATGTTCCATAACCTGTAGGTAGAAAATATTTGCTCTTTTCTATAACCTACAGGGTTTTATATATGGTCTAATTAATACAAAAATAGTTTTAAGTCAAATATTAGCTTTTGTCTGAAGCTGAAAAAGACACAAATTTCCAAAGTTAAAGTAAATAGCTTTAGCTAATTTAACAGTGAAGAGGCGACTCCGGGATGCTGGCCTTCTAGGCAGAGTTCCTATGTCCAGTGTCTGTGTTATTTTGCCCATCTTAATCTTGTATTTTTATTGGCCAGTCTGAGATATGGCGTTTTCTTTGCAACTCTGCCTAGAAGGCCAGCATCTTGGAGTCGCCTCTTCACTGTTGACGTTGAGACTGGTGTTTTGCGGGTACTATTTAATGAAGCTGCCAGCTGAGGACTTGTGAGGCATCTTTTTCTCAAACTAGACAATCTAATGCACTTGTCCTCTTGCTCAGTTGTGCACCGGGGGCTCCCACTCCTCTTTCTATTCTGGTTAGAGCCAGTTTGCTCTGTTTTGAGAAAGGAGTAGTACACAGCGTTGTACGATATCTTCAGTTTCTTGGCAATTTCTTGCATGGAATAGCCTTCATTTCTCAGAACAAGAACAGACTGACGAGTCTCAGAATAAAGTTAATTGTTTCTAGCCATTTTGAGCCTGTAATCGAGCCCACAAATGCTGATGCTCCAGATACTCAACTAGTCTAAAGAAGGCCAGTCTTATTGCTCCTTAAACAGCACAACAGTTTTCAGCTGTGCTAACATATTTGCAAAAGGGTTTTCTAATGATCAATTAGCCTTTTACAATGATAAACTTGGATTAGCTAACACAACGTGCCATTGGAACACAGGAGTGATGGTTGCTGATAATCGGCCTCTGTACGCCTACGTAAATATTCCATTAAAAATCAGCCGTTTCCAGCTACAATAGTCATTTACAACATGAACAATGTCTACACTGTATTTCTGATCAATTTAATGGACAAAAAAATGTGCTTTTCATTCAAAAACATTTGTAAGTGACCCCAAATTCTTTATGGTAGTGTACATTTTACAGACTGTCACGGCTGTCGAAAGGATCGGACCAAAGTGCAGCGTGGTTGTAGTTCCACATTTTATTAAATCCGTGAAACTTTGCAAAACATAAATAACTGAATTTAGAAAACAACAAACCGTGACGCAGAGAAACAAACACTACTCAAAATATAATCACCCACAAAACCCAGGAAGAAAAACCCCTACTTAAATATGATCTCCAATCAGAGGTAACGAGGACCAGCTGCCTCCGATTGGAGATCAACCCCCCAAAAAAACACATAGAAATAGAAAACATAGAAAAACACAAAATACCCCCTGTCACGCCCTGACCTACTCTACCATAGAAAAATCACATCTTACTATGGTCAGGACGTGACAGTACCCCCCCCCAAAAAAAGGTGCAGACTCCAAATGCACCTAAAACAAAAGAAACCACAAAACAAAAGGGAGGGTAGGGAGGGTGACAATTGTCTATGGCGGCTCAAATGCAGTCCACATAACCTTAACCTCCAGCAGAGGAGGCGGCTCCGGTTCGGGGCGTACTCCCCGCTCCACCCGCTGATCCTTCTGCTTTATTACCACCTGACCGTGGATCATCGTCGAAAGAACCGGACTGTAGATCATTGCTGGAGGTTCTGGGCTGCAGGCCGCCGCTGGAGGTTCTGGGCTGCAGGCCACCACTGGAGGCTCTGGGCTGCAGGCCACCGCTGGAGGTTCTGGGCTGCAGGCCGCCGCTGGAGGCTCTGGGCTGCAGGCCGTCGCTGGAGGCTCTGGGATGCAGGCCATCGCTGAAGACTCTGGGCTGCAGGCCGTCCCTGGAGGTTTCGGACTGGGGAGCGTCACTGGAGGCTCCGGACTGGGGAGCGTCGCTGCAGGCTCTGGACTGGGGAGCGTCGCTGCAGTCTCCGGATTGGGGACCGTCGCTGCAGGCTCCGGACTTGGGACTGTCGCTGCAGGCTCCGTGCCATGGATCATCACTACAGGTTCCGCGCCATGGATCATCACTGGAGGCTCCGGGCCATGGATCATCACTGGAGGCTCCGGGCCATGGATTATCACTGGAGGCTTCGTGCCATGGATCATATCTACAGGCTCCGGGCCATGGATCATCACTGGAGGCACTAGAGAACGTCACAGAGTTCTGGACTAGGGAACGTCACTGGAGGCCTGGTGCGTGGAGCAGGCACAGGGTATACTGGGCCGTGGAGGCACACTGGAGGTCTGGAGCTTATGGCTGGCACAACCCGTCCTGGCGTTGTGACAGGTCGCACAGGTTTGTGTTGGCGAACTGGGGTTACCGTGCGTAGAGCTGGCGCAGGATAACCTGGACCGAGAAGACGCACCGGACACCAGGAATGCTGAGCAGGCATACTCCTTCCTGGCTCAATGCCAACTCTAGCACGGCACCTGTGAGGAGCTTGCACCGAGCGCACCGGGCTATAGCTGCGCACTGGCAACACAGTGCGTATCTCAGCATAACATGGTGCTTGCTCGATCACTCACCCCCCCACAGTAAGTACGGGGAGTTGGCTCAGGTATCCAACCTGACTCTGCCAATCTCCCCGTGTCTCTCGCCCTTGCCTCGTTGTTGGTACAGCGCCTCATAATGACGCCGCTCCGCTTTAGCTGCCTCAATCCCCTCCCTCGGACGGCGATACTCCCCAGCCTGCCTCCAGGGTCCTTTACCGTCCAGAATTTCCTCCCAGGTCCATTTCTGTTGCTCCTGGGTACACTGCTTGGTCCTTTTGTGGTGGGTGATTCTGTCACGGCTGTCGAAAGGATCGGACCAAAGTGCAGCGTGGTTGTAGTTCCACATTTTATTAAATCCGTGAAACTTTACAAAACAACAAACTGTGACGCAGAGAGAAACAAACACTACTCAAAATATAATCACCCACAAAACCCAGGAAGAAAAACCCCTACTTAAATATGATCTCCAGAGGTAACGAGGACCAGCTGCCTCCAATTGGAGATCAACCAAAAAACAACAACATAGAAATAGAAAAACTAGAACTTAAAAATAGAAATAGAAAACATAGAAAAACACAAAACACCCCCTGTCACGCCCTGACCTACTCTACCATAGAAAATCACATCTTACTATGGTCAGGACGTGACAACAGACAGTAAACTTTACATTTGTTATCTTGTTGTTATTAGTCCCACCCTTGAGCTTCATTCAACCCCTCCCATCTAACTCTTAACACCATCCGTATTGGATTTCTATTTGCCATATATTTTTCACACTGTGCTGTGATGTTTCACAAAAGTTTTGAACCTTTCAATTCTCATAGTTTCTATAGATTGTAAATTAAAGATAAACATTTTTGCTAAAAGTATTATTATATTATTGATCGATAGACTATGACTTTTCAAATCACCCAGTATTGCTATCTTTAGCGTTAGCTCCAGGTAAATGTTGCAATTCTTCAGCCATTCCTTGACCTGTGACCAAAAACGAGCTACATATGAACAGTACCAACTAAAAAAAATATTTTGACACTGCCTTCTCGCAGCAAAATCTGCATATATATATATATATATCTAACATTCTATTAGTTGCAAGAATTTGGTATCATAATTTAAATAGAAAAATTCTACGTTTTGAATCCAGCATTGTTTTGCGTGTCCAATCATAAACCATGTGCCATGGAATCAGCACATCGAAAATCTCTTCCCAACTATTTTGCAATCTATATGGTACAGCTGTACATATTATGGTCCTTAAATGAAACTGATATATATATTTTTATTTATCACAATTTTCTTTAACCAATTTTGGTCTTTAATGAAGGGCAGACAGACAAGTTCCTTACTTTTTCCCCCTTCCACTTGTCTCTTCTATTTTTACGGTAATGCTGAAATTTGTTGGTTGTAATTTTGGGTAGAGCAGACATTTCCATATATTTGTGTTAGCTGCATGTGTGACATAACTTCACCAGTTCTATTTAGGATATAACTTACAAAGATAAAACCTTTTTTTTATGTTATCGAAAAATACATTTGAGTTTAACCACAATACAGTTGAAGTCGGATGTTTACATACACCTTAGCCAAATACATTTAAACTCAGTTTTTCACAATTCCTGACATTTAATCCTAGTAAAAATTCCCTGTCTTAGGTCAGTTAGGATCACCACTCTATTTTAAGAATGTGAAATGTCAGAATAGTAGAGAAAATGATTTATTTCCGCTTTCATCACATTCCCAGTGGGTCAGAAGTTTACATACACTCAATTAGTATTTGGTAGCATTGCCTTTAAATTGTTTAACTTGGGTCAAACGTTTCCAGTAGCCTTCCACAAGCTTCCCACAATAAATTGGGTGAATTTTGGCCCATTCTTCCTGACACAGTTGATGTTACTGAGTCAGCTCCTTGCTTGCACCTGCTTTTTCAGTTCTGCCCACACATTTTTTATGGGATTGAGGTCAGGGCTTTGTGAAGGCCACTCCAATACCTTGACTTTGTTGTCCTTAAGCCATTTTGCCACAACTTTGGAAGTATGCTTGGGGTCATTGTCCATTTGGAAGACCTATTTGCGACCAAGCCATAACTTCCTGACTGTCTTGAGATGTTGCTGCTTCAATATATCCACGTAATTTTCCTCTCATGATGCCATCTATTTTGTGAAGTGCACCAGTCCCTCCTGCAGCAAAGCACCCCCACAACATGATGCTGCCACCCCCGTCCTTCACGGTTGGGATGGTGATCTTCAGCTTACAACACTCCCCCTTTTTATTCAAAACATAACAATTGTCATTATGGCCAAACAGTCCTATTTTTGTTTCATCAGACCAGAGGACATTTCTCCAAAAAGTACGATCTTTGTCCCCATGTGCAGTTGCAAACCGTAGTCTGGCTTTTTTAAGGCGGTTTTGGAGCAGTGGCTTCTTCCTTGCTGAGCGGCATTTCAGGTTATGTCGATATAGGACTCGTTTTACTGTGGATAAAGATTATTTTGTACCTGTTTCCTCCAGGATCTTCACAAGGTCCTTTGCTGTTGTTCTGGGATTGATTTGTACTTTTCGCACCAAAGTACGTTCATCTCTAGGAGACAGAACGCGTCTCCTTCCTGAGCGGTATGACGGTTGCGTGGTACCATTGTGTTTATACTTGCGTACTATTGTTTGTACAGACGAACATGGTACCTTCAGGCGTTTGGAAATTGCTCCCAAGGATGAACCAGACTTGTGGAGGTCTACAATTATTTTTCTGAGGTCTTGGCTGATTTCTTTTGATTGTCCCTTGATGTCAAGCATAGGGGCACTGAGTTTGAAGGTAGACCTTGAATTACATCCACAGGTACACCTCCAATTGACTCAAATTATGTCAATTAGCCTATCAGAAGCTTCTAAAGCCATGACATCCTTTTCTGGAATTTTCCAAGCTGTTTAAAGGCACAGTCAACTTAGTGTATGTAAACTTCTAACCCACTGGAATTGTAATACAGTGAATTATAAGTGAAATAATCTGTCTGTAAACAATTGTTGGAAAAATTACTTCCGTCATGCACCAAGTAGATTTCCTAACCGACTTGCCAAAACTATAGTTTGTTAACAAGAAATGTGTGGAGTGGTTGAAAAACGAGTTTAAATGACTCCAACCTAAGTGTATGTAAACTTCTGACTTCAACTGTATTTGTTGTATTATTTGTTCTGTCTATTCTGGTGGATTAAACTTGAATTTGCAACCAACTTTCTACGGCTTGTTTAAAAAATAACGATATTTTGGAGATTATTTCGTTTTCAAATAACCGAAAGTGAGCGGTTGTAATCTGAATAAAGGGAAAAAGGCCATTCTTGAACATGGGGTGAGACATTCTTACTAATTTGCTAGAGAACCAGTTCGGATTTCAGTATAACTTTTGTATGACTGACGCTTTTAGTGAGAGGTCTAATGCTTTAATATTTAATCATTTCTGCCCTCCAAATTCATATTCATTATATAAATAGGTCCTCTTAATTTAGTCTCGCTTGCCATTCCAAATAAAATGTAATATTTTTTACTCATATTATTTAAAAAACTGTTCGCTAGGTGCAGGCAAAACCATAATCAAATAGGTAAACTGTGATATGACTAAAGAGTTAATCAGGGTGATTTTTCCACAAATAGACAGGTATTTTCCTTTCCATGGTAGCAAGATCTCATCTATTTTTGCTAAAATGGATTGGAGTGAGATAATTTCTTTCTTTCGGGATATGTATACCGAGTATGTCCACATCCCCATCAGACCATTTTATTGGTAAACTACATGGTAATGTAAAAGTTGTATTTTTTTAGTGATCCAATACGTAATATACACACATCATCATTTGCCTTAATCCAGAGAGGTGAGATAATGTATATAGATCCTCTATGAGGCTGTGGAGGGATTCTAATTGTAGATTTAAAAGAAAACATGAATCATCAGCATACAAGAACACCTTTGTTTTTAAGCCCTGGATTTCTAATCCCTTAATATTATTGTTGGATCTGATTTTAACAGCTAACATATCGATGGCAATAATAAATAGGTATGCCGATAGTTGACAACCTTGTTTTACTCCTCTTGACAGTTTATAACTTTCTGAGATGTAGCCATTATTTACTATTTTACACCTAGGGTTACTATACATAACTTTAACCCATTTTATAAGAGATTCTCCAAAATGTAAATATTCCAGGCATTTAAACTCCAGTCGTACTTTATCAAAGGCCTTTTCAAAGTCCGTTATGAATACCAGGCCTGGTTTCCCAAATATTTCATAGTGTTCTATTGTTTCGAGTACTTGTCTTATATTATCTCCAATGTATCGTCCATGTAAAAAACCTGTCTGATTAGGATGCATAATATCCGACAATACTTTTTTAATTCAATCCACTAAGCATTTAGCTAGAATTTTTGCATCACAACACTGAAGAGTAAGAGGCAATTTTTTTCATGGACTGGATCTTTATATTTACCACTTGGATCCTGTTTCAGTAATAATGAAATCAGACCTTCTTGTTTAGTGTCCGATAATCTACCATTTATATAGGAGTGGTTAAAACATGCTAATAACGGTCTTCTGAGAATATCAAAAAAAAGATTGGTATACCTCCACTGGTATACCATCCAGCCCTGGAGGTTTCCCAGCCTTAAAGGCTTTAATTGCATCAAGAAGTTTCTCCTCTGTATTTTGGCCTTTACATGAGTCTTTCTGTACAGATGTTAATTTTACGTTATTAATAGGAAAAAAATCCATACAATTAGCTTCGGTTAGTGGAGATGGAGAAGACTGAAACGAAAATATTTGCTTAAAGTACTTTACTTCCTCTTTCAAAATATTGTTTGGTGAATCATGGGTGACTCCATCATTTGTAACAAGATTCAGTAAATTATATTTGGTAGCATTTCTATGTTGAATATTAAAACGATTTTTGGTGCATTTTTCCCCATATTCTATCCAGTTTGCTTTATTTTTCTTAAATATTATAATGGATCTTTCTTGAATAAGTTCCCCCCCTTTTCTTTTGTTTTTCTTCTAACTTATTCTGAGCCTCTATGGTACAGTTTTTACTGCTATATATCTGTACTGTTAGTCCTTCCATTTCCTTTGTTAATATGGACTCATTTGACCTAAATTGCTTTTGTTTTATAGATGAGTACTGAATTGCATGGCCTCTAAAGGCTCATTTAAAAGCATCCCATACAATAAGGGGATCTGCTGTACCTATGTTATGTTGGAAAAAAACTGTTATAAATTCTTCTGTCCTCGTTAAAAACAAGTTATCATCAAATAGACTTTGATTAAATTTCCAATATCCTCGCCCAAGTGGAAATTCTGTAAAAGTAATATATGTATGCCAATGATCAAAATCAAGTCAAATCATATGGTATTAGTCACATGCGCCAAAATCAATAGGTGTAGACCTTACAGTGAAATGCTTACATACGAGCCCCTAACCAACAATGCAGTTTAAAAAAATACGGATAAGAATAAGAAATAAAAGTAACAAGTAATTAAAGAGCAGCAGTAAAATAACAATAGCAAGACTATATACAGGGGGGTACTGGTACAGAGTCAATGTGCGGGGGGTAATATGTACATGAAGGTGAGTTATTAAAGTGACTATGCATAGATGATAACAACAGAGAGTAGCAGCGGTGTAAAAGAGGGGGAGAGAGGGGGGGGCAATGCAAATAGTCTGGGTAGCAATTTGATTAGGTGTTCAGGAGTCTTATGGCTTGGGGGTAGAAGCTGTTTACAAGCCTCTTGGACCTAGACTTGGCGCTCCGGTACCGCTTGCCGTGCGGTAGCAGAGAGAACAGTCTATGACTAGAGTGGCTGGAGTCTTTGACAATATTTAGGGCCTTCCTCTGACACCGCCTGGTTTAGAGGTCCTGGATTGTAGGAATCTTGGCCCCAGTGATGTACTCAGCCTTACGCACTACCCTCTGTAGTGCCTTGTGGTCAGAGGCCGAGCAGTTGTCATACCGGGCAGTGTTGCAACCAGTCAGGATGCTATCGATGGTGCAGCTGTAAAACCTTTTGAGGATCTGAAGACCCATGCCAAATCTTTTCAATCTCCGTAGTGGGAATAGGTTTTGTCGTGCCCTCTTCCCGACTGTCTTGGTGTGCTTGGACCATGTTAGTTTGTTGATGATGTGGACACCAAGGAACTTGAAGCTCTCAACCTGCTCCACTGCAGCCCCGTCGATGAGAATGGGGGCGTGCACGGTCTTCTTTTTCCTGTAGTCCACAATCATCTCCTTTGTCTTGATCACGTTAGGGGAGAGGTTGTTGTCCTGGCACCACACGGCCAGGTCTCTGACCTCCTCCCTATAGGCTGTCTCGTCGCTGTCAGTAGTCAGGCCTACCACTGTTGTGTCATCTGCAAACGTAATGATGATGTTGGAGTCGTGCCTGGCCATGCAGTAATGAGTGAACAGGGAGTACAGGAGGGGACTGAGCACGCACCCCTGAGGGGCCCCTGTGTTGAGGATCAGCGTGGCGGATGTGTTGTTACCTACCCTTACCACCTGGGGGCAGCCCGTCAGGAAGTCCAGGGTCCTTAGCTTATTGATGAGCTTTGAGGGCACTATGGTGTTGAACGATGAGCTGTAGTCAATGAATAGCATTCTCACATAGGTGTTCCTTTTGTCCAGGTGGGAAAGGGCAGTGTGGAGTGCAATAGAGATTGCATCATCTGTGGATCTGTTGGGGCGGTATGCAAATTTGAGTGGGCCTAGGATTTATGGGATAATGGTGTTGATGTGAGCCATGACAGCCTTTCAAAGCACTTCATGGCTACAGACATGAGTGCAACGGGTCTGTAGTCATTTAGGCAGGTTACCTTAGTGTTCCTGGGCACAGGCACTATGGTGGTCTGCTTAAAACATGTTGGTATTACAGACTCAGACAAGGAGAGGTTGAAAATGTCAGTGAAGACACTTGACAGTTGGTCAGCGCATGCTCGCATGCTCGTCCTGGTAATCCATCTGGCCCTGCGGCCTTGTGAATGTTGACCTGTTTAAAGGTCTTAATCACATTGGCTGTGGAGAGCGTGATCACACAGTCTTCCGGGAACAGCTGGTGCTCTCATGCATGTTTCAGTGTTATTTGCCTCAAAGTGAGCATAGAAGTAGTTTAGCTCATCTGGTAGGCTCATGTCACTGGGCAGCTCTTGGCTGTGCTTCCCTTTGTAGTCTGTAATGTTTGGCAAGCCCTGCCACATCCGACAAGCGTCAGAGCTGGTGTAGTATGATTCGATCTTAGTCCTGCATTGACGCTTTGTCTGTTTGATGGTTCGTCGGAGGGCATAGCGGGATTTCTTATAAGCTTCCTTGAAAGTGGCAGCTCTACCCTTTAGGTCAGTGTGGATGTTGCCTGTAATCCATGGCTTCTTGTTGGGGTATGGACGTACGGTCACAGTGGGGACGGCGTCATTGATGTACTTATTGATGAAGCCAATGACTGATGTGGTGTACTTCTTAATGCCATTGGAGTAATCTCGGCACATATTCCAGTCTGTGCTTTCAAAACAGTCCTGTAGCTTAGCATCTGCTTCATCTGACCACTTTTTCATTGATCTAGTCACTGGTGCTTGCTGCTTTAATTTTTGCTTGTAAGCAGGAATCAGGAGGATAGAATTATGGTCAGATTTGCCAAATGGAGGGCGAGGGAGAGCTTTATATGCGTCTCTGTGTGTGGAGTAAAGGTGGTCCAGAGTTTTTTCCCTCTGGTTGCACATTTAACATGCTGATAGAAATTTGGTAAAACGGATGTAACCCTTTCATGCGTGAGTTCCAAATATCTCTAACGGTCGTCCCAGCGTGAGTTTTTTTATGCATGTGATGTTAGAACGTTCTCTCCATTCCAGAATGTGATTGGTATGCAACAGTACGTTTAATCCGCGCTGCCCAAGGCACACAGACTGTTTTTATTTATAGGCTATTTTCAACTTGTCAATTTCAAATAATTTTCGAACAAGTTTTTTTTCTTCTAAGAACAGTTTGAATTGAGGTGTGTTCACATAAAAGTAGTAATTTTAACTTTTGCGGAACAATTATTTTTTGGGACATTTCTGACCCTGACAAAAATCCCCAAACACTTCCCAATTGTTTGTGCAGTTCAAGTCTGCAGAAATTTGCTCATCTCTCGTCCTGCACACACATGTTCACATTTTCCGTCTGTTGCCTGCATCACAGTCGTAGTTGTTTTCGTTACAAATAATAACTTTGGAAATGTGTGCGTTTCTATCAAAGTAAGTGCCTTATTATGTTATAATAGTTTCTGCATGTCGTGTTATGACGTTTCTACTGTAGCATAATATTTTTGTGTATATTCCTTATAACAGCGGACACGTGAAGTAACGTTACTAATTTCATAACCTTTATAGTGTTATACTCAATGCTTAGGTAGCTAGCTAGCTATATTCTTCTATTAGCTCTGGAAAACAATGCTAATTGCGTCAGAGAAGTATTATCATGTGTTGTACTTTAAAGCTACCCTGGTCTTATGACTCGCAAGTGGCGCAGCTGTCTAAGGCACAGCGTCTCAGTGCTAGAGGCGCCACTACAGACACCCAGGTTCAAATCAAATCCACAAAGCTGTTTATCATGTCTGCCTTATCCACTGTCCCCATTTTGAGGTTACAGTCAAGCACACAGTCTGGTTTGATTTTTCTCTCTCCCGTCAGGTGGTCCACCTTCCCTGTGGCCGACATGGTTGCTGTATGGACAGTGGAGAGGACATGGATGTCTCATTTATCATGCCACTTTCCTGCCAGCTGTTAACATTTCTTATTTTGTATAACGGGTCAGTTAGGATGGCAGTAGCATTGTTGATGAAATGCAGTCATCGCAGCAGAACTAGGAAGCAGTCTTGGGAAATGATGGTGGCAAAGAAGGGAGTTGCAAACATAGGATCTGTGCTCCAGTATTCTCTTAGGGACTTCTTCTTTACTATCCCCATTAGAAGGACTGTCACCAGGAAGGTATACATTTCACTAATTGTGGTTGTCCCCGGGACTCCTGGCTCTCTTTTCTCCTGTAGCTCCAAGGCATAACGATTGGTCTCCACTATGTCTCCCACCAGCTCCTCTGTCAGAAACAACTTGAAGCACTCTGCCTCAGATGGAAATGGCAAGGGGAATGGCACTCCAGACTGGGACTCATCAAAGCAAACAGCAGGGTCAGAAGGGGTGAAATGGCTGGCAGCCTTCCAGCTACCACAAAACTCCTGGACTTCATCCGCTGTCGGTCTGCCTCCATCACCACCAGCATCTTCAAAGGGAACTGGGACTTTGTCAGTGGACAAGGGGTCCTCAGACTCAGGGTTCTCAATGGCTGGGGGGAAGCTCCTCACTGTCACTGTCAGAATCTGATTCCTGACTTTCAGACTCATTGTCAGAATTTTTTTAAATCTCCAGAATTTCCGCATTTGTGAGTTGTCTCCTTATGAAAGACATTGCTAATGCTACAGCTTAGCTCACTAGCTACATACATAAACAACAACACTAAATGGCTCAGTGAGAGGGAGTGAGAGGTTACGTGATTGACTGCCTGCACGCGCCATTTGTATCAATAAATCACTATCAGAGAATATTTTATGTGGTAATTATTGATATATTTACTGTTTTATTCACGTTTTTCAAGTACCGGTTATAAATCATGCATTCCGATTCTTGCATAGATTGTAATGGCATATATTATGTGTGTAAAATACTTTTTTAAAGGTTGTACTGATTATGATGAGTATGATGTATGGAGCCATGTTTGTTGACATAAAATGCATTCTGGGTTTCACGTAATTGTCTGTCAGACCAAAGATGCTATAACAAAATAAAATGAGATGAGTAAGGGTTCACTCATTTTTTGAGAACTTCAGGAAGTGAATGGTGGGATGTGAGCGATGGTAGATGACACACCCCTTCAACATGCATACTATAAACAGACCAAACTCATCTAGTCTTCTCTTATTCTCTTTGGTTTCTGTGAGGGAAAAAAGCATGACGGCACGCTGAAACTAATCAGCGTCGGATTACTTTTGATTTCTTGAAAGTGTTTTACTCAATTATTTCGACAATGGTGAGCTCACCCGTGGATGTGATTAATTATAAATAGTATTTTTTATTAGCTAATTCATATTGTAGTTTATGTCAGCCGAGAGTTATAAAATATGACCGCTTGTGTTGCGTCAATCTTTCCTCAGTTAGCCTACATTTTTCCGGTTTGGATGATTGTGTTATGCTATAGATACTTATGTGAATATCTGAACATTGCATCCAAAAATAAACTGCTCACATTCTGGACATAACTTTGTAAGGACTGTGTTTGTATAAATAGTTTCTGAAAAAAGTGTGGCCAGCACAAATGCTGATTGTTGCGTCATTCGAAACCGGTCGTTCTAAATAAGCGTTCTAATCACACGGGTGTGATCGTACGCTTCAGGGACTTGTGATGGTACTTGTGAAAGAGTTAAGTTTCCCTGCATTAAAGTCCCCGGCTACTAGGAGCGCCGCCTCTGGGTGAGCGTTTTCTTGTTTGCTTATTGCGGAATACAGCTCATTCAATGCTGTCTTAGTGCCAGCCTCTGACTGTGGTGGTATGTAAACAGCTATGAAAAATACAGATGAACACTCTCTCGGTAGATAGTGGGGTCTACAGCTTATCATGAGATACTCTACCTCAGGCGAGCAATAGCTCGAGACTTCCTTAGATATCGTGCACCAGCTGTTATTTACAAAAATACATAGTCCGCCACCCCTTGTCTTACCAGACGCCGCTGATCTATCCTGCTGGTGCAGCATATAACCAGCCAGCTGTATGTTGATTGTGTTGTCGTTCAGCTATGACTCCGTGAAGCATAAGATATTACAGTTTTGAATGTCCCGTTGGTAGTTTAATTTTCCGCGTAGGTCATATATTTTTTTGTCTA
Organism: Salmo salar; assembly: GCF_965601325.2. Taxonomy (NCBI): domain Eukaryota; kingdom Metazoa; phylum Chordata; class Actinopteri; order Salmoniformes; family Salmonidae; genus Salmo; species Salmo salar. The sequence continues at coordinate 69,778,141 of NC_138291.1, forward strand.
AAGATTGTATGTTTGCTAGCAGAATGGAAGGAAGTGGGGATTTATTTGATCGCCTATAAATTCTCAGAAGGCAGTCCGCCCTCCGGACCCTTTTTCTCCACCTCTTCACACAAATCACGGGGATCTGGGCCTGTTCCCGAGAAAGCAGTATATCGTTCACGTCGGGCTCGTCAGACTTGTTAAAGGAAAAAAAGGATTCTGCCAGTCCATGGTGAGTATCACAGTCCTGATGTCCAGAAGTTATTTTCGTTCATAAGAGACGGTAGCAGCAACATTATGTACAAAATAAGTAAAAAAATAACAACGCTAATAAACAAACAAAAAACCCAATCGGTTAGGGGCCCGTAAAACGTCTGCCTTCTTCTCCGATGCCATTATGTGATGGTCCGACTGCATTCTGTCCCCTATCAAAACCTTTTTCAAACTTTTGGTGCCAGAGAGAATGACTTAAGAAAGTAATCAAGATGTATTTCTCACTAAGTCAGGGTATTTAAGCCTCCATATATCCGCTAATTCCAATATATCCATGACATTCATGATTTCCTTAAGTGCATGATGGTGATAGTTTGTAGTGTGATTTCCTTTATGGTCTGTAGAGGTATTTAAACCATATTATAATATCCCACTTCATCTAAAATTGTTGAATGAGTTTCCTGTAAACAATATATATTATATTCCTTCTCTTTTAGCTAGGTAAATACTGACCGTCTTTTCTTATTATCTGCTAAGCCATTACAATTATAACTGGCTATAGTTATTTCACCATTTACCATAATGAAATACAAATTTCAAATCTATATATCATAATATATGTTTGTAAACTCACCATTAAAAGTACTATAGTGATTGAGTGTCCATGATATACCATGATATTTGCATTGCTACTAAGTAAACCTCCAATTTGTCCCCACTATTCCACACGCTAAAACCCCTCCCCATCCCGAGTTGGGTTGTCCTCCCAGTGACCGGCAGACCACCCTCGTCCCCCCGGATCCCAGGGCCCCCAAGAGACCGGGACACATCCTTCGAAAAGAGCGCACGGTGCCTCCCACAGAACAGAAGCAGATCAGCCGGCAAAAGCATTTCCATCGCCCTCACCTCGATTTGTATTATATTTAGCTATAAAAAAATATGTATAAATAAAAAATCCTGCTTTTCTTAATTTCCATAATTAACAATTCATATTTGTAATAATGTAGGTAGTTCATGCAAATGATTGTTACCTCTTACCAGGATTGCCGTTACAAAAATTACATTTTGGCAAGCAATTATTATTTTAGCAAACAATTATTGTGATTCATCCTATATTGTCCCTAACATCTTTACTCCCTAGCAACAGTTGTGGGATACACACACACACACACACACACACACACACACACACACACACACACACACACACACACACACACACACACACACACACACACACACACACACACACTCACACACACACACACACACACACACACACACACAGACATACACACTCAACCGCGTCCCCCACAAACAATCATGAACTCAGATGCTCAACAGCTGTTCCATCCCAGAGCCCAATACGAATTCATATACAGTTGCAGCTGTATGAAAAGGCATGCAAAATTGAGCAAAAATGGGCAAAAATGGGGAGATTTGATGAATCATTGTCAAGTCCTAGGTGATTGAGATCAGATTCACCCCCTTCCCCTGAAACACATGTACATTTACATTTAAGTCATTTAGCAGACGCTCTTACCAGAGCGACTTACAAATTGGTGGATTCACCTTATGATATCCAGTGGAACAACCACTTTACAATAGTGCATCTAAATCTTTAGGGGGGGGTTAGAAGGATTACTTTATCCTATCCTAGGTATTCCTTAAAGAGGTGGGGTTTCAGGTGTCTCCGGAAGGTGGTGATTGACTCCGCTGTCCTGGCGTCGTGAGGGAGCTTGTTCCACCATTGGGGTGCCAGAGCAGCGAACAGTTTTGACTGGGCTGAGCGGGAACTGTGCTTCCTCAGAGGTAGGGAGGCGAGCAGGCCAGAGGTGGATGAACGCAGTGCCCTTGTTTGGGTGTAGGGCCTGATCAGAGCCTGAAGGTACGGAGGTGCCGTTCCCTTCACAGCTCCGTAGGCAAGCACCATGGTCTTGTAGCGGATGCGAGCTTCAACAGGAAGCCAGTGGAGAGAGCGGAGGAGCAGGGTGACGTGAGAGAACTTGGGAAGGTTGAACACCAGACGGGCTGCGGCGTTCTGGATGAGTTGTAGGGGTTTAATGGCACAGGCAGGGAGCCCAGCCAACAGCGAGTTGCAGTAATGCAGACGGGAGATGACAAGTGCCTGGATTAGGACCTGCGCCGCTTCCTGTGTGAGGCAGGGTCGTACTCTGCGAATGTTGTAGAGCATGAACCTACAGAATCGGGTCACCACCTTGATGTTAGTAGAGAACGACAGGGTGTTGTCCAGGGTCACTCCAAGGTTAACCTGTTAGGGCTAGGGGGCAGTATTTGCACGGCTGGATAAAAAAAATGTACCCGATTTAATCTGGTTACTAATCCTACACAGTAACTAGAATATGCATATACTTATTATATATGGATAGAAAACACTCTAAAGTTTCTAAAACTGTTTGAATGGTGTCTGTGAGTATAACAGAACTCATTTGGCAGGCAAAACCCTGAGACATTTTCTGACAGGAAGTGGATACCTGATGTGTTGTATTACCTTTAAACCTATCCCATTGAAAAACACAGGGGCTGAGGAATATTTTGGCACTTCCTATTGCTTCCACTAGATGTCACCAGCCTTTACAAAGTGTTTTGAGTCTTCTGGAGGGAGATCTGACCGAACAAGAGCCATGGAACGATGATGGCCCATTAGACACCTGGCGCGCGAGTTCATGTTGGGTACCCTCGTTCCAATACGTTATAAAAGAGTATGCATTCGTCCACCTTGAATATTATTCATGTTCTGGTTAAAAAAGGCCCTAATGATTTATGCTATACAACGTTTGACATGTTTGAACGAACGTAAATATATTTTTTCCCCTCGTTCATGACGAGAAGTCCGGCTGCCTTAGATCATGTGCTAACAAGACGGAGATTTTTGGACATAAATGATGAGCTTTTTTGAACAAAACTACATTCGTTATGGACCTGTGATACCTGGAAGTGACATCTGATGAAGAGAATCAAAGGTAATGGATTATTTACATAGTATTTTCGATTTTAGATCTCCCCAACATGACGTCTAGTCTGTATCGCAACGCGTATTTTTCTGGGCGCAGTGCTCAGATTATTGCAAAGTGTGATTTCCCAGTAAGGTTATTTTTAAATCTGGCAAGTTGATTGCGTTCAAGAGATGTAAATCTATAATTCTTTAAATGACAATATAATATTTTACCAATGTTTTCTAATTTTAATTATTTAATTAGTGGTGCTGACTTGACTGCCGGTTATTGGAGGGAAACGATTTCCTCAACATCAATGCCATAGTAAAACGCTGTTTTTGGATATAAATATGAACTTGATAGAACTAAAAATGCATGCATTGTCTAACATAATGTCCTAGGAGTGTCATCTGATGGAGATTGTAAAAGGTTAGTGCATCATTTTAGCTGGTTTTATGGTTTTGGTGACCCTGTCTTTGAATTGACAAAACATTACACACAACTCTTGTAAATGTACTGTCCTAACATACTCTAAATTTATGCTTTCGCCGTAAAACCTTTTTGAAATCGTAAAACGTGGTTAGATTAAGGAGATGTTTATCTTTCAAAGGGTGTAAAATAGTTGTATGTTTGAAAAATTTGAATTTTGACATTTATTTGGATTCAAATTTGCCGCTCTTGAAATGCACCTGCTGTTGATGGAGTGCACCACGGGTGGCACGCTAGCGTCCCACCTAGCCCATAGAGGTTAACACCCACGTTGGTAGTTAGTTAGATAGCACATAGTTAATATACTAGCAAGTTCAATGTACAGTATTAGTGGCCAACTAACGTTAGGTAGCTAGCTAACACACTGGTACATACTACTGTAATGATATGCTATGTGGTTCGTAAGGACAGCGTAGACAACAAATCATCAGCCAACATAATGTGTTAGCTAAATTATTTGAAAAGTCATTACTTTATTACATTGCTCAACATTTTCTTAATATTTGTCATAATTAGTTAAAGCAATGAATTTGTATCCACTCTTGTTGGACTTCAGCTGCATATTTTCCACCATTTTCTTCAAATCTGAAAACATTGTGAAGCCACGCCCATTTTCTGAAGAACTTCATTATGGGCCCTAAAAGCACGGAAATAGTGTCCACTGCTTGTATAATTTGTATTTTAGTGAATGTAGTACAGCATCCGGGAACTTTTGACATACTAACTATATCCATACTACGACCAATAAGCATACTATATACTCAATTTACGTCACAAATAGTATGGCTAGTGCGGTTAGTATTAGTATTCAAACACAGCCCCTGAGTAGATCTAGCTTGCTTCGTAGTATAACACTCTGGTGACAGACACAGTGAGACTCACACTGTGACACACAATAACCACTGTTCCCTTCAAGCTCTCTCTGTTAGTCTAATGGCTGGGATGCCAGTGAGATGTTCAACTAGGAGATGTACAGAGTCAACTCCTCCTATGGCTCTACATGTACATGTGAGTATCCTCCCCTCAACTCCTCAATGGCTCCTCAATGTCTTTTTAGAAGGTTTAGTAATCCATTATTTGCCTCGACAAGTACCCCATTTCCAACCAGAATACCTGTATTTATACCGGTATGCCTTATTGATAAGCCCATGTACATTTACTCTCCTTCCCATCTAACCCTCTCTCCCCCCTGTGTTCCTATCGGGGAGGCCTACCTCTGATGAATGAGACCAACAGCAACCCCCCAATACCACCACCTCGTCTCACTGAAGAACGATGAAGGCAATACTGAGGAGTACAAGTATAGTAAAATGGTCTAAGAGAGGTAGTGAGTAGTGCCGAGTAGTGCCGAGCGCAGGTGGGTCACAAGAGGAATCCCAGACATACACTAACACATAATCAAATACAAATGTGTAACAGAGTTAAGAAAGTTCCGTAAGCTCACTCCACAGCTAACTTGAAATGGTGCGGATGAAGCCCTCCAATTGGGACCTTTTGGGTGGCTGAAAACCGTTGCTACATTGTCAAGGAGGACAGTCACAAGTGTTTGCGAGTAGAAGATCACTGGTTCGAGCCCAGGTGTGTAGTGCATTAGCAGTACACACCTGATTGAAATCATCAACTTGATGATAAGTTGGTCATTTGAATTGACTCTGTAGTGCTAGTTCAAAAACAAAAATGTGCACCCTTTTGGGTCCCCAGGACAAGGATTAAGAAATGCTGTTCTATCTAGACGAATCACATTCCCCTCCTCACCTCCCACGCTATTTTATGTAGACAATATTCAACACTGAACACATTGACTATACTTCAATGAATGTTGCAACGTGTAACTGTTTCCTTTCTTTGCCGACCACATGCACGTAGGTTGGATATGAGAGCATTGATTGGTTTTTAAAAAGTTTCAGTGTTGCTACAGTTTCAAAACAAATTAACTGTGACACTATTTATGTTTTTCAGGTGATCATGGCGACAGTCTATCATAGAGAGGGGCAACTCTCGTCCTCGGAAAATCAATTAGTTTAATCAGGTGTGTCAGCTGGGGCTGGGGGAAAAGTATGACACCAATGAGGATAACCAGATCGAGATGGAATCAACAGACTTGACTCAAGATCCAGCATGATCTGATACATAATTCCTGGAGAGTTACTGTCTTGTAGGTTTTTTCTATCCCTAATCTGATTCTAATAACTAGCTGATTGATAAGCTACAGGAGAGTAACTCTTCAGGACATCTGAACCTCCACCTAGTCCCCCCACCCTTTTCTCTCGTAACCTCTCTCCCTCTACTAAAGCCATCTTTGGCAATTGGACTGAGAGATTCATACACTGTCACGGATCCCTCCAGAACTTTCATTACGCGCACCTGTCCCCTATTCCCACTGATTAGTACTTGTATAAGTGTGCCCATGGTTTACCAGTGTCCTGTCGATTATTGTTACAATGGCCGTTGGTTCGTGTGAGTACCTGTTCTATGTGTGTTTTGGCTTTCGTGCCATTGTGGATTGCGCAGATGATTACGGGTCTCGTCTCGTGTGTTAATCATTGTGCGCTTGTGTAATTTATTTGAGGTACTCCTCGCTCTTTTGTTTGGGTTTCAACCCTGTGTTTTGTATAGTGTTTGTTTGGTCTTCGTCCCCGTGCCTTTACACGGCACGCCGTAATTTGGGTAAAATAAAAACCTCTATTACGCATTCCTGCGCCTATCTCCCGACCATTTATGCCAATGTGACAAACACAGACATCTTGCAGCTACCACATTTAACAATGTGTGATTCATTCACCATTACATTAAAGTAAAGTGAATAATCTTTGGTTCATATTCTTGTTTGTTTGTGCTAAGGAGTAGGTTAATTTAAATAGTACTGATGACTATATTACAATCATGTTGGTAAGGTTGACTTATGACTGTTTTTTATGTTTTGGTATTGTACTACTTTCTGTAACTGGTCTTATCACCTGATGTTACATGTCAATAGCTAAGTTGTTTATTAATTACACAATTGTCAGAAAAAGAGGATAAATCAGGTTAAGATACTGCAACATCATTCAACAGCCATCTTAGTGCAGAACAACATTGCCTGGACACGTATATGATTTTGTGATAAGACTCCAAGTAAGATCGAAGATATGGCCAAATTGTAGCAAATAACGACGATCAAGGTAAGAATAGACATAGTTATAACATTCTACTTCTGTTTGTTGAAACTGTTGCAGCATTATGCTATTGTATATAATTTGAGCATTGGTTTGATTAGCTAATGTAACTAGCTAGCTAGATAAGATGGAGAGGTTGTTTTGATGCAACAAAATGAACAATTGTAGCCTATCTGAGCTCATGCCTGTATGCTAGATAGTTCTTGAACTTAAGTGTTAATATGGCTGAGAGAATTGTGCCAAGCTGGGCTGCTTGGGCGAGACGTGAACCAGGGAGCCTGGCTAGCATGGAGGAGGCGCGCAAGATGGCGGTCAGTGCAGATCATTTGTTTTGGTAGCTGAAGGAATTATTGGATTTCCTTACCCAATTATGACCACTGGATAATTTCAACGGTCATAAAACCCCGTATGAATATGGTTTAGTTTATTTACCAAAGTAATTGATTACTTTCTGCAAGTTATTCACCTCTAAAACTAAGTTTGCGACAACACTAGATAGCCAGATAAGCTAGCTAGCTCAAAAACTAGCTTGTCGAACATACATGGAAACTTACACGACCAGAACCAAAAGGAAGGAAATGGAGAGATCGTCAGATGGACAATTAACCACAAAAGATGGTATGATTTTGGGTACTCCTCTTCAGAATGTAACTGTGGGCGGAAATACTGCAATGGGTGATGAAAATGTGGTGAGCACGGATAACAATGCTCACAACTTGCGCCCCTCCAGTCCCCAACTCAGGCCATTACCTTACGACCCTGACACTCCAGTCAAGCCCCAGGGGAAAAAGATGAGAGGCCAAGAGGGTATGTCACTTCTGGAGATGCAAAACAATATTGTAATGCTTTTGACAGCAAAGATAGATGAAAGGGCAAATGGCTTGGAGGTCATGGTTAGGGAGAATACAATGAAAATTGAGGCCATTAAAAAATCTGACTTTATCTTTGGAGAAGTGAAAACCCTCAAAAGTGACATGAAGAAAGTGGAAGTTATCTGCCAGGAAAATGAAAAGAAGATGGCTGAACTCGAGCAAAAGGTGAATGAGGAGGAGAGATACCAGCGCAGATGGAACCTGAGGCTCCATGGAATTCCAGAGCAGGTGGGTGAGGACATCAAATGCAGAGTTGTTGACATCTGTGGAGCTGTCATTCCTGAATCAAAAGCCAAACTTCAGGAAAATGTAGACATCGTCCATCGTTTGGGAAGACTCAAGGATCAAGACGAGACCGAGGACAACCATCATCCGGTTCACCAACAGATCTACACGGGATCTTCTCTGGAGGCGAGCGAAGAATTGTGAATTCCTCATCAAGCAAAAATTGAGGTTCACGGAGGATCTGACCTCAGCAGACAAAGTGACAAGAGAGAAACTGTGGCCGATGCTGGCTGCAGCTCGAAAGGCAGGGAAAACTGCATTTTTGGGGGGGGGGTGGGGGGGGGGGGGGTTAATTGGTGCAAGAGTGATCATCGATGGCAAATCAAAACATTTGAGAGAGAGCCAGAGTCTAACTCGGACAGAACTGTCAGGCCAAAAAACTGATTGCCAGGTGAAAAGCAGCCTTTTATTATAAAAAATTTACACAAACACTTAATGAGAAAAGGCTTACCTGAAAACTGGTAAACTAAACACTAACTACAGGTGAATAACTGCTTATTGTAAAGTCTACACAATGTCTCCCCCTTGTGGGAGTAAGAATACTTTGGTAGCTTTATGATTTTTTTTTTTTTTTTTGAGAGGTTAATAATGGTATGGAAATCCTTTTGAGTTACATATCCTTAGGAAAAGCTTATATTAGCATAACAAGGTTGTTGGTTGAAGTTTGTCTTTATCTCTTTGTTCAATTAATGTCAGGGGTGTTTGTAATTTACTCAAGCGTAAGGCTATTTTCCTGTATTGCAAACGGTTTAATGCAGACTTACTTTTTACAAGAGACTCATGCTTGTTCTTCCGATCTATCTTTTTGGAAAAAATCAATGGGGTAACGATATCTGGTTATCATATGGCAACAACCACTCTGCAGGTGTAGCAGTTAAGAGGTGCATTTAAAGGGAAGGACATCAGTAGTAAGACCACATTGGTTAATTTTAACAGTACATTTCAACAGTGAAATGTTTTTATTAAGGAATATTTTTGCATCCAACAAACAAAACAGGATATTATTTCAAGAATAGATTAATAGAGTTATAGATGTATTTCAGGATATCAAAATTATCTTAGGTGGAGATTTCAATTCTGTATCTAATGTGATGATTGACAGTGTAACGTGGGTCGTACAAAGGGGATCAAGGCGCGGCGTGTGAAGTGCTCATATTTAACTTTAATTCATAATTTCTCAGATGAATCCTCCAAAAGTCTTCGCCTCACTGTGCGTGCAGATGCACTCACACCTGCCTGCTGCCATTCCTGAGCCAGCTCTGTACTGGTGGTGCCCCAATCCCGCAGCTGAATCAACTTTAGGAGACGGTCCTGGTGCTTGCTGGACTTTCTTGGGCATCCTGAGACCATTCATGTGTGGGGTTGCTTCTCAGCCAAGGGAGTGGGCTCACTCACAATTTTGCCTAAGAACACCTGTACCTTCTTCACAACAAATGAACCGCTCTCCTTGATGTTCTTGATGATCCGATAAATGGTTGATTTAGGTGCAATCTTACTGGCAGCAATATCCTTGCCTGTGAAGCCCTTTTTGTGCAAAGCAATGATGATGGCACGTGTTTCCTTGCAGGTAACCATGGTTGACAGAGGAAGAACAATGATTCCAAGCACCACCCTCCTTTTGAAGCTTCCAGTCTGTTATTTGAACTCAATCAGCATGACAGCGTGATCTCCAGCCTTGTCCTCATCAACACTCAAACCTGTGTTAACAAGAAATTCATGATGTCAGCTGGTCCTTTTGTGGCAGGGCTGAAATGCAATGGAAATGTTTTTGGGGGATTCAGTTCATTTGCATGGCAAAGAGGGACTCTGCAATTAATTGCAATTCATCTGATCACTCTTCATAAATTCTGGAGTATATGCAAATTGCCATCATATAAACTGAGGCAGCAGACTTTGTGAAAATTAATATTTGTGTCATTCTCTCAACTTTTGGCCACGACTGTAGGTTTTTCACTTATGGGTGGCACAAATTGAGATATGGGGGAGGATAATGGTCAGGGTATATGCAAATGAAATACTGTAGTATAATAAACTGCAACAATTACTGTAGTGTTTTTGTGGACTGTAGTGTTTTTGTGGACATTACTGTAGTATTTACTGTAGTGTTTTAGCGGTCTGTAGTATACTTAAGCAATCAGGCCCGAAGGGGTGTGGTATATGGAGCCAATATACTGCGGTTAAGGGCTGTTCTTATGCACGACGCAACGCAGTGCTTGGATACAGCCCTTAGCCGTGGTATATTGGCCATATACCACAAACCCAGAGGTGCCTTATTGCAATTATAAACTAGTTACCAACGTAATTAGAGCAGTAAAAATACATGTTTTGTAATACCCATGGTCTGATATACCACGGCTGTCACCCAATCAGCATTCAGGGCTCGAACCACCCAGTTTATAATGTAGTATTTAGTGTATTCTACAATATACTACACAATTCCATAGCAAGTAGTAGACATGATCAAGGGATACAGTGTGTAGTATAGTATTATACAGTATTGAACGATTATTGGGATCTGTGTGTGTGTAGCCAGACAGGTAAGATGACTGACAGTAGTGAAGGTGAACAGATGGTCACGGGTCAGGTGACTGAGAGGAATGGAGGAGACTGAGGCAGAAATTAATTTAACCACAAAGTGGTATATTTAGTTGATTCATGGATACACACAATGTCTGGATTAGACGGAGTTAAGGGAGAGAAAGCAGTAAGGTCGGGCGGTGGCGTTTTCCTCCTTTTAATGAGTTGAGATCTGTCGGACATTCCCACCTGACTTAATTAAAGTGCTCTGGCCCAGCTGCGTAAGTGGCCATGAATTAAAGGGCGATTCCACCAACTCCATGGGCCTTTTCCATAAGTATACTGCAGTTTACTACAGAATTCTGTAGTAAGCACTATAGTATTCTATAGTAAACTGTAGTATTGTTTTCATGTGGGATATTCTATGCAATTAACATCAGTGTCACCCAAGAGTATTGTCAATAAATCAGGTAATCACACTGCATGCTATTCATATGTGTGTGAAGGAAAATCTGCACACAGCTCCCCTGTAATCAGGTCAGCACCTCTACCCCTTTTCCATCCATTTTCATTAGAGGTAAACAACTAGAGCTGAGAGAGGATATGGAGTGTTACCCCCAATGGAGTCCCTGTAAAACCTCCATTCACTATCAGAAAGTGTATCTTTATTTGATGCCTAGTGAGCAGAGACCAATATCTCATGAAACTCTTTGCAGGAAAGGAATTTGACGATGACCTACAATACATTTTGAAAAAGGGAATTCAAAGAACTGAGAAATGGCATGATTGTGCAAATATTGTGCAAGGAATGGATTACGTAAGGAATTATGAGAATAGTGACTAGTTGGGTTTTCTGAACTTTGAGGATCTCTGACAACATTGGAGAGCTTACCAAGCTTACTCATAAAAGTCATTGCACATGAAAGTAAGTGCATCTTAGCCACTTGAAAATATTCCTTCCTATTGAGGGCCAGACTACCAATACATGTCCATGTGAAAGCACTTGGGTCATCAGTTCACCCAAACACACTCCACAGTACTTTTTTAATTTGAGTTAGCTCTCTTAGAAATGTCTTCAGATGTGGCTCATCCAGTATTTCGTGACTGTGCAGTGGCCACATGTGGTCAAGAAGTGACCGAATGGAAAAGTATATGAGATCAGGAAAGATCACAGTCATAGAACATAAATAGATCTGATAATACATTGATATCGAAGCCATGTGAAAGGAGGTTGCTTAGACATTTATTTTACAGACGCTACTCATTTATATACATTACCATACCAATTTTCTACCCTGACAAAAATGAAGGTTCAATTTCATAGTCGTGAGGATGAGATGTGTGGAAGCCTGAGGTGTGGGGGCTAAATGTTGATATAGAAGGACAAAAAGGAGACCAGAGATTTGCACTTAAACAATTGGCCAGAACTGCACAGGATGAAATATTTTGTAGAATTGCATTTTTACATTATTATATCCCATGACCAATCATTAAGTGATTAAAAAGGGTTTGAGATCAATAGTCGGAGGAAGGAAGAGACATCATATGTGTAATTGAGTAGCCAAAAAGACCACAAATCAATAGGAATGCTCTTAGAGGATGCTATGGTTTTCTGCCTGGGAATCTTTGATACTGTTTCTCCAAACTGCTTCCTTTGTTTAATCAAATAAGTAACAAAATGTCCCTCCCACACTCCGGCTAAAACAAATGTAGAATAACAAATCTGTTCAAATATACCCACCCACCCCTCCAACCCTTAATGTTTTCCCTACTTTTCAAACAGTCAAACGTTGAATGCCATTCTCTTCCAGTGGAGTGGGAGGCTGCTGTAGGAGGAGGATATAAAGTACTGTACCATTGTTTTTCACTAGCTACAGCATGAAAGGAGACACTTTGAAAAATACTAAACAGCTGATCCAGGAGGACCATGCAGAACAGGCACTAGAGAACTATAGGTGCCAGCGGATAAGGTTCAGCCACCACAATTTAGATGTGTTCAGAACAGGTTTATTAATGATAAAGGTTCACCGACACCACATTGAGTCCTCTGTATTGATAGCTCACAGAAGTGAGAGTTTTTAAAAGTGAAGTGTTTCTATGGAAAGATAGAATAAAATAATACCCATAAGTAGAGGTAGAGGAAGGACAGGACTAAAAACAAACAAAATATAACTATTGTAAAATAGATTGTCTCCGCAAAATGTATATAGTGTGTATAAGCTGGAAGTAGAAGCCTAAGTGTTGTTCATTAGTTTACTCCAATTAGGGGAGGAGTGGTGGGGTTAGTGGAAAATAATCAAGGAAAATATATATCTTTTTTTAAATATATATATGTATGTGTGTATGTGTGTGTGTGTGTTTGTATGTATGTATATGTTTGTGTAAATGTAAATATATTTATATGTATGTACAGTGCATTCGGAAAGTATTACGACCCCTTGACTTTTTCCACATTTTGTTATGTTACAGCCTTATTCTAAAATTGATTAAATAGTTTTTTTCACCTCATCAATCTAAACACAATACCCCAAGCAAAAACCGTTTTTTAGACATTTTTGCAAATAAAAATAAATAAAAATAAACAACTGAAATATCACATTTACATGTAAGTATTCAGACCCTTTACTCAATACTTTGTTGAAGCACCTTTGACTGCCTGAAGTCTTCTTGGGTATGACGCTTCAAGCTTGGCACACCAGTATTTGGGGGGTTTCTCCCATTCTTCGCTGCAGATCCTCTCAAGCTCTGTCAGGTTGGATGGAGAGAGTTGCTGCACAGCTATTTTCAGGTCTCTCCAGAGATGTTCGATGGGGTTCAAATCCAGGCACTGGCTGGGCCACTCAAGGACATTTAGAGACTTGTCCCGAAGGCACTCCTGTATTGTCTTGGCTGTGTGCTTAGGGTCATTGTCCTGTTGGAAGATGAACCTTCGCCCCAGTCTGAGGTCCTGAGTGCTCTGGAGCAGGTTTTCATTAAGGACCTCTCTGTACTTTGCTCCATTCATCTGTCCCTCGATCTTGACTAGTCTCCCAGTCCCTGCTGCTGAAAAACATCCCCACAGCATGATGCGGCCACCACCATGCTTCACCGTAGGGATGGTGCCATGTGTCCTCCAGACGTGACGCTTGACATTCAGGCCAAAGAGTTCAATATTGATTTAATCAGACCAGAGAATCTTGTTTCTCATGTTCTGAGAGTCCTTTAGGTGCCTTTTGGCAAACTCCAAGGGAGCTGTCATATGCCTTTTACTGAGGAGTGACTTCCATCTTGCCACTGTACCATAAAGGCCTGATTGGTGGAGTGCTGCAGAGGAACTCTGGAGCTCTGTGTGAGTGACCATCAGGTTCTTGGTCACCTCCCTGACCAAGGCTATTCTCCCCATATGGCTCAGTTTGGATGGAAGCATCTGTTTTCTTGGGGACCTTCAATGCTGTAGACATTTTTTGGTACCCTACCCCAGATCTGTGCCTCAACACAATCCTGTCTCGGAGCTCTACGGACAATTCCTTCGACCTCATGGCTTGGTTTTTGCTCTGACATGCACTGTCAACTATGGACCTTATATAGACAGGTGTGTGCCTTCCCAAATCATGTCCAATCAATTGAATTTACCACAATGTCACGTCCTGTAAAAGGGGTTATTTGTTATAGTAGTTTGGTCAGGGCGTGGCAAGGGGTGTTTGTTTTGTGTGTTTTGGAGTTTTGATGTATGTTCTATATTTTATATTTCTATGTTTATTCTATGTTCCCTATCCTTGTTTTGGATTTCTGTGTTTTGGCCTGGTATGGCTCTCAATCAGGGACAGCTGTACTTCGTTGTCGCTGATTGGGAGCCATACTTAGGTAGCCCTTTTTCCACCTGTCTTTTGTGGGAAGTTGTTTTTGCATTGCTGTGTGTAGCCTGCGAAACAGTTTGTTCGTTGTGTTATTTCTTGTTTTGGTCTTTACTGGTTCACCGTTCAAAATTAAAGGATGATGAACTCAACCCACGCTGCGCCTTGGTCTACTCCTTCAGATGATCGTTACACACAAGTTGATGCCAATCAAGTTGTAGAAACATCTCAAGGATGATCAATGGAAACAGAATGCACTTTAGCTCAATTTCGAGTGTCATAGCAAATGGTTTGAATACTTATGTAAATAAGATAGATCTTTTTTTTAAATTTGTATTACATTTTCAAAAATTTCTAAAAACCTATTTTCGCTTTGTCATTATGGGGTATTGTGTGTAGATTGATGAGGAAAAAAAGTAATTTCATTAATTTTAGAAAAGGGCTGTAACGTAACAAAATGTGGAAAATATCAAGGGGTCTGAATACTTTCCGAATGCTCTATATTTCAGTCCAAGTCAAGCAAAGATAAGAAGTAATCAGGTAGGCCTATTTTATGACGTTTCCACTGGATCAGAGCCTGACATTTTTCCCTTTCACGCTGAGTGGTTATCGAAAGGGAGAGACCTGGAAAGGTTTTTCAAATACATTGAGGAACTATTGAAATTCTTAATGGAAGTAAAAACAGACTTTGTTTGCTTGCTGTTTGAGGTTAAGAAATCATTTTACTTTGAGAAGCTCCACAGGTCATTAGTGGTGGTGTGTTAAGCCAATCAGAAATACTATTAGATCCCCAAATGGGCACAATGATATGCCTATATTTGCGAGCAGGCCATGGAGCCTATAGGCCTACTTCTATGTGTGCATGTCCTTCCTAAACATTGACAGGAGTGCTCCAAACAAAAGACAATGACTAAATTGACAAAACTCCAAAATGGAATGGACTTAAACTGAAACTTGTTTCTTACAAGCGTAGCATAGGTTGTGAACTCTACAAACAATGTCCACTCAACAATGATAACGGGAAGACTACAATAATATTGAATGCATTAACTGAAATTAACATAACCAAAGTAACAAACATTGTAGATTATAAATTATAGGAATTAACGGTAAATGTACTACTGATACTGTAATGGGGAATTGACATACACCAACAATCAAACACAAACAATTCATACAATGAAGTTATGAAACAATGAATGTACACAAATTGGCGAGAGAGAGGGCATTCTGGAAAGAACTGCATTGTGCATCTGGGCGCATGGTCAATCCGATGTCTGCACTGGCCATGCAGCATTTACGATGATACGGCCTCAGCAGGAATCAGGGCATTCATACTTCTTGCACTTCGAGGAGCAGTACAGAGCTGTTGTCAAGGAAGTACTTTTGTGTTTTCTACAGGATGTACCGTCCCCACCTACCGTCAACCAATCATGTCAATGCGGAGATATACAGAGCCCTCTGCATTGTTAAACATTTGGGAGGCACATGATGATGCGGTATGGAGCTCGATTTGGCCACTGCATGCCTCTGGAGGCTCTGCAATTGCATCACTCCCTCCATATTGAGCCTCTGACCACATTTTGGCTATTAGTCTAGGCCTCCGCAATGGATTAGTTCACTGAGAAGATTATTTCACTTATAATTCAATGTATTACAATTCCAGTGGGTCAGAAGTTTACATACACTAAGTTGACTGTGCCTTTAAACAGTTTGGAAAATTCCAGAAAATGATGTCATGGCTTTAGAAGCTTCTGATAGGCTAATTGACATCATTTGAGTCAATTGGAGGTGTACCTGTGGATGTATTTCAAGGCCTACCTTCAAACTCAGTACCTCTTTGCTTGACATCATGGGAAAATCAAAAGAAATCAGCCAAGATCTCTGAAAAAATATTGCGGACCTCCACAAGTCTGGTTCATCCTTGGGAGCAATTTCCAAACGCCTGAAGGTACCACCTTCATCTGTACAAACAATAGTACGCAAGTATAAACACAATGGTACCACACAACCGTCATACCGCTCAGGAAGGAGACGCATTCTGTCTCCTAGAGATGAACGTACTTTGGTGCGAAAAGTACAAATCAATCCCAGAACAACAGCAAAGGACCTTGTGAAGATGCTGGAGAAAACGGGTACAAAAGTATCTATATCCACAGTAAAACGAGTCCTATATCGATATAACCTGAAATGGGACCACTCAGCCGTCATAGCGCTCAGGAAGGAGACGCGTTCTGTCTCCTAGAGATGAACGTACATTGGTGCGAAAAGTGCAAATCAATCCCAGAACAACAGCAAAGGACCTTGTGAAGATGCTGGAAGAAACAGGTACAAAAGTATCTATCCACAGTAAAACGAGTCCTATATCGACATAACCTGAAAGGCCACTCAGCAAGGAAGAAGCCACTGCTCCAAAACTGCCATAAAAAAGCCAGACTACGGTTTGCAACTACACATGAGGACAAAGATCGTACTTTTTGGAGAAATGTGGCCAAACAGAAATGTGGCCATAATGACCATCGTTATGTTTGGAGGAAAAAGGGGGAGGCTTGCAAGCTGAAGAACACCATCTAAACAGTGAAGCACGGGGGTGGCAGCATCATGTTGTGGGGGTGCTTTGCTGCAGGGGGGACTGGTGCACTTCACAAAATAGATGGCATCATGAGGAGGAAAATTATGTGGCTATATTGAAGCAACATCTCAAGACATCAGTCAGGAAGTTAAAACTTGGTCACAAACGGGTCTTCCAAATGGACAATGACACAAATCATGCTTCCAAAGTTGTGGCAAAATGGCTTAGGGACAACAAAGTCAAGCTATTGGAGTGGCCATCACAAAGCCCTGACCTCCATCCCATAGACAATTTGTGGGCAGAACTGAAAAAGTGTGTGCAAGCAAGGAGGCCTACGAACCTAACTCAGTTACACCAGCTCTGTCAGGAGGAATGGGCCAAAATTCACCCAACTTATTGTGGGAAGCTTGTGGAAGTCTACCCAAAACGTTTGATCCAAGTCAAACAATTTAAAGGCAATGCTACCAAATACTAATTGAGTGTATGTAAACTTCTGACCCACTGGGAATGTGATGAAAGAAATAAAAGCTGAAATAAATAATTCTCTGTACTATTATTCTGACATTTCACATTCTTAAAATAATGTGGTGATCCCAACTGACCTAAGACAGGGAATTTTTATTAGGATTAAATGTCAGGAATTGTGAAAAACTGAGTTTAAATGTATTTGGCTTAGGTGTATGTAAACTTCCAACTTCAACTGTATATTTGTTACTGCTCGACTAAAACAATCTCGGTCAACCAACAGCCTAACAACCAAACAATCGACCAGTTGACAAATTGGGGTCAGCCCTAAACACAAGTCATAGACTGTTCCCTCTGCTACCCACAGCATGCGGTACCAGAGTGCCAAGTCTGGGACCAAAAGACTCTTGAACAGCTTCTACCCCAAGCCATAAGACGGCTCAACATTTACTCAAATGGCTACCCTGACTATTTGCATTGACCCCCTTTTTATTTGCATTGACTCTTTGCACCGGCTCTATGCACACTCACTAGACTTTACCCACACACTCACACATACAACACTGACACTTCCACACACTACATACGCTCACACACACAAAACACACACACAAATGCATATTGACGCCACACACACACACTCACAAATAGACACACTTTCACACTCTTTCATACTCTTCACATACACTGCTGCTACTCTGTTTATTATCTATCCTGATTGCCTAGTCACTTTTATCCCTACCTACATGTACATAGTACCTCAATTACCTCAACTACCTCGTACCCCTGCACATACTCCATGTATATAGTCTCGTTATTGTTATTTTATTGTGTTACTGTTTGTTTTTGTAATTTTTTTTGCACATTTTTCTAAATGTTTTACTTTGCATTGTTGGGAAAGGGCTCGTTACTTTTCATAATGTTTTTCAAGCTATTTTGAAGCTTGAATTAAGAATATATTCCAGTAAGAATATATCATGACAGAACATCAATACATGTATCTTTCTCAGGGGGGAGTTGCATTGATGGACTAGATTCCACAGCTGAATCTAAAGAAATACTGCATTGACAACATACTAGACATTCTATTGCCATTTCCTTTCTTTTGCTCCAAAATATGTAACTCAATTGGTTCAAAATGGCTGAATGTCATACATATAGAACCAGAGCAAACCAGAGCATGTGACCTGAGTGTGTCAGCACGCAAGCACAAGTGTCTGTCTATGCATGTTTGCAACTGTGCACCCAGTGACAGTCATTTGCAACTGTGCACCCGGTGACACCCCTGTCACATGCTCATTTGAAGCACACATAGCTAGCTCACGCTACAACACCAAATCATGGACATAATTCCAGTACAGTCAAAGCCTTTTAGTTCTACATGTGTAGCCTTTAGCATTGAATTTGTATCAGCCTATAACATTTTACATTTTACATTTTAGTCATTTAGCAGACGCTCTTATCCAGAGCGACTTACAGTAGTGAATGCATACATTTCATGCATTTAAAAAATATATATAATTGTACTGGCACCCCGTGGGAATCGAACCCACAACCCTGGCGTTGCACACACCATGCTGGCGTTGCAAACACCATGCTCTACCAACTGAGCCACAGGGAAGGTGTCACTACTAAAGTACAGCACACCAAAGTGCACTGAGGTTGAATGGGTTTTCACCCAATTTAACTCTTTACACTCGTACCCGTATACAGGTTGAAAATGGCTGATTTGGGCACTGATACATGCCTATATTGGAATGCAGTAGCTGTACAGTAACGAGCTATACATGATGTCAGAGCCCTGTCTCTGCGCTTCACAGCGCTGTGTGGGTTTTGACTGACAGCCGTTCTGAACTTGAGCACCTTGTGCAACAAGAAGTTGCCCCTATCCCTTCTCCTAATCAGGCAACTTTTGCAAATGTTTTGTTGTCTGAGTGAGGGAAATACTGTAAATTAAGAGGACTATGTATTTTCGAAGAAGAGACGTTGAGGATTATAATAAATACAGCTTTGATGTCATACAAGCAAGACAAACACCTTTGAGTCCAAATGTGCACTTCACATTTCCATAGCATAAAATGCATGTCATATAGAGTGTCAACGTTTATTATCACTATGTTTGATATACAGTTACAAGATGACATGGCGTCATACACTGGGTTGTTCTGAACAGAATGATCCTATGTTTGTCTATTGTGAAGAAATTTGGACTAACGACTCCTTTCTATGCACAAAGAAATTATGATTTGTTTCCCTGAATTGCATTGTGAAAGCCTAACACTGCAATATTGAATTGTATAATTTAGCTAGTCATGTTAGCAATAGAACAAGCTTTCAAATGATGCCCACCTGACCCAGATTACAATTTATAATTGACTGTTTTTGGACTTCGTAAACAACAACAGTAATTGTTTGATGGTGGGGATCCAGTGTTGTGTTCCAAACAAAACAACTTCAAGTGTGCTTCCTCTAGTTCCTAAACAGCACTTTTAGGATAGCTCAAAAAAGCACCTTATAGTTGAAGACTCTTCTTTGAGTCATAAAAGTGCATTGAAATGACTTAGGAACGGTGCACACTTGGAGACACCAGTTAGTCCTCTCACTCAAACCCTTTTAATTGTTTTGTCTTGTTGCACCTACCCCTTATTTTCCAGGAATATTCTTATCATGTTACTGAATGTATCCAGAATATTTTCAGATATCAACAAATTCAACACAAAGTACAATAAATGTAAAATGCACACAACATCAACAGTGCAATGTTTGGATTCAGTCTTGGTCATGTCAACTGTTGTGTTCTCACCTTTGGTCTAATAATTTTTCCATAATATACAAACTGCTCATTTTCAACTGCTACCATGGTTATGCATTTCATACTTCTTCTGTAAGAAACATTTCAGTTCTGCCCTATCCATATAGGCCAATTCCCACGAGTGTAAAGGGTTAAGCACTGTTCTGCACATCTTACCTTTCTGTATACAATCATGTTCGGCGATTCATCGGCTACTCCATTGCTCCCCTGCCCCACGCTGTTGGTCTGTGCCATGATCCAGAAGGGTGAACAGTGTCAGCAATGATCAGGTGCTGAAGTAGAGATTGGACAGTGGAGAACATTATAACATGGATACATTATAGAAGAATCCACAAAAAACAAAATGCCCAATGCAACTCTCTCCTTTGCATAGCTATGCACATTTAAATAACCTATCAGTTGTGAGTCTGTTTTTAATCATAGGCTAACATGGTAGAAATGTTAATGGTGATCAACTAATTGATGTATTAACGACATGTTATGGCTGGTTCATTTTAGTACAACTAGTAGTAATTACAGTGATGTGATCGTCATCATTATTATTTTTGTCTTCTGTCATTATTAATTCCTTCAGTATTCCACCTTATTAAACAAATGCATAATGTCTAGCTTAAATGAAAGCTGATACAAAGACATTATTGATTTCTGTATTCTTTATCATATGTAGCCTAAGATGACTGCTATAGGATAGTGCTTATTGACATTGGAGAATTCAATAGCCGGGGATCCGAGAAGGCAGCACACACCGTGGCAAGATAACGTGCACCCAAGCTCTAAATCGAAAATAGGCCCGAGTTGTTACACAAATATTTCATTTAGTGTCATTGTAAGATAAAACGTAAGTATAAAGGATACAAAAGACCGTTTAATTACAGACGGTGAGAAATGTTCGAGGGTATTCTGTGTGCATTCGAGGTTCAGCATCTTTATCGTCACCCCCAAAGATACCCACAACATCCTTTCAAGGATTCTTCCGATAAAGACAAAGCTCTCATCATCGCATAGCTAATAGTCAATGAAATGTCTCCTTCAAGACAAGACCCCTATGATATCAGGAGCATGGACAGATACTGCAAAAATGCCCGCTCCCTTTATCGACCGTTAATCTATGGCGAATAAAATGAAAATAAGTACATAAGAAATCGTTCTTTGATGATTTACCTGAAAAACGCACAGCCTGCGAATATCCTGTTTCTTTGCAGAACTGGTGTGCCGTGCGTGCAGTATGTCAACTGGAAGACATAGGAATGCGAGGACAATTCATTGGCAATGGGAAAAGGCAGGCAAACGATGCAGACTTGGTTGTTACTTTTACCGCTTCCCTCCTCTCCACAATGATGCTGAAGCATGGACGCGCAGAATAACGTGAACGTGCATCGATCCAAGAAATCCACTCCCCTATCTGGTAAATTTACAGGGGACCGTCAGTTTGAAGTAGGATAGCGCTATGTTGTTGTTATAAAACAGTAACGATGATGATTGGGAATACACATTTAGTAAATTGCATATATTATTGTAATGAGTCCCGACCAAAACCAATAAATAAATGTATCCCTGTAGACTTTATGTATTGCTTATATTTCTGTACACACTGTTACATTTCGCATATTCAAGAGCCATTTTAATTTGTCTTTTCTAAGCATACATTTCTAGAATGTTAATCATATTGACATAGCCTAGAGATATCTGATTAGCATTTAGGTCATTAAATCTCTTTTCTTTTCATTTTTTTCACCTTTATTTAACCAGGTAGGCCAGTTGAGAACAAGTTCTCATTTACAACTGCGAGCTGGCCAAGATAAAGCAAAGCAGTGCGACACAAACAACACAGAGTTACACATGGGATCAACAAACATACAGTCAATAACACTATAGAAAAATCTATATACAGTGTGTGCAAATGTATTAAGATTAGGGAGGTAAGGCAATAAATAGGCCATAGTGGTGAAATATTTACAACTTAGCAATTAAACACTGGAGTGATCGATGCACAGAAGATGAATGTGCAAGTAGAGATACTGGGGTGCAAAGGAGCAAAAAAATAAATAACAATATGGGGATGAGGTAGTTGGGTGGGCTATTTTCAGACAGGCTGTGTACAGGTGCAATGATCGGTAAGCTATATATGGGGCTTTGGTGACAAAACGGATGGCACTGTGATAGACTGCATCCAATTTGCTGAGTAGAGTGTTGGAGGCTATTTTGTAATTGACATCGCCGAAGTCAAGGATCGGTAGGATAGTCAGTTTTACGAGGGTATGTTTGGTAGCAAGAGTGAAGGAGGCTTTGTTGCAAAATAGGAAGCCGATTCTAGATTTAATTTTGGAATGGAGATGCTTAATGTGAGTCTAGAAGGAGAGATTACAGTCTAACCAGACACCTAGGTATTTGTAGTTGTCCACATATTCTAAGTTAGAACTGTCCAGAGTAGTGATGCTAGGCGGGCGGGCGGGTGCGGGCAGCGATTGGTTGAAGAGCATGCATTTAGTTTTACTATCATTTAAGAACAGTTGGAGGCCACGGAAGGAGTGTTGTATGGCATTGAAGCTCGTCTGGAGGTTTGTTAACACAGTGTCCAAAGAAGGGCCAGAAGTACCGTAATTTCCGGACTATTAAGCGCACGTGATTATAAGCCGCACCCACTGAATTTAAAAAATATATATATTTTGAACATAAATAAGCCACACATGAGCCGCAGGTGCCTACCGGTACATTGAAACAAATTAACTTTACACAGGCTTTAACGAAACACGGCTTGTAACAAAAATAAATAGGCTCAAAACACGGCAAGTAACAAAAATAAATAGGCTTTAACGAAACACGGCTTGTAACAAAAAATAAAAAATTAGCAGTAAACCGTAGCCTACCAAGAAAGTCATTGGTCACTATCTTCCTCCTCCTGTGCACTGAAACCACTGAAGTCATCTCCTTCGGTGTCGGAGTTGAATAGCCTCAGAATTGCTTCATCCGATATTGGATCGTTTTCATTGTCGCTCTCGTCACTTTCATCCGGAGGCAAATCCCCCGCTGAGCCTTCTTCAACACGCAGCAGTCCAGCCTTTCGAAACCCGTTGATGATATTGGATTTTTTGACAATGCTCCATGCTGTCAGGACCCACTGGCAGACTTGACCATAAGTTGCTCTTCGCATGCGGCCCATGTTAGTGAAGGATTTCTCCCCACTTGTCATCCAAGCATCCCACTGAACACGGAGCGCCACCTTAAATGCACGATTTACACTGATGTCGAGTGGCTGCAAATATTTTGTTGTGCCCCCAGGAATCAGGGTGACAAAATGACTACCATAATCCGAATGATGGGAAGTTTGAGAGCGCTCGATTTAATCTAAACAGTAAACAAAAAAGTTGTTTGACCTTAACCCGTTCGGCAATTTCATTGGTCTAATGAAAGCTTCATGCCGCCAAAAAACTGAGCACATCACAATGTGTTTGTTTTTTGGAGAAAAAAATTGAAAGCGGGAAAAATCCATATATTAGCCGCGTCATTGTTTAAGCCGCGAGGTTCAAAGCGTGGGAAAAAAGTTGTGGCTTATAGTCTGGAAATTACGGTATACAGAATGGTGTCGTCTGCATAGAGGTGGATCAGAGAGTCACCAGCAGCAAGAGCGACATCATTGATTTATACACAGAAAAGAGTCGGCCTGAGAATTAAACCCTGTGGCACCCCCAAAGAGACTGCCAGAGGTCCGGACAACAGGCCCTCCGATTTGACACACTGAACTCTATCAGAGAAGTAGTTGGTGAACCAGGCGAGGCAGTCATTTGAGAAACCAAAGCCGTTGAGTCTGCCAATAAGAATGCCGTGATTAACAGAGTCGAAAGCCTTGGCCAGGTCGATGAAGACAGCTCCACAGTATTTTATTTTATCGATGGCGGTTATGATATCGTTTAGGACCTTGAGTGTGGCTGAGGTGCACCCATGACCAGCTCGGAAACTAGATTGCATAGCAGAGAAGGTACGGTGGGATTCAAAATGGTCTGTTTGTTAACTTGGCTTTTGAAGCCTTTGAAAGGCAGGGTAGGATAGATATAGGTCTGTAACAGTTTGGTTCAAGAGTGTCTCCCCTTTGAAGAGGGGGATGACCACGGCAGCTTTCCAATCTTTAGGGATCTCAGACGATACGAAAGAGAGGTTGAACAAGCTAGTAATAGGGTTGCAACAATTGCGGCAGATAATTTTAGAAAGAGAGGGTCCAGATTGTCTAGGCCAGCATGATTTGTAGGGATCCTCTGCTCTTTCAGAACATCAACTATCTGGATTTGGGTGAAGGAGAAATGGGGGAGGCTTGGGCAAGTTGCTGTGGGGGGTCCAGAGCTGTTGACCGGGGTAGGGGTAGCAAGGTGGAAAGCATGACCAGCCATAGAGAAATGCTTATTGAAATTCTCGATTATCGTAGATTTATCGGTGGTGACATTGTTTCCTAGCCTCAGTGCAGTGGGCAGCTGGGAGGAGGTGCTCATATTCTCCATGGACTTTTCAGTGTCCCAGAACTTGGTTGCCTACAATACATCTCCATTTACTTCATTATGCATGCACAGTATGTATAGTTTTCGGGTTTAGCTGACACTGTGTACTAACTTTTTTTCTGTCTTCAGTCCTGTTTGCTGCTACGGTCAAATAAATGCATTGTTCTCAGTCCTGAATATCCAGAAATAATGAACAACCTCTTTAGCTGCAGCATCTTTGACTGGGAGGCACACCACTGTCAGAGTGCAAAGGATTTTCACAGAAATGAGCTTCAAGACTCATGTGTCTCATCCCAACCCACACCCTGTTCCTCCATCTCACTTTCATATTTCCCCTAAACGTCATGTAATTAAAAAATGTTTTCAAAGGATCAGAATTATCCAATAAGATGGTCCTTGAAGACTGTCAGTACAACTTGCACAGTATCATACATTTGTTGGCATGTATAAATCCACTGATACTTTGTATTTCCATAGACATTATGTTTAGGGTGCATGCAGTTAACCCAGGATGCCTAGAACTGGAAATCTATCACCAACAGTTTGTCTACAATCATATCTAGGAGCCTCTCACTTCATCAAGCAGAACAGTCTTTTAAAACCCTTTCTCCCTCTCCCATCATTCCATATCTATTCGAGGTGCCGTACTCAGTTCCGGTGAGCTCCTACCCAAGTCAAGCACTGCCTCTATGCAGTATTGACTGCATGTTACTGAGGGATCTCCCTATATTGAACACCTCCGTATAATTAACTACAGAGTCATGCCTGGTCAACTGGGCCACCTGGGTACCTTCTGAGAATTGTAGCCCATCCTGTGAGAGAACCCTGTGGGTTTAACATATGTCACATTCCCTGCATCCTTCTTACCCAC
This sequence comes from Salmo salar, assembly GCF_965601325.2. Taxonomy (NCBI): domain Eukaryota; kingdom Metazoa; phylum Chordata; class Actinopteri; order Salmoniformes; family Salmonidae; genus Salmo; species Salmo salar. The sequence goes on from NC_138291.1 coordinate 69,803,648, forward strand.
TTGCCAAGACTGATCTATCCACAAAAGTCAGCTACAACTGAGTGCAGCAGTCCTAGGGGGACCATATGGAGCTCTGGAGGTAGATGCTATCACTGTTCGCTGCAAAATGTATGCAAATATTTATCGTATGACCAAGATGAAAACAAAGTCTTTGCTCATTATAAAAAAGCCCTGTTTTCGTTTTATTTTTTATTCATTTTTCAATAGAAAAACAAATGCAATACATTTTTCCTCTATATTTGATCAAACAATGGAGGATGTACTTTAAGCTTATGTTCTTTTATTTCAGATGTCTGTGTTTTTTCACAGGATCATACACAGTTCAGGGAATTCACACAGTAAAGAACATTAGAGCCATCTGGTGGTTCAAGACAGAACACTTCCCAAACAAGTGCAATGATAATAGAATAGTGATTACTGCTAGCCAGACATAGTTTTAGAAAATGCCAGACGTGCCTTATTTGACTTATCTTTACACAATTAGATCTACAGTTGAAATCGGAAGTTTACATACACTTAGGTTGGAGTCATTAAAACTAATTTTTCAACCACTCCACAAATTTCTTGTTAACAAACTATAGTTTTGGCAAGTCGGTTAGTTCATCTACTTTGTGCATGACACAAGTAATTTTTCCAACAATTGATTACAGACAGATTGTTTCACTTATAATTCACTGTATCACAATTCCAGTGGGTCAGAAGTTTACATACACTTCCAGTCCTTCCAGTTCCCTGCAGCCAATGACTGGAACGAACTGCAAAAATCTCTGAAGCTGGAGACTCATTTCTCCCTCACTAGCTTTAAGCACCAGCTGTCAGAGCAGCTCACAGATCACTGCACCTGTACATAGCTCATCTGTAATTAGCCCATCCAATCTACCTCATCCCCATACTGTATTTATTTATTTATCTAGCTCCTTTGCACCCCAGTATCTCTACTTGCACATAAATCTTCTGCACATCCTACCATTCCAGTGTTTAATTGCTATATTGTAATTACTTCGCCACCACGGCCTATTTATTGCCTCACCTCTCTTATCCTACCTCATTTGCACATGCTGCATATAGATTTTACTGTATTTTTGATTGTATGTTTGTTTAATCCATGTGTAACTCTGTGTTGTTGTATGTGTCGAACTGCTTTGCTTTATCTTGGCCAGGTCGCAGTTGCAAATGAGAACTTGTTCTCAAATAGCCTACCTGGTTAAATAAAAGTGAAATGAAAAATAAAATAAAAAACACTAAGTTGACTGTGCCTTTAAACAGCTTGGAAAATTCCAGAATATTATGTAATGGCTTTAGAAGCTTCTTATAGGCTAATTGACATCATTTGAGTCAATTGGAGGTGTACCTGTGGATGTATTCCCATGCCTACCTTCAAACTCAGTGCCTCTTTGCTTGACATCATGGGAAAATCAAAAGACATCAGCCAAGACCTCAGAAAAAAAATTGTAGACCTTCACAAGTCTGGTTCATCCTTGGGAGAAATTTCCAAACGCCTGAAGGTACCACGTTCATCTGTACAAACAGTAGTATGCAAGTATAAACACCATGGGAACATGCAGCCGTCATACCGCTCAGGAAGGAGACGTGTTCTGTCTCTTAGAGATGAACGTACATTGGTGTGAAAAGTGCAAATCAATCCCCGAACAACAGCAAAGGACCTTGTAAAGATGCTGGAAGAAACAGGTACAAAAGTATCTATATCCACAGTAAAACGAGTCCTATATCGACATAACCTGAAATGGGGTCACTCATCAAGGAAGAAGCCACTGCTCCAAAACCACCATACAAAAGCCAGACTACGGTTTGCAACTGCACATGGGGACAAAGATTGTACTTTTTGGAGAAATGTCCTCTGGTCTGATGAAACAAAAATAGAACTGTTTGGACGTAAATGACCATCGTTATGTTTGGAGGAAAAAGGGGGAGGCTTGCAAGCCGAAGAACACCATCCCAACCGTGAAGCACGGGGGTAGCAACATCATGTTGTGGGGGTGCTTTGCTGCAGGAGGGACTGGTGCACTTCACAAAATAGATGGCATCATGACGGAGGAAAATTATGTGGCTATATTGAACATCTCAAGACATCAGTCAGGAAGTTAAAGATTGGTCACAAATGGGTCTTCCAAATGGACAATGACCCCAAGCATACTTCCAAAGTTGTGGCAAAATGGCTTAAGGACAACAAAGTCAAGGTATTGGAGGGGCCATCACAGAGCCCTGCCCTCAATCCCATAGAAAATTTGTGGGCAGAACTGAAAAATCATATGCGAGCAAGGAGGCCTACAAACCTGACTCAGTTACACCAGCTCTGTCAGGAGGAATGGGCCCAAATTCACCCAACTTATTGTGGGAAGCTTGTGGAAGGCTACCCGAAATGTTTGACCCAAGTTAAACAATTTAAAGGCAATGCTACCAAATACTAATTGAGTGTATGTAAACTTCTGACCCTCTGGGAACGTGATGAAAGAAATATAAGCTGAAATCAATCACTCTCTACTATTCTGACATTTCACATTCTTAAAATAAAGTGTTGATCGTAACTGACCTAAGACAGGGAATTTTAATTAGAATTAAATGTCAGGAATTGTGAAAAACTGAGTTTAAATGTATTTGGCTAAGGTGTATGTAAACTTCCGACTTCAACTGTATGTAGTAGGTCCGCTCAGTCAGGAAAGATCAATGAGAGAAACGTTTTTCTAACTGTGTAGAAAAGCATGATCTGGGCCTCCCGAGTGGTGCAGCGGTCTAAGGCACTGTATCGTAGTGCTAGAGGCGTCACTACAGAAGCGGGTTCGATCCTAGGCTGTGTCGCAGCCGGCTGCGACCGGGAGACCCATGAGGTGGCACACAATTGGCCCAGTGTCATCCATGTTAGGGGAGGGTTTGGCCGGCCGGGCTGTCCTTGTCTCATCGTGCTCTAGTGACTCCTTGTGGTGGGCCAGGCGCATGCACGCTGATTTTGTTCACCAGCTGTACAGTGTTTCCTCACACACATTGGTCCGGCTGGCTTCCGGCTTAAGCTAGCAGTGTGTAAAGAGTCAGTGCGGCTTTGTGAATATTCACTCTTTTCAGAGTTTTCCTCATGTCAGCCTTGGAGAGAAAAAGCACCTGGTAATCCAGAGCAGCGAGAGCTTTCCTGGATGGCTCAGGCTCGTCTGCCTCAAAGCAAGCATAGAATGTGTTAAGCTCCTCTGGGAGGGAGGCTTTTGTGGGCACAACACAGCTGGATTTGTCTTTGTATTCCGTGATAACCATCCGTCGCTAGTCTGAGTTGTCGAACATCGATTAATGTTTGGATTTGTATTGTCTTTTTCCGTCCTTAATGGATTTGCGGAGCTCAACCCTGTTTGCCTTGTACGCGTCTCGCTCCATTGAATTTTCACATACACATATTTAGCAGATGTTATTGCGGGTGCAGTGAAATGCTTGTATTCCAAGCTCCTACAGTGAGGGTAATATCTAACAAATCACAACAATACACACAAATCGAAAAGTAAAATAAAGGAATGAAGAACTATAAATATTCAGACGAGCAATGTCGGAGAGGAATTGACTAAAACACAGTAGAAAAGAATACAGTTTCACAGGGAGGGTTTCAGACCTAGGGCCACATTCTTACATAGGTATTCCTCTTGTCCAGATGGGATAGGGCAGTGTGCAGTGTGATGGAGATTGCATCGTCTGTGGACCTATTGGGGCAGTAAGCAAATTGAAGCGAGTCTCTAGGGTGACAGGTAAGGTGGAGCTGATATGATCCTTGACTAGTCTCTCAAAGCACTTCATGAGGAGAGAAGTGAGTGCAACGGGGCGATAGTCATTTAGTTCAGTTACCATTGCATTCTTGGGTACACTATTACATGGTTTGCTGATTCTTCAAATACCTACCCAGGCCTTGTAATATCTGGCATCCGTCAGCAACGCCTGGGCTGAGGACGCGCCCAATATGTTACTTGCAGCTGTCCAGAGTGTACTGTCACTTTAACAGGCTGATGTTAGAAGTTAAAACTCCAATCCCCAGAATGCACAACGGTTTGCTTCCTCGAACAAAAAGCGGAAACAAAAGAAATCATACATATCTCAAAACTAATTTTTGTGAGCTGAACCGAGAAACGGGCATACAACTGACAGTGTCCAGTCGTTGCACCATACATCTAAAGCAGGGGGCTGACATGGCTTTGAAAAGAATACAGAAGGTAAGTGTGTCCATAAATGTTTTTACGTCGTCATGCTAATAAACGGTTGGTCGATGTCCTGACAAAATCCAACGATAGCATAACGTTAGCTAGTGGCTATTGGTCTGTATGCTCTGTTCTTCAACTAGCTAGCCTAGTTAACGTTAGCTAGCTAGTTACGTTAACTACCAGCATCAGTCAATCAGTAACTAATTAATGATCAATCAGTAACTGGCTAAATTAACTAGCTTTCGGTGTAACTTTAGTTAGCTAGATAAATTAGCTAACTTTCGGTAGTTATGTCGCTGTTCTGGTTATTCCTGTCTATGGTAGGCAATGTGGGCCTTAATAAAAACGCTTCTGGAACCGCGATCATCACGAGTGGCCTATTGTATATCTGCTTGGTTAACTTTCAGTGTATATTTCAACATAACATATCATCAATGCGCCTTAAATTATGTCATTCATTAAATTTTGCAGTAAGTTATTGATATGGGGATCATTTCCAATCTGCAGATATAAGCTAGCTATAGCAAGGCCTCCTTGAATCTGTATAAAGTCATAGACCACAAGACTGGCTTCTCAAAGTAACAACATTGTTAAGTAGTCAATGTACATGTATGGAATTTCCCCCCTATACAGAATTCATTGTGCAACCATGCTTTGTTTTGTTGCTTTTTTTTAACAGGAGTTGCATGACTTGCAAAGGGACCCTCCTGCTCAATGCTCAGCCGGACCAGTTGGAGAGGACTGTAAGTTCCAGTAGAGTTGTTGTGGCCACCCCAAATAAACAAATATTAATGCAGAAATAAAATTGGATGAATACGGACTTTGTATGTGACTCAGTTGATAGGACATGAAGGGGAGTTTACTTGGTCAACTCATTCCTTTTAGATTACTATTTGCGTTGTATTATTGTCAATAATTATGATTTATTCTGTCTCATCTTTATTTTAGTGTTTCATTGGCAAGCCACCATCATGGGACCTGTAAGCCCTTTTCTAAATTCACATTTTTTTCTAGTATAATTGTCAACATTATGTTGATTGCTGGTAGAAGCTCTTTATTCTGCATTGATCCCATTTGTTACAAGCTCAACCTTTTTGCACCACCAAAGGAACAAGTGTCTCCTTGTCTTACTGTATAGCCTTCTGTAACCGAGTTACTTACATGATATGCTTGGATGTGTATCGTCTCCAGTAAACCCCCATCACATTCTTGTTGCTGTAAACAATGACACATAAAGTGAGGTTGACTGTGGGCTTTAACATTATATGGAGTATTGGATGTTACTTTATGGTTCACATCACTGGTTTAACAATTCACCTTTCACCCCTCTTTTAGACTGACAGCCCATATCAGGGAGGAGTGTTCTTCCTCACCATTCACTTCCCCACAGACTATCCCTTCAAACCACCAAAGGTTAGAAACACCTCACAGCTCCTGTTATTACTCAATATTCCCCTGGGTGTATAGCACCCTCAACCACATATTTAGGCCTGACATTTTTTCTCTGCATGTATCGTCTTTCCATAGGTAGCCTTCACAACGAAAATCTATCACCCAAACATAAACAGTAATGGTAGCATCTGTCTGGACATTCTGAGGTCACAGTGGTCCCCAGCACTTACAGTTTCGAAAGGTAAGACAAACTGGCTTACATTCACAGTTTGTAAACCAACTTTCTTTTGTCTTGTTTCTACCCTAATTGCACAATATAAAATAATTAAAGCAAAATGCATCTCAAATGTTTTCCTAATTTGTTCAACTGTTGCCCTTGACAATATTGTGATGGTGTAATTGCAGAATAAACTCATCCTGGTTATCCTCACCTTTTTGTTCTTCCAGTTTTATTGTCCATATGTTCTTTGCTATGTGACCCAAACCCAGATGACCCCCTAGTCCCAGACATAGCACACATCTACAAGCAGGACAAAGAAAAGTAAGTTAACTCTCACACATACAAACCCCATCCCTCTTTTAGCAGGAAAATGTGTGTATATTTTTTTATTTTACCTTTTATTTAACTAGGCAAGTCAGTTAAGAACAAATTCTTATTTTCAATGACGGCCTAGGAACAGTGGGTTAACTGCATTTCTTTCATGTTTACAGCTTCTAGTCAATTATAGAATAAACATATATTCTGAAAGTAGACACTCGTACCAGGATATCTACTGTATAATGATATAGCTGCTGAAACAACAAGACTGGCTGAATGTACATTTTGGCTGTAGATTGCGCAATCTTTGTTAAACCTGGTTTTCATTTTCTTTTGTTTTTACAGGTACAACAGATTAGCAAGAGATTGGACTCAAAAGTATGCAATGTAAAGGACTGAAGTTTGAGACAACGGAAAAAGATTAAGCAAATTCATTTCCTGGACACTTCTGAAAACAAAGTACTGTTGCCACCCCTCATCCACACTGGTTCAAGAAAGTGTTTTATATGGGAAGCACTTTCTGTGCCCAAATTAACTGTTTTTATGCTTTGAACTCATTATTTTCTTTGACATTCCCAATGTTATATAAATTATTGTTCAGTTATTGCTGAGATGGCCATAAAGATTTAAAAATATATATATGTATGAATCCAGTCCCCATCCCTCATCTTATAGATATTTTTTTTTCTTTCTTTTAGATATTTTTATTGTATAGTATCAAGCTATACTTAATCTATTTTTATTATTTTGCATTAAAAAGTAAAACGAATGGATCTTGTCTTTATTGTGATACTAGAGATGAGTTGTATTGTGGCTCAGTTGGTAGAGCATGGTGTTTGTAAGTCGCTCTGGATAAGAGCGTCTGCTAAATTACGTAAATGTAAATGCAACGCCAGGGTTGTGGGTTCGATTCCCGCGGGGGACCAGTACAGAGAAAACAATTTATGAAATATATTCATTCACTACTGTAAGTCACTCTGGATAAGAGCGTCTGCTAAATGACTAAAATGTAATACTAGAGATGAGTTGTATTGTGATTTCCAGTTCTGGGCCTTAGTGTTTAGAGAAGTGCAGTATTTCTTTCCCATTGTGCATCAACCCTTTAACTGAAGTGATTGAAAAGGAAGCTACATTATGGCAATATCAAAAAGCACCCTCTTAGCGTATCAGAGGGGAAATTGGGGCTTCTAGCACATTGCTTTTTACACCTGTCCTTTTCTTTCAGATCTAAGGCTTTTTCTGGTCGGCAGCAGATTCCAGAAATTGTCCCCATGCCATTTTTTTTTACTTCACCACTAGATGACAGCATTTACCTGCTATGCTCAGTTTAATGGCAAATAACACCACTCAATTGCAGTTAGCTTGTTTTTCCTAATCAATACCTCCACAGTTAATGGCATGGTACATTTGCTTACTTCAGCAACTTTCAGGTTTAATTATTTGACAGGGAATTCTGACTTTACAGAGGCTCTCTAGGCCTATGTGAGGTTAAACGTTGACATTGTGAACTTAAACATTGAATTATAATAAAATATGCATACTGTTTGTTCAGTCCCCTTGATGTAGCCTATGCACTACATGAATTGCTGTGGAATAGAGCTGTAAAATGTAGGCCTAAATGAAATTGCCCATAAATGATTCAATTTCTGAGGTAATTCAACTATCTTTACTGGTATTGAACATGTTATCTCACGGTATCAACTTGTACAGAAGCAGTTGAAAGATTAAGGCTCTTGTTCCTGTATTGCAGGGTTCCAATAGGTGGCTGCGGGTGATTTTTATTTGGCCCCCAAAGTTTTCTGAGCAAAAAAAAATATATATTCATTGTTGGCCAAAGGACTATAAAATCACCAGGAAATCGGCTGTGATTTTAATTTATTTAGGAAATCTGTTCCTAAGTATTCCCATGGATAAATAGAGGCATATGTGCTCATATCCCAATGTAATCAAGGTTTGAAATGATTGTTTTCAAGTACTATATCTGTTTGGGCTTCTTGCGGTTATTTTGCAGTGTATATATATTATTTATGTTCTGGCCTCCCGACATACCACTCAAGAAAAAAAGGGGCCTTGGCTGAATGTAATTTGGGCCCACTGCCTCAGGATGCTTTAGAATGTGAATTGCTTCCTAAATGTTTCATGAATAGAAGACATAAGCTGAAGTCTGCATTGGTGGGACACTTTTTGGTAGATAAATCACTCTACCACAAATCAAGTGATTAGTTCAATTAAGGTAAAATCTACATTTTTTTTTTAATGAAACAAGACATTATTCAGTGGACACTACAACCCCTAAAACATCATAACCCTACTTTTGCTGAAGCGTGTCTTTCAGTGTTAGTGGCACACTTAAGTACATGAAGCGGACACTTTTGTCATTAGAAATACATTTGTGTCCCACTCTACCTGGCACTTGTGAAATCGTCAATAAGACTTTGTAGAGGATTAGATAACACTGTCTGTTTAAAAATGACAACCTTTCACTAGACCCTCTCAATGTCCTTGTCAAATTGATTTGAGGACATTCCAAGCTCTTGGTGAAAATCTAATTAAAGGAGTCTGCACAGCTTTTAATTGATACTGAAACACCTCTATTACCCCCCAAATGCTGTCCACTTTCATAAATGTAGCCTCTTTTCTATCCTCCCTTTCTTACATGTAATTGAGAGAATCCCAATTGCATAGGCCTACTCCTTGAGTTCTCTTTTCTTGCCGCCTCCTCAAAACCCATTGAATCAGATAGACAGAGGTCCCACCACTCTGAGCTTCTTCTCCAATGGTTCTGAGAAGGAGGTGAGGAGAGACTACGCGAGGACCATGCAATTGAGATTCTCCCATTGTCCTTTCTTTCCTTTCCTACTCTTATTTCCCTCTAATTCCTTCCAATGTCATCCTATGCAGTTTATGTGCCTTCAAAAAGTATTCATACCCCTTATTCCTCATTTTGTTGTGTTACAGACTTAATTCAAAATGGATTACATATTTTTCCTCACCCATCTACACACAATACTCCATAATTACATGTTTTAGAAATGTTTGCTAATTTATTGAAAATGAAATGCAGAAATATCTAATTTACATCTCAATTTAATCAATTCACACCACTGAGTCAATACTTTGTAGAATAACCTTTGGTGGAGATTACAGCTGAGAGTCTTTTGGGGTAAGAGCTTTGTACACCTGGATTGTACAATATTTGGCCATTATTCTTTTTACAATTCTTCAAGCTATGTCAAGTTGTTTTTTGATCATTGCTAGACAGCCATTTTCAAGACTTGTCATAGATTTTCAAGGCGATTTAAGTCAAAACTAACTAGGCCACTCAGGAACATTCAATGTCATATTGGTAAGCAACTCCAGTGTAGATTTGGCCTTGTGTTTAAGGTTATTGTCCTGCTGAAAGGTGAATTTGTCTCCCAGTGTTTGTTGGAAAGTAGACTGAAGCAGGTTTTCCTCTAGGATTTTTCCTGTGCTTATAGCTGTATTCAGTTTCTTCTATCCTAAAAAACTCCCCAGTCCTTGCTGATGACAAGCACACCCACAGCATGATGCAGCCACCACCATGCTTGAAAATTATGGGATTATAATGATGACAGAACTAGGTGAGTTTGTATTTAGAATTTTGTGATCGCACATTAAGATGTGGTTGCAAGTACGTTTAGCTAATGTGTAATTTAATTTTGCAAGCTTGTATCATGACGTGTGAAAGATTTCACAACTGTTGCTCAAATCAAAGTTGATTTGTCACGTGCTCTGAATACAACAGGTGTAGACCTTACAGTGAAATGCTTACTTACAGGCTCTAACCAATAGTGCAAAAAATGTATCAGGTGAACAATAGGTAGGTAAAGAAATAAAACAACAGTAAAAAAGACAGGCTATATACAGTAGCGAGGTTATAAAAGTAGTGAGGCTACATAAAAGACAACGGTTAGTCAGGCTGATTGAGGTAGTATGTACATGTAGATATGGTTAAAGTGACTATGCATATATGATGAACAGAGAGTAGCAGTAGCGTAAAAAAGGGGTTGGCGGGTGGTGGGTGGAACACAATGCAGATAGCCCGGTTAGCCGATGTGCGGGAGCACTGGTTGGTCGGCCCAATTGAGGTAGTATGTACATGAATGTATAGTTAAAGTGACTATGCATATATGATAAACAGAGAGTAGCAGCAGCATAAAAAGAGGGGTTGGGGGGGCACACAATGCAAATAGTCCGAGTAGCCATTATTTGATTACCTGTTCAGGAGTCTTATGGCTTGGGGGGTAAAAACTGTTGAGAAGCCTTTTTATCCTAGACTTGGCACTCCGGTACCACTTGCCATGCGGTAGTAGAGAGAACAGTCTATGACTGGGGTGGCTGGGGTCTTTGACAATTTTTAGGGCCTTCCTGACACTGCCTGGTGTAGAGGTCCTGGATGGCAGGCAGCTTAGCCCCAGTGATGTACTGGGCCGTACGCGCTATCCTCTGTAGTGCCTTGCAGTCAGAGTGCGAGCAATTGTCATACCAGGCAGTGATGCAACCAGTCAGGATGCTCTTGATGTTGCAGCTGTAGAACCTTCTGAGGATCTCAGGACCCATGCCAAATCTTTTTCATTTCCTGAGAGGGAATAGGCTTTGTGTGTTTGGACCATTCTAGTTTGTTGTTGATGTGGACACCAAGGAACTTGCTAAACTTGTAACTTGACATTTGAATACATACATTCAATAAGATTAGCAAGTATAAGATATTTTATGAGTATGAATATTCAGCTGTGAATAAAAAATACACTTGCAGATTTTGAATCTGTGCACGCTCTGAGTTCTGTGACTGTTGTCACATTACCAAGAGATTCGTAAGCTTGTAAAACGTTTAGTATAATTGTAGAAAGATATTTGGAAGTGAAAATGTGATATGCGCTCTGGGTGCAGGACCTTTTACTCCTGACAATCAGTTCCCTCTACCAAAACTACAACCGCCTAAACATTGGCTGGATTGTTCCATCAATCAAATCTCAGGAAGTAGCTCCCCACATGAGCAATAGAGGATGAGGGTAATTAAATGAAAACAATCTACTTGAATGTAATAGTCTCTTATCTGTGTTCATCTTTTTCTTGGTGTGTGAAAAGGCATGACAGCAGTTTGCTGATCATGTGAATATAATGGTGCATTTCAGACAAACTCCAGACCAGGGGAAAACAAATATATTTGCTAGTTAGTTAACCATCTGATTGTTGAAGTAGATTATAAATGCCATTAGCTAGCTAGATAGCTAAATTGAAACTGCTGGGGGAAATCTAGCTAGCTAGCTAACTCCCGCCATCATCACTGCAGTGTAGTTAATGTTAACTAGGTTTGTAGAGAATATATTTGTAGAGAATATATATTTGAAGCTTTATTTTAAAGACTTGTTACTGACTTTTGAACACTTGTCAAACTGCTTCTTTCCACTGCTTGTTTATTGATTAATTAGTGACTAAAAAAGTTGGGAAGAAAAATGCCCCTCCCTATTTCACTTTAAATAGACTTTTAGGCTGGTTGGGTAGCATTTGGCTGATGTTCTTTAATTAGCCTAGTTAGCCAAGTTACTGACTGACTAGGATTATTGTTATTTATTTGTTTTCATTATTGCATTTCAGGTGGAGATGGAGTAAGATCACTAGAAAGCAGCATGCTGCCAGACCACCAAAGGACCATAAAGGTATTACAGTCAATGCTTATGAACCGGATATTGTATTTGAATTGCCCATTTATATTAATGACACTAACAAAATCATTGGATTGTTCAGCAATGTGCAGTAAATGCTAACGGCTTTGGTGATGAAACGTACATAATGTATTTATTGTCATCTCCCTATCAGGCCACTGCATGCTGTGACAAGGGTCTGGATCGTGACACACATCTACGTCAAGCTGCCTGCATACTGGGGCCTTCAGTGGTACCTTTCCTTTGATTATAGCAAGAGTCTCCTTATCTCTGTCTCGTAGCAATTTAACATGTAGTGTATGTAACCACTCAAATTCATAGAAACTGACTTATATTCACTTGTCCCTGGCTGCTTTTAGACAGTCAGCCCAATTCTGATATATTCTCTACTAATTACATCAGATCTTTTCACATCAGCTCTTTGATTGATCTGATTGGTCAAAAGAACAATTTGTGAAAAAAATATCAGACTTTGGATGGCCAACTAAACGCAGCCTATTTGTCCTATTCTTCAGTCTCATCTGGGATTCTTCAGTCTCATCTATATATTTAGTTGGCACACCTGTGTTTATACATGAATAAAAATGTATTGACCCTGGATATGAGACTTGCATTGATTTTAGATTTTTTTGAATCATAAGCTCTAAGTGTTGTCTTGATGGATAAAGTCTGCATGTTGTCAGATGTTTAAGTTACCATAGTAGATAGTAAAAATGAGAAGAGGCTAAGAAACAGTTATTGTTTTGTAACCTATTAAAATAATGTACTAGTAGCTTATACAAAACTTCATTGCATTTGATGTTCATCCCCCAAATTTGACTATTTAAAGCCTTGATAGTTGCATCCTTCCTCAAGGAACTGTCGATAGCAGACAACATTGTGACAGGTTTTTTAATATTCTGATCTAGAGTTCCATGGCCCAGCAGACCCACCTGGGAATAGAGGGATGGACACATTCATTTTTATAGAAGTCTGGGAGACTTTTAGTGGGAGGAGAGCACATGAGTTTGAATGAGTACAGTAAATCCAATCCAACCAGTGGCCCTGGATAATATGCAAATATGGCCCTGGATAATACAGTGAGGGAAAAAAGTATTTGATCCCCTGCTGATTTTGTACGTTTGCCCACTGACAAAGAAATGATCAGTCTATAATTTTAATGGTAGGTTTATTTGAACAGTGAGAGACAGAATAACAACAACAAAAATCCAGAAAAACGCATGTCAAAAATGTTATAAATTGATTTGCATTTTAATGAGCGAAATAAGTATTTGACCCCTCTGCAAAACATGACTTAGTACTTGGTGGCAAAACCCCTGTTGGCAATCACAGAGGTCAGACGTTTCTTGTAGTTGGCCACCAGGTTTGCACACATCTCAGGAGGGATTTTGTCCCACTCCTCTTTGCAGATCTTCTCCAAGTCATTAAGGTTTCGAGGCTGACGTTTGGCAACTCGAACCTTCAGCTCCCTCCAAAGATTTTCGATGGGATTAAGGTCTGGAGACTGGCTAGGCCACTCCAGAACCTTAATGTGCTTCTTCTTGAGCCACTCCTTTGTTGCCTTGGCCGTGTGTTTTGGGTCATTGTCATGCTGAAATACCCATCCACGACCCATTTTCAATGCCCTGGCTGAGGGAAGGAGGTTCTCACCCAAGATTTGACGATACATGGCCCCGTCCATCGTCCCTTTGATGCGGTGAAGTTGTCCTGTCCCCTTAGCAGAAAAACACCCCCAAAGCATAATGTTTCCACCTCCATGTTTGACGGTGGGGATGGTGTTCTTGGGGTCATAGGCAGCATTCCTCCTCCTCCAAACACGGCGAGTTGAGTTGATGCCAAAGAGCTCCATTTTGGTCTCATCTGACCACAACACTTTCACCCAGTTGTCCTCTGAATCATTCAGATGTTCATTGGCAAACTTCAGACGGGCATGTATATGTGCTTTCTTGAGCAGGGGGAGCTTGCGGGCGCTGCAGGATTTCAGTCCTTCACAGCGTAGTGTGTTACCAATTGTTTTCTTGGTGACTATGGTCCCAGCTGCCTTGAGATCATTGACAAGATCCTACCGTGTAGTTCTGGGCTGATTCCTCACCGTTCTCATGATCATTGCAACTCCACGAGGTGAGATCTTGCATGGAGCCCCAGGCCAAGGGATATTTACAGTTCTTTTGTGTTTCTTCCATCTGCGAATAATCGCACCAAATGTTGTCACCTTCTCACCAAGCTGCTTGGCGATGGTCTTGTAGCCCATTCCAGCCTTGTGTAGGTCTACAATCTTGTCCCTGACATCCTTGGAGAGCTCTTTGGTCTTGGCCATGGTGGAGAGTTTGGAATCTGATTGATTGCTTCTGTGGACATGTGTCTTTTATACAGGAAACAAGCTGAGATTAGGAGCACTCCCTTTAAGAGTGTGCTCCTAATCTCAGCTCGTTACCTGTATAAAAGACACCTGGGAGCCAGAAATCTTTCTGATTGAGAGGGGGTCAAATACTTATTTCCCTCATTAAAATGCAAATCAATTTATAACATTTTTGACATGCGTTTTTCTGGATTTTTTTGTTGTTATTCTGTCTCTCACTGTTCAAATAAATCTACCATTACACTTATAGACTGATCATTTCTTTGTCAGTGGGCAAACGTACAAAATCAGCAGGGGATCAAATACTTTTTTCCCTCACTGTATGTCATCACACAGACAACCATATTGAAGGAGGTTTACATAAAGTATATTACCAACAGCAGAGATTACTTCTCTGTGCTCTGGAGAGATCGCAGGTAGTTGGTCTGAAGGCTCTGGAGAATATTCTGTCTCTAGCACCTGTAGCGAAATGGGTAGAGGTACTGAATGCGCTTGACAGAGATCGAGCAAGAGAGTTCACATTTACATTATTGATGATTGAGGACTGCCTTCCAATCAGTCAAATGGATGAGTAAAAGACGCAGCAACTCAATGGCTTTCAATAGGAGGAGTGTGTTGGGGGGAGGCTTGTGTTGTGATAAAAGTTGCAAAGACTATCCAATCATTTAAAAACATAAAACAGTGTTTTTCCCCACCAAACAACTGTGTTGGACATGTGCTTCGTGCATTTTGGTTTGAAGGTAGCTTTACTCTGTGGTTCAAGTTGTATCTTCATGTCTGTAACTTTGCTCTCACTCCCTCTGACCCAAAAGCCCTCACCCCTGACCTCCTATTGGCCAGGGCCTCGGCAAAACTCTCTAATCAGTCTCTCTGACCAGGAGTTACTCCAGGAGTAGACAGCTTTATGGTGCATAGGGCTTCTCCACACTCATATGAGTGGAGTATTAGCTATACTGTATTTATACAAAATACAGTAGACATGACTTACATGGAGTGCTCCATGTTCGTGCTGGTAGCAGGCCTCAACCTGGATGCAGGGAAATGTCCTGCCTTGGATTATGGTTGTATCCATCTCCACTAGGCTCCTGGAAATCATATGACAAACCTGCAAAGATTAACAAAAGAAAATGGTAACTGTATTTAGTAAATTGAAGTCCTGACAGCCATAGGTTCTTTATACAGGAGTGTACAGGATTTTGTTCCTGCACTTCACTAATACCTCATTCAACTAATTGTAGTTTACATTTTTTTTAAATGTACAAAGTTCAGTCCCTTGTGACAGAAATCATCCACTTCTGTATTATTGAATGAGCTTCCCAAGTTTAGCGACAATTCTTCATGATAGAGAATAACATGTGTGGATCTATTTCTATCTAACCTTGTGAATAAACTCCAAGAACAAGATTATTTTTCTGGTGGCTGGGAGGTTCCCAAGTTCTTTAGATCTATCTGGGTGTTAGGGATGTGCTTCAACCTGAGGAAAAGAGCAGAGAGGGGGAAGAAATTAACCTCACTGCTCAAATTTCACTGCTGGAACCCTTACTACCTTTAATGTGCCATCATTTCGTAAAAGGTTTTACATATTCATAAGTTTGACCAAGTTGTCACCAGTTTACTATTAGCTAGCTAATCTATTTGCAGTGAAATTGAGAGGGGCATTTTTCTTGCCAACTGTTTCAGTCACCAATGAATCAATAAGCAGTCAGTGGAATGTAATTTGACAAGTGTTCAAAAGACAGTAAGAAGAAGTGTGTTACCATCCAAGCCCAAAGGGAAAGTACCACTGAAGGCCCCAGTATGCAGGCAGCTTGACGTAGATGTGTGTCACCATCCAGACCCTTGTCACAGCATGCAGTGGCCTGATAGGGAGATGACAATAAATACATTATGTATGTTTCATCACCAAAGCCGTTAGCATTTACTGCACATTGCTGAACAATCCAACGATTTTGTTAGTGTCATTAATATAAATGGGCAATTCAAATACAATATCCAGTTCATAAGCATTTTACTGTAATACCTCTAGGGTCCTTTGGTGGTCTGGCAGCATGCTACTTTCTAGTGATCTTACTCCATCTCCACCTGAAATGCAATAACGAAAAACATTCATAACAATAATCCTCGTCAGTCAGTAACTTGGCTAACTAGGCTAATTAAACACTCATGTAAATATGCACATCTACCAGTCTTCCCTGTGGCTCAGCTGGTAGAGCATGGTGTTTGCAACGCCAGGGTTGTGGGTTCGATTCCCACGGGGGGCCAGTACAAAAAATAATAATAATAATAAAATGCATGAAATGAAATGTATGCATTCACTACTGTAAGTCGCTCTGGATAAAAATGACTCAAATGAAAATGTAAAAAAAATGATACCTAATAGTCTATTTGAAATGAAATTGTGAGGGGCATTTTTCTTAACAACTTTTTCAGTCACCAATTAATCAATAAACAGGCAGTGGAATGAAGTAGTTTGACAAGTGTTCAAAAGTTAGTAAGTCTTTAAAATATAGCTTCAAATATTTGTATTTTATTTTCTAGAAACCTAGCTAACATTAGCTACACTGCAGTGATGATGGCGGGAGTTAGATAGCTAGCCAGCTTTCCCCCAGCAGTTTAAATTTAGCTATATAGCTAGCTGATGGCATTTATAATCAACTTCCTCAATCAGATGGGTAACTAACTAGCAAATATATTTGCTTTCACCTTGCATCTAAAGCTGCCTGATGAAGCTAGCCAGTTGATAGTAAAGCTAGGAGAAATGTCAGAGGCCAGCTAGCTAACGTAATAGTCGCTGTCAATGCAATGGCTGGACCTGGAGTTTGTCTGAAATGTACCATTATATTTCACATGATAAGCAAATCACTGGCATGCCTTGCAACCACGAATCTCAATGTGCAACCACAAATTTCTAAATAAAAACTCATGTAATTCTGTCATCATTATAATCCCATAGAAAATATGTAGAGTGGTACTGAGTGATGTGTTGGATTTTCCCTAAACATAATGCTTTGTATTCAGGGCAAAAAGTGAATTTCTTTGCAACATTTTTTACAGTTTTCCTTAAGTGCCTTGTTGCAAACAGGATGCAATTTTTTATATTTTTTATTCTGTACCGGCTTCATTCTTTTTACTGTCATTTATGTTAATACTGTGGAGTTGTTTATCCATCCTCAGTTTTCTGATATCTCATCCATTAAACCATGTAACTGTTTTAAAATCACCATTGGCCTCATGGTGAAAATCCTTGAGCAGTTTCCTTCCTCTCCGGGAACTGAGTTAGGAAGGATGCCTGTATCTTTGTAATGACAAAGTGTAATTAAAAACTTCACTGTGCTCAAAGGGATATTCAGTGTCTGATTTTTTATTTTTAAAACATCTACCAATCGGTGCCCTTCTTTGCAAGCCATTGAACAGCCTCCCTGGTCTTGGTGGTTGAATCCAAGCTTGAAATGTACTACTCAATTAAGGGACCTTACAGATAATTGTATGTGTGGGGTACAGAGATGGGGTAGTCATTCAAAAATCATGTTAACCACAATTACTGAACATGGAATGAGTCCATGCAACTTATTATGCGATTTGTTAAGCACATTTTTAGTCCCAAACTTATTTAGGCTTGTCATAACAAAGGGGTTGAATACTTTTTGACAAGCCCTGTCATAGGCCTCCTAAGGAAAGCCTTTCCCCTCCCTATTTAATCTTGCTCTTGTGACTAACTGGGTTTGAACCAGGTCTCCTGCATGTCGCAAGACTGTTCGCTCTCTACCAATAGATTTGTCACAAAAACTGTTGTGTTAAATAGCAAATTGTGCCTACTCTGGTCTTGGCACGTGCACTCTAGCAAACAGTTTGCAGATACAGTGCGGGTAGGCTCTGCGGGTTGGCATGATGAGTCTGCATGATGAGATTATTATGGATAAGACCAAAAATAATTGTATTTGTCAAACAGCAGTCAAGCATTGATCATCCTGTCACCAGAATAAACCTGTTGATATTTATTTGAAAGGAGCATCAAGATCACTGTGCACTTTCACCACCCTGTGAAATTCATCCTCATTTATTTAATCTGTAGCCTAATAAACTGTATGGTTTCCCGAGTCGTAGTGGGAGGACCACACCACCATATCATCGCATGACTCCAAATTTACTTTGATATGATGGTTGTTATATCAATATTTGCGCATAAAGGTGTTTCCACCACCATTTCTCGTATAGTTAATTTTACCGATACAAAAAGTTCCTACCATGTCGAATTAACAAATTATTTGTCGGCATTTATAAAATTGTACTGAAACTTCCTGTTTCCATCACAGCTGTCATGATTTTTTTTATACAGTATGATTTTCCTCACATAAAAACTGTGGATGGAAACATGTTCACTGTTGAATAAAAATGAAGTAGTTGTTAAAGGTTCCTTTACCCATTTAGGTAAATTGCTCAATAATAAATAGGCTACAGCCTGTATGCCCTTCCACCTATCTGTTTCATGTCTCAGGTTGCCCGCAAAAGCCAGCATGGATAGACATGTTTCTAGCATAAAGCATCGCGGACCAAATAAAGGGATACCTAATCAGTTGTACAACTGAATGCCTTCAACTGAAATGTTACTTCCACATTTATCCCAACCCCTCTGAATCAGAGAAGTACAAGGGGCTGCCTTAATTCCGGTGAACAGTGGGTTGTTAACTGCCTTGCTCAGGGGCAGAATGACAGAGTTTTACCTAGTCAGCTCAGGGATTCAATCCAGCAACCTTTCGGTTACTGGCTCAACACTCTAACCACTAGGCTACCTGCCACCCTAAATAACTGTTATAGATCACTTTGTATAATCGGATCCGTTTTATTTTCTTCAAAATCTTAAGCTAACAAGGGAAAGGCGTGTGCTTTTTGCCATTTTCTTTAATAAAAGGTAGGCCTATGACATACCCTCTCTTACCCCATCAATTTGAGTCTTGGTTTTAACTTAACAGCCCTTCACTGACATGGAGGTCAGGTATTTAAAGAGTGCATGGTGGGTGGCGGAATTGACCGACAAATCTATGGATATAGCAGCCTATAACCTAATTGAAAATGTCAAACAGGCAGATTGATTGTGGCACAGCTGCTGCTGCTGCTTCATGTTTCAGCACCAGAATGTAAGTTACTCGAATCTGGCTTATTGTGAGGTCAATAACGCTGATAAATACATCATGGGCAAGAAACCTATTGATTTTAATAAAATAAATTTTAGTAGGAACAAGCTATCAAAGTTGACCTTCGGTCCTCCTTCTCAAACTGAACAGAACATTAGGCAATAGGCTAGTCCGCACGCAAGATAGTGAATTTTTTGTACTAGCCCTTAATCAAAAATGTTTTTCAGAAGAAGCCTTTGACTCTCCTGAACTCCCACCATAGTCCTACACAGCACAGCCATTGGTTAGGCAGCACACCACATCGTTTTTGATCAGCAAGAGCAGAGCAGGGCTTAGAGTTGGAATATTAGTTGACTTGTCATTTACACCATCCCAGCAGCTATAATAGAAATATAATTTTGCTCTGTGCTTTTCCTGAGCATGCACTTCGTAGCCTATAGCATATAGGCAATGAATCATTTGATTGAGAACACACAAAATAGCCTATAGGCTCACTTGATATTGAAGAACCAGCTGAGAATCACAGATGAGGGGCAACATCGAGCACACATCAATTTATAGCCTAATTAGCAACTGATTCTAAAACACTGAGAATAAATGACAAACTACACGACCCTCCCCTTAACTAGATTGAAAAAAATACTAAATCTTCCCCTTGATTGAAATTGAAAAAGCATGACCCGCCCCCATTTTCCTCCAGGTAACCATTCTGTAAATTTCAAGCCATCCCTTAGAATTGGGAGGAATGTGGAGAGGAGCTTTATAGTTAGGGTAGTATACTTGTTGACATCATGTGACCTGCGTACCTTCAAAATTATTCGGCAATCCTAATTTATTCGAAAACACCGTTTACATCATAATTTGTCGCAATGAAAAAAGTTACAGACAAAAGAAAATCAACCCCTCTCGAACGAATACAAATGTTGTCGATCTATAGAACATTCCTCCTATACCTGTCTTCCGTTTTCATTACACATTTTCAAAAAAACAACGTCGGATAAACCTGGGTCAATGGAAAATAAACCTGTTTATTGGGACAAATGACAGGAAGGAATAGTACATGCTAAAGAAACTACATTTGGGAGGAGTCCCACATCTTCGAGTTGTGTCTGACACCTGAAACTTTACTTGTGTTCTAGACTCAGTAGAACCGCCACTCAATGGGGAGAACAGAGGGGATCGAGGAAACGGTCGAGGAAGAAGTCAATGCGCAACAATGAGTCTGGACAAAATCTCAAAGTGATAGATAAATAAGGGAAAGTAGGTTTTACAATCCACAACGTGGTAGTACATTTTTTTTTCGAAACGCAGTGGCCATTGGAAACGTTGCTGTGCAGCGCAATGGCTGCCCAGTGCGACTCTCTGAGCGGATACTTGCAACAGTCGGACCAGGGCTCAAATAGCGAGCGTAGTACTGACTCCCCGGTCCCCGGCTCCGAGGATGACTTGAGCGGACCCCATGCCTTACCAGACCCGGAGTGGACGGAGGAAAGATTTCGAGTGGACCGCAAGAAACTGGAAGTCATGTTATTAGGTAAAGAAAGAAATACAGAAATATTTTTGACATGTTTTGCAAAATTATAAAACATTCCTTTGTTTTGCGAATGGGAACGATGCCAACTGTATGCTTCCAAAAACTATGTTTTACCCTTCATATGGTATTTGTAGTTTTTTCCTTCACATTCAGTTGCTTATTTTCGTGTCCAGTAATTTGTAGGCCTATGTATTACTTTGTAGCGTATCCTGCCGTTAGACTGTCCAGCAGATTTTTTGGGGGGTCAGCATTTGAAACATTTCTTTGTACTTTCTTTTGACCACAGAAAGCAATTTGACATTGTGGCTTCTGCTGGGATGGTATTGAGATATAATCAATGTCATATCGTAGTTTTTTTCTTCCTAGGATGGGCATATAGTCTAATATAGAACGTTGCCTCAATCAATATTGCATGCATTAAAACAAACTTTATAGACACGGTACAGTAGTTTATGCAATACTAGTTATTTAATTCTGACTGAAGTTTAGCATTGTTACGTGTGGTCACGGTCACCACTAAAGCAGCGGGAAGTAGGGGTGCTGCAACACCCCCTGTTCATTTTTATATATATATATAATTATTTTTCTTCATAAAACTATTGCACTGGGCCTTTATTAGTATTAGCAGACTAATATAGAAGTCTGTAGCAGGACCAAAAAATAATTCAGCATATATCTTGCAGTATTCAATAGGTGGAATTGTAAGAGTTGTTGCCCTGTCCCTTTCTCTGCGATTGTCATTCTAATGGTATTCAGATAGAATACAACTAATTCCTCAAACATTTACATCAAAAGGTGCAAAGTTATGGGCAAAGACACAACATCCACATTAAATTAAATATTTTTTCTTGATCAAACAAACACTTTTCGTGCAGTATTAATTTACCATCCTTACAAACCACTTAATGCAAATGTACATTACTGTATGGTCATGTAGGTTTGTACCCATAGACTTTCCATCACCATGAAGAATAACAATGCACAATACAATATTTGAATACATTGAGACATCAAGTGGTTTGTGACGATGATGTGGCTCATTTGGTAGAGCATGGCGCTTGAAATGCTAGGATTGTGGGTTTGATTACCATGGGGGACCAGTATGAAAATGTATGCACTCTACTGTAAGTTGCTCTGGATAAGAGCATCTACTAAAATGGAAAAGGAAGAGTAGACCACTTCAGTTTTCACATAGAAGTAAGTTGCATTTGCAAATTATTTCAAGAACCTGGAAAACATCAAGCAAGTATTTGTATATTCCACAAGTATTATCAGATTAACTGTTTTGTACAGATAATTATCAGACCCAAGTTACAAATGCTGGGGCCTCCCGAGTGTCGCAGTATTCTATAGCACTGCATCGCAGTGCTAGCTGTGCCACTAGAGATTCTGGGTTCGAGTCCAGGCTCTGTCGCAGCCGGCCGCAACTGGGAGACTCATTGGGCGGCGTACAATTGGCCCAGCGTTGTCCGGGTTACTTGTGAGTGCACAACATTTTAGAGAAATAAGCTTTTCGTGTGTATGGAACACTTTACATGTTGCGTTTATATTTTTGTTCAGAATACATTTAGTTTAAATTTTTTTCCAAAAAGTAGTGCACTTGGCCTTTACTAGTCCTGTATTAGCAGACCGATATAGACGTCTTCAGTAATGTTTCTACGTCTCTACCCCACCCCACCCCCTCAGCAAAACGATTGCAGCAACCCCGCACCCAAACTACTTCCCACGGCTATGGTCAGCACACATGCATCAATAATGTTTGTGCTGTGGTCAGCAGTTAAGGAGCATGCACACAACTCAACCAATAGGAGTCGCTATGAGCAAGTGTGTGTTATGGTCATGACTCAAGTTTTACCTTCCTCAATAGTTGGCGAAAACACTTCTCTCAGTAAGACCCCTTAATGAGATCAAACTATCCTAAAAATATTTCCTGGTCATTGGTAGCATCACCATTGTAAAAGCCTAATTAAAAAAAAATGCTTATTAAACCTCATTAAAAGTGTCTATGAAGACCATTTTAGTTTATAGTCTATATTTGCTGTACTGTACAAACCTGTAATCATAGATCTGGCTGAGATACAAAGCGGACCTGCATCCAATGTTATCGTTTTCCAGGCGGTGGTTGTTATTTTTCACTCTCCTATCTAATCATCAATCTCTGTCACTGTCATGTCAGTGAACAGTTAAATGACTGATGTCAGGTTTTGTTTGGTCAGTCTCTGAGACATCCCTAGGACTGTGTAAAGGATGAGATCATCGTCATCCGTTATTGCAACACACAATCTTGTAGAGGAAGATTCCAGCGTTATGTAACTGAAGAAGATTCTTTATCAATCCCACATGAAGATAGTGAGTCGCCATCAGCTGGAGAAACAGCCAAAGGAGACCGTACGGGGAACATTAACAAGATATGAGATAATCAACCCAAAGAAAACAACCCATGAAAGCTCAAATAATATCATACAAAACAAGGGGTTTCATATTCAGCTTGACACAAGACAACCCATGTCTTAGTCTGTCTTGACTGTTCTTTCTTATCCTGTTGGATATGAAGATATCTAGTCAGTGGAATTCTGTTTGCTCTACTCTCCCTTGATTATTTTCTTTTTCATTACAGTACTCTTTTGATTATAACGAGTTAATCTCTGATGAATGTTGTTTCATGCTCTAAGCCTCTCCTCAGTGAATGAGTGTGCCCAATATAATCCAGATCTGTTTGGGTGGACGTTATAGTAAAAATCATTGTTTAATTGGAGCACAGTTATCAAACCTGCTCTTAAATTCTGTTTTGAAGATGAAATAAAAACAGTTTTAGGTTAATTAGGAGAGCCTGAGGATTTTGAGGATGCACTCTTTGTTAATTGAATTTAATGGCTTTGATTTCTTTTTTTGGTTAAAAGAAAATATGCAGTTTGTCTTTTGTATACAGGAATTATGGCAGCTGGTTTTAAAGTAACCCTCATTTCTCTGTCTCTCTCTCACACACACACACACACACACACACCACACACACACACACACACACACACACACACACTTCCAGCTCAGCTCCACCTGGTTGTGGCCCCGTTGCTGCTACGCTGCTCTGCATTCCTTAAAGCTCCATGTCATCCCTGCCTTTTCCAGGAAAACAACTTAACAAGAGGCCGTCCCTAAACCCAAGTCTGCCGGACATACTGTATGCAACGTTGTGCGTGTGTGTGCGTGCACAGAGGCAATCTCTTTAACATGTTGTTTTCTAGTGGCTTCTATGACCATGGCAGGAATTCCCCATGTTAACATTTAGCTCATGGCATGAAGTGAATATTACTCTTTGTTTCCATCTCTGGTCAGTCATTGGCCTTTTCTCAATTGGGAGAAGTCAATTCTCCTCAACTCATCCCTTCTTGGGGGATGGTCGCCATATGTATGAGCGTGTCAATTCGTTAATAGGTAAACGGAGGAGTTTGCTCCTCTCCTCAAGTGCCTCTGGTGGAATAATTTTGAAATCCGCCACACCCCCTTGAAACAGCTGTTGTACTCTCAGGAGAAAAGCATGCATACATTTACATTACTTGTTGTTTTATCAATAAAATGTCTAGAACAACTAGCTACATTTCTTTTTTTACCACATTACACATGTATTTGGGGATTCCACCTCTGTAAACATAATTTGCCCAAGTGGAAAAGGATAGTTTTCATTTTATACAAGTGTATTTGTTTCCTCCTCTCTTACCTTTCACCTTTTTCAAAAGGGAGGGGAGGAAAGGATGCAAGGAATTAAGGCAATCCAATTGAGAATCTCTAAGTGGTTCAGGGTGAGTGGTCATACAATCTCAACCGTGAAACAGCAATAGCCTTTATCTACTACCTCTAATCTGGTGGAGTTCCAGGATGTACTCGATCCCATGGGGCTTGTATTTTTTTTAAAGACATTCATTCTTCAACATTAGTAAGAGTATCCTTGTGTTTTTTTAAATGCACAATTAACCAGTGCATTTGGAAGTATTCAGACCCCGTGACTTTTTCCACATTTTGTTATGCTTCTGCCTTATTCTAAAATTGATTAAATCATTTCCCCCCCCCCCTCGTCGACACACAATACCCCATAATGACAAAGCAAAAACCTTTTTTTAAATAAAAAACTGAAATATTACATTTACATAAGTAATCAGACCCTTTTACTCAGTACTTTGTTGAAGCACCTTTGGCAGCGATTACAGCCTCAAGTCGTCTTGGGTATGATGCTACAAGCTGGGCACATCTGTATTTGGAGAGTTTCTCCCATTCTTCTTGGAAGATTCTCTCAAGCTCTGTCAGGTTAGATGGGGAGCGTCGCGGCACAGCTATTGTCAGGTCTTTCCAGAGAAGTTAGATCGGGTTCAAGTCCGGAATCTGGCTGGGCTACTCAAGGACATTTAGAGACTTGTCCCGAAGCCACTCCTGCGTTGTCTTGGCTGTGTGCTTAGGGTCATGTTGGAAGTTGAACCTTCACCACAGTCTGAGGTCTTGAGCGCTCTGGAGCAGGTTTTCATCAAGGATCTCTCTGTACTTTGCTCTGTTCATCTTACCCTCAATCCTGACTAGTCTCCCAGTTCCCACAGCATGACGCTGTCACCCCCATGCTTCACCGTAGGGATGGTGCCAGGTTTCCTCCAGATGTGACGCTTGACATTCAGGCCAAAGAGTTCAATCTCAGCTTCATCAGAGTAGAGAATCTGAGAGTCCTTTAGGTGCCTTTTGGCAAACTCCAAGTGGGCTGTCATGTGCCTTTTTACTGAGGAGTGGCTTCCGCTGGTCACTCTACCATAGAGGCCTGATTGGTGGAGTGCTGCGGAGATTGTTGTCCTTCCTCCACAGAGGAACTGGAGTTCTGTCAGAGTGACCATCGGGTTCTTGGTCACCTCCCTGAGGTGACCAAGCCTTCCCCAGATCTGTACCTTGACAATCCTGTCTTGGAGCTCTATGGATAATTCCTTAGACCTCATGGCTCCAATCAAGTTGTAGAAACATCTCAAGGAGAATCAATGGAAACCTGAACTCAATTTCGACTCTCATAGCAAAGGGTCTGAATATTTGTGTAAAATTTGTAATTTTGCAAAAATTCTAAAAACCTGTTTTCACTTTGTTATTATCGGGTATTGTGTTTAGATTGAGGGGGTGGGGGGAACAATTTAATACATTTTAGAATAAGGCTGTAATGTAACAAAATGTGAAAAGGGAAGGGGTCTGAATACTTTTCGAATGCACTGTATATGTACCTCCAAGCCTATTTAAGATGCTCTGATTGGTCCTTACATGTTATCTTCAGCATTGTAACATCTGGCTCTGTTTTCATTAGAGGAGAGGGCTTTGTTGATGTGGGACTCTGTCCTGAAGTGGACACAGCCCAGAGTTTGACCCATAATGAAATCATTGTGTGGGAACTTCCAGTATATGTTTACTCTAGGTTTTATTGTCTGTGACCGTATCTCTGGACTCCCTTGCTTTGAAACTTGTGTAACCTGCACTATGCAAAAGGAGAAGGATCTGTATAAAGCCTTGCTAATGTTTTAAAGGTGCTTAACAACATTTCCTCCCATCTCAACCTCCAGTCTTGAGAAGTTTTGGAAGTCTTCATTTAGAGTAGTAAAAAAAACACCTGTTTAGGAATGTGTGTGGGTTTTTATTTTGTGAAGTAGTGAGACATCTTATCTGAATAGCCATACATAGGCCTCTCTTGGCTTGCATTGCAGTGTGACTTATTTCCAATCCTCCCTATAAAATCCATTAAGCCAGTATCTGTTCTTCCAGATAGTCATGAGGTGTTGAAATGCATATATTCTCCAACACGTTCACACACATGGATCTACTGTATGTCAAGACTGTTTTTACTATGAGAGGCATATTACTTCTAACTGAATTGATACATGTATACTGTAAGTGGGGCTGAGGATATACATGTTTTTATAGTGTCCTCTGTTTTGTCTGTTTCCCCTGCTATCTGTATCAGAGTTTTTGAGCTGAGGGGAGTGTGTAAGATTAAGTTGGAGGAGAGTAGGGGTTGTTGTCGGAGAGAAACAGTTACCCAGAAACATCATGATGACTACACTGTACATCACCACATTAGAAGGAAATAGGCCTAAACAGCGTTAGTGGGTATGTGGCATATTTTTCCTACCAGTTTGGAACAGATCCTTTTTCCGAAGAATTAGGGGAAATAATGAGCTGAATAGTAATAAGTCCCCCGACCGTGGAGAACCTCCGTTACAGATTATTACAATTTGTTTTGGTGCCCTACTTCTAAATAAAATGACATGGTCATATTGTAATGCCTCATATTGCCTGTCAAGGCATTACCCGTTTTAAATCCGTTAATGATTGTATGGTGTCAAACTGTCTGCAGCCCTCAAGTTAGGATGACCTGATTTCCGGGGTAAGTCCCCGATTTTGGTGGCCTGTCCCGAGTAAGAGCTGTCCCCGGAAATGTCAGTGATTAGCCCTCAGAATGAAAAAAAGCAACTCTGGAAGTTAAATTGAGGCTGATATTTAAATAATCAAACGCTGTGTCCAATCAGATTTGCATGCAAAACTTGTTTGCTCAGACCTTATGAGACCTTCTGAGTAGAGGTCGACCGATTAATTGGAATTGGCCGATTTAATTAGGGCCGATTTCAAGTTTTAATAACAATCGGTAATCGGTATTTTTGGCCACCGATTTGCCGAATTATTTATTAATATACATCTTTTTTACACCTTTATTTAACTAGGCAAGTCAGAT
The DNA here is from genome assembly GCF_965601325.2 of Salmo salar. Taxonomy (NCBI): domain Eukaryota; kingdom Metazoa; phylum Chordata; class Actinopteri; order Salmoniformes; family Salmonidae; genus Salmo; species Salmo salar. The sequence goes on from NC_138291.1 coordinate 69,831,216, forward strand.
TAAGAACACGTTCTTATTTTCAATGACGGCCTAGGAACGGGGGTTAACTGCCTTGTTCAGGGGGGATTCGGGGATTCGTTTTTGCAACCTTCTGGTTATTAGTCCAACGCTCTAACCACCTGCCTTACATTGCACTCCACGAGGAGCCTGCATGGAAGGCTGACTACCTGTTACGCGAGGGCAGCAAGAAGCAAAGGTAAGTTGCTAGCTAGCATTAAACTTATCTTATAAAAAAACTATCACTCTTAACATAATCACTAGTTAACTACACATGGTTGATGATATTACTAGTTTATCTAACGTGTCCTGCGTTGCATATAATCGATGCGGTGCCTGTTAATTTCTCATCGAATCACAGCCTACTGCAAAAAAAGCACTGTCGTTGCACCAATGTACCTAACCATAAACATCAATGCCTTTCTTTAAAATCAATACACAAGTCTATATTTTTAAACCTGTATATTTAGTTAATATTGCCTGCTAACATGAAATTGTGTCACTGCTCTTGCGTTCATTGCCTGGCTCATTGCGAACTAATTTGCCAGAATTTTACGTAATTATGACATACCATTGAAGGTTGTGCAATGTAACAGGAATATTTAGACTTAGGGATGCCACCCGTTAAATAAAATACGGACCGGTTCCGTATTTCACTGAAAGGAAGAAAAAAAAAACGTTTTGTTTTCAAGATGATAGTTTCCGGATTCTAACATATTAATGACCTAAGGCTCGTATTTCTGTGTGTTTATTATAATTAAGTCTATGATTTGATAGAGCAGTCTGACTGAGCGGTGGTAGGCACCAGCAGGCTCATAGGCATTCATTCAAACAGCACTTTTGTGCGTTTTGCCAGCAGCTCTTTGCAATGCATTGCGCTGTTTATGACTTCAAGCCTGTCAACTTCCAAGATTAGGCTGGTGTAACCGATGTGAAATGGCTAGCTAGTTAGCGGGTGCGCGCTAATAGCGTTTCAAACGTCACTCGCTCTGAGACTTGGAGTAGTTGTTCCCCTTGCTCAACATGGGTAACGCTGCTTCGAGGGTGGCTGTTGTCGACGTGTTCCTGGTTCGAGCCCAGGTAGGAGCGAGGAGAGGGACGGAAACTATACTGTTACACTGGCAATACTAAAGTGCCTATAAGAACATCCAATAGTCAAAGGTATATGAAATACAAATCATATAGAGAGAGAGAGAGTCCGATAATTCCTATAATAACTACAACCTAAAACTTCTTACCTGGGAATATTGAAGACTCATGTTAAAAGAACCACCAGCTTTCATATGTTCCCATGTTCTGAGCAAGGCACTTAAGCGTTAGCTTTCTTACATGGCACATATTGCACTTTTACTTTCTTCTCCAACACTTTGTTTTTGCATTATTTAAACCAAATTGAACGTTTCATTATTTATTTGAGGCTAAATAGATTTTATTGATGTATTATATTAAGATAAAATAAGTGTTCATTCAGTATTGTTGTAATTGTCATTATTACAAATAAATAAATAAAAATTGGCCGATTTAATCGGTATCGGCTTTTTTTGGTCCTCCAATAATCGGTATCGGCGTTGAAAAATCATAGTCGGTCGACCTCTACTTCTGAGAATGTTTGCTCAGTGATGGGCTACATTTTAACCACCACATGAACAACATGCCCAGCATTGGCTACAAAACATGGGTGATTCTATAATTACTAGAAAGGATAAGATAACGAAAACTGTGGAGGGGTAGTAAATGTCTGTCCTATAATTAATAAAAGTGAAAATGGATAGCTTAATATTGTTCCAAATAATATATATATTTTTTTATTTCATTTTTTTGTATTTCATTTCCAAAATCTGGTCACCTTACCTCAAGTACTTTGGTGCAGGAAGAACACTTGAATGTGGTGTAGAGGTTCTTTTTTTTATGGTCACAAACTGGTCACAACAAGTGTTGGTCCCATGTTTCATGAGCTGAAATAAAAGATCCCAGAAATGTTCCAGCACAAAAAGCTTTGTCTCAAATTTTGTGCACAAATTTGTTTGCATCCCTATTAGTGAGCATTTTTGCCATGATAATCCATCCACCTGACAGGTGTGGCATATCAAGAAGCTGATTAAACAGCATGGTCATTACACAGGTGCACCTTGTGCTGGGGACAATAAAAGGCCACTCTAAAATGTGCAGTTTTGTCACACAACACAATGCCACAGATGTCACGAGAGAATTCACCGAAGCTGTTGCCAGAGAATTTAATATTAATTTCTCTACCATAAGCTGTCTCTCCAACATTGTTTTAGAGAATTTGGCAGTACTTCCAACCGGCCTCACAACCGCAGACCACATTTAAGGCATCGTGTGGGCGAGCGGTTTGCTGACGTCAACCTTGTAAAAAGAGTACCCCCATGCCGGTGGGGTTATGGTATGGGCACGCATAACCTATGGACAATGAACACAATTGCATTTTATCGATGGCAATTTGAATGCACAGAGATACCGTGATGAGATCCTGAGGCCCATTGTCGTGCCATTCATCCGCCGCCATCACCTCATGTTTCAGCATGATGATGTCGCAAGGATCAGTACACAATTCCTGCAAGCTGAAAATGTCCCAGTTCTTCCATGTTCTGCAAACTCACCAGACATGTCACAGATTGAGCATGTTTAGGATGCTCTGGATCGAGTGTATGATAGCGTGTTCCATTTCCTTCCAATATCCAGCAACTTCGCACAGCCATTGAGAGTGGGACAACATTCCACAGGCCACAATCAACAGCCTGATCACCTCAATGCAAAGGAGATGTGTAGCGCTGCATGAGGCAAATGGTGGTCACACCAGATACTGACTGGTTTTCTGATCCACACCCATACCTTTTTTTAAAGGTATCTTTGACCAACAGATGCATATCTGTCTTCCCAGTCATGTGAAATCCCTAAAGCATTGCCTCTCAATTTCTAAAAACAAATGTGAATATGTCCATGTATGAGTAGTTTCCATAGTTACAAGCAAGGTAAACAGATGTGTATTTGGAGACTTACATTTTATTGTTAATTTCATGCTAACCAAATGTCATTATTGTTATGTTCCTCAGCAAGAACCAAAAATGTTGCTCAAACAGAAAGGGGAACAGAGTCACCTAACCAAAACGAAACAGGAGGGGTTCTGAAAGACACTCTTGGGGGTGTCCACTGAGCACCCACTAAATTTGCCCGAGAAGAGGCAAACAAAAGAAAAATCCACACCAAAGTTAAAGACAGGAAGCAAAACAAAAAAGTGGCGCAAAATGAAACCAGGGGATTTGGATAAAGGATTGCTTGTCTACAAATCAAAATAGGGAGATCCAAATAAAGATGTTGACCCTCCACATCTCTCAAGACAACTGGAGCACTGGGCCAGCCACTCTTAAACAGCACCTAGGCCAGCACAGGTGAAACACCCTCCCACCAATGAGATGGCAACCAGCACAGGTGTAACACACACTGACCAACGAGGTGACACCAATCGGTGCGCCCTACGGGCCAATGAGCTATACGTGCTAAAGTCCAACCTCAAAACATAAATGGAAAAAACAAAGCCTGTAACAATAACTAACCGTACAGTGACACCAAGTAGTCCATGCCCTGCAACATTACCCACTCTCGCCCAATAGAAATGGAACAGAGTACATTGATGATGAGCTCGTATGTAAAACTGATTCTGTATGGAAAAAGGCAGACTCACAAACTGGGTCAAAATGCCAAAAAAGGGTATGTCTCCTCTCTGCTGCACATGTCCACATTCTGTTTTGAAACAGTGTGGAGTGTGCGTGTGTATACAGGCCCCCATTCTTGTCTTCCTCCTTGGTGCTGAGTAAGAGCTTTTGACAGGAAGTGAGTGTCGTGTGGGGAATGTGCTACAGGCTCTCTCTCTACTGCAGGAGAACACAGGCCTGTTGTTTTAACCTCCAAAACCACATACTGTCAGACATTGAAAGGGTCCAATGTCATATACTATTAAATTAATGGGCTGTTTTAAGTGGTGTTTACTGTGGACATTACTGTAACGGATCATGAGGGAGCTCAAAGAAAGTTGTGTAAACCTAAATATACCATAGTAGAATAAAATAATTGGAGCTTTAACAGCACGCTGTGCAGTTCTTCTCAACATCGTGGGAAGCATACATTATGCCAAAACGGTATGTGGTTGAAAATGATTTAATTTATTTTCTAATCATACTGTTGTTATTTTATCTGGATCTGTGCCTTTGTATACTGTAGTTCCCCTCTCTTCCAACCTTTTCTGAAAAATGGTGATACAATTATATTAAACTTTTCTTATACAGTGAATTCCTTTCTCCAAAGCATAATGAAGCTTTCAAGATCCTCTAATATAATTTAGCTTTGGTCTTGTGGAAAAACCTGTTTCTTTACTCATGAAAATAAAACCTGACTCAAGCTCTCTGACCCATTTCTCTGCTTCTGGAACTGTAAATGAGGTGAAATGAATACTTGTTTTTTTACTTCACTCAAAGCCCTTTTTCTTCTGCACCTTCAAAGTGCAGATTTACATTCTGTCTGGTTTACGGCTGCTATAAAATGCAAAACAAGAAGTTTGGGGTGAGACACACTCCTCCAGCCCCTCTGATGGAGCCAGATCTCACACTACATACCTGATACTAGGGGAATGTTTCTGGAAAGTTTGCAACAACTCACTCACAATTCACACATGGGGGTGAAATGGGAAAATACCCAGGATGTGATAACGCATCATTCCTGCACCTGATTATCGTGCCTTTACTTAGCAATTAAACCAACAGACTGAGTCAGTGGTTGTAGATATGTTTATTGTTTGTGTCTCCTATTTTTTTGTTATGGGCAATTCCATGGTAATGGAATTATGCTGAAACTCAGATTTTCACTTTAAAATGTATACCAAACAAAAACCATTGATTTTCAAAGTTTAACAAACCATACAACTCTATGGACAAGGAGTGCTTTTAACAAGTTCCACAGAAGATTTTACAAAAACACATTTACAGGAAGAACTGTGCATAAAACTGAGGGAGATTTTACTGTAATTCTGTTTGAAAAACGTATCTGCAAATTTTTTACAGTAATTTTTTTTGTTTTTTACTTTGTAAATTGTTCAAAGTTGTCATTGTGCATAGAGTTGTATAGTTTGTTAAACTTTTTGAAATCATCTTTTTTTTTTTGGCATACCTTTTTTAAAGTGAAAAGTCAGTGTCAGTAATTCCGTCACTGTGGAATTGCCCTTATTTGACTTGTGTATATATAGTTGGAAAAAGGAACAATTTTGTTAGCAGTGTGTTTTATTTTTAACTGTTTATGTGGGATGTCTTAAACTGTCTAGTGTTTATGGATGTTGAGTTGTGTAACCTCTGCATCATATTATTTTCTCAACCTGATGACCTTGGTAACTGAGTCCAGTACTGGCAGTATGTCAACTCCACTGCAACATTACACATCTGGGAGTTTGTTTATTTATGTATTTATTATTTCACAGTTGCCTGGCAACTGCACATACTTTTTTTCCCTGTGAAAGGAGCCATTTGGAGATGACAGCAGTCTGCGTTCTGGACAGGAACATAATAAGGGCTTGGGTCTTCCTGGGGCATACAGTGCATTCGGAAAGAATTCAGATCCCTTTACTTTTTCCAAATGTTACGTTACAACCTTATTTCTAAAATGGATTAAATAAACATGTTCCCTCATCAATCTACACACAATACCCATAATGACAAAGAGAAAACAGGTTTTTAGAAATGTTTGCTAATTTCTTTAAAATAAAAATCAGATACCTTATTTACACAACTATTCAGACCCTTTGTTATGAGACTTAAAATTGAGCTCATCCTTGATGTCTCTTGATTGTAGTCCACCTGTGGTAAATTAAATTGATTGGACATGATTTGGAGAGCAAAAACCAAGCCATGAGGTCGAAGGAATTGTCCATAGAGCTCTAAGACAGGATTGTGTCGAGGCACAGATCTGGGGAAGGGTACGAAAAAATGTCTGCAGCATTGAAGGTCCCCAAGAACACAATGGCCTCCATAATTCTTAAATGGAAGAACGTCCTTGAGTGGCCCAGCCAGAGCCCGGACTTGAACCCGATGGAACATTTCTGGAAAGACCTGAAAATACCTGTAACGATCCTGACAGAGCTTGAGAAGATCTGCAGAGAAGAATGGGAGAAACTCCCCAAATACAGGTGTGCCCAGCTTGTAGCGTCATACCCAAGAAGACTCGAGGCTGTAATCGCTGCCAAAAGTGCTTCAACAAAGTACTGAGTAAAGGGTATGAATTCTTATGTACATGTGATTTTTAATTTGTAATAAATTTGAGAGAGAAAAAATTCCAAAAACCTGTTTTTTTTTCATTATGGGGTATTGTTTGTAGATTGATGAGGGGAAAAAAACTATTTAATACATTTTAAAATAAGGCTGTAATGTAACAAAATGTGGAAAAAGTCAAGGGGTCTGAATACTTTCTGAATGCACTGTACATCTATTTAAAGGGTTGGCTACACTTCCAGGATTACAGGAGGTTTCTCGGGCAATTCGATGTTGTAACTTGTCACTCTGATCTTAAAAGTGCGTCTTGCAGCGGTGCGCTGCTGCTAAATAAATATAGGGGAAACACTGCTACTACTTCCCTGGTTCTTCTGTCTTTACTGTCCTTACTTCTGTTCATAGTGTGGGAATTGAGAGCTACTTGGGAACTGAAGTTTAGTGAATGGATGCAAACCTGTGTGATGGTTTGTCTAAGGACCACAGAAGAGACTAAATAGTACTCTGTATCTGTTTTCATTTTGCTTTCCCAGTCAAGTGCTGCCAGCAACCTGTCTGTTATAAGGTGATACTTGTATACTGGATGAAAACATCAGGTCTTTGATCCTGCTCATTTAGAGTAGATTTATTTGAACAGGCTTGTCAGTGACACATCCTTCTGTTTATCGTCCTGCCTAAACATTCCAGTGGTCCTTTATTATCACTTTACATGTAGATACATCTTAAACCTCTGTCATATCATTTCTCAGAGAGATGGATGGGGATGGCAAGATTCAAACGGCGTAGTATTGCATGCAGCACGTTAATGACTGGTGAATTATTTTTGTCTTAAGCAATAACCGGAGTGTGTGTGTGCGTGTGGGGGAGTGCGCAATTAGGCATGTATGCAGGTGTGTTTTCAAAAATACTCCCCTATGCACACTTTGTCGGGTCCAAGTTGAATCAGCTGATAGGTACTTAAGTTCATAGTGTTCAGCTTGAGAGCCTCTGGTTGGTGGAGAATCATGGTGAGAACATCCTGCTCTTTCTATATTCCACTCCATTCTATCTGTGAGTGGTAGTAGTTTGTTCAGACTTGGCCTAAGGACATACAGACAGCTCACAAGTACATACAAGAGTTTGGACAGAAATTTTGGAAATCTGAAATTTCAGAGGTTCAGAACTAGAATTTGTTTGCTCCAGCATTTGGCAGATCCAACTCAGTCTTAATATGCTGACATTGATTTCCTTGTATCTGTGATATATTAGCTGTTGGTAATTAAGCCACCATAAGTATTAATTTACCTTGTATTAACGGTCCTTCTCTTTTTAAGCCAGTGATTACTGGTCATTTAGAATTCTTTTACTATTTGTGTCAGAGCAAGGATAGTTTTATGTGTTTCGCTTTAGTTCTAATGTCCATAAACACACTAAGTAGGCTACCAAAGCCTTGCTCTTCTAGTCTATACCCCAATGTCATCTGTGCTTAAGTCACTCTGTTACTGCTGCCCCATCAGGATTTGTCGCACCAGGCCTCGTGATTTAGAGTTTTAGCTGGTGCCTTACTTTTCATGCTACAAAAAGCTCCAAACTGAATAATTCCACTGCTAAGGCCTTATGTGACTGTATGGCACTTATTTTTCATCCCTGTCCACTTTGACATGTCAAGCCTATGCCTATTCTCACTTAGTTTTTTGTTTTTATTTTCCATGGTTTTTATACCAGAAGGTGATGCAACATAATACAGCTTAACACATGCCCTCCTTGTGAACCCTCAGCAATGTTCTGCTTTTTATTTATTGATAAGATCCCAGCTCATAATCCACGTGACTGGGGACTACCGGTAAACTTCTTAACGAAAAATTGTGACAGGTGAAATGAAGAACAGGATCTTTATCTCCTAACGTATTGCACAAGTTGACAGCAGATATTTACTTAAAACGTAGGTACAAATATTGAAATGTACAGTTGAAGTCGGAAGTTTACATACACCTTAGCCAAATACATTTAAACTCAGTTTCACATTTCCTGAAATTTTATCCTAGTAAAAATTCCCTGTTTTAGGTCAGTTCGGATCACCACTTTATTTTAAGAATGTGAAATGTCAGAATAATAGTAGAGAGAATGATTTTCCTTCAGCTTTCATTTCTTTCATCACATTCCCAGTGGGTCAGAAGTTTACATACACTCAATTAGTATTTGGTATGATTGCCTTTAAATTGTTTAACTTGGGTCAAACATTTTGGGTAGCCTTCCACAAGCTTCCCACAATAAGTTGGGTGAATTTTGGCCCATTCCTCCTGACAAAGCTGTTGTAACTGAGTCAGGTTTATAGGCCTCCTTGCTCGCACATGCTTTTTCAGTTCTGCCCACGAATTTTCTATAGGATTGAGGTCAGGGCTTTGTGATGGCCACTCCAATACCTTGACTTTGTTGTCCTTAAGCCATTTTGCCACAACTTTAGAAGTATGCTTGGGGTCCATTTGGAAGACCTATTTGCAACCAAGCTTTAACTTCTTGACTGATGTCTTGATGTTGCTTCAATATATCCACATAATTTTCCTCCGTCATGTTGCCATCTATTTTGTGAAGTGCACCAGTCCCTCCTGTAGCAAAGCACCCCCACAACATGATGCTGCCACCTCCGTGCTTCACGGTTGGAATGGTGTTCTTCGGCTTGCAAGCCTCCCCCTTTTTCCTCCAAACATAACGATGGTCATTATGGCCAAACAGTTTACCATAGTCCCTGTGCCCAAGAACACAAAGGCAACCTGCCTAAATGACTACAGACCCGTAGCACTCACATCCATAGCCATGAAGTGCTTTGAAAGGTTGGTCATGGCTCACATCAATACCATTATCCCAGAAACCCTAGACCCACTCCAATTTGCATACCGCCCAAACAGATACACAGATGATGCAATCTCTATTGCACTCCACACTTCCCTTTCCCACCTGGATAAAAGGAACAATTATGTGAGAATGCTATTCATTGACTACAACTCAGCGTTCAACACCATAGTACCCTCAAAGCTCATCACTAAGCTAAGGATCCTGGGACTAAACACCTCCCTCTGCAACTGGATCCTGGACTTCCTGACGGGCCGCCCCCAGGTGGTGAGGGCAGGTAGCAACACATCTGCCACGCTGATCCTCAACACTGGAGCTCCACAGGGGTGCGTGCTCAGTCCCCTCCTGTACTCCCTGTTCACCCACGACTGCATGGCCAGGCACGACTCCAACACTATCATTAAGTTTGCAGATGACACAACAGTGGTAGGCCTGATCACCGACAATGACGAGACAGCCTATAGGGAGGTCGTCAGAGACTTGGCTGTGTGGTGCCAGAATAACAACCTATCCCTCAATGTAACCAAGACTAAGGAGATGATTGTGGACTACAGGAAAAGGAGGACCGAGCATTCCCCCATTCTCATCGACGGTGCTGTAGTGGAGCAGGTTGAGAGCTTCAAGTTCCTTGGTGTCCACATCAACAACAAACTAGAATTGTCCAAACACGCCAAGACAGTCGTGAAGAGGGCACGACAAAGCCTATTCCCCCTCAGGAAACTAAAATGATTTGGCATGGGTCCTGAGATCCTCAAAAGGTTCTACAGTTGCAACATCGAGATCATCCTGACTGGTTGCATCACTGACTGGTACGGCAATTGCTCGGCCTCTGACCGCCAGGCACTACAGAGGGTAGTGCATAAGGCCCAGTATACCACTGGGGCTAAGCTGCCTGCCATCCAGGACCTCTACACCAGGCTGTGTCAGGAAGGCCCTAAAAATTGTCAAAGACCCCAGCCACCCCAGCCATAGACTGTTCTCTTTACTACCACATGGCAAGCGGTACTGGAGTGCCAAGTCTAGGACAAAAAGGCTTCTCAACAGTTTTTACCCCCAAGCCATAAGACTCCTGAACAGGTAATCAAACGGCTACTCGGACTATTTGCATTGTGTGCCCCCCCCCCCAACCCCTCTTTCTACGCTGCTGCTACTCTCTGTTTATCATATATGCATAGTCACTTTAACCTCTATGGGCTAGGTGGGACGCAAGCGTCCCACCCGTGGTGCACTCCATCAACAGCAGGTGCATTTCAAGAGCGGCAAATTTGAATCCAAATAAATGTCAAAATTCAAATTTTTCAAACATACAACTATTTTACACCCTTTGAAAGATAAACATCTCCTTAATCTAACCACGTTTTACGATTTCAAAAAGGTTTTACGGCGAAAGCATACATTTAGAGTATGTTAGGACAGTACATTTACAAGAGTTGTGTGTAATGTTGTGCCAATTCAAAGACAGGCGTCACCAAAACCATAAATCAGCTAAAATTATTCACTAACCTTTTACAATCTCCAACAGATGACACTCCTAGGACATTGTGTTAGACAATGCATGCATTTTTAGTTCTATCAAGTTCATATTTATATCCAAAAACAGCGTTTTACTGTGGCGTTGATGTTCAGGAAATCGTTTCCCTCCAATAACCGGCATTCAAGTCAGCACCACAAATTAAATAATTAAAATTAGAAAACATTGGTAAAATATTATATTGTCATTTAAAGAATTATAGATTTACATCTCTTGAACGCAATCAACTTGCCAGATTTAAAAATAACCTTACTGGGAAATCACACTTTGCAATAATCTGAGCACTGCGCCCAGAAAAATACACGTTGCGATACAGACTAGCCGCCATGTTGGGGAGATCTAAAATCGAAAATACTATGTAAATAATCCATTACCTTTGATTCTCTTCATCAGATGTCACTTCCAGGTATCACAGGTCCATAACGAATGTAGTTTTGTTCAAAAAAGCTCATCATTTATGTCCAAAAATCTCCGTCTTGTTAGCACATGATCTAAGCCCGCCGGACTTCACTTCATGAACGAGGGGAAAAAATATATTTACGTTCGTTCAAACATGTCAAACGTTGTATAGCATAAATCATTAGGGCCTTTTTTAACCAGAACATGAATAATATTCAAGGTGGACGAATGCATTCTCTTTTATAACGTATTGGAACGAGGGTACCCAACATGAACTCGCGCGCCAGGTGTCTAATGGGCCATCATCGTTCCATGGCTCTTGTTCGGTCAGATCTCCCTCCAGAAGACTCAAAACACTTTGTAAAGGCTGGTGACATCTAGTGGAAGCAATAGGAAGTGCCAAAATATTCCTCAGCCCCTGTGTTTTTCAATGGCATAGGTTTAAAGGTAATACAACACATCAGGTATCCACTTCCTGTCAGAAAATGTCTCAGGGTTTTGCCTGCCAAATGAGTTCTGTTATACTCACAGACACCATTCAAACAGTTTTAGAAACTTTAGGGTGTTTTCTATCCATATATAATAAGTATATGCATATTCTAGTTACTGGGTAGGATTAGTAACCAGATTAAATCGGGTACATTTTTTTATCCAGCCTTGCAAATACTGCCCCCTAGCCCCAACAGGTTAACTATACATTCATGTACATACTACCTCAATTGGGCCGACCAACCAGTGCTCCTGCACATTAGCTAACCGAGCTATCTGCATTGTGTCCCGCCACCCACCACTCGCCAACCCCTCTTTTACGCCACTGCTACTCTGTTCATCATATATGCATAGTCACTTTAACCATATCTACATGTACATACTACCTCAATCAGCCTGACTAACCGGTGTCTGTATGTAGCCTCGCTACTGTATATAGCCTGTCTTTTTACTGTTGTTTTATGTCTTGACGTACCTATTGTTCACCTAACACCTTTTTTGCACTATTGGTTAGAGCCTGTAAGTAAGCATTTCACTGTAAGGTCTACACCTGTTCTATTCGGCACACGTGACAAATACATTTTGATTTGATGTTTCATGAGACCAAAGGACATTTCTACAAAAAGTTTGATCTTTGTCCCCATGTGCAGTTGCAAACCGTAGTCTGCCTTTTTTATGGCGGTTTGGAGCAGTGGCTTCTTCCTTGCTGAGCGGCCTTTCAGGTTACGTCAATATAGGACTCCGTTTTACTGTGGATATAGATACTTTTGTACCTGTTTCCTCCAGCATCTTCACAAGGTCCTTTGCTGTTGTTCTGGGATTGATTTGCACTTCTCGCAGCGAAGTACGATCTCTAGAAGACAGAACGCGTCTCCTTCCTGAGTGGTATGACGGCTGTGTGGTTCCATGGTGTTTATACTTTATTGTTTGTACAGATGAACGTGGTACCTTCAGGCGTTTGGAAATTGCTCCCAAGGATGAACCAGACTTGTGGAGGTCTCCAATTATTTTCCTGAGGTCTTGGGTGATTTCTTTTGATTTTCCTATGATGTCAAGCAAAGAGGCACTAAGTTTGAAGGTAGGCCTTGAAATACATCCACAGGTACACCTCCAATTGACTCAAATCATGTCAATTAGCCTATCAGAAGCTTCTAAAGCCATGACATCATTTTCTGTAAATTTCCAAGCTGTTTAAAGGCACAGTCAACTTTGTGTGTGTAGACTTCTGACCCACTGCTATTGTGATTACAGTGAATTATAAGTGAAATAATCTGTCTGTAATCAATTGTTGAAAGAATTATGTGTCATACACACAGTAGATGTCCTAACCGACTTGCCAAAACTATAGTTTGTTAACAAGAAATTTGTGGAGTGGATGAAAAATGAGTTTTAATGACTCCAACCTAAGTGTATGTAAACTTCCGACTTCAACTGTATTAAAGAAAATAGTTTCAACGGTGTTGACAGTATTGAAAAACCATCCCGTGGCTATTTCCAAATACCCCGCTATACGGTATACCACCCAAGCCTAGTTTGTATGTGGAATGATGGCATAATTCTACAGCTCAAACACTGTTACATTCCTCTTACCCCTCAACCCTCCAAAACAAGTGAGAATATCACTCCCTGTACTCATAATGGATACCAGACTTAATTAATCTGTCCAGGCTCGTGGTGCATCCGTCATACTGCTCCCTTGAGCTATTTTATAGTGACAGAAATGATGCTTTGGTTTAGCTGGAATGTAGAATATCCACATGTTAAACTAATGGGTGTGTGGGTATGATTCATTTGATCATTTTGATTTTTTTTTTTTTAATGGTGACATAGGAGATTACTAATCATACATTTAATTCATATTTCACATACACCCCAGACATTTCAATGTTGAATGGTGAAACCCATAGATTCCTCTAAGAAACTGGAAGCATGAGTCCATGGCTTGTCCTCGTTTAACCTAATCTTCATTTAACCCAGTCACGCATTTTTGTTTTTTATAGAGAAGGCACTCTGATACACTTGCCTGCTTGCAAACAGTTGCACGCCATGCATCTGCTGTCAGGATGTTTTTCACTCCTCGCATAGCCTTATGTCCTGTACTACACTACTGTCTCCAGTCATACTCCACCAGCTCCTCTGGCTGGAAATGCTGTGTTGCGTTCCCTATACAGTACATGTGTTATTAATCCTTTACACTCGTGGGAATTGGCCTATATGGATAGGGCTACATTGAAATGTTTCTTACGGAAGAAATATGGAATGCATATGCATAGTAGCAAGCGAAAGGGAACAGTTTGGAGATTATGGGAAAATGATTAGACCAAAGTTGAGTACACAACAATTCACCTGACACAAGACTGAATCCAAACATTACACTGTTGATTTTGTGCATTTTACATTTACTGTACTTTTCACCGCATTTGCTGATAACGAAATCAGAAAATACTTTGGATACATTCAGTAACATGACAATATTCCTTAAAAATATGGGTAGGTGCAACATAACACAAAAAATGGCAAGGGGTTTGAGTGCGATGACTAACTGGTGTCTTCAAGTGGCCACACACCTCTCCAAAGTGTGCCCGTTCATGCACTTCTATGACTCGGAAGAGACTTTTTTTTTTATATTTTTTTTTATATATTTTTTTATTTTTTATTATTATTATTATTTTTTTGTCATTTAGCAGACGCTCTTATCCAGAGCGACTTACAGTAGTGAATGCATACATTTCATTTCATGCATTTATTATCATTTATTTTTTCTCCGTACTGGCCCCCTGTGGGAATCGAACCCACAACCCTGGCGTTGCAAACACCATGCTCTACCAACTGAGCCACAGGGAAGCTTCTATAAGGTGCCTTTTTTTTTTTAGCTCTCCTAGCTGTGTCGTTGAGGAACTTATCAAGCACACTTAGTTTTGTTTGGAACACAACCCTGCATCCCCGCCATCACACAATTACTGTTGTTTACCCTGCATCCCCGCCATCATTTGAAAGCTTGTCCTATTTCCATGTCTAGCTAAGTTATAAAATATGATCTTACAGTTTTTGGATTTCACAGGGCAATTCAGAGAAAACCGATCGTAATTTTGGTGCGCATAGAAAGGAGTCAGGTGCGTGTCCTGCAGCAAATTTTCTTCACAATAGACAAAACAGTCTCATTCTGTTCGGAACAACCCAGGGTATGATGCCATGTCAACTTGTAATTGTAGATCAAACATAGTGATCTTAAATGTTGACTCTCTATGACATGAGTTTTATGATATGGAAATGTGAAGCGCACATTTGGACTTGTTTGGCTTGCTTGTATGACAAAGCGATATTCATTATAGTCCTCAACATCTACAGTTGAAGTCGGAAGTTTACATACACTTAGGTTGGAGTCATTAAAACTCGTTTTTCAAACACTCCATACATTTCTTGTTAACAAACTACAGTTTTGGCAAGTCGGTTAGGACATCTACTTTGTGCATGACAAAGGTAATTTTTCCAACAATTGTTTACAAACAGATTATTTCACTTATCATTCATTGTATCACAATTCCAGTGGGTCAGAAGTTTACATACACTAAGTTGGCAGTGCCTTTTAAACAGCTTGGAAAATTCCAGAAAATTATGTCATGGTTTTAGAAGCTTCTGATAGGCTAATTGACATCATTTGAGTCAATTGGAGGTGTACCTGTGGATGTATTCCCACGCCTACCTTCAAACTCAGTGCCTCTGCTTGAAAATCTAAAAAAATATAGAACATTTTGTGGGCAGAACTGAAAAAGCATGTGCGAGCAAGGAGGCCTATAAACCTGACTCAGTTACACCAGCTCTGTCAGGAGGAATGGGCCAAGATTCACCCAACTTATTGTGGGAAGCTTGTGGAAGGCTACCGGAAACGTTTGACCCATGTTAAACAATTTAAAGGCAATGCTACCAAATACTAATTGAGTGTATGTTAACTTCAAACCCACTGGGAATGTGATGAAAGAAATAAAAGCTGAAATAAATCATTCTCTCTACTATTATTCTGACATTTCACATTCTTAAAATAAAGTGTTGATCCTAACTGACCTAAAATGGAATTTCTACTAGGATTAAATGTCAGGAATTGTGAAAAACTGAGTTTAAATGTATTTGGCTAAGATGTGTGTAAACTTCCGACTTCAACTGTATTCTTTGAACATACATTGAGTCCTCTTAATTTACAACACTTCTCTCACTCCGACAACCAAAACATTGCAAAAATTGCCCAATTTAGCGGCAAGGATGGGTACAATTTCTTGTTGAGTGCGGTGCTCAAGTTCAGAACAGCTTCATTTGTAGCATGTTGCAGTAGCCAATGCATTCCAAATTAGGCACTTATTAGTAGGGTTGGGCGGTATCCAGACTTTCATATTCTCATACCTTATCTCACACCGGGATTTACGTTATTACCGGCTTTGTACACAAGGTGGCGCAAAACAAAACGCAAAAAAAGCCATCTGAGCATCTATTACCAGAATGCTAACACAATTAGCACATGTGAAATATGCTAACCAGCAGAAATGAAAATAAACTATTTGCAAAGACAGGCAATCAAGCTCATCAAATTATACATACAGTGTGTATATAGGTTGGAGCAACCGAATGTCATTTTTGGTGAGTTTGGACATTTACAAGTGAATGTGAACAAGAGACATTATGATAGGCCTAAACGTTGAAATATGATGACCATGCATCGTTTTTGCAAAAAACACCTTGCTTTTTCATTGTAAGCTCATTTACTTGTGTGGCTGCCAGCGAAATAGCACAGCACTTATTTTTACATTTTACATTTTAGTCATTTAGCAGACGCTCTTATCCAGAGCGACTTACAGTAGTGAATACATTCATTTCATTTCATGCATTGTTTTTTTTTTTTTTTTTTTTTGTACTGGTCCCCCGTGGCAATCGAACCCACAACCCTGGCGTTGCACACACCATGCTGGCGTTGCAAACACCATGCTCTACCAACTGAGCCACAGGGAAGGCTTATGTTGTCATCTGATAAATTAAGCTATTTTCTGCCGAATGTCTTGCACTAATGTATTTTCTGTGAATAAAAACTATAGTTGCTTGTCCCTGGTCACTCTATTGAAGCATAACAATACTGACTTTCAATATAAAATGCGATCCCTGTCAATACACAGCTGGACTCACCTGCTCCCATTTTCTCCCGTTGTGCTATTTACAAACAGATACATGACTAGCTCAACTGTTCTGGAGAACTATGTAAGCTTCATAATGTAAAATAATGTGGCGGCTGACATAAAGAACGTGATCTGCTTTATCTCCTAATGTATTGAAAATGTTGACTGCAGGTATTTACTTTTTTTAAATTGCTACAAATATGAAAATGTATTGAAAAACTTAAAATAAATAGTTTAAACGATATTGACAGTATTGAAAAACCATCCTGTCGCTATTTCCAAATACCCCGGTCGGTGGTATATATTGTACACTGCCCAAGCCTACCCAAATCTGCCATTTTCAACCCGTATACGGGTATGAGTGTAAAAGACTACGGAATAAGGAATTTTAGAAAACACTTTGTATTTGTATTCCTCCACTGAGGCTAAGTTGATGAAGTGCAACACATACCCACTTGTGTGATTAGTAAGCGTTTTATCTCAAAGCATCATAATCTGTTTATATTTGCCTGCCAGCATCTTTAGAAAACACTGTTGTTGCACACTGTTTTACGACAGTCTTGCATCATATGCCAGAGAATGTTTTTTTATTTCTCCCAGTTTTTCATAATAGAAGGATGGAGTACATTTCAATGGCCAATAACTTCAAACATGGTGACAGGCCTGTTGATCTAGTGGATTTACGGTGTAGGGGATTCAAAGGCATTTATAGTTGGATTAGGAGTATTTTGGTCTGATGGTCCTTCTTGTGCATTACGGATGTTTGTCATTAGTACTTTAATCATTCGATCTAGTTCACGTTTTATTTCAGACTGTTTTTAATTGGGGTCTGCCGGAGGATGAACATTCTTAGATGAATGTGCTTTTGTTTAAGGGCAATTCCACGGTAACAGAATTGCGCTGACTCAGATTTTTCAGAAACCATTTATTTAAAAGTTTAACATACCTAACAACTATGCACAAGGACTACTTTTAACAATTTACTCTGAACATTTTACAAAAACGTTTTTACTAGAAGAACTGTTCAGATGCAAAGTTTGGTAACAGAATTTTGGCAATATCTTCCTCAGTTTTTTTTATGTGACCATGTTTTCCAAAAACTCTTAAATATCTGCTTCGAATTAAGATTAAAATATGTCGGCCTCCAGAGTGGCGCAGCAGTCTTAGGCACTGCATCGCTAGAGGCGTCACTGAAGACCCGGGTTCGATTCCAGGCTGTATCATAACCGGCCGTGATCGGGAGTCCCATAGGGCGGTGCACAATTGGCCCAGCGTCATCTGGGTTAGGGGTCGGTTTGGCCGGGGGGGGGCTATACTTGGCTCATCTCACTCTAGCGTCTCTTTGTGGCGGGCCGGGCGCCTGCAGGCTGACCTTGGTCGTCAGGTGAACAGTGTGTCCTCCGACACATTGGTGCTGCTGGCTTCCGGGTTAAGCGGGCCAGTGTTAAGAAGAGTGGTTTGGTGGGTCATGTTTCGACGGAATCATGACTCGACCATTGCCTCCCCAGCCCTTTGGGGAGTCGCAGCGATGAGACAAGATCGAAAATTGGGAGAAAAAAAGTGGCTAAAATACAAAAGAATGGGTCCCTGATCTGTACAGAAATGCATAATTATGGATGAATGCCATTCTCTTCGTCGTGACATATCTTAAGTAGGTACACAAAGCTAAAAGTATGCAATATCCTCGTTTGCATTTGGGGGTATTATTCTACATAATGGCTATTATGGTTGGTGTGGACCGGACAAAATCAAAAACGAGTCGTAGACTTCTATGTTTTACAAGTATGGACATCAAAGTAGAGTTCAGTACAGTTAATGTACACTACTGGTCAAAACCCTTGAATGAGTAGAACACCTCATTAAAGGGTTTTTCTTTATTTTTACTATTTTTGTAGAATAATAGTGAAGACATCAAAACTATGGAATCATGTAGTAACCAAAAAAGTGTTAAACAAATCAAAATATATTTGAGATTCTTCAGATATCAAGGCAAAGAGTGGCGGACAGCTTTGCACACTTTTCGGTAAGAGGTTTTTCAACTGTATGGGCACATTAAGTGTTTTCTTGAGGCAAGCTGAAGTTTCGGAGCTGTAGTCTACACCCCTTCATCTGTGATTGGTCAACAGTAGTAATTCTTCAATAAAGTCTGTCATTCAACGAGAGATGACTTGTTTTCATGCAAATTTACTCATTGAGAAATACTGCACCAAACATCTTAGTTAGATTGTAAAATTGCGCGACTATGGTCTCCGCAAAAACTCAAGAAATCTGACATTTATTTTGACATTATCTTAGGTTCATTCTATTTTGAGGAAGTGTATACTGGCTATGGCATCTCATAATGGACAAACAGTACTATTGCCTATTTTATTCTCGTTTTTCAACCACAGGTCTTTCGAGAGAGTATGTGAGTACACTTGTTCGGCTAGGCGCCAGAGGAACTAAAGTATGCTGATGGCTTTAGTCATGCTTGCATACATTTTACGTAGGGGTGGTCCTGGGAATCAAATCCACTACGCTGGCATTACAAGCGCCATGCTCTACCAACTGAGCTACAAAGGACCAGAAGACAGAAAGAGGAAATAAAAACAACAGTTATCAGCTGAACATAACAGTATGCCATTGGAAGGGAGGATCGTAGCAGGTGACCCAACTGTGGTTTGTGACTACTATGAATTCCCTTTGTATCCAATTTGATTGCAGAAATTGCATTACCAATTTGTCTGAAAATTTGTTATTGATTTCGTAACAGAATTCTGAGTTTTAACCACTTAATAATTCATAAACAAAATGTATCTGTAAAAAATACTATACCTAATTGATAGGTCTACCTTGTTACTTCTGTGCA
The DNA here is from genome assembly GCF_965601325.2 of Salmo salar. Classification (NCBI taxonomy): domain Eukaryota; kingdom Metazoa; phylum Chordata; class Actinopteri; order Salmoniformes; family Salmonidae; genus Salmo; species Salmo salar. The sequence goes on from NC_138291.1 coordinate 69,850,737, forward strand.
CTTTAATTATTCTCCTCATGAGGTACATACATTTGAAAATATTTAAAAGGAATGTGTGTTTTTGGTAATGGAATTTCAAGACACAAGGCAATGATTCTTCAACTTACAGAAAGCAGAACAAATTCGACTAAACTAAATATAAGTGTATTAGATATTAGTTGGCAGGGTTCTTTACTTCAACATTATTGTTTTTTGGTGTATTTGTAATACCTTAACTTTTATTGGTAGATGTTTTCTAAGACCCCCTTTCCATCTGTTTGACAAGTAATCAAAGCCTTTGCTTATTCCACATTTTTAGGATGGAAAATGGTTGAATTGATCAAAAATAGTGCTGAGCGATTACTGGTTTGAGGTTGTTTCAGTTCGATTATGAAAAAAATAATTATGGTTTTTGGGTTCAATAATTTTTTTCAACATTAAATGTACTATGAATTATGTGGGTTAAATACTGTAACTACACAGAATAAAACTCCCTTGATGGTAGTGTCTGCCCATTACTGCTTACACTTAACTATAATTTATTCACATTACTTTACTCTTATTAAATATTTCAGTTGTGTACATTACATTTGTTTTATTTTTCTGACTTTATAGATAGATGACTTGAAATTAAATAATAGAGCTGCTGTCTGACAATCACTTTTGTAGTTCTTCAACGTAAATAAGGCATACTTTTATGACTGCTGAATACCAACTATCAATCACTTAGGTCATGAATTTTCAGGTAGAGATACTTACCGAAGCAACAGCTGCTTTCTATATCACCTCATTATCGAGCATTCTTCTGTCTTTTCTGTAGCAGGCTTAAAAGAAACACAGACCGGACAAGTAGATGCGCAATGGATTATCGTCACTGTAGTTAATTACCACGTTTTATGTGCTTAGAGATGTAGAATATTGGCCTGTTAGAAACTCCCTACTACATTGCGCAGTTCAGGCTGGATCTGATTTATTTCTGGAGAAACTGCAATGTGCGCATTGAGCTCTCAGAAAAAAACGAACAAAATGGAATTCAAATAATTGTACCGGCTTTGGTCAATTAGATGTTTAAAAAACGAAAAATAACAGGATTCTCAGTTAATCGCTCAGCACTACAAAAAAAAAAGGCTTTCATTTGACACCCAATTTGACATTCTCCTATGAACTTCATGTTGGTGCTCATGGGTCCTTTTACATGGAAATTACCATAAATAATTTACAGTCACTGAGATTTAGTGGCTTTCCTTCCAGGGCCTGGTTTTTGACCCCTGTTGTTTAAATTCTCATTCTACCACTTTAATAAAAATGTTATGTTGTGGACATTGAGATTTGATCAACACATTTTCTGCTTGAGAGCCTTACAGAGCGGAGTTCTGTGTGGTTTATTTCTGTCTAGTTTTCTGTGTGTCTTTTAAGAACTGTTGGCAAAACCTGAAAATGCTAAGCTACAGTACACCTGCTGCTATGTCTCCATTGTCTCATAACCTACAGAACTAAGACAATGTTAGTATTTTGATGAATCAGTGTGTATTGTTTTTACTGAACAGTTCCTTTCTGTTGGTGTTATTCTATAATTTGATACTGTATGTTTCCAATAATGTTGGCCCACCCACTACCAGAGGCTTAATCTTTCCCAAAGTCAGACATGCTAGGCCAGTATCATCCCATCTCCTAGTGTGGCCCTAATAGGCTGTGCCATCTACCTCATCCCTTGGACCTCCAATAGTCCCTTGGACCTCCAATAGTAATACTCCCACCTCCTCTCAACTGTGTGATTCACCACACTCATCTACAATGACCAACAACTCCCACAGGGCATGCTGACCCCAACCTGCGCTTCTTTTTTCCAATTCCAATTTGAGGATTTTAGCCTATTATTCATGCACAGCATACTGGCAGCGCCGACGTGTCTTACTGGTATATTAGCCAGGCTCCCTGCAGTTAGACACTTTTTTAAAACAGCATTTCCTTAGAGCCACTGAACATACCGATTTGGCATGTGTTTGTTGGACATGAGGAAAACGAGATTCCAGTCTTGGAGGTGTGTTTCTGACCGATTCCGCGTTTTTGTTTAATGATGTATGTCCCCCATGAGATACTGTAGACGCAGAAGCCTATTTCACTTCCTCAAAATCCCCAGAATGAATCTAGGATGACTCAATAAATCTGTATTTAATTTTGAAGTTTTTGCCGAGGATGTTTTAGTTGCGCAATTTTACATCTAAGGTGATTGGCGCAGTATTTCTCAAGTAAAAAAAAATGTATGACATGTCTTATGTAAACAAAGTTGGAGCTGCTGGGCATGTCTGTCTCGCTGTATATACTATTGGATAGAATGCAATCACTGCAGCTGTTCACCCATGTTAGTGGGCAAATGGACATCGTCAAATCAAAACCCAACCTTCATTTACCCTTTGAGACGCACGGATGTTCCAAACTCCGTTTTAGACGACACTGATTTTATGACAAATTATCCAATTGACACTTTTGTAGTCATTTTTGATACTAGAATAACTGTTTCTGACTGGAATCGATGCCACATAGGCCGTTTTGTTGCTTTTGATAGGCAGTCGCTCTTTACTTCTGTTAAAATATCAAACCCTCATAACTGTTGGTACTTTCTTTTTAAAAGAAATGTTCCCTGTAAGAAAGCTGCCACTTTCAGACTAATCAGGGACTGTGAGTGTAAAAGTAGTATTTCATGTGAAATTTATGGGCCACATTGTTCTGAATGAAGCAGGCCCTCGTGTGAAATAGCTGCAGAGGTGTTTTTGCGGGGGAGTAAGTAGAAGCATGTGTGCAATGTACTTTATGAAGGCTTTACTCCATCACCAAGGGCCAGTTTGTCAGGACACTAAAAAAACACCAGTTGGGGTCATTTATCTTATTCCTACATTTTTTCTTACCGAGGAAATGTTATATTGAGAATGAACGGTGAAATATTTGTTTTCTTTCAAATCATGTCAAGCCACTAGTATTGCATTTCACCACTCCTTATGGATCACATGGTGATCATGACTGGATAATTAAGAAGGTACCTTTGCACATGTCTGCATATTAAGTTTTAATCTAATGAAACTGGCCAGGTTTCAGAGTGGGGAAGTTGTCAAACCCTCCACACCATTATTTACATGTTGAGATCAGGAAAGCAAAAGTACTGCATTTCAATAGAAAATCATGGTGACATATGACTAGGGTTGCACAATTTTGGAAACTTTCAGAAAAATGCAGTTTTAAAGAAATCCTGGTTGGAGTATTTTGGTTATTTTGCTTATTCTGTGAATCTTCCAACTGGGATTTCTGTAAAACCTGGAAATTGTGGGGTAGTGGATGGATTTTTTATGTTTTTTTGCAACCCTACATATGACGTTGTCCTACAGTATTTTGCCAAGGTACATACTGTGTGTTTCCATGGACCAATTATAGCCAGTTAATAATTTAGAATGTTGATATTTTCTGTAATTTTTCTAAAGAAAATGCATTGCTATCCAGAGGTGATACTAAGCAGAACATTGGGTTAAGTTGATCATAACATTTAATTATTGTCATTACATCAAGGCCATTATTTATCACTGTACACCAGTTCTGTGGTGCTCCTGACCCAATTCCGCAGAAAATGTGGTAAATCCATCAAGTGAATACAGAAACCACCTCAAATGACGTATAAATGCTCTGCAGCGAACAACTATGTATTTTACATCAACAGAAAAGCCACAGGCCAGACAAAAGGACTTTCAGAATGATCTGTATCAGAAACAAATTATTGTATATTCACTGTGGTTGGGAGACTGTTCCTTGCCCATATTATATAGTACCAGAAGCAGAGGTCTTTAGTATATTTTCATGGCAAGTCTTTCAAATAATATTTCTTATACTCATAGATATCTTTTCAAAATTGTGTGCTCTGCCAGGTATCTGTCAGTCAGTTCTCTGGTAGCTAACATTCCTCATGCTAGTCTTATGGCACCATACTAATACAAGAGGAGACATTGTCTGTCCAAAAGTGTGAATATCCAAAAAAGATGGATCACCCATAATGGTAATATAGCACTGAGATCTTTTATACAAAGTTCAGCAATTTGTTAAAAGGAAGCTGTATCTAATTATAAGGATTATCAATAATGAGTTTGACGTCTATCTAAATCCCAAAATGTGATATACTGATGTGCCAATTACAATACCCAAGGAATGGAGATCCACTGAAAAGTATATTTTTGGATTTAGTCATGGTATCCTCACATTTCCAGGACATTGGATAACCGAAGCGTGATTTGGCTCTGTGAATGTTATACAGTATTGTATATTTAACAGTTAATGGTTTCATGAATTGTTTCTTTTTCCTCTCCTCTACAGCAGCCGCTGGGGGACGAGTCAATGGTGGCGAGGATTTCTTTCAGAAGGTAAATCTCTAATCTGTATTATTGGATCATGTTTGGATTGTGTTCAAGTCCAGAGGAGAGCACTTGCATTCAGGTGATGAAAGTGTCCTGTGTTCGTTTAATAGGGTCCTGATTGCAGATACGTTAGTATAATTTTGACTTGAAACAAATGCGCCTGAAACTATCATGGGCCTTGCACAAGTCAGGCTTGTGCTTGACAGGTTGAGGCTGCACATTTGATAGGCCAATGTTGGACCACTCTCCAGACATAGAGCATGTACAGACAGAGATGGATACAACACATTCATACACACATGATTCCGCTTTGTTGTCATACTTTGTTACCATCAAATATTTTTTTTAGATTCTAAGACTCATTTGAGTTTGTACTAGTCTGCTCTACGTTATTGCATAGGAATCCAAGTAATTGCCCGAAAGAAAATGGAAAAGTGTTTGAAGACACTGCTCCTGTTTAAATTGCTGTTTCCTGAAGTGTTTGAACTCCCTCCATAGTATGTTAATATACTTTTTAATGAACTAAGTGATGGACATTTGGTTTATTTTAGCATTCTTATTTGTTTATTTTCCATCTCTGGTTTTGAGGGAAGTTAAAATGCTTACTGCTGTGTCATTTAATTTAACTGTCCCTACAGCCATTTCATGTCTAAGAAATGCAAACCGGGCGCCATCCCATTATTTTTTTAACCATAAATTCTAGACATGTGTTTTGTCTCGAAATACAGTGCCTTCTGAAAGTGTTCAGACCCCTTGAATTTTTCCACATTTTGTTATGTTACAGCCTTATTCTAAAATGGATTAAATAAGTACAAATCCTCAGCAATCTAAACACAATAACCCATAATGACAAAGCAAAAACAGGTTTTTTGAAATGTTAGCAAATGTATTACAAATATTCAGACGCTTTGCTATGAAACTGGAAATTGAGCTCAGGTGCATCCTGTTTCCATTGATCATCTTTGAGATGTTTCTACAACTTGATTGGAGTCCACCTGTGGTAAATTCAATTGATTTGACATGATTTGGAAAGGTACACACCGGTCCCACAGTTGACAGTGCATGTCAGAGCAAAAACCAAGCCATGAGGTTGGAGGAATTGTGCGTAGAGCTCCGAGACTGGATTTTGACAAGGCACAGATCTGGGGAAGGGTACCAAAACATTTCTGCAGCATTGAATGTCCCAAAGAACACAGTGGCCTCATCATTCTTAAATGGAAGACATTTGGAACCATCAACTCTTCCTAGTGCTGGCCGAACTGAGCAATCAGGGGAGGAGGGCCTTGGTCAGTAAGGTGACCAAGAACTTGGTCACTCTGACAGAGCTCCAGAGTGTTTCTGTGGATATGGGAGAAGGACAACCATCTCTGCAGCACTCCACCAATCAGGCCTTTATGGTAGAGTGGCCAGACAGAAGCCACTCTTCAGTAAAAGGCACATGACAGCCCGCTTGGAGTTTGCCAAAAGGCACCTAAACAACTCTCAGACCATGAGAAACAAGATATTCTGGTCTGATGAAACCAAGATTGAACTATTTGGCCTGAATGCCAAGTGTCACATCTGGAGGAAACATGGCACCATCCCTACGGTGAAGCATGGGAGTGGCAGAATCATGCTGTGGGGATGTTTTTCAGAGCCAGGGACTGGGAGACTAGTCAGGATAGAGGCAAAGATGAGCAGAGCAAAGTACAGAGGGATCCTTGATGAAAACCTGCTCCAGAGCTCTCAGGACCTCAGACTGAGGCGAAGGTTCACCTTCCAACAGGACAATGACCCTAAGCACACAGCCAAGACAATGCAGGAGTGGCTTCGGGACAAGTCTCTGAATGTCCTTGAGTGGCCCAGCCAGAGCCCGGACTTGAACCCGATCAAACATCTCTGGAGAAGCCTGACAATAGCTGTGCAGCAACGCTTCCCGTCCAACCTGGGTCTGAATACTTATGTAAATGTGATTATTTAAGTTCTTTTTTTTTATTATACATTTGCAAACATTTCTACAAACCTGTTTTTATTTTTCATTATGGGGTATTGTGTGTAGATTGATGAGGAGAAAAAAAGTATTTAATCAATTTTAGAATAAGGCTGTAAGGTAACAAAATGTGGAAAAAGTCAAGGGATCTGAATACTTTCCGAATGCACTGTATGTAGCTTATTCAATTAAACTTATCTGACATAATTGTAGGTGGTGCCTTGGCTTACCAATTATGCTTTTCCAAAGCCACTTCCTTGTCTTCACATGCAATCGTTACTATGCCAATGTTCCATTCCAAACTATGCTGGTCAGAAGTTAAAAGGTCAAAAATTGTACATTAATCGTAGTTATGTTTGGCGATAGGAAAAGGCCAATAACACAGACTGAAGTTTTTATTGAAGAATTTCTGTTCAAATGGGTCTGGAATTTCCCTGCGATAGCATGACCACCACACAGACCCAATTAATGTCAGAAAAATAAACATCGTAGACATCTGGAACGGTTTATTCTAAATAAAATGTATGGGGTGTCTGGACTATGTTGAAGTCGATGAAAATGGGAAGTCTTACTTACACCATTTCCTTCCCTCAAACACACCCATGTACCAAACACACGTATGCAGTCCCTCATATATCACACAAAATGCACACAATGATTTCCCCCTCCCCACACACACACACACACACACACACACCTGCACATACAGTTTTATAGTGAGGGTTGGCGTCCCAGCAGTTCCTTGGAAATGAGCTGCAAGTTTTTGTGAGGTCAGTAAGAGAAAAACAAAACCCTCTTGCAGGCATTTCCCTGTGGTAGATCACTCTCTTACTCATTGTCTGTTTGTCTTCCGTTCAGGCCAGCTCTCAGACCCAACCACATCCATCCCCATTTGGTCTCTCCTTCTCATGCTGGGTCCAAGCATTGTTTCCCACTCAGATCAGTGTATTAAACCATTTGTTATGTATTGTGATATGGACCTTTTGGTGTATTTGACTGTTGGACAACATACTTTGTGTAGACTATTATGTATTGTGGAAATTACTTGACAATTTAACTCAAAGACCATGGACCATTGAACAGTTCGACAGGCTGTTGGACCATCCGATGTTTGGACGGTGAATAGTTTGACTGGTAGATCGTACACCATTAAACCTTTTGGCGTGTTGGATTGGTGGGCTATTGGACTGTGAAGAGTTGGACTGGTAGACTATGGACCACAGAACATTAGTGGAGGCTTCAGTCAAATTTATTTGAGTGCTGAGCCAGTCCCTCCCTCCGTCATCCCTCGGCTGCGGTTCTGTAAACAACGCCAGCTTGATATACGAGCACTGATGCACTCTGATCTGAGGCCAGAAGGATTCTACTTCATTATTTTAGAAGCACAACACCGCCCTGTAGTTTTGTGCTGCTAAGTGGGTGAGAAAGGAAAATCTTTTGATTATTTTGGTAGAGACTAGAGGGATAGGTAGAGGAAGAAAGGGTGAAAATGAATCATCACATCGCAATGAAGGAATTAATTGTATGATTATTTAAGTGAAGTTGCTGACTTTACAGCAAACCAATAGCCCTCTAAATTGGTTGGTTCCTCTGTAAGTACTTGAAAACTTATGTTTTAAAAAGTAGCAGATATTGTGCAGTTGCTCCTAATTTAGGATCATCTTTTGAACTATGCACATATTAGTTGAACACCTTAAGGTAAAGGTCTTCTCCCCAAACATAATGGAGCTCGTGAGAGTTAGCACATGGATTGTTGGCACATGTTAAATTCATGCGATCAGTCCCATGGGAAGAAAACAGTGGATGGATCACTAACTAAGACTCTCAGCTGAAACAGGAGAACACCCACCCCCATCCCTTTAACCCCTAAACCCTCTGTCAATCTCTCTCACACACACACACACACACACACCACACACACACACACACACACACACACACACACACACACACACACACACACACACACACACACACACACACACACACACACACACACACACACACACACACACACACACACAGCTGAATCAACAGCGGCAACAGTGATACAGGAAGTAAGTCCACTCCATCCATGTTGATTGCCATCGTGCCTCACACACGCATAGAAAACTCAACAGAAAGTCTACACCCCCTTGAACCTTTTTGTTGCATTACAGAGTGGGATTGAAATAGATTTCATTGTCATTTTTTTCTCATTGATCTACACAAAATACTCCATGATGTCAAAGTGAGAAGAAAATAACTCAAATATAGTCATTGCATAAGTATTCACCCCATTTGTTTAGGCAAGCCTAAATTAGTTCAGAAGATCCATAATACATACAAATAAGTTATATGGACTCTCTGTGTGAAATACTAGTGTTTGACATGATTTTGAATGACTACCCCTTCCTCTGTGCCCCATACAGTACATACAACATCTGTAAGGTACCTCAGTCAAGTATTGAATTTCAACTACAAAGATCAGGGAGATTTTTAAAAGCCTCACAAAGAAGGGCAGTGATGGGTAACAATAACAAATCAGACATTAAATATCTCTTCAAGCATGGTCAAATTAATAATTATGCTGTGGATGATGTATTAAACCACCCAGGCACATCAAATATGCAGTTGTCCTTCTGAATTGAGTTGCAGGACAGGAACAAAACTGCTTAGGATGTCACCTGAGGCCATTTTTTTAAACAGCTATGGCAGAGTTCAATGGCTGTGATGGGAGAACTGAGGATGGATCAACATTGTAGTGACTTTACCTTAATGACCTACGTGACAGAGTGAAAAGAAGAATAGAAATATTCCAAAACATGCATATGTATGCAACAAGGCACTAAAATAAAATAGCAAAAAAAACACACGTTTTTGGCCTAAATGCAAAGTGCTATGTTTGAGTCAAATCCAACACAACACATCACAGAGTAACTGCCTTCTTATTTTCAAGCATGGTGGTGGCTGCGTCATGGTATGAGTAGGGCTGTGGCGGTCACAAAATGTTATCAGTCGGTGATTGTCTAGCAAATAGCTGTCGGTCTCACGGTAATCGACCATTAATTAACATAAATACATTTATCATCTTCTGGCTTCCACACATATTGCACAATGCAGGTGTGTAAAGCTCTTATGAGACTTACCCAAGAAGAATCACAGCTGTATTCGCTGCCAACGGTGATTCTAACATGTATTGACTAAGGGGGGTGAAGACTTGCCAAATCAAGGCGTATTAGGGTTTTATTTTTCCTTAATCTTTTAAAAATGTGAGAATTTTTCTTCCACTTTGACATTCAAGTATTTTGTGTAGATCGTTGACAAAAAATTACTAAATCAATTTGAATCCCACTTTGTAACACAATAAAATGTGAAGAAATCCAAGGGGAGTGTAGACTTTCTACAGGCATTGTATACTCTCATGTGCACATAGCACATGTGACTGTTTTTGATGACATTCTCAAAATGACATCCTGTTCGATTTGGGTTATAGCACTACGTATGTATCTGACCCTCCTGCAAAATCCAATCAGCGTAATATGTAATGAAACTGATCACAATGCTAAATGTATGCATTACTTGAAAAGGGTACAGTAGCAGAAAGACTGAAGAGTGGAACGTTAAATGTATAGTTAACCTAATTTGTGCAAATAGCTGACCCATTTGAGAGGTATTTGCTGGGCCCTTCATAAAAATAAACGCTATCCACCCTTAAAATGGTGTGTGGTCTGTCAGAAATCACTCCCATCTGTATGGCCTTGCCAAGAACCGCAACTATGGAGAGGAAGCAAGTTCCTGAACAAGACCCTATAGAGAAGAAATGGAGGGCGGCAAAAAAATGTAATTGGCTGTAAAGTTTGGACTTAGGGAATCTATATAATTGCATATATCTCAATAAACATTCGGTTGTCAGTTTCATCACAATTATTTGACATCCCTTTAATAGGGTTTTGATCTGATTTGTATTAACTGGCTTTCCAAACATGCCTGGCCTTTACTGAGGCATACATTTCCAGATTGGATGCAACAAAGGGCAGTGGTCATCTCATAACTGTTGTGTTGCATTGCATGTTGCTATGCTACAGTATACAATCCCTGTATCCATTGTATCATGTGATATCATAGTCCATTCCCTGGCCTTTCCTGGAATGTGTCTAGTTTTGGAAATGTCTATATTTTGGAAGAAATGCATAAATCTGCATACTGTAGTTGCTCTGGTGTACCTGAAGAATTTCAAAGCACCATAGAGAATAAAAAGGCGAGTTGGGTTTCTTCACCGGGACAAAATAATTTTGTGGAATTAAGCAGAAACCCCATTATTGGCCCATGAGACTGATAAAATTGGGGAGGGAAAGAGCCAAAGGGGGGAGGAGCGCAGATCGAAATTCCTGATGGAAATGATGAACAAAATGTTCCAGAGATGTGTTTGTCATGCTGTTGAGTGAGAGCACATAGTTTTGTTTATAGAGTGAAAGTCTACGGGGTGGTTCATATAAATGTATGATAATATGCTCACGTGTATCATGATGGAGAGAATGTGCTAAAAAGACAGTCTCTCTGATGCAGTGCTGGTGTGGAACATTGGTAAAGATGGGACTTATCATACATGTTGAATTTGGATATCCCTGGGGCTAGATTTCCCAGTGTAAAATGGTATTTACAGAGTCCTAGATTATTGGAGGTCAACTGTATACCATGTTGTCCTCATAGTTGGAAGCAAAACCGTTTCCACATTTAATTTTTTTACCTTTTATTTAACTAGGCAAGTCAGTTAAGGACAAATTCTTATTTTCAATGACGGCCTAGGAACAGTGGGTTAACTGCCTTGTTCAGGGGCAGAACAACAGATTTTTACCTTGTCAGCTCGGGGATTCGATCTTGCAACCTTTCGGTTACTAGTCCAACGCTCTAACCACTAGGCTACCTGCCGCCCCCCACATGAAGTCCTAGCAGTTTAGAAACCTGTACATCAGTATCTGTTCGATTCAGAAAACAAACTGCTCTTTTCTGTTCGTTAGAAAGGAAGTCCATCCAAAAATATGTCGATTTTTATTTTTTTTATTAATTTTTTTCCCTTCACCCAAAACACGACCTTCTTGGTTCTCTATTTTATTTGTATTATCTTGTGAAATGGTTAGAAGTGCCACAGCCAAGGGCTTTCATGAGAACTCCAGCTTGGCAGGGCTTTTCTTGCCATTAGACAAAGATAATACCCAAGACCAGTAACATGAGCCAAGGTCTTTAGTGAGAGAATGAAAAATGCAACTCAACTAAACACATTTGTTATACTGTAGGAATGGGTTTTATATCGTGGAAGCATTTTTTGGCTGCCAATACTGTAGTGGATTTCTTTTATTGGTTTCAATGAAGAATGCAGAGACATAGCAAATGGATTAAATTGAGTCTTTTTTATAAAAAATAAGTCTTTTTTTTTTTCTCCCAAAACCTACGTTTGAGTGTTTGTGGATAGGCCCCACAATCAGTGATACTACATAGCATAATTATGTGCTTACATGGCAGTTCATAAGCCCATCTGTGGTGTGTAAACAACAGGGATTAATAATTTAGCCTAACTCTGACCAGAAATTTGAGTTATGTTGTATAGGCTGCATTTTCAAAGGTTCAGTAAATCTTATCTTTGTAATTTGAATTGACCAGAGCAGTCAAATGTGCTTATAAATATATATAATCATTATTCATGTTTACATGGGGCCCTCTAACTAGGATAAATAATTTTGCAATCTTCATATTGTTGGACAAAGTAAGATTGTGAAGTATTCTTTATGCTCCACTTCACTTTCCATATTTGTGTTTGATTATAGTATGTTTGAGAAACTCAGTGATGCTTGAAGGGCCATCCACTCAACCATCAGTGGTCTTTAAGAGTGTCATACTGGAGTGAAAATGCACACGTTCGACTAGCACTGCCCAACTGGTGTTTCAGACTGGCTCTGGAAAATCTGTCAGTCAGTTTGGAGGATGCCAAGCAGGTGTACACTTCCCAAACATATGGAAGAATTTTCTCTATGAATAATGTACTGGCTTAAGATAGAAAATTGCAGAATGAAGGCTGTGTTTTTTATTGAAATAGTTGCTTTTCTTTTTGTATTTTTCATAGAAATGCATTGCTGTTCATAAATCTGGGCTCATTAACTAGGATTCAGCCACAATCTTTTTCTTGAGCGGTTGATCAGGGGGCCGGAACATTATTACGAATAATTTGTAGACTGCAAATTGACGGCAAAAAGCCCAAACTGATATAATATGACTAAAATAGTCATTTCAAACCTTACTTACATTTGTATACGATCACATACAGTCAAGTGAAAAAGTATTTGTCCCTTTTCTAATTTTACCCACTCATATTTTTGATACTGAAAGTTATCAGATCTTCAACCAAAACCTAGTATTAGACAAAGGGAAACTGAGTGAACAAATAACACAACAATTACATACTTATTTCATAAACAAAATTATGCAACACCCAATGTCCCTGTGTGAAAAGGTAATTGCCCCCTTACACTCAATAACTGGTTGTGCCACCTTTTAGCTGCAATGACTAAAACCAAACGCTTCCTGTTGTTGTTGATCAGTCTCTCACGTCGCTGTGGAGGATTTTTTTCCCACTCTTCCATGCAGAACTGCTGTAACTCAGCGACATTTGTGGGTTTTTAAGCGTTACTCCTCGTTTCAAGTCCTGCCATAAACGTCTCATTTGGGATTAGGTCTGGACTTTGACTAGGCCATTCCAAAACTTCAAATGTGTTCATTTTAGCCATTTTAATGTAGACTTGATTGTGTGTTTTGGATCATTGTCTTGCTGCGTGACCCAGCTGCGCTTCAGCTCACAGACGGATGACCTGACATTCTCCTGTAGAATTCTCTGATACGTTGTAGAATTCATGGTTCCTTCTATTAAGGCAAGTCGTCCAGGTTCTGAGGCAGCAACGCATCCCCAAACCATCACACTACAACCACCATGCTTGACTGTTGGTATGAGGTTCTTACAGTGGAATGCAGTTTGGTTTTCGCCAGGCATAATGGGACCCACGTTATCCAACAAGTTATACTTTTGAATCATCTGTCCATAGAATATTCTTCCAAAAGCATTGATGATCATCCAGGTGCTTTTTGGAAAACTTTGGACGACATGGGCCCCATTATGCCAAAAACCAAACATACTTTTACCACCATGTGAAGTTCATCGTAACTTATTTCATCTTGAGCCTAATAAACTGCATGCTTTCCTGAGTCGTAGTGAGAGGACCACACAACATATCATTGCGTGAATCTAAGTTTCCATCAGGTCTGTTATGACATTTTTTTTATTAGACTTTATTCACATAACCAGGTTTCCATCCAAACTTTTTATCGACATGGACATCTGCTCTATGCATATTGTCTCTCTCTGCATGGGTTCCCATGTGAGGTTTGGAGGTCCTTGCATAACCACTGGAGTCCATGAAGAACATGGAGCAGCTTCATACTGTATGAGGGAACATTCATAGGGTGCTCACGTGTTCAAGCCAGTCTGAGTTCATTCCTTCTCCACCTAAAAACACGAGCCCCTGGTACGCGTTAAAACAAATAATCACGACAGGACCTTTGTGAAAACAAGGAAATTGAAGGACAAGGACAGATCTCTGTGTTTTGGAGATGGATGGTTTTCTGAGATTTTAGTTTCTAATGTAAACCACCAGTCAGCAGGTCTCCATTAGGCGATGCAGATGGTTCATGTTTCTCATGGCTGAACTGTTTGATCCCCAGTCTATGTTCAGGAAGTTATGTGACGGTGAGCGGCCTCATGAGCGTGTGGATGAGGCCTGTAGTACCTCAGAGTAACACACTCTTTCCTCTTGGACTTGCACTTTTGCTCTTTATTTTTTTGTTTCACATTCATGCATATGCTCCTGGTTACGATGGGTAGGCTTGTCAAAGGGCTCTCACATAGATTGCAGCTGACACTTTTCACGTGTTCCTAAGCCAACAACACCCAGTCCACTTTCAGAAAATATGGAGATGTTGGCTTTTTTTGTCACAGAGTACATTTGTTTCAGTAAGCTTATATCAAAAGCCATGTTTTCGCTGGATCATATCATTTCTCAACCGTTCTGGTTGATTACCCCCCAAAATGTGGAGATCGTAGGCCTCTCTTCATAGGTGCTCTCCAAAGTCAGCATGGCAAGAGGGTGGAGGAGGTGTAGGGCAGTAGAGGCAATGAGGCATTGTCCAAAGTTTAGACAAGCCTCGAGCCACATTCAATCAGCCATAAACACAGCAGACGTGTGAATTTTTCTGGCTAGTGCTTACTAGAACGTGGTCCTCATTTATACTGTTTATTTGAAGTGAGGCTGGATTTCTGTTATGTTTAAAATGACACGTGTTAAGATTTGTATATATCAATGTGTACCATGCAGTTATCTGTCATGTAGAATTGGTCATTTAAACGGACTACAGTATAGGCAGTCTCAAGAAGAAGCATTATGGTGTTATTGTTTTCCTGATCTCCATTTTTGTTCAGTATATTAAACATAGATATGTAATGACACTTTCTTTTTCCTTTTATTGAATATGACCAATATCTGTTTCAGGTCATGGATGAAACCAAAACACAGATAGCGTGGCCTTCCAAATTGAAGATCGGAGCCAAGTCCAAAAAAGGTGAATGTTGTCTGTTTTGATTCTACAACAACAGCTCAGCTGGGGTTATATCAAAAGTAACAGAACATCCTTCTTGTTAACTGCTCTACATTTGACTGTTGCTTTTTCATTACCGGATGTAAGTCTTTAGTTTTGTTTTTGGAAGATATTTGCTGATGTCTATACATGAAGACTATAAATCAGTTCATTTGCAATGACAACATAGGTTTGTTAGTTTTAGCCCTGAATGACCCCCCCTAAGTCATTTTTATAATCGAGAAGAATCAGTGTTTTATTTTTAACTGAAAGAATGTGCTTAGTGAAGTAATCAGTGGTGGGAAAAGTACTCCTTTGTCATACTTGAGTAAAGGTAAAGATGCCTTAATAGAAAATGACTCAAGTGAAAGTCGCCCAGTAAAATACTACTTGAGTAAAAGTATCTGGTTTTAAATGTACTTAAGTACACTGGTAGAAAAAGTACTCAATTGTCATACTTGAGTAAAAGTTATACACCAAATGTCTTGTTTTTTTAAATTTTATTTATGGACAGACGGGCACACTCCAACACTTGGACATAATTTACAAAGGCAGTATTTGTGTTTAGTGAGTCTGCCAGATCAGAGGCAGTAGGGATGAAACAGTTATAGGTGCATGAATTGTACCATATTACTGTCCTGCCTGAGCATTTGAAATGTAATGAGTATGTTTGGGTGTCAGGCATAATGTACTTTATGGGAGTAAAAAGTACATATTTTCTTTAGGAATGTAGTGGAGTAAAAGTTGTCAAAAATAGTAAAGTACAGATACTATTTAAGTAAAAATACTTAAGAGTACTACTTTTTAAGTACTTTACACCACTGGAAGTAATTATAGAGGGGATATGTATATCAAGGTCGCAGCAGCATTCATCGTTTCACCACTTTAAAAACATATTTATGTTTAAAGATAAAAGCTTCTACTTTTCTGTTTGGTCAGTCATTTCAGAGTTTGCCATTCTGATCAGAATTTGCACCAATTTGTGAGTTTGTACGAGGAATGTTGAGTTAGGAGTTATCTGCATGTAATGTCTGAGAAGTTCCAGTGCACTGCCAATAAAATACTACTGCTATTTAAAGCTTGTTTGGGGAGGGGGGTTGGTTTCGACATGCCCCCTTTGTTGACCCCAATGGAATGCCAGTGTGCATCTTCATGCCAGATGTGAAATCCCAAAACAACTTCCTGAACTTGACCCAGAAGTTGATGAGTTTACACTGGAATCTTTTTAGGGCTGACCCCATTTAGTAGACTGGTCGATTAATTGGTCAATAGGCTGTTGGCCGACCAAGATTTTTCTTTAGTCGAGAGTGTGTGTGTGTGTGTGTGTGTGTGTGTGTGTGTGTGTCTGTGTGTGTGTGTTTAAATGATGGCACATGAGACACCTGTTTTAATTCACGCCTGTCTGTGGACTAATCCATTGTGAAGGCCGCAGGGATGGCACACCAGTATCACCAGTAGTACATTTACCGTTCATTCCCATCATTTCTCATCTACAATGTTTGTTTGGTTACTGTAATTTCTGTTAATGCATTACCGTCTTACCGTTGTCATTGTACTGTAGGAGTGGGCACGTTGTTTGCAGAGCGCACAACCTAGGCTACAAGTTTTGGTTTATTTCATTCCATTTACAAGTTGTCATTGTGTTCATTGTCTTTTTGTTTGGAGCGCTCCTGTCCATCTGGAGTAAGGACACGCACCTGATTACACATATAACTAGGCCTAGGCTACCTGGCCTGCTCACAAATGTAGGCCTATAAATGTGCCCATTTGGGGATCTGTTACTATTTCTGATTTGTCTTAACTCACCATCACTGTGGAGCTTTTCAAAGTATTTTTTTCTTTGCCTCAAACAGCAAGTCAACAAAGTCTGTTTTTATATCCATTGATAATGACAAAAGTTCCACAATGTAGCCTATTTGAAAAGTTTTCATGCTCTGATCTGGTGGAAAGATCATAAAATAGTCCTACCTGATTACTTCTTATCCCTTGCGCAAATAGCCTACAGCTGTGTCTCTGTCGAGCTCACTGGCAGGGAAACTCTGAGGGCACAGCATATTTTATACAATGCTGCAAGTTTGCTAGCATGAGCTTTGGGCTGCACCAATTAATACAATTGTTGATACAATGTTTCAAGTTCCTTGCAGACAGGCCATGCTTAGCCAATTTTAATTTTATTTATTTCACCTTTATTTAACCAGGTAGGCAAGTTGAGAACAAGTTCTCATTTACAATTACGACCTGGCCAAGATAAAGCAAAGCAGTTTGACACATACAACAACACATCGTTACACATGGAGTAAAACAAACATACAGTCAATAATATAGTAGAAAAATAAGTCTATATACAAAGTGAGCAAATGAGGTGAGATAAAGGAGGTAAAGGCAAAAAAGGCCATGGTGGCGAAGTAAATACAATATAGCAAGTAAAACACTGGAATGGTAGATTTGCAGTGGAAGATAGACATAATGGGGTGCAAAGGAGCTAAATAAATACAGTAGGGGAAGGGGTAGTTGTTTGGGCTAAATTATAGATGGGCTATGTACAGGTGCAGTAATCTGTGAGCTGCTCTGACAGCTGGTGCACCTGTTAAGGTATAGGGGGCAGTATTTTCACGGCCGGATGAAAAACGTACCCAAATTAAACTGCCTACTACTCGGCCCAGAAACTAGTATATGCATATACATTTTAGTAGTAGATTTGGATAGAAAAGACTCTGAAGTTTCTAAAACTGTTTGAATGATGTCTGTGAGTATAACAGAACTCATATGGCAGGCAAAAACCTGATAAAAATCCAACCAGGAAGTGGGAAATCTGACACTTGTAGTCTTTCAAACCTTTGCCTATTGAAACTACAGTGTCTGTGGGGTCATTTTGCACTTCCTAAGGCTTCCACTAGATGTCAACAGTCTTTAGAAAGTTGGTTGAGGCTTCTATGGTGAATTTTGAGGGAATAACAGCCGGTTCAAGCAGTGGACTGTCTGAGGTCATGTAGTTACTTCATGCGCATTCACGCATGGCTAGCATTTTATTTTTCTTCTGTAATGAATACGCTATTGTCCGGTTGGAATATTATCGATTATTTATGTTAAAAACACCCTAAGGATTGATTGTAAACATCGTTTGACATGTTTCTACAAACGGTAATGGAACTTTTGAGCTTTTCGTCTATTGATTTGCGCTCCCGCATCGTGCCTTTGGAATAGTGTTCTGGACGCGGCAACAAAACGGAGGTATTTGGACATAAATTATGGACTTTATCGAACAAATGAACATTTCTTGTGGGAGTCCTGCGAGTGCATTCCGCCGAAGATCAGCAAAGGTAAGGAAAGATTTATGACACTAATTCAGAGTTTTGTTGATGCCATGACTTGGCGGGTAGCTGTATAGCTTGCATTGATGGCTGAGCTCTCTACTCAGAATATTGAACAATGTGCTTTCTCCGTAAAGCTATTTTGAAATCTTACACAGCGGTTGCATTAAGAAGTAGTGTATCTATAATTCTTTAAATAATTGTTGTATATTTTGTCAACGTTTATGATGAGTATTTCTGTAAATTAATGTGCACATTCATCGGAAGTTTTGGGAGGCAAACATTTTCTGAACATCACGGGCCAATGTAAAATGCTGTTTTTGGATATAAATATGAACTTGATCGAACAAAGCATACATGTATTGTGTAGCATGATGTCCTATGAGTGTCATCTGATGAAGATCGTGAAAGGTTAGTGCTTAATTTTAGCTGTATTTCTGGTTTTTGTGACGCCTCTCCTTGCTAGGAAAATGGCTGTGTGGCTTTTCGTGTTTAGGTGGTGTCCTAACATAATCTAATGTTTTGCTTTTGCTGTAAAGCCTTTTTGAAATCGGACAATGTGGTTGCATTAAGGAGAAGTGAATCTTTAAAATGGTGTAAAATAGTCGTATGTTTGAGAAATTTGAATTATTAGATTTTTGATGTTTTGTATTTCGTGCCCTGCTATCCCATTGGCTGTTGGCTAGGGGTCCCGCTAGCGGAACGTCTGTCCTCAACAGGTTAAAGCTAGTGAGGGAGATAAGTGTTTCCAGTTTTAGAGATTTTTGTAGTTCGTTCCATTCATTGGCAGCAGAGAACTGGAAGGAGAGGCGGCCGAAGGAGGAATTGGCTTTGGGGGTGACCAGAGAGATATACCTGCTGCAGCGCGTGCTACAGGTGGGTGCTGCTATGGTGACCAGTGAGATAAGGGGGAACTTTACCTAGCAGGGTCTTGTTGATGACCTGGAGCCAGTGGGTTTGGCGACGAGTATGAAGCGAGGGCCAGCCAACGAGAGCGTACAGGTCGCAGTGGTGGGTTGTATATGGGGCTTTGGTGACAAAACGGATGGCACTGTGATAGACTGTATCCAATTTATTGAGTAGGGTATTGGAGGCTATTTTGTAAATGACATCGCCGAAGTCGAGGATCAGTAGGATGGTCAGATTTACGATGGTATGTTTGGCAGCATGAGTGAAAGATCCTTTATTGCGAAATAGGAAGCCAATTCTAGATTTAACTTTGGATTGGAGATTTTTGATGTCTGGAAGGAGAGTTTACTGTCTAACCAGACACCTAGGTATTTGTAGTTGTCCACATATTCTAAGTCAGAACCGTCCAGAGTAGTGATGCGGGCAGGTGCAGGCAGCGATCAGTTGAAGAGCATGCATTTAGTTTTACTTGCATTTAAGAGCAGTTGGAGGCAATGGAAGGAGAGTTGTATGGCATTGAAGCGCGTCTGGAGGGTTGTTAACACAGTGTCCAAAGAAGGGCCAGAAGTATACAGAATGGTGTCGTCTGCGTAGAGGTGGATCAGAGACTCACCAGCAGCAAGAGCGACATCATTGATGTATACAGAGAAAAGAGTCGGCCCAAGAATTAAATCCTGTGGCACCCCCATAGAGACTACCAGAGGCCCAGACAACAGGCCCTCCGATTTGACACACTGAACTCTATCAGAGAAGTAGTTGGTGAACCAGGCGAGGCAATCAATTGAGAAACCGAGGCTGTTGAGTCTGCCGATGAGGATGTGGCGATTGACAGTCGAAAGCCTTGGCCAGGTCAATGAATATGGCTGCACAGTATTGTTTCTTATCGATGCCGGTTGAGATATCGTTTAGGACCTTGAGCGTGGCTGAGGTCCACCCATGACCAGCTCTGAAACCGGATTGCATTGCGGAGAAGGTGCGGTGGGATTCGAAATGGTCGGTAATCTGTTTGTTAACTTGGCTTTCGAAGAGCTTAGAAAGACAGGGTAGGATAGATATAGGTCTGTAGCAGTTTGGGTCAAGAGTGTCCCCCCGTTTGAAGAGGGTGATGACCGCAGCTTCTTTCCAATCTTTGGGAATCTCAGACGACACGAAAGAGAGGTTGAACAGGCTAGTAATAGGGGTTGCAACAATTTCGGCAGATAATTTTAGAAAGAGAGGGTCCAGATTGTCTAGCCCAGCTGATTTTGTAGGGGTCCAGATTTTGCAGCTCTTTCAGAACATCAGCTGACTGGATTTGGGAGAAGGAGAAATGGGGAAGGCTTGGGCGAGTAGCTGTGGGGGGTGCAGTACTGTTGGCCGGGGTGGGGGTAGCCAGGTGGAAAGCATGGCCAGCCGTAGAAAAATGCTTATTGAAATTCTCAATTATAGTGGATTTATCAGTGGTGACAGAGTTTCCTATCCTCAGTGCAGTGGGCAGCTGGGAGGAGGTGCTCTTATTCTCCATGGACTTTAGTGTCCCAGAACTTTTTTTAGTTTGTGTTGCAGGAAGCAAATTTCTGTTTGAAAAAGCTAGCCTTGGCTTTTCTAACTGCCTGTGTATATTGGTTTCTAACTTCCTGTGTATATTGGTTTCTAACTTCCCTGAAAAGTTGCATATCACGAGGGCTGTTCGACGCTAATGCAGAACGCCACAGTGATTTAATGGGTATTTATTCTTATCAGGATATTTTCAACCTGCTGGCTACAATGTTTTTATTTGTTGGCTTTATGTAGGCTATTTTTACATGTTGGCAATAGAAGTTTATTTTAGATTTGTATCGTTTTCATTTAGATTTAATTTTTATTAACCGCATGACATTGATTTTGAGATATGAAACATTTCATTTAATAAAGTTAACTGTCCCACGAAAATGTGCATATGAAAATCATAACTGGCATGTAGAAATGGTACGATTACTTGGCACTCCAAATGGAAAAGATTGCATAACGAGGAGGGTCGGGTACAGGTTTTTGTTCTTCTGGTTAGGCTATATTGATCTCGGCTCCCTCCCTCTTTAGTAATATGTGTGACTTAATTTTTAATCGCAGTACTTGAAGCATTAGACAAGCTCAGCCTACAAATAGTTGATTTTATTGAAACACAGTGTAACCAGTGTGAAATGGCCAGCTAGTTAGTGGGGTGCGCACTAATAGCGTTTCAATTGGTGAAGTCACTTGCTCGAGACCTTGAAGTAGTTGTTTCCCTTGCTCTGCAAGGGCCACGGCTTTTGTGGAGCGATAGGTAACGATGCTTCGTGGGAGGCAGTTGTTGTTTGCAGAGGGTCCCTGGTTCGAGCCCAGGTAGGGGCGGAAGCAAAACTGTTACATCTATATATTGAAAAATACACGTTTTTAAAATGTTGACCAATTGATTGGTCGAAAGAACAGACAACTCTCGCTTGACTAAGATTTTTTTGAGTCGGGGACAGTCCTAAATCTTTTTAACAGCTCTTCTACTCCTAGTCGACCTCTTAATCTCATTCACAAAACTAACTTAAATTGGAAGAACAGTTTGTCCATTTATATTCAGCCCTATGATTTGTTGGCTATCAGCATTTTAGTATTATATAAACCAAAAGGAGGGGTATGAACCATGTCCACTAATCTCTTCCAGTTATCTCATGGGTGCATGCACTGCATTTTTGTGCATTTGGAGGAAAAAAGACATGCATTTGTGACCCTTTCTGCTTAACAGCTAGAGGGGAGAGCCAAATACATTTTTCTGGACACTAGATGAATTCAGCCTAAATATTTTGGTTTTATTTTGTTAAGACACTCCAGGACTGAATTTATACATAGCAGATTGTGGATGAATACTTTTTTCATTTTTCTATCTGTAAAATAATAAAGGTACGTTTTTAAAAAGAAAATGTAATCGCTTAAAGTGTTTTGACAGCATATCAACAATTCCCTTTGTTTAAGTCTGGAGAATATGTCTAAGAATAATCACTTAGAATTTGGTGAATGCAGATGCTTCTGAGGGTGAGAAAAATATTTTGGCGTGTGGGAAGAGTCTGACTTTTGGGAAATGGCAGTTAAAGGGGCAATCTGCAGTTGCTACATCCATTTTTGGGCATATAAATGAACAATATGTACCCATTGATTCTTGAAGAATATAAACTATAAATGGCTAATGAACTTAGTTCAACTGTCGTACCCCAATACAGCCCAAAGTATAAGCTTGTTTTACTTCAATGTTTGTAAACAAAGTAAATGTAAACAAACACTATATAGACCTAAAACATGGTAAAAACTATCATTTTGATATCATGTATATCCAGTCCTTGTATCCATAGCTCTGTCTACAGATGTAGGATCTTAATTTGAGCCAGTTTGCTACAGCAGGTAAATAATCCTGCAGCGTAAGGAAATATGGATTATTATGTTGATTATAATTAATGGGCATTTTTTTTGTAGGGGTTGATACATTTTTCGTCAGGGCAAATCAAGTCTGACATTTTTAAGTGGAAATTACAAACTGTAGAAGCCTTATTAAACCTCTAATACACTACAAGTTTGCATTTCCTGCACTGCAGGGTAATGATCAGCAACAAAAGAGAGCTTTTCACCGAAGCAGGGTGAGGGAAAATATTTTATTGTTTCAGCTGCAGTGATTGCTGCTTTAAAGACAAGTACAATGGATTTACACTACCAAACGCGAAATACCTATTAGACTCAATCAGTCACCATCTCTTCAAAATAAGTTACTAATGTATGTAGTCCAGTTTGTTACATTCTATGAAATTATGGATGCATGTCCATTTAAAAGTGGTTACAATTCATGAAAGTTTGATGACGGTAGTATAAACGAATGAAAATATAAATTTATATTTAACTTTTTGACACTTATTTTTTCTTCTTGAAAATACTCCTATTAATGGACCAAAATAGCAACAAAAAAAATCTAAATGGAGAAGTAGATGCAAAAATTATATTTTAGCCTGTGGTGCCTGGCTTTAAATAATGTAAGCCCATTCTGGCAAAAGTCATTATCGTTGATGGTAAGCAGAGAGGGGTCAAATGGTTTCTTTTGTGTCAAGTGTCAACTTCCAAGACCTTTTTTCTCAGCTGTCATATTGTATGTATTTCTGAGTGTTTTGTGTGCCAAATTAAGACTTAAGGTGTTCATTTTCTATTCCACAATCAATCATAAGAGTACACGTGTCATACTTAAAAAATGTGGGGGTGTTTAACATCACACATAGCAACACTAATTTAGCCCCCTAACGTAATGAGTGCCAGATGGGTAGGGGAGCGGAAGGCCAACACCCTCTGCTGGTCTCTAGTCACAGCTGTGTGTTTGGAACGTTTCCTGATACCAAAGCTGTGAGGGTCTCTTCTAATACTGCTGTGTTTTTACTTTGTTTTTCTGTCTCAGACGGCACCCACTCCTATCATGATGTAACCCATTGTGGATTTGAGAGGCTTTTGGGTTGTTTTTGTGAGGAACAAAATATCGCCTCACAGCTGTTTTTTTCACCCTTCTGTGATCTCACCTCAGAGTTGAGGCCACGAAGGTCCCATGTCACACTGACGAGATCCACACAGCCTTCCACTGCTCCCACAATCCCCCCATAGGCCCGTAAAACGTGGAGCACAGAGGCTCCTAAACGCTTCCCTGCAGCAGCATTCCAGAGCCAAGCCAACCCAGATCTCTCCTCAGTGAGGATCAGGGCCAGTTCATGTGCTTTCCTCTCACTTTTTGTTTTGTGACTCTTTAAAAAAAAATGTTTACCTTTATTTAACTAGGCAAGTCAGTTAAGAGCAAATTCTTATTTTCAATGATGGCCTAGGAACGTTCTGCCCTTGTTCAAGGGCAGAACAACAGATTTTTACCTGGTCAGCTCGGGGATTCGATCTTGCAACCTTTCGGTTACTAGTCCAACGCTCTAACCACTAGGCTACCTGCCGCCCCAAACTCCATGGAGAGTTTCTGTTTGGTTTGTGTAATTGGAGTTGTGGTGTTAGGCCTATACAGCGCAGTATAACACACTGTTCTGTTTCTTTCAGTGATTACCTACATTTCCATGTACTATTCTGTTTAACAGTATAGGCTTTTATATACATTTTACTGCTCAACAGCTCTAAAATCTCTAAACCCAACAAATATCAATAGGTTAAAAAGTGTCCGTAAGTAAACTCTAAATATTTTCTAATGTAGGAGTACAGTAAATCTGAGCTATTTGTGGTGTGTGGGGGAGGGGGATTCCTGGAAGGAGCTTAACTGACTTCCTGCCCCTCCATACAGTCAACACAGGGGGCTCCTAGGACCTGGCTCGCCGCACGGCGAAATGGACTCTACAGTCATGAGCATTGAGCATACGTCCAGCTGTTTTTA
The DNA here is from genome assembly GCF_965601325.2 of Salmo salar. Taxonomy (NCBI): domain Eukaryota; kingdom Metazoa; phylum Chordata; class Actinopteri; order Salmoniformes; family Salmonidae; genus Salmo; species Salmo salar. The sequence continues at coordinate 69,875,334 of NC_138291.1, forward strand.
TCGACACAAGATAGTTAAATGGAAACGCACCCTAGCAGGCAATTGTTGTCTATTTTCTATGCAAACTTTCTAAATGTCGGGGGGAAATCACACATTTGATCCAACATTGCTGTGTAACAGGCCATAATGGGAGTTGGCACATCTGAAATGAGCATTTACCTCAATGGTGTTTTGTCTGATGTCATAATCATGAATGCCATCAATGCATTCACCTGATGTATAGTCTTGGGAAAAGGTGATAAACTAATCTCTTCATAACCTCTTTCTGTCTCCTTTTGTTCTCTCCGTATCTCAACCTATCCATCACGTCTCTCCCTTCAGATCCGCACATTAAGGTTTGTGGAAAGAGAGACAACGTGAGGGAAGCCAAAGACCGAATCATGTCAGTCCTCGACACAAAGGTGCGTATGAATGATGGAAAGGTGTTTGTTTTGTTCTCATGGCAACACCAACACTGACATCGGTAATTTATCAACTAGGGGATGGTAGTCACAGATGTATCCCGTGAGTGTCTCTGGCTGTCATTTCATGCTCTAGGAAACCTTGGTTTACTTCCTAATTGGTTCCGTTTCAATTCGAGTGGCTTGGTAACACACTGAGAAATGGAGTGATGGAGGCAAAGCGAGATGGATGGAGAGTAAGGGGCCCTGTGGATCTCACCAAGGTGGCAGGTGTCCACCATTTTAGAAAATAACTCCCTTCCACATCTTTCCCAGTCCATTTTCCCTCTCTCTCACACCTTATTTGGCTCACTCACTCCATCTCCAACAGAGTTCAAATGACAGGCGGCTTTCTCAGACGTGTGATATGAATTGCCACCACGATGGCCAGTACTTAATTTCCTGAGTGTGTATTGGCTCGGCATGGTGCATGTCCTGTCTCTATGGCAACAAACATCCACATCCCAAAATGGGCACACCATAGCACCACCTGTGGGCAGGTTTTATCCTAACACTCTAAACAAGTATTTTCTCTGCACACGGTCAACACATGATTGCCTACATAAAGGGGATACCTAGTCAGTTGTCCAACTGAATGTATTCACATATTGCACCCCAATGAGTTCAACATGAAACAACCATGATTAGTCGGCATTTTATAGCAATGGTTTGTCGAATTAACCTTTTTTGAAATATTTAACATACTTTCTGGCTCATCTGCTTTAGCTCTCTGGGTAATTAGCCATCTGAAAGGGTTTATGTTTGATATGATTGGTTATATTCCTCATGCTTCTCATGGTGGACCCATCTGCCTGGCAGTGGTGTCTGACCAGAGCCAGGGTCTTGGTGGAAGAGATGCATCCTATTTGTCTTCGGCTTATTAGCCGAGGGGGATTCAAGCTGTATCAATATTCACAATATTGCCATGGTTTACAATCATATATGTGGTATAGAATTTAATATTTATGCATGTAAGATTTCTATCATATCATTCACAAAGTATTATTAAGTACATTGAATGGCAGGCCATGCTTAAGAAGAGTGTCTCCCCCTCCTTCCTCTCCTCCAGCAGACTAACAGGGTAACCCTTAAGATGGACGTGTCCCACACAGAGCACTCCCACGTCATCGGCAAGGGAGGCAACAACATCAAGAAGGTGATGGAGGACACGGGTTGCCACATCCACTTCCCCGACTCCAACCGCAACAATCAGGCGGAGAAGAGCAACCAGGTACGGAGAGATACATCACAGTATATGTACAATTAACAATGTACACAGGATCTGATAGACTGAATACGAATTAATGTGCTGTGCCATCATTAACCACATTTGTGTGGGACTGTCAATGGTTCTTGGTTTGCACAGGCTTTATTCACCTGTATTTACTATTTTAACCACATATTAAACTGGTTTGTCCTCATTTGAGTGTGTCCAATTTGTTAGTTGCTAGAGTGGCTTGAAATGACCATGTTGCAGAGAGCTGCTGTAATTGGCTGTGCCGTAGGAAGCCAGTGTGTTTGGGCTGGATTGGATAGACAAGCAGTTGGAAGCGGCTGTAATTTCATTTACATACACCTCTGGAGGAGGCAAGCTGCCAATCTCTTCGCATGTGTCATGCAATCACACACCAAACTTTGCAAGCTATCCCTTACCTTAAACACCTTGTACCTCAAACCCAGTGTGTGTGCATGCGTTTGTGTGAGGAGGCAGTGCTGACCCAAACTAGATGGTACCAGCTGGTCTCAAATACTGAGGCTTAATTTGTTCAGAAGTGCTGATTAAAGTTGGCAGAAGTTATGGTTCTTTGGGTCAGCGCTTGCCTTATTCCATTATGGTGACTTACAAATGAAAGGCTTGAAAAGGAAGAGAGGAGGAGAGAGATTACTGCTCCGCTGGCAGGATATCTAATGAAGGCATTTATCTCCTTTTTAGATTTCTGTCGCAATTATTTTAATTGCAGGCACGCATTCAGGATGTGAAGTGTTGAAAGGCAATTTTTTAAATTACAGGTTGGGGTTTTTAAATATGCTAAAAGCCTACAAACCATTTTTCTCTTTATGATGTTATTCTGATTGGGTTTTGATAAAAACATAACATAAGCTATGGAAATTAGAATGACCAGACCAAATGGAAATACGAGAGAAGAGCTTTGGCTCTAAGCTTTTTTCATTTTTTCCCCAGTTTTGATTCCAGTTTTAGATTCCAGTTTTGATGTAACCATAATAGCTAAACTATAACAATGACTTCTGTCGCTCCATTTGAACAGGTGTCCATTGCAGGTCAGCCAGGAGGGGTAGAGGCAGCTCGCGCCAAAATCAGGGTAAGTTGGATGTCATTTCTATGGAGGTCTCTGAAGTCTGAACTATAGACCTCGGAACAGGCTGTTATTGTAAGCCTGTGTCACTACAGTCATCCGTTCGTTGTCCTATAACTGCATGTGATAGCTGTGGAGCCTGTGAACTCCGAGGTAATGCTCTGGCTATAGCCCATGTGGCAGAGTGCACATAGGAAACAGTTCAAACCCAGCACACAGTCTGGCCTTGTAGAGTGTGCTCGGCTCGCCTCAGATTCAGCTCCAGCTCAGAGGGCGGTGGGCCATTCTGCTCGTGTGAGCCTCTGCTGTCCAGACCTTCCTTGTGTTTCGCCACCATCACAATTCTTCACACGCATGTGCTTTCTTTCCAAGTGGACCAAGACAAATAAGCTCAATGAGAGAGGAAAGAAGGAGGGAGAAGAAAGTAGAGCGCAAGAGTGCGAGCACACGTGATTGTGTTTTCACAGGTAACAGGGAGCAACCGAGTTCATGCACTTCCTTGATTCAAAAAAAGTTAACCAATTTAATTTAGAAGTAATGTTTGAGCGTACCATTGTTGTAGGAAGGGGTTTAGAAAATAAGCTGTAATAGCGACTTGAATCCTCTCCTCCCAAAGCCAAACACTAGCAGCCATACTCCACCAGTCCACCCAATCACTCAGCACCCCTCTTTTTTCAAACAGCAGCCCAGCTACTGCCCACTACCCAAACCTGTACACTGTTCTTACTCATACCACTTAGTACAACTACTCACCAACCATATGACATCTGTACAGCCACCCCACATACAGTATTAACACCTGCCCAGCGACCCTCATCCCAAACCACCAGCAACCCTTCACCCAAATACAAGCCCTACTTTGCTTCGCACTGATATCCATGTCGGCCATAAGAAATTAATGAAAGGAACAAATCGCTGTCAGTTGCCACTTCGATATAAACCTTTCATAGTTTGTTTGCTCCGGATCTGCCTCTGTACTGTTTAGGTTAAAAGTAAATGGTCCTGGGTGGCCTCATCCCTCTCTGCCTGTGACCAAAACAGTGATTGGATGGGTTTTTACCTTCGCTATAGTTTGTTTGTGCCAGGTCTTTGTTAGAGCTGTTTTGAAGGGAAGGCTGAAGTTGAGTTGTACTGCAGCCCTTGAAGACGTGATGGTGTATGATGAAAGTTTTAGTCTGTAGCTTTGTCCGTGATTTATGTAGTCGTTATACAGTCTTTATACAATATTTGCCTTTCTGCCCTTGTCTGCAGAACTCACGCACACCTTCAGATTGAATAAATATGAAGCTTAAAGTTGCCAGGAAGACCTGTTTTAAAAAGCTTATGTCAGCTCTGTCTGAGCCATTCTTCATTCATAGCCTGGTCGGGGCCGTACTGTTTGTCCTCTCTGTGTTTCCCTTCTCACTGACCTAAATATCTCTGCCTTAACAGTGGAACCCCTGAAATGTGATATAAAACTAGGCCCAGAAACATATGGGATTAATCATGGGATCATTTCTTTGGTCAGTGTAATTCATGCTGTTTGCCCTTCTCTGGCAGCCTAAGCTATGGCGCACTGCCCAAGACGGAGTGTTTGGATAAGTGTGTGCGTGCGCATACACGAGTAGACTTAAGTGTATGTATGAACTTTTCAGCAAAATCTGGCCTCTCCAGGCTGTTTGAATGACTGCTGTGATTTGAGTGATGGGGTCCACTTTTAGTCAGGTCTCTTCTCTTTGATGGCGTGACTTGATGTATGAATTAGAGACTTCACCTTAACATTTACAGTCTGAATATCAACAGAGCGTCTAGGAGCAGACATGATCTGCTACTACAGCATTGTACTGTATGTTTAATCGGCTCCTAATGGAAGTGTGCTGTAACATGTGCCTGATGAAGGGCGTAACGCGTTAGGTCCCTACTGAGTATTGGCACAGTTGAACCCGTTGGGATAGACACCAAGGGGTTTTATTGAGTTAAAACATGTCTATGCCGTGTTTGGCCACAACCCAGCTGAAGTGGGACGTTATGTCTGTGTAGATGTGAACATGCCTACCCTATGTTAAGAGATCTCTCTCAACATGTGTTTTCACTCTTATGTCTTTACTGTTTCACTATTCAAATGGACCCTGTTACTTACTACAGGGCATTTGTGTAAAGTTCGCAAAAGAATAGTATGATGATGGTAATGGCAAGATGGTAGTAACTGTATGCATGTCTCGCGCTCTCTCTCTCTCTCTCTACCTCCCTCTTTGTAACTCTATCTCACAATCTTTATCTTTGTCTATTCATCTATCTCTCTCAGGAGCTGCTCCCTCTAGTTTTGTCGTTTGAGTTGCCAGCCATCGTGCAGCCTGACCCAGGCTCCCCCACAGTGCAGCACATCTCCCAGACCTACAACCTCACCGTATCCTTCAAGCCCCCCACACGTCTCTACGGGACCACCGGAGTGGTCCGCGGCTCCCAGAACAACTCTAGTACCGTCAAGGTGAGGCCTGGCCACACCCCACACATCTACCCACCAACACACCACACTACTTACAGAATATCAGGGGTTGGGGCTTTGTGGTTAGAAAAGTGGACTGCTGTGACCAGAGGGTTGCTTGGTCAGCTCCCTAGTGGGAATTACAGTACTGTTGATTTTAAAGCAAAGCACTGTTCTCTAACCCATGAGCAAGTAAATCTCCCTCCTGAGTAAATGTCTAATATAAGTCGTCTGCAGCGCCTTCTTCCTCTCCCCTTCCCACACCCTCCACCCTGGGCCGTAGAGCTGTGGCTGGTGCCTAGAGCCTTTCAATCCAAGATTCCTAGACCCCCCACCCACCTACCACTGACCCACCCTTACTATGGCCTTCAGTACAACCCAGCCTAGGGGGAGTTGAGTTAGTGGATGGGTAGAGGGTTCATTTTGACTTGGGATGCTGGCCAGATCGTGGCTGGGGTTTTGTGGGAGTATGTATGCTATGTGGTTGGAGATCTTGCTCTGTAAAAGGGGTCTGCCAAAACCACTGTGGATTGCTTTGCTGACCTCAGTGGCTGAAGGCTGGAGTTCCATTGGAAGTCCTTTCAATTCCTCCAGTGATTTTTTTGTTGTTGCAGAGGCAGAGGAGGCAGGGAATCCGACAATTCGGTCGGCTGCCTGGTGAAATGGAAAAACATTGGTTTACTTTGGTGGAAACTATGGTTGAAATGTTGTTTCACTAGCTCGAATAAATATTGCTCTTGGAAGAAGCAAACAGTTTTCATTGGTTTTTCTTCCTGCTCCTCTGCCACATTTGGATGTGCAAAATTAATCTAATTTTAGCTGTGTTTTTTCCTTGCCCCAGAGGGTAACTTTAGTAGAAGTGCTATCCACACACTCACTCACTCACCTTCGAGCATTTGTCCACACACTGTAAGATTCTTTTTTTATCCTAGTCAAAATATTACTATATGCTGCAGATTTACTGATTGAATTGATAGATTTGTGATTTTCTTCTCATCCCAGAGGGGCACTGCCTTGCTGCTGGAGCACCTGGCGGGAAGCCTTGCCAGTGCCATCTCAGTCAGTACCCACCTGGACATCGCCCCTCAGCACCACCTCTTCATGATGGGCCGTAACGGCAGCAACATCAAACACATCACCCAGAGAACAGGAGCCCAGATCCACTTCCCCGACCCTAACAGCCCCCAGAAGAAATCTACTGTCTACATCCAGGGCACCATCGAGTCTGTCTGCCTGGCGCGCCAGTACCTCATGGTATGTGTCCATGCATGGTTTGTATAGATTAGAATAATTGCCTTGTTTCTGTTGGAAAATTACCCTGCATATGGATTTTTGTTGATTTAAACCACAGTTTTGTTTTGTCTCTGACCAAGGCACTTTATCAGCTATGTGGGTTGCAAATGAGTAAAATGTTGGTCATTTAATTGTCTTTTGGATAAAAAAAAACTTATTGGCATCCTACTTAAATGTTAACCATAATATAGAGCAGCTATGCTAGCCAGTGTTGCCGTTCTTTGTCTGTGGCGTCAGTCTTAACCAAAGTATAAAAATGTAGAAGTTTTTTTGTAAACTTAACTTTTCTCTGTCTGGAAGTGGGACACACAAGAAGAGGCCCCTTTGGGCATTTGACAAGGAGATGAGCCTCCCCCACAGAGAGCCATCTTTAGACCATCTCTCAGACTGTAAATTACAGCTCCGGACCCTGCCTGTCACCACCAGCTTGGCCCAAACTGATTTAATTACACACGATGGGAAGTCCTCTATCGCCCAGCTGAATATAAAGTAGGAAGGAGTTCGTGGTGGGATCATGCAAAACAGGCTGTTTTGGTCAATTGTTTTGGAATTTCCCAAGTAGTGTTGTTTTTCAATGTTTTTCAACTGAGCCTTCTCTCAACCCTTTACACTTGTGAGAATTGGCCTATATGGATGGATAGGGCCACATTAAAATGTTTCAAACAGAGTAAATATGAGAAGCATATGCATAACAATGGTAGCAATTGAAAGGAGAACACTGGAGATTATGGGGAAATGATTAGACCAAATGAGAGGATACAACAGTTCACCTGACACAAGACTGATTCCAAACATTACACTGGATTTTTTTGTGCATTTTACATTTACTGTGCTTTTTGTAGGCATTTCTCGATAACAAAATCAGAAAATACTCTGGATACGTTTAGTAACAAAATAAAAAATATTAGTGGAAATTGTGTGGTAGGTGCAACATAAGACAAACAAATGTCAAGGGCTGGTATCTCCAAGAGGCCACAAACCTCTCCAAAGTGTGCACAATTTGTTTGCAGCACAGCCCTGCATCCCCACCATCACACAATTACTGTTGTTTATGCAATCGAAAAACATTCCATTATAAATCGCAGTCTGGGTCAGGTGGGCATCATTTGAAAGCTGATTCTATTGCCAACATGACTAGCTAAGTTATACAATACAATCTTACAGTGTTAGGCTTTCAGAAGCACTTTAGGGAAACGGTTTGTAATTGATGCGCATATTATGGAGTGCATTCAGGTGCATGTTCCGCAGCTAATTTTCACAATACAACAAACATAAGCTCATTCTGTTCAGAACAACCCAGGGTATGACTCCATGTCATCCTTGCAGCTGTACATCAAACATAGCCATCACAAATGATGATGCTGTAAATGACGTGAGCTTTATCATTTGGAAATATGATGCGCAGATTTGGACTCAAGGGTGTGTGGTTTGCTTGTATGACATCAAAGGGGTATTTATTATAATCCTCAATTTCTCATCTTTCAGAAAACATAGTCCTCCTTCTCAGACAACAACAAAAAATGTTGCTATGGGGGCATCTTCTTGTTGTGCTTGGTGCTCACTCTTAGCGTCAGTCAGTTGAATCCCATACAGCGCTGTGAAGTGGAGACCCTGAGCTCTGACAACATGTATAGCATCTTAATAACTGTACAGCCACTGCGTTCCACTTTAGGCGCTTATCAGTGACCAAATCTTCTATTTTCAACACCTATTCGGGTTGTGGGGATACTTTTAAATGTCATGTAATTTTAAATGTCTGGTCAGGAAAAACTCTGCCCCATGGTGAGAGTTCTATAACAAGGGTCTGTTTCATAGGATGTGATGATGTGTGTTCCACAGGGCTGCCTGCCCCTGGTGCTGATGTTTGACATTAAAGAGGACATCGAGGTGGAGCCCCACTGTATCACCGCTCTGATGGAGCAGCTGGATGTCTTCATCAGCATCAAGCCCAAACCAAAGCAGCCCAGCAAGGTACCACACTAAACATGAACATCTAGTTAGGGCTGACCCCAATTAGGTTTTTCTTATTTTTTTTACTACTTTCTACATTGTAGAATAATCTGAACTATGAAATAACACATATGGAATCATGTAGTAACCAAAAAGGTATTTAACAAATCAGAATATATTTGAGATTGTTCAAAGTAGCCACCCTTTGCCTTGATGACAGCTTTGCACACTCTTGGCATTCTCTCAACCAGCTTCTCCTGGAAGGCTTTTCCAACAGTCTTGAAGGAGTTCACACATATGCTGAGCAGTTGTTGCCTGCTTTTCCTTCACTCTCCGGTCCAACTCATCCCAAGCCATCTCAATTGGGTTGAGGTCGGGTGAATGTGGAGGCCAGGTCATCTGATGCAGCACTCCATCACTCTCCATCTTGGTCAAATAGCCCTTACACAGCCTGGAGGTGTGTTGGGTCATTGTTCTGTTGAAAAACAAATGATAGTCCCACGAAGCGCAAACCAGATAGGATGGCGTATCTCTACATAATGCCGAGGTAGCCGTACTGGTTAAGTGTGCCTTAATTTCTAAATAAATCACAGACAGTGTCACCAGCAAAGCATCTCCACACCATAACACCTCCTCCATGCTTCACGGTGGGAAATACACATGTGTAGATCATCCATTCACCTGCTCAGCATCTCACAAAGACATGGCGGTTGGAACCAAAAATCTCAAATTTGGACTCATCAGACCAAAGGACAGATTTCCACCAATTTCCACTGCAACTGCTAAGGCTGGTAACTCCTCTGCAGCAGAGCTAACTCTGGGTCTTCCTTTCCTGTGGCGGTCCTCATGAGAGCCAGTTTCATCATAGCGCTTGATGGTTTTTGCGACTGCACTAGAAGAATCTTTCAATGTTCTTGACATTTTCCAGATTGACTGACCTTCATGTCTTAAAGTAATGATGGACTGTCATTTCTCTTTGCTTCTTTGAGCTGTTCTTGCCATAATATGGACTTGGTCTTTTACCAAATAGGGCTTCTGTATTCCCCCCCTACCAACAGTGAAGAGGCAACTCCAGCATGCTGGCCTTCTAGGCAGAGTTGCAAAGAAAAAGCCATATCTCAGATTGGCCAATAAAAATAAAAGATTAAGATGTGCAAAGGAACACAGACATTGGACAGAGGAACTCTGTCTAAAAGGCCAGCATCCCGGAGTTGCCTCTTCACTGTTGACGTTGAGACTGGTGTTTTGCGGGTACTATTTAATGAAGCTGCCAGTTGAGGACTAGTGAGGCGTCTGTTTCTCAAACTAGACACTCTAATGTACTTGTCCCCTTGCTCAGTTGTGCACCGGGGCCTTCCACTCCTATTTCTATTCTGGATAGAGCCAGTTTGATCTGTTCTGTGAAGGGATTAGTACACAGCATTGTACGAGATGGCAATAGAAGTTACTTTTTAGGTTTGTATCATTTTCATTTAGATTTAAATCGAATTTTGATTAAACACATAACAATTAATTTGAGATACGAAGACGTTATTATAAATTTAAATGAAACCGTTACACGAAAATGTGCATATGAAAACCGTAACTGGCACGCAGATCGGCAGAAATTGTAAGATAAATTGGCATATACTGAACAAAAATATAATCGCAACATGCGGCAATTTCAATGATTTTACAGGTTACAGTTCACATTTACAGTTCATATAAGGAAATGAATGAATTAGGCCCTAATGTATGGATTTCACATGACTGGGCGGGGCGCAGCCATGGGTGGACCTGGGAGGGTATAGGCCCACCCACTTGGGCGCCAGGCCCACCCACTGGGGATAGCCAGTCCCAGCCAATCAGAATTAGTTTTTCCCCACAACAGGGCTTTACTACAGACAGAAATACTCCTCAGTTTCATCGGCTATCCTGGTGGCTGGTCTCAGGCGATCCCTCAGGTTAAGAAGCTATATGTGGAGGTCCTGGGCTGGCGTGGTTACACATGGTCTGCCGTTGTGAGGCCAGTTGGACGTACTGTCAAATTCTCTAAAACGACTTTGGAGATGGCTTATGGTAGACATAGTGGTCAAATACAGAGCTACTTTACTAGAGTAATGGTACAGCTAGGGCCCAAGGTGTTTCCTGGTCAGGTCAAACGGTCAGGAAAATCTCCTGGCCTTAACTGTAAAGCACTGCACATCATAAGCCAAATCCAAACAATATATTAGGCACATCAAACCTACTTGGCCCCAACCTAAACATTTTAGCCAGGTGCCCTTCCCTCCTTGTGCCCCGGCATGATGCCAAATCCCAGACAGGCCAGTGGGGAACAGTGGTGTGGTGCCAGTGTAAACTCAGCCCTACCCAGACCTATACTTTAACGAGATCACAGCACTAATCCAAATGGCCTTCCAAACACTGCTCTGCTTCTGGCTATTCGGCTACTCCATTAAGAAGGGTGTGGAGAAAGAAAGATGGTGACTGGACTCAATTTGGCAGGGCCCTCTTTGGAAAATGTAGGTCCAAAGACGACATTTGTGTGCATGTTCATTTTTCATACTGACAAAAACCTGCCATGATGTTTTCTCTGTTCCACTTGTCTGTCTCTCCATCTCTCTCTTTCTCCCACTCTCCCTTCCTCAGTCTGTGATAGTAAAGAGTGTGGAGCGGAATGCAGTGAACATGTACGAGGCCCGGAAGTTTCTGTTGGGTCTGGAGAGCAATGGGGTGTCATCAGCCATGTCCCCCTCCACCAACGGCCCCACCCTCATCTGTCCTGTCGGCCTGGATATCCTGGCCTCAGCTGGCCTGGGGCTGAGCAGTCTGGGTAATGGAGTTCTCTTTGCATCCACCTCTTACACCATTATGAGAATGCTCAAAGGAAATCTATTGTCTTTCTACAAATGTCATCCCTAGGCCTTTTCCCACACGTTTATAGACCAGTGATTGGAGAAAGAGGCTTGTGTCATACTGTATTTAATCCAACTGTATTGTTATCTTGCGAAAATAAATAAGAAATACAATTGAAAATAGCATGAGACAAACTCCTTTACAACGGAATGAATCATGAGTTATGTATCATGGGATAAACTGTTAGGAGGTTTATGTCTGGAAACTGACCACATTGACAGTCCCTTCCTGGAGTGTACAGTATGAACCCAAAGGCCCATGGGTAAGATATGGGCCTCCACATCTCAGCCTATAGTTAATTACTACATCCCTCTCCATCAGATTACAGCTCAGCCTGCCAAGGAAATCCGAGCCTTATTTCTGGAGTTAAATGATCTGTTTGTAAAACCCACAAACCTGTTTCAGTCTGCTTTGATACATTTGGTTGAAACATAGAGTAGCAGTTTAACATGGAATTATTGACTGTTGAGTTATTTTTTGTCAAAGACCCAGTTCTCTCAAATGTCTCTCTCTTTATTTTCTGACCACTGATATGAAAGGACTTGATGAGTGATGTGGTAGTATGCAATAATATCTATCACTGGTGTGGGAAGATTTTTTTTTTAGAGTGATACTGTATTGAGATACAGCCTTAACTGTGTTTTTCTCTCCTCCAGGCTTTCTAGGTACATCAGTGACCCATTCTCTCAGTAGCTCCCCAGCTCCAAACTCTGTTCTCAACAGTCTGAACTCTTCCATGAGCCCTATGCAGAACCCCAGCCCCAGCACCCCGTCTCCCTCCTCCTCACTGTGGCCCAGCTCTCTCACCAGCACCCAAGGTGAGTACAGACGGCTAGTGCACAATCTCTTTCTGTCTCACACCTTCAGGTTTCGCACCTTGTTCACAAATAGCTATAAGGGATTGATACCCAGCCTCTGGAATGCCCTCCCGGACTACCTGAAGGCACCACAGACTCTAGGCTCTTTAAAACGGCCCTAAGTACCTTTCTCTTTAGGAAGGCTTTCTGTTAATAGCTGTGTCCTTTGTAGCATCAGCTGTGCTTTTTTTGTCAGTTGCCCTGTCTAGTTGTGTCCATTAAAAAAAATAGTTATGCACTTTGAGATTGTTCTGTATAATGTAATAAATGATTATATGATGAAAATGTTATGATAAAGGTGTAGGATTTTGTCCCTCGTGTATCCAGGCTTCTCGTCACAGTTGGTGATGCACCCTGTAGCCCAGGCCACTCTGAGCAGTATCCTGCTCTCTGGGGTCCAGGGGTACACCCAAAACACCCCCTCCCCTCCCCCCGGGCTTGCCCCAATCGACAAGCAGACCAACGGGGTCCCAGACTGCTCCAAAGGCCCCTGTACCATCAATGGACATGTCACGGTGAATGACTTTCATAGACATATACTCACTAGCTGTTAATTTGAATATTTACCTTGCCTATAGTGTGTATAATGTATAGAGCTACATTTGTGTTTGTATGCAGCATCCTGGCTCTGTCTATGGCAGGATGTCCAGTGCGTCACTGGCAGACACGGTTCTGAACCCCAACCAGTGTGACTCGGTCCAGGAGGCCAGCGGACACAACCCGTCAGAACCCCGCTCCAGCAAGTCCAACCAAGATGAAGGTACCACACACACACACCGCACCTACAGACAACATGGACATGTATAGCCCTTGTAGATATACTTTAAAGAGGTTTATAGAACCCACAAGGAAACCTAGGTATTTGGCCTTGTAAACTGCTAAATTAATTTATACCACAATATATTTGTTTTATGCGGTCAAGTCCCCATTCTTAAACCACTTTCATTAGGTTGCAACAGGGTGACATTTAATGGCTGGTATTCCAGTGGTTGAGGTCCCGAGTTTCCTGCATCTCTAGCGTGTGTGGTTTGAGTGTAGCCTTGCTCTCACACTCCTCACGTTCCCATGTTGTTGGAGCTGGAGCTCCGTGGACTCCCCAGCCCCAGCTTGGCTGGTGACAGTAGTAACTGTTTCCTCTCCCTGACCACCTCCTGTGTTCTCCAACCTGTCCCAACTGGCTCTGCTCCCCGTTACCATCGAGCCCAGGGTGAATCAACTAAACATAATAGCTTGGAGACGTTAATTAAGATGACTGACATCTTATTATTTTACGCTGTCAAGGCCTAGATACACACATACACACACACACAGATCATGTTATGCAGGCTGGGTTACTGCCTGGAAGAGGGGGAGAAGAAGAAAAAAGCCCCTTCATTATAGACCGCTTCTGTTTTTTATTAACACAGGTGCCAACTGTGAGGTTTAGCAGCTACATTTAGTCATGCTCATGCCATCATGCAGAGTGACTTACAGGTGCAAAGAATGTACTGTAATATATGCATGACAGGCAATGGAAAGCTAAGCAATAATGCACTCTAAAGAAGAGGTTGCTATGGAAGTACAAAAACTTGGTTGTCAAACATAGGGATTCTATAAGAATCTAGCAATTTTTTGTATCTCATTTGTCACATGTAAAGGATATAATAGTACATTCAGCCAGATATATAGCCTACTGATCGCCATTATTAAATCATGAAGATGGAAATATAATATTCCACGTTACCGTTTCTTCACAAATGCTCTTTTACGTTCTCTCCACCAGGCTCTGACACCTTTGTGGAAGTGGGCATGCCCAGAAGCCCATCTCACTCAGCAAATGGAAACGAGCTGAAACAGATGCTGGCTTCCTGTAAGACATCAGGGAAACGGCAGGCGGTGGAGCTCCTCCAGGGGACCAAGAACTCCCATCTCCAGTATGTCTGTCCAGAGCTACAGTAAGATACTACCTACATCTCAGAGATGTCCTCACTCTTCCATTCCCATGCCTAAAGGATATGAACATAGGACTAGAACTCATTCTAGTTCAGTGGGTATGACTCCCATACATTCATAGAATAGAAAATAGTAGCACTTTGTGACAACTGCTGATGTAAAAAGGGCTGACGTAAAAAGGACTTTAGTTTTCCAAGAGGAACGTCAGTGGGGAAATGGGTTTGAGGGGGAGGGGGTGCTATTTGGAGACAAAGCAGGGGATTGCGCTGTTGTACTGCATTCTGTCATGCTTTATCTTAATATGCCATACCCTGTTGAGCTGTGCTGTATGTCTTTTCTGTGCTATAGGCTACTCTGTTGTGATGGGGTTTGTACCTTGTTGTCTTTTTAATATAGTTGTTCCTCTCTTTTGTGCCCTTCCCACAGCTCAGACTGCCTACTGTCAGACCCAGAGTCGAGTGCTTCAGACAGCCCAGTGACAGATAAGAGGGCACCGGGCAGTGAGCGGGCGGCAGAGAGGGCGGCACAGCAGAACGAGAGGGACAGGATCCGCTTGGCACCACATTCTTCCTTTGCCAACATGCAGGGCCAACTAGAGGTATTCCAACTCCACTTCTCTCTCTCACATACACGCACTCACGTATCAATAAATGACTAATGGGAATTTGACAAGTATTAAAACTGACATTGACCTTCCTCTCCATTTCTGTTTCAGGCGCTTGAATATGAACAGAAAAAGCTGTTAGCAACCAAGGGTAAGTGTCAATCTTTCAGGCGATTACCGTCTAGTCTCAAGGGATACTGTGTTCCTCCCGAGTGGCGCAGTGGTCTAAGGCACTGCATCACTAGAGGCATCACTACAGATCCGGGTTCGATCCCAGGCTGCGCCGCAGCCGGGCGTGACCATGAGACCCATGAGGGAGCACACAATTGGCCCAGTGTCATCCGTGTTAGGGGAAGGTTGGGCCGGCCGGGATGTCCTTGTCCCATCGCGCTCTAGCGACTCCTGTGGCGCTCTAGCGACTCCTGTGGCGGGGCCGGGTGCAGTGCACGCTGACACAGTCACCAGGTGTACGATGTTTCCTTCGACACATTGGTGAGGCTGGTTTCCGGGTTAAGCGAGCAGTGTGTCAAGAAGCAGTGCAGCTTGGCTGGGCTGTGTTTCGGAGGACGCACGGCTCTCGACCTTCGCCTCTCCCGAGTCCGTACGGGAGTTGCAGCGATGGGACAAGACTGTAACTACCAATTGGATATCATGAAATTGGGGAGGAAAAGGGCTAAAGAAATAAAGGGATACTGTGTCCGTTCTTCTGACCTTTCGCACCAGTTGGTAAGAGGTGTTTATCTGTGTCTGTGTGTCCAGCCATGTTGAAGAAGCCTGTTGTGACTGAGGTGCGGACCCCCACTAACACGTGGAGTGGTCTGGGTTTCTCCAAGTCTATGCCAGCAGAGACCATCAAGGAGCTCCGCAGGGCCAACCACGTGCCCTACAAACCCACCATGAGTACCACCTACGAGGTAAACTCCGACTATGAGGTAAACACCAATGGACCACGTTTTTTCTGCTGTTGAAGAGAACGTGTTTATAGTAACATTCCTGATATGAAGCTTATGCAAAGACTGTAATATGAAGCATCATCATGGATTGCATTAAAAAATGAAAGCCAACATGTAAATATATAAAGCAAAAAAGTAAATAATTGAAAACTAAACTAAATTGATACTCTGATTCACAGAACTAAACCATTAATGAGAAGTTAAAACTACAGCCCAGTATGATCTGATGTCCCCTTTCTGTGACCCCAGGGCTCCCCCCTGTCCCTTTCCCGCTCCGGCAGCAGAGAGGGGGTGGGCAACGGCAGTGACTCTGACAACTGGAGAGACAGGAATGGGGGTGGGAACGGTCTTCCCAGCCACGCCGAATTCCCAGTGTCTGTTTGCAGTCCCAAGAGGAAGCAGAACAAATCCGGTGAGCTACTCAGCAGATACCCATCTGAACTTTGACTGAAAGGCAAGGATGCTAGATCATCACACTCCCATGTAATTAAAGTAAACTCTCTTAAAAGTTTTGATGATAAATAATTCAAAACATCTAACCTTGAACAGCAGATGCTGTGTAAAGATTGCCTCATTAATTAAAACAGTAGAGGGTGTGGGAGGAGATGGGTTCATTCCTCCAACACGCCTGCACTAGAGACCAGATACTTCTGTTCATTTCCGACACCTGTTTTTACCCTTGTATCCAATTATTTATCAAAGACGATCACTACCTATAATGCTGTGGAGAAGCACATTTTATCCACAGTATGTCGGCTTACATTGCACATATTAAAAACAATCAAAAAGCATTCTCTTGCTCTAATTGGATACAAATATTTAGTTACAATGTTTTGGCAGCAACATACGTCAGGGTTTATTTTATGTTGCATACATTCTTTTTTACAATGATAACTTTCTATGAAAGTCTTTAATGATGACTTTCTGCTTGTCTTGTCTTCCTGTGACATATTTTGATTGGCAGCTGCAGAGCACTATCTGAGCAGCAGTAACTACATGGACTGTATCTCTTCGATCACCGGGAGCAACGGGTGCAGTCTCCAGTCCTCTCTGAAAGGGTCGGACCTGCCGGAGCTGTTCAGCAAGCTGGGCCTGGGGAAATACACCGACGTGTTCCAACAGCAGGAGGTACTGGTCTATAGCTGTCGTAGCATGGGATAGCCACATTAACATGGGAGCAGACACCTCCATCCATCCCTGCTTGGCTGACTATATCAGAGAGAGGCTAGAATTTACGGATGGATAGATCAGTGCTTAGGCTAAGATTTTCATGCTGATATTAAACTTTTTGGGTAGAAATTGTCAGGAAATAAATGGATTTAAACATTTTGCTGGGAGCTTTGAGTTCCATTTTAGCTGCCCATCGCTTGACCTAGACTAAGCTTTTTTTGCAACATATTTTGGAGTGGTCCTCATGGTCCAGTGACTAGACTATTTATATCCAACTACTATTATTGAAATCAGAGCACACATATTGCAAATACTTGATAATGGATAGGCTTCAGGGGCCTCATTTATAACCGTTGTAAATTTCACACTAAATTTCTATGTGCTCCATTTCTGAAAAGTCTGCGCACCTACAAAAATATTAAAATGTATAAACTTGGTGCACGCCATGCATATGCATGTTTCCCATTATAAATCAGACCTGTCGTAAAACTGTGTGAGTGTGAACGAGCATTAAAACTCTTCCTGGGAAATGCTCGCCATTCACCTTTTAAGGTGACAATAACCACGTTTCCATCCAACCATTTCATGCAGATGAATTAACTGACGCATGAAAAACGTCACGACCGAACTGATGGAAACATGAAATCCCGGTATAATTTTATAAATGCCGACAGAGAATTTGTTCGTTAGACATGGTGGGATTTTTTGTGTGTCTGTAAAATGTAATTATGCGAGAAATGCAGTGGAAACTCCTTTATGCGCAAATATTAATAGAATAACCATCATATCGATGTAAACTTGGAGTCACGTGATATGTTGTGTGGTCCTCCCACTACAACTCGGGAAAGCAGCCAGTTTATTAGGCTACAGATTAAATAAATGATGATGAACTTCACAGGGTGGTGAAAGTGCACAGTGATGAGCTTGATGCTCCTTTCAAATAAATAGCGAGGGTCTTATTCTGGTGACATGATGATTTGATGCTTGGCTGCTGGTTGACAAATACAAATAATATAGTTTTTATCCATAATAATCTCAAAATATAGTTTTTTATCTTTAGCAGTAATTTATGCTGTATCTGGTGTCCGAAAAGGACTGTGTCCGTTTCTGAAAGGGAACATTTGAATTCAACAATGTTTTGCATCAACGTTTCCCCCAACCTAAATATGATGGAATGCCAGCGATTTCTTAAAGGGAAAAAAAAAGAAAAGATTACACGAATGTCCCAAAATGCAATTACAGTACTAACAGTAGCATAAATAGGCCTACTTCAATGTAAAATATCAACTGTTCACCTTTTATATTCGACTGCATATTATAAACTGTGCTGCCTATGGGATTGCAAAACTTAAAATACATATAGCCTATCTATTTACTTGGCTACTAAGTCCTATGAAATGAGAGATGCGCATTGTAATTTGTTGTATGGCTACTTCAGGAATATGAACCAATCATGAACAGAAAAGTTGAGGAATTAAATCTGCAATGGTTATGAAAAGAAAATAAAAAGGAAAAAGATTCCTATGTTTAATTATTTTAGATTCTAAAAATAAAACACAGATTTTTTGCTCTCTCTCTGCATTCTTGTTAATGTTTCCCTGTTTTGAGTTTTTTTATGAATAAGCTTGTCATCATATCACCCCAGCTTGCAATATAATAGTTCAACTACTAACCGATGTGTGTACACATGGTCTAAAGTTTGCAGGGAGGTGAGAACTTTCTCACATCAAGTTACATTTTTATAAATGACAACTTTTGTGTGTACTGGCGCGCAAACATTTTGGGCTATATTCTGTACGTACGCACGGTTTATAAATGAGGCCCCAGCTATTTTATGTTGCAAAGGGGGAATTTATTTTGTTATCCCAAAAATGGTATTGTGTGCAGTGACATAATAAACATACTGACTGTGCACATGCACACTTTTTCAGATCGATCTCCAGACCTTCCTCACTCTAACAGACCAGGACCTGAAAGAGCTGGGCATCACCACATTTGGAGCACGCAGGAAAATGCTGCTTGCCATCTCTGGTGTGAATGACTATGGTAATGTCCAAACATTGTGTGTACTTGTGTGTTTGAGTGAACCCAGTTCCAATGACATGTGGGAGATCAGGCTGATCCTGCTGGTCTGTATGTGCTGATAATAGCTCCTGTCAGAAGTCTGTCAGAAGTTTTGAGGGGTGTGTTGGGCGTGCCAGAACCTCTCCTGATGGAGACGGTGTGAAATGGACTTCAATGCTTTTCATTAAATTTCTAATTTCTGGCCACATGCCTGAGTATAGCCACGTACTTCCACTGACCCATAGCTGAACATTAATTACAATCTTCACTGCCATCCATTGGTTTCAGTAGGCTGTGGTGCAAGTCATGTTCCTCTTTTTGGCTGACAGAGAGGAGCTCGGATCCTCTCATACTGTTCCAAGGCAATGAATGCCCGACATCTTTGTTGTTCCATGAACGAATCCTTGTTTATAAATGCATGACTACAGGAGTAATACCTTTTGTCTGCCAGGAGTGAACATGATTCAGAAGGGTGGCATTTTGATTGAATATATACTGAGTGTACTAAACATTAGGATCACCTGCTCTTTCCATGACATACAGTGGCTTGCGAAAGTATTCACCCCCTTGGCATTTGTCCTATTTTGTTGCCTTACAACCTGGAATTAAAATTTATTTTTGGGGGGTTTGTATCATTTGATTTACACAACATGCCTACCACTTTGAAAATGCAAAATACCTTTTATTGCGAAACAAACAAGAAATAAGACACACAAAAAACAGAACTTGAGCGTGCATAACTATTTACCCCCCCAAAGTCAATACTTTGTAGAGCCACCTTTTGCAGCAATTACAGTATGTATGACATTCAGAGGGTGAATGGGCAAAACAAAGGATTTAAGTACCTTTGAACGGGGAATGGTAATAGGTGCCAGGTGCACCGGTTGGTGTTATGAACTGCAACGCTGCTGGGTTTTTCAGCTCAACAGTTTCCTGTGTGTATCAAGAATGGTCCACCACCCAAAGGACATCCAGCCAACTTGACATAACTGTGGGAAGCATTGGAGTCAAAATGGGCCCGCATCCCGGTGGAACGCTTTCGACACCTTGTGGAGTCCATGCCCTGCCAAATTGAGAATGTTCCGAGAGCAAAAGGGTCTGCAACTCAATATTAGGAAGTGTTCTTAATGTTTTGTACACTCAGTGTATATGTATTCCTTTAGTTTTTGGGATGTTACATTTATAACATGTTTTGTCCTTCATCTCATGTATTATGATTTCATGCTTTTGTGGTATTGTTAGAGTGAAGGGATGACATCTAGAAGGGATCATATCCAAGTCAGTTTGCTGTTATTGGTGCAGTAGGGGGTCACATTGAGGTTGGGAGAGGGAGGGCTCTAGGTGTGAGTTAGTTCCACTGATGCGCTCCGTTGCAAAGCTCAGATCAGCTCTAATCTCTGTTGAAGGACTCTAAGGGCTCCAAAACAGAAATACAATCCCGTTCCCCCTTCTTTCTTTCCAAAAGGCAACCCCAACTCATTAAGGTCCACTTCCTGTATTTCTGCCAGTAAAAAGAGCAATTTTGAAGCTACCAGTCTCAATTATCATATGTCAGGTTTTTGCTGACAGAGGGTGATGATTCAGCCATAAAATGAATAATTCAAAGGATGCTGGACTATTTTATTGACGCATTTTGAAAGAATTGTGTCCAATTAGTTTGGTGATCTGCCCGGCAAACTCATGGGTCACAAAGAGGGGCCTTGTTGGTGTGAGCTGTTCTCATTTTTCATTGGCTATTTGAAGCGCATTTTCCTGTCATTGTTGATTTAAGTCTTGACTGCATCGGAACACCAATAAACTGGAATTTCCCTTCATATGGATTACAGTTTGAATTGACTTGTCGGACTTGTGTTTCTTATTGGAAAAACATAGTATGTTATTGAACATTTATATCTGTAAGAATTGCAGTTGATATGCAATATTGTGTTCTTTTATCTTTTCCAGAACTGAACAAGAACCGAAGGAAGCTGTTTGAGGCTCCTATCAGATCCTCCTTCCTGGAAGGGGGAGCCAGCGGTCGTCTGTCTCGTCAGTTCCACGCTGACATGGCTAGTGTCAGCGGTCGGTGGTAGAGCTCCACTCCGCCAGGACCTAACACGACAGAGAACCAGCCTTCAGTGCCTCTCTTTGGGCTTCTGTAGGCCCGTCTCCAGCCTATCTGGGTCTCAGTGGTCCACCCTCCAGCTTATGCTGAACAATGACTATTCAATTCTTTTTTTTTTCTTTTTTTAAGGCCATAACAAGAAGCCATAGTTTAACCAGAAGTGCCAAAAAAGAGAAGAGCCATCTGTGGTATAGAAAGTCCAGTGTTCACTCCACATAGTGGTTAGATGTTTCTGTGGAGTATCTATGCATGAAGGGTATTTTACTAATTATGAAGGACAGGAACTGCCCAGTAGTTGTCCATTTTTGATAAAGGGAACAGGCCAAATGATTAGTACAAAATAATTACATTGATACTGCATTCGTAGTATGCTGTTTTATCAATGACATGCACTTTAACAATTTTGCCTGTGAAAGCCTGATTCCTCATATTGGAATACCTATGCATTTTGTATTAACTCAAAGCACAGATGTATTTGTACCAAGCCAAATGTAAGCACTTAGTGAAATGGGGAAATTAAGTCAATAAAGTGACATCAACAACTAAACGCAGAACCTAGTGGATTGACCTTGGACCCCTCAGTGTTTTGATTGATTGACATCCCACAAAGGTCAGTGTTGTATCCACCAGCAGCTGCTGTAGTTGGGCTGCAGTCTGTATGTCATATGTATTTAGAAAAATATTATTTTGTATTCACATTATTATTTTTTATCTTTCTGGGGTAATAATCAGTTTCATGTATTTTTTTATGTTTTCATTACTTTATACATTCACGAATGAGTTCCTGTGGTTTCTAATTAGTTCATTATTAGTCACTTTGATAATTACGTTTACCCCATAATCTTTGGTGCCGCCAGGCTGTGTCATGAGAATGCAGCAGAGAAAGAGAGCAGTCTGTCAAAACAGCGGGCCCCTCTCTCTGATTCTGTTTGTTGGCCTCCTGTGGTTTTCTTAGTCATTGTCATTATGTCTCCTGTAGTCATGTCAATGGTCTTTGTCAGTTAGTCTTTCTGTGGTCTATTTTCTGTGTTGAATCCCACTTTGTTCCTCTATCTATTCAGGAGACATGTCATTATTCCAAGACTGTGTGCTTTTATCTTTCCTTACACTTTAACCGCTGCGGACAGAGAAGCAACCTACTACAGTGTAGAATGCCTCCACACTACTACGGTGTAGAATGCCTCCACACTACTACGGTGTAGAATGCCTCCACACTACTACGGTGTAGAATGCCTCCACACTACTACGGTGTAGAATGCCTCCACACTACTACGGTGTAGAATGCCTCCACACTACTACGGTGTAGAATGCCTCCACACTACTACGGTGTAGAATGCCTCCACACTACTACGGTGTAGAATGCCTTTACTTCTCTCTCTAAGCTGCTCAGCAGGGAATTGTTTCTATTAGAATGTAGCTATTTGGACTGACACTACCTCTCACCTAGGAGGGAACTCACACCATAGGTGTAAACTCAACTTTATTTCACATGACAGCCCCTAGCCTAGACACATTTCTACATTTACCAAGATTGTGTCCTCATAACATGTATTCTAGCTTAAATTAAGAATAGTGGAAATATACCATTTTTGGTATCAGTTGTGCAATCAGATATCTGGGATTCTTGTAAAGCTATATTTGATGAAGTAACAGGATTAGGTGTGCAGTGGTGCTGCTTATCATCAAAGGATGGAGTAACTCTGATCTCTGTATTATGTTCATGTAAAACAGTATTCTCATACCCTTTTAGTTAATGCTGTCTGACTCTGGAATGTTTTTGCTGTAACTGTTTTAGATTGAACCCCCATATTAAGCCTGGAAGTTGATTAGTCTTTGTGCATTCTATCATATAGACTGTTAGTTTGAAGTACTCATCTTCATTTGCAGAATGTTTGTTGGTAGATGGTACGGTATTTGACAGACAATGCAGTGAACTGTATGTAGAGCCCAAAGTGGAAAAACAACATCTTGAAGCTAAATGACAGTAGGTACAGAATGCTGAAGCAGATCTAGAGAGAACATTTCAAAGCAACTTGCATGCCAAAACATTGTTTCCACTCAACAGCAACATCACTGACAGTCTTAGCATCAACCATTCTGTAATCACGCACAGAGAGAAAGAAGTCACTTGTTTCTCTTTTTGCATTCTTTTTCTCGTGAAGATCTATTGTATCCTGTGTTTACGCCATACCACTTCTCCTAACTGATTTGAGCCAATGTCACTATCGTATCAATAAGATATCCTGACTTGGTTGTCATTTCTGACCAGTAGTGTGTCATTTTCTTTGAAATCTTAAAAAGACAGGATATTAAAAGGGATTTGTTCCACCCAAAAATATGGGTTGTGTTCAACCGTTTATCATGGTACTATATTGAAGTTGTTCAGCATTGATTATGTCAGTGCAGTTATGTTGAGCCATGGTAGCTACCCTGCAAACCAGACAATGTTGTTTTTTTGTTTTTTTTCTTCTGTAAAGTTAAGCCTGCGGTCATTTGTGTGCTTGGAGGGTAATAGAGATGTTGTCTGTCAAGTGAATGTTGTTAGTGAGAATTATTGATGCTTTTTTATCTGGTTTAATGAGTCATTTGCAATCAAAGTTTACCACCAGCCTCCTGTCCCTACACGTATTATGTCTTAAATGTTTATGTTTAGTTCTTGTTATTCCCAAAGGGATACATTTGAAGGGTCTACTTTATACTGAGTTACATGAAATGGTACAACATTTATAATGAATGTAAACCACTAAGGAATTTATGTATGTTTTGCATCTCTTTTGTATCCCGTGCAGCCATTCTTGTTAGCAATTTATCTCCAGTTTTGTGTGAGAGAAAGGTACTGTTTCAAAAAAGGTTCGACAGAAGAATTGAGGAACTTTGCTTATAGCTCTTGTTGATACGATTGTTGAGAAGGACATTGTTTTAGCTATGTTGTTATATCTGTAAATATAGTACAGATGTGTTTGAAGAGTTATCAAATGAGCAAAAAAGTTTGTTCAAAACATTGAAGTGTTATTACAAAGGTAATAAATGTATGCAGTAAGATGTTTCCTTTTGTTTTTGTTCATAGCACATACATTTGACTATTACAGTGAGGAATAATATTCAGTGCAAAAGTGTGAAGAGTGAAATTGAAAGAAAACTCTGGTAACCATAGCTGAGGTAAGCCTGTGTGTGAGACCCACACGTTCCGATAATCAGTTCTTGATGTCCGATTGGTTCCAGAGCTTTCCACTACTTGATCTAATCACAGATAATTGATCCACTCCATAGAGGAACCACACTAACATTAACCCATACCATCCACTCCATAGAGGAACCACACTAACATTAACCCATACCATCCACTCCATAGAGGAACCACACTAACCCATACCATCCACTCCATAGAGGAACCACATTAACCCATACCATCCACTCCATAGAGGAACCACACTAACCTATACCATCCACTCCATAGATGAACCACACTAACACTAACCCATACCATCCACTCCATAGAGGAACCACACTAACACTAACCCATACCATCCACTCCATAGAGGAACCACATTAACACTAACCCATACCATCCACTCCATAGAGGAACCACACTAACCCATACCAACCATCCTGCCTGCATTGACACAGTACTGAACAAGGGTGCTGTACTGTTATCTTTCCACTGTATCTGCCCCTCCTCTCTATTTCCCTCTCTTCCCTCAGATGACCTGTAGAGAGGAGGGAGGGAGAGAGGCACCAGCTGGCAGATGTAATCCAGTCCTGTGTAATAGTGACACAAGGGTCAGCGGTGCACTGAGGGCAGCGACGTGTTCTGCTGAATGCATCATCCTTCCACTCAGGTCACAGCTATTCCCTTTTTCACTTTGACAATCTATTGTATTTCTCTCTCTCGCTCCAACTGATGTGTGATGAGCTCTCCGGCGTAAAATGGCGTCCATGGCATTACCCAGGTGGGTGCTACACATTGGTGGTGGATGTGGGGAGTTTCTGCTGCATGCGATGTAAAGCCCTATCAGCACCTGGTGGAAAAAACACTATGTAAATCCAATCCATCATTGACTGAATGTTTGTTTATCTCCTCCAGGGGGTAGTACAGTAACAAAAACACTCCACTAGGCCTACCAGTATATTGAGCTAAATTACAAAAAAAGCATTTATGTAATAATTCAGCCTTAGTGGTTAATATCAGAACATGCTCCTTTAATTATTTATTAGTCTTTTACAGAAAATAGCTTTTAAGAGGAAATAATAGTTAATCCTTTTTACTGGTGTTAACATTTCAAATTCTTGTATGTAGGACTATGTTTCATGTAGGCCTATTTATAGTATATCTTATTTAGCTTACAGAATGATTTAATTATGTTCATTTTATGAGGTTGCGAAATTTGAGGCCCATTGCCGCCCTCTTTCCCACAGCAGATTTATGGTCTCTGATGTAGAAATCTTTCATCCATTGCAAATGGATCTTCTCCTTTCACCCTAGAAACAGGTGACTTCATTTAACTGTTTTCTAAAGCATAGTGTGTAGACTATAATTCCCCTCATTATCTCATAGAGCATCATTATCTGAATAGGAGCCATGCTGGGGAGAGAAATCTGAATGTGTTTATGTTACACAACATAACACTGCATTTATGTGAATCTATAGTTCATGTCCAATGGATGTGGTGGGAAGAAGAAATACCTCCTGGAATTGTTACTCTGTTTGAAATGTTTGATCTGTCCTGTAAACAGTGCTGCCCTTTTGACATCAACGAAGACGGTGTGATGATATCTAAAAATAACAGTTAAAAATATGGCATCCAAAAATATTTTCTCCTCAGGAAAGGAAAGGCTTTCCAGACAGTGTCATCACCTGACCTCTTGTCACCTTAGTAGCTTCACTGTTTTAATGTATGATTTTGTAGAAGTACTCTGTACTTTCTATTCAACTTCTTGACTTGCCTAGTTAACTAAAGGTTAAATAAAAAAATAAAAAATGCATTGGAATTGACTTCGACCCTGGTCTCTACTGTATATTGCTTTTGAGAGGTTTCATTTTTAGAACACATATGCCTGTTCTTTTGGGCAGCTGCCACATGAATGAAATGTACAGTTGAAGTCGAAAGTTTACAGTTTTTCACAATTCCTGACATTTAATCTGAGTAAAAATTCCCTGTCTTAGGTCAGTTAGGATCACTACTTTATTTTAAGAATGTGAAATGTCAGAATAATAATAGTAGAGAATGATTAATTTCAGCTTTCATTTCTTTCATCACTTTCCCAGTGGGTCAGAAGTTTACATACACTCAATTAGTATTTGGTAGCATTACCTTTAAATTGTTTAACTTGGGTAAAATGTTTCGGGAAGCCTTCTACAAGCTTCCCACTAAAAGTTGGGTGAATTTTGGCCCATTCCTCCTCACAGTGCTGGTGTAACTGAGTCAGATTTATAGGCCTCCTTGCTCGCACACGCTTTTCAGTCCTGCCCACAACTTTTCTATAGGATTGAGGTCAGGGCTTTGTGATGGCCACTCCAATACCTTGACATTGTTGTCCTTTAAAACATTTTGCCACAACTTTGGAAGTATGCTTGAGGTCATTGTCCATTTGGAAGACCCATTTGCGACCAAGCTTTAACTTCCTGACTGATGCCTTGAGATGTTGCTTCAATATATCCACATAATTTCCATTCCTCATGATGCCATCTATTTTGTGAAGTGCACCAGTCCCTCCTGCAGCAAAGCACCCCCACAACATGATGCTGCCACCCCCGTGCTTCACGGTTGGGATGGTGTTCTTCGGCTTGCAAGCCTCCCCCTTTTTCCTCCAAACATAACGATCGTCATTATGGCCAAACAGTTATATTTTTGTTTCATCAGACCAGAGGACATTTCTCCAGAAAGTATGATCTTTGTCCACATGTACAGTTATAAACTGTAGTCTGGCTTTTTTATGGTGGTTTTGGAGCCGTGGCTTCTTCCTTGCTGAGTGGCCTATCAGGTTATGTCGATATAGGACTCGTTTTACTGTGGATATAGATATTTTTGTACCTGTTTCCTCCAGCATCTTCACAAGGTCCTTTGCTGTTGTTCTGGGATTGATTTGCACTTTTCGCACCAAAGTACGTTCATCTCTAGGAGACAGAACGCGTCTCCTTCCTGAGTGGTATGACGGCTGTGTGGTCCCATGGTGTTTATACTTGCGTACTATTGTTTGTACAGATGAATGTGGTACCTTCAGGCATTTGGAAATTGCTCCCAAGGATGAACCAGACTTGTGGAGGTCTACAATATTTTTTCTGAGGTCTTGGCTGATTTATTTTGATTTTCCCATGATGTCAAGCAAAGAGGCACTGAGTTTATAGTTCATCTAGAAGTCTATGCTAGGTAAAGCTCCGTCTTATCTCAGTTCACTGGTCACGATAACAACACCCACCTGTAGCACACGTTCCAGCAGGTATATCTCACTGATCATCCCCAAAGCCAACACCTCATTTCGCCGCCTTTCCTTCCAGTTCTCTGCTGCCAGTGACTGGAACGAATTGCAAAAATCGCTGACGTTGGAGACTCTTATTTCCCTCACCAACTTTAAACATCAGCTACCTGAGCTGCTAACCGATCGCTGCAGCTGTTCATAGTCCATCTGTAAATTGCCCACCCAATCTACCTACCTCATCCCCATACTGTTTTTATTTTCTTTACTTTTCTGCTCTTTTGCACAGCAGTATTTCTACTTGCACATCATCATATGCTCATTTATCACTCCAGTGTTAAGCTGCTAAATTGTAATTATTCGTTCCTATGGCCTATTTATTGCCTACCTCCTCATGCCTTTTGCACACACTGTATATAGACTTTCTTTTTTTCCTACTGTGTCATTGACTTGTTTATTGTGTTATTGGCTTGTTTATTGTTTACTCCATGTGTAACTCTGTGTTGTTGTCTGTGTCACACTGCTTTGCTTTATCTTGGCCAGGTCGCAGTTGTAAATGAGAACTTGTTCTCAACTAGCCTACCTGGTTAAATAAAGGTGAAATAAAAATAAAAAAAGTTTGAAGGTAGGCCTTGAAATACATCCACAGGTACACCTCCAATTGACTCAAATTATGTCAATTAGCTTATCAGAAGATTCTAAAGCCATGACATCATTTTCAGGAATTTTCCAAGCTGTTTAAAGGCACAGTCAACTTAGTGTATATAAACTTCTGACCCACTGGAATTGTGATACAGTGAATGACAAGTGAAATAATCTGTCTGTAAATAATTGTTGGAAAAATGACTTGTGTCATGCACAAAGTAGATGTCCTAACCGACTTGCCAAAGCTATAGTTTTTAACAAGAAATTTGTTGAGTGGTTGAAAAACGAGTTTTAATGACTCCAACCTAAGTGTATGTAAACTTCTAACTTCAACTGTACATCTAAAATTAAATCATAGAGTATAATGTAATGGAGCAGCAGATGTTATTTGTGTGAAAATGTATAATTTAAGTGCTGTTCCAAAGTGAGAGGCTGCTACAGCTAGTACTACAATAGCGTCACAGAATAAACCATGGAGACTAAAAGGTATTTAATTACAAACTAACCATGAGTTCAATGACCCCCCCCCCCCCCCCCCCCAGCAGTAAACCCACAACAGACCAGTACTCTGTCAGGCAAACATCGCTGGAAGGTGTGGATGACAAAGGATATGGTCATTTGTGTGGTGTTAATTTGAAGTATCATATACACACTAGTCTGTATAGCAGGCTATACAGTGGATTTTAATGTAACATTATTATTATTATTATTATTATTATTATTTATTTTTTTACATAATTCCCCAAATTCTTAGAGCAGATAATCAGATTTGGCAATGATAATGTTTAGTCAGAACATTACAAACACACTTGACTTCACAGAGGTCTGAACACTGTGAAATCACTGTATGTTACGCAACTGTGTTTTCTTTGATTCTATCCTCATCAGCTCTGGCTCACAAAGTCAACCTGTCAGTGTCTAAGGTCACAGTTATTTAGTCTACATTTAGTTTAGTTTAATCAAGACCGTCCTTGTGATTCAGAGTCATGTTTGGGCCTAAGTGAATCGGAAATACTTTCATTTCAGTTTACTCCCACATGACATCCTGCAAGTAAGCATTTCATTGCGCTGTGTACCCCATGTACAGGTAACTGCCAAAGTGTCTTAATAGGGTGTTCGGCCACCAGGAGCTGCCAAAGCAGCTTCAAAGTGTCTGGAAGTCTATTGAAATCAAATCAAGCTTTATTTATACAGCATATTTCAGACATGCAATGTAGTTCACATGAAAAATCTAATAAACAACAAATAAAACTTGAAATATTTACTATGCAACAAACGTAAAACAAAATAATAACACAAACTGAAGAACTAAAAAACACCCTAAGGAAAAGCAAAGCTAAAAAGGTGTAAGATCTATTTTAAATATGTCCACAGTTTCTGGTCTTGGTCAGTACCCGTGCTGCAGCATTCTGCATGTTTTGCAGTTAACCAATGGCTTTCTTGGGTAGTTCAGACAGGAGAGCATTACAGTAGTCAACCCTGCTTGTAATAAAAGCATGGATGAGTCTTTCTGTACCAGCCTGAGAGAGAAACGGTGATAAAAAGCTATTTTGGTCACATTCCTAATGTTTGATTTGAAAATGTGTGGCTGGGTTCTCTCTCGGTGCTTTGGCTCCAATAATAAGTACCACAGTCTTGTCTTGATTTATTTAGCTGGAGGAAGTTTTGAGCCATCCAAGTATTTAAATCACTAATACAGCATAATCATTTATCTGTGGAGCTAAAAATCCTTTGATGACACATTTACACTCTTATCCAGAGCAATGAGGGTTAAGTTCCTTGCTTTAGGGCACATCGGCAGATTTTCACCTTGTTGGCTCTGGGATTTGAACCAGCTGCTTTCTGGTTACTGGCCCAATGCTCTTAGCTGCTAGGCTGGCTACCTGCTGCCACAGAAATGTAAAGTTGTATATCGTCAGCGTATCAGTGAAAATCAATGTTGTGCTTTCTGATAACACTGCCAAGGGGTAACATATATAAACTGAACAATCTAACCTTGTGGAACACCACATGTGATATGTATTTTCTCTGAGTTATGATCACCAAGGGTGACAAAAACTCTTGACCAGTTAATAGGTTCTAAACCAATTTAGAACTGGACTGGAGGCCAACCCACCTCTCCAGTCTATCCAGAAGGACGTCATGGTCAACAGTGTCAAATGCAGCACTTAAATCCAAGAGTACAAGGACAGAGAGCTGTTTGGCATCTGTGCTGGCTCTAAGATCATTTACCACTTTAACTAAGGCTGTCTTTGTGCTGTGGTGGTTACGAAAACCAGATTGAAATTTAAAAAGAAAAGCATTTTTCAAAAATACAAAAATGGACCTGAAGAATCTTGAAGACTTTTCTGCAGTGGGGAAAGTGCCTGTGAACAGGCATTGATTAACAATAGCTTGCACTTCTTCTAAAAACTGTTTTGAAGAAGGTGGTGGGGATAGGATCCAGAAGGAAGGTAGAAGGCGTAAGTTATGATATCACTTTCCTGAGCATGTCTGTGTCAACCAGGGAAAATAAATCCATGAATCCATTTTTGGTGGCTTAGAAAGGCCACCAAAAATTCTGAAATTTCCATCCCCAACTTCAACATTTTTCGTCAAGATAGAACTGCCAAAGGGGGAGGAGTTGCAATCTACTGCAGAGATAGCATGCAAAGTTATGTCATACTTTCCAGGTCTATGCCCAAACAGTTTGAGAATCTAATTTTAAAAATTAATCTCTCCAGAAATGTCTCTCACTGTTGCTGCCTGTTATAGACCCCCCTCAGCTCCCAGCTGTACCCTGGACACCATATGTGAATTGATTGCCCCCATCTACCTTCAGAGTTTGTTCTGTTAGGTGACCAAAACTGGGATATGCTTAACACCCGGTGGTCCTACAATCTAAGCTAGATGCCCTCAATCTCACACAAATTATCAAGGAACCCACCCTACAACCCTAAATCCGTAAACATGGGCACCCTCATAGATATTATCCTGACCAACTTGCCCTCCAAATACACCTCTGCTGTTTTCAATAAGGATCTCAGCGATCACTGCCTCATTGCCTACATCCATTATGGGTCCGTGGTCAAACGACCACCACTCACCACTGTCAAACGCTCCCTAAAAGACTTCTGCGAGCAGGCCTTTCTAATCGACCTGGCCCGGGTATCCTAGAAGGATACTGACCTCATCCCGTCAGTAGAGGATGCCTGGTTGTTCTTTAAAGTAATTTCCTCACCATCTTAAGCATGTCCCTTTCAAAAAATGTAGAACAGATACAGCCCTTGGTTCACTCCAGACCTGACTGCCCTCGACCAGCACAAAAACATCCTGTGGCGTATTGCACTAGCATCGAATAGTCCCCGCGATATGCAACTTTTCAGGGAAGTCAGGAACCAATACACACAGTCAGTTAGGAAAGCAAAGGCTAGATTTTTC
Organism: Salmo salar; assembly: GCF_965601325.2. Taxonomy (NCBI): domain Eukaryota; kingdom Metazoa; phylum Chordata; class Actinopteri; order Salmoniformes; family Salmonidae; genus Salmo; species Salmo salar. Next base: position 69,906,854 of record NC_138291.1, read on the forward strand.
AAACATAAATTTGCATCCTGTAGCTCTAACTCCAAAAGGTTTTGGGACACTGTAAAGTCCATGGAGAATAAGAGCACCTCCTCCCAGCTGCCCACTGCACTGAGGCTAGGAAACACTGTCACCACAGATAAATCCACGATAAACAAACATTTCAAAAGGCATTTCTCTACGGCTGGCCATGCTTTCCTCCTGGCTACCCCCACCCCGGCCAACAGCTCCACACCCCCCGCAGCTACTTGCCCAAGCCTCCCCAGCTTCTCCTTCACCCAAATCCAGATAGTTGATGTTCTGAAAGAGCGGCAAAATCTGGACCCCTACAAATCAGCTGGGCTAGACAATCTGGACCCACTATTTCAAAAATTATCCGCCACCATTGTTGCAACCTCTATTACTAGTCTGTTCAACCTCTCTTTCGTATCGTCCGAGATTACTAAAGATTGGAAAGCTGCCGCGGTCATCCCCCTCTTCAAAGGGGGTGACACTCTAGACCCAAACTGTTACAGATCTATATCCATGCTGCCCTGCCTTTCTAAAGTCTTTGAAAGCAAAGTTAACAAACAGATCACTGACCATTTCGAATCCCACCGTACCTTCTCCGCTGTGCAATCCGGTTTCCGAGCTGGTCACGGGTGCACGTCAGCCACACTCAAGGTACTAAACGATATCATAACCTCCATTGATAAAAGACAGTACTGTGCAGCCATCTTAATCGACCTGGCCAAGGCTTTCGACTCTATCAATCACCGTATTCTTATCGGCAGACTCAACAGCCTTGGTTTCTCAAATGAGTGCCTCGCCTGGTTCACCAACTCAGATCGAGTTCAGTGTGTCAAATTGGAGGGCATGTTGTCCGGACCTCTGGCAGTCTCTATGGGGGTACCACAGGGTTCAATTCTCGGGCCGACTCTTTTCTCTGTATATATCAACAATTTCACTCTTGCTGCGGGTGATTCCTTGATCCACCTCTACGCAGACGACACCATTCTGTATACATCTGGCCCTTCTTTGGACACTGTGTTAACAAACCTCCAAACGAGCTTCAATGCCATACAACACTCCTTCCGTGACCTCCAACTGCTCTTAAATGCTAGTAAAACTAAATGTATGCTCTTCAACCATTCGCTGCCCACACTCGCCCGCCCGCCTAGCATCACTACTCTGGACGGTTCTGACTTAGAATATGTGGACAACTTCAAATACCTAGGTGTCTGGCTAGACTGTAAACTCTCCTTCCAGATTCAGTCCCTCCTGCAGCACCCCCACAACATGATGCTGCCACCCCCGTGCTTCACGGTTGGGATGGTGTTCTTCGACTTGCAAGCCTCCTCCCCCTTTTTCCTCCAAACATAACGATGGTCATTATGGCCAAACAGTTATATTTTTGTTTCATCAGACCAGAGGACATTTCTCCAAAAAGTATGATCTTTGTCCTCATGTGTAGTTGCAAACCGTAGTCTGGCTTCTTTATGACGGTTTTGAAGCAGTGGCTTCTTCCTTGCTGAGCGGCCTATCAGGTTATGTCGATATAGAACTTGTTTTACTGTGGATATAGATACTTTTGTACCCGTTTCCTCCAGCATCTTCACAAGGTCCTTTGCTGTTGTTCTGGGATTGATTTGCACTTTTCGCACCAAGGTACGTTCATCTCTAGGAGACAGAACGCGTCTCCTTCCTGAGTGGTATGACGGCTGCGTGGTCCCATGGTGTTTATACTTGCGTACTATTGTTTGTACAGATGAATGTGGTAGCTTCAGGCATTTGGAAATTGCTCCCAAGGATGAACCAGACTTTTGGACGTCTACAATGTTTTTCCTGAGGTCTTGGCTGATTTCTTTAGATTTTCCCATGATGTCAAGCAAAGAGGCACTGAGTTTGAAGGTAGGCCTTGAAATACATCCACAGGTACACCTCCAATTGACTCAAATCATGTCAATTAGCCTATCAGAAGATTCGAAAGCCATGACATCATTTTCTGGAATTTTCCAATCTGTTTAAAGGCACAGTCAACTTAGTGTATGTACACTTCTGACCCACTGGAATTGTGATTAAGTTAAATAATCTGTCTGTAAACAATTGTTGGAAAATGACTTGTGTCATGCACAAATTAGATGTCCTAACCGACTTGCCAAAACTATAGTTTGTTAATTAACAAGAAATTTGTGGAGTGGTTGAAAAACTAGTTTTAGTGACTCTAACCTAAGTGTATGTAAACTTCCGACTTTAACTGTAAGTGTTCAATTGTGACCGACCACCTCGATTCAGACTTATTTTGCAAAATTTGAAATTGTGTTTTTTACATTGAATAAAAGTAGAGACTCAGAGCTATAAAATGGTACATCATACACTGCAGTTGGGAAAGTAATTCTGCTTTTAAAGTTGATAAACTTGTAAACCCACTTTTCAGAAAAAGGACCTTCAATGTTTTGGTACACCTACTGGAGAGCTCTTCTTTGTCTACATTTACATTTTAGTCACTTGACAGATGCACTTATCCAGTGCAACTTACAGTACTGAGTCCATACATTTTCATGTTTTTTTTTATTCTACACCTATTCAGCATCATTCACACCCTCTCAAGCCTTAGCCCCATCCATCTCTTTAAGGATTTACATGTGAGGTCATGTGCTAAACAGAGTGAGTAAGATAGTGTAGTAAAAAAACAACACTTTCAAGACTAAAAGTGGGGAAAGTAGTAACCTGCAGTAAGGCAAAACTAAATGTCAAAATATACTTTATCTAGTCCTTGGCCCATATCCTGGTATGACTTTGGTGCAGGTAATTACACTAAAAATATTGTATACACTGAGTGAACAAAACATTATGAACACCTGCTCTTTCCATGATATAGACTGACCTGGAGAATGCAGGTGAAAGCTTTGATCCCTTATGGATGTCACTTGTTAAATCCACTTAAATCAGTGTAGATGAACGGGTGGATTTTTAAGTGTATGTGTGCCATTCAGAGGGTGAATGGGCAAGACAAAAGATTGAAGTGCCTTTGAACGGGGTATGGTAGTAGGTGCCAGGCACATAGGTTTGTGTCAAGAACTGCAACACTACTGGGTTTTTCACGCGCAACAGTTTGCCGTGTGTACCAAGAATGGTCCACCACCCAAAGGACACCCAGTGTTCTTGGCTCCCGAGAGC